>NW_027516260.1:5680833-7097500 GCF_048772815.1 Callospermophilus lateralis | reverse complement strand
CTGTGCCTCCCAGGCACAAACCTGCCTGGGGCCAAGAGTACCAAGCACAGATGTGGGCTGCACCAGCTCAGGCTAGAGAAGCCTCTGGGCTCCCATGTGCACTGTCTTCTGCTTAAGGGGGCAGCACATTCTGTTTCCTTTCAAGTCTCTGAGGAAAACCCCAAGCTCTGTGTTATCAGGGGACAGAGGAGAGAATCCTGACTCTTGAAAGTTCAGGGATCAAAGCTTGCCAGAGTTGTTCTGAGGACCCCAGCAGAGAGATGTCCCAGACACATGTGAGGCTACTTGCCTAGATGAGTGCTGTTGTGCCAAAATGCCACTGTGAACCAAGGTGTATGGGTCCCTGTGCCATTTTGAAATGAGACTTTTGATTACTTTCCTATCATGGACAAGGACATGACACAGATTATTTCTCAGCACATATTAGTTAAAAAATCCAGCTGACTTTAGAGTTTGTCAGTACCAGGAGAGGTAATTAACTGTTTTGAAAGAATCCGTAATATGGGACTTTGTAATGGCATCATTTGGAGTCAAGTCACAGATGCAGCGTGTGGAGCCATACTGTAATTAGGAAGAAATACTGTACAGGTTTTCTACTAATTAGCAAATTATACTGAAAATAGCATCAAGCTAATTAACAGTTATTATGGCATTTTTGAAAGTATGACTTGAATTAGCAAAGTCCTGACGCATGCAATTTCAAACTTGTCCAGAAAAACACAGGACATGATCAAGAAGCTACAAAGATTATTATGAAGAAGTCAAAATGCGGGGTGGGGGGAGGGGCCTTTCTGATCCGTCTGAGTTTCCATTTAGATGAAAGAGCATGTGCATCATCCAACTCTGCCAAAAAAATCCAGGCCGGCTGCCGGATGTCAGGTGGCCTCGGTGGTCATAACAGCCACCATGCAAAAGCAAGTCAGAGTTCAGCTGGTCCTGGGAAGATTCACTTATTCTACTTGAATGCACATTAAAAGAGCGACTGAATGAAGCCAGGCAACAAGACATAACCTGACAGCTCTGCTCCTGGCCACACAGCTGCCCGTCAGCCACCCGGCCTGGCCATCCCGCCACCCTGGCCCCTCCAAGCATGGTGGGAACCAAGGAGCAGGGGCAGGAGCAGGCTGGGTGGGGGCGTGCAAATCAGGTGCCGCCCCACCTTCCAGGCACAGAGTGGGGGGCCGCAGTCTGCAGGGGGATTTGGGGTGCAGCCTCACGGGTGCCTCGCCAGAGGCGGTTTGCTGCTCAGCCTGTTAGCTCTGCTGACCTTGCCTGAGCCTTTGTCTATGCATTTCCCCGGCTGCTCTCCTTCTCGGGCATTCCCTTTTGTTGTCTTAGAGGATGAGAAAAATGCCATCTCTTCTTGAAGCCCCATAGCGTGAACTCCTGATGTTGGTGACACGCCCAGCCTGTGGCCACCTTTCATCCTGTGTGAACTTGGCAGGGGAGAGCCGGCCATTAAATATGAGCAGGGGCTCAAACCGGCAGAGACGCCTGCCCACGCTGCTACCCTGGGCCTCTTCTGTGCTGCCTGTCCTTCAGAGAGGGAAAGATCCTGGTAGCCAAGCTTTGACATGGCCACATATGGCCTCCTCCATCAATCTGACTAATCAAGCATCAAGGAGAGGCACAGCCAACCTAATTGCCAGCTTCGGCCGTTGCACTCCATGCAACCTGAAATTGATACCAGGCTAGAGGGAGCCAGGCCAGGGGAGGGAGGGAGGCAGACAAAGCAGGGCCTCCCTCAGGTGTCTTGGGCGAGGTGCTTTCTCATGGGGGAGGGCTCTGCTCCCACCCTACTCTGGCCCTGCAAAGTGACAAGAGCCCTAGATGTGCTGGGGGGCTTCGGCCACCATCCTCTTCCATGCCAGAGCCTTGAAAGCAACTGAGGACAGTGACCCTGGAGCCAGCTCCTGGGGGCCACCACCAGCCTCAGCTGAGGGATAGGAGCACAGAGGCCCCTGGTTCTGCCCTCCTGGAAGGGGGCCTGTGAAGCCCTGGGGCACACAAACCCTGCCCACCCATCTAGTTCCTCTGTAGCTAGCTCCCCACAAATGAAGGGGGACAGGCAGACCTAACAGGGGAACACCAAAGCAGGACTGCCTAAGGAAAGATGTAAGGAACCTAACATACCGCCTTTTTATTTGTGAGGTGCAGCCTGCAAATGTTCTTGTGGGCACCATTGTCTCTGTCCCTGACCCAGAGTGCCTTCCTCAGAGCCCTGACTGACAGCTGACATTCTTCTATTTATTATCAAGAAGTACAAGTTTTGATGTTATCAGAGTGGAAAAACAGCCCAAATGTCAAAGTCTGAATATTTTCCCTAATTTCTTTAAATGACATCTTGCTTCCCTACACTTATTGTGGTGGGGCCACTCGTGGTTACGCAAGTACAGGGTGGTCGAAGGCAGATACCGTTGAACTTTGTTGGGGTTTTGTTCCTGCATCCTCCACATGCTGCAATTTCTGCCCTTTTCCTAGCTCAGAATTTCAAATAATTCTGTTATAAATGACTAAATCTGGGGCTGCTTAACAGAAGAGAGCCCAAGCTGACCTGGTGCTGTATTAAATTTTCATATGAAAAGAAGACTTTACACACGCAGCCGAAAGGGCAGAGCTCAGCGCTCCTGTCGGGCTCCCAGAGACAAGCATTTTCTAGCTCTGCATGCATAAAATGAGCTACAGTAGGTGTCAGTAATTAAACGATCATGTTTCAAAGTCTTGACAACAGTACAGAAGCAAGAGAACAAGACGACAATTTCATTAGTCTGAAGAGCTATGTCATAATTAGGTGCCTTTCACAGAGTAAAAGTCATGGACAAAAGGTACCGTTCCGGCCAGGCCAGGTCTGCAGAACAGCCATGAAATCTAATTCAGGGTCCCAGGTTTACGGGGTTCACCCATGGACAGGAGACCGCAGACACAGTCTGCCCCGAACAATCAGGCTTTCTTTGGGGAGGCTGAGAAAGGAAATGATAGAAAAACAGCCTGAAAAAGTCGGGAACAATGGGATTTTGGGAGCTATTGTCCCAGGGAAACCTGAATTCCTCCCGGTCCTGGGCACAGAGGGGGAGGCCGCCCCCTGAGCAGGTCGGCTGGGCCCACAGGCACTGCTAGCTTCCCAGCCCCACTCAAGTCATTAGCCACATTATAAACTGACTTTGGTAAAGTAGCGCTTATTTAAAACTAAACTGTTGGGATGGGCACTTCATGGAATCGTTAAGGTGCAGTTTGATGTTTCTGTCAGTTTATTTATCTCTGTCTTTACTTGCTGAGGGATTTGCATATTTAATTGATCAATATGCTCCCAGCTCCTCTTGCACATCTGCCAAGCTGGTCCCAGCCTTACACCCCTCATTTCTCAAACTGACAGCTCGCTGCCTGCCACCTCCTCCCGACGCCCAGGCACCGCGAGGCCTCTCCAGCAGCAAGGCTGCCCAGCCCACCGGCCGGCATCACTCCTGCATGTCTATTAATTTTCCATCCTTGGGTAAAGTATAGCCTGGAGTAAGGAGAAAGCATTTTCGGTGTCTGATCTGTAGAAAGTTCTTCAGAAAGATTTTCCACATGGCTACACATCACAGTGCGAGGAGCAACATGTGTCCACCGTCCCCCATTCAGCATCTGTCACTGTCTCGCTGCTACCTCATCGCAGCCTTGAATTGGGCTTCTTATCAGCAGTGTGTCAGAAATCCGCGCTGCCTTCTCTTCCTTGTTTAATCTTTTATTAAGAGCTACATTGTGAGCCTCTGATAGCGAATGTCCTCCACTCCATCGTTCATAAATCGGAGTCAGCATCAATAAGGTGGCCGCTCCATGAAATCAAGAGCAGCGTGGGTAACTGCCAATGGAAACGTCTTAAATTTTCTAAACAATCCGCTGGCATTTCTTGGTGCCAGCAGAGTGCCACAAAGCCCCATTATGTGCTGGATGGCTAAGAACATAAGGAAGTTCTTCCCCTCGAGTCCTCCATGCCAAAGGATGTAGAGGCCGGGGCCAGAACCCTGAAACAGCTTGGGCAATTTCAAACAGGCCAGAGAGCTACCAACCATTTGGTTACAACATTAATAAATAAAACCTTCCTGACGTGCTGGGCAAAGGCAGCAGCAGCCTGCCAGGGAGACCCGGAGGAAAACATGGTCTTCCTGGTTGCTCTTTGGGGTAACCAGACCATAGTCTGAGAAGGGCAAGAGACGGAAGCAAAGAGAATCCTATTCCCTGGGTGAGAAGGCAGTGGCCATGCCAGCTGGACCAGAAGGGCAGGAGGCTCAGCAATGTGCATAGACCAGGGTCAGGAAAGTCGGGCGAGAAGCACCAGGTGGGGCCCGGCCTCTGTTCCAGACTCCTCAATGACTGTCATGTTATTCCTCTCTCTTTTGATTGATGTTTTAGTCTGAGCTGTCATTAGCTAAATTGATTTTCTCTCAAAGATAGTGGAATAAGGTCCACACAGGCAAACCTTGTGAGGCTGTAAAAATAGATCATAATCTGGAGGAAATTCAGATGTGTTCCTAGCTCTTGTCATCGCGGCAGAAGAACACTTTAATTTGATATGAATTCCTCAAGAGAAACTTTAAATTAATTTAGATTTAGCTGTGTTTGAGGGCTAGCAATTCAAAGCAACAAAATAAAACACTATTTGCTGACTCCAGTGTTTCTATGTTCGCGCTTCTATATGTTCTTTTTTATTTTCTGCTCAGGCTAAATAAATGCCAATATTCACCTTAAAAGAGTCATCATAAAGTAACTCCCTTGGGATATAAAAATATACTTCTCTCATCTTCCATCCAAACAGTGTCAGATGAAGTTAAAAGACCTGGTAAATCTGCGTATGTGAATTATTTTCTTCCAGGATAACTGAGAAGCCATCACTAGGCTGTCAGGAGGCAGAGAGAAATGCAGACTAGTTTCCAACCTGAGGGAGGCGTGGGTTGGGGAGTGGGGAAGGCATGATTGAAGCAGAGGGAGACTCAGAAGCCACAAGCTTCCCTGCTTGGCTGCTCCCAAAAGTGGCAGAGTATAAACTTCTTGGATCCACATGACTTGCAAGCGGATTGGGCTTCCACAGAAGGGCCACCTCTGAATGCAACTAAGCCACACTTGTGACACTGCAGTTGAGGTTGACTTAGCTGCCGAGGTTCCAGTGCAAATCTGGAGGACTTGGGAGCCACAAAAGCCTACATCACCAACACCATGAGAGCCAAGATCAAGGCTGTGGGTGCCATGAAGAGTGGGCATCAACACAAGGTCCATGCATGCCTTGTTCAAGGACTCGGGAGCCACTGAAGTCAGGAACGAACCCAATAACCATGAGGCCAAGTTCAAGTGTGTAGCAGCCAATGACATCAGGCATCAACCCAACAACCATTAAGAAGAGTTCAAGGGCAGGTTATATGCATAATTCCTTTGGCAGTGAGTCTCTGTGGCATGGCCTCCAATGAGAATGATTCGCAAATATATGGTGCCCTTAACATCTAAATGAGTGGGTCCTTCCAGGTCAGACAGTCAAGTACATCTGGAGTGTCTTATCCAAATGACTGTGGCCCTCTGAGCAGGGAACCAGCCAGATGCTGCACATGCAGGGCTGACATCTTCACATGATTTACACTACTGCGCCAATGTCATAATTATGACGCCTAAACTTACCCTGTTTATTTGCAGGCTGGAGGAATGCATGATTGTTTATTTTTATTACAAATATTGATGGTAATTCACAGGCATTTACTTCATTGTCATTTCATGTGAAATTGCCCATCATAAAATATCTCTAGGATTCTGATCCTGATTAGCTTCCTGGGCTGGTCCAGAGAGCAGTTCTACCATTTGTCTTAATTTTATTTTGCTCTCCCTAACTGCATACTCCACTTGTAAATGCTCCAAGTTGCCCTTCTAAGGGACAACCCAGAGCATTTACATTTAGTAGATGTCATCATTTTATTCCACAACCTCCTTTCACTCACATCCCATCTAGCATTCCATAAGCATCTGCACGCTGAACTAAATTCTGTGAATAAAGAGATTACAAAAGTTAACATCTCACCGCCACAAAGTTCAGAATAAATCCCATTAAACAATGTCAAATTGTCACATTCCAACCTCCTCTATGAGGAAACGTATTACAGTGGTTCCAGCACACTGTTTTAAAAATGTGAACTGGGCCATTTCCTCCAGATGGATGAGTATTCACGAACCAGGGTGGGGACCACTGGATTGGAGGAGATGTGATTCTTGGTGAGTATGGTCCACATCCTCAAAGGTAGTCTGAGAGGCACTTGCCTGCTGTCATGGGGAACTCGGAGAGCAGAGGGTCCCTGGGAGTACAGTTCCGTGGGGCCATAATTGCTGTACCAGGGAAAACAGCCTCTTACTGCTTGGAGGACTTTGGGATGTAGTTCAGTCCTGAGGTTGGGAAACAGGAGGCAGAACCAGCAAGGAGACCAGTACCTCTGTGCCTTACCCTCTGCTCCTTCTGTCCCTAAAACCCCACACACAATCCCAAAGGGTCACTAGTCCTGGAAGAGGGAGTCATGTGACTCTGGAAATCAACCAGGGCCTCCCTTAGCTGGTTAAGGGCAACGCTGTTCTTGGACAGTACTTGGGCAGCCTGCTTTTCTCCTGCTTGGAATTCATGCCCACCCTGTTAAATGCCTTTCCCAGGCCAACTTGGGGGTGCACAGGCCCCTCATGGTTCAGAACCCCAGGGTCCCCTGTGTCCCCAACACTCTAGCTCCTGTGTTGTGCTGGTTCACTCTTCCCACCTGCTGCCAAGCACACTGAAGGACACAAGGTAATGACAGGGAGGTAGAAGGGAGGACAGGGGAGTGATAAACACAGGTATCTAGATTTGGATCCATTCCATGCTAATGCAGACACAGATATGAATGTAGACCTATCCCTCCACCCTCACAGCAGGGACACTATTTTAACCACCTTAACTCAAACTGATAGATTTTCAATAAACACTTCTTGAATGAATAAATGAATATAAAATTAGTTATTCCTAAAGGAATAAAAGCTCCCTATATTGCAAATAAAATTTTTCATTGAGTGGGGAAGAGGCACACGTTTATAATAATGAACTATTCCTGAAGTCAAATTCATCCATAAAATGAGGGTTCCACCACGGTGGGTGTGAGGTAAACAGAAAGAGCACACTACACCTCTGGGGCTGAACTTTCCCCTCTAGGGATATGTTCCTTGGGCTGGGTCACTCTGGACCTCGTCTCTTCCTTGCACTGTCCAGTCAATCTGGGCTGAAGGGTAGAGAAAGAGAGTAGCCCTGTCTTAGCCTTGAGGGCAACTAGAGGGCCCCCCACAGGACTCCAGCACTGTACCCAACATGGTGGCTGCAAGCCACAGGTGGCCCCTGAGATACGAAAGGTGGCTGGGCCTGGTGGATATGCACAGCATGTGTCCAATGCACACCAGGTTCCAAAATGCAGACAACAAGATAAAACTGAAAATAACAGTTTTTTTTAATATTGATTACAAGTTGAGGTAATCACATTTCAGCTATAGTTAAAAATTCCACTGATTTTTTTTTGAAATTTCTACTTTGTTAGTGTGCCTACTAGACATTCTAAAGGGCCTCTCTAGTGGTGCTCACGCCCTCCGACCACTGACCTGGATGGTGAGAGGGCAGGTCATTCTCGAGGAGGCAGCCTTGACCTGCCTCACCCTCCCACAGAGAGGCTGGGAAGAGCCCTGGCTTGGCCCTCCTGCCACCTCTATAAGACGGTGGCCCCACCGGCTCCACCCCTCAAGAGCCAAGGCAGCACAATGAAAACAGGGCATCAGCCTCTCCAAGAGGGTGGCAGGGAAGCGGGCAGGTCCCAGACACCCCAGAGCTGGCCTCCTGCACCCTGCTCGGCAGCCTCCCTCGCGGCCGCCCTGCTGGGTCTGGCCCCCGGGCAGTATTTGTTTCATTAATGCAGGCAGGCACTCCAACACTGCTGCATTCCAGAGTGACTCCAAAAGTAATTTCCACAATATGATTTACATACTAGCCAAGTGTAAATTCAGAATAATTTGGCCTGAATGATCCTTACAAGATAGATGGCCACAAGGAAAGAATGGTGAATAAAGCATCCTTACTCAGAATCTAAGCAATTTGCTGGCAAACACAAGCAGCATTTCCCCAGACTATAATTTACACTGTATTAACTGTCAAGAGCGCTTTTGAGAAATATAGATAACAATTCAGTTGCAATCGATAGGGAGTGACAGTTGATTTTAAAGCTCAATGCAAGACAAGAAAGAAATGACTCGGGCATCGGCTCTGGAAGAATAAATTTGTTTTGTATTTGATTTTTGTGTTAAATTTATTACTGCCAAGAAGAGCTCTCTTTCAATAATATTAAGAACAAGATTGTGAAATTGCAACATGTTCATCTCCCACAGTTTCCACAGCATTTCCAATATAAAATGATGCCCTGCTCAGTACTATGTATAGATCCGATTAAACCACCACGGGCTCCTCTAAGTTGGTGCTTCCACCCTGCATGGGTTCCCCCTTCGAGTCTCCAGGGTGGCAGAGGCTGTGTTTGGGCATACACCTGGGGTGGACCTACTCCCCGGAGCCGGCTCACCCACCTCTGGTCCTGGGGAGGGGTCCCTGTCACCAGGAAGATGCCCTGGCCATCCTGATGTGGCCTGAACAATAGGCTCACTGCTGGACACAGCACAGCTGGTCCTTTCCAGAACTCCAGAGAGAATGAAAACAGAAATCTGCAAACCCATCCGGCTGCAGCTCAGCAGTCAGACTGAGCAGGGCTAGAGGGCGGGTACGTCCTGGTCATGGTCGCCAGAAGCTTTTCTCAATTCTGTCAATATGTCCAGCGTGCGCAGTCTTAGGGTTTGATGTTCCTTCCGTGCAACACCACGAGAAACTTCCTTGACAAATACCAGGGAAAAAAATTTCCCTTGCAGCCCAACTCTATTACTCTCCTTATTCTCTCCCTCCAGCTGGGGTTGCCTCTTGCAGCCCTGTGCTCTCCAAACCCACCAGCGTGGACAGAAATGAAATGATGAAAGTTGCCACAGTTCAAACTTATCCATACTTCTCACTTATGACATGATTGATTTTCCTTCAGCGTGCTCAAATACGGGATTGTCTTCTTTCTTTTTTCACTGTGGAAACAGCTAATGTATACAGCCTTGGCCTGCCAGGGAAGGGGAAGTGGTTGACATGTAGAAGAACAACTGAAATGAATACGGATGAAATTTGAAAGTGCAATTTTCCATCTGTCAATCACCTTTCAAAGGGACCCGTTAACCACCAGTCGGGAGACCCTCAGCAAGGGCGTCCTCGTTTGCGGGGCTCCTGGAGATGGGCCCCTTGGCCTCATTAATCAAGATATTAGCTGCTGATCAAAGTTTTGCACAGGTATGTGGCACTGACCCAGAATGCTCCAGGGATATTTTATTATGTTTCTGTAGGTGCTATTCATAATTTATATTTTGAATGAAAACAAATGGTCTCCTCTTAAACAGAATTTGATTAGGTGACGACAAAATCCATTTCTCCTGCTCTGGTGATGGCATGCGGTGGATCCCCTCCTGAGCTGCCTCAGAAGAGAATGTGAGGTGCTCCCACATTAATAATGGATGGTCACCCCAACCCTTCCTGGCTGCAGCGCCAAGATGCCTTGAAATACAGCCAATTAAGGTTTATTTAATTATTAAGGTTGAATAAATAACAGCGAAACATGTTAAAAATCTTTCAGTTCCAGTCAATCATAATAAAAAATTAACGAGACTGGATAGAGAGCCATAAAAACTGATAGACTGCAATCGTGAATTATAAATTGGTATTGATTTTTTCCTTTGCAATAACACTCTCAGGTAATCATACATTGTCGCATGTAAAGTGCACTTTCCTGGTCGAGACTAATATTAACTATCAAATATAGATAAGACAGAGGCATTTATGACACTTCAGATTTCACAAACTAAAAGCAAAAAATACAATTTGTGGAATAAGAGCAGCGCTGAACAGAGAATCCTAGGGTGTTTATGGGAGCTGGCCGGGACCCCACTGAGCCGTGAATTCATAAGACACAGTTACCTTATTCTTCTCCTGCTATTTCTCCTCTGATATGTTACCTTGTTAGTATCACTAAGAAAAGCATAAATATTTTTTATTATTTGTGAGGCTCATCCTGTCTTGCTTAATAGACAGGCCACATGAAGTTAAAGCCATATTATATGACCTGGTGCAGAAGTGATCATTCAAAAACCCAAAGCACATATTTTATACCGCCTGGCTTTATTAATTCTAAGCCCCCAAGAAATAGCAGGAGGATTTTCCAGCTTTCTGTTTATTGAAGTAACATGGAAACAAATAAGACATTTCCCTAGGCTAGTTCAGATAAAGTGGACAATTACTATTGGCATTCCACATGTAAATATTTAACACTTCTCAGCTAGCTTGAACCTAAATACCCATTAGATGCTGCTACAAGCCTGGACACCATTTCCCAGGAGAGCCGCACGGCTGTCCCGGACAACAGTTATTGGATTAGGGGGAGCACAAATCTCATTCTAAATAGCACCGGAAGGGGACTCAGCCAGGAGAAGAGGGACAGACCCAAACGGCAGCTTCCTTGAGTGACACAAACCAACTCCACCAAGAAAACTCAGACAGCACCAGTGTTGGCTGGGCCACTGCCACTGGCCCGGCTAATTGACAAGCCACTGCTGCAGTTCGTTAGTGGTGCTGATGAGTTAGCTCTCTCTCATTTGGGGAGAGGCACAGAAGAGATGTTGTGGACGGGTGCAGCTATGAGAACACATGGCTACCTGCCCAAGTTCCGTTCCCACCCCTCTCCCCACCGTGGGGCCTGGTACAAGCTCTGAGAGCACCACACCACTGTCCTTGCACCCAGCACAGGTGACCCACAAGTCACTCCTTGCAGATTCCAGAGACAGTGCATCTGCCTCTTTAAGTAACTTCGGCTTCTTCAAGATACACTACAAGTATATGTTTAATAGGTGAAACCTGAGTCAGAATTTAAAACATGGACATTACCTACCCACTCGGACTTCAGATACAGATGGTCAAGGTTTCCATTCTAAATTAGAAGTTATTCTGCCCCTTGGCTGCCACTTGGAACTTGAAAATGAATGAGCTGGCGTTTCTCTTCCCAGAGGGCTGCTCTTTTTCCCTGTGACCTTCCCAAGACTGGGAAGTGCCCTGCCTGAGACCCCAAATACCTTCATGTGGCTGCCCTGGGTAGACCAGTGTTATGGGGAGCCCTCTGCTTCAGGGTCTGCTACAAAGAGGCAAATCCACGGCCCTGAGCAGGGGTCCTGCCTTCTGATGGCTGCAAGTAGCTTGCACGGTGGGTCAGTTGAAGGCAACTGCAGTCAGCTCCCAGGGAGCCTCCAGTTGTCCCCACCTCCCCACGAGACCCCACTCAGCCACCACCCTTGTGCTCTGGGGAAAAGGAAGTGGTCCTAAAAGGGCTGCTGCATAGGAACAGAAGCCACTGGACTGGGCACATGGATGATCACCCTGGTTTTACTCACCTGGCCTTGATGGCCTCCCCAAAGCACAGGTGAGCCTTGAAACTCAGCCCAAGAAGCAACCATGACCAACTCTGAAGCTACGCCAGGAAATCATGCTGCGGAGCAGAGCACAAGAGGCTGGCCGCACAGGCATGCTGGGCACCCACCCATGTTCTGCTCCAGCCTGGGAGCCTCCATCCTAGCCAGGGACCCAAGGTCCCAGTGGGCCAGCAGCACCCACCCCTGGGCTCACAGCCTCCCAGAGCCTGGCTCCTGGCCCTTCCTCGCCGCACTGACCTCTGCGCTCTGGAAACAATTACTCCTGGAAGGCCTGTCAATATCATTATTTTTACAAGAAATCAATATGCCTCACAAAGTTAATGGGGGGGGTTCAGGCAGGGAGCATTTACCACCTCACTGTCAGGGCTCCAGCTCTGCTCAGCCCGATGACAGATCCGCTGACACCAGCAGACAGTAAGCAAGCGTACAAGAGCCGGCGTGGCAGGCCCGCGTGGAGGCCAGCAGCCACCACTAACGAGCCGCCCGAGGCCGGGGCCACATGGGCCACACGGGCAGACAGCCCAGCGCTCCACCCAAATGAGGCCCAGGTCCCCTCTGTCAAGGGAATCCAAGCCTTCAACTGCTTGACACAGCATACGCTGCTAAGTCCTCCTGCCCTAAGCCAGGACAGGGCCTGGGAGAAGACAAGGGCATCCATTATCTTTAACAAGGGCGACTGCTCCCCTGTACCCCACCCATGACGTGAAATGCAAAAGCAAAATAAAATTAAAAAAAAAAATATATATATATATATATATATATATATATATATATATATATATATATATGGACATGCACACATTCATCTTCAAAAACCAACTCAGAAATAACTACACTGACAATCCTAAAATCCAGATTGGAAGTGTCCAGAAAACAACCCTCCACTCCCACCAATTTGGCAGTTACACACCAAATCCCAATGAAAACAAATTTATACATCAATTCCAGAGCCTATGCTTCTCGTCGACCAAGGGCTGGACTCTTGTGTAGACACCCAGGAGCTGCCCCTCCTTGGCCACACCTCTCCTCAGCCACTGTTATCAGTTCAATTAGAAATTAAAGTTGTCCCTGGCAGAGGACTTCAACATGCTCCAGTCGGGGCTGGCACAGCACCCTAAACTCCTTTCTGGACCCTTGGCCTCCCTGCTCCGCACAAGTTCTGCAAGCCAACTGGCCCTTGTGTAGTCACATGGACGGAGGGGAGGGTTTCTGAGCATCTGCATGCTGCAGAGTAAACCCATTCGCTGCAGAGGAGTTGGCCCATTCACTGCCGGGGCACAAGTGCCAGCAGGTCTGCAGCCAAGGCGGCTAATGGACCAACTTGCCCACACGGAGCTCAGCGGGAGACTCGGCCCAGTGCCAGCCACTAATGCATGGTCACAGGCCTCACTGTCCACTTCCCACAGCACACTCCCCCACACCTGGTCACTCTCCAGGGCCCCTAGAGAGTAGAGTCAGTTCTGCCTGGCAGAGTAAGGTGGGCTCCACCCCTGAGATGGAACATGGCAGTAACCACAGTTCCATGAGTGACTCCGGCCATGGGGTAGGAACCCTCCTGAGCTCAGGGACCAGGGCTCTGGAGCACTGGGTGAGGCCAGAAGGGACATTCTTGACAGCTAATAGGAAGAGACCCCTCAGGTCTTCCTAGGTCCCACAACCAGCTAGAGGGGAGCTACAGAGTCCCCATCACCACAGAGCTCCAACCTAAACCAGGCTCAGGGACTGTCCTGGGCTCACACAGCTGTGGCTTTCTCTCCAAACTGTCCTGAATCCTTCCTGCATCCTGGCTCACCCCTGCACCTCCCCGTTCTCCCTCTCATGATGAGTCCCTTTCCTCTTGTCCCAACTTCGCATTTCAAACCCCACAGCCCCAGGGCTAGACGTAGAGTCAGAGTCAGCAAGGCTTCAGGGAGAAGGTGCCGGCTTCACTGTGGCTCCAGCCCCATGGTGGGATTAGGAGGGAGTGTGAGGGCCAGGGCTCAGTGTGAGGCCAGAGGCGGGCAGCGCCCTGCCTGCTGTTGGACATGTATACCACTGTGCTGTAGAAAACAGGACACTTAGTTCCACGACTGACTTGGGAAAATGGCAGCTGCTGGCTCCTATGGCAAAATGCATAGCTGTGAAACCCAAGCCCAAGTGACAAAATGCACAGCTGTAAAACCCAAGCCCAGGTGGCCCAGACACCCTCCTGGGCACAGGTGAATACCACTGATGTCAAAAGGGAGCCCTGCAAATGGAGAAAAGACTGGAGCTGGTGTGGGCAGTTGGGCGAGGCCTCATGTGGAAATGAGTCCAGGGTTCACCTTTGGCCCAATGCAGTGGTGTGGCTGCGGGCACAAACTCAGCACCCAGGAATGCACATCCCCCCACGTGGGACCCCTGTGAAGAAACCACACAGAATAAAGGGGGCTCCCCCCAGTCCCATGGGAGGACTGGCAAACTGCTCAGAAAGCCCACCACAAAGTACAAAGAGGGTTCCTGTCCACCAGGAGCCCCAGGGATGCTGGCTCTTTCTGGGCAAGACACATTGCGCTCAACCCTCAGCTCCAGAGCAGAGTGATGGCCAGGGGGTCCTGAGCCCTAAGGAAACCACTGGAGCTCCTCTCCCTGCCATCAACAGTTTGGAATTTACACCGCCCTGTACATCATTACCAGGCTCTTCACAGCTTTTTAGGGCCTTAATGCAAACCATATGCAGAGCTGCCTCCCCGCCAAGGAGCCAGTAGCTGCCTTCTGATTGGCTCCTGCAGGATGGGAAATCGAGGTTTCAGAGGGGAAAAACAACAAACAGACCTCTTGTCTACAAAGCAGAACTCAAAACATTTTTCATGCATCCTAGGTTTCTCGAGAAGCAGCAGGCTGTTTAAAAAAAATACCTGGTCCAAATTGAGCATTTGCTTGACATGATGGAAAAGTGAGTGCTATTTTCTGTTATATTGCCCCTATTCTACATCGACAAGAATATATTTTTTCCCTGTTCCCAACTGATTTCACAGTAGTGAACTCCGTTTATGAATTATCTGACACATTTCTTGCAATTCTTCTGACAACAGTGCTCAGTGGAAATTTCAAGGCCCCTCTCTTCTGAGAAGTAGAAATATCAATATTTGAATAAATTGTGGATTTTAAACTTCTCACTCTGATGCGCCACAGCAAGGAAGACTGAATTCTTCTTTTACTGGGTCTAATCCCCCTGAGCCTCAGGAAGAGATCTGTATGCAGTGTTTCATTACAAGAAACAGTGCTGAGTGACATTTGAAACACACATCTGAGTCGACCTGATGAAGTTTAACTCTTTCCAGCAACAAACAGCGGCTTTGTACCAGTCCCCTTTCTTGGGTGAAGACCAGCACAAGCATGGTGTCTGAGCAAAAAGCCGAAATGTGGATTCACAAATTGACAGGCCAATCTTTAAACAAATGTGTTTCTTGGGGGGAAACGCAGCTTTGCTCGAGCTAACCGTTTGTTTTTCTTTTGCCTGACAGAAACATTCCGGGCCTGATTAGAAGGGCCTTGTTAGGGTCTGTCTCAGACACTGTGACTCCACATTTTAACAAGCATGCAAAGAAAACAGCACAAAGATAACAAAACATTGTCATTACCATCTCCGGTGACTCCGTGTGCCTTTTAGCATGGGCACACATTTCTCCTGGTGGCTCCCTCACAGTGACACCCACCCGGCAGGCCCAGCCCTGGCTCCAGAAGTCCCTAAATGAGGGACTTTCTGTGCTAACAGCACTGATGGACTGGTGGGAGCAGGTACCTCCGGCTGCAGGATCTTCTTTTCTTGGATGAATAAACATGTAGTTTATTGTTTATTGTTGCAGCCATCTGTGGTCCTGAGCAATATGATGAATGGCCTATATGTCCCAGGGAACAGTTGGCAGAGCTGCCGCCTCCAAGCCCATCCTTAGGGTCCTGGTGCAGCAATCTCTGGCACCCCCAAAGCTGTGGCTCCCTGAAATGTATTCCCTGTAAATAAATAACACTCTACAAGCCAGAGAGAAATCCAGGGGACATTCAAATGCCAGTCACAAGCTGCAAGGGAAGAAGGGATCTGATGGTGTGGGTTGGGAGAAGGGCTGGGAAGTCAGCACAGGACACCTGAGATGTTGGGCAGCCGCTGCTTCCTCATCCATCAAGGGATAGCAGAGGGAGCCCTGGGTGCCTGCAGCACAGGGAAGACACAGCCAGGCCAGGCATGGTCTGCTCCTCAAGTCCCTGGAGTGAAGCCTGAGCACCTGCAGCCACATCCTGCATTCCTCACCTCACTTTCAATCCACATGGAAATTCCTTCAGAAACCCAGAGTCAATAACCATGGCTTCTCATCCAACCTGTGGACAGAAGACCCGGGCCTGGAGGTTCCAGATCTCACCAAATCTCACCAAATCCTTTTGCAGCTCAAGTCCATATTTTTAATAATCTGGATGCTGTTTTTGCCTCCATCACTACTTTTTCTTCCTCCACATTCCCAGGAGGCCAGTTGAAATTGTGTCCCATCCAGGTGTCTACACCCAGGACCCTGGCAGGTCACAAGGAGCTCACAGTGCCCCTTCTGATAACCCAGAGCTCGCTGGGTGTGCTGGTGCCTCAGCGCACGGGCTGTGGAGAGTGCCTTCCTCCAGATGTCGGCTGAGATGGCACAGCTGGAGGAGCTCACGGATGCTCCTGCTTTCCCAATTAAGTGATATTTATAGTGTGCCCACACATGCCTGGCACTCTCGGGCCTTGGATAAGTCCAGGGTGGCCCATGGAGCAGAAGCACCTGACTACTACCTGGTGCTCCTCCACAGGGAGAGGGGTAGAGGTGGTAAGCCCCTTAAGCACAGATGGCCTGTTACTAGAATGTTCCTCAGTCCCTCAGATGGTTTTCATGAATTCAGAGAGGTCGCACTCTCTGCATAGCTCCATCTTCTGGGGCTCTCTTCATTTGTCAGCTTGCAGAAGAGCCTCCCAGCCTCTGCCTATGCCATTCCCTCCACCCAGATAGCTGTCTCTCCTTATCCAGTCATCAAAATCTAGAACCTAATCTTGAAGCTCAGCTCAAAGTTTGCTTCTTCTATGATTCAGTTCCAAATCATAAAGACTCTCATACCTGTGGCAGTCGGGTTGCCGTCTTGATTTTGGGCTGTGGGGGTCTTTTTTTTTTTTTTTTTTGGTGATCATGCTGGGGATTGAGCCCCGGTGCCTTTTGCATGCCAGGCAAGCACTCTACCAACTGAGCTATATTCCCAGCCCGCCATCTTGATTTTGAAGCATCTTTCCAACTCATGGCTTCAGCTGGGCCTGCGCTATGTGCAGTCATTTACATATCTGCCCTCCCCACGGTTCTAAGCATCTTGAGGACATAGAGGGGCTCAATCACGGCTGCCCCCTCCTTGCAGTGCATAGCACAAGCTTTGAGAGGTGGTGCCTGGTGCATCTGTGCCCTGGGGAGGCATGATTGGAGGAGTCATCTCCTGCCTCCCCCAGAGCACAGCCCAGGCATTTGTCCACTGTCTGTGGGATGCACAGACTGTTTGGTCCAGGCTCCTGGGACCGAGTTAATAATAAATGCACATATAGAACTGGGTCAAGGAATGAAGTACGGCTAGATCTCAATGTGAGTGGGCCAGGAGCCTCCACCCAAGGATGTCACTGTGGTATCCACTCCTGGATTCTGGCCAGCAACAGGCAAGAGGCTCATACATATGCACACACACGTAGACTTGTGTGGCCCCGCTTGGGATGGTTCTGACCCTTGGGTCCATGGGGCAGAGGAAGGTGGGAAGGGACAGAGTCCTGCTCACCCTTTACCAAGCACCTGAGAATAGGGATTCCTCTGGCTGAACCCCAAGTTGGTGGTGCAGTGGAGGATGCAGCCATGCCTGGGAGGCAGAAAGCCTGCCCTGCTACTTTCCTAGCCCTCAACCCCTTAAGTAGTGGTACACTTTGACTTCTGACCTTCCTCTAATAGTAATTTTTTTGTTGTTTATTTTCCCCTCCAATTAGATCAGACACCAGGCCTTATGAAAGCCTGCCTTTTCCTCTTAGTTTCTTCTTAAATAGTGTGTGGGGTACAGATCCCCACAAGACTGTGTGCTCTTGATTCCCTGAACCAGCTGGGCCTTTGAGGACCTGGTGGGACATGGTTGCTTGAAGAATCTGTGCCTGAGTTTATCTCTAAAGGTAAGACTGGGAGTCTGTGGCCTTGGGTTTGGGGAGGGAGACTGCTAGTCCCAGTTCCCGATCCTGGGGTGCAGTGGACTGGACAGTGGGGGCTCCATTTGCTGTGTGATCAGGGGCAAGTTACTTAGGCCTGTGTCTCTGTCTTCAACTGGTGGGTCCTGGACTCAGGATAGTGGGGGAAGTAAACCTAAAGTGCCTGCCAGAGGTGTCCTGTATGCCGTCCTTTGCTGGGACAGCAGCGGGTCCCCACCCCCAGGCTCTGCTCTCTTTGTCTGTGAGAAGGGCTCTTCAGCCTGGGTAGGCCTCCATCCAGACATGGCTGTGGGACCAAAGTTCAGGGTGGACCTGGCATACATGCCAGGACATAAGGCAGAGCCTGGTGACCCCAGGGCCAGACTCTGGCCAAGTTCCCCAAATGTCATTGGGAAGAGAATCTAGTCATCCCAGAGGAAAAAGAGGCCCATTTACAGTAAGTATGGTTGACTTGCAAAGACCAAACCCAGGAGGGGAACCTGGCTTTCCTTCTCTTCAAAGTGAAGGGGCACAGAGTACATGGGAAGCTCACTAGGGCTGTCCACCACTGCAAGGAGGGTCTTGCTTCCAGAAACCCAGCAGGGGACTCACAGGACAAAGTATGCAGGGCAGAAAACAAAGCACCCAAAATAAAACTAAGACGAGATGATATGAATGCCAAATGAGATTTATCAATGTATAAATCCTTTACCAAAGGATTTATCAGGGGACATCCGCTCCTGTTGGCATTCAGACACAATGTGAGGTCAGGAGACCTCCCCTTCAGTGGGCTGGCTTCACCCTCTGAGTAAACTACTAAAGGCGGAGTCAGTAAAATAATAATCCCAATCCCAACACCAGTCAGGAGGGCCCACCTGTGGGCAGGTATTAGGCAGACACCTGGATGGGACACAATTTCAACTGGCCTCCTGGGAATGCGGAGGAAGAAAAAGTAATGATGGAGGCAAAAACAGCATCCAGATTATTAAAAATATGAAGAATCACAGAGAGCTGTGCTTTTGGTAGCACTGGGCCGACTAATCCCATGGGGTCTTGTGACCCCAAAGTGTTTAAATGGCATCAGATGTGTGGTAGAGCACTTGCCTAGCATGTGTGAGGCCTTGGGTTCAATTCTCAGCACCACATAAAGAAAAAAATAAAGGGCCACTAACAACTAATAAAATATATATATATATTTTAAATGGCATCAGATGCACTGATGGACAGAGGCCCAGGTGAACTTTCAAAGCCTTATCAGGCTGGGGTTGTCCCCTGGGCCATGGTACAGGGACATCTGGGCCTACAGGCAGAGGCCTCATGGAGCCTTGGTTCCTTCATCCTCCAAGAAGGCTGCTGTGAGTCTGAGGTAGGTTTGGTAGACAGGAACAGGTGGACAGCCGGGAAGAAGCTGCTCTGTGCTGCTGGGGCAGAGCCAGAGGGCTCCACCAGGGAAGGGCTTGGCATCATGGGCCAAAGACTCTCAGACACAAGTGAACACAGCAGGGCTGAAACCCCAAGTGGGAGTCACCTTCTGGGGAAAACTGCTCTTGGCTACAGGAACAAACACTCTGGAATCTAACAGGAAAAGGGCCCCAGGAGCAACATGTCCAACAGGACACCTCGATGGGGCAAGCATGGGCCCTATGCAACACTAAGCAGCCCCGCTGGCCTCCACCCACCAGAGGCCAGCAGCACGCCCTCTGTGGCCTGCTGTGGTCTTTGGACACTGCCAAATGTCACCTCAGGAAAGGGATCACCCTGGGTCAGTCACTAAGCTGCTGGTACCCACATGGCAGAGGACACCCCAGATGGAACCTGGTTGAGTTCTGCAAACAGGAGTCACAGGACCCCTGTTCATGGAAAGGATAACTACATAGCCAGGCCCTAATTTCCCTTCCTGAGGCCTGGATGTCTGCCCGCTCCTACTGGCTGGCAGGGCCATCAACCATGCTGGGCACCAGCCCAAGAGCTCAGGAGATGGGGGCCACAGACCGTGAGCCAATGTAGAACCGGGCGTGGCCAGCATCTCGGGGCATGGGCATCAGCATCCTCGACATCCAGGCAGCCCGTCCCCCACCCCAGCCCTCCCCCTCCCTCCCTCACACTGCTCCTCCCCAGCAGGGCCTGGGGCTCTGGCCTGTTTGCCCCAGATGCCTGTGAAGGCAGGCCTGGCTGGCTTGCCAGGGGCAGCCCAGGAGCAGGACTCTATGGGCACTCTTTGAACACACCAAGGTGTACTGCCCTTAGCCATCAGAGCTGCAAGAGGCCAGCCTATGCCCACCCGCCCCTCAGACCTTCTGGACTGGACTGGGTGGTCAGCTCCTCACCACAGGCCCAGGAGTCCTCTCTCATCTGGCCAAGCCCCTCCACAGCCTCCCTGCTGGCCAGAGGCTAACTCCTGCCCCTACCTGGGCTGTGTAGGAGATAGGACATGCCCCTGGGGCCAAAGTGCGGAGAGCGCACTGGGGAACACACCCACGTGGCATCAGTTGTGGGCAGGAGTAGGGCCCTGCCTCCCAGCCCCTGTGCCCACACATCAGAAGCCACCCCCACCCCCACCATGTGCTATCTGTGCCTCAACTGAACTTTCACAGGTTTCTGGGGCAAACAGGCCAGAGCCACAAGCCCTGTGGGGGAGGAACAGTGTGAGGAAAGGAGGGAGAGGGCTGGGGTGGGGGATGGGCTGCAGAGGGGCTTACAACCCCGTCCCTGCCCATAGAGGAGGGGCAGAAAGGTGGGGCTGAACTCTACTCCTCCTGGCTCTCACCCCCTAGACTGTGTGTCTCAACCCTGCAATCCTGGCGTGGCTCAGGGGCTGACGGAGCCCATACAGCGCAGATGGACTGGAAGCAACAGACCCATGCCCACAGTGGCAGGGGCAGTGGGGCTTAGGCTATGAAGGTCCTCTCTGCAGACAAAGGGCATGGAAGGGTCCCCAGCGGGCCCAAGTGAGCCCACCTCCCCACAGCACGTATCAGAGCTGTGCAACATCTTATGCACCCTTCTAGGGCCTGTAGGCAGCTGTGTCCCTGCTTTCTCTGGGCGTCAATGTCCCAAGAACAGGTGGGATGAGGAGCCTGAACGTCTCTTGGCCCAAACCTGCAGGGCCAGGCTGGAGTGGACGAAGGCCACCCAGTTAATAGCAACAGCAGCAACAAGCCCATGTCATTATCATTGCTGTTATTATTTTGATTGACAGCAGCAACAGCAACTCTGACCATATTTCTCTGTCCATGGGGGGCCCTGGACCACCCTATCCCCAATAGAGTTAGTAAACTACTACACAGAACGTCTTGTGATCCCCCTTCACAGGGGGAGAAACTCAGAAGTTTAATTGCCGGAAATCACACCACAGTATGATGGTGAGCCATGTCGTATCCTGGACCACTGGACCCTCTTGGAGATACACCATGGAGGCCCTCCAGATCCAGGTGGCTAGTCATCCCCCAGTGGCCCCAGCAGTCCTGGGAGGGGGTGATACTCTATCCCATGGCTTTGTGGGCCAACTCCAGGGCTTCAAATGCAAGCAATAGTTCCCAGGTCCACCACAGCCCAAAGCCACACATCCTCCACATTCTCTAGGGTAGCTTCAGGAGGGACCACAGGGCAGTACTTGGTGACAGAAAACACTCAAGTAGAACTGGTTTACAAGGGGAGAAGCACAGCTACCTTCCTTCAGGTCTGCAAAGCAGACATGGGGCAGCACAGACGCACAGCAGAACACGCTCACCCCCAGAACCAGCTGGCCGAAGACTGTCCTGGTCCATGGCTCAGGACAATGCCCCCACGAGGAACCAGCGTGGGACTCACAGAAGGGCAGACACCCAGACCAGTGGGACAGCAAGAGCACTGAGGAATAAACCCTGCCGTCACCACCAAATGATTTCAACAAGGGTACCATGTCCACCCAGAGGGGAAGGACTGTCTTTCATCCGATGGTGGTGCTGGAGAAACTGGACATCCATTGCAGAAGAGTGCCGTTGGACCCTTCCCCAACAGCATCCACAGAGGTAAACCTGAACTAACTGTAAGAACTAAGACTAACACTCTCAAGAGAAAACACAGGGCAGAGGCTTCATAACACTGGGTAGGTGACAATCCCTGCTGATAGGATTGCAGAAGCATTAAGAGAGGACACAAAAGCTGGACTTCCTGGGAATGTCAAATTTTCCTACATCATAAGACTATTGGTATTTGCCTCACATTACTGTAACAAAATACCTGAAGTGACTAATCTGTAGAGAAAAAGTTTTATTCTGTCTTCTGTTTTGAGGGTCCAATCTCAGCCCGGGAGGCCCCATTCTTTAGGCCTCCAGCAAAGATAGCCCTCCATGGCTCCAGCATGTGGTAGAAAAAAGCACTCATGTCACCACTCAGGGAGCAGAGTGACACTGAGAGGCTACCACCTCTTCAAGGGCACACCCCAGTGAGGAAGGACCTCCTACAAAACCCGATCTCCTAAAAGCCCCACCCCCATTGGCATCACCCTGGGGAGCCACCCTGGGACTTTTGGAGACATTCATCCACACTGAACCAACTGTCCAAAGAATAAGCAAGCAGCTCACAGGATGGAAGAAAAAGTTTGCAAAACCCATGTCTGATCAGGAATTAATAACCAGGATACACACAGAACTTACAAAACCCAGCCATGAGAAAACAAGCAACTCAGTAACTCAATTAAAAAAGATGGGCAGAAAAGCTGAGTGAGCATTTCTCCAGAGGGTGCCGTGGCCACGTCTAAAAGCCCAATGACTCAAGAGGATCGCAAGGTCAAGGCCAGCATGGGGAACTTAGCGAGACCCTGCCTCAAAACACAGGGCTGGAGGTGAAGCTCTGAGCTGCCTAGGCTGCGCCAGTCCCTGGGTTCACTCCCCAGATGCAAAAGACACAACGGCACCTGAGAAGTCTCCAACCCAAGGAACCGTTGGCAGACACAGCTTCTCACCCAGGATGGCTAATCAATGCACGCTGGCCAGGATGGCATGGCTGGAGTCACGTGCACTGTTGGGCAGGACATCAGTGGACAGCCCCTGTGGGAAAATCATGGCAGCTCGCAAATGATTCAAAATACAACTGTCATATGATCCAGCGACTGCACTTCTGGGTATGTACACAAGGAAGCTGAAAGCGGGGTTTCCAAGAGGGTGTTCATGGCAGCACTATTCACAACAGCCCTAAGGCGCAAGTGGCACTACTGCCCGTGGACGGATGATCAGATAGCAGAGCTGTCACCCTTAGGTAGTGAGGGGTGACATCCAGCCTTCATGGGATGCTCTACACATCCCAGGGGGATGCGTCTTGAGAACATCACCAAAGAGCAGATGTTGGCTGAGTCCACTCACGAGGCCCCCAGAGGATGGACAGCAGCTTGGTGGCCATCAGGGCTGGGTGAGGGGCAGACAGAGCTGGAGTTTAGTCAGGAGGGTTTCACTTTGGAGAGATGAATGGTTCTGGAGATGGATGGAGGTGACAGCTCACTATGAATGTACTTCACACCCTGAACAGGATGCACACAAAGTCCAGTGGTGACTTTCAAGCATATTTTACCACAATAAAAACAGTCAGAAAAATGGAAACAAAGGCACCTTCCATTGCCCTTGAAGGGAAGCTTCCAGGAGGTGAGTGCCAACACAAACCCCTTCCACATGCAGCCTTCCCTCACCCCGCACACGGGAGCTCGGAGAAGAACTGGGAAAGCAGTTCAGGCCCCTGCCATGGGATGCCACTGGGCACGTCAGGACAAACTGCATTCCAAAAAATGCAGAGTCGGATGTTGGTCACTCTGGCACACTGGAGATGACCCAGGGACAGCCAGGAGCCTGGGAGCAGGAGGGGCTTCCAGCCAGGGAGAATTTCAACTCCTGGTGAGGAGGGCTCGGGTCATTGACAATGAAGACTGTGAAGCCTGCTAGGTCAGGGCCTGTGCCTGGCAGAACGAGGAGGAGGGCACCAGTGGGAAGGGAGGACCACAGAGCCAGACACTGCAGAGAAACAGTATGTGGGGGACCCAGCACGGGCTGAGCTCCAGTGGGAAGGGAGGACCACAGAGTCAGAAACTGCAGAGGGACAGTCTGTGGGGGACACAGCACGGGCTGAGCTCCAGTGGGAAGGGAGGACCACAGAGTCAGACACTGCAGAGGGACAGTCTGTGGGGGACACAGCACGGGCTGAGCTCCAGTGGGAAGGGAGGACCACAGAGCCAGACACTGCAGAGGGACAGTCTGCGGGGGACACAGCACGGGCTGAGCTCCAGTGGGAAGGGAGGACCACAGAGCCAGGCACTGCAGAGGGACAGTCTGCGGGGGACACAGCACGGGCTGAGCTCCAGTGGGAAGGGAGGACCACAGAGCCAGGCACTGCAGAGGGACAGTCTGCGGGGGACACAGCACGGGCTGAGCTCCAGTGGGAAGGGAGTACCACAGAGCCAGACACTGCAGAGGGACAGTCTGCGGGGGACCCAGCATGGGCTGAGCTCCAGTGGGAAGGGAGGACCACAGAGCCAGACACTGCAGAGGGACAGTCTGCGGGGGACACAGCACGGGCTGAGCTCCAGTGGGAAGGGAGGACCACAGAGCCAGGCACTGCAGAGGGACAGTCTGCGGGGGACACAGCACGGGCTGAGCTCCAGTGGGAAGGGAGGACCACAGAGCCAGACACTGCAGAGGGACAGTCTGTGGGGGACACAGCACGGGCTGAGCTCCAGTGGGAAGGGAGGACCACAGAGCCAGGCACTGCAGAGGGACAGTCTGCGGGGGACCCAGCATGGGCTGAGCTCCAGTGGGAAGGGAGGACCACAGAGCCAGACACTGCAGAGGGACAGTCTGCGGGGGACACAGCACGGGCTGAGCTCCAGTGGGAAGGGAGGACCACAGAGCCAGGCACTGCAGAGGGACAGTCTGCGGGGGACACAGCACGGGCTGAGCTCCAGTGGGAAGGGAGGACCACAGAGCCAGACACTGCAGAGGGACAGTCTGCGGGGGACACAGCACGGGCTGAGCTCCAGTGGGAAGGGAGGACCACAGAGCCAGACACTGCAGAGGGACAGTCTGCGGCGGACACAGCTCGGGCTGAGCTCCAGTGGGAAGGGAGGACCACAGAGCCAGACACTGCAGAGGGACAGTCTGCGGGGGACACAGCACGGGCTGAGCTCCAGTGGGAAGGGAGGACCACAGAGCCAGACACTGCAGAGGGACAGTCTGCAGGGGACACAGCTCGGGCTGAGCTCCAGTGGGAAGGGAGGACCACAGAGCCAGGCACTGCAGAGGGACAATCTGTGGGGGACCCAGCATGGGCTGAGGTGAGGGGCAAGAGTCCCAGGGGAGTGTGGCTTCAGGCTGGCTGAGGTTGGGGTACCTGGGGCTGGAGAGGTGGCATCTCAGACCCAGTACTGCATTCCCAAGTCGATCCATGAGCACCAGATGGTTCAGCCCACAGCAGCAAAGCCACGTGGGGATCCTTTGTTCAGCTGGGAGGCTCCCCAGGGCTCTAGCTAGGGAGAGAGCCTGAGACCAGGTCTGCAGGGGGAGGTGGGATGGAAGCCTACCACCCTCAAGGTCAAGGAAGCCAGGCTGACTCACAGAACCAAGGAAATCACAGAAAAGATATTAAAGTGTTTCAGGAATGTACATTCTCCCTGGGAGGTTGCGAGAACAAATACGGGGGGCCATGGGGGGTTTAAGGTGGAGGACATGGGCAAGGCCGTGAAGGCCAAAGTGAGGACATGGAGCAGGAGCCATGGCCAGCGCTGACCAAAACTGCCAGAGAGAGGCCAGGGGTGCCAGCAGGTTGTGCCCAGGAGGGCTTAGGCACTGGCTTCCTGGAAGACAAGTGCCGGGGAGGAGGCCAGGCAGGACGTATGGGACTGTGAAGGGGCAGGTAGCCACCTAAGCCCTTGGGACTGCCGCCCCTGGGAGCTGCCCTGGGGACAAGAGGAAGTCAGGAACACCTTGGTCTTGTTTTCTCCCTAACAAAGCCTAAAAGCCTGAGCAGCTGAGGAGCACCAACCTCCCCGCTCCAAGGTCGACGGTGAACAAAAATGCCCACAACCTTCTGTTCTGCTCTGGGCTGCACAAACCACACGTGGCCAGGAGGAACCAGCGTCAGCCTCCACACAAGCTCTGCCCACGTGGGGGCCAGGCTGGCTGCATGATTGCTAAGTGGACAGCGAGCAAACCTACTTATAAATCCAAGGAAGTGAGTTCAAGTTGTTGGTTTTCCCTTAGTGCTCTGAGAATCACAGGAACAAGAGCCTCTGACAGAACGTTCTTCATGCAGTGTTGACCAATCAAACCCTACTGCCCTCAAGGAGGGTCAAGGACACAGAGCTTCCAGAGGGACTCTGGCAGTGCCTCTGGTGGCCGCCAGCCCCCAGATGCACCCTGGCCAGCAGGGCTCCCGTCACTCCCCATTGGGCAGCCACACCACCTGAGCTGCTAGGTCTCACCAGGAGCCAGGAGTACCTCCAGAACTGGGGATTTGGCTTTCCCTGTATGTATCTGCTGACTTTCTGCCCTCCATGTCCACCTGCCCTGAGATGTCCCCTCTGACCACGAGGACGACCAGGCGCTCTGACTACCAGGAGGACTCCTCCACCGGGGCGTTCCCATCTGTGTGCAAAGCCCCGGCACAGACACCCATCCTCCACCTGCACGGTGCTGTGGCTCGGAGGGAGTGGAGGGAGGTGAGGTCTCTGTCAGTGGCGCAGGTTCTGCTCCATCATTTGCATGCCATCCAGTGCTCTCTAGGTGACCTGTCAGTGTCAGCTCAGTGATCTTTCCCTCAAAGAGGAGAGGAGTGGGGAAAGGAGTCCTGCGGGAACTCGCCCGCAGACAGCAATGCCCAAAGTCCAGTGAGGACAGGACCCTGGGGCACATGCAGATGGGAATGACCCAGAATCCCAAGGTGGGCAGGCTGAGCCCTATAGGGCACAGACAGCAAGAGGGAGCTTCTGTTCATAAAAAGAACCAGCACTTGTTGTAGAGACCTTTTGAAAATACCTAAAACTACACAAAGAATACCAAAAATCGCCTCTAACACAGAACCCAGAGTTAGCAACGACCGCTACTCAGATCATTTTCTATTAGTCCCTTTTCTGCATTTTTTAAACAAAATGGGGATCATGTAGTGCATGTTTTCATGTCTTTTTTCACCTAATTTTGTGTCTGGTTTATTTGCCAGTCGGCCATTTCCAGTACTCAGTGATGTGGCCCTTGGACCACACAGCTCGCCCCTCCCTGTTGGGGATGAAGCATTTCCCATTGTGACAAGGACACATTCATGCATCTTCACCTGCATCACTGAGTCGTCGGGTGAGATCCCCACACAAGGGTGTCCAGTCCGTGGAGCTCGGAGGTCAGAGGACGCTCACGGTGCCTCCTGGAGGCCTGGGTGCTCTTCTCCTGCCCCAGGGCTGGGCAGCAGGTCACTGCGCCCCTCCCGCCCAGGATGCAGCTCACCTTCTTCAGTAACGTGTGCACACAACCACACTCACAGTCTTAAGCAGCGATTCTTCAATTCACTGCCAGGAGAAGGCTGTGGCCCTTTCCATGACACTGTCCACATTTTAGTCCCTTCCCTGTTACATTTTGCCAAACTCGTGGTAAGCTTTCCTACAAACAAGAGAGTCCTGGTGGAGGAGCTTGTAGGCTGCAGGCTCAAACCAGTGCCCCTCAGGCCATGTGCAGACACTCCAGGAAGGTGAGGTCACTCCTTGAGAAGGTACTACCAGGTGAGAGGAGCAACAGGGATGTGTTGAATGCCACAGAGTCAAAGGTGAACAACCTTCACAACACAGCACAGAAGCTTGCCGATGAATTGCTACCAGAGGAAAGATGGGAACTGATTTGAAGCAGAGACGGCCACATCGTACCCACACTGGGTGGCAGGCACTAGGCCCATCATAAGAAGGCCACCCTGCAGAGACAGAGTGCCCTGTTTGTCCCATAAAAGGAGTCACACACATAGCTTACTATTTAGTGTGGCTCCTCAAAACTCACCGGCACACAGGATGCATCTTTTCCCTTTTATCTTTGGTCAGAAGAAGAGCATTACTCAACCCTGGGAATCACTAAGATGTCATAAAAAATTAGAACCCAGAGAATCTGGGCTTGTGCTCTTTGCTCTGTACAGAACAACTCTTGAGAAAACAGGAAGGACCCTGGTGTGTGAAGGTCTTTTTAATGCAAGATCACTTTGGGAACAACATAGACCTCTAATGTTCTTCTGAATCCAAGTGCACTTTGGTACTATACCTTTGGGATCAAGGTGAGGTCCTCAGTGGCCATGAGGCTCTGTCATGTACAGATCCTGATGGCCAGAGTAGACCGCAGCATTATACAGCAATGTACCACCACTCAGGCCTCCTTTGAAAAGTGGGCTCCTTAACATCATGCACCAAATAGCCCTCTGGGTCCAAGACTGAGCCTCCACCAGAGCAGGACCATGGTCTGATCTTATCTTGCTTCTGCTGTCCACACTGATGTGGACATCACAGGACAGAAGATCAGACGTACTCCAAACTGTTCAGTATGAAGTCTTCCCATCTTACTCTCCCAGCCATGGAGACAGAACCAATTTGGGCCTTCTGACTCTTCAAGGCAGGCTAAGTAGTTCTGTTGCTTTCACAAAGAAAGTCTAACTCCACCACTCCTGACCCTCCAGGCCACAGAGAAGGGCACCCTCCTCCCTGATCTGCTCTCCTGCAGGTCCTTAGCAGATCCCAGATGGGTCTTTGGAGCTCCCTGGATGGTTGGTGCCCAGGGTGCCAGAGGATGTACCTCTTCTGGGGTGACCAAGCCAAGATCTGGGGTTCACTGCAGCCATCAGCTGTGTCCAGCCACCCTGGGAAGGTGGACTTGCCATGATGCAAGGCTGGTATGTATTAGGACCCACAGGGCGTATTTTAGGACTGTGGAATGCAGGCAGGAAGGCTCCCCAGCACCTGGGAAGTCCTATGCTTTCCCTACCTCTCAGAAGCAGAAGGCATTACTATGGCTTTCTACCTAAAACACAGAGGGCTAAGACAGGCCTCAGTGGATGACCCACTCTTCTCTTTGGGGCATTTGCTGCTGAAGGATGAAATAAAGCACCATGTGGGAAAAGCCAGGTGGTTTGGAGATGGTCCCCTGAGCAGCCAGCCCTCTCTCCTGGCCCACCTAGCCTGCCTCTCCCTGCACAGGGCCACTTGCTTGTCATGGGAGGAGAGACACCCCTTCACGTGCCAGAGCTGCCACCGATCTGATAGTGCCACTGCCGATCGATGGCTCCTCTTGGAGAAATGAAGGACTGCTTTCAAAGCTTGTGTGTGTCACCTTCACAGTTTATTCCCATGTCCTAAAAGATCAATACGTCACCATTCCGAGGGCAGCACCTTGTGCAGGCCTGAGAGCAAGCAGCCCTCTCCGCATCACCATCATGCCCCCAGGAAATTCTCCTCTGGCTAAACAAATTTTTCTTTTTTTTTTTCTTTTTACAAATTTTGCATTTCAAATCACAGAAACAGACTAAAATTAGGTCAGCCATCATTTGTCCAATGCCATGAATGTACACGTGGATCACTGAGCCAGGATGTTACCAAGCTAGGAGCCTCTGAGCCACGAACAATTAGAAACAGCCGCCGTCCTCAAATCCCTTGCCTCCACCTATAACCAAGACAAACTTTGTCTGTTTCCTTCTTTTGCTTTTTTTCAATTTCAGAGTGTTCAGTGCACCAGCAGGGCTGGGATGCATTTCACTCTTGACTGGGTACAGTGAGATTGCTAATCAAAATTACTTCATTCAGTCAACACTGATTTCAATAAAAAGACCAAAAGAATTATCATAAATAAAGAGAAGGTGCAGGTGGCAGTGACAGGTGTTCAAAATCTCATCCGCTTGGAATCAGCCTGATTCACGGATGCGGGGGAGGGGAGTCTCGATTCCGCCACCAAGATCATTACCCGCCTCACCCGCCTCTCTGCAGCCTCTTCTGAGCGCGCGCACATGGCAGCACGCTAACGCACACGCACGTCTGGGCACCCGGGAGCCGCGCACTGGATCATGGGATTGCAGCCTCTGAAAAGGCTTTGGAGAGTGGCTGCTGCCAGGGTAGCCGGCAGGGCCCAGTGTGGGTGGAGCCAGTTCTGGACCAGCACCTCGGCCCAGCACCCGCACTGGCAGTGCCAGGGGTGTCTCAGGCTGAAGGCAGCCTGCGCACCAGGACAGCAGGCACCTTCACACACAAAAAAGTCTTGCGGCCCTTGGAAGCCACAGTGTCTCAATGGACCCCCAAGCTGGACCGGAGTCCTGCTCCAGCCCCCCCAACAGCCTCGGCAGACAGACACCAGCCTGGCTGGAGGCATGGCCACATCTTCCCTTTTATGCTATACCAATCTCCATTTCCTCTGCCTGCCAGACCCTAAAGTGTTCTGCTGTGCCCAGTGTTGGGGCCAGAGTTAGGTAGGGGGCACTCCCTCCCACCTCCTCCAAGGGACACTTCCCCCACAGTGCCAACCACTGGGCCCAGAGGCCAGTACCTGCCTCCCTGGTCCCTCCCCACCACTCAGCCCCACTCTCTCTCAAGTCCCTCTTTAGAGATTCCACCATTCCAAAGAACCCCAGAACGCAGACCAGGGCCCTTGGCACCCATGCCCCACCAGGACTGGTGTTGCCAGGTAGCAAATGAAATACAGGACACCCAGTTCAATGTGTGTTTCAGGTTAGCCACGACTCCTATCCTAAGGTTAGCATGAGGCAAATCTTGAAGGGAACATATTATCTCACAAAGTGAGCTGCTGCTTCTATGAAATTCAGATTTAACTGGGCATTTGTATCCTGTTGGGTCCCTTCCCCTCCCCACCTCCTCTCTTTCCCTGATCCAGCTGTGTCTGATGACAGAGCCCTCCCCCACCCTTTGAGACTCTGAGAGGCCTTTCCTGATTCCAGGCACAGATGTCACTTTCCCCTGGGCAGAGAGGCTCAGAGCAAGCACCCGCTAGCATGTGCGGCAGGCCCTATTGTACTGAGGAGGTCCCAGTCTTTGTGTTCCCTAGCTCCTCAGGGGCAAGTCTGTTCTGATGAGTCTGTCCCTCATACATAGTAGGTATTCAAAAAATGCCAGCCGCTCTAAGTGAGGCCCCATGTAGCACGCAGGGATTTCTAGGTGCTCCTTCCTGGATGGGTGCTCTCTCCACCTCCCTCCTGCTTCCCTGGCTCAGGCCATGCAAATGAGTTGCTATGGGTAATCGTTTGACTGTGAGCTCATTTGCATACTATTAAGTGGCATGCTCAGTAGTGGGGCTGGCAGTTTCTAAGTTCACACCCCCTCGTTCTTGGTCCCCCACACACTCCTCTTGCTCCAGCTGGAAGAGGGGACCCTGGAGACCATGAACAAAGAGAGCACTCCACGTGGGCCAAACAAGCCCTCCTGTGACTAAGGCACGATGTTCCTCTTCAGATCTGACCTATCCCACCAAGGTCGGATCTGAGGTCAGCAGGACACACAGAAAAAGTCTCAAAGAAGGCCAAATTCATTCTCCATGCAAAGCTGGGCTCCTGGAATCTCCTAGAAGTTCCTGGAGTAGTCTGGAACACTCTGGAACCACAGTGTTCTAGATCATCTGGACCAGAGAGCTAGATCATGTGGATGGTAAGCTCACCTTCAGCAGTTGATCCATCTTGATAAGCAAAGGCTAAGGTTTTAGGTTAAGCATGTCCCAAATTTTGCATGGGACATACTCACCCTTACATGTTAACCATACACTAACAGCCATAGCTGTCTGTCCTGGCAACAGGGCCTTATCGAGGTCACACCAGCTGCCAGTATGTGGACCAGTCATTGTGAGAACTGGCCTCACAACTCAGTGCTGAGCAGGGGACTCTGAGCAGCCCATGCATAAGACACAGAACTGATGGGCAGCAGGTAGAGATGCTTCCTGACCAGTAGTCCAGAACCCAGGGACAAACTATTCAAGGACACCCTTCCTAACCACAGCCCAGCAGGATAGCAGGCAGTGCATGGGTGCAGGCATGTCAAGAAGCCATCCTGACCCATTCCACATCCACAGGGAGGCACACCAAGGTCTGTCTGGCCCAGGGCCACACTCTGGCCTGTTGGCAGATGACCTCGCAGAGCAAAGAGCAGAGTGTGGGCAGATGATGGGAGAGGCTGGGATGTCAAGATGGGCCACAGTCAGCAAAAGGCAGGTGCAGAGGAGCTGCTTCCCAGAAGGCACCACCCACAGCAGGCCTAAGCACCAGGGGCCCTCCTCCACCACTATTCCACCATGGGGGTTCCCAGAAGTTGCCCCCCCAACTCTACAGCTGGTGCCCAAGGCTGGCTAGACAAGGCAGCAGGTGCAGAGGGTTAGGGGACTGTGCAGCCCAGAAACATCCATTACAATTACTAGAATTATTAAATTACAGAATTATGTAGAATTCCATTTCTGGAATTATAGAAAACATCACAGATGGACTCTGAGACCCCTGACAATTTTAAAGACCCTCCCCCCATCCCAGGACTCTCAGTCCTCTAGAGACCAGGCTCAGGGAAGAAAAGGACTGGCCCAAGGTCTCCCACTTCTCCTTGACTAGCCAGGACATGTCCTCCACTTAGCCCATCTCCCTCCTGCCCCTGCACAGTCAAACATAATCCCAAGGGACACAGGAGGCATCTCTCTCTGGGGACAGTGTTGATGGTTGAGAGAGTGGAGCAAAGCAAGGGCCCACCAGAGCTCAGGTGGGATGGGCCTCTGGGAGGATGGGGCAGCCCAACAGGAGCAGGGCCAGCCTGTGCAGGGGACAAGCAGGGAAGCACTGCTGTAACTAAGTCCCCCAGGAGGCCAACTGCTTGGCAGAGACCATTCATAATTTCATGGACAGTTTTGCCCTTGGTTTCCTTTAGGTACTGGACTCCCTATAGTTCAATTTAATAGAATAAAACTGGGTCACACTCAGCACCCCATGAATGCAGCATCTAAGTGACTCAAACCAGGCACCTATGGGCTGCTCACAGGAGACATGAGGGTCACAGACTAAGCTGAGGGAATCCCTTAAACTGGAGAAGGCAGTCTGGGAGGACAGCACAGCTCAGCTCCCCAGGGACAGGAGCCTGCAGCACCACTGGGATCAAACAGCTTGGCAGTGACCTCTGCGGGCAGCAGGGCCTTGTGCCCCGTAGGGACAGGTCTAGGGTTCTCGAGATGCAGAGAGGTTCTTGTTTTGAGTTAATAGTGGGCTGGTTTGGAAGGCAGCATCCAGCTAAACGACAGAAGGGGGGCTTCAGAAGGCCCAGAAAGAGTCTCCCTGGGGACTCTGAGAAGCCCTGGGGATTCTTGAGGGAAGAGGTCAATAGATGATGGTAAGAAAAACGAGAAGTGAAGCTTCTTCCTATTTCCCAGCCCCACTGACACCTCAGCCCTGCAGGCTCAGTCCCCTGCCACCTGCTAGGGTGTGGACGCCCAGCTGTCCATCCACACACACTCACTCAGCAGCTACACCTGGACCACAGGACTGTCCCTCGGGTCTGGTCTGGCCTACCACTGGGGTTTTTGAAGGAAAATAATCACCTCTACCTGCCCCTAGGCCCTCCTGACATCCATGGACACTTCTAGGGACTCCAGGTCACAGCTGGGGTCCATGAAGGCCCCCTTTCTGCCCTCCATGCCCACCTGCAGGTCAGGCCATCTGGGGACTATCACCCTGAAACCAAGGAGCTTCCTGAGGAAGTGCATGTCCTTTCCAGTCCCTCTTCTACGAGGACATTGCTGAACAGGACGACCCTTGGGGAAAGCCAGGTACACCCCTGCTGCACCCTCTGCTAATGCTTTACCTCCCCCAGGTGAAGCATGGTGAGACTCCGCCTCCTCCCAAGTAACAGGGTTTCCCTGTGAGCACAGGGGTACTTTTAAAAACTACACAAAATACTTCAAAATGACCCACTCTATTTTCTGTATGTTTAATCATGTCACACCACAATCACCCGAGGTACACAGAGACAGACCCTCAGGAACACTGGCAAGGGCCCCTCTCCTGCTCACTGGGGAGTTCTTGGCCCACAAGTGCCTCAAGGTGCCGCCCTGTGTGGGTTCTGTCAGTGACCCCTGCAGGGATCTGAAATGAAAACCAGCGATTCTCAACACTCTTGGAGAAGAGGGAAGACACTCCACACTCTGGGAGGCCAGCAGGGCAGGAGCATGCAGGGCATCCTTGTCAGGTGCCTTCCAAGGAAAGGGCCAGAGGCCTTGTGCATCCTGGAACTGTGTTCCAAGTAGTTACGACCACTGAGTCAAAGTGGGTGTTGTTCAGTGCCCTGTGGTTCAGCACATCAGGCTGCAAAGCAGAAGGGGGGAAACTTGGGGAACCCATGGCCAGCCTTCTGGACCCCATCAGACTGTTGGAAGATGAAGAGGTAGGCTTACGGAAGTGCTGATGAGCATCTATCTCGTGACCCAGGCAGCTCCATCCTTTCCTTGAACCTCTGACCTGTCCAACCCAGGAGTGCTCCTTGCATCTTTCTTCTTTACAGGAAACATCAATGCCACCGTATGGTACAAAGTCCCAGGAGAAACTTCAAATTCATTATGTCTCAGAAACAAACTACCCAAGCCAACCAGAGGCAAGCTCTGGCACTGGCTGGTTCTCCTCGGCCCACCAGGAGGAGAGGAGAGGAAAGCCAGTTCCAAGCAGGCCTCATGGGTAGGGATGTCCCCATCACAGTGGTGGCCTGCTGCCCGCCATCCCTCTCTGGTTTCCACCCAGCTCCCCAGTCGAGAGTCCTGGCCCCCACCCAAGTGCCCAACACACAGCAAGGACAAGTGGCCACCTGAAACGACACAGGGAGGTAAGTCCACACGGCAGCCCCAGACTTCACAGGAACTCAGACCAACCTAGGGCCATACCGAGAGCTCCCGCGGCCAGCAGCAAGGCGGGACTGCTCCTAGCGGCACTCTCCCATGCACATTTTGTGTAAGGACGTGTTCTGTGTTCTTTTGATTGATTGTCCAGCCAAACTTGGTGAGGAAGCAGCTTCGGAGGCAGCAGGGTGGGGCCTCCCCAGCATGGTGCTGTGTTCCCTGTGACGTGTCCCTGAGGTTATGAGTCTGCCCCTCTGGACTGTCCAGTCATAGAGCTTGGTGGCACTGAAACTCTTCTAGCACTTCTCACAGATGGAGTTAGCATTCCCACGTTGACTTATCACACCCGGGAGGAGCATACTATGACGGAAGTACTTTACAGGCCAAGAAAATGGTGCCTATGTCCCAACAGTCTGGATGAGCAACATTTCTAAACACGGTCTTCTAAAAACCCACGGAGTTCCACCAAGCCCAGGGGCCTCTGTGGCTCCCTAGCCTGTGTCCCTTCTAGACAGGAGCATGTCCAGTGGCTCCCACATTGACCAGAACATCCTCAGCCTCTTTTCCAAGCTCACAGCTCTGAGGAACCCCTGGCCTGACCAGAGCCCACCCATGAGCAGACCCCTCCAGGCACACCTGTGGCTTCATGTGTACAGACCATCCTCACGCCAGAGAGACCCCACGTCATTCTGCACAGGGTAACACCATGCCACACCTCCTGAGAGTCTTCACGCATCTTCTCTCTGGGCCTCCATCCTGGGGAACATCAGCATGAACCCCCCCCCCCAGTCTATTCAAGGAAGCAAGAGGGGAGGGCTCACCTGACCTTGCCAGAAACCAAGGCTCAGAGGCCGGGCCTCATGCTGCAGAGCTCCCTGGTATCCTGGGGCTCCTTCAGCTGGAGTCATCAGCACCCAGCACAGGCCTTGGCATGGAGAGGTGAGCAAATGAAGGGCCCCAACAGCCTGGGTTCAAATCCCAACCACACCCCTTTCCAGCTGAGTGATCTTAGACAAGATTCTTAACATCCCCAAATGTGAGAGAATTATAGTAAATACAGAATCTGGGCCGTTGGGGGCATACCTGGTAAGGAGCCTGTTTAGTGAGCATTCCTAAGTGAGCTGGCTTTGTGGCTGTTGGCATGCAACATGATGGGGCTGCCAATGGAGGGCTTCCACCCCAGGCCCCCACCACACCCCGTGGGAAGTGGGGGATATCAGACAAAGGAGTGATGGCCTCACCTTGACCTAGCACCCTGGAGGTTCTCCCAAGAAGGCTACTTCCCCATCTGAGGTGGCCCAAGGGCTGGAGTTGCTACATCTGGGAGTGCCGACGTGAAGTGTGCCGATCACCCCAGGAACTCCCAGCCCTGGCTGCCTCAAGCCAACACCGGCCTCCCTGCAGGGTGTGTACAACCAGACGGGCCCCAGCAACCTGGGTGCTGGACTGCTGAGGGAAGGAGTGGGTCCCCTGCATACAGGGGGACTTTGTGGGTAAGACCCCCTCTAAGAACTTCTGAAGTCTCAGGTACGAGTAGAAAAGGAGACTGCCTGTTCCTCATGGGAACTTGGCCCTAAAGTGCAATAAACATTGACATTTTAAATTGGGACAGTAAAGACCCTACTTCAACAGGTAGCCAGAGGTACACCACATCAAACAGCCTGCCACAGGCACAAAATTCAAAGAACAAGAAAACCCATGGCAGGAACTTCACTTCAGCAGGCCGTGAGAGGCCAGGCCAGGGGTGCTGCGGGCCTCAGCCAGGAGTATAAGGCTTCAAAGCATGAGGATGTGACAGGGACAACACTCACTTCTGTTCTGCCTCAGTTTCCACAAAAGGGCACACTGACTGAGTGCCGAGAGGAGATGGCCCAGCTGCCCTTCCTCAGGCCTTCTCTGGGCCACAGGAAATCCATCGCCCAAGAACAGCACCAAGATGCAACATGGGGGCTAGGCCCTGGGCTGTGCTGGGAGAGGTCTCTGCCCATGGCCTCAGAACCCTGGGTTGGGCAGGGTTCACAGTGGGATAGCGTCCTTCCATGCATTTCCAGTGATGATGGCCTTTTGAGAGAGCAGCTAGAGGGAAGTGAGAAAGGAGAGGAGGAGGAGGAGCAGGGCTCTGTCCAGAAGGCCTGCAGGTCAGGGGGAGGCAGATATAGGACTCCTCCAGGGAGGCTGTGCAGGAGTCAGGCTGGACTGCCCTTCCAGAAAGAACCTGGGCATGAGTGTGCCAGCTGCATTGAAGGGGGCTGGGACCCATGGAGGGACTGGTCAGGGGCTCTGCAGAAACCATGAGGACAGTGGGCAGAGAACAGATATTCAGTGGGTCATTCTGAGGGGGTACGAGTGGACCCAACAGCCAAGCAGGCTGCAGAACAAGCTGGCCAGGCAGAGGTCCTGGGTCCTGGCTGTGGCCTGGGGAGGGAGGCCATGAATAAAAAGCTGAGGTCCAAGACCTAGACAGCAGGGTCCCACCAGTGTCCCTGCAGCCAGGAGAGAAGCCCCTGGGCCCTAGGGACCTCCCTGCCATTCAAAGCACAAGTGCCTTGTGGGGTCCCTGCAGGTCCTCACACTGTGCCTATCCCACCTGTGGTCTTTCTTCTGCTACGGCTTTGTGAAATAAAAATGAAATTTTAATTTTGGGGGAAACTTGTCTTGCAGATTTTTAATGACTTGAGAATACTCCCCCACAGGCAGGCACCATGTCAGGGTGGCTCAGTACTCTGGTGGCCCTATAGATCTCCTACCCCAGACAGCAACCCAAGATTCACTGGCAAAAACATGCCCCCTAAAATCACAAAAGCAAATGGGGAAAATGGCTTGCAGTAGGTAAATGCCAAACCAAACAGAAGCAAACTGAGCTGCCCTGTGTTCTTCCCAGCAGTGCTCTGCACCTGCCCGGCAGAGCGCCCCCCATGTTGCAGGGACAGCTACGGACGGCTGCAGACAGGGGGGCACAACAAGGCTCTGAGGTGCCGGGCAGACTGGGAAAACTGAGGCTGGCCCCATGCCCCAGGGAACCTCTAGAGATGGCTTCTGTGCTCTTTAGGGATGTAAAAATAGCGAGCATTTCTTCTAAACAGTGCATGCCTGTTTGCAAATCTGGTGACTACTTTGAAGGTATCATTGACAAGATCTTCTTTTTAAAGAAATCAATAGAACAACTGATTCTAAAAGACCGGAACAGTCCCTCCTCTCCCACACAATCTAAACCCAGTGAAGAATTTCTCGTGCAGAACACCACACACAGGCACGTTGAAGGGTTTTCCCTTGGTGCCAGCTTGTGGTCAACACTAGTTCAGGGGCCTCTGAGTAAGAGGCATCCTAATTTAAGGTATTTACATATGTATTGGTTTCTAATGGGCGTCTTCCTCTAGATTCCAAAAGAAGGGCTGCAGAAGAGGCAGATTTCTGTCCTCCACCCTCCACTGCTTTGCCTGCATGATGGGAAGTGACTGTACAACTCCACAGCTGCTCAAAAAGCGAACAATTTCTTCCACACAAACAAGGCCAGTCAGCACGGGTATCTGCCAGGCGGCTCTTCACCACGGCCATGCCTGACCCGGCCTTCCCAGTTGAGGGGATTCCGGCGGCTCTCCACAGAAAAATAAACAGCAAATACTTACAGGGGACAGCCTTGTAGAACTGATTCCGTAATCAACAGTTAAAGAAGCAAATTGGATTTACCCTATCACCAAAAAAAAAATTAATTCCAGATTGTAGTTATTGTCTTAAGTACAAGAAAGTTGTCTTATAGGCTTGGCTGGATAATTTCATTTTAAAAGTATCTCTAAAATTTGACATCCCTTGGGATGTTTTCTCCATCATTATATAACTGTAAACTTCTGGATGTTAGAGATTGGATAATTTCTTTCAGCGGGACCTGGCCTGCAGCAGGCTGGGATGCTGAGGATGCACACTAACAGGTTGCCAGGAGTTGCCAGTTGCGCCTGGGAGCATGACAGATGCCCAGCAGGCACGTTAGAAGTTTTGGTGTGCGAGACTTTTCTTATTTATTTTCCTTCATATGCTTTTTTGAATCTCTGCTATTAATTATGAAGGGATTGTTAGAGATTCTTTTTACAAGCTGCATCTACACAAGCCAGAGAAAACAAAACAGAGACCAAGATCCCGTCTCTTGCAGGCAGTGGGGTTTGCTCCTGATGCACAGTTCTGCAATGCTGAGCTCTTTGGAACCATATGTTCTTGCAACGTTATGCAGAGGAGCTGGCCTTCGAGCACATGACAGTCTTGTGCTGGCCTCACCCTGCACAGCCCCAGCCAAAACTGTAAAACGCTTGGTAAAACCAGCAGTACTCAGCGCTGCGCGGGTGTCTCCGTGGGTGAAATATTTCCCCAGACTTTCCCGCCCCATGTGTGATTTCTGAGTTGATTAACATTTCATCTCTAGTGTTATGTTATTATAACCTTTATGTTTTAATCCATTTTTACACTGTGGGAAAAGAAAAATATCACTATTCTAGTAATCAAGTTATTCCTGTAAAATCCTAAATAAAATGAGAATTTTATTAAAGATATTTATCTTATACAACAAGAATAAAATCAATTTGCACTGCTGGTACAGCATCTAGTTACAATAACATTAAAATATATTGTTTATTTGTGGGTGGGGCCATTTCTCTTTCCAGATTGGTCAATGAGAGGGGCACCATGGTGCCCCTCTTTCAGAATATCGGCTTGGCGGCTGGACGTGGAGGAGAGCATTTTTATTGTTAATCAATGCCAATCAATTCTGAGCCTTGATGTTAAATAGGGATCAATACCGCTGGGCTGCAGATGAGATCTGAATTCAATTGGTGAGTGAACCTGCAGAAGTTTTTAATCACAAGGTAAATCAAGACCTGGAACATAAGTCAGATGAATTAATATCGGTGGTGTAGGACCTCTCTTGCCACTGATCCAGCACAAGGAAATTTCTGTCATATTTCATTATCACTCTTTGGGTTGCTGAAGGCAGCGTTTGGGGAGGATTTTCTTAGTGGAGGCTGGAGCGCCCCTCACACCACATGGTGAATCCTGGCTGCAACTACAGCCAGCTGGTCCACCGAGTATAGTTATATGTATGCCCCATGAATCTCATTTTATGCGATTAAGATCCATAAAAATTCAATAGCTTTTCTTCTGCAATTCACATTTTACCTGGTGAAATATAAGAATTTCATTATCTTTGCAGCTGTTGCCTAGGATCAAGCAAAGGTTATTATCCTCTTCAAAAACATTATAGAATATGTACGAAAATGTCAGGAGAACTGGGCATTTAAAGCTTGATTTTTTTAAAGAAAAACAGTGTCTGAAGTTTAGAATAAACTTCACTTGACATTTATGTACCATGATGTATTTCTTGGTGAACTGATTTTGCAAGGAAATTCTTTGAATTCGACTCTGTGACCAGACTGTAAAAGGAAAAGGAAAGATGGGAGGGGAGGGGAGAGGAGGGGAGGGGAGGGGAGAGCCAGAGGACGGGAGGACAAGGCAAGAAAGCAAAGGGGGTGGCGTGGCAACCCTAAACCCAAGCTCTCCTCCCTCCATTGGCCCACATAGGATTTCCTAACCTTTCAGATAACCATCCCTGGGAAGACAACCCTGGAGAACCCTAAAACCGATTGCCATGGTCTAATCCTATGGATCATTCAGGCCCATTTAAAGCATTTGAAGAAAAATGATCAGTGCAGAGAAGGTGATTGATCAGAAAGCTCTGTAAATCACGCAGGTTCGGGACGGTCCTCCAGCCTCCACCGCTCGGTTCCATCCACGATGATAAATTAGCATTAGATAGAACCTAATGAGTTTACTAAACATTTGGGATTTGTGCTAATAAACTGGCTGGCTGTGAACTAACGGAAGCGATGAGCAATCCTGGTGTTCTCTCTTATCTCTGTAACATGACAGTTAAGCCACGCTTCCAATCTGCGATCAATTCATCCTCCGACACCATTGTACATTCTTCACAAAAAGATAATTACTGCTTCTCTGGATCAGAACACTCATATTTCCTTGGAATTGCAGGTCTTGATAGCAGGTACTGTCACTATACAGCTCTATTTATGATCATTATTTTTGCCTAAAAAAGCCTTTTTCCTCAACTTGATAACGAAACCTGCTATGATGAGAAGGGAACAGTTAAGACATTGTTTCCTCTGCGGAGTCTTTTACGTTTAGTGGAGGCTGCTGGCAAATATTTTATTCAGGGCATTAGTAAAAGTTTCCACTCATTAGAACATATTGCTACCATTTCCTTAAAAAAAAAAATCCTGTTTCCGGCTCTGATTTGTGAAAAACAGGGAATAAGAGTAAAGCCAGTAACGTCACAAGGAATAAATCAAAACGTGATTAAAAAGACCATAGCAGTTTTAAAATCCCATGCCCTTGGCTTCCCTGCCTCTCGTTCCTGGGTCCCCCTCCTCGCCTTACAGGAGGGATCTGCACTGCTGCATGCTCAACTCTGTTTGACCCCCTGCACACGCAATAAATTACCACAACACACAACTCTGAAACAATGTAAATTAGTTACTGCTTCAGTCTGATAAATGGGAACAAATGTGTTTGGGGCTGGAAAGGGGTTCTGGAAGCTCTAATTGCAGGGAATGATTATAATGGGGTCTTAGGAAACAGGAGCAGGAGTCACCTGTCGTGACAAGCATCCGGCCCAGAAAACATGCTTCTAACAGCAGGACTTGCAGCCGCCAAGTAACAATTTCCCTTAAAGTTAAATTGACTTCTGTGCTTGCTTAATTCACAAGCACACATGAAAGAGGTACCTTTAAGACTACCTATGTGTCATGATATTCTGAGCCCAAACGGGTATGTTTTCATCTTAAAGCTTTTTCTGGCCTTCTCACTGGTGTGCCCAGGAGAGGCCAGACCTGCATCCAGGACGAGAACCCTGGAGACCCAGGAAAGGGGAAAGGAACGGTCATCAGGCAGGAGTGAGAGAGGGTAGGATCTGTTTCTGAGCCTCACAAGGGCACAGCTCTGGCTGGGGACCCTCGCAGGGTATGAATTTGCATAACTCATTATTTGTTCAAAGTAATGATCTTTGGGGAAAGGGCTGTTATATTTAGAACTCGCTTGTCAAATTTAATAAATGACAGTGACTGCCGTTTCCCCCCCAAAAGCACTTTCCCAGGTCCTTGCACCTCTCCCTGGGGCCTCTGCTGGCTGGGGACTCACGGCAGCCCACATCCCAGTAACTGATGGCTGCTGCCCAGTGGCTGGATCAGGCCACTGACCTTGGATGGTGGGGACAAGAAGCTCATCCAATCCAATCCCCCACTTGCTTGCCGACCCAATCTTCCTCATGTCAGAGGGCTTATCGCTTCATTGAGAATGTGGAAGTGGACAGGGGAGCTCCCCTTGGCAGAATGTCCAATAACCAAATATCAAGGAAGAGAGGCCATGGGGCCACCCGTCCCAGCACACTGATCTGATTTACAAACCTTTCCTAATGTGAAACAAATGCTGTGGGTGTGAACTCACACTTAACCGTAAAAACCCTTGCATTACTCTGCCTCGTATTAAATACCACATATAACTCTCAGCAGGTTTTATGTTGTGTTTTACTGTCAGCAATGGTTAAGGCTGGCCTAACATTTTGTTTGGCAATTAGGAAAATCTGTAGTTTAATTTATTAAAGCAAAAAAGCCAACAACTACACTGAATGACGAATTCATCCTGTTTTTATGCCATAGTGCAGCATTTTTGCCTTCCCGAAAATTTAATCATTCTCCTTTTATGGCCTGTGCTATTTAAATATTCTGAAATAGTATTATTTAGGAAATAAACCCAATAGTAAGTGAAATTGAGTTGTACCACTTAAATAAGTTCACAGCGAAAAGTAAAGACACTTTGATCTTTTTGCAAAGGAGCTGCTTAAATGCGACAGAGGGCAGGCGAGAGGTGTGCACTTCCAAGAGCCCCAAGAACCCCACAGATAGCTTCCTACATGAGAAGCTGCCCCGGTCGGGAACGAAGGCATTCGTGACAAAATGCCAAGACACCAAGAGACAGGAAAGATCTTGCCAGAAATCTTGGGAAAGGAAAACAAAACAAAACCCTGAAAGTCAAAAAGTAGGAGGCCACAAAAGACACGGAGGAGACTTCAATGCGCACTGCTCAGTGACAGAGCCCATCTGCAAAGTCCTTCACATAGGACGCCAACCACGGTCACCAGTAAAGAGACGTGGTTGACAGGGGCTCTGGAAGGGGTGGATGGATGCACAGGTGGGGGACTGAGGATCTAGGGCAGGGCTCTGTGTGTGACACTGTGACAGTTGAGTCACATCACCAGGCCTCTATCAAAGCCCACAGGAAGAACAAGGCCCAGAGTGAGCTCTCATGTAACCATGGACTTTAGTTACTGGTAATGTATCAATATGGCTCAGTGGTAACTAATGTCCCACACCAACAAAAGATATTCATGCTAGGGGGACTGAAGGTGGAGAGGAGGGAGGATAAGAGAACTCTGTACCTTCTGCTCATTTTTCTGCCAACCTAAAACTGCTCTTGAAAATAAAGTCTGTGAATTGGTCTTAAATGATTTTAAAAGCAAACATCTCTAACCCACATCTGATGCAGAGGACAACACTGCCAAGCGGGGACAATCTGCTTTCATGTGGCCCCAAGTCCCTGTCCCCATCCACATCGCCTAGTCCTTCCTCTACAGGTAGGGCACATGGTTATGGACAAGGGCAACTTGGAGAGAATGCCTGCCTGAATCCACCAGCATTTAGATTCATGCCAGGCACATTCCCTGGCACCAAAGGTCTTTGAGAACTTAGAAGATAATCAAGGAGCAGCCTGTCCTCAAACAGGGCTGGCAACTGTCATCCTTGACCCCAATAACAAAACACCAAATTGGCTTTCCTGAATGTTTCTTAAAACAAAAGGGGCACCCTCTTCATTGGGCTATAAAGACGCTTCCCCTAATAACAGAATTTGGGGAAAGTGACCTTCTATGTAAGTCTGTCCCCTGCCCAGGTTTGGGGTAATAGGCTTGGAGAAGACACACTGCCCACTCATGCCCACAACGCAACCCAGGGCTCATGTTGCACGTCATCTGTTTATCTGCAGCCCCATAACAGCCAGGTCAGCAGGTCCATACAACTTTCCATTTGGGTTAAAACCTCTAGCAAAGGAGACACGGTGAAGCTTTGTAAGAAACTCTTCTGGAGGCCTTACTTAAGACAGCAGGCCTCCAGGGTCAAGGCTGGTCCTCCCCTTGCAAACTCACCATCACACGGGAAAATGCTTCGAGGGCCTTATCATTGCCAAAGTTTTGTTCATTTGTGTTGCTTTAACATGGCGCCCTGCCCCCAGTGCTTTCTACTAAGAGAGAGGGACCAGGCAGCTACAGACAGTGGGCGGGAGCAGGGCGGGAGTAGGGGCGGAGGCTGGAGTGCGGCTGGGACTGCCTGTCTGGGCAAAGGCTGCCTCCTCCCAGATGTGCAGCAGCTCCCCGTCTTCCAGCAGAGACACACTGGAGCCGACTCCTTCCGTTGGTGGGGCCTGGGCTCTGTGTTCTGCAACAACACCACAGGAGCCCTTTCCTTTCCGCACATGGTAAACTCATTTCCTAGTGAATTACCGGGAAGGCGCAAAGTGTGGCCCCTCTGTACACAGAGGATGCAGTCCATCCATGGGGCACTGCAGCCCACATGGACTGAGTATTTTCTGGCTAAGCAATGATCAGTAAAGGTGTTGCAGAGGGACAACATTTGCTTTGTTTTTAGGACAGGGGACAAAAGTGATTCAAAAACAACTAAAACCAGAGTTTCCCTAGGCCCCGACAAATGTAGCATTCTTCATCAAAATGTTGACAAATTTACAACACTTACTAGTTTGACAGATATGACTGGCTGTTTTCTGGGTAAATTGTTTCAAAAACAGTTTTCTAGAGCTTCTACAATTTAATGAATGCTAGCTACCCCAAAGACTAAAAAACTTACAATACAAAAAAGTCCTTAACCCATAAAATTCCTGTTTATTTTTCTAAATGATAACCATATTTTTATTTTAAAGCATTAATAATACCAGCATAATGTCTCATTATACAGAGTTTTAACCACAAACATTTCTGGGAGATTTGCTACTAAGACAAACAAACAAGAGGAGCGTGTGTTCTGTTGGTGGCAGGAGGGTTTTCGTCTTTGAATGCGCAAGCATCCTCACTGTTTCCCCCTTCTTTACTCTGAAGGGTCTTCCATGCCATTTATGAATATTTAATGCTCCTGGAAGATAACTAGACTAAATTGTGTAATTAATTGATTTAAGGAATCAGGGTCTATAGAATATGATCACCCTGCCAGAGCGGGGAGCGCACATCTCTGCCCTCATAACACAGAAAAGCACTCTCCACACGCAAAAGAGGCTTGGAGTGGGTTGGAACAAATGTGGGGCCATTGATCTCAATTCAGGTTGGAATTATTGGTTTATATCCTCAGGACAAATATGCCTTATCTGGTCAGGACCTGCTAAATGTATCCAAAGGCCACAAAGAGCCAGCGAAGCGCATTGTATAAAATTCTTTTTTAAGCCAACTAACCAAGTGATGACACGGCTGGTGGAGACCTGTAATCTGACTCACCAATCTGATGGGACAATTTATTCTGCAATACTCAAGAGGAAACACAGGCTAGAAACTCAACATAAGCAACTAATTTTCAGAGGCAACACACGCCCCACAGAAATGTTTGTCATTATGATATCGAAACGCATCTCAGTTGTGAAAGACCACATCGCTCCAAAGAGATTCCCCTCGTATAGGTGTTTTTCTTTCTCTGATTAACACAACTTGCCCTAGTGAACACTAAATTCATTTTTTTCTCCTAGAAATATGCCTTAAGCTGGAGACAGTGCCAATGCCACAAACATTTCATAGAGGTTTCAGCAAGCAGAAAAATGCTAATAGTATTTTGTCATTGTAAATGACAGCTCTCTTAAGAATGTTAAAAATGTACACTGTCTTTGTCATTACATTAAGAATAATCTTACCTTAAAAATCCCTAACATGGAAGGTGATTAAAAATCCTATAAAATTGTCATATCTTTGAATTTAGGAGCAGAGCAGATTTTTCCATCAATAATTAAGACCTCCAAAGCATGTATGCCAAACATAAATGGAGCTTCAATCCTCCTTATTCAAATAAACATGGTAAACCCATTAACCAAATGTTTTTACATTTTCCCCTCCTCTCATGCTTCTAGAATATCAAATGATCACATACTTCTCTTAGGTTATAGAGGGATGAGTAACCTCAGCACATACTCTAATTAACCAGATATAAGAGAGCATTCCCTCAGACACGAAGAATAAATTTTGTATATCTGGAGGAGACACTTCCCATCATGTGATAAAAACTGAGTTCGGAGAGTTACTCAGTATCAATCAGTTCACAAATGATTGAATGTTGCATAAATCCAAAATGATTTTGGAGGGAAAACATAGCATCCAAAATGTGAGTCGAATCAACATGGCCACTTCATTATTACAGCATGCTAAAAGTCTCATGACGTAAAAACAAATCATCTTTTCAAATTTATAAATCCCACTCAGAAGATGAAACACTTTCACAATCCTGCAAAGCTAACATGTGCTGCCTTTCCAAGCATCTTCTACTCAGACAAGACTCCCACAGATACTCAAACCCGTTAGCCAATCCAAAAAATAAAATCAGTTCAGTCACAAGACAACCACCTAAGGCTGTATGATTTCCATAGCCACAACACTGACAACAAATGTAATTATATTGATTTTAGTAGTTTGAGTTCTATAAAGTGTTGAACTTGTTCTCAACTGCCTGAGTGACGGCCACAACTGGTCAACCCTATTTGATTACTAATAAGAGAGCTGTCCCTTCTGTCAGATACCCAACACTCTCCACTAAGCAAACTGGGATTTCAGCTAGTTAAACATTAGCATTGCTCTCCAGTGGTGCTACATATTTCTTTAGGCTTAACTCATGGTGTTTTCCGGGCTTAAATTTTCAGACACTGGACAGCAAAGTTCATGATCAAAAGATAACTTTGTAATGAAAACTGCTGAAATTCAACCCCTCTTCAAAACAGTCTAAACCTCTATTTCACAAAACTGGTGTCACATGTACACGTCCAACATTTATTCGATTTGGGTACCAATTTCGAAATCTGCAGTCAATCACACACCGGGCCGTGGCTGCTCCCCATCGTTGGGAAGAAAAAAATCTCTCCTCCTCAGAGCGATCTGGGTGAGTGTGGAGGGGAGGGTGGTGGTGTTTTTGTTGTTTCAACCAAAGCAATGCCAAAGCACATTAGCACGATTAGGACTAATGATTGGTATCTTAAAATGATGCCACGTTACCCAAGGAACATGATAAATAGCAAGACAAGGAGCAGCAAACGTAAAGAATGCATACAGCTAATCTAATTATGGAAATTAATGTTGGAAAATGTAACCAGCATGTGTAATTAGTTTCAATTATAACCAACTTTGGTTTGTTAGTTACATATTTGCTACTTGACATAAAACCACAGCCACAATTGGAAAAACATTAGGAGACATTTTGCAACTAATTGAGAGCAGATTAAATTCATTCTACCACTGGGTGACAATTACAAGAGCAACACCACCCGAGTTTCAACTTCAACTACCATCCAAGATAAAAATAATGCAAAAATGAAATACTTGTTAACAAATTAGCAGAAAGCATTTTTATGACATATCTCTGGGTTTAAAGCCAGAAGCTCTCTAGGCATAAAGTGCTCCTCACAGTGAGAGCAGTGGCAGATGAAACTTCTTCCCGTGACAACTCGCAAGCAATTACTGAATCCCCACAGAGCGAGCCACCAGGTTTCCAAGTCAATCCACCTGTGCATGATAACACACGCGGACAACAAACCGTGCAAGGCACAAGATGAGCTCAACACCAGCCTCAAAAATATGGAGCAACTGGAAACCGAGCAAAGCATGGGTTTTTTCATTGCTGCAGTTTTGTTTTGAAAAATAAAGAAGTCATCCTTACCTGTCAATGATTACAGGGTCTGAGGGCGTTTCCTTTCTATTGCCACAACTTTTCTTGTCACAGCACCGGCTGTGGAGCAATTGTAAACAGTGGTTTTAATATGCATTCCATCCTCCTTTGGTGCCCAACTTATGGGGGGGGGTTGTTTTGTTGTTGATTTTTTTTTTTTGAAGTCTGAGAATGAAGCGGTAGGAGTCAGGAAAATAGTTATCCAACTAAGGCAGCTTGACAAATTTAAACCTAGTGAGCTTCCATGTTCTTCAGCAAAACTTAAGGTGTAACTTTCTGGTGAAAGGAGCAAAGTTGAACATATCTGTTAACACTAGGAGGGCAACAAGAGCTTCCATATAAATTGTGATGCTAAAATATGGGAAACATGTTGTTGGTGTTTGTCTTTGCAATGAACTGAGGAGAAGGGAAGGCAGGAGGCTTGGGAATAACTTTTCACAGCTTCAGCTTTTGTTTACCTCTAATTGTCAAGCTGTTATTTCTGGAAAAGATGCAAGATGCCACCTTCAACCAATATTTCTTTTGGGCATTTATTAATTATAACCACAAAAGCATGCATCAATCTATCACAAACTTCTATTGTTCCTTCTTTAAGCCTACCTTAACTCTGTTATTGAAACTTTAATTAAAGCAGAAGTGAAACAAAAATGTTATGATTCTTGCATTTTAAAAAAGCATACTTGTATAATGGTTACATGTCTAAATTAGCTAAATTAACACCATATGGTAGGCAAAGTATATAAAGCCTTTTAAAGCTGACAGCTAAAGTTATTAAAGAAAGTCTACAGTCTTCCACTTAGAGCTTAAATCACATCTGTGTGCTTTCTATGTTAATTGCAGTACATGCAGAAGTGGATAATAAAGAAATTCCACTTTATTGGTTGTAATTTATATTTATTACCTGTTATGAGAAAAAGTCAGCTTTTGTATATTAGTGCTGTAACAATATGTCTGCTCAGAAATGGCATTTAGGCAATAGGCGTCATAGCCAAGCAGAGTATGCCCCTCAGAGTATGGGGACTGCTACTGTAGGCTGGGAGCCTGAAAAGCATTTCCTTATTATTCCTTGCAACTATATTTCACATGCCACACATACAAAGTCAATGATGCATTTTTATTTGCCATGTAGGGGTGAAACTCTTGTGGTAGTTAGAAAAAAACAGGTGGGAAATTGCTCTTCTGACAGAGATCTCAAGTAACGCTGGCTATCTAACAACAATATGAACGATGCATCACTGCTCTGGGGAAGATGTTAACTGACAGAATCACAATCCAATTCTCACACACACGAGCTCTATAATAAGTACAAAAGAGTTTCCTTTTTATCAATAGCAGACAATTGTACTTCTCAGGATGCAAGCATCTGAGAAGAGGGTAGTCAAATGATTCCCAGTGATCTCTGACTTCTCCGGCACAGGACAGATGCATCCCCTGGACCTGTTTTCATTTTTGACGACATTGCTGCTAGACGGCCAACATATTAATCCACTCTGCTGAGCAGCTGGTGGGTTGATCGTCATCACTAGGGGGAAAAGGAGGCCGGGCTCCTTGGTGGCCGGGCATGTGGCCTCTGGCTGATTACATTTCAATTGATGCCCTTCCCTAAGCTGGGCGGGGTGGTGGCGCCTGGACGGGGCGTCCTTTGTAGACACAGCTTGCGCCAGACCCGCCTGCTGCCCTTGGCTCACCTGCACATGATCTCGTGGGTCAGCAGCACGCGACACATCTCCGGGTTCTTGTCCTGGCCCTCATAGACGATGGCCTGTGCGGGGGACAGAAAGAAGCCGGGGTTAGGCAGCGCCCCGGGCATTGCAGGCCTCGCGGGCGGCAGGTGCACGGCCAGCGATGGGAGGCATCGCGGTCCACCAAGCCTCCTCCCCACCCGCCACTCCAGAAGTGGAGCCAGGCCCTGGCGGCCTCGCTCTGGCCGCCTCCCGACCTCCTTCCTCCGGCTGTGTGCCGGGCCTGCGCCAGGCCTCAGCTTGGGAGGGCCTCCGGGAGGGGAGTGCAGAGACTGCTGAGGCCCCGGAGCAGGAGGCTAGGCGTGCAGGCACGGACCTGGCGCGGGGCCCTTTGGTTGTTTGTGTTGCCGCCGCCGCCAGGCTGCGTCCTCGGGCCATTGTCTGCACTGAGTTTCAATCTGCATGTTGGAAGAAGCCCGTAAGAATCTGCTGCAACTAAAGACGCAGGGAGGTCTACTGGGCTCAGGGGCAGTTCGCTTCGCTCGGAGAGCCACGTGGGTTCTGCCTTGCGCGCTCCTCGGACTCCGACAAGGCAGGAGCGCTCAGCTCCTGCGCCGGCCGCTCTCGGCCCCCGTGGCCCCGGAGACCGCCGGTGGCGGCAGCGGCCTGGGCTGTGCACCCTGGGCGTCTGGCCCCGGGGAGGCAGGACCCAGCCGCCGCACGTGGTCGAGCGGTGCTGGGCGTAGCAGGCGCCCCGCAGGAGGGCCTGAGCCCCGGGCGTCCCAGCCTGTGCGGCCCACGTGCTCCTCGCCGGTTGATATTTGGAAAGAAAGTGCTAATGGCCAATCTGGTGTTTATTTTGAAACTGCTAACAATGATTTTTCTCGGGTAAAAAGGCAGTGTCTGCGCGCATGCTCGGGTGGGTTTTGAGCAGAGGCTGCGCCAGATGGTGCAAAGTCCTAGGTGCGCTCACAGCGGCGCCCAGCCCGGCTCTGCCGCCGGAACCCTGCCCAGCCGGGCTTCCACCCACCGCCTCCCAGAGAGAAAAGGTCACTGAAGTGGGGGGAGGCGGAGGGAGCTACAAGTCCCCGCAGAAAATTCCACGAAAGGGTTTGGGTTGCCGTCTCTCTGTTCCCTCCTTCCCACTGGAAATTATCTGTAAATTACTTCCAACCTCTTCCCGCACTCGGACACTCTCCTCGCTACCAAGTGGACAAAGCCCTTTCTGGAGGTCGCCCAGGGCGACCCTCCTGGGAAGAGGGTGATGCCGGAGCCCCACTCCCCCAGACTCCAGTCGACCCGCTCAGGACCAAAGAAGTGATGGGTGTCACCACAGGCCAACGAGCTGCCTGGGGCTTCGGGGCGCAGTAGCCTCGGTGGGCACCAGCATTTCTGTGAGAATGGCTTGTTCTTCAATGGATCCCTGTATTTATATTTGATTTATTTTTTATTTTGTAGCACAAACAGAAATCCATAAACTGTCGGTTCAGCACCATTGAAACTTTGATCAGTTACTGGGCTATTTCTTTCCTCCCCCCCCCATCCACGTCAGTGAGAGGAGATTAAATGCCTTTATTTTCTGCACTGTTTATACTGCAAAGGTACAAGGCTAAATGAACAATAAAAATGTACTCTAAATGAAGCCTCTCCTCCTCTATGCGACAGCAGAGAAACTTAGCACTGCCTACAGAAACCTTCTAATTAGACTACAGTGATTTCTGAAAACATTCAGCCCTAAATACAAAGGAAATAAAAGCAGCATGCCAAACTGCAGCCGAGTTCCAGGGGCTTCTCTGAATCCAGTGAAGTAATCACCGAAGGGCATACCAAGCGTCTTTGTCAGAAAGCTAGGGTTTACTTGTCAGATCTGTTTTACTCTAAGAGAAAACCATACTGCTTTACTACTGCAGACATTAAAATCCTACACCCTAGCTGCCTAGGTAAAGACAAACTTTTAAGGGGGGAAAATGCACAAACTAGTTGCATTAAGAGGAAGGCATGTGTCAGGCTGCAGGAAGCACCAAGGGCCTCAGTTCTACTTGGCTCACAATTCTTAAAGTTAGCATCAGAAATGAAGAAACCACTTTCATTTCTAAGCATGAAACCCAGCTTGCAAGTATATTTTAATCTTTGCCTAGTGAATTTAATTTATGCATTAGACCTGTCTCCCAACACTCTATTTTAAGAAAATGGGGGAAATATCTTTAAAACAAAACAACATGCCACCCAGCACAAAACCAGCAGCGAGAGACTGCACAATGTCAAAAAGCAATGAAGTGCTTTTCTGCACTTAATCACATTACTGATAGCAACAGTTATCATCGGAAAAGTTGACCAAGACAGGTTAAATAATTTAATAAGGAACTGCTTGTAATTATGTTATTTACAAGGTATGACAGAGGGTGGGAGAGGGAGCAGAGCAGTGGATGGGTTTGAGTGACCCCCTGGAGCTCGGAGTTTGAATTATGGAGATGGGGGGCTGAGAGGTGAAGATGGCTAGAGGAGAACAAGGTGACTTTTCACCCCAACACATTTAACTTTTAAATCCAAATAAAGGTCTCCTGTTACTAGACCATCACACTGGAAAAGAGAAAGAAAAAATGAACTAATCAAGCCCAACTTGATAGGCTTTGGAAAGGAGTTAGTTGCCTTTGTTAGAAGGGGAAAAAATCAATGAAATGATTCCAAGCAGAGACACAAATATTTAAAAATAAACAAGGGGGGAGATCCTGATTTTTTTCTGTCAAATATTAATTACCATAATAAATTAAGACAGCATTTGATTCCAATCACAAGCCATTTAATAAAGCATATATGTCCTGTTCTAATGACAACATAAAATATTTCACCAATCACTTCATTTATTCCAATAAATATGGAATTCTCATTAGCTTGTCAGGGAAGCTAAATGAAAAACAAATGCAGGTGATCCACTTGTCAGTCTTCTCTCTCTGAACCCCAGGATAACCCCAGCTCAGCAAGGAAACCAAGTGCAGAGGCATAAACTTTCTCACCTGTTTGGTCATTGAATCTAGGAGGCGAACAGATCCTGCTCTGTTCTGACTCCTGCAAAAAACAGAGACAAATTCTCAACAGGATTTTAGTGCTGAACCTCGGGGAAGGACAGCCAGGCCACAGGAAGTTGGTGCCTCAGGACTGCTGCTCCTGATGCAGCAAAACTTAAGCAATCCCTTCAAGAGGGAGAAAGAGAACTCTAATCACATCTTACAGAATATTTTTTCCCTTTTCTTAATTTAGAGCCTTAGGACTCTTAGGGTTTGCATTTGAAGAGGCAAGAAATTTGCCTAGTGGAGAACAGGCCTACTTGTCCCATAGGTGGGCCCATGTGGTCATTTATTTTTAGAAAAAAGAAAGCACCTAATGGCTACTGAGAGTCCGAACTCTGTCAAATGATTTTTTAAAGCCGTGCGCAGGAAGTAAGTTATGGTCGGTCTATGTAGCTGCCCTATCCCAATAATTAACATTAATTTGCAAAATTGAAAAAAGTCACTTAAAAGTGATGTTCTGCTGGAGCCCATATGGATTCCCTTTTTACTTTCTACTTCAAACCCACCGGTTAATCATGTGAAGTGCCATGGACTTATCGATCGTTTATGTTTTGTTTTCCTTCTATGCCATGAGAAGACTTCGTATTTACATCCATGTCATTTTAATCTCAAAATCGTTATGTCCTGTAACCATCGCAGGAAGGGAGATCCAGCGCGCAGGGGCGGAGAGGGCAGAAAGCAGGCAGCGGGTACTCACCGTTACTGTATAGTAGCTGGAGCTTATAGTGGATACCGTTGTTGGTTTTCTCCTTGTTTGGCTCCTAAAAGCAATGATAAACAATTGCATTTAGTGTGGTGGTGTCAGGCGCCGCCACCGCGATAGGTCCCCCTCCACAACCAAGGCCCCTCGGCCTCACACATGGCGGGCAGGATTCCTCGCTCTGAGCAGTGCCGTGATGTCACTTTCCTGCTGGAAGCCCTGCGTTCTCCTCGCCCCGAGTGAGTTCGAGGGCGCAGAGAAACTTCCCGGCCCTCAGTGGGGCCCCGGCGGCTACACGTGGCGCCAGCGGCGGGGTCGCCGGGCGCAGCGGTCCCACCGCCGAGGGGGCACTCCAGGAGCGTGCGGGCACAGCCTGCCTCCCACTTCTAGAGAGAGAGGGAGGGTGTGAGCCTATGCGTGCACTTACTTTCTCTTTCTCCACAAAGTCCACAAAAGCGGGTGCCCCTGCCTGTCGTAGAGCGCCAACACGAAGTGGAATAAATTGGATTTCCGGAGGTTGGAAGGCGGATGCTTCTCGAAGTGCGCCCGCACCAGCCCCACGCCACTGCGGGAGGAAAAAGCGGCCCTGTGAGGAGCGCGGCGCCGGCCGGCTGCGGGGGCCGGGTCTGGCCCTGACCGGGGCCGGGGCACGCGGTGGCGGCCGGTACGTACCTCTGGGCTGCTGTGTTGGCGTCCACCACTCCCGCCGTGTGCATCCAGGAGCGCACCGGGTTCATTCCGCTGCCCAGCGGCTCCTCCTTCATGGTCGTCCCCCGAGCGGAATATTCTCCTGAATCCCAAACATGAAAACTGCTGGCAGCGGCTGCCGCTCCTGGCCGAAAGCGCTTCCGGGGTTGGTGGCGCTCGGGGCACGGCGGCAGGCGGCTGCCCTGGCAGCCCTCGCCCTGCTCGGCGCCTGCGGTCGGGCCAGCTGACGGCTTCAGCCCGTCCTAGGCAGCCGCGACATACACCAGCGGCCGGAAGCTCCGGACGGCCGGGGACGCGGAGGTGGCTACACAGGCGGCGGAGGCGCGGCGCTTCGGTGGAGCTGGACGCGGTGGCTGCGGTGGCCAAGGCGGCGGTTGTTGTAGTTGTTGTTTGCAGGCGCGCTCAACGTGGTGTCATCCTAGCCAGGCGGCGTCCGCGGCTGCAGGACACTGCGGGATCGCCGCTTCTGGCGCGGCCCGCCTGCTCCAAAGACAAATAAACGGGGCAGTGAGTGCCGTGGCGCAGTCCCGGGCGCAGGCTGGGCGCGGCGGGGCCTGGATCGGACGCGCAGCGGACGGAGGCGCGCAAAACTCAGCCCTCTCTTCCCGAAGAATGGACCCTTTTCCGGGAGCCAAAACTCGAAGCCCGCGGGAGCGGCGCTGTCAGAGGGTGACGTCAGGGGTGGCGCTTTCGCCATATATGGGAGCGGCCGCCCTCGCCGCGCCCCTCACCGCAGCCGCAGCCGCGCTCGCGGACTGACTGCCTGAAGGCGCCGCAAGCCGGCCCGAGCCCACCGAGCCCCGCGAGCCCTGTCGCCGCCGAGCGCCACCGAGTGCCGCCGCTGCCTCCCCTGGCCTTGTGCTGCAGCTCCTGGAGCCCAGCTGCAGCCAAGGAAGTTACTGCTAGCCCAAATAAATCTTGAAAAGAAACAAACGCAGTCAGCGCACAATTGCAGCTTAGCCCCCTAATACCTCCCCGAAAAACCTGCCACACAGTCAAAAACACCCTGGGCCAGAGAGGGGAGGTGCCCCAAGTTACCCGAATGCATGCAATAAATGCAAGATAGAAGCTCGCCCTGGGGGGTCCCAAAGGGAAAAACGGGAAGAGGCTGGTCGACCGTGGGAGGGGGAGGGGCGGACGACCGACTAAGGGGGAGAGTGTGGCCAGAGCCAAGAGAAGATAAGGTTGAGCACACACAGATAAAGCACACCTAAGGCTGCTGCGGGGCCGATCTGTCCCCTTCTGCGCCTCGGGGGCGTCCTATGCTTCCTATCCCGGCAGAGACCCGGGATCCTCGTCGGAGGCAGGTTCCGCCAAACTCTCCCTCTCCCCCAGTGGCTGAGGGAGTCCCCAGTCCTCGGCCTGTCCTTAAGGCGCAGCGAGTGACAAAGAAGGCTCCAAATTCTCTGGGCCGACGGGAAGAGAGCGCCCGGCCTCTCCGGCGACCCAGAGCTGGTGTCCGGCTAAGCGCCCTGCGCGGTGGCTAGACCTTCCCGCCGCCAACCACTTTAAAAACAGAGCGGACGCTGCGGGTGCAGAGGCCCTGCCCTCGATGCCGCAGGGCTGGAGTGAACGCGCAGCACGCGTTCCTCGACCTGGTTTCGAGGAATCTGTTGGGCAGCCGGGCGCAGGCAGCTGGTGGGCTCCGCGGCCCAGTTCCTTCGGCCAGGACTCCGCGACCGGGCGCGAGGCCCGCCCAAAGGACGTCTGCGCGACGCGAAATAAATACCCAGGGGACTACCAGGAGCTGTCCCCGGGCATTTTCCTGCCAAGAGAAATCAGGCCCTTCTGATTAAAAAAAAAAAACAGCTCTCAGGGCACAAGTGGCAAGTGTCGCAGGACAACCTCTTCCCGCCGGGCCTGGGGTAGTACTCTCCTTTTTCGTGAATTGGCAGCATGTGTACGTTAATATTTTAATTAATCGGGAAAATCGAAGTCCGATTCACGTTATCTGGGGACCCCCATGCGCCTCTTGGAAGGGGTGAGGGAAAAGATGTGTAGGAAAGCAATCTATTTTGCTGGTGTTGGGGGTTAATGACTATTGCCAAAGATAAGTGAATTATCAAAGCTGTTGCACCAGTCCCATCTCAAAATCCATTATGGGGCCGTCCATCAAATTAAATACGTAAGTATAATAAAATCATATTTTATGACTATTTGAGGGTAATGAGATTAGTCTTTAGAAGCGATCGCCACATATTAAAGATGCCACTGTCTATAGAATGTTAATAACTTAAATCAAAGTGTATGGAAACTATTCACAATAAATTAAAAGAAAATTTCTATATTACTAATAAGTCCAGTGCTTTCTACTCACAGCAGACCAGGGTGTAGAAGGGAACACTTTCTTGGTGGAGGAACAAGGTAGGATAAAGTTGGCCATCAGTGGAGGGTGGGATTGAGAAATGCCAATAAAAGGCAAAAACTGAAGCGTCACAGATTCCTGTTATCTTCACTGCTCCCTCCCCCAATATTTACTCTGTACAGTGGAGGTTTCTGAAGTCCGACCCCTAAGTACCAAAGAAAGCTCAATCCTCCAAGTGAGAACCTGCAGGCGCCTCCTGCCAAGGCAACCAAGTCTGACAAACAGCGCCTCCTGGGGTGGGAGAGTGGAGCGCCGCCACGCAGCAGAGAACCAAGCGGAGTCTCCCACCCACTTCAGGGCAGGGGGCTGCTGGAGCTCCTGCCTGACCCCAGCACTGGGTCCAGGCTCCTACAGGTCGGGCACACAGAGCCCTCATTGAACCCATAACCCCAGGGCCGGGTAGACACCACCACGAATCACCTAGTCATAATTGCTGTTCACATGAGCCTGCAAGAATCAGGTCCAAATGAGTACCAGGCTCCAGGCTGGGCTGCGAGCCCCATGCACACAACATAGCAGGAACCTCTGATCCAAGTGCCTGGCCCCTGCGGACAGGACAGTGGGCTCGCTTGACCGTCTTCCTGGGAAACCCAGAGCTCTCCAAGTGGGACCCCAAATCCCCAGGAGCTCCTGGGCTCCCGCAGCATTTGAAAACAGAAGGGAAACGATTATTGTTTTCTTGTCCTTACTTTTCTCTGGTTTCCTTGGTCACATTGGCTGACGCCAGTGCTCTGAGTCAGCCCTAGGTACTCTTCAGCTAGAGAATCCCAACTCAAGCACTCGGAGCTTGGGCTTCTCCCAAAGCACCTTGAAACCTTAAAGGTCGCCTCTTAAAAAAAAATTGCTCAGGAGGAGCAACCAAGCTGGGAAAGATAGCTGGTGCGTGGCGGGGTCCCTCTGACCCCAAAAGACGCTGCGGTTTACCAGCGAGCTGGGATTTCCCGAGATACATTCAGTGGTGCCCCAAGGCGGTCGGGCAGGATGTGCCAGAGCAGGTGCCTGGGACACGGATTCCGCGTCACCGGCCCCCACCAGTTTACAAAGCAAACTTTCCCCAGAGAAGTTTCTAGATCAAATGGAACACAAAGTGCGCCAATCAACACTTAAACACATCCAAACTGTACAAACACGGATCGATCAGATAATTTCAAATATTATAATTGGCTTTAATTAAACACACTGCGTTCTAATTAACTCTGAAATTTTAGCATGCTTTGGGACACTGGTGTCTGATTTGATTTTGTCAGTCCAGATGTCCTAATAAAATTCAATCCTCCATTCAAGACTTCAATATTCACTAAGAAAAAAATGCAAATTAAATGTAAAACCCAAAGTATCGCCAAAGGTATAATCAAGAAAGGTGTCTCAAAACTTCTCACTTTTTATTACTCAGTAGTTAAAAAATGCAGATTACATCCTAACAAGACCTCTCCAGCATACCATAAATCTTAACTCTTTCCTGGACGGGGAAAGAGTGCCATGCTACTGCCTCTAAGGGCAGGGAGGGGGAGAGCAGAGCTCAGGACAGATAACCTCTGGAAATAAGCACCGTTCATAAATCAATGGTATTCCTGACACATCGATCAATTTTTGGTTGTTAATTGGAAAGGAGGAGTTTTAATTGCTTCCTGCGTTCTCGCCCAGGCACCTCGCCTTTCGACCTTTTCTTCCCTCCCTCCAAGGGTCTCACTTTTGTATTGGGGGGGCTGGGATGGCAGGGATCGAAAAATTCCTGTTCTTTAGCTAAATCCCGGAACCCCCGACCTCCACTCGCGCCAGAACGCACCTCCCAGTGACTAAGAGCCTCCATCAACATTTCAGTCCTGCCAAGAAGGGGCCAGGGTAGGCTACCCGAGTTCGCCAGGCCTCCGGGCAGTACTCACCAGCGGAGAGTGCAGCAAAAGTTCACTGCAAGGCCAAGCCCCGTGCGCGCCCATGGCCAGGGCCCCTCGCCCCAGCCCCCATATTCTCCGCCGTGGCCCCTCACGCGAAAAGAGTTCACCCGGGCCCCAAGGGCCTGGCAGCATGCCCGGGGGAGACGAGCCCGGGAACCTGCGACGTTCGAAGTTCAACTTTGCCCGCGCTGCCAATGCCAAGGGGGGGTGTGTGTCTCCGGCCGAGCCCCCGACGGGATCTGGAGCCTCCTGGTGCGCTCACCTGTGCCGCTCATTCGACCGACGTCCTAGGGAACCCTGGTCTCGAGGTGTCGGGGTGCTGGCAGCTGGCTGGGAGGGTGCGCGTCCAGGAGCCTTCCCAGGTTCCCACCTCCCACCCTCCCCGGAGAGCCCACGGGCCCTGCCGCGAGTGCGCACGCGCTGTGCTGCCTTCCACCGCGGGCGGCGGCGCAGCGGGCGGGGTGCCGAGCTTGACACGAGGAGGTGCCCGCAGGCAGCCCCGGGGCCGGCCCGCCTCGGTGCCCGGGCCCGCAGCTGAGTCTAGCGCTCGCCACCTGGGGGAGAGGCCTCCAGCTCACCACTCTCCCTGCAGACCGCGCGGGACCCCTCCTCGGGGAGGCCCCTTTGCAAGGGCCCAAGCCCCGCTCCTTCCTCTGGGACCCGAGGGTTTCAGTAACTAACCCTCGTCAGCTCTAGAACGTGGTACTGAGGCTGGATATGGAATATGGAAACCTCTGCACCTGGCTTTGGAAATGGATCACAACCCCCACCCCAACTCACCCCCACTCCAGCGTGCCCGCGCCGGCTTGAAGCCGTCGGTGTCAGATACGCGTACACTCCTGTGGACGGGATATGAATGAGGGTTGATTCCCCCACCCCTACCCCCGCTCTTTTAGGTGAGAAGACAGCTTCCTAGACTCTAGTACTAATACAGTGAGACTCTATGGTCCCATGGCGGTGATAATGAATGGGGAGAGGCAATCCTAGACCCCCCAAAAAAGGATCCAGATTCTCCCATAAAGCCACTGGGAAAGAATCCTCAAGCACTCCAAGGCAGTTCTGGGTCTGGGGTTGGAGGCTGACGGTGTTCCAGCTGCCTTCCGGGGGTCGGGCAACCCTCACCGCTCCACTCCCCACCTCCATCACTGGGAAAAGACTGCAGCAGAACCTTTCCCTTGAACATCTGCAGCGGCTGCTGTCTGCAAGAAAAGCAGACGGTGGGCGGGCGCAGGGACATCTCTTCCCTGGCTTGGAAGGAGCTGGTAGCTGAGGACCCTGGCTCAGGCCCTGGGCCCCATCCCATGGCTACAGCCATTTTTCTAAATAGCCTTTTGCAGAGAATCTGAGAGTATCTCCTACTAATTCTTATCCATCTGCTTCTTCCAAACCTGAATGTGATTCAGATACCTAAACAAAGACCACTTTTCTGCCGTCAAGGTTTGTCTCTGAAAACAACCCGCTTGTGTGTCCAAGTGGGAACCCGTGCTGCTCCCTGCCGGCCTGCAGATTTGTTTTCTACTCTTTATATCAACCTTTTATAGTGAAAGTTGAATGTGCTGAATCATGGAAATCATACTGGAAGGGAAAAGTTATTTTGGGCCATTTATTTAGTAGAAAGCACTCTAGAGAATGCAGCCCAGAAATGTACTATATTATGATAGCTTAATGTAAGAAGAGAACTAAATAAGGAATACTTCCCCTTTGTCATCTTCACTTGGGAATCATTTTTAACATGAGCCAGCATGAAACCATTTAGGCAATATACAATATTTTAAGACATAAAATTACCCATATTTTTAATAGCATCTAACATGTATTGAATGTTATGTGCTAGACACCCAAGACAGGCACACACTCAGAAAATACAAGGGACATGGACTCACCACACTTATAGGAAGCTGAGACCTCTAAGGCCATTGTCAGAATGTGATGACCATGTGATTCAGCCACATATGGCTTCAGAAACCAAGGGAGGGGAAGGGGCATTATTGTGGTGTCTCCAAACCCCTTTCCATACACAGGTCCTTGTGACTCACCTTCACTTCTCATTTGACTAGTTGATGTGGAATTGCCAGGATCAGGCTCAACCCCTCTCCTAAGCTGAAGTCTCCTTCCTTCTCCAACCATCAATAAGTCACCAGGCCACCCTCGTCTGAGTCTTTCCTGCCCCCTACTCACAAGACTGAGGTCACTGCAGTCTCCTCCAAACTCACCCAGCCCCCTGCTCTGCCCCATCTCTCTTCTGAGCCCTCTGGTCTTACTTTCAGTGGGTTCTCAAGGAATGATGTAGGAATGAGGGATGACAGAGAGCAACTGGCCATGTCAGCAATGATTTCTGATTTCAAGCCTGGAGAGGATTGGCATTTAGCCACATATATGCACGACACTAACATGTTCAAGGCGGGAGACCATGAACTCACCTGCCTACACATTTTGCAGCACAGAGGTTTCTGTTAAGTTACAAATAACCACTCCCAGAGCATTTCTTCCTCAGCAAAATGGATACAAGAAGTGTTGCTCCTCCTCCTCTCCTGGGCATTCCTTTGTGGGACTCAGGCTTCACAAGCTACCGTTGTGAGCAGGCCTGCCCTCTTGGAGCTCGCAGTTCAGAATGAGTCCAGGACACAGGATAGTGGAATGACACAGCTTCGGCGATGACATCCACATTGGGAAGGACTTGGAGAGCTCTGGCAGGGTAAGCCCAGTCCTCTCAGGCATGTAAAGATCAGTGCTTCATCTGCCATTGTCCACATGCACATTCTTGGTCACTGACCACTATACCGAGGAATGCATGCTCTCGAACATCAATATTCAAATTTGTGTCAATATTTACTTTTATCTCTTTTTCAATAAGAAGCATAGTGTTCTGTGGCCATTGCTAAATAGCAAATATGTGAAGTAGGAAACCAAGTGACACCCTCGTACCCAGCGATAGCACACCCTAGACCAAGACCCCAGAGGGCCGCCATGGAGAGGCAGAGGTGAAGGGCTCCTGATTCAGAACTGTGCCACGTGGCTTTCAGCTGCAGACACTGGAATTCATTTGTGGTATGTGCAGGCATGGGGTGTCTCTCCTTGGGTTGAGTTGCTAACAAGCAACTCACCATGGATGTTTCCCCTGGGAGAGGAGCTTCTGGAGGTGAGCACCTGTCTCTTCCCTCCTTCGGGCTTATTCAGATCTTAGCACAGGGAGCAGAGGGGCTAGATACTTGTTGGGTTAGTAAATATGCAATTCAGTTTTTAAAATGTGTTATGGAAAATTTTAAACACACGTCCGACTTGATAGAATGGCACAACAAACCTCCCTGCACCCGTCACTGCGCTCAGTAATTCTCAACATTTTACCATCTCATGTCCACATACTCTCCCTGCTATTTCTACTCTTAGGAACTATATTTTTATATTTACATTATTCAAACTCAGAGATAAAATGCCTATTTCTTGCATCTGGAAGGTAAATTTCTAGGTTCAGAGGCCAGTGACAAAGCATGCATATGTGGACCATGGCAGGTGAAACATTGATCTTTTTGTGCCTGAGAAGATTGGGCTTACCCGGCCACATCTCTCCAAGCCCTCCCAAACTCCCTTTCCTCCACCTCTTACATTCTAAATTGCTAAGGAGGGTCTCACCTGAGTACTTGGTCCAGGGAAGGCCCTACCCACCTTGATTTTCCCAACCCTTCCAGCTCTTCCAGTCCCATTCCAACCCCTTTGCACCTTGAGGTCAGAAGTGATGCCTCCCTCCTGACACCGTTGAACTGGTCACCTGCTGCTGCACTCCCAGACAGCACTGAGTGCACATTTAACACCTGCTCTGCAAATGGGACCCTCTGTGTGTTCCCAGCAGTCTCAGGGATGCTTCATGGAGAAGGGCTGCTGGGACCGGAGAGCAGAACGCAGGCCCTCTCTCACACTCCCCAAGCCTGGCTTTCCAAGGGCTACAGACCAAAGACTTGGCTGTGGGAAAGTGAAAATCCAGAACCCACTGCTCGATGGAGAGCCTCCCATGGCAGGAAATCTGAAGTCAGGCTTTCCAGGAGCATCAAAGGATGACTGACTGCCACAGAAGTGTTGGGAGAAAGAGTGGTCCTGGGGGCCTTCATGGAAGCCCCTCAGCTTGAGCGACACATGAGAGGTGTCCCTCAAGGGACAGGAATGAAGGGATGCCCAACAACAGATCTGAAGGTGAGAAAATGCCCTGGGGGACTTCCACTGGCCCTGGGAATCCATAAGGCCCATTAGATCAGAGCCCAGGGGCTCCTCTTGAGCCTGGCTCCTAGTCTTGTCATCTGCTATTGTGAAGGGACATGCTGTGGTGTCAGCAGGGGCCCACCAGCCTCTGACCCCTTTCACCCCACTACCACCTCACATCAACCCCATAAACAGTCATCAGGTACCCAGTCAAACTGCTGGGACATGTCTCTCGGGCACAGCCCTCTCAGCTAGGTTCTGCTTCACAGAGACCAGAGTGAAGACACCTGCCCTGGCGAGGCCCAGGGCACTCCCAGTGGACAGAGGTTATGAAGACATTTTGTGGGAAAAGGATGATGGGTGTGGCTGTGAATGCTGGGTAGACACTAGGATTTGGGCGCTCTGCCTACAGGATGTGAATGTGGCTATCACTCCTTTCCTTTTATGCAGCATTGTTTGAATTTAGGCAAGCAAAATGCATTTCCTCTGCAACCAGGGAAAAAGAAAATGAAGCTGTTTCCCTTAATTTAAAAGCAAGTGGGGTGGGGGGGCTGGGGTTGTGGTTCAAGTGGCAGAGCGCTTGCCTGGCACGAGTGAGGCCCTGGGTTCGATCCTCATAAAATAAAGATGTTGTGTCCACCTAAAACTAAAATAAGTAAATAAATATTTTTTTTTAAAAAAAGCAAGGGGTGAGAAGGAAAAGGGGATAGAAGAGAGGGAGGAAAGAAGGGAAGGAAGAGGCATCGGCAGCTTTTAGTCGTCCTTCCAGGAGTCCTTCCTGGATGGGACATGCTCCTCCAATTTGTGGGGTGAGTTTCAGGCTCTGGCTTCAAGCAACTGTGAAGAACACCTTCCCAGTGCCAGGGCAATCTATGTCACTTCTATTGAGACAATGTAAGGAATACAATGGCCAATTCTGTCTTCCAGTAAGTCAAAGTGGAAAGTCCTGGCTGTTTTCTTGGCCCACGAAACATGAAGTTCAAGATAGAGCCAAGAGATGCCCATGGTGAGCAGGCAGGCACCCAGGGGGACAGAGGAGTCTTCACCACTTGCGTGTCCTTCTCTCTATGTATTTCTTACCCTTGTATATATCTAAGGTCAGCTCCTCTGAACATGAGGCGTGGGAGCTGCCGGTAGTTTATGGAGGAAGTGCTTCACTGTAAGTTCAGCAGTCAGCTCAGGAAACACGGACAGGAAGGTGCAGAAGCATGTTCAGAGAGGGGCCCAGGCAGGAGGTGGAAGCCAAGCAAGGGTGTGATTCAAAGCAGGAGCTCCATGGATGGGCGCTTCATTTCTTTGTGACTCTTCAGACCCTCCCACTAAGAGGTGGAGCTGACCCTTCCCCAGCTTTGATCTTAAACTTTGTGACTTGCTTCAGCCACTGAGTGTCAATACTTTCATGAAGCAGAGGCTTGCAGAAGCTCTGAGCGTGGCCACTTCTGCTTTTGTGCTTCCACAAGCCAAGACCAGCCTCCTGGGTGGAAAATGAAAACAGCATAAAGTGGAGAGGGCCAGGGCAGGCCATTTTGGACCAGCTGCCTCCAGCTGACCCACAGCTCATGAGAGTGCCTGTCAAGGTCAGCAAAGTCTTCTAGCTCACCAACCACTGGCTGCAGATGTGCAAGTGAGCTCAGCCAAAGACAAAAATTCACCTCCCCTTGGTAAATGAACAAGCTGGCTTGCTAGGCGGCATTAGTATGGCATAAAGATCTGATACAGGGTGGCTGGGGTAAAAGTTTTCCAGCCCAAGGCTTGCAAACAGGGCTTTCAGACTTGTGACCCATTAACCACTGGCTGAAGTCCTTCCACAGCTCCCTGCCTGTGGTAGTGGCCTCACCTGTGCAGAGCTGAACTCTGGAGGGCACAGGTGCTGATCCTGGAGACACAAGCACACTGAGCCTGGGAGTCCCCTGTCCCCCAGAGAGAGCCAGGGTGTATGCAGAGCACTGAGGGTTCACTACACACCGGAGCTGCTGCCTCATATATGTGTGATGAGGGAGAACAGGAGTGAACATGCTTTTTCTAATACTAAAATTTTGTGCAACTCATGTGCATTGTCTACAATTAACAATAATCTAAATATAAAGAGAGATATTGACACTTGAAGAAAGCTTTCTATTGCTCTTATGAATGGAATATGTTGCAAAGTCTACTTGGTAAAGAAACTCAGATGCACAAGACATGGGAAGCACTTTTTAGCCTTGCATTGGTTTGGTGGGGTAATCAAGCAATATTCCCTTCCTAGCTCAGGGGTGAAAAGCCATGTATCGTGATCAAGAGCCAAAGAAGAAATATGACCAGTACCTTTCAGGTAAACTTCCTTCCTGGTCATGGAATCCTGGCTGTGGAAGACAAAAACCATGGAGGGCAAAGAGATTCAAAGAGCCATGAATGTGAGTACAGAAAACACAAACTCTATGCTCTGCAAAAAGCGTTCCCTAAGCACACATATTAAATGTCTTTCCTTCTCTGTTGAGTATTTCCTCAATTTGAAACAATATATTTTCATACTATGAATTCTATTAAGGAGAAAATATGTCATTCTAAAAAAAATACATAAATCATATATCTCTTGTGGGGTTTTTTTTGTTGTTGTTTAAAAATATTTTTTTTAAAGAGAGAGTGAGAGAGGGGGGAGAGAGAGAGAGAGAGAGAGAGAGAGAGAGAGAGAGAGAGAGAATTCTTTTTTTTTTTTTTTAATTTTTTTTATTTTATTTTATTTAGTTTTCGGCAGACACAACATTTTTGTTTGTATGTGGTGCTGAGGATCGAACCCGGGCCGCACGCATGCCAGGCAAGCGCGCTACCGCTTGAGCCACATCCCCAGCCCAGAGAGAATTCTTTAATATTTATTTTTTTTAGTTATCGGCGGACACAACATCTCTGTTTGTACGTGGTGCTGAGAATCGAACCCGGGCCGCACGCATGCCAGGCGAGCGCGCCACCACCTGAGCCACATCCCCAGCCCCTAAAAATATTTTTTATAACTTTATTTTGTTTATCAAATTTGTTTACATGGTACTCAGAATCGAACCCAGTGCCTCACACATGCTAGGCAAGCGCTCTACCACTGAGCCACAACCCAGCCCCTCTCTTGTGTTTAATTTGAAAGTTATCAGAAGTTTCACAGTGAATTCTCTCCCAGGCTATGGGCCACATCTCTGTCCCCAGGTGTGCTGGCCCACTGCTCCATAGGTTGCTAGTTGCCAATGCAGTCTCACCTTGGGATGCCCCCAATATTCCTGTCTCCCATCATGCATTCAACACTAATCTGGGTACTGCTGAGAAGGAACTTTGCAGATTCAATTACAGTTACTAGCCAGCTGACTTTGAAATCAACAAGTGATCTGGCTGTTAAGTGACCCAAGGTAATTTAAGAGTTGGCATTATGTAGCAGAAAAGGGAAGTTAGGGAGATTCAAAGTGCAACATGCTGGAGGGGTCACAGGGCCATGAGAGTGAATCAGTCAGCCAATGGTAGCAAAGACCAGCCCTGGCTGACATCCAGCAGGAAGCAGGACTTCGGTCCTATAAGCATGAGGGACTAATCATGGCTGGCAACCTGAAGTTGGAGGAGGACCCCAAGCTCTACACAAGAATCAGCCCACCACATATAAATTGTAATGCATTCTGCTGTCATTTATTAAAAAGAAAATCAGCCCAGCTCGATTCCAGCCTTCAGAGACCCCACAGAGGACCCAGCCATGGTTCCTGCCCTTGTAACCTATGGAGATGTGGGACGACAAGCAGAAGTTGTTTCAGACTGCCAAGCACAGGGTAACTTATTATAGCAGCAACACACAACAAATAAACCCCCTTGGAAGCCTGGAAGCTGGTGCTGGTCACTTGCATTGTCAGTCTGTTGCTGCCTTGCTAACTCTGTGTACACCCCATCCCCATCTCCCTCACCATCATCCCCACCCCCAGACTTGGCTGGATCAGCCCTGCTGGTCACGTTAGGGCCAGTCAAGTCCAGATGGTGGCTCTGTTAGGCCTTCTCACATGTGTCCTCTGCAAGACCAGCAGGCTTCCTGACATGTGCTTCTCAGGAAAGTGGCAGAGGCCTGTGGTAGGGCCAGCTGCACATGTTCATGGTCCTGCTGCATCCCACTGGTCAAGTAAGGCAAATGGCCATGCCAGGTAGGCATCATCAGGTCCCTGGGATAAGCTCAAACAGCTTCTGTGTCTTATAGTGGAAAGAGATACACATGAGCTCTTTTAGGACGCTGTGGATGATGAATAGCTGGCACAGGGCAATGATCATGGTTACCCACCCCTTCTCTGTCCCTCCTGCTATCTGGAGAGCCATTCCAGATAGGCCCTGCATGTCTTGCTTGTGTTTATGACCTCTGTTCCCAGCACCTGATGGTCTCAATTCATAAACCTCTAATTCAGCAATGCCTCTGTTCCATAAAAACCCTGGGAGAACTCATATTGATCTGGGTTGGTAGCCCAGGAGGAGGGGGTTCTTCTAGAGTCCAGCAACTATCCAAACTGTGCCAATGAGGAGTGGTCTCAAAAGGAAGGATGTGGGATGGCCAGATGTACCCTCTACTCATGTCCATGCTCCCTACCCATTGCCCATGCTCATGCTGTGAGTTGGAAAATCTGCTCTTCCTCTGTGAGCCTGTTTCCTCTCTGTAAAGTTGGAGGCCATCTCCTCTACGAGTCTTAGGCTTCCTTCAGTACTGCAGCTCTGTTATGTAGTTCAGCTTCAGCAGCTCTTCTGGGAGTTTCTAAAGCTATGTTTGTGGGAGAGACCCTTACTCCCCTGCAGCCTGCTGAAGCCTGCTCCCATGGAGCGCAGGAGGAAGTGGCATGTGTCTCCTCAGAGGTGGGCTTTGGACAGTGGGTGCCATCTCCACTGACTCTGTGTCCTGTCCTGGTTGGAAGCTGAGGTCTCTTAGTCCCAAAGCCCCCAGCAGGAATGAGCCCAGACACTAGGGAGGAATGTTTCCTGCTGAGCAGGCCCTCACTGAACTTCTGTTTGTAGCCACTGAAACTTTGGAGATCATTTGTTTATAGCAAAGAATGCAATGCTCAAGGTGACCAGCATTAAATGGACCAGAGAATGAAGAGATCTCTAGGTCAGAAAACTCTACTTTGAAAACCTTAATGGATGGTCTTTGCCTGCAGAAGGGCCCTTGACATGACAATATGGAGGTCCCCATGCTCTCTGAATAAGAAAAAACCTCCCTGAGAATCTGCCACTCAGTGTCCTCATGTGGGTAACAACACAAAGTGCAGCAGCTTATTTTTACAAGTGAATTTTTTTCCTATAAAATAAATTAAAAATAAAAAGTGGAAGATTTTGTTTAATTTTAACACTAAATAATACCTGCTTTTAGTAAACCATTTGGGAATTACAGAAAAGTACATAGATAGAAACCAACTCATGGGGCTGAGGATGTGGCTCAAGCAGTAGCACGCTCACCTGGTATGCACGGGGTGCTGGGATCGATCCTCAGCACCACATAAAAATAAAATAAAGATGTTGTCTCCACTGAAAACTAAAAAATAAATATTAAAAATTCTCTCTCTCTCTTAAAGAAAACCTCACTGATTTTATTTTGCCTCATTTCAACCCAGACCTTGGTCAGCAACCCAGGAATGCCAATGGCACAAATTAAAAATCAAATCAAAACAATAAATTAGGTCTCTCTAGCCAAGGATGGGGAAGGGGCAGCTGAGTAAGACAGAAAAGTCTTACACAATTGTTTCTGTATTCCAGCCAAATGACAATGTGGTCCCACCTCACCATGGCAGCTAGAACCAAGCAGGAAGACTAATCCTGATCTTAAAAAGACCAAAAATCCTGCAGGGTGATGCCAAGGAGGCCTGGTGGAGAGCCAGAGCTTTTGACACCATCCAGAAGAAATGAGGCCATGCCCCTACTACATGGGCATCACTAGGGAAGCTCTCCTGCCTCTCACAACCAGGGAGATGTCAGTGTGGGCTTGATAGGCAGCCAGACCTTCCACTTCCCAGTAAAGAGTGGTCACTCCACTGGGGTTCAGTGGAGGCCAGTAGGGAACATGGATTTCTACTCCACCTGGCAATTACAAGGCAACCCTTCCCTTTCCTTGTCCATAACAGCATCAGAGGAAGCCAAGTAGAACTGAAAGTTTAAATAAGATGCAGAGTCCCCTTAATAACTGAAATATCAAGGTTTTAATAAAAAATCATTATAATATTAAGAACCAGGAAGGTTTCAAGCAAAGTGAAAAAAAAAATATAACCAGTAGATACTGAATTGAGATGAAGATAGAATTACCTGACAGATTTCAAAGCAGCCTTTATAAGACTTTTCAACAAACAGACAGATTGTTTAAAAAGAAGAATGAAAGCTTCAGGAAAGAAACAAGTTCATCAAAGAAACCAAAAATGCAAAAAGAAACCAAATGGAAATTTTAGAAATGAAAAACACAATAACTGAAATAAAAAATGCAATGAATGGGCTCAACTGTAAGATGGAGCAGCCAGAAGAAAAAGATTCAGTGAATTTGAAATAGAACATTAGAAATTATTCAATCTAAATTAAAAGTTTTAAACATGGGGTTTAAAGTATGAACATAGCCTTAGGAACATGTGAAATTATTACAAAGATGTAGCAATTACATTATTGGAGTCCCAAGAGGAGAGGAATGAGGGAAGGGCTCAAAAAAAAAATACTCAGAAAAATAACTGCTAAAAGCATCCCAAATTTGACAAAAAGTATATTCCTAAAAATTCAAGAAACTGGGTGCACTCCAAACAGAATAAAGAAATCCACAGTTAGGCACATCAAAATCCAAGCACTGAAGACTAAGACCAAGGGAAACATTCAGAAAGTAGCAAGAGGAGACATTTACCTATGTGGGTAAGGTAAGAAACCACAGAACCCTGAAGGAACTGACACAAGGTATTTCAAGGGCTAGAAAATAGAACCGTCAACCCAGAATCCTATATCCTACAAAAATGTCTTTCAGAAATAAAGAAGAAATCAAGATATTCTCAGACGAAGGACTACTGAAAGTTTGTTGCTTAAACACCTATCCCAAAAGAATGACTGAAGGAAGTTCTTTAAACATGAAGGAAACAAAGAAAGAAGGAACCAACAACATGCAAAGAGATAGACGCTGAAACCTAGAAGCTAACTCAACGTGGAATTCCATAAAAGTGTTCAAGTAACTCACAGGAAAGTTGGAATAGGTAAGAGGGAGAGATAAATGCAAAAAGTATAAACTAAAAAATGAAACCAAAAAAAATCAGGCTACCTTAAGTTCCCAAAACTACATTAAATGTAAGTGCTCCAAATATGCCAATAAAAAGAGACTGGCAGAGTGGATTAAAAAAAAAAAAAACATGATTCAACTATGTACTGACTAACAGAGACTCACTTCAAATATAATGATACAGGCAGGCTGAAACTAGAAGGATGGGAAAAGATGATTCACATACACAAATGTGAATATAAACCATATAAACCAACAGAAAGCAGGATGGGTTTACTAGTAACAGATAACGAAGACCTGTAAAGCAAAGAAAATTACCAGAAACAGAAAGGAACAGGATAAAAGTGTTACTCCACCAAAAATAGAGAGCAATGCTCCATGTGTTTGCATCAAAAGACAGAGCTGCAAAATGTGTGAGAAAAAACTGATAGAAGTGAAAGGAGAAATAGAAAAATCTGCTATTATAGATGATGATTTAAACATTCCTCGCTCAACAACGGATAGAATAATTAGACAGAAAAATCAGAAAAGACAGAGGATTCAACCACACCATCAACCAACAGTTTGATGCAATGCAGATTTAATTGGCATTTCTAGAGCATTTCATTTAAATAGCATTTTAAATATTCTTTCCAAGTATTTATGGAACTACACCATTGTAAGCCAGATAATCTAGACCATAAAACAGGCTTCAACAAAAGGAAAGGAATTAAAATCACACAGAGGTTGTTGTCTGACCACGATGGAATTAAATTAATTTCAGTAACAGAAAAATCTTCAAACCCTTGGAAACTCTATAAGGGACTTCCCATAAGTCAAAGAGGAGGTCTTGGGGATAAATGCAGTAAATACAGATGAAAAGACCCCATTTTGAAACTTCTGAGACCCATGGAAGGCAGTGCTGAGAGGGAAAATTATAATATTTAATGCATGTGTTTGAAAAAGTGCTAGATGAAGCAGACAACGTGAACATTCACAGGCAAAAATGGCCACCTCAGCCTATCACACACCTTGCACAAAAAGTAATTCAAAATGGATCATAGGGTTCAGTGCAAAATACAAAAACACAGAACTTTTAGGGTAAAATCCGAAGAAAATCTCCAGGATCTAGGGCCATCAAAGTACTCTTAAATTTGACAGAAAAGCAACATATAAAAGGGAAAATGGATAAACTTATTTTCATTTTAAAAATCCAAACTTTTGCTCTGCAAAAGACCCTGATCCGAAGATGAAAAGATAAGCTACAGAGTAGGAAGAAATACTGCAAATCATGTGTCTGACATAAGACTGTTACCTGGAATATATAAAGGACTCTCAAACTCAACAGTAAAATTACAAATCATTTAATGAGCATTTGGGCAGAAAACACGGAGAGATGCTGCGTAGAACAGGACAGCCCAACCACCACGGGGAAGGTCACAAGACACCACTAGGTGAAGTCACAGTGAGGGATCTCTGCACACCTGTCAGAGCGACCAGAGTAGAAAATGGTGACATCACTGAATTCTGATAAGGCAATGGGGAAAATGGACCACTCCTCCATTGCGGCTGGGACACGACATGGTATGGCCACTCTGGAAAACAGTTTCTTAAAAAGCTGCCAATATAGATCCCACCTTGCATGCTGTACAAACTCCAGTTTGTACAAAAACCTTCACCCAGATGTTTATGGTGGCTTTGTTCCTAAGAGCCTCAAATGGAATAAAACACAGATATCCTTCCATTTCACAAAATACAACACAGAAATCAAAAAGAACAAACTGTCAATATACACAAAACTTGGGTAAATTGCCAGTGAATATTCTGAGTGAAGAAAAAAATCTCAACATGACATATTGCATAATTCCAACTACATAAGATTCTTGAAAAGGCAAAATGACAGGAATAGGTAACGTGTTAGTGGTCTCCAGGGGTTAAGGAAGGTGGAGGTGAGGGGGGCTGTAGAAGGACACTGGGGAGCCTTGGAGAGCTGGAAAGCTCTATGCTTCACCCATATGACTTCCCAGGGGGGATGTGGCACCTTGGTGGTGCCAGATGTTACCATGAGGAGAAGCTGGGTACATGGTGTCTCTCTGCATTATTTCTTACAATGATTCAAACTAAAACTTTGAATTAAAAATGCCGACAGTAAAGCTTGCTGTGCATCAAGTGCCACTTTCAGTCCCCACCAGAGCTCTGCACACTGAGCATCACTGTCCTCCACTTACAGGTGAGGAGTGGGCTCAGAGGAACAGGCAGATGTCCAAGGGTCATAGCCAGTGGTGCTGACATTAGGAACCCATCTCTCAGCCCCGCTCGATCTCCATCCAGTCTTGTATGGGGCCATTAGAGTGGACTTCTCCTTGGCGTTCCTCTGACCCTCTGGACAACTTTGCTTTGTCTTTAACTAAAGGTCAGTGTCCATGGTCTAATGGGCCCATTGCTCCTTCTTTTCCACACCCACCCAATTCCCGTGGCCCTTGCACATTGCAGGTCCCTCTCCCAGAAAGGCCTCTGACTTTAGGCACTGATGTGACCTGCACATGGGCCCCACAGCAGGAGCTGGGGTGTTAACACCCAGGAATAGCCATCAGCCAATGGACGCTGGTCAGCAGATGAGTATCTGTGAAGTCCCAGCATGGCTGGGCCCCGGGGACCCAGGGAGGACCTGCACACACACATCCCACATTGGCTCCAGCCCCTCAGCTTCCCACGCTCCTGTTGGTGCATCCTGGGATCACTCACTCTGAGTCATCCCTGTTGAGGTTCTCTCTGGGGAGACCTCCCTGGGAAGCATACACCAGCTCCTTTGGAGCTTCCAGCACAAGCAGTATCGGGAAGGCTCCTGGGCGAGTGTCCTGGGGCTGCTCTCAAAACGACCACAAACTCGGTGGGATTCATTCTCTCATACCACATGACCACTGCACCACTTCTCTCAGTCCAGAGACTGGTTTTTCACCTTTCGCTGTGTGATCTTTGCATGGTGTGATTCTGTCCTCCAGCTGGCTAGAAGGTGAACAGGGTGGTGATATGTCCCCAGCGGCTAGTGGAGGCAGTTTGTCTTCTCATGCTATGTGAGCCATGTGGGCGTGGTCAACATGCTTTCAAAAGCCACCTGTGGGGTTTGTGGAGAGGCTGCAGGACTAATGGTGAGCACGTCTTATGTGAGTGGTGCTGGAACAGAGTGTCCAATGACAAACCAGGGATAGCAGTGCAGAATCTTCAGACACAAAAGACTGAATCTTGTAAGTTCATACTTTACAACACTGGAGTAAATTTTTTCAAGTGTAATATTTCAACTAGAATGCACAAATCAATAACAACTAACAGGTTAGCCTTTTTTTGGACAGGAAAAAAGATTCACTAATTCTCATGAAGAAATGATATGCATTGATTTGGACTACTCAATTTTGATGTATATTCACAGAGTTTTCTGTGCATCCTAATCTTGCACAAAAGACCATTTAGTAATAAATGATTTGTAAGTAATACTGGCACATTTTTTCGCCCAAAACAGCTTCAAATAATGGTCACATCCTACATTTTTGCAAAAACATTTAGCATAAAATCTGTAATGACTACGCAGTAAGATACTGTGGTTCTGGAGAGTAGAAGTCTGAAACCAGCATTGCTGAACTGAAACCCAGGAGTCACAGGCCTATCTCTGTGAAGGCTCCAGAGAGTATCTTCTTCCCACCTCTTCTGCTTCTAGAGGCCACAGGGGCGTCTGGGCTCTGGGCCACATCATTACCTGCCTCCCCTCTGTCCTCACAAGAACTTGTCCTCCTCTGCATCTCACATCGTCCTCTGCCCCCTCCTTCGGGTACACATGTAGGGACCATCCGGGCAATCCAGGACAATCTCAGTCCCACCTGCAAATACTCCTTTTCCTCATGAGGTTAGATAGAGCTCCAGGGCTGAGAACCACTCTCCCTGTGGTCCTCTCTCTTCAGCCTCCCACATTTCCCAGGCCACAGCTCCAAGCCAGGCCTGCCCTTTCTCCCCTGGACCTGTGTCCTACCTAAATCTAGCTTCTTGGTCTTACCCTCAGCTGGTGCTGCCCTGGACTCTGTAGACATGGCAGGGGCACCAACTCCATCATGAAAGTGGATGGGGTCTTCTCCCCACACTCCTCGCACCCCTCACACTGAGCAGGCCCCAGTCCATCCATTTTGGTGCAGAGTCCTTGGTGCTTTTGTGAAACTCAAGTTCAGTCAGGGTCAAGATTCGCCCAGTACCATGGTGGGTCAAAAGCTTCCCTCAGCCTCTCACTAGCTCCTTACATCACCGCACCTCCCAGGTGCTGCCCCTGAAATGCCAGTGGTCGCCAGGCCTCCATCCCGATCCTCACTCTCCCTGCAACCCATCCTTAGCCACCTCCAAACAGCTGGGTGTCCCCATCCTGGACCTCTTCACTGCCCCATGATCACCCCGAGCCTGGCCAGATTGTAAACTGACCAAGGGTCTCTCACCTGGGCCTTTTCAAGTCCAACACTGGGACCATTGTGGCTGCTTTCCTTCTGATTTCTATTGTTTCAAGCTCTGGAGAGCAGCCTCCCCACCGTTTGCTACTCTGGGGCTCTGCCCTTACCCTGGCCTTCTCCCAGCTGGTCATTTCTGTGGTCTGCTTTCCCCATGGGGACCAGTCCTACAACAGAGAGACGGGTGAGTGTCTTGGCCATCTATTGTCCCAGAGCTCAAGGCATTGCATAGTGCACAGCAGATGCGTGGTGGCAGCCATTGTCACTTAATATTTCAATCATTTACATCTTGATATTTTAATGGCCATGCTATTGTTACACAAGGTAGAGCCTTCTCCCCTACTGATGGATGTGCCCTTTGGGCCTGAATTTCCATACTGCACCCAAAGCTGCAAGGAAGGACTTGTTTGTGGCCAATGGCTGCATCTCTGCTGTTCCCCTGGGATGGCTCTCCAGGCAGACAGTGGCTGAGCTGGGGGATTGGGGTATGTATCAGAAACAAATTGTCCACCCTCCTTTCTAGGGTGGATGGAGCTGAATGTCTGGCCTTGAGCCTCTGACCCTCTCACCCTAGGCTGTCGTTCCTTCAGGCCCAGGAGCTGGTTTGTCCCAGCTGGGCCTAAGCACTGCCCACACTGTGGCCCCCAGGCACATCTCAGAAGATCTGGCCTCAGAATCCCCATGGACAAGGAGCGCAGGTCCCAGCTCTGACATAATACCTGGGCTTCCTGATGGTCCCCAGGCCCAGATGGTGGCTCTGGATACTTATGGCCATCCCCAAGGCTACAGGACTCAGGTCTGCAGGCCTTGACCTTCTCTGCAAGTCTCTCTCCCCCCTCCCCCCTGCTATGTTCAGAAAAAATAAAATGAAATTAAGCACTTCCATGATTTAAAGCACATAATTCAGTAGCAGCACATTCACAAAGCTGTGAGGCCATCAGCTCTGCCTAGTTCCAAGAATGTCATTGTCCCAAAAAGAAACCTACTTTCCATTAAGCGGCCCCTCACCTGCCCCAGGTAGTCACCAGCATGCTTTCCCTCTCTACGGACCCTCCTGTTCTGACAGGAGAATATATACGTGAGGCCACACAGTGCTGCAGGTGGCCTTTGGTGGCCTCTTTCACTCAGCATCTGCCCGCCCCACCCGCTCTGCTCCTCCTTATCTTCTCAGGGCTCAGCTCTGACTCAGATGCACCCAGGGTCTGTGCTGTCAGCCAGCTGGCTGCAGAGGCTTCCGCCCCACAGAGGACGCAGGAAGCGCTCATTTGGTTCAGAATGCACAGCCATCAATAACCCAAAAATGCATAGCCCAGCAGGACACTTGCTCTGGTCTACAGAGGAATGATGGTTGGGCCTCTTGCCACAGAAACCAGGAGCATGTGGTGGCTCTCAGGCTTGGGGATGTTTCCCCTCCCACATCAGGTACAGCCTATCCCTATGACCTTGAGCAAAAGCACCTCCTTCATCCGAGAACAGGTGAGGTATGGACTGGAGGCTTTCCTGCCATGAGGTGGTGGCCACAGTCTGGGCTGGGACCATGAGGGTGCCAGACCTGTCACAGCAGTCCCATGCCTGGTTGTCCACCATGAAGAAGATGCCAGGGCAGGGAAAGGAGCCAAATGTCCAGGCCATCCTGTGGGAATGTAACAAATGGCCAGCCCTGCCAGCCCTGACTCAGGATCTCTTGCCCAGGCAAGATTCAGAGGCCAAGGCTGGCCTCCAGACACCTGCAGTAGGCAGCCCTGAGCCAGTGAGCCAGCTGCCTGCAAAGAAAGGGCTGGGGGGGGGTGATGACCCTGCACACCCTTGACCAGGCTGGGAACCTGGGATTCTGGGGCCAGACAAGGTGTCCAACCTGTGCCCAGCTCCGGGGTGGATCGGCCAGGCCCTGCCTACCAAGAGACAGGCCAGAGGGAGAATGACATCCAGGTCTTAGCAGCACAGCCATAAGGGTCAGTGGAAGGCCCCATCGGAGCTTGGCAAGTGCCCAGAAGCCAACCCAGTGACACAATCACAGGAGCTCAGGGCTCCGCTGTCCCAGGATCAAACATGAAGATGCTCAATAAGGGCAAGTACTGCTGTCAGACATTCACACACCACACTGTCAACAAGAGCTTGCTCTCTGCTGCTTGTCACCTAGCCCCCAGGGAGCAGGGGCAGCTCAGGATCTGAGGCAAAAACGAAAGTGTCAGGCAGACAAGAGATTGGGGCCTTGTTTGAAGTGTGATCTCATGAAACCTGGTAAGGGCAGGTGCCCATGTGTGATGACTGCACTGTGCCCATGTGATATCAGGATTCCAGACCATGGCTCCCAGAGCTGGCCAGGGGCAAAGGCTTGGCTGGCTGTAACAGGCTACGCTAGCAGTCACAGCAGGGGCTGGCATGCTTTCAGAATGAGCCAGGCTGGTGACTCTTGCCTGAGGGTGAGTGTACCAGCCCAACGAGGGATTGGGGCACTGTGGTGACAAGAGAGGAAGGTCTGCATGCAGATGCCGAGAACCAGTCCTTGGATCCAATTGCTCTCCTTTTACCACCAACATCACCCCCTCTCCTCTCCTGGGGGCCATCAGCCTGTCAGCCCCCCCCCCCACCCACCGCTGCTTTATGAGTCAGCTCGCCCTGCACAGGACCTATCGCAATGGCTCTCCCCATGTGTCAGGCCTAGCCAGCCCTTTTGGTCTGGGAGATTCTGAGTGTTCCACCTGAAACAGCCTCAGACCTGATGTCAGCCTGAGGAACTTCAGGATATCATTGATTAAGAAAAGATATCGGGGATTCGAGAGAGAAAACCAGGCCAGCTGCAGAACGTCTGCTAGCAGCACCCTTTCATCAGCCACAGTGGGGGCAAGAAGACAATGGAGACGAGCTTCAGAGTTGTGAGAAGAGTATTTTGAGCACAGAATACATGACCAGCCAACCATCGAGGGTTTGGGGTGAATTCCCGGATGTTCAAGTCTTGTGGAAATTTTTATCTTTTGTGCTCTTTCTGAGAACTTGCTTGAGGATGTGCTGCCATAAAGCCAGTGATGACCAGAGGAGTATAAGAAAAAGAAAAAATGGGATCCAGAAAACAGTCGCATTTTCCCGAGTGCATTATGAGAAAGATTCTAGCCTGAGAGTCTGGAGAGCTGCTTTTTTCATAGACGTCAACCACTATAGCAACACAGGAAGAAGCTGGCTTCCTGCCTCACAAAGCAAGGAATGCACGTTTCTTCCATCAATATGGAAAAACAAAGGCAACTAGCAAGGCCAGGAGAAACAAAGACTTATGGATGCCATGGTCCTGTATGGAACATCCTGATGTGAGCCTGAGCAGCTCATAGACAGCTAAAAAGTCCACTTTCAGGCTGGCTCCTAGATTGTCCCCTGCCAGCTACCAGGCTGGATGGCATAATATTTATATTTTTCTGTATTATTCCTTCAGAAAAAAATAATTCTGATGGTTTCCGGCATATGATGGTTTGACTTATGATCTTTTGACTCTATAGCATTCAGTAGACACTGTACTTCAAATTTGACTTTTGATTTTTTCCCAGGTTAGTGATGGTGAGTCCAGCCACACAATGATGGGGAGCAACTGATACTCCACAATTGGCTGTGTTGCCAGCATTTTTTTTATTTTAGGGTTGTTTTGTGTCCCATCATGTGAGAGTATATGAGATAATCCATATTTTATTGTAAAATAGCCTTTGTGTTAGAACATTTTGCCCAGCTACATAAGTTCTCTGAGCACACTCCAGGTAGGAGAGGCTAAGCTGCACAGAATCAGACACCTTATCGACTTGTGGTGTTCCCAACTTCTGATGGGTTGTCATGCCCCTCATGGGTCAAGGAGCATCTGAGTTTACAGAACCATAATATGCGTTTCTTCTTTAGAATCACAGAGCAGCACACTGGCGATTTCAGAGGAGACGTCATCACGGGTTCCGAGCAGAGGGTCCATCGGTCCACCGCTGCCTCGCCTTTCTCTGCTCCCCCCTTCGTTTCCTTCTCGGTCCTGGCACCACCTGATGACAGCACCTCACTTACTGTTCTTCATCTTCTGCCTCCCCTAACAGGGAAGACTCAGTAAGGCCTGGGTGCTGCTCTGCTCCCGGCCCACACCTTGCTCTGGGGCTCGCAGGTGCCGCTACTTCTTGAAGGGTGAAGGATACTGAGCAATGTCAAGCTAAGGGGTGTATGACACAGGCTGGCCCGGGACATCTGAGCAAGCTCAGGCCAAAGGGACATGACAGGCCTGCCCAGGTGGGACCCTGAGCAAAACTTGCCCCTGCCCCTGACACAGAAGGGGTGGTGAGATGGGAGGTGGGACAGGAGGGGAGGCCTCTGCTGTGACTCCAAGCTATTGGTGGAAAGATGAAGGAGCTAAAAATAATACAACTAACACAATTAAAGAGATGATGTGGGAAGTGGAAATGACTCAAATGTCTCTCATACTGGGACATCAAGTGGAAATTGTCTAAAATTGATCAATCCAGAAACAGAAGTAAAAGCATTTTATTTAGAATTATGGTGGTAACAACAAGATCTGAAAACATAAACTGTTAAACTGGTTTTCTCCTGAGAGTGGGACCAGGGGTGGAAAACTTTCCTTTTTCATTTAATATCAGTCTACACTGCTTTAATATTTTTACTTGGTGTGTTTATTACTTTTATAATTTTAAAAAATGTGGGGAAAAAGCCACGTATATAGACTTCAATATCCTTGTTTCCTGTAAAAATGTCTTCACTTATTTATGATTTAGTATTATGCCACTGGACTTTATAGAGGGTCAATAAAAAAAACAGCCATCTGAAGAGTATATCCAGACTGTTTGAAAACTGCAATAAAAGATGTTCATGTCCATTATGTCACCTAATGTCCCTTACATGAGGATTCATGCTGCAAACCTCTAGAATTTCACACCTGAACCAAGTTTGTCTCAACGCGGGGGAAATACTTGCCACAGTTATGAAGGACAAAGGGGTGGACATTCTTCATGTAGAAAAACTTTCTCAAATTAACATGGAAAATTCCTAAATACCTCAAAGGAAAAAAAGAGAGAAGAGACACAAATGCTGTCACTAAAGAAGAAATTTAAAGTAGCCTAATGAAGTGGTGGAGTGATCTTCTTACCTCCAGGAAAACAGGGTGAGGGAGAGGGATCCCAAGGATAGGGCTGCAGCGGCCTGCCCTTGGGCTCTGGAGCTGGAGGTGCTGTCCACGGCCCAGCAACTGGAGACCTGAACAAAAGACACCCGTGGGCCTGGCAGTTCCTCCGTCAGAATCTGGGCTCAGGGAAGACTTGGGCAGGCCGATGGCACAAAGGGCCAAGAAGTGGGTGACCCCAGCAGCAGGAGGGCCTTTGCCATCCTGGTGTCCAGGATGGCCTTGTTCGTCCTGAGGTGAGGGCTGCCCATTCCTCATGCCCCCAGAGGCTGGGGAACGCTGGCTGTTGTGGTTTCCTGGCTCACAGTCTCTGACTCTGTCCTCCACGTGTTCCAGGAAACCAGTGGACTGGCCTGTCCAACGGAAATCCCCACGAGTGCTCACACACCCAGAAGGATCCTGCTGCAGCTCAAGGTGCTCTCCCTCAAAATCGCAGCCTGGCTTATGGGACACCTATTGGCTCTAGGACAGAGGCCTCCTGGCAACGTGGAGGCCTGTACCTTCCTAGTGTTTCCAGAAGTCGTCATGTGACTACGCGAGTCCTTGGTCTTCACAGCACCTTGGCTAGACCAGGGCCCTGAGCACCATTGTACCCACTGTGCATGCCCAGGGCTCAGCCCACAGGCTGCCATCGACATCCATCCACCAGTGATGGCTAGACAAAGCGTCTTCGGAGACCTTGGTTCTTGTCTTTGTTTTCCTGTGTCTGGATTTCCTGTGTCTTCCACAGTGAACATGCATGGCCACTTTCATAATGAACAACAATGACAGCCTCACACCTCTTCCCTTTCAGACTCATTGTGGTCCATTTCTCTGGGAGAAAGATCAGCTCCCTGTAATGGGCCAGTATCTGGAATACATCGGTGTTCTTCCCTCTCCCTTCTCAGGTGTTTAGGAGCATCCATCTACATCAGCGGGCAGGGGGTGGGTCTGAGCATCCCACCTCGAGAAACCAGTATTCTATCATCCTGGCTCCAATGGTCCAAAAAGGACTTTAAGGCCTCCAGTGGGTCAGAAACCAGGTGATTTTTTTTTGGACGTTACTGTTTTAGGGTGTGTGTGGTACAGGAAATTGAACTCGGGTGCTTTACCACTGAGCCACATCCTCAGCCCAGGGTCTCACTAAGTTGCTCAGCCTGGTCTCAAACTTGCCATCCTCCTGCCTCAGCTCCTCAGTAACAGGGATTACAGCTGCACCCCTGAACCCTGCAGGATCCAGATATTTTTAAAAGCGAAGAAACTTCTGCAATGTTTCAGCTTCTAACATGTTGTGGGTTACATTTAGTGGATCAGATTATGGAACTTTACCTAGAGGAAGGTCCTTGAAGAACAGGGAAGTAAGGGGAAGGCTGACCCTCCATCCCTGCTGGATCAAGGGAAGAAGTGGACAGCAGCTAGCCAAGGCAGAGGAGGGACAATCTGACCCAGACACCTTGACCTGGACTTGAGAGGAACATTGGGAGGTACAAGGGCACAGGAGCATCTACCTGAGTCTAGCTGCAGGGTGTGGGAGCCCTTGGTGCAGGGAGACGAGCCCCCACCCACATCTCAAGGGCAGAGTGGCAGGATAAACAAGCCTCTGGACCCAGTGGCACCAAAAAAGGCCCATCATGGAGGGGATAGAATATTCCCTGCAGAGACTGAACCTTCCGGGCCAGAGACTGAGGAGAGACAAGGCAGAGACTGGAGGGTCCTGAAGGTCCTGTGAGCATGTGCTTTTTTCTAGTCCATCGCCTTAACCACTCGGCCACAACTACAGACAACATGTGCTTTTTTGTTTTCCCCCCTGGTAAAGATGCCTCATTTCCTGAGTTTGCCCATCTTCAATTTATGATATCAACTCCAACTCCAGGTCCAATTGTCAGGGTGGGAGGCAGCAAGATTGCCAATGTCTTTCATTTCCACTGGCCACTGGGTTAGGGTACAGGTTATATTGCTGTCACAAAGGATTGGCAATTTAAATGAGATGAAGTTTGTGTTTCTCGCCCTGTACTGGATTGCATAGTATTCCTGTAATTCATGCCCATCTGAAGCCCAGAATGTGCCCTTACTTGGAGATAGGGTCTTTGCACTTGTAAGTACTTACAATGGGGTGGTACTGGGTTAGTGTGGCCCCTAACCTAGTGACTGGTGTCCTTATGAGAGAAGATACATGCAGCAGAAGGTCAATGAAGTGCTGCCGCTTCAAGCGAGGATTGTTGAGAACCCCAGCCACCGCTGGAAGCCCGGAGAGCCGCGAGGCAGGGCTCTGCTGGAGAGCCTCACGGGGAGCCGCCCCTGCTGACTTGTAGTCTCAGAACTGAGAGGGAACCCAGCTCTGTTATAGTAATCCCCCTTATCTGGGCTTTTGCTTTCTGTGGTTTCACTGACCACATCAACTTTGATCTGAAAATATTAAATGGAAAATTCCAGGAAAAAAATGCTTCTTAAGTTTTAAGTCACATTCCATTTTCAGTACTGAAGTGAAATCTCTGCATCATCCCACCTGAGACGTGAGTCATCCCTTTGTCCAGGGTATCCACTCTGTATATGGTACCCACCTTTTAATTATTTAGCAGCTGCTGTGGTTATCAGACTGATCATTACAGTATGACAATATCCTATTTTACTTTAAAATGGCCCAAGGTACAATTATGAATTACAGTATATTGTTATAACTATTCTATTTTATTATTGTCGTTAGTCCTTCCCTTGCTTAATTTATAAATTAAATATTATGTTAGGTATGTATGTATAGGAAAAAACAGTATATAAATAGGGTTTGGTGCTATTTATGGTTTTAGGCACCCTCTGGGATCTTTTTTTTTTTATTTTTGGTACCGGGAATTGAACTCAGGGGCAACTAGACCACTGAGCCGCATCCCCAGCCCTATTTTGTGTTTTATTTAGAGACAGGGTCTCACTGAGTTGCTTAGCACCTCGCTATTGCTGAGGCTGGCTTTGAACTCATGATCCTCCTGGCTCAGCCTCCCGAGCTGCTGGGATTACAGGCATGCACCACCATGCCCAGCACCCTGTGAGATCTTGAAACATCTTCTGTCAATAAGGGGGACTGCCTGTATTATAGGCCACAAGCCTGAGGTATTTTGTCATGAAACCCTGGGAAATGTTTATGCTTCTCCAACAGTCCCAAGGTGGGCAACAGCTTCCACTACTGCTCTCATCTCTTGGTCAACAGGTAGAGAAAGAGGACATTGTTTGGGTTTTTTTGGTACCGGGGAATGAACTCAGGGGACCGTAACCACTCACGCATCCCCAGCCCTTTTTAATTCTTATTCCTTCCTCAAAAGTATAGATAGCCCTTTACAGACCATCCTCTCAAACCATTTCCTAGTCTCCTTACCAGCTTTATTTTTTAATAGCACTTGTTACCATCTAAAATAATCTATGTATCCCACCCACCCACTTACAATCTCATTTCCCTAAAATATAAGATCTATAAGAATAAGATGTGTTGTCTATGATGTTCAATGCAATCTCTCAAACTTGGCTAATGCTAATATTCATTCTTGAATAAATGTTTTTGCTTGAAATTCAAGGAGTTAAAAATATTTTCTTCACTTGATTAAAAAATTTATATTTTAAGTGAATAGAAATATCAACTTCAGATAGCATAATTACTGTGAGAGTTATAAGATAGATAAAAATAAATACAGAGCTCTTAAGAGACAAAATAATGTGGAACCATGAGTGGAGAATAAGTCTTTTAAACCATCATAACAGAATTTATCAAGTCAAGGCCCCTGTCACCTGGAGTGTATAATGTGATGGGCCAAGTGTATGCTGAGCCTTATGCTGAGCCCTAGGGTATACCATGCATGTCTTTCCAAATAGTCACTTCAACCCAAAGATATGAGATTTTGCTTAAAATGGGCCACTGGAAGATAAGTTCTAATCATTCTTGAATGTTTTCTGTATTAGGGAGATAAATTTTTGGAAAGATTAGAGAGACACTGCTTTAGCACTACCTATGTTTTAGAGCTGAATTGGATTTACTTCATTAAATGTTTATTTGATTACTTACAAAGTGCCACCATACGGCTGCAGCAAAATAACCAGGGGGTGACGAGCAACTTGTGTACATTGATACAGCAGGAGTGGGAGCCATTTATTGTAGGACAGGAGCGGTATATATACATTCCACACAGCTTATCTTAATTAACATAAACTAGGTACAGCAGTCAAATAATAAGGAATCTCCACACTTAATGGCTTGCTGGTGCCATCTCACAAACCACTCCCCCTGGCAAAATGCCAGGCGCCATCCTGACTTGTTTACAGACTCTAACATTTCCCCCTTTTGTTTAATTTAAATAATGACCATAGTGGTTTTTACACAAACACCATAAATAACCTGCTACAAGAAGAAGGGGAGGATACAAAATGCCAAAATACCAAGCCAATTGATGGCCCCATGCAAGAAGCCCTTGGAAAAATTATACCAGCAATGACACTGTTAGCAAAGATACCGAGTTACAATTTGTTGTAGATTACAGTTTGTTGTCTCAGTCCAAGTAAAGCATTGTCTCAATAGATTAACTCACAGTCCAGGTAAATAACAGTCCAGGTAAGTTCTGCAGGCAGCTAGCTTGATCTGAAGTCTCGTCTGGTTCTCAGCAACACTGGAAATTCTTCCACCTTTGTCTTCACTGGCACTGGGACAAAAGCAGGAACTCTGGATGGCTAAAGAAAATCCTGTAGTATTCCAGCAGGCGCTAAGAAAACAACCTTCTAAACAATTTAGTACATTATTTCAAGTTTTTTTTTTATTATTGAAATAAGCCTTAATAGTGCTCATTACTCATCAGCCTCCAGGTGTGGGAGAACCATTGTAGCTTAGTTATTGGCATTGAAAATGACCAAACATCAGGGATGCTTGTAGTGTCTTCTGCCGGCTGTAGTGTCCAGGGCAGCCCCAGATGGCCCTGGGGAGTGTCCCGGACTCAAACTGCTTCCAGGCACAGGGAGCAAGAACCCGCGAGACTGTGCCTCTGGGTCAAGTTTGGATTTGGGCTCTCACAGTGGTGTCCTGCTCCCTGGGTGGGGGGTGGGGAAGAGCCCACTGCTGATGCTTGGAAAGTCCTTGCTACTCCATGACCGGCTTGCGCACGTGGCAGCCTCCGAGTGGCTTCACACATCCTCCAGTAATGAAAAGTATTTAGTAGTAGCCTTTTGTAATTCTTTTTTTGATAATCCTTCCTCCTCTGAACTTTTTTCTTCTTTCTGACTAGAGTTCCTGAGCTTCCATCAACACATGCCCTAACTGCTCTTGGTTGCACTGGGGTGCCTTCTTCCCTTAGTAATTTATTTGACACCCCTTCCATATTTTCATCACAAAGACAATACAATACACAAGACAAAACAAGACACAAACATACTGCATCAATCTTCTCCATTTTCTCAAAATGGCCATTTTTTCTCTCATCCTATCTGCCTAGGGATGAGGAGATTTGCTCCCATCCTATCTAGGGACAGGCAGCTTTGTTTTCGTCACTTACCCCCGAGTATCCCGGGGCTCCCAGTATGGGACACCACCTGCTGCAGTCTGGCTGCAGCAAAATAACCAGGGGGTAATGAGAAACTTGTGTACATTGATACAGCAGGAGTGGGAGCCATTTATTGTAGGACAGGAGTGGTATATATATATATATATATATATATTCCACACAGCTTATCTTAATTAACATAAACTAGATACAGCAATCAGCCAATAAGGAATCTCCACACTTAATGGCACGCTGGTGCCATCTCACAAACCACTCCCCCTGGCAAAATGCTAGGTGCCATCCTGACTTGTTTACAGACTATAACAACTAAGGGCAAGGAAACCATTACTGAATTTGCTAGATTTCTTTTATTACTTCACTTCCTGTATAGCATTTGTTAAGGATAGATTGGCTCTAATTTATCAAGTTCCTAGAACAATGCCATACACATACTAAGCAATAAATGTTTAATTTATCCTTCCATATCTGTCTGCCTTTCTATAGTAGGATCCCTATGTTTCAAACAAATATTTTCACTTTCTTAGTATTATATTTCTCTTACTGTTGATGTATAAAACTGCATAGAAATCTTTTATTATTTGTAATTTTACATGGCAAAAATAGGGACTTTGTTGGGATGTTCAATGCTTTCAGGCTTATAAGAAAGTTTGAAAACTATAGAATAGGCAAGAAAATCGAATAAAATTCAAAGACCATAAATATTTTATATAGTTGGGGGTTTAACATCCTGATGTCAACATGGCAATGGTGGAAACCCTGTTCCAAGAACATCATCTAGATAAATCTTAAACCCCCCCCAAAATTCTTTCAGCCAGTTTGGCATAAAAGAGTAAGTATAGACAATGAAAATAAATTCTCTGAGTTCCAGCTTTGTTACTCTAACCATATTACTTTGGGTAATATATTTAATCTTCCTATGACTTGATGTCCCTATCTGAGGGAGATTAATGTTTATACACCATAGGATTTCACTGAGTTAATAACTGTATACATTCTAAAGAGTGTCTTCATGTACTATGTTAATAAGTACACTTGGCATTCACAGACTCTTATGGCTCCCAAATTACCAGATAAGGTTCTTGTTGGCCTTTTGTAATATTAACAGTAATTGTATTATAATATCTCTATGTTTTGTACTGGAGTATAAATTAACACATTTTTATGGTGATTCTTATTGATAAATATCTCACCAAAGCACCATCATTCTTTCTTTGATTTTTAATGAGGTCTTAGTTTTAAGCAGTGGCAAAAGAAAGCAAACAGAATTGAGACACCCAAGCAAATTAATTTTAATAAGTATTTTAAATCTATTAACTTTTTTGGCTTTTTTCACATATCATGATAATTAAATTTTAAAAGTCACTTCAAGAATAATGTTAAATATTCTTCACAAAAGTAATTATTGATTCACAGAAATAGAAGTTACTGTGTTGTCACATTCTTGATTATATTTGGAATTTCATTTACTTTCAAGTAATGTAGCTAAATAAAGCCCAGATGTAAATTGCCAATTTTTCATTTCTGTGAATACATCATTGTACAGATAGCTTGTATGGGATTTTCAACCCAAGAAAAATAAACTGTAAATAAGTGGTTTTAAGGTATCATTTCACAGAAAATGGAGACTGTATTCTGTGGAGTTTTGAATTTATATCCATAAGGTTTGATTTGTGAGTTGTTATTTCTTATACAGCACCTTGGAAGCACAGAATTGAAAGGCAGTGAAAAGAACTTGAATAAGATAGTGCATTGAGGAAAAAAAACACAAGAACCAGCTAATGCCCCACATGTGTAAGTAAGGAGAAATTTCATTAGAGGGTTATGGGACTGTTTAGGCAGTGATAAACAGGTTCTGCATTGGAAGGAATGAAGGGAGGCATCTGCACTAGAGAACTCAAGTTCTGCCTTTGAAGTAAAACTCTTCAGTTATTAAATCATGTAGGTGATTGAACGTAGAAAACTGTAGAGTGCTAAGCATTATTACTATTAAAATAATAATTGCTTATGTTAATTTTCTCTTTAACTTTATGGTATTTTTTTATCCATATTGCATTTCTCTCCTTCATGCTGACTATTTTCATATGCAATTTTTGAGCTGTTCACAGCCTTCAGAGATAATTTATCCATTTGACATAGTGAGAAAACAATATAGATCAATTGAATAAAGCATCAAGACAGCATTGATGTCTATTAATCTGTCTATAAATATGTCATGGTGCTAAATAATTAAAAATTTCATTTATGTTGATCAATTTTTACTATTTCCATTCATGTAATTAGCAGCACATTTTAAGTATATGATAGAAGATATGAAAATAAGTTTTGAAATTTAGAAATATTCTTTTAGTATGTTTAATATTAATATCTAATCACTAGGTATAAACTAAAATATTTATATGTTGGTAGAATGGTAATATTATTAATCCAGGTACTACAAGAACATGATTTTATAAATATATAATCCACCAAGTTTTTGTCATTTGAGCCATGATCATACTTTGAAATTGTAAACTTAATAAACCAGATGTTGTAGTGCTCACAATTTTATTGTTAGAAACATTATTGACCCAACTTCATCTAGGAAGGTCATTTGATGAAAATTGCAGAGTGTAAATAGACTTTTCAGGTTCAAAAAAGCATTAGCTTAAAATGAGGTCAACATAGGTTGATTTTCTCAGTTCTGTGGACAGCTGAGCCCTCTCCAGATTCCAAAGCCATGCTGAATGGATAGTAGAGGTTCTCAGGCTGCTAAAAAATGAACAGGTGCAGCAACAACAGGGAAATTTCCCCCATCAAAAACTGCTTGAAAGAGGGGTAGCACCTGCTTATACTAAGATTTATGAAGATTATGAATTAAAATTTTTAAAAATTAAATTCTTAAACTTTCAGATATATGTCATGCATTATTTTCTGTGTATACTATATTCTGCTCTGTGTTGGACACAAATGCTTAATATTTAAAAATGCATAGCACTGTATTTTCCTTTAACCATGTACATAAGTGAAAAAATTTTAACATCTCAAAAGCTAAAAACCCTCACAACATACATTGTGTGACTAATATCTCTCTCAGTTGGTGGCTGTCTTTTAAATTTCTTGTTTGATGAGCACAGGTTCTTACTTTTAACAAATTTATCAATCTTATAGCTAGTTCTTTTTTATATTTTGTTATAAAATCTCAAGTTAGATTTTTCCTCTAATATTTTCTACAACACTGGGTTTTTCATAATTAAGACTTCAATTCTTCTTTGACATTATTTTCATAAGGTGAGAGATAGGATAGTCTTGTTTAATTTTTGTTGTTGCATAATAATCACACATACATGCAAACCACACAATTTAATCAGTTTGATTCCTCAGTACCATTCCTCATCCCCTTTCTCTGTTTTACTGGTCTCTCTTCTATTTTCATCAGCATAACTACTTGTTCCAGACTCAATCTGTGAAAAGTTCCCTTTTCTACATTCAGATGCAGGGCAATGTCTGTCATATATTCATGTGTGTGTTCTCTCAGGCTTCAATTCTACTCTACCAGACAGTACAACTACCTCTTTGCAAACATGACAAACTCTGATCACTATAGATTTATAGTAACTCTGGACATTTGCAAGGTGATATCTTTGAAAGAAAAAATAATAATCCCCTTACAGAAAAAAAGCATTTCCTTGGTTGTATTTTGCTTATTCTTTCAGAAGTCCGGACTCTGTTTTTCATGGACTCCTCTCTACTCTGCTACATAATGACGGGCGGTAGAGCTAAGAGTTTGTATCCTTGATGGTCCTTTGGAAGATCAGCAGTGCCTTGAAACAGTTACCTACAATTATTTTGCATCTGGACAGTCTCTTGGAACATCCAGTAAACCAAAATAATGAAAATAGATGTCCATATTTCAAATAGTATATTGTCCAATATTATCTTTTAAGATAAGGCACATAAATAATTAATAAATAGTGATATTACAGGTATTTCTACTTTAAAAACTTACCATTTAGTCCACCTCATTTAAATCACTGTGAATTATCTTATAATGATACTCTGAGTCTCTTAAAATAGCAGATGAACTCTTGTATCTACTAAATCTTAGAATCAAAATTTTCTCAATCATACACCGTTTTCCCCTGTAGTTTCACAACATCGTAACAATGGACATTGGAAGCTTGAGTTTTCTGATAACTAGAAAGAAACTACACGGTCTTTTATGATACACCAGCATGTATATCCGAACAAAGGTTAAGGTTAACTTAATTTCTCACTTCAGTTTAAGATCAATTCTTCTACCCTTTTGTCATAATCCTATCAACTACATAGAGAATCTGCTCTATTCTTGAGTTATATTTGAATTTGCACAGGAAATTAAATTTTAGCTTTCAGAAACTGAAAGGTTTTATAGGATGACAGGACCTTTTTGTCTGTATTTACCATAATAAGTAGTGACCCTGGAGTACTAAAGGGGTTTTCATAAGGGGCCTTCAAAGAATAAAGGGGAGTCAGAGCAGAAAGGTGTGAGTGGATGGTGTTTCTGCTGCTGGCATATGGTGTACAAAAGGCATTGCTAAACTCATACGGGCAAAAAAACCAATATTGTATTTAAAGAACATTTAAAACATGGGTGTTAGCATAGTCATTTACATTGATGTAGTTATTCTTGAGCAGTTGATGTTTTTCCATTTGAACATCAAACACTGTCCTTATCAAGTTATAAAATAGCATGCAGGAGCAATAAATTGTCTCTACTACATTCTGAGCTAGGATTTTTAATTATTTTGCTGAAATTCAATCCATTAAAGAAAGTCAATCAGATGGCAAAGAAACTTCATGGAATGTAAGGTAGTTGGCCCATCTAATTACATGAAAGGACAAATTTCCTTTATTCATTGGAGCTTTGTTTTAAACTTTGCTTCTAAGATCAATGAGCTGAGCACTAGTAGCCTTGGAAACAGGGACGTTCATAAAGAATAAAAAGTTCTGAGTATGAATTTGCAAACTTGCCTCTCCCCAATTTGTAAGATCAGAGTTGATCTGATTTCAAGAATGCTACAGAGATTGTTCAGCCTATGACACACAAATTCTTGATACTTCTATAATTCTGGGCTTTCCTTAAATTGCATATCAGTATATCTGACACCCTGCTGTTTTCCAAGAAGCACTTACCTTGGAAAATTTCCTTGTGAACGATCATTAATTTTTTTATTTTCACTCCTGCTCTTACTACTAAAATGTGCCCCATTTCTTGTTGCTAGTGTCATAATTACTGGAAACTTAGAGATTTGCATATGGTGAAGAGGCCTTTGTTATTTTATCCAGAACAGAAAATGGATTTATTCGCTCTCAGACGTTAACAACATTATGGGTTATGCTGAAAACAGACATTATCTTCTCAATGCATTGCCTAGCAGCAGCTGATCATTAGAAACCTCCCCAAAGTCGACCACTTTGCTTCATCACCAAACGCAAGCCATGATGAATACCTTACATTTGCATTACTCTTTTAAAAAGTTTTAACTACTATAACAAAATGCAATAGGGTGACTTATAATGAACAGAAATTTATTTCTCCCCATTTTGGAGGTTGAAAATTCTAAGATTAAATCACCAGAACATTTGCTTTCTGTTGAGAGACAGCTTCCTAATTTCTTGTGCTTTAATCAACTTAGTTGACACTGTGACCAAAATAGCTGATGAGAACAATGTAGAGGAGAAAAATTTTATTTTCAGAGCTCTCAATCTATAGACTGCTGATTCCATTGCTTTAGATTCCAGGTGAGGCAGAATATCATGGCAGAAAGCCTTGGTGGAAGAAAGCAGCTCAGGATATGGCAATGAGGAAGGTGGTGGGGGAGAGAGGTCAACAGTCAACAGGTCACAAGGGACAAAATATATACAAAGACATGGGTGACTTAGCTCTTCTGGTCACATACTACCTGCCTAGGATTACCACCAGTTAATCTATATCAGTGGATTAATGCACCTATTAGATAAAGGCTCTCATAACCCAATCATTTTGCCTCTAAATTTTCTTGCACTGTTTCATACATGAGCTTTTGAGGGATACCATATGTATATAAACCACAACACAAAAGCCTCTTTTTTTTCCTACATCCTCAAGACTTAAGGAGGTAAAGAGCTCTTCAGGGCCTTTATTATGGGTACTAATTCCATTGATGAGGACTCTATGCTCATGACCTAATCAACTCCAAATGGCCCTATTTTAAATCCATCTCACTGGGTAAGTTTTTGAAATATGAATTTTTGAATGGAATATAAATGCTGACTCCCTAAAACTTATCAAAACTCTTTATTCATCTTGGAACCTCCCTATATTATGTATTCCTAGTAAAGTTTTCTTTTGGGGAATTTAGGGGGAATACTCAGGCTTTCTCCTTGCTGTTTCTGAGTTCAATAGCTGTTATGGTTGGTAATAGAAACTCAGAAGAGATTTTTTTTAATTAATTTTTATTGTAGGTTGTTCAAAACATTACATAGTTCTTGATATATCATATTTCACACTTTGATTCAAGTGGGATATGAGCTCCCATTTTTACCCCATATACAGATTGCAGAATCACTTCAGTTGCACAACCATTGATTTACATATTGCCATTCTGGAGTCTGTTGTATTCTGCTGCCTTTCCTATCCTCTACTATCCCCCCTCCCCCCTCCCCTCCCCTCTTCTCTCTCTACCCCCTCTACTGTAATTCATTTCTCCCCCTTATATTTTCCCTCCTTTCCCCTCACTTCCTCTTGTATGTAATTTTGTATACCCCTGAGGGTCTCCTTCCATTTACATGCAATTTCCCTTCTCTCTCCCTTTCCCTCCCACCTCTCATCCCTGTTTAATGTTAATCTTCTTCTCATGCTCTTCTTCCCTACTCTGTTCTTAGTTACTCTCCTTATATCAAAGAAGACATTTGCATTTGTTTTTAAGGGATTGGCTAGCTTCACTTAGCATAATCTGCTCTAATGCCATCCATTTCCCTCCAAATTCTATGATTTTGTCATTTCTTAATGCAGAGTAATACTCCATTGTGTATAAATGCCACATTTTTTTTATCCATTCGTCTATTGAAGGGCATCTAGGTTGGTTCCACAGTCTTGCTATTGTGAATTGTGCTGCTATGAACATGGATGTAGCAGTGTCCCTATAGTGTGCTCTTTTTAGGTCTTTAGGGAATAGACCGAGTAGTGGAATAGCTGGATCAAATGGTGGTTCCATTCCGAGCTTTCCAAGAAATCTCCATACTGCTTTCCAAATTGGCCGCACCAATTTGCAGTCCCACCAGCAATGTACAAGAGTACCCTTTTCCCCACATCCTCGCCAGCACTTGTTGCTGTTTGACTTCCTAATGGCTGCCAATCTTACTGGAGTGAGATGGTATCTTAGGGTGGTTTTGATTTGCATTTCTCTGACTGCTAGAGATGGTGAGCATTTTTTCATATACTTGTTGATTGATTGTATGTCCTCCTCTGAGAAATTTCTGTTCAGGTCCTTGGCCCATTTGTTGATTGGGTTATTCGTTATCTCATTGTTTAATTTTTTTAGTTCTTTGTATATTCTGGATATTAGGGCTCTGTCTGACGTGTGAGGAGTAAAGATTTGTTCCCAGGACGTAGGCTCCCTATTTACCTCTCTTATTGTTTCTTTTGCTGAGAAAAAACTTTTTAGTTTGAGTAAGTCCCATTTGTTGATTCTAGTTATTAACTGTTGTGCTATGGGTGTCCTATTGAGGAATTTGGAGCCCGACCCCACAGTATGTAGATCATAGCCAACTTTTTCTTCTATCAGACGCCATGTCTCTGATTTGATATCAAGTTCCTTGATCCACTTTGAGTTAACTTTTGTGCATGGCGAGAGAAAGGGATTCAGTTTCATTTTGTTGCATATGGATTTCCAGTTTTCCCAACACCATTTGTTGAAGATGCTATCCTTCTTCCATTGCATGCTTTTAGCCCCTTTATCAAATATAAGATAGTTGTAGTTTTGTGGATTGGTTTCTTTGTCCTCTATTCTGTACCATTGGTCCACCTGCCTGTTTTGGTACCAGTACCATGCTGTTTTTGTTACTATTGCTCTGTAGTATAGTTTGAAGTCTGGTATAGCTATACCGCCTGATTCACATTTCCTGCTTAGAATTGTTTTTGCTATTCTGGGTCTTTTATTTTTCCATATGAATTTCATGATTGCTTTCTCTATTTCTACAAGAAATGCCGTTGGGATTTTGATTGGCATTGCATTAAACCTATAGAGAACTTTTGGTAATATCGCCATTTTGATGATGTTACTTCTACCTATCCATGAACAGGGTATATTTTTCCATCTTCTAAGATCTTCTTCTATTTCTCTCTTTAGGGTTCTGTAGTTTTCATTGTATAAGTCTTTCACCTCTTTTGTTAGGTTGATTCCCAAGTATTTTAATTTCTTTGAGGATATTGTGAATGGGGTGGTTGTCCTCATTTCCATTTCAGAGGATTTGTTGCTGATATACAGGAATGCCTTTGATTTATGCGTGTTGATTTTATAGCCTGCCACTTTGCTGAATTCATTTATTAGCTCTAATAGTTTCTTTGTAGACCCTTTTGGGTCTGCTAGGTATAGAATCATGTCATCTGCAAATAGTGATAATTTGAGTTCTTCTTTTCCTATTTTTATGCCTTTAATTTCTTTCATCTGTCTAATTGCTCTGGCCAGTGATTCGAGAACTATGTTGAACAGAAGTGGTGAGAGAGGGCATCCCTGTCTTGTTCCAGATTTTAGAGGGAATGCCTTCAGTTTTTTCTCCATTCAGAATGATGCTAGCCTGAGGCTTAGCATAGATTGCTTTTACAATGTTGAAGTATGTTCCTGTTATCCCTAGTTTTTCTAGAGTTTTGAACATAAAGGGATGCTGTACTTTGTCGAATGCTTTTTCCGCATCTATCGAGATGACCATATGGTTCTTATTTTTAAGCCTGTTGATGTGGTGAATAACATTTATTGATTTCCGTATATTGAACCAACCTTGCATCCCAGGGATAAATCCTACCTGATCATGGTGCACAATTTTTTTGATATGTTTTTGTATCCGGTTCGTCAGAAGTTTATTGAGGATTTTTGCATCTAGGTTCATTAGAGATATTGGTCTGTAGTTTTCTTTCTTTGAAGTGTCTTTGTCTGGTTTAGGAATCAGGGTGATGTTGGCCTCATAGAAAGAATTTGGAAGTTCTCCCTCTTTTTCTATTTCCTGAAATAGCTTGAAAAGTATTGGTATTAGTTCCTCTTTAAAGGTTTTGAAAAACTCTGCTGTATACCCATCCGGTCCTGGGCTTTTCTTAGTTGGTAGTCTTTTGATGGTATCTTCTATTTCCTCAATTGATATTGGTCTGTTTAGGTTGTCAATATCCTCCTGACTCAATCTGGGCAGATCATATGACTTAAGAAATTTATCGATGCCTTCACTATCTTCTATTTTATTGGAGTATAAGGATTCAAAATAATTTCTGATAATCTTCTGTATTTCTGAAGTGTCAGAAGAGATTTTTGCATTGAAGTAATAAGTTTAGACACCAGGTAGTTCTATATTACTATTTAGTTGTGTTTCATAAGGAATAAAAACACATACCTAATATAGAAAACTTGCTTTCTATACCAGATCCTGGATAATTTCTTCACAAACAGGATTTCATTTCTCCCAAATAATAATTTTATCATTTTCTAATAAATCCCTGTTTCATATCACAAAATATCTGAGAGAGGTTAAGAACTAGCCTAAGGTACTAGAAAATGCCTACAGATTCCATAGCCTAGTAGGTTTCAGCCATCCTGGAATCAGAATTACATTGAGATATCTTAAAATACTTATAACTTTGTACATAGAAAATTGTAATTTACCCCTTTAGACAAATGAAATAAAAATCTCTCTCAGACCTCAACACTAATTTTTAGATACTATGGGTCATCCTATAGTTTCTGGGAAATGTTTAATATTTTATGTCATGCATTATTAACTTACAGAATTCAACTGCTTGAAGTAGCCTTCTTTGGTATCAGTAATAGTATTAGGATGTTGGTATTTTTTAATTAAAGCATAGGATTTTGTAAGGATAGCTTAGAAAGAAGCAAATTTTTTTCCTATGGAAGAATCTATTTCTTATTTTGCATAGTAATAAAAAAGGAAATATTGGGAAAGTAATCAATATTAATTCTAATTATTTTTTTTTATAAACTTAACAACTGTTTTCTATTCATTTTCTACATAAGGGGTACTACAGTGTAATATGCTTTAAATGAATTCACGAAATCAGACTGGCTTTCTTGTTGCAGGTTTATAAGTTAGAACACATTAATTGAAGCCAGTTGTTCCGATACTTAAAATTTTGCTTATGCAACATCCCATCAACACTAAGAAAAATGAGTAGAGTGTATAAAGAGTTTTTAGATTATTAAATATTATGTTTTGAAATTTTTATTTTCAAATGTCTGTTAGTGATAATTTTAATATTTAACAAGTTCTTTACCATCTTCATTTTTATATACTTCGAAATTTAATTTATGTCTGTCCTATTTCTTATTTTCTGTCTTCCTCTAAAGTCAGATTACATAGTGACTGTTATCTCTATAATACTTCACCTGTCAAGTTTTTAATACCAGTCTAGGCTACTCCTATTTTATATTATTTATTGCTAGTCTACTTTCATGCCTATTCTCCATATTCTTAATTACTTTTGACAGTTGACTGTGACTGTGCTTAAGTGTGAGTGTGCGGGCCAGTGGATATATGCATATGCAAGGATTTCTGGTCAAAAGGGACTATAGTTATAGTCACCTCCATGTGGGCATATGATCCCACTTCATCACTTTGCTTTAGATTGTATCTGTGGGGACTGAGGCAATTGCATTTTCCTATGCTACATTTACTTTAAATGTTTCATCTTGTTCCTCAGAGCAAGTTTATCTGTAATTTCTTCCAGACTGTGCAGTTTTTAGGTCATATCTTCCCCTAAGCCACAAAATTCCTTCTTACATCCTTTGTATTAGTCAGTTTTTTACAACTATAGCTAAATAACTAAGGCAGATTAATTGACAAAGGAAAGTATTTATTTAGCTAATCGATTTTGAGGCAAGTCCAAAGAGTATGGCTTAGTTTCTGTCCCCACCCTTCGCTTCCTCACATCAAAGATCTATCTTCCTGGGTGCCCTGGTATTTCTACCTCTCCTTTAAAAGCCATCAGTAATTCAATTGTGGATTGAATTAGAGCAATACTCTAATAATCTAAGTGAATCTTCATCTAATGATCTAGTTGAATTTAATTACTTACTCAAGGCTCTACCTCTAAATTTCTTAGTCAAGTTAAAGTTTTCTACCTCTTAATACCATTAGCAAGACTTTATTGATTAAAATGCTTCCTGAGTTCTGGAAAACAAACCATATTCAGGATTTTTTTTTCATTTAGGCCCTGAAATTCATGTCTTCTTGTACAACATAGAATTATGCCATGCTCAACAAGTCCTAGATGCTTAATTCATCTCAGCACTAATCTAAAAGGGCAGATTCTTATGTGAGACCATAGACTTTTAGCTATAAGTCCTTCTGAAACCAAACACAAGTTACAAACTTTGATGATCTATCTCCTTCATGTATATGTAGAAAGTACCAATTAAGATTAAATAAAGGAATGAAAGGAAGATCAGTAGAGGAGGGGAGTGGGAGGGTATTGAAATCAAATTCCTTATATGTATAATTCTGTCAAAAGGAACACAAATATTATGTATAAATGTAATGCTCTAATAGGAAAAAAACAGTGGTAGGACAAGCGTTGGGTATACATTTCTATTTTAAAAGGAAGAAATGAGTAATTAGAAAAGGGTAATTGAGCCAAAATAAGACTGAAACCCAGCAGTTCTTAGAGGGTGGACAGTCTGGGCCTGCTGGCTTTGCTTGTTACAAGCCACTTGGCCACTCTTTGGGGCTTGTTCTGCATGCTGCCTGCAGCTTTTCTTGAGGGGTGTATCCCAGTGCTGTTTCAGTCTCCTCTCTGGGGTCTCCTCTGTAGTTTCTTTCTGACAGTTCCACAAGGCATTGCTGCCATCAGAGGCTCCATGCAAGAATCCCAGCCCTGAACTGCACTTCTGCCTGCTCTTCCAAGGCTTCTTGTGAAGTCTCTATGAAATTTCCATCACCCCCTCATTTTGCATTCTGTGTCCCTGCAAAACCAACCTCATATGTGTGACACAAAGGTGTGCTACCTTCATGTGGTATATTTGAATCCACATGAACAGTGGCTGCAGCTCTTGAGTGCTTTGCTGACCAAATGCAGGGAAAAAAATCCCCAAACAGTCCTGCATGAACCTGCAGAGAGCACCTCAGTTTCTGTGAAACATTTCTGCTCTTTCAGGATTCTGAGCCTGTGATGGTAGTGGTAGCCACAAAGATTTCTGAAATTAGGCTTTTTCCCAATTGTCTTACTAATGAGCACATGTAATTTAGAAAGTGGTTTTTCCACTCTACCCCTCTGTTATAAATGTGCTTTTTCTCACTCCTACCATAACCAGGCTGTGAATTATCCATATTTTTCTTTTAAATTATACATTTCATCTTTAGATTATCCCATTGGTTCCAAATTCTATAGAATACAATTGAAAATAACCAGGAAGGAGCCTGAATGCTGTTTTGACTACATATTTTCTCCATTAGATATTATAGTCCATCACTTCTAGATTTGGCCCTCCATAAGCTTCAGAGCATGGACACAGTTCAGCCACATTCACAGCAGAGGTGTGACAATTGTTGATTCCAGTTTCCAGTAGAATAGTCTTCATTTGCATCTGAGTTCTTATCAGCATGATCCTTACTGTCCATATTTCTTTTTTTTTAATATGTCTTTCTTTCTTTTTTTTTATTAATTTTTATTGTTGGTTGTTCAAAACAATACATAGTTCTTGATATATCATATTTCACACTTTGATGTCCATATTTCTATCAGCATTCTGCTCATGGTCATTTATCCCATCTTTCAGATATTTCAGATCTCTACAGGTTTAAGGCTCTGAGAGGAGTCCCTCTTGGATGCATCACAACATGGCAGGCGCCATGTTGTGTATCTCTCAACTTTATATCCTATCTCCTTCTCCTTATAAAACCACCAGGACTCCATCAAAGGGGCTTCATCCTAATAAAGTAATGAAACCTAATCATTTTTCAAGGGCCCTACCACTAAACACCATAGGTCAGTCAGTTACCTTCTTTGATATCATTGACATAAGATTTTTGTGATTAAATTCCTTTCTGAGTTCAGAGAGACAACCCATTTTCATACATAGCCTCCCAGGTACGCAATTCATCATGAAAGAATTACTTAGATAACCTCTGTCATACAGTCTTCCAACAATCATTTTACTAAAAAGTGGAGAAGTTTTAAAATATCTTTCAATTAGCATTTTGAAAAACAAAACCCATAAATATGATAATAAATTCACCTGTATTTTTAGTTTAACACTGCTTGTATTTTACTGTTTTATCATATATCTGTAAGTAAGGTGTGTTTATGAAAACTTCTTTTTTAATACAAAAATAGTGTAAATTTAAACTTATATGCTTATGTGCCTATATATATGACCAAACACCCAATGAACATATTTTATACTTTTTTAACATGAATATTTGTAATCTAATGTCTCTCCAGGTCAATAATATTCAAAAATAATTAAACTATTTTGCTGTATACTATCATAGTAATAAGGTATAAGCTATTAACCAATAGATTAATATATATAATTCATACAACTTAAATTATAGAACACATTTTTATATAAATATTTAACCTGAATATCAATAATGATTTAATTGGAATTACTAGATCAAAAGTATACACTTTAATAAAAGCACACACATACTCCAAAATTTTGGCAAATTTCTCTTCAGAAAGTTTAGTAAGTGAAAATTCTTATATCAGTTTAACTTTATTTTCATTTTCTTTAATGATGGTTAAATAGGTATGTATATACACATATATTTATATGCATATATAAAGAACAGAAAGTTGATAGCTGAAAATGGCATCAAAATATTGTTTTACTCAGTGGCTCAGGAGGCTGAGGCACAATGATCACAAGTTCAAAGCCAGGCTCAGTGACTTAGTAAGGCCCTAAGCAACTTAGCAAGATACACACACACACACACACACACACACACACACATATATATCTATTTATTCAAATAAAATATTTATTTATTTATTTATAGGTTATAAATATATATATATATATATAGAAAAGTTATGGAAAATGACATATATATATATATATATATATATATATATATATCATTATGTATAATTTTCATTTCTTTTATTTCAAATGAGTATGTTCAGTGATTCCAATGTTTTATTATTTATATTGCCAAATATAATAAACTTGTGAATTTCTCCTCTATTCCTAGTCTTACAACCTTCTTCTCAATTGCAAAATTAGTTAATCCAAAGTTAGTTATCCACATCTTTTTCTTTGATTTCACTTCTTTTATTCTAATTTTCTCATCTAAGTGTTGAGTCTGCTGGATGCAGTGACTCACACCTTTAATCACAGCTGGTGGGGTGATCCCCCCAAAAAGTTGAATCCATCTGTGATTAATTATGGTATGTTATAAAGGTCCAATTTGATTTTCAAATGAAGCAAATTTGTTCATTGAAAAAATCTTCTTTGTATTGAGTTGCAATTCTCTTTATTTATTTATGTATTGATTCATGTATTTATTTTAAATAGTTTTTAGTTGTAGTTGGATAAAATGCCTTTTTTATGTATTTTTATGTGGTGCTGAGGTTTGATCCTGCTTGATATGTGCTAGGTGAGTACTCAACCACTGAGCCACAAACCCAGCCCCTGCAAATCTATTTTTTACTGTGTACATGAACATGTGTCCACACTTGTACATGTACATTTGTATCCACATCTACAGTAATATCTTCTCTAAGATCATTTGTTTGTTGCCCATTTTTTTAGGTTTTTAAAATGAGTTGTTTAATTAAATGATCTAATTCAGAAGCCCTCAAAATTTAATATCTATTTTCTGTATTTCAAATGAAATGTAAAAGCATTACTTTCAGTAAAAAGTCTCAGTGAAAAACAATAAACTCTAAACATGTTGATCTCATAAAAGTTGTGAGTAGAATAGTGGTTAGACAAGGTTTAGAAGGGGTAGGGAAGTTGTCAATAGGAATAGTTTTATAGTTAGAAGGAATAATTTCTGGAGTTTTATTGTAAAGTAGAGTGACTTAGCAATAATGTATAAAGAATTGAAGAGAGAATTCTGAAGGTTCTAACTTTAAGAAATGACAAATATTTAAGAAGGATTTGTTGATTACCCTGAATCTATGATTACACAATGTATACAAATGTTTAAACATATTATATCAATCAGAAATAAAATGAAACCTAAAAAATTCTCAATTGTTATTTTCTCCAATCTTGCACAACTCTTATAAATTAATTCTCAAATAATTGACACTTATGCAATATTTAGTCTTCCCATGTAGGAATAAGACTCTGAGGAATTATGTAATTAGATAAGGAACTTGATAATTGCAAGAGTATTGCATCTATGGGACACAGAGAAAATAATTATTACTTTTGTCCTCAATTTAAAGTGAAAATTATGGAATATTTTATACCACATCTGTGACATGCACCTTAAATTATTAGACAGTTTTCCTTCTCTGTGGACTAGGGCAATCTCAGTGGCAATGAGAGCTTGTAAAGCTTCAGGACAGATTTGTGTCTTGATCAAACCATTTTTTGAAAAAATCTTAGATCCATCAAATATAATATAGATAGAACATATCCTTTCTATTTGTCTTCATTCTGTTATGCACACTATACACTCCCTCCCATTTTCTAAAATTGATCACTTTAATTAAACAAGAAAACATTTTATACCATGGAAGTTATTGAATCATTTTGCTGAGGTAAATTTTAGTTTATTCAAGTTTTGAATGTTTGCTTTAGAACTGAAGGGAAAGGCATTGTATAGAAGGTTTCAAGAACTTAGCTAAGAACATTGGTTGGGCAGTGATGTCAAGCAGAGCTCATTTTTCCTGAGTGCTTCTGGAGAGTCCACAAGGAGGTCAATACCTTCTTTGGTTTTCATGCTAACTGTCTGAGTTCAGGGCTGCTACAATTTCAGTTCTCAGGGTTCATGTGGCTTTCTAAAACTTATACTGGCAGTAATTTTAGATTTAGTGAAGAAAAAAAAGTCAATGAGGGTGCAGGAACCTGGAAATAGGATGCATTTTCCTTCTGAAGGGGATCTTTATGTGATAAGTGAAAGTTTATCTGTGAAACACTATATTGATAGAGGTAGGAAAGTTGATAAGGGCATGGTAACTCAGGTTGTTGAACAGAATAAAACTGAAAAGTAGAGTTATAATACAATCATCAATTATTTAATAAAAAATATTTTTAGTTATAGATGTGCACAATACCTTTCTTTTATTTATTTATTTTAATGTGGTGCTGAGGATTGCAACCCTATCACTGAAAACCCCAGCCACACCAGTTATTTCTTGCAAAAGTTATTTTTGAGCTCATTAAATGAATGAGGTACATTCTAAGTGCCAGGTATTTAGCACTTAACAAGCAAGTTTTTTCATACATGTGAGGGTGTAAGTGGTTCTTTCAGTTTCCTGATTTATAGAAGATGTTAAAATAAATGTCATTATAAAGAAGAGAAAAATAAATGTAAGATCAAAGAAATTTTATCCCAGAATATGTGTGTGTATTTACATTTGTATTTGACTTTTTGCAAATAATAATAAGAGTTAATGTAAAGTGTTTGCCAATTTTTTCTGATCTTCATGCAATAAGTAATGGCCATGTTTATACTAGCAACATGTCATTAAATATCTATAGGTTAGAATAAGCTTATGCTTGTTAGTATTTTTCCTAGTGTAATGATTCTGGTAGCACCAGATTCAAACTATAAAGAGCACTGCTTTTAAATAAGTGACAAGTATGAACAAATTTCCATTAGACTTTTAAGTTGGTTAATAATCATCTGTTATTTAAAACATCTAGCTCAGATTTGTGTTTCTGAAGTTAACTAGAATGGTCTGCACACAAATCATTAAAAATTCCTGGGCCATTTTATATTTTATATTCACAGTATATTTTTTTAAATTACTGTATCATAATCTTACCTGGAATTTAAATTTTATTTTCAGCTTTGCTTATACACTTAAATTATCCAGCTAAAATATTTTACAGAACATTATCAAGAATATATTCTGATATAAATTATATGTCTTGTTAATTATTCATTAGTAAGCAAATATTACAACAATATTATTATCTAATATTATTTAGAGTGTGAAAGAACATAGAAATATTCTGAATAACATATATTCAAAGCTTGAAAAAATAATTTAGTTATCTATTGGATAGACAAATGGAAATTCAAATAAAATTAGCCTCAAACTTGCCATGTAAATTAGAAATAGTTATACATAATACTGATTTACTTGTCATTTTCTATGAAACATAGTCATGTTATTACATATCATATTCAATTATAACACTATGAAGTTTGTAATTAGTATGAGCATATCATTAACAAAAATCAATAATACATTATTGTATTTCTGTGAGTGTACAAATCTCCAGTCCTTGTTAAAAACACTTACTAAAGGCTTTGAAGGGTTTTATAAATTGAACGTGTTACTGCAATGTGCTGTTGGGGTCCATTACTAAGAAAATAGATATTTTCTAGATGGCATTGAGATACATCTCTATAACTTTGATTAAAGTGTGGAATGCAAGCTGGGCAAAAGAATAAAAACTACCTTAGGCATCAAAACCCACAGGAATTCAAGCACCAAAGCAGAAAATTGTTGAATGAGCACTGCACAGTGCATCTTAGCCATACTAATGATAACCTGAGAGTTCATAGATATCAGGCTGAGGGCAGATTGAATAACAGAGAGTTTACAATTCATGTTAAGAGTCATTTGGACCCAATTAATGGTCTGCCCTCAGAAAATTAATGTGTTTTTAAGGTACATGTACAATATTATCCACATATACCCAAAATGTAAATTGCAATTTGTTAAAACACAAAGATTATGAAAGTCCTGTTACATTTTCATTTTTACATTTAATCATTTCATTTAGTTTACATGGCAATCTCTAGTGACATACTAGCTTACATATTTTGATGTGTTGTCAAAATCTTTTCATCAATTTCAATACTTAAAGTTGAAACTAAATAATTCCATTATTATATTTTAAGAAATTACCACCATGAAGAAAATCGACAGGAGATTCATCTTGTCCTCAGTTTACTTTGCTTTCTTTGTGTATTCTCATGCAGTGCTTTTTATTTATGATCTTGAGAAAGCCAAGCTATGTTGAATATCACATCCATTAGTATCACTTGTATTTGAACAGAGTGATACCAGACATACCCCTCTCTTGAGCTTAATTTTCCAGTCATTCTGAATTGACATAGGAAGTGCTTGGTCACTGTCTCCTTCTTCTTTTACTGAATTCAAGGAATAAGAATGGCACTTCTCTTTAGATATATGTTTTGTAATTTTCCTGAAACAGTAGGTACTCGTTTCAATCAAGCAATTGATCTTTAACCCCCATTAAATTCATATTAATCTATGAATATCTGTCTACTGTGTTAAAGAATTTTATTTAAGTGCAAGAAGTTCACTGTGTGCATACCTTGGTGACCCTCTCCCATCGTTTTAGCATGTTTTCTTTGCTAGTCCAAAATTATTTAAGAATTGCAGAATGATGGAAAAATGGCTATAGACAATCACTGCTTGACACAGTCATTAAGCAATGATTTCTTAAAAGTAGTATGTCAAATAAAGAAAATAGAATGCATATATTGCTCAAGAAAACTTAATTAAATAAGGTAAAGTTTTTTTAGGCACCAGATTCCAGACAAAGCTTGGAGCACCAGACCCCTGAGGAGTCCTTCAAATCCAGTTCCTGGTGCCCATGAATCTGCATTCTAGGAACTCGAAGGAATGTTGATGCAGGTGGCATTAGATAATGAATTCCCCAGCAGATAATGCAGGAATTATATATTAATGCAATAAAATAATCAAATATTTTGGGTCAGGATAAAGACAAATTAGGAAAATAATCAGTGCTTCATCACATAAAATTAAGCAGTTCCTTGTTACTTCCTTTCCTCCTGCCCTTTCTTCCTTTTTTCTTTTCTCTTACCACCCTCTTTCCCTCCATCCTTTCTCCTCCTTCTTTCCCCCTCCTTCTTTCCTTCCTTCCTCTCTCCCTCTCTTTCCATCTTTCCTTCCTCCTTTCACTTCTTAAAGAATGGAGTTCTGTTGTCCAACATAGTAAGCACTAGGAATATGTGCCTATTTAAATTTTAATTGATTTCAGTTAACTTAAAATATTCTTTCCTCAGTAGCAGTACCACATTTCAAGTGCTCGAAGCTGCATACAAGTCACCATTTTTAAGGCGGTACACAACATTTCCAGGATCACAGAATGTTCTACTGGACAATGCTGGTGAAAAGCATTTCTCCCACCTACGTTTTCTAAAGAGGAATCAGGAAGAGAAAACTGAATTAAGTAACAATGTGTTTCATTTCCAGATTAAGTCCCATTGTGTGTGAGGAGGAGAAAGATGAGCAAAGAGACAAGAGCCAAAGTGAGAGGGATAGAGTGCACAGCTGAGAGTGTCGGAGCGCTGTGCAGACACACCAAGCCTAGTGCCCAAGGGCGGGGACAGAAGAGACTGAGAGAGAGCTGGTGTCAGAATCTTTCAGGAGAAGGTGACCAGGTCAGGCTTCCTCAGTTAGTAGTGGTCTGTGAAAAGAAGGATGGGTTGATAGTCTAAGTCGCCTGGCATGTCACTCAGAACCCAACAATAGCTTTAAGTTTATCTGCCATTTCAACTCTGGAAACTGTTCCTGGAGAAAGAGCCACCTATTGCTCTTCTCCATGCTGTGACAATGTGGTGGCTCACTTTTTCAGTCCCTACATCAACTCACATTGCTTTCATCTTCCCTTCACTTTGTGGCTTCAGCTGACTTTTTTCTGCTTATTCATGGATCCTGCTCATTGTCATTTCTCTTTGTCCCTCTGCCTCTGGGACAGTCTGCCACTGAGTTCTTTTTGCCTCAGATTGAAACCATCCTAGAGAGCAGGTCTGATTGCTGTAGCCATCATCATGAGCACGCAGGTAAGTATAAAGCCTGAAGAAATGTGTACTGTGCCGAACCTCCCTTCAATACTCTCCAGATAATTGAGCTAATTAAATCTTTTTTTTAAAGAGAGAGTGAGAGAGAGAGAGAGAGAGAGAGAGAGAGAGAGAGAGAGAGAGAGAGAGAGAGAGAGAGAAAGAATTTTAATATTTATTTTTTAGTTATCGGGGGACACAACATCTTTGTTTGTACATGGTGCTGAGAATTGAACCCGGGCCGCACGCATGCCAGGTGAGCGTACTACCGCTTGAGCCGCCTCCCCAGCCCCTAATTTTTAAAAATCTTTACCAAGATTAACACAACTCCAGCATTCCTTGGACAGTGGATAATTATTGCATGAACATGGCAAGCTTAAACTAAATAGTTGAAAATAGAGTTCTGTGGAATGGGTATTGAGTTTATTCCTTATTCATCTTTTGATAAGGTTTAATTAAAACTGCCTCTCTCCATTGTGGTGAGAATGAATGTGCTTGTTTTCTTAGTGTAAAGCAAATTATTCACTTCAGCCATGGTTCAATAATCAAAGCCTTTGCAAAGTTTTAGGTTATAGTGTAGCTGTGGGGATATAATTGCTGCAATTCTGTATGAAGGCTTTATCTTTTTTTGTGACTTTCCCTTATTTATTTTTGTAGAAAACAAATTTATAAAAGCCCTTTTTGTGATTTGGACTGGTAGTACATTTGTTTGAAGCTTTGCTATAGGTTTACAGTGGCTAGATTTTCTTAAAGGTATATTTCTTAGATTCTCTTGCTGACATGAAAGGTGAAAAGGGTCAGACATTTAAATAGGTGGCATTCAAGATGGATTTTTTTTATATTAGTAAAGAAAGTTTAGCGAAACTTTAAATTCTGTGGCTGCCACTGCATTGACATGGCATGTTGACAGTTTTAGGGTAGAAAGCAATAGATGTTGGGAATTCTTTCTGCAAATATATATTTGCATTCTTTTTAACTTTCTTTAAATACACAAGAAATATTTTTCTACATTGTTCTTTTAAAGGGAGTGTGATTTTCCCCTTAGGTTAGTGAAAAATTTGTAACATGAATAGATTTTATGCATATTAATAACAACTTAGCAGCACATTGTCATGACTCTGCTATGATTTATTTTCCTTTCTTCTTTCTCTCTTTTCTTAATATAAAGTGAGAGGTAACAAAGATATAAGATATTTTATGGAACCAATGACAAAAATAAAACATATCTTGGGCATGAACTTGGGCAGGGACTTGAGTGCAGATGAACTCTCCCTTCTCCACCTTTCTGCTGCCTCAATTCTGGGCTTCCCTGCTTCTCTGGTCCTTGGGATGGAAATAAGGTCGACTTGTCCCATGATTTGTCTGTCATAAGAAGAAATCAATCATCACTCTGGTCAGCATTCCAGCTGCCTACACAGGGGATCTGCCTGTCTTAGATCAAGTGGATCAACCCTCCAGTCAGGTTCAAGAACCTTCTCTTACCACTTCTTGCTGCATTTTGCCTCATCAGCTCCTCAGGGAGGGGGAAATGCAGTCCAGAGCAAGTGTTCCTTCATTTGTAGAATTATTTTGAGGATTAGATCATCGAATGCAGTGTTTTATAACTCTCTTAATGGATAGTGATATCAATCTAGTGGGCTGGAAATAGTATTTCTTAAGTGGATTAGACTAAATGGGAAAGAAAAATGTCTGAGATGACCACATATAGCAAGAATATGTACTGTTTCATGAATTTTTTGTTTCAGGGGTGTGTGTGTGTGTGTGTGTGTACACATACTTATGTGCACATACTATATGGAGTCACTTAATAAAATGTGGTGGACTTTGTTTTCTTTCTTTTTACTTTTTTTTTTTTACAGTGAGTTGTGGCCAAAACAAGTTTCAAAGCTATGAATGCTCCTCAGATCCCCTTCAAGGTTTCTCCTGGGAGGCAGACAGATGGGGGAACTCTGGGCAGGGCTCCAACCCCATCACTCTCCCATCAAAGTAGCTCTACTTTAATCTGATTTACACTTTGTTTCCACCTAAGATATTTTTTAAACAAAGGATGCAGTAGCCAAAAGTTTGAATGAATGATTTCCCAGCGTCCTTCTTGGGATTTGTAGAGCTTAGTACAGTAGCCACTGGGACCAGAGCATTCATTACTTTGGTTTTCTGTACTAGAGGGGCTTTGGGAAACCATCCAACTTCATTATTTTGGCTTCCTTTATTTTCTTTCTGAGACTCTCTATCTCTAAATAGAAATGCTGTTTCCCTCTCATAAAACACCTTGAGACCTAGCATATAACCAAGATAACACTAAATATGAATGGACTTTAAACAGCCTCATAATGTAAAAGAGAGGGGAAAAGCAAAAAGAAACAACAAGACAAGATGGAAGGACAAGAGTGACCTGAGTGAGGACTTGGGGAGCTCCTCACATGCTAGAATGAGGCCCTTCAAGAACTGAAGCTCATGAGAAGAGGCCACCTCCTTAGAAGAAATAAATAGTAAGAGAAAAAAGACTATGTAAGAAAATATGATGATTTCTCCACAAACATATTCTATATGACTTCCTCTGAAAAGTTAAAATAGACTTAGCAATTGCTTTCCCTGTCCTTGACTTTGTGTAAGGGGATCTAGGTGACCCAGACTCTTCAGAAGCCTTAATGTGGAGCTTTTTTGTTTAATTATGAGTTCTGTGGTACCTCTGCAAAAAACTAAGAAACAGTGATGGGCTTCCTTTATTTTTACCTGATGTTTGTTAATGGAGCTTTTGCTGGTCATTTATTGCATTAACATGAATTCTATTTATGCTGGACTTCTCCTGTGCAGGTGGCTCTCTCTAACTTGGAAACTGTGGAGCGGGGATTGACATCTGGCTTATACAAGCAGCCTGAACTTGGAGACTTCCCTGCCTCACTTACCAACTCTGTGATCTGGGCCAAGTCTTAACTTTTCTGAACCTCAGTTTTCCTAACTGTGCATCAGGAATAAGAATAGTGTCCATCTGGTCAGCTTGTGAAGGTTGAACAGGATGTTAAGCATAAAGTAGTTAGCACAGTGCTTGCTTGATCCATAACAAGTGTTTAGTAGCTATGATGGATTCCAAATGTCATGATGTCTATGATAAACAAAAGACAGATTCGTTTGAGATTTATTGAGATACAATAACTATTTTGGGGGTGTTTTCCTTCCATTTCCTTTACCTGAAGTGGAAAAAAAAAGGAAAATGGAAAGGTTAGATAGCATATTACAGTGCAACATGTTACTTTATACAAATGATCTACAATGATCTAATGAACTAAGGAAGAGAAACACAGGGCTAAGTTTGGCAAGTCTTGAAGGGGATTAAGAAAAGGGGGTGGTGGAAATTGTGAAGAGACATAAAATATTTTTGTTTGTTTGCTTGTTTGTTTTTTAATCAGTACAAAGCACCAACATAAAGACTGAAGGTGTTGTATGCAGGGGATGGTGAGATGGTACTTGAGTGAGGCACAAAAAGTAATAAAGTAGAAGCCATCTCTGAGGAAGATTATTTGAGTGCCATGACCCTCAACAGGGGCCACTCCAAAGAAATCCTCACAGGTAGTCCTGTGATAGAAATGATACAGGCTAGACAAGAAAAGAATGAAAATCACCTCCACATTATGAGACTAGCAAATTGGTCAATGGTACCTTCACTGGTGACATCAAAAAAGTCAGAACGAGCAAGCAGTCGGTGAGGATAAGTTGGCCAACTCTGGGATGGAAAATAGAAGTGTCCTTTAGATTGGTGCGTTATCTCTCTCTCTCTCTCTCTCTCTCTCTCTCTCTCTCTCTCTCACACACACACACACACACACACACACACACACGTGCATGCGTGTGTGTGTGTGTGTGTGTGTGTGTGCATGAGCAAGAAAGAGAGGGTGAGAAACAGAGGGGAGAGAAAACTAAAAGTAGAACTGAAGAGCTCTCTGGGTAAACACAAAGAGCTGGGTCACTGTTTGCTAAACTGTGGAAGGAGGTCAGTGCCAACAGCAAAGAGAGTGAGGTCAGCAAAAAAACAAAAATAAGCTACAGGTGCCTCCCAGTTACAGTTTCCCCCAATGACCAGCTGGTGCGGTTCAGCCTTATAGTTATGATGTCTTTTTCTTCTTCTTAAAAAACCTGTGGAGGTAATAACCTGGACACCTGTAACACATACTATTCATAACCTAGTATTTGCTAAGAACAGCGTTTTTAAATCTCTAATAGCAAACTCTTAAAACTATGTAGATTTTAAATAAAAATACAGATTTTTTTCCTACATTTATTTTAAACAAATGAAAAGAAGCCCCTCTGAGCACTGTCCATCAGCAGTGGTCAGCAAGGACTGAGTAGCTCTGGAAAGAGCTGTGACTGAATGGGCCACATCCCTCCACTCCTCATCTTCCTGTCACTGGGGCAGAGAAGCTCCTGCTATTCGCCTTCACCTTTTTATTATTGTTTACCTTCGCTAGAGGAAAAGAAGAGTGAAATATTTCTTGTAAACTTGTCTCTGTCCTTGTTTTGGTTTGGATATGTCTCCTAAAAGCACATGCGTGAGATAATGCAGGAAGGTTCAGAGGAGAAATGATTGGATTGTGAGAGTCTTAACCCAATCAGTGAATTAATCCCTAATGGGATTAACTGAGTGGTGACTGGAGGAAGATGAGGTATGGCTGGAGGAAGTGGCTAATTGGGGGCGTGGCTACAGGGTATATATTTTGTATCTGGAGCTGGAGTCTCTCGGTCTGCTTCTGGATAACCATGATGTGAGCTGCTTTCCTCCACCACCCTCTCCTGCCATGAGGTTCAGCCTCACCTGCAACCCTGAGGAATGGAGCCAGCCTTCTTTGGACTAAGATCTCTGAAACCATGAACCCTCAAATAAATTTTTTCTCCACTACAGTTGTGCTGGTCAGATCCTTTAGTCACAGCAGTGAAAAAACTGAGTAAGGCAGTCCTAAATTGAAATAGAAAAATAGCCCAAAGAAGCCTTTTGTTGGAAGAATTGACAAGAGCATATTTCTTTATACAAATAATTGAGCCCACTTATTTCCGTTACCTTCTTGGCCCTTATTGAGCTTCTGTCTTAGAACCTGTTCTAATTTTGGGGTTGTTAATCAGGTTTATTATTATATGTGTTAACCTTCCTTTTCCAAGGGGTCCACAAGGCTTCTTTGAGGTAAAGTTGTCTGTTCCATAGCATATGGCATAATGTTGTACACAGAGCAAAATATTTGCATATAGTTGCTGGGGAACCAGGAGCAAAGAGAAAAGAATATATCAAGTTCCCAAAGAAGCAAGATCTTCATGAAAAGTGAGTGAGAAACAGAAGACACATCAGTAAACATGTATTAAGTGCGTTCAAATCAGAGAGAGAGATTTTTGTGAGAAACAAACATGTACAAGACATGGTCCTGTTGATCATCAGTTTCACTGTGGAAGATGACATAAAGTATAGGTAAAATGTGAAAAATACCATTAGACAATATAATTAAAATGCAGTGAAGACGGAGTGGGGAGAGATTTCTTGGAGCCAGGGATGATGGAGAAGTAAGCCTCTGAGATAGAGCCTGAGGACCAGGTTTGATATTTATAATCGGGGACAGGTTCCAGAAAGAGGTATCAAGACTCAGAAAGGCTGGAAAGTCCAAAGAGGGTTTGAAGCTGGACAAGAAATGTAATAGCTTCAACCAGAGGAGTATGAGTGGGTAGGTGCATCCCGTAGAAAGGCAAGGAAGAGGGTGACCAGAGACCATTCACTGTGGTGTCAGAACAAGCATAGCTACTGTTCATCTTGGCCATCTCTCTCTGCTCCTTTACTATGAGATTAATAATAACAACAGTGATAACCTCTCACTTAGAGAGTGCTTGCTATGTGCCAGAAGCCATGTTGAGCACTCTACATGAACTGGTCTCATTCAGTCCTCATAACAGGCCTCCCAGAGACATGTTCTTAGCCCCCATTTTGTAGAGGAGCGACTGAGACATCAGCTGTTCCTTTAGGTCCTGACATTCCTGCCACTAAGATGGAGCTGCTTTTGTGTTCTAGTAATATGTCATATCCTTTAACTTATCACTGGTCTTTTTATTCTGGCTTCTGACAAGCCTGCTTTGTTTCAGGTGTTTCAATCACAGTCATTCTAAGCCCGTGCAATTATTTACTTGCTAATGTCTAGGGGAACTTTAGCTACCTCTACAGATAAAATTAGAGATTCAAGAACTACAGCACCCACAAAACCCTGTCCAAATTGAGTTAATTAATCTGTAACTTGAACACCCTAAAGGTCCTATTTAAATACAATTTCACTGTTAGTGGGAAGCCCCAGGATCCTTGATTAAAACTGAATGCAGTCAGAAATAAAAAGTGTAAATCTGTCTTTAATCTAAAATTCTCACCATGAAAATGTGGCATGAGTGCCATTGTTCCAGTTGGTTCTTCAAATATATATCAGAGTTAGCTATTAATAAAATGATAATGACCCATATAAATTTCATGAAAGCACATTGGTCTGAAAACATCTGAGATTTCCACACAAGCATTTGCTTTTTAAAAAAACTTATTCTTAAGATGCTATCACTATGGGCCATATTTGGATGGTATTGGCATTTTATAAATATTTTTTCAAGATAAAAATGTAGTAGAAGCTGTAGAATTCACCTGCAGCCTTAGTGTTTGACTAATTTTAATAGATACAGGCAGCTTTCCCTTCTGTATGTCAGTGTAGGGGTGTATAGACACAGGTTACAGAAGACATTTGGTTTGAGGGTGCATTATGTGAGGCACATCTATGCTATGATAAAATTTTTTGGCAGAAAAGTCTAACAGTAAAATCCGTTTGCATTTTAAAGTAATAACCATTTTGGAGCAGGAATTCCAGTATATCCTGATATCTTGGAGCAAGTCCATGAAATAAGGTAATTAGCTGACAGAGGGCATTAAAAGAACTATTAAAACCAGACATGATAAAGAATCAAAAATAGGAGAAAAGATGGAAAGGAAAAACACAAACTGTTTCTATCATTTGATTTTTACCATCAGACTTTCAAGTTGTACGGTGAGGACCATCACTAGGTGTTAGAGACATTGGGGAAAGAGAAAGAAGGGGAACTCTTCCTTCCTACAGGTTTGAGCCTCAAGATAGATCTGTGGCACCCTCCTTCCATTTCCCTCCCATTTTTTGTTACATAACTAATTGCAGAAGCCTGTGTGGGAGAAGCCATGGGTGTTTTGCTGCCCACACATTAAGCACTCTTGGAAACAAAAAGAATTGGTGCTCAGTGCTCCCAAGGGGAGCTCTAACTGAGGTTGACAGAGGGAGGGGTGACCTGCTCTCCCCAGTGTCTCAGGATTTCCTATTGATGTTGATTACCAGTGTATCCGCCAAGACCTGTTTGTATTGAGCAGCCCCACCATGATCCACATAGTGCCTTATTTCTGTAGGCATACCTTTTTAAAGGGCTGAAATTTAAATTAATAAACCAGCCAGGGCTGCATGCTGACATGACTTGAAAGTTAACAGGAATTTATTGATCTACAGCCTACAAGCTGTTCTATGCAGCACCACACATAAGAAAGCTAGTCTTTAAAGCTGCCAACATTTTTTTTTAATTACCTCAAAAAATATCTTTAGACAGTGCTGTTGTTTGACTGGAAGCTTCTTCACTCTACCCCTCTTCCCGGTTGGGTCGTTAGTGGCTAGTGTTGACAACAGTGATATTAGGTACTACACACAATCGAGAGATTAATTTAAAGCATACAGGAAACTGTCGTTAGTTTCTATGTAGGATGGTCCTTCTTCCCACTGTAGGCCTCTCCAGATAGGTCAGAGTAGGCACCAAATAACCTCAGGAGGGTAAGAAAAGAACAAATTAGAGGTGCCTTGACAGCCACTTAGCAAAAGTGAGTACAACAGTAGAGAGAAGACTGGTCCCCCCAGTGCCCCGGTCCATACAAACAGAGGGGCCTTGTGGCCAGCAACAGGACAAAAGGCATGATACTTTCATAAAATTAAGCGTACTAGTCAGGAGCAACCTGCTTCTAAAGAGGATGAGAGGCAGCTTAGAATAAAGGGTGCTAGTGACTTATCAGCCTAATGATAGAAAGAAAAGAATAGCGCCATGGCCAAGTGGCAAGGTAAAGAGCCTTCATAGTTAGGACTCGGGCGCAGGCTCCACTCCTGCACTAGAGCACAAGGCTCTTGCCAGACACATCGATCGTATTTCAGCAGCACAGCCCACTTGCAGATGAAGAAACTTCACTTAGAAATCTGCCTTAGTCATTCATGTCACACAGCCAGTACAGAGGGCATGGGGCCACCTGATGCAATTGTTTTCTGATCTCCGATATGATTCTTTCTTCTGTCCACATTCCCAGAAATCGAATGCATGAATAATAACAGTACTATCAACATCTGAAATTTATCCATGCCACTGGATGCCAGGTGCTCATAAGAAGCCCCACAAGGCATTGTCTGCACTCATCCTCTCGATAATTGTTCCCTATACTATTAGCATCCCCATTCTACAAAAGGGGAAATAGGTGTGGAGATGTTGGGTGACTTGGGCAGGATCACTGAGTTTGAGAGCAGTAGCTCAAGGATTTGGTCCTGGGTTTAACGGCTCCACCTCACTGCTCCCAGGGCGGGCAGTACCACCTCTTGCTCACAGAGGAATTCTGCCCCATGACAGGTACCATCGTGGTTGGTCAGCCTCTTCTCTCTGAAGGTGCTGACTTCTAATGCTGCAAGCTGGAATTTGAAAGGGATAATTTACATTTAGAAAAAAATATTTCTGATAAAACCTTCAGTTATGGAATTTACTTCTAAGGGTAATATGAACACCTGAAGTTGTACCATAAGAAAGGAGCAGGTTCCCTGAAAGTTGCACCAAATAATGGAACATTTCTCTTCAAGAGCTCAGTGTATTGCAGGACTCTCCTAGATTTCCTTCCAATTATAGGTCTTATTGCACAGATTGGGTTAGTCTGGGACTTGCTCTGGACCTCTTGAGACCACGGTCTATACTCTTCATCTACATTTCTGTAGGGTCCAGCAAGGGCCTGGCAAACAAGGGTCTCAAAAATGTTGGACAAATGGATGGATGGATGCATGGACAGATGTATGGTGGATATCTGGATTGATAGATGGGTAAATGGGTGGAGAGATGGATGAGTGATGGAATGAATATCTCCTCCAAACTCACTTCTATATAAATCCCTTGGAAAATGGTGTCTAATCCCCTGAGCTTTCTGGATACCTTCACCCATTGGAAAAAAACTTATATTTTCCCCTCTAGTATGCCATCAGGAAAATGCCAGGTTTTTAAAAATCTAATTACAAAAAGCTTAAGCTAAATTTCTTCTGCTTTTCTTATTCTTAAAAGTAACCCTTTAAGACCCTCATTCAGATCACTAAGAAGCTGGAGTTTTAGGAACACTGGACATATTCCAATGACAGAAAGTAGCAGAATCTGCCCAAGTTGTCATTAAAAGACAGTAAAGGGAGATTACACAGGCTAATTGTTAAAGACCCTCTAATTCATGACATTATTAGGCCTAACTGTTGTGTCTTCAGCATGTAATAGAGTGATTCAAACACAGAAGATACCCAATAATATTTATTGAGTGAACTCAAGTCTCTCTTCCAACTACAGATACCAACCTATGAATATATATACTAACTTACAAGTTATATAAATTTATATCTACATTGTACAACTTAAAATCACGTATAAGATAGAAACATTAAGAGGGATGAAATGAATACTAACTTAACCATTTTTTTCAGTCCCTCAGAAGATCTGCCTGTTCTTCCCCATGGGAGCTAGAATACAACAGGAGACCAGCACCCAAGAGTGTCAGGAGCACCACTCACTTGGTTCTTTTGTCTATGGGTCCCTTCTTCCCATGAAAGGTGATAAAAATGATAACAATAAAAACAGCACTACATGTAGTTGCTGTTTGTTAAATATTTATTATGGGCCAGGCACTGGGGTAAGCCTTTTATGCCAATTATCCTCATTCAAATGAAAGTCACATAATATGTATTTCATAATCCTCTACAATGGCATCTTAACTTCTAGCCTTCTCCATCTATAAAATCCATCTACCATTTAGCATATGAGCCACCCCATGCAAGAGCAAGGGACAGGGAGGCCACTCTGCTCAGCCCTGTCTGCTCTGGGCTCTTTCTGGCTCCAATCATTGATCATCACTGTCACCCACTGTGCCAGGGTCCAAAGTTTCATCAGGTTCTAGGACTCTTTTCTCTAGGGCTTACAGCTATGACCACCTACTGTCCTTCATGGGGACAGTCCTTTGGTGGGCATGATATCCCCGACATTCCTTCATTCTTCATTCCTCTCCTAGAAGCTAGGTCTTGAAGAGGTGTGCCATTCCCAGAGGGAATCCCAAGCTTGGTTTTTGTTCTTACTAAAGATTGAAGAAGCAGTTCCTCGGGGGCAATGTCAGCGATGATGGCTGATGCTGTGGCCCCAGAACCTGACTTAGGGGTTGCAGAGGAGTCAGACTTTATCTTCCATGTGCATGCTCAGTCGTCCTCCCAGGACCCAGTCAGGGGCTGGGCGGACCTTCCTCATTCCATCACAGCTTTAAACCCTGCCAGGGGGGGTTGTATGTGTCTGAAAGTCTGAAGATCTGATGGAGGACAGAGTTGCCCAAACCAGGACAGCTGACCACGTGCAAGCCGGTGGAGTTGTTCATCCAGGGATGTCTGTGGGAGGGCCCCTGTGCCGAGACTGCACCTCCTGAGGCCCCTGATTAAGGCCTCTGACAGTGCCACCCACTAACCCATTAGCCCTTGAATAGGAATTAATTTATCATAGTGCCAAGCAATAAAACAGAACGGAAAAGGACCCACAGAAAGTCTGGTAAGCTTTCTTTCAATTTATTTTTTAAGTTGGGATTGTACCAATGTGGTTCAAAGTTCAAATGATAAAAGGGAGTGAAGTGAAGCTGGGCACAATGTAATACCAGTGGCTAGGGAGGCTGAGGCAGGAGGATTGAGAGTTCAAAGCCAGTCTCAGCAACTTAGTGAAACGTAAGAAACTCAGCAAAGCCCTGTCTCTAATTACAATTTTAAAAAAAGCCCAGGATGTGGCTCAGTGGTTGAGTGCCCCTGGGGCATAGAGGGCATAAAGTAAGAGACATCCCAAACACTCCCAAGCCCCAGATTACCCATTCCCTCCTCATGGCAACTGCCCTGGATACTTCTCAGATGTACTTCCAGCAAATACAGACTTAGTTTACTCTCCTTCCTGTTTTTACAGAAATGAAAGAACATTATACATGTTCCTGAGTATACTGCTTTTTATATGTAATAAAACTTTAAGAATGTTCTAAGAGCTTTTAAGATTTTAATTGATTTGTTTAAAAGCCACACACATTTAACATTTCTTTCAATGTCTCCAGAACATATAACCTACCAATACACCTTATGCTATTAGGCCAGGATTTTTTAGTAGATATTTGGTGTGTTTGCAGCCCTTTATTATATAAGAAACACTGAAATTTTGCACATATTTGTAGGATGAATTCCTAAAACTGGAATTATGTGCCAGAAATATGGACATTTGTACTTTTAATAGATATTACTAAATTGTCTTGTAATTTCTATAAATGTTCTCTCTGCCAGCAGTATATGAGCAGGCCTGTCCCTCATGCTCTTGCCAGCACTATGAAAACCTAGTAAGAGTTGAAAATGGGCCAAAGCAGGTGGGTGCCTGGTAGAGGATGGTCAGACCCTGCTTCGTGTCCTGTGGGGGCTTCTGAGCCCTGAAGAGAAGATTAAAGCACTGGAGGTTATTCTGGAGAGGAAGTCAGGCCTCTCATACAAGGGTTATGAGAAACTATGAAACCAGGTTAACCAACTTCTCAACCCTGCCAGGGTGGACCTACCAGTAAGAATCAAAAATCTATGATGGCATTGGGGCTGGTGCCAAAATATCTCTGCATCTCATCCCAGGAAGGCAAGACTGTACGTGTGGCTGGCTCTCATATGCTCACAGGCAGTTCATTGCCCAAGTTTACTGAGTCCCTCTCGATGGTCTAGTAGAGGGCACAGGAGGCACCAGTAGTAATTAGTTCACTCTCTCCTGGCAGGGAAACTGGCTACTCCAAACAGAGTGGGAGGTCTGAAAAAGGAGGGCTCCATCTTTGCCTGCCCCTTCCTCTCACCATCCCTGCACAGGTGGTCTGATTGACTCGGACTTCAGGTAATGGCCTTTGACCTTTGTCCATTAGTGTTCTAGTCAATAAAAAAGATGGACCCTTTTATAGCTTTTCTGGGAACAAAACTGGTCATCCTGTTCAGTGCCAGGCAATTTTTTAACCAAAGTTCACTACACTTCTTTGGGGCTTAGATAGCAGTGTGATGTGTCAGACCTGCGTCATGCATGCTGTTGGCCTTTCCAGAGGGACAGACAGATATGGCCTGTTTTCCTGGCAGGAAATGACAGAAATAGTTGTTAGCAATGGTGAGATTCCCCAGTACATCCTCATTTCTGTGACAGTACCCCCACAGTGTGGCATATCACGGGAGGGGAAGAAAACAATGAGGCAGAGGACAGGAAGTTAAATGCATTCGTCACAGAGTAACAGAATCAGAAAGCCCCCAAGTTCAGGGCTCCGAGGTAATGGTGTCAGCTGGTTTCTTAATTTCACTAGCAAGAAATCCAAGCTAATCAGGTGAGAATACCCCTCACAAAGCCGTCTCCACCATCCAGGGCCAGTCTCCACTGACGGGCAGGATACTTCACCAGGAGGTTGGGTGAATTTCTCAGATCTGGATTCTTCTACCTATAGCAAATGGTTGAAAGGTTTCTTATTCACCTTAAAGCTCAAACGCCAGCTCCGCTGATGAGTCTGGGCACCACAAGTTTACAGTGGGGGATGGGACTGGAAGGCTTCTCTCATTTCCAAATACATCAAACTTGACTGCACCCAGATGAACTGAGGCTCTTCCCTGTCTTCTGCAACAGGCCCCTTGGCAGATGGGTCTCCAAGCAGATAATTATTTACAAATTTTACTTCAGTCAGATCAGTTAAAAAGAATGATCTTCAGTTTGACCTTAATTTTTTTTTTTTTTTTGGTACTGGGGATTGAACTTGGGGTACTCTGAGCCACATCTCCAGCCCTATTTTGTGTTTTATTTAGAGACAGGGTCTCACTGAGTTGCTTAGCACCTCACTTTTTGCTGAGGCTGGCTTTGAGCTCACAATCCTCCTGCCTCAACCTCCTGAGCAGCTGGGATTACAGGTGTGTGACACTGCGCCCTGCTTAATTTTCTTTTAATGCTATCAATAATCTAAAAAGGTAAAGAAATGATTATTTGGTGTCAATTATACTGGTCGTTTCTCATTTCTCCTCTTTCCCCCTCCTTTTCTGCCTGTAACTCCTCCTAGAGGTAGTTGATTTCCACTACCATCCACTGTAGCCATCCTGTCCTAAATTATTATATATATATAAACATGCATGCTTCTGTTTTTCTAGAATTGCATTTTTTGGGTAGATGGTCCAACTTCTTCAGTGATAATAATGATAAAATGCATTTCACATACTTGAATCCTGCTTAGTTATTTTTCTATTATTATTGGGGAGGACATGGTTTTAATACAGAAGTTCCCAAATATTTCAGAAATGGGTATAGAAGGGAAAATCATATATTCCCATCTGCTTCCTTTCCAAAGAATGAATTTCTAATGATGGAATTTCAGGCACCAATTTAGGATACATCAACGTTGAAGTAAAAGAAGGAAAAAAAGAAGGTATTTCTTGTGTTTTTCAGTTGTTCTTGAAAGAGGGCCCAATTATTTGTAAGATCAACCTATGATGGCTACACGTATCCCTCCCTTCTCCTCTCCTTCCCTGTTTCCCTTTCTCCCCCCTCCCCCTTCCCTACTCCCTCCATCTTCTTCCTCTCTCTCTGCCTCCCTCCCTCCTTCCCTTACTTCCTCCCCTCCCTTCTTCCTTTCTTCATTCTTCAAAGCAGTGAGTTTTAATGTATACAAGAGCCATTATTTTGGACTGGCTGCTATTTTCACTTAGAAACACAAGAGAACGACCTTCTCATAGCTCTGTTTTTGAGGGAAAAGGTAGATCAATGATGATGAAAGGAACTACTCACAGGATTTTTGTATTGTTTGTTTTAGATATATTAGCTTTTAAATTTTTGGTTTGCTATAATTCACATGCCATAAAATATTCCCTTTTAAAGAGCACAATCCAGAGGATGTTAGTGAATTCACAAACTTGTGCAGCCATTACACTACCTAATTCCAACACAATTTATCACCCCAACAATAACCCTGTACTATTAGCAGTTACCCCCATCTCACCCCCGCCCCACCTTTACTATTAGCAGTTACTCCCCATCTCATCCTCATCCCACTTCCTTTTCTAGAAACACCTAGAGAATTCCCTGCAACAGTGGGAAGCTTTGATATAAATTAAGCTCCTCTGTTTTAAGAGGACTTAACTCCAGGAACTGGAAGGAAGGGGATTTACTGTAAGAAATCTTATGTGGAGTTCTCTATCCCGGGGTCTGGCCTCAAGAAAACCCAGGGAAGGCCCAGGCCTGGAATGCCCAAGGGAGCACTGGAGTCATGAAAGACCCAATGCCCCTACAGCCACCAACCAGTTGATGCTACAGCCACAGATGCTACAGCCACAGAGTTCACTCCAGTTGATGCTATAGCCACAGAGTTCACTCCTGGGTTCAGTGTCTTTTCTTTCACCATAAAATAACAACACGTGCTACCGACTGACTGCCCAGCATCTGGCAGAGCAAGTCTCTGGGTTTGGGAGAGAGAAGCGTTATTGGTTCATCATCATCCAAACTACTCGACCACAGTCCAACAGAAACATTAGCCAGCACCCGAGGGCTACGGAAACCCAGAAAGTCTATTGGGGATTATCTGCTCCTTCTCCAAGCCTCTGGCCAAGATGATTTCCCTCAGCGGGGATGGGGGAGATGATGGGCACACCAGCATGTATGTCAGAGTGTGGTTGGGCCTCGGATGGGGACCACCGCTTATGAACCTTTCTTCTGGGCAATGGCAGGCATCTCAGGAAGTGAGCAGTCTCATGCCGTGACTCAGAACTAGCTTGGAGTCAGAGAATTCAGTTTAGGGTAGGTTCGGCCTATATGGCCTAGAGCAAATTACTTAGTTTCTCTTCTCCAAGTTTCTACTTAATCATTGATAAAATGGGAATATAAATTAAGCCTGTTTGTAGTATTATGTACATTAGTAGGATAATGTATCTTCGGTACCTAACACAATGCCAGGCACAAAATTAGTTGCACAGTAGATACAGCTATGATCAAGAGGTTGTGGGTAGAAAGCAGGCTCACTTGGTGGTGTCAACCTAACCTACCAGCAGACTCGCAAGTTTTTTTTTTTTTTTTTTTTTAAAGAAAGAGTGAGAGAGAGGGAGAGAGAATTTTAATATTTATTTTTTAATATTTGGCGAACACAACATCTTTGTCTATGTGGTGCTGAGGATCGAACCCGGGCCGCACGCATGCCAGGCGAGCACGCTACCGCTTGAGCCACATCCCCAGCCCAGACACGCAAGTTTTATCGCTGTCTTCTGGATGTGTTCATTTTCTCCTCCAGATCTTCACTATGGCTTTACACAGAGACTGAACCATATATTCAAAAATCTGAAAAGCGATTTTTGAAGTGTGAATCCGTGTACCCACTGAAAAATCATTGACTCACAGGAAGTTTGTTCTCTGAATTTAACAGTTTCACAGGCCTCAAATCCCTGTTGTGTCTGCGCTATTATTTTTCATAATAACCTTGGAAATGTTGTCATCAGACTTTCTGGCTGTGCACGTCTTTTTGGCTTGAATTCCAACAACTGGCTAATAGCCATCCAACAGTAGCATCTTTCCAGACCCAATAACATTATTTTGACATCTTAATGATATTAGGGATGTCCTTATCAGACACATATTTTTAAGTATATGAAATCAAAGTCCTCTACACTGATAAAACTTATAAATCAATGTCAGGCATTAAGTGGTTGATACATTGGTAGTGTTGAGCATTAACATATGGTTCTTTGAATAGTATTTTATTATTTTATCAAGTTATAGTTTGTCTCCTAATCATGCTTTCTAAATTTTACCAAAATCTTTCCTGAAATTCCACCTGTAGAAGTTTAGTCCTTTCTGTTCTTCCAAGGCTTCTCTTTCCAAATGTACCTCTGAAAAAGGACTGGCATTATGTCACAAAGCCCTGAAACTCAACTTGTCTCAGCCAGTCTCATCTTCTACCTAAGATCAGCTTTTCTCTGCCACACATCTAGCAGCCCAGTCCCCAAGCTGGGCCTTGTCTTTGTCCCTTTTCTCCCCCAGTACTGGGCTTGAACCCAGGGTCACTCTCCCATTGAGCTACATCCACAGCACCCCCCCACACACCTTTTTTTTTTTGAGACAGGGTCTCACCAAGTTGTTAAGTGTTGATCTTGAACTTGTGGTCCTCCTGACTCTGCCTCCCAAGTCACTGGGATTACAGGTGTGAACCACCAGTCCTGGCTTCTGCCACACCTTCTTTATCCTCTGCAATCAAGCCTGAAGTGCACCAATTGCCCTTTATTCCTTGCCTTGACCCCAGCCCCTTCTGCTGACCACAGCTTGTGGCAGGCAGGATGAGCCTCCTGAGGCACAGATGCAAGGGTGGTGCTCCGCTGCCTGGGTGTGAGTTCTCCGGGCTTCCCACCGCAGCCCCAAGTGGTGCACCACCTCCCTTAGGCCTGCACTCCAGCACTACCAGCCACACTATAGCCATAGCCTGGCATCTCGTGTTCTCCTCCCGGGACACAGAGTGCCCCACTCCCCATGCCAGCTAGCTCCTTCATGCTCTCTTGTCCTGTCTCAGACACCACTTCCTCCAGGAAGTCTTCTTGAACCTTTAAGTGCCCTACTTATGTCTCCCACAGTATTTACTCATGTCACTGTGCCTTGACCACAGCAGGCACACAGTAACGGTTGACAGAATGACACACCAGCAGCCGACTAGATCAGACTCTTTTCTCCAGACTATAATAACCCCTTGTCCAAAGAAAAAGTCTACAGAGTCCTCACATAATAGCAAGTTATACTGTTAAGGTCCATTGATTAAGGAAATTCATGGTGACTAAAAGTTATATTGCCTTCAGTATAATATTGGAATACACTTCACCAAACCCAACAATATACACATATATTCAAAAGCTTGGTGGATGCATGATTTTCAGGACTTTGCAGCCCCTCCAAGGCACTTATGTTAGCCTGTAGGCAATGAGGTCCTTAAGAGAATGGTGAACCTTTAAAGGGTCCAGGCCTTGGGTTCTCCAAATTCACAATTTTGGCTAGAGATAGATCTGTCCATGAGGTTTAATGAAAACTAAGAATCATGCTGGGAAGGAGAGATAGTAATGTAACCAGTGTCTGGAAGGTGAATCCATTCCCTCAGAACACAGTAGTTTTATTTTAGAGGCTGGTCAATGATAAAGACTAATGTCATGTATGGGATAAGTCATTGTCTTTGTGTACCCCAAGTCCTGGGAGTAGAGGGAAGCCCAGGAACACATGAGGCCTCTTGGAAGAAGTTTTCCTGAGTCCACCACAAAGTCAGTCCCCCTCATCGTCTCTGCCACCAACCCAGTTGCCTACAGTGCAGCTTCTGAGCCATCCAGCTCCCTTCCTGGATCATGCCCTCCTTGTTTGGGCCCTGGACTGCTGAGTGTCTCCACCCCCAAGTGAAGTTTACACCTGTAGGCGCTTAACAGCTTTACTGACACCTCTGACAAGCCTGTGTGGAAGTGTTAGTCCTTTGATGTCTCTCTGCATGGTGGCCCTCCACTTTGGGATGAGAGACAAAGTTTGCCCACATTTGTTGCTAGGATCTGAGGATCCGGAGGTCTGCTTCTGATCATGCTCCCAAACACTTCAGAACAACAATGTAAAACCCCAAATGCAAAAGCCTCCCATCCCACCTCCAAAGCTGGCCCCTCCCCCAAAGAACTATCACCAATTATGTTCTTTGTACTTTCAAGGGGGAAAAAAAGTTTACTCTTATCATCAAATGTATACATACGCAATCAAATGCATGCACATAAGTATGTACTCATGTCCTTTTTATTTATACCAAGTGTTCTGATAAATTTTGAATTTGGAAGGTACAGGATTAATAATCATTCTTGAGCATAGGCCTGGGTTTAATCCCCAGCACTAAAAATAAAATCATCCTTATCTCAGTTCCTGGTTGATTTTAACTTTTTCTGTTTAACTTTTTTTCTGCACAGTATTATATTGTATGTTATTTACTTAACAAATTTAACATGCAGATTAGTTGGTTTCAATATTTTGCTTTTACAAATAATGCTATACTGAATATTCTTATGCACCTGTCTTAGTATACTTTTGCAACTATATCCATAGAGTAAATTCACAGTAATGGAATTTCCAGGTCAAATCTTCCAATTTTGATAGATATTACCAAACTGTCTTTTAAAAAGTATTCCATCACCACTCCCGGCAGTATTTGAGAGTGGCAGGTTGCCCACATAGTCAATTCTGAATACTGACCAGCTTTTAAATTTTCACTTTTTGAGAATTGAAATCTCATCAGCATTTCTACAATTCTGAGTGAAGTTAACCATGTTTCTGTGTGTTTGCTTTTCTGTAAACTCCATGTTCATATCCTTTCTGGAATTTTATCTTTAATTATTCAATCTTGGATTATATGAATGTTCTGAAAACCAAGGAAATGTGATCGTGTTCTATGTTGCTAATGTTTTTCCATTTGTATGCAATTATTTTATTTTCATCATCTAGTGATTTGAAATTCTTGATTTTAGTCAGGTGCATTGCTTAAGAATACATTTTTGTGCCCCTCGATATATGTGTGTTCACACACATACATATATAGATATACAGACACATATGCATGTTTTTAAGTGCATTTTTAAAGGGCTAGACAATTGTTACAGACTCTTAAAGACTAAGTCTGGTGTCTATCTACAATTCTTTAGCCTCCTTGAGAAATCACAGTTTAACAAAATGCCAGCAGTTGATCTTTTTGACAGTTCTAACTGGGATTTTTCTCTTGTTTACAAATTCAGTGAATAAAACTAGTTTCCTTGAGGTTAATTCAATTGATTTTTTTCCAGGTTCCAAACTCTTGTCTGGGTTATTGACTACTGGGTTATTTAGTGTCCTTTCCACACCCTGCATTGGAAAAGAAAAAAAAAAAAATCCTATAAATCCCGACACCCAGGTCTAATTAAAATCTTGCTCTTAAAACAAGAATATCTTTAAATGTCTTTCAAATTTGGAGAAAATTTACTTCCTTGATGTCTTTAGCCTCTGGAGCAAAGCTCCTTCAGCCAGGCCATTCCAAAGAGCTGGTATTTCTCTGATGATCTATGAAACAGCCTCCACCTGTGCGTCAGGCAGTGAAGAGGGAGCAGGTAAACCACAGAGGTGCCTGTGGAGGAGACAGCAGGGGTGTAAGGGTAGGGAAGTTCCATGTTGAAAGCTCCAGCATTATGGCACTTTCCCCCCATATTTTTAAGAAATAATACTGGGGGCTTTGCAGTTTATAAAATCTTTCACATAAATCAGCCTAAAGCAAAGCTGTGGGGAGTCAGACGATATCACTCCCAGGGTTTTATGTAGAAAAAAATAGAGGTCAAGGGGATAAAAGACTTTGTCTGAGACAACAGAAGGGCTGAGCTGGGTGGCCAATCTCTGTCTTCTGACTCTGAGTCTTCTGTTCCTTCCCCAGTCTCACTGTCCTACTTGTTGACATCACCTTTCTTGTAAAAAAGAGAGAGAGAGTGTGTGCGTGCGTGTGTGTTAAGGATAAATGCAACAGTTTTATTCATGTGTACAAGGAAGAAAATTATTTTAAGGAAGCAGACCTTGAACCTCCAAACACCCTTCAGTAGCATCAATGCTGGTTTATATGAATTAATAAAGTATGTCTGTGATCCCAGCTGCTCAGGAGGCTGAGTTAGGAGGAACATAAGTTCAAGGCCAGCTGGGGCAATTTAGCAAGATCCTGTCTCAAAATAAAATGTAAAAAATGAACTGGGGTTTACTTAATGGATAGAGTAGTTGCCTAGCATTTGTGAGATTATAGGTTCATTACCTGCTACTGCAAAACATTTTTTAAGTAGAAAAAAAAATTTTAGTATATATATATATGCTTGAATATTACAAATATTTCATGAGGCATATTAAAATTTTTGTTATTATTTATTAGAAACGAAAATTTAACTGAGTGTTCTGTGTTCCTATTTGCTAAATATGGCAATTTCTGTTGAGGAAAGATAGTTGGTCAGTTGATATAATAAGACTTGTAACATTCCTGTTCTGAGAAGGTGTTAGCCAGCTTGTAGCAGTGACTTTTTAACAGAAATCAGAAGGATTACTTAAGGTCTCATAAGTATGGTGTACTTTTATCCATTTCTCTTCATATCAAATTAAAAAATTAATAATGCAATATGTAATTGATTTTCAAAAGTAACTAAAGATATGCACAATCGTTCGTGCATAGAGATGATCTTTGCTTCCACTGTTTATTATTCTGAAAAAAATAATTGATTTGCTGAATAATACATTCAGTCAATGGAACTTGGTGAAATAAAGTAGAATCTAAAATTGCTTTTAAGAATGTTGCTATAGATATTGCTTGACATAAAATAGTTGAGGAAGACTATTGAATGAAAATACAAGTTGCCAAAATTTACCTTATTTTTATAAAACAATTGCATTTTATCTGTTAATGCAAACTCCCTCCCCCTGTTTTAACATCTCTGAAATTAGGATGCTTTTAAAGTTTAATGGCATCTTCAGTTGCTCTTTTCCAGGCAGCAGGCATGACATGACTGTCACTGATGCACATGAGAGCCCTTGGTCATTGCTGGTCACAGTTGACTTCGTTTTATCTGTCTGCATTTTGGTACAACACATTTTGAATTTACCATTTAAAAATTCTTCAAAAATTATATTGTGGCTCAGCATTGAAATGAAAAGTTATTTTGGATACAGGGAGTCATGAAAAAGAAGTAGAAAGATCTAAATTTGATTTTTGTGAAACAAATCTTCTTTCTGTCTTGGAAAAATGATCAGTTTTATATTTTCTTGCAAACCAACAACCAAGAGCTTTCTAGAACCCAAGAAGCAAGATATACTCACAAGTGGATGTAGGGGTATTGTATTTTGTTAGCTGAGACATGGTGAATTTATTTGTTCCTGGGCTATTTAAGCAAGAACAGGGAAAGCTGGGGACAGAGCTAGGGAGGAGGGTCCAGCCCAAATCCAAAGACCACAACTATCACATCAGGTGTGAGGCTCCTGATCCACTCCCATTCTGCCAAACCAGAAGCTAGGAAGAGACTGTGAATGCTCCACATGCCTGGGACTCTCCGGCTGTCCCTCTCAGGCTCAAAGAAGTTCTGAGTGACCGGAGGATAGTGGGAGGAGAGGGTACAAATGGGCAGCTATGGTTCCACAACTTAACTAGCATTTTACCTACTCTCTGAAACTTACTCTGATCACTTATGAGACTGGGCAGAGGGAAATACTTGGGGGTCAGGTCAATGCCCATATTTGCCCTCTGGATTGGCCCCAAATCTCTAACCCAAGCAAAAGAAGGAAGAGAATTTGCTGCAATTTAAGTTGCCCACATCCTGGCTACAGAGGGAACTGGGGCAATTGAAGAAATCAGCCTGTGGTCTTTGTGATAGTAGACCATTTCATGTCCCCCTATCAACCAAGTGAGTGCCTCCCTTCTCAATGTTTCCTGTGATACCTGCCTAAGAATAATATTTCTACCATGTGCAGGTGTTATATTAAGTAATGCATAACATATGTAATTTAATACTTGCAATAGTCTTGGAAGGTAAGTGCTAATATCCAAACTTTACAGATTAGAAAATTTAGGCTCAAACTCCACAGCAAGGAAGCATTAGAAACAGAATTCAAACTCCAGGTTCCCCTGACCTTAACCTTTACTCCCAGTGCATTTCTCTGAAGAAGACCCCTGACTACCATCTGGCCTCCATTTCCAACCTACTGACTTTGTTTTACTCCCACTCCTTGGGCCTGCCTCCTCCGGCCCTTTCCTCTAGACCAGGTAAACCATCAAGGAGCTGATGCATGTGCCTCACGTGATCTGTTGTGACTCCCATGATCCCCTCTGCTTCCCACAATCCCTTGAGCCTCCTATAACCTCCTGTGCTCACAATTAGCTGATTTTGAACCCTAGGGACCAGCTGGGGTCCACTGGTTCTCCATGGCTGACTGAATTAAGCTCTTCTCTTTAGCATGGTCACTGAGAACACTTGGTCCCATACTAGTGATCATCATAAGACCTGAAAAAACTCAGAACCAGGTCTTTTGCATAGTTCTCCCTGGGTATTCTCTCTGACCCCCCTGCTCTGTCAGGAACCCATCTCTCTGTCCACTGAGGTATTTGTGTGCTTATTTCCACAAACAGTGTGAGTAAGCAGTTCTAAAGTCCTGTCTCCTCGCTCTGACCCTGGCTCCTGGCCCCTCGTCTGATGTGAGCAGTCAGCAGCCTCCATGCTCAGGGTAAACACCCCTGTGCTGGGATTGTGTCCTAACCCCACTAATCCACTGCCTGACATTTGGAGCTCAGGAGGTAATGGGGGAAATCTAGTTGGGACAAGGGTAGAGGAAGCAGGAAGCTCAAGAAGTCAGTGAGACATTAAGGCCATAGATCAAACAGTTTGGTGCCTGGCTCCAGGAATTCTGGAGGAATCTGTGAGTTTGTAAAATAGAAAAAAAAAAAAACCTACATGCCGATCCCCATCCCTGCCCACATCTACACAGACGTGAAACAGAAGGTCGCTGCCACAAGGACAAAGAGAAGGTGCATTAACTTCACGTTTAAAACATCCTTTTACTGGATACTGGTTTAATTTAGGGCAAATCTTGGATTGAGTCAGTAGCTCAGTGGGTTGGGCAAGGGACAATAAAGAAGAAACAAGACAGTAGGGACAGTTGTGTTGGAAGGTGTCAGTGGGCAGGGAAGCAGGGGGACCTGGGGTCCCAGGTGAATGCTTATAGGTGCCTCCCTGTGCCAGACAATGGGTAAAGGAAATGGGGACAAGGGCAAGAAGAGAAAAAGGCGTAGAAGGTGACCTACACCAAGAGATGGGCTGTTTCCTTAGTGAACTCTCCATCCAGCCGGGACCGTGAGAGGTACTCGGAGGGAAGGATGCACAAGCCCCACAGCATAAGAGAACCCCAGGCCTGGAATTGGCACCTAAACTTCTCAGCCTAACACTGGACTGAGAGAGAGGCAGAGGGATCATTATCATAGTGATCAAGTGGCTCATAATTTCTGACCAAGTTCCCTTTTCAAGGACTCCATGAAAAAAATATATGTTGCCTTGTGAACTGTTCCATATAGCTGGCCACAGCTTTCCAGAAAATTATAGCAGAGACCACCCAGATGGGTACATTTCAGACTGTCAAGAGTGTGGGGTCACTCTGTTCCTTTAACTCTTAAAAATTTAGATTACTGCTGGGCATGGTGGTGCACACCTCCCAGCGGCTTGGGAGACTGAGGCAGAAAGATCACAAGTTCAGAACCAGCCTCAGCATCTTAGTGAGGCCCTAAAAAATGTCTCATATAAAAAATGAAAAAGGATTAGGCATGTGACTCAGTAGTTAAGTGCCCCAGGTTTTAAAAAAAATCTATATTACCTTGGAATTATACCTAGAAGGCTCATGACGCTCCTGGGGAGCAGGTTAGGAACAGAGATAATTCTAGCCCAAACCCCAGGAGCAGCTGTCTAGTATGCAGCAATGAATGAATGCAGCAACTAAGTCCTTTCTTCATGTGGCATCTTATGAAATGCCTTGGCTTTTTCCACATGAGGTCTCTGATGATGAACAGGCAGGTGCAGTCAGAGTGAGTTTGAAGTGGAAATGTCACATGAGTACAAGTCCCTGTGACACCTGGAAGGCCCTACAACCTCGACCCTCTCTCACATTACTGGCTTAACTGTTCTGGGATATTCTGCATGTAGGTCCATCTGCCAGGGAGGGTTCTTTCCTCCGATATCCTTGTGGTTTACCTTTAATTTATCCTGATACAAGAGGTGGCACCCAGAGCCTCATGCATGCTAGGCAACTGCTTTGCCACACGCAACCCTCATGGTTTATTTTTGAACCTCATCGGCTCTCTGACTAAACCCCATCACAGTGGGGCCCTGCCTCCTCATACACTCTAATTGAGTCTGTCCCTAAAACTCACTGCCCCCACCCCTGCCCCACCCAGGCTTTTCCTTATTTTGTATATTATCTGTTTCCTGAATGGAAGCTTCCAGAATGAAGAAGGAAGGCCTCTTCCTGTGGTTATGTTTGCTTTCTTGTTTTTGTTGCTGCCTTGAGCTCACATCAGGCTGGACTTCAACAAGTGACTTTTAAGTGAATAAATTAGTGCAGACACCTGGAGGTTCCTGTTGGTGTTGATGGAAGATCCCCTCTGAGAGTGTTTGCTCGTCCCCAGCAGGGGATGCCATGAAGAGAGGGGGGCAGGTGAAGGGTCAGAGAGCCTGCATTCTGGGCCTGTCTTCTCAGAAATCCAAGAAGAGGGGGCGAATCTCTGGAGAAACTGTGGCAGCAACCAACCTTTGACAGAATGTGGAGAGTGTCTGATTAATTCTGTTATTTAGCATATGAAGAAAAAAACCCAAAATATAATCTAGAATCTTGACTGCATCTTAGGTTTAAAAGTGTGTATGTGTGTGTGGTATATGTATGAGAGAGAGAGAGAGAGAGAGAGAGAGAGAGAGAGAGAGAGAGAGAGAGAGAGAGATAGGAGTATTGATTTGGGAGATGGTTGAGAAATTTGAAAATGAGCTGAATATTAGATGCTGCTCTAGGGAATCACTATCAACTTAGCTCTGATAGTAGTACTAAGGTTCTAAGTAAAATATTATTTGGGGATATGTACCAAAGTGTTTAGAGGAGAAAAATCATAATGTCTGCAATTAATTTTCAAGTGACTCCTGAGAGTGGGTACTATTCACTAATATGACGACTCCCATTTTGTCCCCACAACCAGGCCCCTGTCCCCACCAAGATACCACCAGCATTCTGGGCCTGTTTCCACCCATAAGAGGAAGACCTGTAGTGGGCGGTGATCTGTATGATGACAATAAGAAACCATGGGTTGCTGTCAACATTTGGTTTTCACTTGGGTCCTGGACTGTGACATTGATTTGAAAGTGATTCTGGTTCCCTTAGTCACATATCAGAGGCATCCTCCAGTCCCGCTGTGCTCTGCCCTTTTCCTGCACATACCAGGTTGAACTCCTCTGGTCTCTTTCTTTACTAGGGGAATACATAACCAATTAGTCAATATAGCCCATGACCTTTGTAATTTCTCTACTTCCATCTTTGTTTTTCTCTATTCATTACTAAAGACTAATCCACCTCTGTTTTACCTGAGGTTTCAGAGCAAATGACGAGCAAGTATTCTCGGTTTTGCTACACAGACGGGAAACCAGTCTCAGAAATATAAAGTGTCTTGTCCAAAGGCAAAAACCCAAATGGCAAAGAATCTTGAATGAGTCTCAGGATTTCCACTTCCCAAACCTCAACACCCCTCCTGGCAAAAATGTAGCATTCTTCACTCAACCTGATCACCTCCGCCCACCCACCCAATTTCAAAATGCCTACAGCTCATGGTGGGAAGATGAGGAGTCTGTCACTTACCAGGGTGGAGCCTGCTTCCAGCTGCAGACTGTAGAAATTGTCCTGGTTTCCTTTTGCCCCCCTTGGTGAAGCCCACTTTTGCAGCCTGTACCTGAGCACAAACATTAGTGATTTAGATTTTTCCAGCTGATCTGCAACCTTGTGGGATTCAAAGCTATCTTCTTTCAAATGAAGATCTTCCATTTTATTTCTTAAAAAAATAAAAACAAAAAAATTAAAAATGCCCGAGGAAGGATTTGTATGATTTGCCAGAAGAAGTTTGGAAAAGATTTATCCTGTCTCTCAAATTCAAAATCATTGCAAGCACCACGGCTGGGAATTCAAACAAAATCACCTGAGAGTTGAACATGTGCTTTATCCTGGTTTTCAAAACGAAGGGGAAACTTTCAGCCGACAGACATGACAGACCAAGAGGAGTGAAGGACAGTGGCCTCAGATGAGCTTCGGGGTGAATCCTGGTGAGGAGAGGAGGTTGTCCTGCCCTTGGAGAACATGTCCATGTGGGCATCCCTCAGGAATCTGTTTCATTTTAAAAGAGAAAATCCTACATGATTCTGAAGACATATGATTGCTGTGACCAAGAGAAGCAAGAAAATACAAGGCAGCTTCGCCACTGCAGTGCCAGGCATGTGACCTTTAAATAGACCATGGAGACGCCATCTCCACTGGACAAAGCTGGAGAGCATAGGGCCTTGGGGAATTCCAGAGGGCCTTAGGGTGGTACCTGCATTTCACCATGGACTTTGGAGTTTTACCCAGATGTGCCACACAAGCCCTCAGCACTCGGGGACTCCTGTCTTTTCTAGAGCTGAGGGGCAGCACCACCTCAGTTGGTCAGATGACCCCAGGGAAGGATCTCAGTCCCCCAAGGGAGGTTCAGGAGCAAGAGCACGACCAGGGCTGAGAGGCAGCAGCCACTCCTTGGGCTCACTTCTTGAGATGGGCTCTCAGGCAGGAGCAAGACAGGGCAGAGCATATTTTACCTGGAAAGAAATAGGGCAACTAAGAGAAAGTGTGGGGCGGGGTGATGGTGCCAGCTGGTCAAGGCTGCCTATCTCCTCGCTCATCACCAGCTTTCACCAGAAAAGCCAGACCCGCTTCAGATCGAGTCACTCTCTTTAGTTATTCTCTTTAGAAAGAGGAATGAAACTGTTTCCTTTTAAAGCTTCAGAAAGCAAACTGCCTACATGGCCTGAAGAGGAAAAGAAATAATGGGCTATCAAAAGTCACAGCTGGCAAGAGGATTCATTTAGGACCAAGGCAGCCTGCACAGGTCGTGGCTGTCGCTTTGTGTCCCTCCTGACTCCAGGTTGTGAGCTCAGTTGGCCTCGCTCCCCTTGTGGCCCCAAGCTTAGAGATAGTAGGAGGAGCTTCATAAATAATGGCTGGTGTGAACAAGTGAAGAGATCACAGTTCCGCCAGGAACGGCCAGCTCGAGAGGAGCATGAGATTGGTTTCCAAATATTGGTCAAGAGCTCTAAGTTAGGATGTGCCAAGGATAGAGTTAATTTAATGGGTTCATATGCCTGGGTGGCTTTTCTGCTTCTAGAAGCCTGAGGGGAAGACAAGGTAATGCACTGGGGTCATCCTGGGAGGAGAGAACCAAATAAGGTTAGGGAAGGTTTCTAAGGGGCACATGAGCTCTGCCCCTTGGGCCTCCGAGTCTGCCTGCCTGCTGGCAGTGTTTGACCAAAGGTGATGCTGACTTAGTGGACTAAGGTCATGCCCTCCCTTCCCCCACAATCGATCATTTAATGTGACTTATCAGAAAGAGAAAGAACTGTTTACTTTTAAGCCCTGAATCCCATAAAGGGAGAGGAAAAAGGCCTAAAAGCCACAGAAGCTCAGGGCTGTCGCCCACAACTGCCTCCTGCACAGCCAGCAGATATAGGGAACATGGAACCAACCATCCTGCTGGCCAGAGGATTGGCCCCGGGCTTGAGAAGACCAGCACAAAATGAGGTAAGTGCCTCTCTCCAGGGGCCCAGCAGAATGAGAGTAAGCTGCTAACTCAGGTGTTTAAAGACCCACATATCACCTGAGCATCCCCAAGTGTCCAACACACTATGTTTGAATTTTCTGCATGACTCTTCTTCACTTTCTTCAGAAAACCTGGGGGAAACTGGGGACTTTGTGGAAGATTCTTCTCAGTTCTGTGGAGAGGAAGGGTGAGGCTAGAGATAAGTGGAGGGCCAGAGGCAATGTGAGCTCCCATTTCTGCCCTGGAGTGACAGCACTAAGGTAATTCCCATATTACAAGAATCTGATTTATCGATAACACCAAAGGCTTCAATCAGAATTCCACCTGTGTGAGTGACTTAGGTTTATTTAATCAGGAATGCTTGCCTTTCCTGTGCTTTAGGGCAAGCACACAGGCAAAATCCACTGTGCATTGTTCTTGTACATCTAAAGTACGGGTATTGGAGCTGCTTCTTTTGTGTCTAACTTGTATTGTTTCCTCAATGGCTCTAGAAATAGCTGGCCACCTGTACAGAAATAATACTGGTCCCCAAGCCTCAGCCACTGTTTTTAAAAGAGTCCACAACTTGGTGGAGAATTTACCTAGCGATTTGCTCTCCAGCCTTGGTTGGTGGTAAACACAAATAATAGATGCATGAAGAAGGAACTTTCCAGATTTTCCTGTTTTTTTCCTTCTACCTGGGTTTCTAAGAGAAGATGCTGCTTTGCCCTCTGTTGTCAAGAACCTTCTATTTTAAAAGTTCCACGTGCTTTTAAAATGATATGACTCAGAAATATGATACTGACTTCCTTTGTCTTCACCTAGACTATAACAGCCTAAAAAAATCAAATCAATGCATTTAACACATCTATTTCATATGACAGTAAATGTGGGTTTGGAATAAAAGTGCATCTCCATGTAGTTTTTTTTAAAGAAATCTTTTTTTTTTTTTTGGTGATACTAATAGGTTTTGCAGGAAGGAGGCAATTCACAGTCCCTAAATCACTCTCTTCTTGGCCCTGTGGTGTTGGCCTTTGAATAGTCTTAGCTCCCAGGAATAAAATACTGAAGCATAGATAAGCGGAAATCTGACCTGAGAAAGAATAGAAGCTCTGCAGCATTCCTGGCACTTGTGAGTCTAATGTGTCTTGCTGGGAGGTTTGTTATGCACAGATACTTACAGGTAACAATTTTGCTGAAACCAAGTCCTGCTTTTTTCTCATATTCACAGTTCAAAGGGAAAACTGCATTGAGAATTGACCACAGCAGCTAGAAATGCCTACAGATTCAGTCCCACTTATTTTCCTAGATAGCCATTAAGAACAGCTTTAGTTCAATAGTCATTGAGGAATGCCTCACACTCAACACCCCTGAAGGAGATCTCAGGAAGTAAGGCACTCAGAGAGACAGTGGGCGATTCATAGGATGAGATCAGAGGCCTTGAGATGCTGAGATCCTGCAGGACCTTAGCTAAGTTGTGGACAAGTCTGTTGGCATTTGAATAAGTCACCCTGGTTGATACCCAACATCTTTTCCTTAAGCATTATTTTCCCCCACAGGAAAAAACAGGTGTTATTATTTCCCAACCATCTTATGAAGTGTGTGTGTGTGTGTGTGTGTGTGTGTGTGTGTGTGTGTGTGTGTTGGGACTTGAAGCCAAGGCTTTGTGCAATGCTAGGCAAGCATTCCACCACTGAGCTATTTCCTAGCCCCTCTATTGGATATTACCCAGTATACTTTAAGTTCAATTGTTAAATTTGAAATATAACTATTAAATATAACTATTTAATCTGCAGAATAAGAGACTGTGTGAATATATATATATATATATATATATATATATATGTATATATGTGCATATATATGCATATACATATATATGAACAAGAGTAGCCCCTGGCATTAACCTGAGGACCCTCTCTCAGCAGCACCAACATTTCATGTTTGTGGCAGACTAGGGTATTTAAGTAAGGTGGATCACAGTTCTAAATACCAGAAAAGAATTTGGCAAGAAGAAATTTTTATTAGGGAATCCAGAAGGGAAAAAAAAAGACTCAACATTTTAAAAAATCTAAGCAGGTACCGTGGAACACATCTATAATTCCAGGTACTTGGGAGGCTGAGGCAGGAGGATAGAAAGTGCTAGGCCAGTCTAGGTACCACAGCAAGACTCTGACTCAAAATGAAAAATAAAAGGGGCTGGGGATGTAGCCAGTGGTAGAGCACCCCTGGATTCAATTCTTCTCTCAGAACAAATTTAAAATTATAATTATTTTTCTCATTACAAAAATATTACATAAATTGCAAAAATTAATAAATGCAGAGACGTGTAACCATAATTCTTCTCCCCAAAGGTAGCTGCGATTAACATTTGATGTTTTTGCTTCAGGGTATATACACTTTTCACAGCAAGGGGTTCATGCTGTGTATGCTGCTTTGTAAATTACTTCTTTATTCGATAACAAATCTTGAATTTCTTTCCAAGTCAACAACCATTTTTCTACAACATCAATTAAATAACCATGATGTATCAGAAATACATAGCCCTTCTCCTATAGTTAGACATTTAGGTTGTTTCCAGTTTTTACTGCTATAAACAAAATCACTATGGACAACTTTGGGAGTAAATTTTTCTACAAATTTTTTACTTTTTCCTTGACATGGATTTATGAACCATAGAAATAGAGTGGAGGAATTTGGCTGAGACTTTAACTGTAATACATTAACTTCCTCCTCTTTTTTCTTCCCTCCTTGTTTATTTTTTCTTCCTTTTCCATTTGCAGATTATCCAAAACCAGAGCAAACAGAGCTCTCATGGAGCAGTGGAGCTCAGGCAATGCATCAAGGCCCTGAGGAGTGGGCCAAGCCCTGACCCAGTGTGGCCTTCTCTGGGGATATCCTGGAAGGACCCTTTCCACTAATGAACACTTGGCTTCTCCTCGCCTCTTCCCAATTAAGCTGAGATTCCTAGCGCCACATTGTGATGGCAGCAACATCCCTGGTGTGACCTGGAGGTGGAGATTTCTGTTCTAAATTTCTCCAGCTGACAAAGCAGAAGAGCCGGTGGACTTGTAGGAAGAGTAGCAAGGAAAGGGAAGGACACCCAGTCCATCACATGAAGTGCTAAGGTCTGTGGCAGGGACCGGGGCCAGTTAGAACTCTAGAGTTTGCATCCATTGTCTGAGTCAAATGGAGCCGACTGCATGGGGAGTGCCACCTGAAAGACAGGTGGGTCAGCTGGCACTTTCCTGCCGCCTCGCAAGTGACAGCATCCTGGGAAGTCAAGCTGGGGCCACAGACAGGAACTGAAGGAAGTCAATCATGTAGTGGAACATAAGAAAATATACAAAAAGGAGAGAGAAAAGGGGAAAAAATAGGTGGGGCTCAGCACTCCAACCCCATGGAAGCTGGGTGGCAATCACGGTGTGCTTGAAGAGGGTGATTTCACAGTCTGCCTGGGGATAAGGGGCATTTTACCAAAAAATACAGAAAAATTCCCAGTTGCTCACTCCAGGCCAGTTTCCTGGTTAAAGCAAGGCTCTGGTCAAATGTTAACCACTCAGTTATCCTGGGGGAGGGGGAAAATAGCCCACCCCCAGCTGTCCCTTTTCCCAGCATTTTGGGGAAAATGAAAGATTAGGTAAAATGTGTTTATTTCCTTTCATTCTCTAGTGTGGACAGGGGTTCACATAATAGTTGGAAACCATTTTTAATGGGAAATCTGAGTGAATCCAGAAGGGATTTACTCACAGAGCTCCCTTGCTGCAAAATGAGTATTATTAACCAAAACTTGACTCGTGCCCTCTTCCTCCATTTTTTCCCCTTGTTTAGTGGCCCCCAGCTGCCACCCACCACCATAGTGGAAAACGATGGTGGTGAATAAGGTTTAATGTCTGAGCCCAGCAGGCTGCCTCCCCAGCCAATGGAAGCCCCTGAAAGGAGCTCACAGCGAAATGCTATATCGCCATCCAAAGAAGTCATTCTAATTTTCTTAGTCTGCAGCTTTGATCCCATTTACTGATGATGATTTGGGAGATATGGTCAAATGAGCTTTGGGGAGGACCCATTAATCCTATGTTATTCCCATTTATAATGTGGTCTTCTGCTAAGTATTTGTGTTCTAAAATCTGCTCCCTCTGGGGATTCTTTCTCTCAGTCCTTTTAAAAAACTGATGAAAATAGATTTGCCATCCATTTCCAAAGGGGGGGTCTTTGCTCCTGTCTGTGGGAGGCCTTTTCTGAGTGGTAGGAATGCACACCCGGCAGAGGAACCCTTTATTACCACTCCTCTCACAGAACACAACCCTTCCCTCCGTGAGTCCTTCTCTCTCCCTATCGCTGAACTTGCTGGACACCCACGATGCCTCTTTCCTCTGTTCAGGTCACCTATATGGAGTTGGCGAGGATTCCTGATGGCCGGCAGTCACCGTGGTGGAAGATGGGGACGAAGTTGACTTCTTCCCAGAGACAGATTCTCCTTAGCAGAGCTGTGGAGTGTGACAATGGTGTTTGTGTCCAAACTATCAAACGCCATTTTCACACTAAATAGCTACTGTTAGACAATCCTTCAGCTCAATAAGTATCTTGGCATCTGTTCAGTCTGGGAAAGAAGGTTTGTTGTATACCAGTGGTCTCAATTTCTGAATAAAGTCTGATGCTCTTGTGCTTATGTGTCTGTCTGAACGCTGCCTCTCCCCTGCCATTGTTAAATAGATGGTGATTCTGATGATGGAGGAAGAGAAACCAGCTCAAACTTGGTTTCTCCTCTGTCTTCTCACAATACAGATGGCTTCTCGCACCAGATGTGTGGGGATTTCTTCCCACTAGCAAGTAAGCAATTAATTCTGCAGGTGACACCAACTGGGTGTTCTCTAATCCACTGAAGTTCTGACACTGACTACCTGGAGACAGCACCAGATTCCACAGAGTGGGGGCTCAGTCCCCAAGACAGCCCCTTCCCTCCACTTCAGATGCCAATCGCAAGCCCCAGGTCATTTTCCCTTGTGCTTCTGAGCTGCCGACTTAAATTAGATGTCCCAACAACAGTCTCCTTGGGTTCAACTAATTTGCTTGAGTGGCTCACAGACTCAGGGAAATGCTTACTTGCATTTGTTAAGTTGTGGCAAAGGGGACTATAAAGGACATAGAGGGAAAGATGCACAACGCAAAATATGAATGAGTGAGCCCCCGTGCGCTCTCCAAAGAGTGTCATCCTCCAGGAACCTCCTTGTGCTCAGCTACCTGGAAACTCTCCAAACACTATTTTTTATTCATTTTGGTACTAAGGATTGAATCCAGGGGCACTTAAACACCAAGCTTAATCCCCTGACCCCCCCTTTTTTTTTCAGAGACAGGGTCTCAGTAAGTTGCTTAGGGTCTCACTAAGTTGCTGAGGCTGGGTTTGAACTCCCAATCCTCCTGCGTTGGCTTCTCAAGCTGCCAGGATTACATGCATGCATGACTGGCCTGGCCTTTTGGAGTTTTTATAGAAGCTTTATTGCATAGGTATGAGTGAAGCATGGGCAAACGTGCCAAAATGTGATTGGATAAAAAGGGGATGCTCTTTTGCTAAGACTGGGTGGGAAACCTAGCAAGGTTGTGTGTTCCAATTCTTCTTGGCCTCTGTGTGCAGAACTCCTCCTGTGAGCATGGAGCAGGGTACCCTGGAATAAAGAGGTTTTAATGACCTGCCATGAGACAAGGTAGGTCAAAATTATGAGCCAGGAATTGAGGGCAAAACCCCCAAAATACCATAATATCACCATAGTGATGAATTTTCTTATTTTCCTGGGTTAATGAAAAGATTAGAGTCCCCCAGTGTACCCAGCACCAAGTTAGGTACCTGGTAATCATTCAACCCATGCTTGTTGAGTTGAATGAATAGTTTGGGAAGTATGAGGTGCACAAAACTGAAATTGTGTTAAATCTGGTTATGCAAACCATAGGCACAGGGCTGTTAAAGGAAATGACTCCTTTTCATCATAAAAAAAAAACCCTTATAATAAATTTGTATGTGGCTTAAACAGCCTTTCAGAAATTCTAGAGTATATTTGATTTCTACTGACTTTAACCAATTACCAGGCTGATTGCGAATTTGTATGCAGGGTCCTTTTTTAAGTTTTGATGAATTACCATCAGAAAATTATATATAAACAGTAATGTTAGTTGGCCATGGAAAACCTGAACATGTTAAAGCCCTGCAGCTTCTGAAAGAGTTGGCCCAACTGGGTGGTCTGGTTGGGAACACATTCTCTTTCTGAGAGGCATCCGGAGTAAGGAGCAGTTTCTCTATGTGGCTAAGGCCTCCCTACTGAGATTTGGCTACATGAACTAGTCTGTTTAATCAAATTTGCACGGTTGGATCAACCATCAGAAACAAATCCATTCACTCAATCAACCATTTATTTATCAAATAAATATGTATAGAGTGACTCCCACCTGGCCACCACTTTCCTAGACCCTGGAGAAACTTTTGAATTAAATATGCCTGACATTATTTCCAGAGATAGACATTCACTAGCACACATTCTGTTTGGGATCTTCTAATGCTTACAATTGCATTTACTGTGAAACCTAATGAGCAAGTTGATTCCAAGTTCCTTGCTAGAAAGCACCACAGAAATGCAGCCCACACTGTCAAGAAGAGACCCAGACCCTCTCCCCCATGAAATAATTAACACACTTTTCTTTGTATGTGTGTGTTTTCTGGAGAGATTACTAATTGAGTGAGCATTGCACACTGTTTGATTTGATATATACAACACAGGGAAGAGAAGGCAAGTTGTGGTCCCCTCCCACAGAGGGCAAACAGAGACTCCGGATGCTCCGGAACCATCTGGTCATGCAACCACAACTCAACATGGGGCTCTTACATCTAAAGTTAGGTGCTTTATGTGTAGCCTGCCTTGGCCTGGTTATTGCACAAAACCTCAAGCTCCATGGCTGAGTCTGTGTAGAAACCAGGTCAATTACACCACTGTTGGATTCATATCCTCCACCTCTCACCTGTTTGGTCAACAGACTCTGAAGGAAAACCCTAAATAAGAGAGGAATGTGTCATTCGACAGTCTTTTCTTGTGAGGGTTCCTAATTCAGGGAAAGCCCAACACTGTCATTGAAAAACGAGAGGAAAGAGAAGGAATATTTTGAGGTCCGAAAGGAGCAGACATTTCAGTGACTTGGCCAACTGAGACACCCCTGAAGGCTTCTGACTTTTCAGTCTCCAAATTGTTCCCAGGTTTGAGGACAATGTGAGCGCTTGGCCCTATTGACTCCTCTTCCTTCCACTCATCCTGAGACTTTGCTCTGATGGATATGAACTGGGAAGAAGAGAAAGGCAAACTTTCTTTTCTATTAGCTTGGCTCATTTTTTGTCTTATTACAATGACTGCCTGGGTTAGTTCTGCATTCACGTTTGGAGGCCTGTTCTTTCTGTAGATCTCTAAGGAACATACATAGAAAGCCAAAGTTCCACATCCACACTTTAAAGACACATTTTACAAAAATCCTTCTGCTCCAAATCTGTGACGATAGAGCATCCTGCCCCAGACCAGCTTTCATCTTCTTCCCTGCCCCAGAGATTTCCAGCCAGTCATTTCCAATAAAGTATTCCTGGGGTCACTTATTCACTCCAAATTTGTCAGATGAAAAAGTCCATGTACTTGGGCATGCCTTACATTCACACCGGAAAGTGGGCGGTGGAGCACAGGCAGCCTCAGTGACTTGTTTTCCTCTCCAGGAGACAGACCACTTCAGTCTGCCTTTGCTTTGTGGATCAAGCTGGTAAGGCCCTAAGAGTCCTTTAATCTTAGCACAATGTGTTCCTTGAACACGACAATTTCCACTTAGGGCCTTTTCATCCAGCGCCAGGGGAGGTTCTGTGAAATTATGTGGCAGTTAACCATATGTCAGTGGTTCATCCACACATATTTCTCAACTTTTTTTTAAACTTATAAAATTCTCCACTTGCATAACTTTTTCCACAGTATTATCTTTATTTAAGTATCAGAAATATTTTCAGTTTTAAAAAATGAACCCAGTTAAAAAAAATGGTTTCAGTAGTTTGTAGTATTAGTAACTTGATAGAATGGAAAAAATGGAGTTTTATCTTCTTTTTATGTTGTTGTTCTTTTTAGTTATACATGACATGGAGTATAACGTCCCATTCTTGTGGTTGTACATGACGTGGAGTTATACTGGTCATGTATTCATATATGAACACAGGAAAATTATAGTCTTCCCCATTCCCAACCCCTTGCCTTCCCCCGGCCCCTGTCCAATCTGGTGAACTTCTACTCCCCTCAACCCGCCCATTGTGAGTCAGCATCTGCATACCAGAGAGAACATTCAGCCTTTGGTTTGCGGGGATTGGCTTATTTTGCTTAGCATGATTCCACTTCTATACTTCTCAGAGAAGATAATAGTATTCTAGAACTGGAAACCAGTTTACTTTTTGTTTTAATGAGGAAATTGAAAATAGGATGTTGTAGAATTCACTGACTTGGTCCATGTTTATGATCTCTGTCTCTGGCATCATAATCCATTCACTAAGTAGACCTGTTGGGTGGCTGCTCTGAGCCTGGTATTGTGCAGGGCTTCAGGGTGCAAAAAGAAATGAGACTGGGTCCTTTACCTGAGCTGCTCTCCATCTGGGAGTTGAATAAATGCCTGAACACACCTGTGCTTCACTGGTCCCAAGGTGCCGGCACAGAGACACAGAAGGCTGAAACACTTGGATTAGGTTCTTCATTTCCTTTCAGATGAGGAAATCCTGATCTTTGAATGTCATGATCTCTTTTGTTACTATTGTTTATTTTGGTGGATTCAATGCCACCAGGTCAAGGGGAAGGGTATGCCTTTGTTTGGGGTGGCACTGCTGTAATGTAGTCTTGCTGCTTTTATTCTGCCCCTTGACAACCTAATGAGGAGCCCAGGATCTGCTGGAGGTTAGAGGATGGCTCTGGATGCTTTTCAGTTATGTGTGTGAAGAACTTTAATTTCCTACAGGAGCTGGCAAGGATGTGAGCTGGCTGTTCATATTGCAGACGGGGCTGATAATGTAGGAACCAGGCCAGGCCCCGGGGCTGTTCCCTCCCAGTGCTGCCTCATCCATAGTCACAAAGGGCCTACTCCAAGATCCCAATGAACACTGCACTGCCCCTCAGCTACTTCTCCCTCAGGACAGGCTCAATGAAGCTGCTGGTCCAGAGCCGCGAGAGCTCTCAGGGCCTGTGTGGGAGTGGAGAGATGGGGTATCCACCATCCTCTCTTTAATATCCAAATTTCTTTCCAAGTTTCAAAAAGAAAAGAAAAGGGTCCATAGTACACACAAAAAAGCTCACAGAAATGTGATTCTGGAGATTCTTAAGGATCTGGGCACATGACATCTTAATTTAGAAAACAGTATCACATGTGATCTGAAAAAAGATTTATGTGACAAATTTATACACTTAGAGTATTTGATCACAGTGCACAGGAGGCAAGGACATGGACACAAACTCTAGCACTGACTCACTCATTCATTCAACCAAGTTCAACCACATGTTCCCACAAGGTGCCAGACCTTACAGAGTCACTGGTCACTGAGAATTCAACGATGAGATGATCACCCAATCTAGGAAAGAACACAGACAGACCATGAGTAATGGCTTCATGGAGTTAAAATAGGCAGAGGCAATCTTTGTAATGTTTTGAATAACCAATAAAAAAATAAAAAAAAATAGGCAGAGGCATCTCGGGGCTTAAGGAAGGAAACACCGTCTGTAGTAGGTGAGCAAGGTGTGAATGAGCAAAAGAGCCAAGTGCTCCAGTGCTTCCAGTACTTCTGGCAGCCACCGAGTGAAAGTCAACATTGTGATCTCAGCAAGTCAAGCAGAGAAGTTTCCACCTTGGCAACAGGCTGGGTTACCTTCAAGTTCCCAAAGCATTGCCCACCATTTCTCTCCAGAGAACAATTGAACTGTGAACCTGAAATTTATTTGAAGGGGATTTTCTCCTCTCAAAATGCAGCCAAACACCCACAAAAAGAGATCAGCTTTAATTAAAAGAAGCACATTGCTCTACTTAACAAGTGTGTGTGTGTGTTACTGCACATGGAGAATTTCAATTTCTGAAAAGACCAAGGTAAAATGCCTTTAAAGTCTTATTCAACTAGGACTTTTGATCTTTTTTTTTTTTTGAACCAGGAAAACCAGTGCTAGAGCTCTGACATGGGCTGAGCCTAGGCCGCACTTTGCTTGGGACACTGCCCCCTATTGGTAGGCTATGCCTCTGCCCGTCACAGCAGCCGTGGGTCAAAAGGATTTCAGGTTTGCTCCTAAGTATTCCACAGCGATTGTATTAGGTCTTCTCCTGATCAGGAAATCCAGCTTTAATTTTTGTAAAGTACATTTTCAAAGGCTTGGGGGAGAGAGGGAAGAGAATGGAAGTGACTGTTCTATTGAATATCCGTTGACCCATTAAATACAACAGACAAGAATTAATTTTGTTCTACATACATGACTAGTTTCTTCCTTTTCACTTTCCTGGCACATTTAGCCCAGTAAAGAGCTAATTAAAGTCCTTCCCATTTCTTAGGGTTGCTTGCCTTCCCTGTAGCACATCTTGCCCTGCTTCTCTTCTTGGCTTCACATTGCAGCTGGGTACGAAGACGTCAGAGATTGTCTCCCACATACTTGGAGGGGCCAGCTACTGTATTCATAGTCTCTCTCACTGACAACTGTGTCTGAGATTTTTCTAGTCTCTCCCGTGTCTCTGCAGGAGCCAACTATATATCTCAGAGTAGGTCTTTTGCTCAGCAATTAGAATGCTGGATTGGGAGAGACAGAAAAGGACAGCTATGTGTCCATTAGGACACACCACATCACCACCCCAAAGTGTAAGATATTTTATTTGCAAGAAGCGATTTTTTTTCTTTGGTTATCTCAAGTAACTCATTCTTAGGGCAGTATTTTTAAGGATCTATTATGTGCAAGGCACTGTATTTCTCCAGGTGGAAAGGCGGGGGAAGATTAATTTTTATATGGTTGAATTTAGTTAAACATTTCTGTTGCTCTTAACAATACCAAAAGTAAAAATAAATATGAATTTACATTTTGTTCATGTTATGGTTCTTTGGTCTGTATTATTATAATATAGTTTATAATATACATTAATGTCACAAAACAATCAATACCTTATTGGTTCTTCTAATTTAAATGTTTGGGAGTATTTCACATACTTTACTTCCCAGATAAATTTTAGTAAAAAAAACTCTTGCTTTGTCTCTTATTAAAACAAAATCATCCAAAGAGTTTTATGTGGAAAAAAAATGAAGAAAACAAAATGTTGTCTTTTCAATGATGAGGTTTATTTACATACATGGTATTTATAATTGAGTATTTCATATGTTTCTAAAAATTTCTGTTTTTTAATAATTTCTACATAATTCTTTTGAAAGCCTCTATACATATGATATGTTACAAGATATCACTTTTATAAAATATTTATGTGATATTTTGTTTTGTTAAATAAAATGTAATAAAACCAAATATGTTTCTGGGCTCTAAATTTACTTTTTTTCAAAGTTTAGTACTTCTTTCTTTTTTCTTTTTTTTTTTTTTGGAAAAAATCAACTTTATTTTCTCTAGGTTAAAAAAAAAATAGAACCAGCTATTAATTTTTGCTTCTTTTGGTGTTCATGTCTAAATTTCTGAAAATGCAACCTGGTTATTAAAATCATCCCGAATGCATTCATAAACCAGATCCATGTGTGACCAGCCCTTTACAAAAATTAATTACATTTGCCACAGCCTTTACATTCATTCTTTTCATACATTACAACATGCAGATATACAAAGAAAGATCAAACAAGTTGAAATAAACATTACAGCATCAGGAAAATGAAAATCCATCTGTATAAAATAAATACAACTTTGTAATAACTGTAAAGAAAATGAAAGCAATTAACAAAATAATGGCAGTTTAAAGTATAACTGTCTCATTACCCAATCATAAAATAAGTTACTGTAAAATGCATAGACTCTTTACATGTAAAGAATTTGTGCATCACAGTCATGTGTCCAACAGTTTTACACAATAAAAATAAAGCCATTCAAAATGTGTGCATACTTTGCAATTAGAATACACTTAATATTTTTTTGCTCTTTAAACTGTCTTAAAAATATTAAATGTAAAAATCCTCAGATGAACATTTTACAGAAAAACCCATATTTAATCTTCTATATGGCTACAGTCACCTTCCCCCAACAGATCAGCACCTCCAGCATTTTCCTAGGGCCCAGTTCCTAGTTGCTGGGGACTGGTGCAAAATGATTACAACAAAGCACCAAGCAATAACTGCTCCAGAGTACACTGGCTCTTCTGTGATACAGAATTTCACAACGTAGGTGTTTTGGTCCCAAACATCTTAGTCTCTACCCCTTATAAAATGAACTAGTATATCTGATGCCCTGTGCTCCTTTTTGACTTTGCCTGGCACGTTAACACATGTAAAGCTCATAGCTCTGCAGGGCAAAAAAAAAAAAAAAAAAAAAAGGAAAAAAATATAAATATTTTAAACAAACCATTTTTATCCATCCTTTGTGGACTAGAGCTGAGCACACTCAATGGTAACTCTGGAGTGAAGTCCTATGTAGTGACTTCAGAAAAAGAACAAAGAAACAGTTAACTCTTCCTATTCAGTAGTGCAAATAAAACATTTCCTTTTTAAATATAAAAAAGAATACTAAGAAGACTACCCATGATTAAAGACTACATTCTATGATTATAACCAGGACCAACTAGTTTAGAGAGTCTTCAGAGAAGTGATTGTCAAAAAAACACTACTAAGTCAAATCCACAAGAAGTAAGCAACATGAACAAAGAATGAAGGGCCATCCTAAGCATCAGCAGTTGGCAGCAACACTAGGATGATGTTCTGAAGCTTACACTGGGTGATGTAAGATTTCATTTTGATAAAAAGGCTGATAACAATATCAGTACAACCTATTCTTGATAATCAGGGATGCCTTTTCCAGCCCATTGATTATTCAGGCTTTGGAGTTTCCTCTTCCTCATATCTCTCTGTCTTTCCATGTTATTTCACTATTCATTAACAGTCCTACATACACAGGCAAGAAAAAGCTAATAACAATTCAAATCATTTTTTTTTAATTAGAAGCATCCCAAGAAGGAAAAAAGAGTTTGATGAAAAGTAAAACTTCAAACTCCTTCAGGAATCAGATTTTTGGCTTCCTTATGACTTATAACTGGATTAAGTATCCAGTAATTAATTTTCCAGTAATCTTTAGTTCCTTTACTGTGAAAAATTAAGGATTGGTTGAATATCAAAAACCAAAAACTACTTAATGATATGACAGGTTTGAACTCAGCTATCTTTTTTTTTTAAAAATCTTCTATTTAAATTCTCAACCAACTAGTTTGCTCCTCCAAAACATCATTTTCTACTCTGTAATTTTTCTTTACCCTCTATTGCTCTTAAGTCCATCTATCATGTGTATATTTCATCACTGATAATTGTTTCTGAAGTTAAGAGTGACTAGCTGGCTTGGTCACTTTTGCAGTCACGGAATCTGCTTGTGGCCAAGCAGATACTCTATCACTGTTTTTTGGTGATGCCAGGATTCCAACAGTGAGCTCTCAACTCTATCTCCTGTGGGAATCTAGGCAGTCCAGCTGAGACCAAGAAGTGCTGAGATTCTAAAGAACTACTGGTATAACACTGGCATAGTTTTGTTTTCTTTCCCCTTGACAAAATATATGACCTCCTTTCATCTCACTTTACAAAGAAAGTTCAAATACGAATTTTTATTCAGCTCTGTATAGTGGCACATTGCTGCTTCCCCAGATTGCCATAGAAGAACACTGATTTTTCTCATTATATTTCCTAGTACAGCAGGTGAACTCCAGTTACTGACAAGGAAAGCACTATCAAGGCTCTCAAACAAATACATTTGCAAACCGAAGTGAAAGAACATATTAGAAAGAATCAAAGAGGGGCAGGGCAGATCAAATACACATCTATTTACAACTCATGGATCAATTTTCAAAAATTAACTCACATCTATAACGACTGTGGAAATGATACTGCATTTGAAAAATAAAGCATCTTACAGGAAAGTTTAATGTGTACAGTATATTTAACAGTGTCACGTTCCTTTGGAGCACAGCAATGTCAAAAATGGCTCTAAGTCACATTTATGTATACATTTTTTTAAAAAATAGGAGAACTGTTCACTCTACCCTGTGACTTGCTTTGCAATGAGGGAAAGGTCTACAAGCTAGGACTATGCATAACTATTTTTTAAGAGTGAGCAACCTCTCCCCAGATGGCTAATATCTCAAATGAACAATTCATTTCATCTTGTAATTAAGTAATGTTTGCTGGATCTCAACCAGAAGCATCACTGAGCTTCTCTTTGGCTTCCTATCATCACTGACACCTTACAAGTGAGACTGGTCTTACTCATTGTCACTGTAGAACACATAATGAAATGCTTCAGTTTCAAGAAAATTGCATTTTATAACAATTGTTACCAAACCAAACATATCAAAACTGTCTTCTGCATTTTAATAGTATAATATAATATTCAATGAGGTATTTCAGTTAATGCATCCTTCCCCTTCACATATATTGAGTTATCCTAAAGATGAAGCTGCTGTGGGCTTTTATTTGGTGTTGCTTTATCTTTCCCACACAACTGTGGGAAAATTCACATCTTTTTTTGGTTCATTGGAAAACAGAAACATTAGCCTTTATTTTTATTTTACAGCTTACTTCTCAGAATTGTTATTTGTGTAATTCGTGACAACAGGGGAGTCTACAGTGCTCAAATCACAGAAAACTACCACAGACTTATTAGATCTTAATCTTACAACCCTAAACTGAAAACATTCTCTATTTCAACACTGATGTAGGGCCAGCATTTTTTTGAGAAAAGTTTGGTTCTCCTGTGAGGTACATCACATAAACATACTGACCAAAAGGAAAAAAAAAAAGTTTTCTAGAAATAACAGAAACTTGATGTTACCCTCTTCAAAAGCAATTGGAAGAGACTGGGAAGCCTTTTGTGCAGGCCTCTCCTGGTTACACCAACCCTGAGAGGGGCAGCTCTTTGATATAATGCTGGAACACACTGCTGTCTATACAGATATGGAGGGGAGCCACTTGAGAACCAGTCACCAGTAGAAGCCAATGTCTGGCTCTTGATCTTATTTTCCTAATGAACTAGTCTATTTTCCCTTAAATTGATCATCTAAATGTTTTATGTTAATTTGTTCATCCATCCCCAAATGCGTTTAGTGATACTATGTCAAAGAGGGGTACAGGGAGCCTCTAGTTACAAACAGGATCACCCTGTCAGGGAGGTGCCCAATGCAGGGTGGTGCTGGACAGCAGCTGCGGGCAAAACTGCAGAGACAGGAGAGCCCCCAGGAAGCCCACTCACTGACGAGGCTTACTTTTGTCTTCAGGCTATGTTACTATCATTTGCTATATTGGCATCTGATAAAAGTGCATTTTGTAAAATACAATTATCAATTTATAATATGCCTTCTATACAAAAAGAGAAACGGGGTGATGCCCCCACCCCACCCTACCCTGGTGGAAAGGAAAGCACTAGCACATGTAAACATGGTGCTGGACTGAGCTAGCCTTCATAAAATCAGAGTCTATGCCAGGAGCTGTTCAGTGGACACTGGTTCCTCCCCACAGGGAATATCAAAACTGCACCTGGTCAGGTGCTAAGGACTGAAGTTTGTTACTTCAAGCAACAGGGAAAACACTCTTTGGGAGGTGCCTCAAGCTCCCTCCCCTCATGGCTACTAGTACCACAGCCCAAACGGGTGGAGATGTGGGCACTGTGGCGCACTGCTCTAACAGGGACTGCTAGCTAGGAGAGATCTAATTCTGAGCTTGAACTAAATGACCAGGTAGATCCTGTGGCAACAGTTTCTTTCAGACAGTCTTTCAGAATGATTTTTATGATTTCCTCTTCTCCAAATGTGATGTTTGCCTATATGTGGTAGAATGTATCTCTTTAAAACATGAAAAGTTCTTAAAATATATCAGCAGGTCATTATATTACTGATCCTCATTTTAATAGAGTTTTAAAATATCCCAAAGGGGGATAAATATTAATTCATCCACTGAATTTCCTTCGCTTCTTTTATATATTCTGATTTGCACATGTAAAATAATGCACACTCATGAAAGTTTGAACTCCTATGGTGACCTTGACAAGTCCAAGTCAATTCCTAAAATAGGCAATGGTAAAAATACTCAATGATGTTGTACCACATACAGGCTGACAACACTGCAAAAGAGTATATAAGAAATAACCACGTGTTGCTGAGGTTCATCTCCCTGGAAACAGCTTCCTTCTGACCCTTTACAGGTGGAAAGGCTCCTGTTTTATAAAAATGTGATAAGAGGTCCTCTTTTTCAATAAAGCGTTGATAAAGCCAATTGGCAAGGTCATCAGTCTCCAGGGGTACATCTTTAACTGGAAAGATCCTGTAATGGACATGTGTGACTGTTGGTTTCCTGTACCCAAGGATCCAAGTTTGAATATCTAGAGGTTCAGCTTTGGGATATGCTATGGTTGTATCTATTATCCATTGAAGGCCTTTTGATTTGCTCTCTAATTCTTTAGCATCTCCTCCTGCTTGACTTCCATTTTCCTGTCGTGGTACAAGTACACTCAAAATAATTTTTGTTGCACCAAATCTTGGCAAAGTGACATGTGTAAGAAATGGCAAGTTATTTTTCTTGGCATATGCCTGACTTGTTTCTCGCCTCTTCCTGAGGAAGCCCCCTTCGGGAAATAAAACAATCCATTTTCGATCTCTGCTCCTATAATTATTTTCTAGGTGCTTCTTGAGAAGCAGCAGCTGTTGCTCACGATGAGATTTTCCCTGCCTTATAAAGAAGTCTTCATGAATTAGAGAAACAATTCCAAAGTTGGTGTACTTAAAAATATGATCCATCAACCATATTAACTGAGCAACAGCCCGTCCTTTGTCCTGTAGGCACATCATCAGTGTGCACACATCTCCTGTTGCCTGATGGTTCACCAACATCATAGCTTCATCTTCTGAAATTGCTTTAATATCTTCCCCCCATTCCATCACTGTATATCCAGCGAACCATCCCCAGGAAGCCACCATTCCTAAAAGCCATTTATACATGGTTCCTTCAATATACCAGAACCGCTTACTGTCCAGCACTCGAAGGGGCTGCAGAACAATTACATAGCAGACGTAGGATGGAATATCAACCAGGTTGTTGAAGATCATGAAGGCAAATCTCATCAGGGCTTTCACCAAGATCCAGCCCCTTCGTGGAGCTTCTTCCAAAGACGCAGCCATTCTCACATTGGAGTCCATTCTGTCTTCCTCGGACTAGCCAGAGTCGGGCCCCGGCTGCGGGAGCAAGAGGAGCCGGAAGAATGCATGGCCGGCGGCGGGGCCGGCGGAAGGAGGCGGCGACGCGGCCCGGCCCCGATCCGGCAGAAGCGCGGCTCCAAGACTTGCTCCCCGGGGCCCAGCTGCGTTCGCCGGGGCTGGCGGGGAGGGGCGCTACTTCTTTCTTTTTTAACATGCTTCCTCTTTTATATCAGCCCCCATATTTTAACTGTATGAAGTAATATAGCAGTAGCCTTATGCTATCATATAACTATATACTATAATGGCTCACTATGATACTTATTGAAGAGCATTATGAATAACAGTTGTTTACAACTTCATCTTTAGTTCATGAGGATTTATTTCATGTTCTCTTAAATGCTATGTAATTTTTTTGTATCTAATGTTGTTTTTTATTTCACCAATTTGTTTTTTTTTTAATTTTTGAACATTTCTCTTTATATAAAGTCATTATTCAAGTCCCAAACTGCTTTTCTCTTGGTCTGTAATTCACTTCATTTTTCTTATCAAAATGCTTAGTTGTATGTAAGGTCTAGTTCTCTCACTGTCACTTGTCTTTATACCTTTCAATGGTAAAATTTTGAATAAAATTTTTATCATAATGTTGCCAAGTTTATAATTTTTAAAAATTTTGTAATTTTTTAGAAGAAATAGCACCTTTTTTGTGATTGTTGAGATTGAAATTAAGGGTGCCATTTCACTGAATTACATTCCTAGCATTTTTTTAAATTTAATTTTGAGATGAGATGTTAATAAGTTTCCCATGCTGGCCTTAAAATTTTAATCATTATGCCTTATCCTCCTAAATAGATGGTATTAGAAGCATGTATTAGGATATTAACACTATACACCCCCCATTTTTAATTTGGTGAGACACTTCTTTAGCACATATACCCAGCTTTTAATAATCTCTTTGAAGTAATCAGTCATGACTTTTAAAATTTAAATCACATTTATATCACTTTTCCTAGTACAGTCATATATTACTAACTGAAATTATTTCTAGTATTTTTAAAACTAATTTAATAAATGACTGTGGGGTTAGTTTTTGTTTTTGTTTTGTTTGTTTGATTGTTTTCCAGAGATTATTTTGTCATCTCTTTAGGGCTTGATGAAGAGTCTTCTTTTTTTTCCAGAATAATTATGTCCCCTATTATTGAATGGGTCCATGTAAAATATGTTGAAAATAATGATTTTAAAATGTTCATTCAATCCTCACATTTCCAAGGCTATTGGGGGCAGGGAAAGGACAATATTAATAACCAAGAAATGATTACTAGTGGGAGCACAGTACCATTGTCGCACTTGAAGTGTAATATTGATGTTTCAGTGATAAGATAGTGTAAAACCACCACCCTAGGTTTTGGGGATCCTATAAATCACCATGAATGGCTTTAAATCTTACTCTTCTTCAAAATAAAATTTTTGTACTTGTTTGAAAAATGAAGCACTATGTATGAGAAAGGTGAATAAGACTTAAGTTCTCTGGAGGTGCTGAGGTTAATCTTCAATTATAGTGTATAAATAGTCCAATCAGGAGGGTCTTACAATTTTCTCATCTTTTCCAAGAATAAAGAATGGAACATTTTGACCTTAAGTAACAAAAAAATGCATTTCAGGGAGGTGATATCACCATGTAAGTTTTTAGGTCAGAATCTTTGAAATAGGGAGGAAATCTATGCATATATATGCATATCTATAGAAAATAAAATATTTGAGTGAAAACACTGAAAAGTATTTCTTTAACTCCATTGGGATCACATAAAAATGAAAAAAATAGCTCATTTAATTTTAGTTACAACATAGTTACAATATTTTTAAATGTTGTAAAACACACTCATGGATACTAAACAAAACTAATGATATATAATGTACTTAATTTAGTAAGTAATACTGAAAAGTCATAAACATATCACAAAACTTTTGCTACCACATCAATAGGTACCTACTCTGTAGCAATATATCTTATCTAAATGCAACTTAGTTGCATATGCAAGTTTTTCATAACATAAGATTTAAGATTTACCTAGGCATAGTGGCATATGCCTAAAATGTCAGCAGCTGGGGGTGGTGAGGGAGGAGCATTGAAAGTTCAAAGCCAGCCTCAGCAAAAGCAGGGTGCTAAGAAAGTTATTGATGCCCTGTATCTAAATAAAATACAAAGAAAAGGGCTGAGGATATGACTGAGTGTTCAAGTGCCCCTGAGTTCAATCTTCAGTACCGGCTAGAAGAAAAAGTATAAATAATTATAGAAAATACAAAATAGGCTTGTGGATGTGACTCAGTGGTCAAGTACTCCTAGGTAAGAATACTAATTTTAACCTTAAAAGTAGTTGAAGAAGCATGAATTATAATTTTTTTTATACTGAAAATTCTATTTTACCTTTTTTTGAGATTTTAAATCTCACTGTGCCTCATATAGATAGATAAGTAAAATGGCAACTAAAAGTATAACTTTAATATATTTGAACACTGCTAAGGAAGAAGTTCACATAATCTTGGGTGACTCTGGCTACACCTAAAAGCCTAGTTACTGATGTAGAAGACAATCTCTTATGTGAGGATCCATCACAGTATGTGTGTGTGTGTGTGTGTGTGTGTGTGGGGGTGGGTGTGTGTGTATGTGTGTGTGTGTGTGTGTGTGTGTGTGTGTGTGTGTTTAGATATATTTTACTTTGTGAGCCTTGAAATTCAGGTTTACAGCACAGTATTTTTTTTCAAATCTAAAAGCACACTCTCAGTTTATTTGAAGAGCAGTTATTAGTTAATGGCTAAATTTTACAAGAAAAATAAAAGTACCACTTTTCCATGATTCTCCTGAGAATTGAATATCATAAAATGCAATCCCTTAGTGATTATTCAACCAGGGGCTGTATGTGTAACTCATTGGTAGAGTACTTGTGTAATGTAAATGAGGCCCTAGTTTCAATTTTTGGAACCATAAAAAATATCATAAGAAATCGTACAGAAAAAAGCTCAGATTTCTCACAGTGGCCACCATCACAGTCTCAAACCCTCTGTTGACTTTCACTTCTTTCCTTTCTTTTTACTCAGTTTCTCACATTTGCATTCGTGTTTACTTTACAAATATTCTCATGAAACAAATTTTTACCTCATGGAAAGTATGATGATGACAAAACAAAACTAAAAAATCAAAAAAAGAGATATTCTCAGTGCCCCTTATTTTATGAAACTACAAGTCAAAGTCTTCTGTAATTCCAGTGGCTAAGAAGGATGAGGCAGAAGTTTTTCAAGTCCAAACCAGCCTCAGCAAGGAGCAGAGTGCTAAGCAACTTAGTGAGACCCTGTCCCTAAATAAATTACAAGATTGAGCTGAAGTTAAATATTAAGTGCTCCTGAGTTTAAACCCCAGTACCCCCTGCAATAAGGTCAAAGGTTTTGATATAAAACTTAGAAGACACAAATATCTATGAGCTAGAAAAGTAGATGGGACTCTAATTTTGGCCAAATCACATTCATTCAATATGAGATGACAGAAAAAACAGTCAACCAAATGCTCATGTTTCCAATTGACAAAGTGTGGAACCAACCTAGATGCCTTTCTATAGGGAAATAAAGACATGGATACATACAAACACACACAATGGAATATTACTGAACATGAAAAGAGAATAAAATTATGGCATTTGCAGGTAAATTGATGGAGTTGGAGAATATCATGCTAAGTGAAGGAAATCAATCCCTCCCCCCCCAAAAAAAAGACAAATTCATTCTCTGATAAGCAGATGCTAATTCATAACTTTGAGAAGTGTGGGAACAGTGGAGTAATTTTGGGTATGTTCAAGGGGACTAAGGGAAGGGGAGGGGCACTAAGAAAGTTATTGATGAAAGATGGTGAAATGAGACCAACATCATTACCCTGGGTAATTTTATGAATGCATGAAAGGTGTGACCCTATTTTTTGTACTACCACAGATGGAAAACTGTGTGCTCTAGGTGTGTACAACAAATCAAAGAATATTCTACTGTTCTTTATAGCTGATTAGATAAAAATAAATAAATAAATAAATTTAAAAAATTGCCCAAGTTAGTTCACATCACAAGGAAGATTTTAATAGGAATCAAAACTACACATACATACAAATTAGAAATTAAGATCTGCTCTTTAAGCTATTCCTGAAACTCAGAAAATTCAATGAAGCTTTAATCATGTTTTCTAGCAGCTTTGGTTAATGTTTTGATAAATATTACTTAATGCTGTTCAATAATGATCATAATAAAAATTTGTTCATATAAAAGGCTTCATATGCACTAATCTCTGATTTTCTACTACTGCTAAAAATAAAAGAATTAGACACATATTGGAATAAAATAACCAGAAATTATTCTCTTACATTAATGGATGACTTAAATACAAGATTTTGAATGTGAGTGACTGTGAATGGACTCATATACAAATCATGGAAAGGCTATCTTACATCTAAAGGCTCTAAGCAAAGATTTTTTTTTACATTTTCTCATATCTAATGGCTTCTGGTATTCCTTTGTTTATGACCATAAACGCTTCCCTTCTGTCTTTATTGGGCCTCCTAAACAAAGAAGATAGATAAGCCTTTCTCATAGGGAAGATGTTGCTAACATAGCGAGTAATTACCCTCTAACTCCAACAGGGTCTGACAACCTATTTTAGGATATGAAAGACCCTCAAAAAGATTTGTGTTTTCAAATATTGTTTTCAAAGATTGACAAAAGTCAGTTTATTTTGCAGAATGAGTGATGTAGTTCTGTGCCTCTGCAGTCCAGAACAGTTGGAAAAAGAGCCACAAACGTAAGATTAGGACAGGGAATTACATTTCAGAGCTGACAAAATCTTGAATACAAAAGAAAACATAAATTCAGAGAGAATCATAGCCATATAAGCCCATTTGACTGAATTAAATTTATAAGAAGAACAGAGGACAGAGGCATTTTAAAACGATTTAGTGTATTTTTTTCTATATTGTTTTTAATGTTTTCCGCAATTATAGATTTTTGGATCATGTTGATTACTACTTCATGTACCTACAATGGATATGGCAACTGAATTTACACCCATACTCATGCACTTATCACTTATCTTTTTTCTCTATAGAAATGCATATGTATATGAACATATTTTTCCCACATTTCCAAGATTTTTGCCGTGAAATTTCTGTGATATCACTTCTCTGAAATGCATTTTTGTTATTTCACGTAAGTACATCTAAGTGTTTTACTCCATATAGTTGGAAAATATGCGACAATTTTAAGGCCCTTCTTATTTGCCATTTATACACTATAATTAAAGATCAACATCAGCACCTTCAGAAAATTTAAGTCTAATTCACCTTTTGGCAAGTAGGAGAAATTTTATTTTTAAAAAGAGTAATAGATTTAAAGTCATTCACGGTGACTTAGAGAATCCCAAAAACCGAGGGTGTTGACTTTTCTCTGCCCCAATAGTCTTTGAAATGTGAAAATTGCATGAACTCTCTAGAATCATTTTCAACACAATTAGCATAGACCCATCCGATAATAGGAGACCTCCATATTTTTTTAAAAAACAAAAAGCTTTCACCAACCTAAAGAGGTGATAAAATAATCTCTGAATAAAAAAAAATAAGTCATTCATTAGATTGGTTTTAAAAAATACTAAAAATAATTTTAGTTAGTAATACATAACTGTACTCTAGAAAAAGTAATATAAATGCAATTTTAATTTTTAAAGTTGCTAATGATTACTTCAAAGAGAGTATAAAAAGTTGGGTACATGGGCTGGAGTTGTGTCTCAGTGGTAGAGTACTTGGATAGCATGTGCAAGACACTGACTTTGATTCTCAGCACCACATATAAGTAAATAAATATCCATCAAAAACTAATAAAATATTTTTTAAAAGCTCGGTACAATTCTTTATGCTTGTAATTCTTGTGGCTTAAAATGCTGAGAAAGGAGGATTTTGAGTTCAAATCCAGCCTCAGCACAAGCAGGGTGCTAAGCAACTTAGTGACACCATGTCTCTAAATAATATACACGTGCTCTGGGAATGTCTCAGTGATCAGGTTCCACTGGGTTCAATCCCAGACACCATAATAAAAAGTGGATTTTTAGTGTTAACATTATAATACATGCCCCTAATGCCATCAATTTGGGAGGATTAGGCATGAGGATTGAAATTTTAAGGCCAGCTTGGGCAGCTTACTAACATGGTGTTTCAACATTAAATTCAAAAAATGGCTGGGAATGTAATTTATTAAAATGGCATCCTACATATCAATATCAATAATCACAAAAAAGAGGTGTTATATCTTCTCAAAATGTTACAAAAAATAAGTTAAAAATTTATAAACTGGGCAAAATAAAATAAAAATTTTATTCATAACTGATAGCATTGAAAGGTACAAAGAGAAGTGACAGTGGGAGACAGACAGCACAAGCAAGGTGTTGAGCAACTCAGTGATATTCTGTCTCTAAATAATATAAAAATTGTGCTCTGGGTGTGGCTCAGTGATCACACCTAGAGCTAGAACTCACATACAACTAAGCACTTTTAATAAAAAAAAAAAAAAAAGAAGTGAAAGATACAACAAGGGAGAAGCAGGTAAGAGACTTAAATTACCAATTTATTTTGATGAAATTTTCAATATAATAATAATAATAAGAAGAAGAAGAATAACATTTTAACAAATGAGAGAAATAGAAAATAGCATCAGATACAAAAAATTAGATAGTATTTATGAGAACAGATAACAAATTTTCATTAACTAGAAATGTAGTTGTATATAACAGTTATTGTTCTGTACAAAGTGTTCACTTATTTAATATATATGATGCTTCTCACTAAGTATCATAGTGAGCGAGGATAATACTTAGTTACATTATAGCATAAGGCTACTTCTATATTATTTCAGACAGTAGAATTACAGGGGCTGGAATAAAGAGGAGATATATTCAAGAAGAAAGAAATACTAAAGTTTGAGGCAAAATTGAACTTTAGAACCTAGAAATATTTTGGTTTCATTACACCCTATTTATCAAAGTGAACAAAATATTACATAAGTATTATATAAAAGTGATATCTGTATAACATATCACATGTATAGAGGCTTTCAAGGGAATTATGTAGAGCTTATTACAAAATAGAAATTTTCAGAAACACATAAAAAAACTGAATTAGAAATACCATGTGTGTAAATAAACCTCATCACTGTAAAGACAACCATTTTTTATTCAATTAAAAGTACAATATTTCCCCATAAAAATTTTAGCATGATTTTATTTTAATAAAAGCAGAGAGAAAACCGAACTTTTTTTTTCTGAAATTTATATGGGAAATAAAATATGCAAAATACTCACAAACCTTTAATTCAGAAGAACAAATAAAATAGTGATTGTTATGTGACACTAATGTATATTATAAACTATATTGCAATAATATAGACCAAAAAATCATAACATGAAAAAAATCTGAATTCATATTTATGTTCATTTTCGTATTGCTAAGAGCAACAGAAAGTCTATCTAAATTCAATCATGTGAAAAATAACATTAGACGTGAATGGATGAAACTCACCAATTTAAACTTAGAAATTGGGACTGATGGCACAATTCATGTGTGCATAATGTGTAGGTTACAACCTTAACAACACAAAAAAAAGATGATGTTAAGGAGAAAATTATGCTGAAATTAAAGAAGAATTTTAAAATTATGGATCATTCTTCCACCTATAAATACACTTAACAAAAAACTACTAATGTTATAAGTGTCTTCTTTTAAAGTAAAAAAATGAGTAGACTGACTAAGAAACATTGCACAATTTAGAAAATATCTACCTTTAATCAGTACAAAATACTAGATTACACTGGGCATTAGATCTATGTTGAGCAAAGTACCACATTTGGGACCAAATTTCCAAAGGCCAGAATAACCCTCAGTAAAGAAAAATGTGGGAGAAGTGGTCCACATGTATCTAAGGCACAGAAAATGTCTGATTTTCTAGGTATCATGAATATATTCCCAACAGTTTCATGAGCTGGGATAAATGCAAAGAAGTAGCCAAATATCAAAGGTGCCAGTTCATCTCAAGACATTATCAGCATATTTTCTCAACTGTTCTTGCTGGCAGTATTGTATTGTGGGTGTAGTAGTGTAAAATAAAGTAAATCACCAATACCCTGAGTGAGATTTTAGACCTTCCAGAGCCCTGTCCAAACTCTGCTGACCACAGTAATAACTCCACAACTACCGAATGCTTCTAAAATAAATTTGTTTGTGCATTGAGTTTTTCAACTTTAACAATTTTTTTCAAGTTATTATGTTCTGAAGTTTCAAATTTTAGATGCAAAGGTAACTGAGCATGTGCAAATATCTGTAAATTGCAAACAAATAAATTTGCATTATTTTTCTAGGGCTTTTATGGACTATGGTTTCTAACAGTCATTCACAAAAGAAGTCAGGAAATAAAATCCCTATTTATTCCCAAGATATCTTTACACAACACTCTTACACTGGCTACTTTGCATAAACTTGTCTCAGGCTTTTAATGCATAAATCAAGTAAATTTCCTGCAGCCTGTACAGTGCTTTTGGAATGGCTATTATAATAATCTAAAATTGTCATGTGTGGTGACATATGCCTGAAATCCTAGAAGTTCAGGAAAATGAGGCAGGAGAATTGTTAGTTTGAAGACAGCCTCATTAAGATAATATGACTCCAAGAAACTTAGTGAGAGCCTGTATAAAAATATAATATAAAAAGGAATGTGGATGTGGCTCAGTGGAAAGAACCCTGGGTTCAATACTCAGCACCAAACCAAAAATTAAAAAAAATAAAAATAAGGATTCCAGGGTACAAATACATGTAAAAAATGTTGGCAACAATAAAAATTTAATAAATATATTTTTGATAAAATTGTTCAGGTACTTTAAAGTCCCAAAATAAAAATGCTACATAATCCACTAGTAATAATTTGGAGTAGCAGCAGAAGATTGTACATGTCTGCACTCCCAGTGGCTTATGAGGATGAGACTGGAGGATCTCAAGGTAGAGACCAGATTCAAAAACTTGGCAAGGTCCTAAGTAAATCAATAAACCCTTTCTCAAAAATAAACAAATAAATAAAAGTGGTGGAGACTGGGTATTTAGCACATTGGTAAAGTGCCCATGGGTTACTCCTTGGGTTTAATCCTCAGTACCACAAATAAATAAGTAAGTAAGTAATTAAATAAATAAATAAATAAGAGAAGGAGAGAGATAGATTGAACTTCCATGTAATTTAAATTCTAAATAAATAAAAAGAAATTAATTCTGTGTATATATGTAAAGCAATTGAAATCCTTTTGTTGAAGATATTTCTGCCCTTCTATTGAAAAACTGACAAACTAACTGTGTATAAATTGGAAAACAGACACATTTTGAAATATTCATGCTGTGAGAAAGTATTTAAATGATAACATTGGTGAATTTGATCTGTATGTATTAACATAATGTATGAGTGCTATAATTATTCAATATGATTTATATAAATAAAAAGATAAGTACCACATATTATTCATGGATAGATAAAATATTATAAAATATAAAACTAGGATACAAATAATATGTAATTATTTTAGGTTTCTAAATGAAAAAATGAATCTAATGAGGTATGCCTTAGTTAAACATATAATATTTCTTTGGAAAAGAGTGTCAAACTGACTTTGACAAAATGCCAATATTAATTAAAAATTTTGAAATGAATAGGTATATGTTTAAGGGTCATGTTATTCTTGTCTTTTGCTAGTATACTTCAAATATTTCATAATATTTTTAAATTTAATAATTGAGACAGATAATCAGGTAGAGGCAGCGTTTTTAGAATATATAGATGTTTGATGATGAAAGGCAGAAGCACTGGGGATAGTAGAGAAATCTTTGGGTTCAAAAATGAAGCTGTGGCTTTTATTTTCCTTATTATTCTTCTAAATGATAGAAAGCAGAATACATATGGATGAGAGTGGCAATGATTTGTCCTGAGATAGACATAGAAAATTTGGCAAATGAAGGGGATAAAGAATAGAGCAGGGCCTGTGAGAACACAGGAAGAAATGAGTTGTAAAATTATTGTCATTACAGGGCATATGTCTCTTCCACTGTAACTGAGGATGGCAAAGCAGGACAGGTAGACAAGCTGACAAAGCATTTCTAACTTAGGAGCCTGTGACAGACTGGAAGTATGAGGCACATCCACAAATATAGAGGGATCACAGTGGGCACTTTGCAACCCAAGGATGACAGAGAAGCAGTGACACAGTATTTTCAAAGAATGAGGCCGAGGTCTTAATAGGGAAAAGTCACAAGATTTCTTTCTGTGCAGTATCAAGGAGATATTTGTATCCACAGTGTTGTCAATGTCAAATTGTTTTTTAAAGCAACACTGGTAGCAGCAATTGACAAATATTTCTCAATAAATAAATTAAAATCATAATCTAGTTGCTTGGAAAGATTGTTGTTGTAAATTGGTTTAATGTGTTTTTTTTTATTCAACTGATTAAATGCTGAGCTTAACTTTAAGAAAATGTATTACCTTTTGCCCTAAACTGAAACTCATCTAAGATGAAGGAAAACTTTCATAACCTTAAAATCATTATCTTTTAAATATCTTGAGAACATTTTCAATACTTTTTTAAATCAAAATCAACAGGTCTCAGGGTAAATAATACAATTTATTCAAATGGTTTTGATTAACACATAATCATATGTTTATGGGATTTTAGATGGTGTTTTGATGTATTGTGTAATGATCACATTAGGGCAATTGCCCTACTTGCCATACTTATCAACTTTTATCATGTTTTTATGGTGTGTTTTATGGAGTCCTCTCTTCCAGCTATTTTGAGACATAAAATGCACTGTTGTTAACTATATTCACTTGACTCTGCCATAAAATACTTGAACTTATTCCTCCTATAACTACAATATTGTACCTGTTGACTGACCTCCCTCCCCTCATCTGTTTTCCCAGGCTTCTGTTAACTATATTGCTCTACACTCAACTTCTGTGAGATCACCTTTTTTAGATTTCCCATGAGTTAGATAATGTAGTCTTTCAGTATCTGGCTGTTTTCAATTATTATAATTACATTCCAGCTCATCCATGTTGTCATTAAAGTATATATTTAACAAGAAAATAATGTTCAGAATTTACAAGGATTCAACTAACTCACTGGAAAAAAATGACTTATTTAAAAAATGGGTTGTTGACCTGAATAGATATTTTTTTCAAAAATGACCAACAAATATTTGAAAAAAACACTTAAAAATCAGCAGACCATCAGGGAAATACAAATCAAAACCACAAAGAGTACAGGAGTTTTAAAAATCTCACCAACACAGGGGTTGGGGTTGTGGCTCAGTGGTGGACCACCTGTCTAGCATGAGTGAGGTACTGGTTTTGATCCTCAGCACCATATATAAATAAAGAAAAGAAAAAAATCTTGCCAACACACTAATAAATAAAACCTAGAGTGTCCCAAAGTATATAGATGCAAAAATGTAGATTGTGATCATTTATAATTTTATGATTTCCTTAATTTTAACCCTTTACCTTATATATTCATTCTATTGTTAGAGTATTAAAATTTGTCATTAAAAAAATCTTCAAGTATACTGACATTTGTAGCTCTTGAAGGTAAGATTTAGGAAAGAAGTCATCCAAGATAATAAGATGGAGAGACAGAACCAAGTTTTAGACTTAAATTGACAGGAGATGTCAGAGGCGGTAGTAAGAACACTTGATTGAGTCATTACGCTTTAATTCCAGTCTGGACAATACCTGGAACAAGTTCCTGGATTCCTATATATTTCATTGTCTATAAAAGCAGAGGCTTAAATTAAATAATCTCCCAAGTTCTACTATTTTTAAATTTCTTACTCATCTTCAGTTCAATAGAAATTTTTTTTTGGAAAAAAAAAGACTCACAGCTATATCCAATTTTCAACTGCACAATAAGAAATGTCCTCAACACAGCCAGGCTATGTGCAGGATTAACAATATCACTCTGACATCACGGGCTTTGTACTCTCATCCTGGCTTCCTTAACCAGGTTACCTTCCTTCGGATTCAGAGACAAAATTTAGAAAATAAAAGTAGGTAGAAGCGAAGATTAGAGTGAGGTAGGGGAAATTATGTGCGTGTTTCATTCAGCGCTCTGGTCGAACTGGGTGTTCCTTTAAATTAGCATGTAGAATTCCTTGAGAGAAAATTGAAATGAGGATAGGGAGAAGTTAGATCAAGATGAAAGGGAAAATGAAATTGTATCTACAACCTTCTTAGCCAATGTTTTTATTAAGTAGCATTGTTTATGCTCACTCTTCAATCTTGTAGAAAAACATTTTTAGAAATATCAAAGAGGTTAGCAAATTCAAAATATATATAACAGGAAGTGATTTCTAGGAAAGAAGTAAGCAACTGATCTCATAATTATGCAGCCGACATGCAAAAGTAACAATTGACATGATATTCAGAAATTAAATGAAGTGTAAGAAAAAAAATCACTTAATAATGAAGAGAGTAGTTCTGATTTGGTTCAACTGTAATAATATTCTCCTTAACAAAATATTCTCTGCTGAAGAAGTGCCAACTTACCCTCAATCTTTATATAACTAGGGTCAATACCAATATTAGACAGTCTGAATAATTTAGAAATTGTTCAGGTACATATGTGCTTTCAAAATGGTAAGCATAATCAAATACAACTTGCTCAGGATATGGAGATAAAAACATTTTCTAATATACCTGAGTTGATTGCAAAGTACATTTAATGTAAAATGTAATTGAAGGACTGCTTTTCTGTGCATTATCAGTGTGATATTAAACAATTGTAAATGGAATTTTTCAAAAGATTTTGTAGCTAGAAATATCTTCCTTATTTAAGATTTATTATAGAAATAATGATGGTCTTGGCTTTACAACTCTTCCCTTTTATTTTGTAATCAGGTTCTACTTACTATTATTTCTAAATGTGGATGGGAAGCTTTTGCTGATCTTCACACTCTGCGTGTGTGATATGAACACAAACCCAGGAATGCTGGCAGGCTTTAGAAACTGGAAAGACAGGTAAAATTCTTCCCCTGGAGCCTGAAAGAGGAATTAGTCCTTATGACCCCTGAGCTCAGCCCCCCAAGAGAGGAACAAATACAGATTTGGGTACCTGATAGTGAGGTGTGGCAGTACCACATATCTGAAAATGTGGAAGTGGCCTTAGAATCAGTAATGAGGAGATAACAGACAAATATTAAGGAACATGGCAGAAAAGCCCAATTTCCTTGAATAGACACAATTGCCTTGAACACACTTAATAGAAACATGGATGTTAAAGGTGCTACTCATGAGGGTTCAGAAGGGAGTGTGAAGGTGGGTACAGATAACTTATTGCATTTCAGAGAATACCTAAGTATCATCATCAAACTGCTGGTAGAAATATAGATGTTAAATGTGTCATTACTGAGGATGCAGAAAGAAGGCAGGAATAAGTTATTGAAAATTACAAGAAAGGGATTCCTTGTGGTATAATGGCAGGAAGCTTGCTGAGTTGTGTCTTACAGTTATATGGAAACAATTGTGAGCGATGAATTTTTATATTTAGCAGAGAATGCTTGGAAGCAAAGTGCCAAAGGTTTCTCTGGTTTCTTCTTGTTGTTTATAGTAAAATGCAAAGGAAACAAATTGAGAAAGTAATTTCAGTAAAAGAGAGTACATATTCTGTGATTTGGTAAATGATGAGCTTATCCTGATTACACAAAAGATGCTAAAACTAGAAAACTTATGATCAGGAAGGTAGAGTCAAGGATGTAGCTAAACAATTACATAATAACTTAATAAATAAAGTTATTAAAATAAAATTTAATTAAAAATTCCCTGTAATTTTTATTCTTTCAAGGCATGCTTTTAGGTGCCTTGAAAGAATAGAAATTACAGGGAATTCAAGAACAGAGAGAGACCTTTGAAGAGATCAGACATGTGGCTAATGAATTCCTCAGCCATCTCAGCAGAAGTCAGGAAGAGAGATTGGATTATTTAGGGAAGCTCTTTGGAGGAACATCTTGTTTAATGGAGCAAATCTCGGATATACATGGGGACCCACAAGATTCTTTGAGTGTTGCATCAGCAGGAACACTGTCAGCTTGAACTGAAAGGGAAAGAGACAGGACAAAATGAAGGAAGGCTGTCAGACTCCTAAAATTGTACAGCACAGAAGAAGGCTGATGGAAATACTCAGCTGAAAATATATATTACCATTCAAGCAAAAGGGAGGATGACTCAGATGGCAGAGCTGCAGGCCCAGATGGCATAGCCAAGAACCACAGAGGATTCTTCCCAGGTCCTGAAAATTAATGGAGTTTGCCTAGTTGAATTTCTAAATGTTGAGGGAGTCGGAAGTAACTCCTTTTACTCTTCTTACCCCTCTCTTGGATCCCATCTCCATCACACCATTGTATTTTGGATGCAATCTGTTTTCTAGTTTTTTTCAGCCTAGAGATAAAGAGGGATTTTTCCCCAGAATAGATCATGCAAGAATCTTAATCACACCTGTTTTGACCTGATAATATTTATATGAGATTTTAGAACTGAATTATGCTACAATAGGTTGAGAATTTGGAGACTGTTGGGATAGTTTGAATAGATTTTACATGTGGGATAGATGTAAATCTTTGTGGTTAGAAGATGTACTGTACTAGGATAAACAATGTTGATTCTCAAATACACCCACATCCTACTCTCCTGAGCTGGTGAATGTTATCTTAATGGGGTGAAAAGAATTTTGCAGATATAATTAAATTAAGGAAGTAGTTATAGGTGGATTATCTTAGATTATCTAGGCCAAAGCAATGAAATCACAAGGATTTCTTACAATAAATTATGCAGGAAGGTCACATAGAGAAGAAGCTGCATGCCAAAAGCAGAGATTGAAGTGATGTGGCTATAAACCAAGTGAAACTGGCAGTCTCCAAGATCTAGAAAACACAAGGAACAGACTGACCTATGGAGCCTCCATTTGAAATGACCAGACCATCACTTCCATCTTAGCCCCAGTAACAGATGACAAATACAATGCATTTTTTCCTTTTGCCATAAATTCTTCAATTTCCAGACAAATATGACATATAATATACTCTAATTGGAAAAGCATTGTTAAATGTCATAAATAAATCCAGAATAAATTAATTATCACTAGAATAAAATAAAATAACTGGAATATTAAAATAAGGTTTTCATTAGAGCTATAACTCTGAAATGTCATCCAAGGGGCATTTCAGGGTAACTATATATTTTTCTGAATAATTTCTTTTAGCAAAGTAAAATACATTTTTATAGGATCAATCTTTTACATCTGGCTTTAAGACACCAAAATATGTTAACTGCTATATAAAAATAAAGATACATAAATCTCAGAAACTTATTATATTTCACTTTAATTGATAACATAAGTACAGTAATATGTTATATTGTAGAATTTTTTAGATAGGAGATGTAAATGAAGCAATAATGAAGTATTAAATATTTGGGCCATTCCAGTTTTAGTATTTAAATAAGTTGTAAACACATATATGTTAAAGACTATGTGTGATAGAAATTGTTGTGTGACATTCATACACACCTTATTGCTAATTCTAACAATGGTCTACAACTCAAATATCATAGGGTATTTTAACAATAATCTCATGATCATGTAGATATCTATGGTATTTGTAAGCAATGGCCCCACTACCATCAAAGTTTATAAAGGATCAGCTCTGTCATGCTGTTTCTGTAAATCTGGACTGAAAAGAACTTTTGTCATCATCTCAGATTTTATATATATGGAGAGAGAGAGTCAATCCCTATATAGACAAAGAATATAATTTTTAATATATGAAAGCCCACTCCAGCTTTGATTAAATGCATTAATAACTATTTGTTCATTTTATGTTACTGGTGAATGAGATAAAATACTCAGGAAAGCTTAGTCCTGAAGTTTAGTGCTATTTGGTTAAAATCAGAGATGCCATTGTTGGGACAACACTGTCCACTAAATTCTAAACTATGCAGATAGAATTAATATGTTATCCACTCTTAATGAAAATATGACTTCACAATCATTACCATATTAAATTTCATAACAAGTCTATGAGCTTATAAGAAAATTATTCTGACTTTAAAGATAAATGTTTTTCAAATTTAAGAGAAAGTAATTGCACTACATTTTTTCTTAATTTACTTAAATAGACACAACTTCATCTTGTAGCTTTCACTAAAAAGTGAAGTAATCAAAATATTTCAGACTCATACACATTTGTTGTATTTTATAGTTGTTGGCCATTGACTATATAAAGTAAGTTGAATAAAAGTTTTATTTTTTAAGATAGAACAGAAAAGTGTTAACAGATTGATAGCAAACTCCTTCTGTTCTATGTTTCCATTTCATCCCTTAAAATATAATTTCATTTCTACCCTTGAGATATAAACCAAGAAGTGTATTTTACCATGTAAAGCATTTTACCAGTTCTACAGGCTAGAAGACAGTTTGAAATGATCAATTCAATAAATTAAACTTCAATAGCAAGACCCCTAGTTTAGAACTGACCTGGCATATTCATAACTTATGGTTCAGAGAGCTAAAGCTTCGTTATAAAATATTTCAGGAATTTTGACATTTTTAAAATAGAAGCACTTGTCTGCTGGGTACTCTGTTGGGCAAGTTCTCTATAAAAACATGGTCATGCAAACTTAATTTAGGAATTCCAAATTCTTTCCTGTCACTTTTCTTTTAGACACAAATATTTTACTTCAATTTGTACATATATATTAATACACACACATACAAAATGTGTATAGCATGTATACACATATATAAACAACTGGATATCCTCACATGTATTATACATACATAGGCTATATTCTTGTCATGTATTTGCTTAACAGTAATAGTTAGCCGTTGTTAAGAATAAAATGCAAAACCCTAGTGTCTATATACTCTGAATGGACTTACATTTTTAATCTTTTAAAACAATCCTATATAGTATGTTCTATTACTGTCTCCATTGTATAAAAAAAAATATCTAAGACATAAATGTTATATGATTTTTCTAAAGTCAAATACAATGAAAAAAGTGCTACTGAAATTTGAACCTAATAAACCCAAGGCCAAAATCTATCACCTAATCCTTACAAAAATAATGTAAGTGAAAACAAATATCTCATTTTGTAATTAAGGATATAATTGGTAAATAGCACTGGGAGAATTTCAACCCATATAATCTGATTCTAGAAACTAATCTTGTCTACTGCAGTATATTGACCTTTGATATTTTTATCTTTTTAGAACCACTAAATATAGAAAGTTATTATATTAATGTAATAAAAAGGTTTCAAATTAAAGGCCATGAAAAGAAGTATGCTATCAAATACTTCTCTTTCCTTTACCTAGGATGGGTGGATAATGATAACATACTATTTCATTAAACGATTATTCATCTTCCCATTCCTTTTACAAACTGTAATACAAAGTATATGTAATTCAAGATCATTTCTAGCCTATTGATCATTTGAAATTCCTTTGTCTCACAATAAAATAATAGAATCAGCATCTACTGTAGATGTTAGAAATTAAAGTGCACCCACTTTGCGACCTCCTTAAGTAATTACCTGGCTCAATTACAGGCAATACTGACTTAGTTATCATTGTTTGTTATTGCCTTGCCTTGGTTTTTAAAGCCAAATTAGAATATAAAGATAAAATTCATTTTAGGTACTAATCACTGCAATTTCCCTTCTCTCTCCCTTTCCCTCCCACCTCTCATCCCTGTTTAATGTTAATCTTCTTCTCATGCTCTTCGTCCCTACTCTGTTCTTAGTTACTCTCCTTATATCAAAGAAGACATTTGGCATTTGTTTTTAAGGGATTGGCTAGCTTCACTTAGCATAATCTGCTCTAATGCCATCCATTTCCCTCCAAATTCTATGATTTTTGTCATTTTTTAATGCAGAGTAATACTCCATTGTGTATAAATGCCACATTTTTTAATCCATTCATCTATTGAAGGGCATCTAAGTTGGTTCCACAGTCTTGCTATTGTGAATTGTGCTGCTATGAACATGGATGTAGCAGTGTCCCTATAGTGTGCTCTTTTTAAGTCTTTAGGGAATAGACCGAGTAGGGGAATTGTTGGATCAAATGGTGGTTCCATTCCGAGCTTTCCAAGAAATCTCCATACTGCTTTCCAAATTGGCCACACCAATTTGCAGTCCCACCAGCAATGTACAAGATTACCCTTTTCCCCACATCCTCGCCATCACTTGTTGTTGTTTGACTTCATAATGGCTGCCAATCTTACTGGAGTGAGATGGTATCTTAGGGTGGTTTTGATTTGCATTTCTCTGACTGCTAGAGATGGTGAGCATTTTTTCATGTACTTGTTGATAGATTGTATGTCCTCCTCTGAGAAATGTCTGTTCAGGTCATTGGCCCATTTGTTGATTGGGTTATTTGTTATCTTATTGTCTAATTTTTTAGTTCTTTGTATATTCTGGATATTAGGGCTCTGTCTGAAGTGTGAGGAGTGAAAATTTGTTCCCAGGACATAGGCTCCCTATTTACCTCTCTTATTGTTTCTTTTGCTGAGAAAAAACTTTTTAGTTTGAGTAAGTCCCATTTGTTGATTCTAGTTATTAACACTTGTGCTATGGGTGTCCTATTGAGGAATTTGGAGCCCGACCCCACAGTATGTAGATCATAGCCAACTTTTTCTTCTATCAGACGCCATGTCTCTGATTTGATATCAAGTTCCTTGATCCACTTTGAGTTAACTTTTGTGCATGGCGAGAGAAAGGGATTCAGTTTCATTTTGTTGCATATGGATTTCCAGTTTTCCCAACACCATTTGTTGAAGATGCTATCCTTCCTCCATTGCATGCTTTTAGCCCTTTTATCAAATATAAGATAGTTGTAATATTGTGGATTGGTTTCTGTGTCCTCTATTCTGTGCCATTGGTCCACCCGCCTGTTTTGATACCAGTACCATGCTGTTTTTGTTACTATTGCTCTGTAGTATAGTTTGAAGTCTGGTGTAGCTATACCGCCTGATTCACACTTCCTGCTTAGCATTGTTTTTGCTATTCTGGGCCTTTTATTTTTCCATATGAATTTCATGATTGCTTTCTCTATTTCTACAAGAAATGCCGTTGGGATTTTGATTGGCATTGCATTAAACCTATAGAAAACTTTTGGTAATATCACCATTTTGATGATGTTAGTTCTACCTATCCATGAACAGGGTATATTTTTCCATCTTCTAAGATCTTCTTCTATTTCTCTCTTTATGGTTCTGTAGTTTTCATTGTATAAGTCTTTCACCTCTTTTGTTAGGTTGATTCCCAAGTATTTTATTTTTTTTGAGGATATTGTGAATGGGGTGGTTGTCCTCATTTCCATTTCAGAGGATTTGTCGCTGATATACAGGAATGCCTTTGATTTATGCGTGTTGATTTTATATCCTGCCACTCTGCTGAATTCATTTATTAGCTCTAATAGTTTCTTTGTAGACCCTTTTGAATCTGCTAGGTATAGAATCATGTCATCTGTAAAGAGTGATAATTTGAGTTCTTCTTTTCCTATTTTTATGCCTTTAATTTCTTTCGTCTGTCTAATTGCTCTGGCCAGTGATTCAAGAACTATGTTGAAAAGAAGTGGTGAGAGAGGGCATCCCTGTCTTGTCCAGATTTTAGAGGGAATGCCTTCAGTTTTTCTCCATTCAGAATGATGCTAGCCTGAGGATTAGCATAGATTGCTTTTACAATATTGAGGTATGTTCCAGTTATCCCTAGATTTTCTAGAGTTTTGAACATAAAGGGATGCTGTACTTTGTCGAATGCTTTTTCTGCATCTATCGAGATGATCATATGGTTCTTATTTTTAAGCCTATTGATATGGTGAATAACATTTATTGATTTCCGTATATTGAACCAACCTTGCATCCCAGGGATAAATCCTACCTGATCATGGTGCACAATTTTTTTGATATGTTTTTGTATCCGGTTCGCCAGAAGTTTATTGAGGATTTTTGTATCTAGGTTCATCAGAGATATTGGTCTGTAGTTTTCTTTCTTTGAAGTTTCTTTGTCTGGTTTAGGAATCAGGGTGATGTTGGCCTCACAGAATGAATTTGGAAGTTCTCCCTCTTTTTCCATTTCCTGAAATAGCTTGAAAAGTATTGGTATTAGTTCCTCTTTAAAGGTTTTGTAAAACTCTGCTGTATACCCATCCGGTCCTGGGCTTTTCTTAGTTGGTAGTCTTTTGATGGTTTCTTCTATTTCCTCAATTGATATTGGTCTGTTCAGGTTGTCAATATCCTCCTGACTCAATCTGGGCAGATCATATGACTTAAGAAATTTATCGGTGCCTTCACTATCTTCTATTTTATTTGAGGATAAGGATTCAAAATAATTTCTTATAATCTTCTGTATTTCTGAAGTGTCTGTTGTGATATTGCCTTTTTCATCCCGTATGCTAGTAATGTGAGTTCTCTCTCTTCTTCTCTTTGTTAGCATGGCTAAGGGTCTGTCGATTTTATTTATTTTTTCAAAGAACCAACTTTTAGTTTTGTCAATTTTTTCAATTGTTTCTTTTGTTTCGATTTCATTAATTTCAGCTCTGATTTTAATTATTTCTTGTCTTCTACTTCTTTTGCTGTTGTTTTGCTCTTCTTTTTCTAGGATTTTGAGTTGAAGTATTAGATCATTTATTTGTTGGTTTTTTCTTTTTTTAAGGAATGAACTCCAAGCAATAAATTTTCCTCTTAGAACTGCTTTCAGTATGTCCCATAGATTCCGATATGTTGTGTCTGTGTTTTCATTTATCTCAAAGAATTTTTTAATTTTCTCCTTGATGTCTTCTATAACCCATTGATCACTCAGTAACCTATTGTTCATTCTCCAAGTGATGGATGATTTTTCCTTACTTCTTTTATCATTGATTTTCAATTTCATTCCATTATGATCAGATAAGATGCATGGTATTATCTCTACTCCTTTATATTGTCTAAGAGTTGTTCTGTGACATAATATATGATCTATTTTTGAGAAGGATCCATGTGCTGCTGAGAAAAAAAGTGTAACTGCTTGATCTTGAGTGGTATATTCTATATATGTCAATTAAGTCTAGGTTATTAATTATGTTATTGAGTTCTATAGTTTCCTAATTCAACTTTTGTTTGGAAGATCTGTCCAGTGGCGAGAGAGGTGTGTTGAAGTCTCCCATGATTATTGTATGGTGGTCTATTAGACTCTTGAACTTGAGAAGAGTTTGTTTGATGAACATAGCTGCACCATTGTTTGGGGCATATATATTTATGATTGTTATGTCTTGTTGGTGTATGGTTCCCTTGAGCAGTATGTAGTGTCCCTCTTTATCCCTTTTGATTAACTTCGGCTTGAAATCTATTTTTTTGAAATGAGTATGGACACTCCTGCTTGTTTTTGAAGTCCATATGAGTGATATGATTTTTCCCAAACTTTCACCTTCAGCCTATGTATGTCTTTTCCTATCAAATGCGTCTCCTGAAGGCAGCATATTGTTGGGTCTTGTTTTGTGATCCATTCTACTAGCCGGTGTCTCTTAATTGGTGAGTTTAAGCCATTAACATTTAGGGTTATTATTGAGATGTGGGTTGTTCTTCCAGCCATATTTGTTTATTTATGTTACTAAACATGGTTTGTTTTCCGCTTTGAATATCTCTCCCCCCCTTTACTGTACTACCTCCCGCTGTTGGTTTTCATTGATATTTTCCATTTCCTCTTCCTGTAATATTTTGCCGAGGATGTTTCAAAGAGATGGTTTTCTAGCTGCAAATTCTTTTAACTTTTGTTTATCATGGAAGGTTTTAATTTCATCTTCCATCCTGAAGCTTAATTTTGCTGTATCCCAATGACTCTTAAGTTTGGTTTCTTTATGTTATCCCATATTTCTTGAATGTTCTGCTCATGGTTTCTTAACAGCTTTGCTGAGCTGTCTATGTTCTTCTCCAGTTGAAATACTTTGTCTTCATTGTCTGATGTTCTATCTTCTAAGTGTTCTACTCTGCTGGTAGTATTCTCAATTGAGTTTTTAAGTTGGTTTATTGCTTTCTGCATTTCCAGGATTTCTGTTTGTTTGTTTTTTATAACCTCTATCTTCCTGTATAATTGATCTTTTGCTTCTTGGATTTGTTTATGTAATTCATTGTCGAAGTGGTCGAAGTGGTCTTTCATTGTCTGATTTTGCTGTCTACTGTCTTCCTTGAGACTCCAGATCATCTGAAGCATGTATATCCTGAATTCTTTATCTGACATTCCATCTGCTGCAGATATTACCTCTTCTAAAGTTGAGTTGACCTGCATTGCTTGTGGTCCTTTCTTTCCTTGTCTTTTCATACTGATCGCATTTCTTTCTGCTTGGTGAAACTCTTGTGTTATTGATTTTTCCCCCTATATATTTATATTACTCTTGTATGGTTGCAAAGTCTCCCTCGCAGACTTTGGCGGTGGTTCTGCCCCTCCTCCAATTGGGGCAATGTGCCTACCACTCCGGCAGGCCGCTGGGCCTGTACTTTCGGTGGGCCTGTTCTTTCGATGGTCACAGGTTCGCCTACCTTGCAGGCATGAGCAGCAGCTTTGCCCCTCCGCTGGCCGCTAGGCCTGTTCTGTCGGTTGAAGGTCTGTCTACCTAACAGTAACTGGTGGCGGCTCTGCCCCTCCCCCACCCGGGGCAATGTGTCTGGCGGGCCACTGGGCCTGTTTTGTCAGTGGTCACGGTTCCGCTTACCTTGAAGGTGCGGGGGGCAGCTGTGCCCCTCCGCAGGTTGCTGGGTCTGACCTGCCGGTGGGTGGCAAATGCACCTACCTTGCAGGCGCGGGGGTGGCTCTGCCGATCCGCGGGTTGCTGGGCCTGATCTGCTGGTGAGTCACAGGTCTGCCTACCTTGCAGGCGCCCGGCGCCTCTGCCCCTCCCTCAACCGGGGCGGGACAATGTGTCTGGCCGGCCGCTGGGCCTGTTCTGTTGGTGGTCACGGTTCTGCCTACCTAGCAGGCCCGTGGGGCAGCTGTGCCCCTCCGCAGGTTGCTGGGTCTGACCTGCCAGTGGGTCGCAGGTCTGCCTACCTTGCAGGCTCAGGGGGTGACTCTGCCACTCTGCGGATTGCTGTGCCTGTTCTGCTGTTGGGTCGCGGGTCCGCCTACCTTGCAGGCGCCCGGCGGCTCTGTCCCTCCCCCAACCAGGGCGATGTGTCTGGTGGGCCACTGGGCCTGTTTTGTCGGTGGTCATGGTTCCGCCTACCTTGCACGCGCATGGAGCAGCTGTGCCCCTCCTCGGGTTGCTGGGCCTGACCTGCCAGTGGGTGGCAGTTGCGCCTACCTTGCAGGTGCGGGGGTGGCTCTGCCGCTCAGCGGGTCACTGGGCCTGATCTCGATAAGTAATACATTTACCAAAAAATGTTTGTACTAATTTGAAAATCTCTACAACTTTAAAAAGGAAAAAAAGTATTTCCACAAAGCCATTAATATATAGAGAGAAGTAAATGGTTTAAAATTTGCTGTTATGAGGCAGAACAAAAGATCATAAGAAAAATATCTGAAGTATTATGTACAGAAAGGTAATAGGAAAAATATGTATGCACTCTAGAATCTTATCTACAGGGAATAATTAATACTCAGAGTAGCCTCTAAAGTGACTTTTATTCTCTCCATTTTACAGACAAGGTAATACAATAAACAATTATCCCAATGTCACATGTTAAGAGGCAGGACCAAAATCCAGACTATCTAGAACACTTATATCAAATTTCCACAGCTAACTATACTAAAGTATGTTGATGCAGGTTTCCTGTGTAACTCAAAAGTTAATCAGCCTATCACACTTATAGTACATTATTTAATGATACTCTCATTTAATGTTGATTTTTTTGGGGGGTACTGGGGGTTGAACCCAGGAATATTCTACCCTTGAGCTACATCCCAGACATTATTATCTTTTATTTGAGTCAGGGTTTTACTAAACTGCAGAGGCTGGCCTCAAACTTGCAAACCTCCCTGCCTTAGCCTCCCAAATCTCTGGGATTACAAATGTACACCACTGTGCTTGAATTGAATTTGGATTCTAACTCCAGTTATTCATCTTCAATTTGCTGGTATGAAGAAAATTAAGGTGTGTGATTTTTATCAAGCCTCTTAATTAAAATCTGGTCTTTGGGGGGCTGCTGATATAGCTCAGTGGTAGAGCACTTGCCTTGCGTGTGTGAGCTGCAAGGACTATGGGGCTCTTATACTCTGTTTGAGAATGCCAGTCCCAGAATTAGCTGGGTTTGATCCTCAGTACTACATAAAAATAAAGTTATTGTGTCCATCTACAACTAAAGAAAAAAAAAATTTAAATATGATCTCAGTTTCCATGTCCCTAAAATAAAGGGAATGGTATAATCTCTACTGCTGTTTCCAAATCTTCCAAATCTAAGATGTAACTTTCATCTTCAAACCATTACATCATATACCTTTAAGCCACTTTAAAAATATGTCATGAGTTATGGGAAAGAGTTATATAAAAAAATAAAAAAGCTCTAAATTGAGTTTGACATGACAGTAAGATGTGGGTTGGACAAAAGAAGGGCTGTAGAGAGAGAGTAGCATGTTGTGCAAGAACTGCCAAGTGAGAGTGGTCTGAAGGGGAGGAGTGCCCAGCATTCTTGTGAGCCTTTTCCTATTTTAAAATTTGTACTCTATGATTTTTTTCCCTAGAAGACAGTACTTTTAACACTATAATAGGGCAGAATAAATAAAAAAAAAAAATTCTAGAGAATAGCAGTAGTTTTCAAGAGGTGTGACATAGCTTCTGAAGGTGAAATATTCAGCCAGGGAAAAATAAGAGGAACTTTCAAAGAAGTGCATGGAGAAAAGAACTTGTGAAATAAAGGTCACCTCTGTTGTCCAGCCCCACTCTGCATAGCATTCTGTTCAAGTTTAAGCCTAACACTCATGCTTCAAAGGGTCTTGAGTCTGAGCCAGGAACTGAAGGGCTGCAGGGTTCTCATACATTCTTCTGAGAAAATCCGAGTCTCAGAAGAGCTGTGCCTCACCTGGGCATGATCTCACCCTCTAACTGGGAATCCTAACTTGAACCAGAGATTGACACAAACTCCTAGGAAAGGATAAGAGGGTCTAGAGGACTCTTATTTATTTATTTATTTTTAACCAAGTAGAAATCCAAAGTTGTGAAGAAAAATGATAAACTCCAAGTTCAGCTAATTATTCCTGTTGCAATAAAGAAAACCTTCATCCTAAATGGCAATAGCAATAAATCAGATCCACAAACTTACCTATTCCCCAAATCTGATTTTGTACGCATTTGTTAATCAGTTCATTTGCCACTCAGTTCATCTGTCAGTAGCAATGTGATATAAGTGCAAGGCAAATTCAACACTTTTGACTTCCTACTAGCATCACTATTAAAAGGTCATTCCTGGTTAGAAATTTTAAATTCATATTTAAAATATTATAGATGCACTATTAATTTTTGCTTTGCTTTATTTTGAAACAACCCATAATCCCTTAGCTATGACCAACAACATTGTTCATTGATTGATTACCTGTTCTCATGTGATACTTGACTTCACAAATGTTTTCTTTGCATCTATTTCTTTAGAGAATCTATTCCCTTCTGGCTTCCCTTCTGACTGAATTTGCTGAGGTGGTGTGTGTGAGTGTGTGTGTATGCCAGGAGTATCGTGTCTGCCAACAGGTGGCTAGATGCAAGATCAGTCTCTCCCAATCAGCAAGTCCCCATCTGCTAGCTGGAATCTCTGTATGTTCCTTCTGCTTATTACAGCAGCTGAGCCTCAAACTGGGTTCTTTTGGGGCTACAGGCAGATGCTTAACAAGGTGAGCCAAAGGGAGTCTGGCCATTAGAAGCTCTGTTAAGACGGCCTCAGCTGGAATCTGTTTTTCCTATGTTTTTCAAGTGCTTACCTACAGCTTCCCTAATAGCTTTTCAATAGGACGTCATTGGAGCATCAACCAGACATAGTGATGATACTTGAAACTTCAACAAAAAAAATCTTATGCCATGCTAATTTTTAGTCTTTGCATCTTATTTTGACTTGAAAAATATTTTAGAGATTATTAATATCCTGTCTTAAGCATTATTGGTTTTTGAAGAAGAGCCTTCATGGGAAGCCCTTAAAGATAATCACATCTTGACAAGAAAAGTCAATTTAAGTTCAGTGAACTATTGTATGAAGAGAGCTGGAATCAGAAATCATACATCATGGGCTCAGCACATTAGTGGTGCTGTAGTCTCAAAATGTGTAACATATTGGTTAGCAATAACAATTCTAAGAAACTTCTAAGAATTGGTCAGTTAATTGGTAAGAATTCCACATTTTGTAAAGGGCGTGGTGTAATAAGCTAGCCTGGGCTTACCAGTAAAATAGTCTAAATAGCTCAATAATTGTATCTTAGGTTTGTTTTTCTAAAATATTCTTCATGCGCATCTTATTTCTTTTATTTTATATTTCTATTCTGTTCATGTAGTACTGTAGGTGAAATAAAATGGGGGAGGCACAATTTGTATAGAAAATAATCATTTGAAATTTGAAAAACAGGATTCATTCAAGCAAGAATCTGAGAATCAGCAAAGAACGGTGTGGACCCAAGTCATGTTCTTTCACAAAAAAGCCAGTTTGAGAGTATGCATTAAATCTAAGCATTTTTATTTAATTGAGGTTTAAAGTCTATGGAGGCTCCTGCCAGACACAAAGTCAAAACTGTCTCACAGAACTGTGTGAAGACATTTGAAAACAGTGAAGAGCAATTTCCAGCCAAGTCAATTTTTGTTAAACATCGTGTGGTTTGGCCAGTTTTGGCTTTCCTAGTAGAAGCTTCAGCCCAGGTGACCCAGCCTCAGCTCAGCTGCCATGCTGTGCAGGAGACAGGGAACAGGGAGTCTGGGCTCCAGATGGGAGAGTCTTTTAATTGGCTGAGTGTGGACTGGGGCCTGGGCACAGAATGTCAGACACATCCTTGCTGGCATCATCATTACTGATTCAAACTGCATGAGGAGTACTGAGGAGCTGCCAAGAGAAGAAGCTGAGCCGTCCACAGATTTGAATCACATCAGAACACCAGGGGGCAGGGAGTGCTTTCCTTGCTAAACTTCTTGAAAATAGTGCTTTAACTCATCAAATGTCATAATATGGGCTTCCTTGTCCATGTTTACAGGCTAACACTTTTTGAATTTCTCTTCCAAGTTGGATATCTCCAATATTGTCTCTCATCCCTCTGTCCCCAACTCTCCCTCATTCTAGTAGTGAATCAATTTTTACAGGTACAATATGGGCCCAAAAATGTAAAGCCAGACTTCAATAATATCAGTACAGTATTTATGAATCAGAAGGAATTTTTTCATGATTAAAGATAAAACCTTTGCCAATTTATACTTGAGTTATACAGGTTTTACCTCCAGATAGTCATTCCCAGAAATGAGAAGAAGGTGGCTGCTTAATTACCCAGTACTTTGAGGAGAAGTAGTATTCCCTGATTCTGGCTTTATATCCTGCCATTTACAAAATGGTTTTATCTGGAGAAACACTCATTTTACTATGTGTAAAGAGGACTTTTTGATGTGTAAATATTTCAGGAGGGGGTCAAGCATTAAGCCATGATGTAATACCCTTTTAGGAATTAGGATAGAATAACTTGAAGGGAAGAGACCAGTAAAGTGTAGGCAATATCCAGGGGGACATGGGGGAAAATGTAGACAGGCTCAGAAAATATTGGCCCAGTCTGGAGAAGGAGGTGGTTGCCCCAAACAAAGCCCATTTGCCTATGATTCTCCTTTATTCTACCAATACATATTTTATATCCTTATTCTTATTTATACAGTGGTCTTTAAACTACAGAACACTTCAATGTTATCTGGAAAAATTCTCCAAATTCAAATATCCCAGATACTACCTGACACATACCCAAAATTTCTGGGGATAGCATTTTTCCTGCTTGAGGATTTTGAAAATGATTCCAAAAGCTCAGATGCACATGGCAGAAAGAATGGTTTAAGCTATCCCCTAGATCCATCCTGAAAGCCTCTTTTACCCCTTCAGCCCTCCTCTGGGATTACTGTTCAACTTGTCTCCTACTTCGATGTGAAAATTGAAGATTCCCAGTGAAAACTGCAGCCATTTACTGCTATATTCTGCTCCTTCATATTTTTCCATATCAGCATATAAACCATTCATTTTTATAAAGCCCACCGGAAAAGAGACATGGGAAACCACTTACTTGTGATTTTTTTAGTAACCAAGTCCATTACTTTAATCTGAGAAATAATATCATATACTGGTTTTCAGATTCTCAAGCCAGACTAACTCAAAATCCAGCTCTATCACTTACTGATCTCTGACCTTGGACTGATTTACATAACTGTTTTGTGTCTTAGTTCCCTCTTCTGTGTAACAGGAACACAAACCTCATATCGTGGTAGGGAAGAGTAGGTACTGTGAAACATTTAAATTGGGTTCTGAACATACCACTACTTTTGTTTTCCTCAGTTCTTGTAAATCTAATTTCCGCCCCCTTGGCATTTGACATTGTCTTCCACTCTCTTTCTGAAGGGCTCTCCACTCATCTCATTTTGGAGAATACTCTATTTCTGGTTCATCTTTCAGCTTTCTCAGTCTTTATTTTTAATGTTTTTGAGAGGAAGTCTGCTTTGTCTCTGTCTCTCATTCTGATCTCAATTCATGATCTCCAGGTGATCATGGACACATAAGTAATAATGCCTTTCTCACGTCATTGAAATTTCAGCCTTAACCATATGTCTTACTGGAGAACTTACAAAATAATTTTCCTGTCTTCTAACTCTGCTTCTATTCAGTATCTCAGTAAATGGGTTGGTAGCTACAATATTGGGGAATAATTCCTAAAACTCTGATCTTTCCTTGTGGCGTAAGCAGCAGAACATAGAAATCATGCAGATTCTTAAAATATATCAGCCTTCATAAAAATGGTTCTTTCCATTTTTTTTCCCATGCAGGACAGTTATGCCTTAGTTCATCTAACACAGTGACAAGTCCATTAAATTATGATAAAATTAAAGTGGGTAATTGCTCATGCAATTCATCAAAAATTTGATTCTTCAGGCTATAGTCTTTGGGGCAAATCTGTTTAAGCATCATCACATGAGACTTCATAATCACTTAAAGTATCTAACTCCTATAACTACTTCCTGTTTATAAAGTTAATCCACAGAACTATCAGAAGAAACAGACATGACATAAATGACATTGAATAGGTTGGTAAGGTTTGAAGAGGAACAAAGGATAGCATAATAAAATTTTCATCAGAAATTTCAGAATGAGTCATTCTTTATTATAGGACAGATCCGTTGTGGTGTATATGAATTCACCTTAACAGGCCGCTTAGATGATACATTTTAAAATTTGATTGCAATCTTATTGACTATTAAAGTAACTAAAAAAAATGTCAATTAGAAAATGAATTAAGGAACAAGCAAAACAGAGAAAAAGTAAAAAATGACAAATCTTTATATGACTGAGCTAGACACAATACCTAAAGTGAGCACATCCCCCCAGTGGTCTTGAAATATCTTCTATTCCAGTTCCAATGGCAAAGTCACACCTGATGTGACAATGGATGGTGAAGTTAAAGCCAAGGACTCTATGTATTCTGATACCTTTGGCAAGACCAACCCTATAAAAGATGGTCCTATAAGGCCATGGTGGCCTGAAGCTATTAAACATTTTATCATTTTACTTCCATTTATTTTGATTCCAGAGAAACACTTTATGATTTGTTTTTTCTTCTATGGCAAGTAAATGGTTTGCTCAAGAGAATATAAAGTGCCAGTCCCGTGAAATGCATTTATTGTTGTAAAGTAATGTTTGAATTATGATTTATCTCCCTGTAAATTTTTGCCCACAGCAGATGAGAGAAATCTGCAGGTCCCCAAAAATATCTGTATATATCACAAAACTTTCACTCCAATCCATGGTGGTTACAGTTTTAGTTCTAGGCTTATCATCTCCCACCTGAACTGTAGTAATAGTATCCCAGCTTTCTGTATATGGCCTTGCTTTCTCCAAATGGCAAAGTTTTAAGATGACCTTCTTCAAATGTAAATCTTGTCATCTTATCTACTTGTTTAAATTCCTTTAATGTCTCCCTATTGCCAACAGAATAAAAGTTTAAATTGCTTAGCTGGGCTTCAGGCTCTTCTGAGTCATTTATTACTTACATTCCCACATCATCATTGCTATCTTACTTGGAGTTCTTCAAATGGGATATGCATTTCAGATCTCTGCTTTTGAGCATAGAGTTCCTACAGCAATTTTTTTTTCCTTTTTATGGTACCAGGGATTGATCACTGAGCCACATCCCCAGCCCTATTTTGTATTTTATTTAGAGACAGAGTCTCACTGAGTTTCCTAGTTCCTTGCAGTTGGTTGCTGGGGCTGGCTTAGAATTTGCAATTCTTCTGTCTCAGCACTCCCCCACCCACACTCCCACTGAGTCCTTGGGATTACAGGCATGGCCACCATACCAGGCTCCTACTGAAACCACTGTTGACCGGTGATGAGTTCTTGCTTCCCCAATGTTGAAGAATAACACCAAAGAAGCACGCCGAGGCAAGGTCAGAATATAAATTAGAAGTTTATTAAAGGACAGCAGAAAAGACTTCTCCCGGAGGAAGAAGGGGACCCAAGAAGTGGGAATCCGTGGATGTGCAGTTGTTTCACCAGCTGTTTAATTTCTTTAAGATTACTTGCTCAAAAACTTACACTTGTAAGCAACTTACACAGACCTTCTTTATATCATTTACTTAAACTCTTTTAATTACTTAATCATATAGACTCTTATCCAGAAACACATTTTCCCTCTATGAAATCCATACCTAGAACCTTCTAGTTTCTTTTTATCTGTTAACCTCCTTCTGTTACACACATACAGACATACTGACATACAACACGTAACACAAGTGTAACACAACACAATAGTAAAGGCCTTGTTGCTTTCTCAGGTGAAATCTCATTGCAATGTTTAAAAACTCCATAGTTGATCAAAAAATAGAACTTATCAGGAAAACATTAACTTGTCTGTAGGATCAAAATCATGAGCTCAAAAAAAATACAAAATCTAAGGAAAAAGCAAAAATCCTAGAAAAAATTGACCGGCCTGTAATTACTCTTTGGTTTAATCTAGTTTGAGTTCCCATTAAAAGACACTTTTACCGTTTTTTTTCTTGGGTCTCAGATCTGTCTCCTACTGAGTGCTCCAGGCATCTTCTATTTGCATATCAGCTTAAGTCCTGGCTGAGGTCTGGGAAAACTGGAATTCTGAGCACAAACCTCATGCCTAAGGCATTTTAACCATAAGTCATAATTTCCAGGTTTGGATGTTGAAAATTATGATACAAGTTTAAGATACAATTTATAAAATTTCATACCTTTACATCTTTCTACACTAGAAAAACTTGCTCACACAAAACTGAAAATAGGATCTTACTTAATAATATAAAGCTACCATCAGAAGAGATCCCTTCAGGATCATTAAGCCACTTTCTTTGTTCTGAAGTTTCTAAAGTAGCACTAAGTTACATTAAATCACCTGAAAAAATTTTAAAAGAGAACTACACACTACCATGTATATCCAAAATTAAGCTTTAAAAATTTCCAAGACTGTTGCTATTCAATGTTATTTCAATAAGCCAGACCAACGTCCCAATCCAACATTTTCTTTTCCTGAATCTTACACACTAAGGGGAACAGATACCAAATCATAATTTACTATCCTTGCCCAAATTAATGCACTGGTACACCTAGTGAAATCTTTTCAGGCTACCCAGTTCAAAATTGATGAAAAAATAAGACTGAATGATTGGGAGTTACTTGCCAACTTGGAAGTAGAGTTCTTTTAATTTTCTATCCTAAGTATCTAAGTTCTCTGGCATGAATTATCTGAAATCAAACTAAACAATTACCTAACCCTAACTTTTAACTGCAAGATTGTGCAATGCTTCAACCTCATTTAGATACCAGATGTTACAATGAACCATCATCTTTTAGACAAACATTTAGCCTAGATTATCCCCAAAAAACAATCAGACAACTAGATAAGAAAATATCTCTCCAGGTTTTGAACTTCCATTTAATTATGACTCCTATCAGTGGCACCATAGATTTCCCCATGAGTGGACCAGATGTTTTCACATAGGGGCAACTATAGGTGTAAAATTAAGGGTCTCAGTGTGACTGACTTTACTGCATTCAGGTGGAGTAATCCTTGCAGTGCAGGGAAAGAATGAGGAAATTCCCCAGAGCAAATGGCTCTGGCAGCTGCTGGGAAATCCTCAGTCTCCCCTTTACTTATAGGATTAGCACCTTTGGATAGATCCATTCCCAGGCAATCTGGCATATCTCCTAACTTTTCCAGTAGGGTCAGTTTTTATCTGCCTTAGGTCTTGAAGGGGGAAGAGGGTATGTACTTTGATCGGCTCAAATTTTTCTCTTGATTTTTTTTTCCCAGTGAGTCCAAGATTTTTTCTCTTCATAGCAGATATCATAGCTAAGTCTACTTTATACTGTTGGCATAATTTAGGATTTTCCCTTAGAGCAATGAAAATCTGAACATACAGCACCTCACACCATTTCCTTTTTGTAAATTTTATCAAACTGTCCCAATTTTTCAATACGCAGGCTAGTGGTGCACCTGGCGTACTGGAGAGAGAGAAGCTCCCGTCTGAGTGAGAAGAAAACAGGATTCAGGCGCCCACGCCACGCCGGAGAAAACTGTTCTCATTAGGGACATCTCCCTAGGTTTGAGCTTCCTAAACGGTCCAGAAAACCCGTCTCTCACCTTGCTTTGCCAAGGGGTTTCTGGTCCTCTTTAGCAAAGTGCTAGGGTCTCAGTTTGCCCTGTGCCAGAGACCCTGGAAGGATTCAGACTTAAGGGCACTACTGCATATCCTCCCGGCCACTAAAAACCCATTGTAAAAAGAGAAACATGCTCTCTTTTGTTGCCTTTGCTCTGGAGACTAGCAGATTACCTGAGGAGTTGATTCTAAAAATGCCTCTCATGACTGTTCAAATTATGAATTTCAAAGAAGTGCTAGTAGGTAGAGTGTGTTGTTTAAGGAACTCACATTTTAACATTGTACAGGGAACAAATAGCTCTCCAGAAAATAGATGATTACTATGATAATTATGATTAATTTGGGGGGTGGTGCCAGGAATTGAACCCAGGTTCACTCAACCACTGAGCCACAGCTTCAGCCCATTTTATGTTGTATTTATTTTTTAAAATTTATTTATTTATTTTAATTAGGTATATATGACAGCAGAATGCATTTTGATTCATTGTACACAATTGCAGTTACACTTTACATTTCTATGGTTGTACATGATGTAGTGTCACACCTTATGTGCAGTCATACATATACCTAAGATAATGATATCCATCTCTTTCCACTATCTTTCCTGCCACCACACATTCTCGCTCCCTCCCCTTTGCCCAAAGTTTCTCCATTTTCCCCATACCTCCCCCATCCCCATAATGGATCAGCATCCACATATCAGAGAGAACATTCGGCCTTTGGTTTTTGGGGATTGGCTTACTTCACTTAGCATGATATTCTGCAACTTCATCCATTTACCAGCAAATGCTATAATTTTATTCTCTTAATGCTGTGTAATATTCCATTGTGTATATATACCACAGTTTCTTTATCCATTCAACTATCGAAGGGCATCTAGGTTGCTTCCACAGTTTAGCTTTTGTGAATTGAGCTGCTATGAACATTGATGTGGCTGCATTACTGTAGTATGCTGATTTTAAGTTTTTTGGGTATAGACCAAAGAGTGGTTTGTGAATCAACTTAACAGAAGAGGTGAAAGACTTCTACAGCTAAAACTACAGAACAATAAGGAAGGAAATTGAAGACCTTAGAAGATGGAAAGATCTCCCATGCTCTTGGATAGGCAACATTAATATTATCAAAATGTCTGTACTACCCAAAGCGCTTTACAGATTCAATGTGAATCCAATTAAAATCCTGAGGTCATTCCTTATAGAAATAGAAAGAGTAATCATGAAATTTATTGGAAAAATAAGAGACCCAGAATAGCTAAAGCAAGAAGAGTGCAGCAGGAGGTATTACAATACCAGACCTTACTCTATACTATAAAGCTTTAGTAACAAAAATGGCATTGTGTATGTTTTATTTTGAAACTCAGTTTGCTGAGTTGTTTGAACTTGTGATCCTCTTGCCTTAGCCTCCTCAGCTGCTGGGATTACAGGCATATAAAACTATGCTTGGCTAATTATGATTAATTTGTATCATTGACTTAATTGGTCTGTTTCAAAAAAGAGTTTTATATTATTTTTAATTAACCCATACATTGTTTTTAAGACTTTTAAAGATGCTTTTCATGGTTTGAGGTCCATTAGAAATATGCTTTATCAATGGAATCACCCAGAACCAGTTGACAATTACTGAGTAATACTCATTTTAAAGATAAATACAATTGCTATGCACAATTTCTACAGTCCTTAATTTGCCTTTTCAAACATTATCTATTTCCTAATTTAATATTATCTTTAAATTACTTTCCTACAGTCACTCTAATCACTTCTCCCTTCAATCGTCATCATCAGTGTTATAGAATATTCTGAAATTTTCTTCGAAACATAATCCAACAATATTTTCAAGTGGCTCAAGTTATAAAATAAGCCATTCATATTCTTCAAATATCTATTTTATTCAAGTTAAACACTGATTAACAAATGCATCCACTTGTCAATATACCATTCAACCCATCCTGAATTCCTAAGTCAAAGACCAGTTTCTCCATGAATATTTCTCCTAATTCCTTAACCCAGACATTTTTCTCTTAATTAGTTCACTGATAGAACATATTAGATAAAATGCTTATTTATCATTTAATATTCAAATGCTCCCATGGTGATTTGGCACTGTATATATTCAATAAACAGCTACTGAAGTGAAGTAACAGTCAAAAATGTCAAAAAGATAATTGCAAGAGGTAGTATTCTAAGAAACTGCAAATTGAAACATTTAATTACAAATTAAATATATCATTTTCAGTCATAAATTCTAAAGGCATCCTGGCATAGGTGGATGATCCAATAAAACAGGTTGTGAATATTAGAAAATACAGCCAAAGCAAGGTTTTAATTTGAGAAACTATTTGTATTTAAAGATGCAGATTTGTACAGAATTATTAGTTATAACATTAATCTATAAATACTTAAAAATCCAGAACCACTTTAAATCATTGTTTTTTCATTACTAAAAAAAATCCAGAACATTCTAAAATTTTCTTCTAAGCATAATCCACACTATTTTCAAATGGCTCAAGTTCTGAAATAAGCCATTCATATTTTTCAAATATGTATTTTCCTTCAAGTTAAAAACTGCAATTTTTAATGACCTTAGAATTTTCAACTGAAATGTGTTTATCTGAAGTTCCTCCTTAAGAATAACTAATTACATTGCATCTGTTTTTGTAGGGTACCAGTTATGACCTCCTATATCCCCTGAAAGAATAAAGTTTGGTTCTTCTAACAAGAAGACAGCTACTATTATGTTCAGATGAATAACCCAAACTAAAGGGATCTGGACCATTGCTATAGCGGTTATGAAAATAAGCTTCTGACCTCTTCAACATCAAAGTGCCAACATTCAGATCCTGTAGTTATATAGCCACTTATGATGTATTTTTTGCAACATACTGCACTGTTTTTTAAAAATACCTAATGCATTATAATGAAAAAGAAGTGAATGTCTTAAAATTTGCTTTTGACACTCTTTAGTCTGAAATTCTTTTTATAAAAAGGCTCAAAATCTACTTCAGGAGACACTGTCTCAAAAAAAAAAGGCTAGGAATGTAGTTCAGTGGTAGAACACTTTCCTTGCATATAGTACCACTAGCTAGGTTCAATTCCCAGTACCCAGGGGAAAAAACAAAAGGTCCACATCTGATCAAGTCAGATTTTAAGCAATGCCACATGAAATTGCAAATGCTATATTTCTCCAAGTTCTAAAATGCTTCCCAGCCTACATGCTTACTGAATGAATACATGCTAGAGAAACATTAATCATGCTTCTCAGCCATGCCTAATTAATATACACAAATTAGAAAATGATACAAGAAAATAGAGCAAAATTGATGCTCTGCAGTAAATTGATTAGAGAGTTGTATCTTTTTTCTTTTTTGTTTGCTTTGTGTGTGTGAGTGTGTGTGTGTGTGTGTGTGTGTGTGTGTGTGTGTGTGAATGTACATGTGTGTGTGTCTGTTTCTATATCTACAACATTCTTGGTACTTGAGTTAAAACCCAAGACATCACACGTGTGAGGCAAATGCTCTACCACCAAGTATACCCCGAAACTTATTTTATTTGGGACAGTGCCTCTCACTGAGTTACCCAGGTGACCTCGAATTTGTGATCCTCCTGTCTCAGCCACCCAAATAGCTGGGATTACAGTTCTGCATCACTAGCCTGGCAAAAGGTTTATATCTTAACACCTGTCTATGACATTATAATATTCCCATCCTTGCTGAACATAGAGATGGCAAGGAAACTAGGCCTTGACCTTGACATCATAACCTTCAGAACATAATGGTTTTTCAGTATTCATAGCTCGGCTTTGACTTCCCAGAACACTTGTCTATAGCAATTCCAGAGAAAGAAAGATAAAGAGCAAGTATAGGTCAGTATAGACCCTGTCTATGGAAAATATCAATCCCTCACCAAGAAAGTAGAAAGCTTAATGTATTATTTGTGCTATCATTCAGCACCTCTGTCTTGGATAGAGCTTTCTTTAGCAAGAATGAAAAATAATGAGGAGAATGTAGTCTGTAATAAAGGTTGAATGGCTTGTTTTAAAGTTGTAAAATATTCATGCTTAAAATTTCAAACTCTTTATACTGTTTCCTAGGAAATGAGATGTCTCATCTATACTGGGGATCACATCCAGGCCTGGTAACAACTGGCCAGAGCTGAGTGGCAATGAGTCTCTGCATTCCCCAGACCCCACTACTCCCTAAAGTCCAACCTTCATTTCTGCTCCCTGTCTTATATCAAGAATATCCTTATTGGGTTCCCTTGGTGTGAAGGTGAATCATGTAATGCTGCAGTCAGACTTGCTTTGGCTTAAATTCTACCATCTACTAGTTGTGTAAGCTTGGACATATTTCTTTCCTTGTTCATTCTGCCCTTTTGTTTTCTCCTTATAAAATTATAATTCTAACTACTTTGTAGGGTTTTGGGGAGAATTAAACATGATTCTGACAGCAAGTATATAGCTCAGTACCTCCATAAATTACATGCTATTAAAGAAAACACAAATAAGTTTAGATGAAATTCCCTGTACTGCCATCTCTTGGAGATAACCTTGGGCCAAGGTGTAGGACTCAGAGCCTGGAAGCTTCGCCTATGTCTGCCACTGGGGTCTGGGGAGAAGTGAACTGAGTGTTAAAACTCAAAAGACATTGAGTCTGTTTGCTAACATTCTCCTCCAAATCTGATGATTTTTTACCCATGGATGCACATTAAAACCACCTGGGTAACAGTTTAAAAACTAACAATTCTCAGTCCTTACCCCATACCCTGTAAATCAGGCTCTATTGAAATGTACCTAGATTTTTTTTAAGGTCCCACTGTGATTCTAATGCACAGATAGGCTTCAGAAACACTGAACCATGGCAAAAAAAGCAGGAGGCCTATCCAGCAAGACTCATGAAGAGGTCTACATTCTTTCTTTTTTTTTTTTAATTATAGATGGACACAATACATTTATTTCATTTGTGTATTATTATATGGTGCTGGGGATTGAACTCAGTGCCTCATGCATGCTAGGCAAGCGCTCTGCTCACTGAGCCACAATCCCAGACCCGAGCTCTACATTCTTAAAACAAGCAGCTTAGGAAGCTTCACAACTCAGAAATTCCTTGTTCATCTAGCAGAAAATACTGTTCTAAACATGCCTGCCCTGCGGTTACAACAGTTGCATATTTAGAAAAATATGAAGACAAATGTTTATGGAATGTGTTTGTGTTTTTTACAATACTGGGGATTGAATCCATGGTTGTTCCACCACTGAGCTACCCCTGTAGACCCTTTCTTAACTGTTTATTTTAAAACCAAGTCTCATTAAGTTGCAGAGGCTGGCCTCAAATTAAAAATCCTGCTTCAGCAGGGTTTAAATTCTACTCTTTTGACCTTGACATGACCTGTGAGTCAGGCTCACAGTAGCTGGGATTACATGGGTGCACCACCACACTCCATGGAATATGGTATTTCTTAAAGTGTGTTCCCATGGGGGTTATTTTAAATACCGGTTCAGGTGCATTTACATAGATTCAGGAATAATAATTTTTAAACTTCAAAACATCACTGAATTTAGCAATACCATACTGAGTATACAAGAAATAACAGGTAAGGCTATTTGTATTTTATACTGAGGTAACTTTAAATTGCTGTAGTAAAGTCCTAAGCTTTCTACTTAAAAATGGCAAAATCATCAATAGTTTTGCATGAAATGTAAAACAACATTCTTAAAACAACACTCATATATAAGTTAACTTCCACTCCAATTTGGCTAATATTTATTAAACTACAGTAACATATCTAGGATGGCAAAAAAAAAAAATAAACACTAGTCGTTCAAGCAATTTTATGTCAATAAATAAAATGTTATTGTAATTCTTAAGTAATCTAATATGCAAATTAACTCTGAATATTTAAGTTTAAAAAACACTGTTAAGCACAATTTAGGCAGAGAGAAAACTAATTTTGGAAAGGGGGCTTTTTTAAGGACAGGTCCATATTTTTTCAGGTCACTAAATTAGAATTCCGTTTGTATTTAAATGTAAATTTAGATGTGCTCTACTTATTTTAGCATGATTTTTTTAAGGACAGAATATATTTGGATCACATAAACAAACCAAAAAAAAAAATTACGTAAGAAAACATAATGTAACAATTTTTGTAAGTACCTAACATGAGCATGTGCTTAACATCTAAAAACAAAAGGTACAATATTGGTACATTGGAGATATATATATATATATATATATATATATATATATATATATATATATATATATATATCTGACGAGTGTGCATTAGAGAAGTCTCTAATATAGAACATTTAAAACGTGGAGAATACTTGATTTTAAAATACAGAAAATAAATGTTAAGATAGGCACACCCACAATTCTTACAAAAACATGCTTGAAAAGATAAAATTCATCTGAGCACTCATTTCTCAGATATACAAAAGCTATGAAATCAATCAATGGATATTGCCTCCTACTTTTGCACTGTTCCACCACTGATTGGTATGAATTCTGAATACACAATTACTGTTGCTTTTCATCTTTCTGCCATGTTATATATGAGTATAACTTAAAACATCAACATTATTTGTATTACAGTCACTTCCTTATGTTTTTTTTAAAAAGGCACTATATTTAAAAAATAATATTACAACAAATAGTGCTTTGGAAGATCTAAAATTCCAAATCAATGTGTTCCATCAATCATAAGTAGAGTTAAGAAGCCCGAACTTAAATATATATATATAAAGTTGATGGATTTAAAGATTATAAAATTGGTTTATTGTAAAAGCAATTCAAGAATAACCAGTTAAAACCTTATCCCCCTACTACCCAAACAACCAAAATGCATTAAACACTTTTACATTAGGAACAAGAACATAAAACAAGAAAGACCACATCAAAGCTATGATTCAAACTCAAAAAGAGAAAGGACTCTTAAATCTCTTCCAGGTCACTACAATGGTATGATAAGATCAAAGCACTATGTCAGGTACACAGCACTGCTACAACACTGAGGTATCACTGGGCAAATTAAATTTGGGAGAAAACGAAGACTATGTATGTGCAATCCTGTATGTGCCCTGATATGTCCTATAAAGAATGGATCTTTTCTGTCCCAGATTAGACTTTGTATAGTGAAAAAAAAGAGAAAACAGTAGAGGAAGGGGAAATCCTACCAACATCTTCAAGGGATACTATAGCATTAACTATATACTGACTATCAGAAAATAAATTAAATACAGAATCTTTAAACATCATAAAATCTTGTAATACTGCATTAAGCTCTACCTTTTGAGCTGATTGTTTGGGTACTGAAAATGTAAAAGTTTGATCAGGGGTAACTACTACTGCTGTACCATTTTTTGACCCATCAGTGAATATATTTGGAGCATTCATGATAGGTGTTTTTCTTGTCATTTTTGGAAAAACTATAGGATGCGAAGACCAAAAAGACAATAAAAGATTAGATGGTAAGTCGTTATCAAATGAAATATTAGATTTACAAATGATTATTGCCCAAGTATTTCACTCATTAACTAACTCAACAATTTGATCCATAGTATATGGAATAATAATTTTATTGGGTGAAATTCCAAACACTCCCTTTGCTGCTTCTTATTCCTATGAGTATTGATTGTCCTACATCCTCAGGATACCTAATAAGAATAGGGTTAGGAGAATTAGATAAATGTATCCACAATAATGGACCTTCTTGCCAAAATACTCCTGTAGGAATATTTTTTGTTGGTGTTACAATAAATAATAAAGGCAAACTTATATCAATTCTATCCAAATGCATATTTTCCATATATGTTTCAATGATTTTTAATGCCTTTCTTGCTTCAGGCATTAACATGCAGGGTGAATTTGGATCTGATGGACCTTTTAGGATAGCAAATAAAGTTCCCAACTCTCCCGTTGGTATGCCTAGATAAGGTCTTATTCAATTTATGTCTTCTAATAATTTTTGAAAGTCGTTCAGTGATTTGAGTTGATCTACTTGTATTTGAATTTTTGGTGAATGCACCATGGTTGAAGATAATAGAACTCCTAAATAATTAATTGGAAATTTAATTGTACTTTATCTATTGCTATCTCTAGATTATAATTTTTTACTAAATTTGTAAGTGTGGCATAATATTCTAGCAATGTGTTTTTAAGTTTATGTGCTAATAATAAATCATCCATATAGTGAAATATTTGTAGTTCAGGATTTTGATTTCTAAGTGGCTAGATTGCTTTGTTAACAAAAATTTGACACATAGTTGGGCTGTTAGCCATCCCTTGAGGGAGTACTTTCCATTCATATCTCTGATCAGGAACTTCATGATTTAGTGCAGGGATAGTAAATGCAAAACGTGGACTATCCTCAGGATGAATTGGAATTGAAAAAAAAACAATCTTTAATATCTATAGCTAAAACATACCAGGTTTTTGGCAAAGCAGACTATTGGGGAATCCCTAATTGAGCAGGTCCCATAATAAGCATCTCATTATTAATGGCTCTTAAATCTTGCAATAATCTCCATTTACCAGATTTCTTTTTAATGACATAAATGGGAGTATTATAGGGAGATATGGAAGGTTGCATATGTCCCTCCGTTAATTGTTGTTTGACCAGGTCATGGGCTGCTTGTATCTTTTCTTTACTCAGGGGCCACTGAGAAACCCATACTGGTCTTTCTGATTTCCAATTAATTTTTATTGTCTCAGTGACCCCTTCTGAAAACCCAATCAATGTCCATTTATTCCTTGATCTATCTGAATTGGTGCTGCTATACCTTGTTCTTGTTCTCCTAATCTTTTTTCTTTCCTAAAATCTTGTATAGCCCTAATAGTGGGCGCATTTGGATGCTATGATTTGTTAATTGCAAACCTAATTGATCTAGGACATCTTGTCCCCATAAGTTTATAGGAAGATGATCCAATAAATATGGCTGTATAGTTCCTTCACATCCTTCAGGATCCTTCCAATCTAACACCATTGCATTTCTATGGGGATTAGTTGCCACTCCTAGGCCTCAAAGTGTTTGACTGGCTTGTTGTAATGGTCAATGTTTTGACCATTCTTGATGAGATATGATGCTAAGGTCTGCATGTGACCAGTAGCCCATTAAATTCATATCCTTGAATATTTAGTTTTAGCATTGAGTGAGAATCTAATTTTAAAGACAGCAGAGACCAATCTACAACTGTGGAGCCTAATCCCCTGGAACCTCTTTCTATTGTACTACTGGAAAATTTATCATGTTGGCTGGGTATTATTAATAACTGTGCTATTCTGTCTCCTGGTGAAATTACTGATATACCCTTTGGAGAACTAGCTATAATTTTTATTTCACCTTCATAATCGGGATCAATTACCCCAGGACATAAATCCTTTTGTAGTAGAAGAACTGTGTCCCAATAATAAGCCTACTGATTCTTGGGGAAGAGGTCCTTTTACTCCTGTGGGAATGATTTGAACTCCCATCTCTGGTGTTAGTACTGTGCTGGTGGAGGTGCAGATGTCCAACCCTGTGCTCCCTCTGGTTCGTCTGATGAGAGATCTGATGGATAATGTGTCCTGGGCACTACCCTGATGGTGTTGCTGGGTTCCTCCATGGTGTTTCTGGGTTCCTCCAATGACCCGTATATTTGAGGTTGTGGGCTATGTACTTTATAAAGAAAAGAGGTTTATATATTACAGTTTGGGAAGCTGAAAAAATCAAAATCAGATGTTCTTATTAATTCAGCCTCTGATGAGGGTTCCTTCTTTGGCTATATAACATCATGGCAAATCGCATTGTTGCAGGAATACAAGCAAAAAGGAGAGATCACATGATGAGCTAGGAAGCCAGAGACTGTGGAGAAGTCTTACTCTTTCACAGTGACTCTCAAGATGCAAGAACTAACCAGAGTCTCTTCTAAGGGCAGCATCTTCAGGTCTCCCTTTCTGAGGGCAGTGTCCTCAGTGACCTACCACTAGCTCCACCTCTTCAAGGTTCCACCATCCCCCATATCACCACACTCAGGAGCAAGCTTCCAAACACAGGAACCCTGGGTGGACAAACCACACCTAAACTAAGCACTTGGTAACTGAAGCTTTGCACTCAATGCACAAAACTCTCACAGTGGGGAGAAAAATCTGGAACTCCTGCAGAAGCCCAGAAGATTGGAGAGGAATCAACATTCTATAAGCATCCAGAAAGTACAAAGGAAAAGAATTAAGCTTTAAGATGATAATAGTAGTTCTCAATTAATTTATTTGGCAATGATAACCAAACACCTTGCTGGTTTAACTTTTACAGAGGAGCAGGGGAAGTTGGCTGCCTGTACATGGTTCCAGAAAAAGAAAAACATTAATGATAAAGAGGGAGAGCAACCAAACACATCAGAAATGAGTGCTTTTCTTTTTTAAGATCATCTTTTAGCTTTGATTTCAGTGAACCCTAAACAATGATCCAAGACATTACCTCTGTTCATCCTGATAAGAGCTGACAAGAGTCATGGAGACCACTTGAAGCCCTCTGCCTTCCTGTTCCACTCTGACCCAGGTTGCTGACATGGAGATCTGCAAATGGATACAGGTCCTAAATGGCATGCATCAAGCAGGGTGCCAGGACACAGAATAGAACCCTTCCCTCCAGGAGGCTACTGGAAGTGACGAAATGCAATTGATGACTTACACCCAATGGGACACTGCTTCACAGAATGCCATAGAGCTCAGGAACATATCCAGCCATACTATCTAGACCCTCCCTGCATGTCCCGGTAATGCAGTACACTGGCCACAACCAGAGACTGTGTCACAAGACTGCAGTTCAAATCTTAACTCTGCCATTTACCATCTGGGTGATCTGGGCGGCTCCTCAATCTATCCACATCTCAGTTCCCCATCTGTAAGATCTGGGGAGTGATGATGTCTACCATCTGAGATTATAGTGGCAAGTAAAAGAAACTGTACATACAAAAGTAGCTCATATTGTGCCCTGGATATGTAACCACGTTCATCAATCTAACCCAATTAGCCCAATGTACAAAAGCACATTTATCTTTGCCCCATTTATCCTATCTCCAGCCAAAAGAAACGTTATGAAAATTAACTTTTCCCTCAAACTTTTCCGCCAACTGAGTGAAACTAACCTTTAACTTCCACCTCCCAAGAGATGGCTTGGCTGAGATCTTTTCACCACTATGTGGATTTCTATTCACAGATCACAACCTCTTAGGGAGGTGTGATCCCAGCTAGAAGCCTCATGGTCCTGATAATAAAATTAAAAGGTCATCACTCTGTACAACTCTAGTGGGGGACAACAGGCTGCTTTTGTGGATGAAGCAGCCACTGTCCACAGGAAAACAGCTGCCCCACGTCCACCTGCACCCAAAAGTTATACCTAGCACACCGCCCAACAATTCCCTGCAAATCTGTCTGACCATGCAGAGAAGAAGTGTAAATGGGAATCTCAGCACACATGAAGAGTCAGTCACAACAAGGCACTTGGGGAAATAGATATCAATAAGGATGTTAGGAGATCAGGCAAAGGACAAAATGAGTGATAAGATCACGGATAATTTCAACAGGAGGATAGTTGAACACACTATCCTTGAAAGAATCAAGTGTATACTCACCATAGGATTGAAATTTGAAAACAATAGGCAATGCAGATGTAGATGATTTTAGTAATCCATGCGCTCTTTAAAATGAGGCTTTGGGAGATGAATAAGATAAGTGTGAGTTTTGCATTTTGTGTCCAGAACATGATGTGATAAAGGAATATATGGAGCAGGTGACATGCGTAATTCTTCCACCATTTCTGGGAGCACGTTTTGAAATTCTATCATTTAGAGTTTGGGGGTAAAAATAGGTGTACACTGGGTTTATGTATATAGAGATGATGCATGAATAGACCATATGGTGAATAAAAAATATAACAGGTTACTATTTTAAATAATGGATTGAATTGATATTTTAAAAAATACATGAAATCTGGTATTCACATACAAACATTCAATCCAAGTAGTTATACATGTAGTGGTAATATTAGGGTTACGAATTATAACAAAATGTGTTTGAGTTTTGCTTTGAAAATGATGATGGAATTCAAAAGTCATGTGATATAAAAGAAATCTCATGAAAAAGCAAGTAAAGCAACCTGGAGAAATACATGGGATCTGATACAGGGAGTGAATGAAAGTGAATCATATGCATATCAATTTGTGAATTGTGGATGAAATGATACATCCTGTGATGTATATATACTGAAGAAATAGGAATATAAAAATTTTGAATAAAAATTTAATTCAAAATACACATCATGTCCCATATGAATATACTTTCATTGATGTTAAACTGGGTCACTTAGAGTAGAAATATTAGGGTTAGTACTCAATATTCACTGAAGTTCATTTTGAGTATTCCAAAATGAATATGTATGTCAGAAAATGAATATTTCTGAAAAATATCTCCTGAAAAGTTGATTATAAATCCACACAGATGGACATAAAAGAATCAAGGTACTATAAGTATATGACACATATAGTTAATGTTTGCAAATTCAGACTCTCTCTCTCTTTCTCTCTCTCTCTCTCTCTCTCTCTCTCTCTCTCTATATATATATATATATATATATATATATATATATATATATATATATATATTTAATACATTAAAATGTAATAGTATGTATGCCAATCGAAATTCATAAGGGGATATATATATCCTTCACATATGTACTCAAAATATTTATTTTCCTCTACATTGTTTCATGTCTAAACTTGTTGAAGTATAAAGCTCACCGCAGCTTGAATTTTCATTTACCTCAGTGGATTGGGGGGCAGTAATATCTTCATGAAATTCGTATTTACCAAAGTGAGAGTACTCTCAAAAATATACCTGTGATGGCAGTAGGATTATATATATGTAAATAAAAATATACATTGTGACCCAGGTGAGAGAGTTAGGGAGTCAGGAAGTTACATATTTGTTGATTTTGAAAATTCTTGGAGAAGTAAAATGAGAAAAATATGTCACAGGTTTTACAATATGTATGTCTGATGAAGCAAAAGGCAAGTCCAAGTATACACCATGCCTCCTATCAAATGCCTCTACTTCTATTCCTTTAGGATTATTTTAACGATGTTAGGATAAGTAGTCAGAGCCTAGAAAGTTATGGGTTAGTGTCAGAGATTCAATATTTCAAATAGCAAAACGGAAAATGAGTCTAATACATATGAGAACACTTGGCACATTAAAATCTTCCACTGTCATCCACCACAATGCCTGGACATTACTATCACCCTAAAGAAGACACAATGGGAGGAGAAGAGGAAAAAAATCTGTGAATACATATCTGAAATTGGAAATTCTGAGGAGCTCACAAACTTGGGTGTGGCAGAACAGATCCCAAAAGTAGAGGACAGGGTAAACATTCCACAAACATGGAACTTTGCTGCTCTAATGACTTCTTGACTATCTGCCTGTGACATTCGTCCACTAGAAATATAGCTTTGTGTTTTAGCTTCCTTTGTAGTGACATCATGAAAGCTTGTTCTGAGTCTATGTGGACAGGAGGACATGGGTTCATATTTTCCAATAGGAACAGGAAGCAGCAGAGCTGAATTCTATCTATGCAGGTAACTGTGGCTGTTCGGGTATGAATGTCTCCCTTGGTGCATTGTGAAGCCTTTGGCTCACCGCCCAATTTTAATGACATTTCTTACAGCTTCCCTGAAAAATTGGTGTTTGTTTTTGAAATACAAAAAGGTCAACCAGGACACAGTGCTGGAGGGAGATCTGCCACATGGGGAGAGTCAGTGTCTGAAGGCAAAAACACAAACTGGGCTACTACCCCATATATCTTTCCCACTTGAGTTTAGCAACTTGTTTCTGAGCATCACACCAAATCCTCTCCCCACAACAACATGCCTTTATATTTTCGGTCTACTGGCTGCATCTTGTCAGTTACATGTCATTTGGAAGCCAATGACAGAACCACAGGATCCCGCAACAGATGTTGGATCACACACCTGCACTCCATTGCTCCAGGCCCAGTTCCCTGCTGGCTCCTACTCACTGGTCTCTCTGTTCCTCACCACGGTCATGAATTCCACTCAGTCAAAAATGGCACTCGCTGGATCAGTCATGATGAGCAACAGGAGATCTAAAGGTTCTCCACAGATTTCTGGTCATGGGATTCTCAAAAACTTCATGGTATTGGCCTAGCCATATTTCAAGAATAAAGAAGTTGACACTGTGGATTTTAATTCATTCAGGAGGCATTGAGTGTTGAGGAATCTCCTTTCAGTAAAAGCTCTGGAGATCACATGCAGGCAAGGTTCCGAAAGAGTGGCGAAAGGTCACAGGAATCCAGGCCCATTGGGGTCTAAAATATGAGGTTCCTGTGAGTTTTGGCTCTCAACGATAGCTGAGAAGGCTTTAACAACAAAATCATGTGAAATCCTGGCTGAGATTCCCAGTGCTGTGGAGAAAGCCACCCTTGGCCTAGATCTCAGTTTCCAAAGGCTCCTCTAATGCCTGGCCTTCTAAAATCCCAACACAATTCATGGCAATGGTTCTCTGCGATCAGTTCCAGTACTCAGTCTCTAATGGCATCACACCAGAGTTCAAGCTGAGGTGGACCCAGTCATCTTTTCCAACCACCACACAAAAGACCACTATTCTAACAAAAACACTCCCACATGGCCCTCATCTTCTTCCATACAGACACTCATCATAACATTCTGCCTGGGGGTTTCTATAGGGTGAGCAGCCTTAGAAGGTGTGCAAAGAAAGCTCTCATGCCCATTGTATGCCAAATGTCATGGTGGCCTGGACACCCTTCCTGAGAAACAGGATACATAAAATGGGCCTGTAGTTAATACTGCTCTGCTTGTCAAATTAGAGGCCTCCTGCCTGCCAGGGGTAGATTCTTTATGTGTACTGGACTCATGAAAAAACCAAAACACCTGTGTGCTAGTTACTGGAGGGCTTGCAACATCTCATTTGACCCAGAGGATCCCTGTTCTGACTTCATAGGGGTCAGGAGCCTGACCAGAGGAAGGCAAGAGACTTCATCCAATAGTACACTTCTTTTTCATATTTTTAGATTGGGATGGACACATGGGATTTTTCTTGAGTTTCCTGGGGTGCTTAGAATGTACTTCACAGCCACACACAGGGCCAAGAGTCTGATTCAGACACAGCTTTTACAAAGCACTTTACTTCAAAGGCACAGATTAGGCCTTTTCATTTCCATTTGAAACTGTTTTCTTGAGGAGTCCCAAAGGAGTGCCCTAAGGCAAACACCTCCCTGACATTCAGGGGAACAGAACAATAGGGAAGAAAGAAGCCTGAAAAACTTTTGTTTAATTGAACACTGTGGCACTGACAGCTCCTGATCATGCAACTTGGGTTACTATCTATCCAAGCAGGGATTCTCCAGAGAGATCCTTACCAGTCGTGCTAATTTTTGAGTTTTCTAAGATGCTTGGCATGCCCTTCAGCAATCCAGTCCATGGCCATGTCACAGAGCTTGAATATGGTTCACATCTTAGACACAAAACCTTGAACCCCTTCAGAGAGTGGCCAAAATTCAGGAAGAATACAGGAACTTAGGATCTTGGTAGGTGTTGCCCATCTGCAAGGCAAGCAGCAGTCCATTCATAAATTGGCCAGGAGGAGTCCTGCAAAGATTTCCACTAGACAGGACACATTCACGGCTGCATTCTTCTCTCTACTCTCTTTAACCACAAACCCAGTGGGATCCATTGACATAAAAAGGCTCACTAGTTAACAGTCCATTTCAAACCAACAACAACAAAAAAAAACCAAGAAACGTTTTTCCTTCATGTTCTCAGAACATGAGACTCAAGGACAAATTGAAACACACACCCACTGAGACACACAAACCACCCCTGTATTTGGTCAGCATCTATCCAATCTGTCCTCTGACTGGTGGGTGATTTGGACCAGCAGTGGCCTGTCCTGTCTCAGCTCTGGTCTCCTTGGCCATCTCTGTGTAGTTGTCAGGAGCCAGCAATGAGCCAACACTTCTTTCTCAGGAAAGGCCCTTGTTGAGACCATTCAAGGCATTTGGCTATCCACACATCACTAGGTACCAACAAAGAATGACTCTGGCCTTGGTACAGACAATCAAGTGAGCCCACTGGGAGTGGAACTGCCTCTGGATGCCTCGCCTCCTGGATCCCAAGTTCAGAGAGTTCCATCACCAAGGAAGTGAGGTGAGGTCACTTCCTTCAGGGAAGTGAATGAGGCCACTGCCTTGGCAACCACTGTGTCCTAACAGTTGTTTCCAAGGGTCCAATGAGATGGAGGCTGCCCCACCTTCCTGTGACATTTTCACAAGACATAAAGGTCTATACACCCTAGGAGCCCGGGATCAGCAATCCACACAGACTGATTGTGTCCATCTTCCCTGCATTGAGAAGAGAGAGGCTGATTCAGCCCCATCCCTTCATCCTGACTGGGTTGTTGGCCATGGAAGATGACTTTAGACCTCACAGGTCCTACCTAGCTGCCTACATTTGCTCCAGGGATCATTTCTGCATCTACCTTTGAGCTTCTCAGCAGCTGTAGGATTCCCTACATACCTGTATGGCAAGATCAACTCAGGACCTGCTGTTATGTGAAAATAGATTGAGGGAACAGAGTATGGTTAAGGGACATATCATGTTCGATTTGGGTTAAAAGTCATTCTGCTGGATGAATACGGGTATTGGGCAAGTGGGATATTTATAGGAATGTAAGGTGAAATGGAAGAATGAAAATAGAAAACTAGATAAGATCTGAAGCACACACGTGTGTTGGGCCCTTGATTTGGATACAAAGTGTTGAATGATGTTCTGCAGAGATGAATCCTCTAAATCCATAGACAATGGCCTAAGATCTTGTATCTGGGACTACTGAATGTAAAAAAAAAAAAACTTGCAGTGAAATAGAGAGAGTAGGCAGGATTCCACTGTAGGGAAAGGAAGAAGAGTGAGTTTAGGATTTGGACCAAAGGCCCTTTTTGCAATCCAATGAATTTCTATTAAAGTGTAAATGGGAATGTCAGCACACATGAAGAGTCAGTCACAACAAGGCACTTGGGGAAATAGATCTCAATGAGGTTGTTAGGAGATCAGGCAAAGTACAAAATGAGTGATAAGATCACGGATAATTTCAACAGGGGAATAGTTGAACACACTATCCTTGAAAGAATCAAGTGTATACTCACCATAGGATTGAAATTTGAAAACAATAGGCAATGCAGACGTAGATGATTTTAGTAATTCATGCACTCTTTAAAATGAGGCTTTGGGAGATGAATAAGATAAGTGTGAGTTTTGCATTTTGTGTCCAGAACATGATGTGAGAAAGGAATATATGGAGCAGGTGACATGGGTATTTTTTCCACCATTTCTGGGAGCATGTTTTGAAACCCTATCATTTAGAGTTTGGGGATAAAAATAGGTGTACCCTGGGTTTATGTATATAGAGATGATGCATGAATAGACCATATGGTGAATAAAAAAAATATAACAGGTTACTCTTTTAAATAATGGATTGAATTGATATTTTAAAAAATACATGAAATCTGGTATTCACATACAAACATTCAATCCAAGTAGTTATATATGTAGTGGTAATATTAGGGTTACTAATTATAACCAACTGTGTTTGAGTTTTGCTTTGAAAATGATGATGGAATTCAAAAGTTATTTGATATAAAAGACATTTCATGAAAAAGCAAGTAAAGCAACATGGAGAAATACATGGGATCTGATACAGGGAGTGAATGAATGTGAATCATATGCATATCAATTTGTGAATTTTGGATGAAATGATACATCCTATGATGTGTATATATATATATATATATATATATATATATATATATATATATATATATATATATGTATATATATATATATATACTGAAGAAATAGGAATATAACAATTTTGAATAAACATTTAATTCAAAATACACATCATGTCCCATATGAATATACTTTCATTGATCTTAACCTGGGTCACTTAGTGTAGAAATATTAGGGTTAGTACTCAATATTCACTGAAGTTCATTTTGAGTATGCTGAAATGAATAGGTATGTCAAAAAATGAATATTTCTGAAAAATATTTTCTGAAAAGTTGATTATAAATCCACACAGATGGACATGAAAGAATCAAGGTAGTATAAGTATATGACACATATAGTTCATGTTTGTAAATTCATAATATATATATATATTTTATACATTAAAATGTAATAGTATGTATGCCAATCGAAATTCATAAAAGGATATATATCCTTCACATATGTACCCAAAATATTCCTTTTCCTCTACATTGTTTTATGTCTAAACTGTTGAAGTATAAAGCTCACTGCACCTTGAATTTTCAGTTACCTCAGTGTATTGGGGGGCAGTGATCTCTTCATGAAATTCGTATTTACCAAAGTGAGAGTACTCTCAAAACTATACGTGTGATGGCTGTAGGATTATATGTAGGTATATAAAAATATACATTGTGACCCAGGTGACAGAGACAGGGAGTCAGGAAGTTACATATTTGTTGATTTTGAAAATTCTTGGAGAAGTAAAATGAGAAAAATGTGTCACAGGTTTTATAATATGTATCTGTGATGAAGCAAAAGGCAAGTCCAAGTATACACCATGCCTCCTATCAAATGCCTCTACTTCTATTCCTTTAGAATTACTCGCTGATTCAGTCATGATGAGCAACAGGAGATCTAAAATTCTCCAGTGATTTCTGGTCATGGGATTCTCAAAAACTTCATGGTATTGGCCTAGCCATATTTCAAGAATGAAGAAGTTGATACTGTGGGTTTTAATTCATTCAGGAGCCATTGAGTGTTGAGGAATCTACTTTCAGTAAAAGCTCTGGAGATCGCATGCAGGCAAGGTTCCCAAAGAGTAGGCAGGATTCCACTGTAGGGAAAGGAAGAAGAGTGAGTTTAGGATTTGGACCAAAGGCCCTTTTTGCAATCCAATGATTTTCTATTAAAGTGTAAATGGGAATGACAGGACACATGAAGAGTCAGTCACAACAAGGCACTTGGGGAAATAGATCTCAATGAGGTTGTTAGGAGATCAGGCAAAGTACAAAATGAGTGATAAGATCAGGGATAATTTCAACAGGGGGGTAGTTAAACACACTATCCTTGAAAGAATCAAGTGTATACTCACCATAGGATGGAAATTTGAAAACAATAGGTAATGCAGACATAGATAATTTTAGTAATCCATGCTCTCTTTATAATGAGGCTTTGGAAGAATAAGATAAGTGTGAGTTTTGCATTTTGTGTCCAGAACATGATGTGATAAAGGAATATATGGAGCAGGTGACGTGCATATTTCTTCCACCATTTCTGGGAGCATGTTTTGAAACCCTATCATTTAGAGTTTGGAAATAAAAATAGGTGTACCCTGGGTTTATGTATATAGAGATGATGAGTGAATAGACCATATGGTGAATAAAAAATATAACAGGTTACTCTTTTAAATCATGGATTGAATTAATATTTTAAAAAATACATGAAATCTGGTATTCACATACAAACATTCAATCCAAGTAGTTATACATGTAGTGGTAATATTAGGGTTACTAATTATAACAAACTGTGTTTGAGTTTTGCTTCTAAAATGATGAAGGAATTCAAAAGTTATGTGATATAAAAGAAATCTCATGAAAAAGCAACTAAAGCACCATGGAGAAATACATGGGATCTGATACAGGGAGTGAATGAAAGTGAATCATATGCATATCAATTTGTGAATTGTGGATGAAATAATACATCCTATGATGTATATATACTGAAGAAATAGGAATATAACAATTTTGAATAAAAATTTAATTCAAAATACACATCATGTCCCATATGAATATACTTTCATTGATGTTAAACTTGGTCACTTACCATAGAAATATTAGGGTTAGTACTCAATATTCACTGAAGTTCATTTTGAGTATTCCGAAATGAATATGTATGTCAAGAAAATGAATATTTCTGAAAAATATCTCCTGAAAAGTTGATTATAAATCCACACAGATGGGAACAAATGTATTAGCAGTGTAATAGAAATCCATTCTTTAGTGTATTTTCACAATCTCTCATGAATGACTCCCAAATCATAAGAGCTATAAAAATGAGATTTCTTACCCCACCCCCAATGCATTGGCTATACAATTTACGTAATCTGAATTCACTTGCTGACAAAATCTGACCAAAATAACATGAAGCTATTGTTTCCTTTTGTTTGTCACACTTGCTATGGATATTTATGCTTTCTGTTTCAGAAATATTTATTTATTTATTTTAATTATAGAGCCTGCTCCAAATCTTACAGAAGTTGTTACATATTCTATAGTATATAGTGTCTTCATGGTTATGTTTTCATAGTATCTAAATCATTTTGAATTTCAAAATACCTTTAACTTCAAAAGGGTTTGTAACAGGAAAGATGGATAAATATAAGTGAATATGTACTTGTATGGAAAAACAAACACCAAATTTAAGTGGAACTTAGCATTTGCAAGGAAAGGAAGGAGAACTTGATACAAGTGATTCATTGGAGATTTATTAAATTGGGTGATGTTCACATTTATTTATTATATTCATTTATATTCCTTCTCTCTAATAGTTCCAAATGATAGAAATTACCCCCTAAGAACTTAAGAATGTACAGGAATGCCTTTGATTTATGCATGTTGATTTTATATCCTGCCACTTTGCTATTATTATTTTTATTTGTATTACAATTCTTAATACACCTCTATACCACAATTTATTATATCTTCGTATACAAGACATGCTGACACCAAATTCACATCTTCATACATGCACTTTGTACAATGATGAGGTTCTCCTTCCACCATGCATGCTATTCCCCCTCTGTCTCCCCTTCCCTGCCACCCCTCCTTTCTATCTAGAGGTAATTTTCCTCCCATTCTCTCCCTCCTTATCCCATTCTGAGTCACCCCCCTTATAACAGAGAAGAGATTCAGCATTTGTTTTTTAGGGGATTGGCTAACTTCACTTAGCATACTCTGCTCTAATGCCATCCATTTCCCTGCAAATGCTATGATCCTATTCTTATTTTAGTGCTGAGTAATATTCCATTGTTTATAAATGCCACATTTTTTTTGTCCATTCATCCACTGACATCTAGGTTGGCTCCACAGTTTAGCTATTCTGAATTGTTCTGCTATAAACATTGATGTGGCTGTGTCCCTGTAGTATGATGTTTTTAGGTCCTTTGGATATATATGTAAATATACAACCTTTTCAAACCTTCTTTACTTATAAAGAGCTTTAAGAACAAACTCTCTAGAGGGGAAAAGAATTAGAAAGGGCCAAGTCTATGCTCAGGATCAGAATTCAAGTGAACTTCATGTTTTTCTTTCTGAGACCTATGACCATTAGTTTTAGTAGACTGAATTTCACCTTCTGTCATATCATATCTGAAATTCTAAAACTAAAAGGTTTACTGTTTGGGTGTCTATCACCTGACCCTGGTGATAGGATGTGGTTATTTCCATAGTGAGGCATATTCTGCTTTTTTCCCCCTAGAAACAAGAAAAGTGAAATAATGTTAACTCCTGCACAAAGTCATTGCTACAGAGTGGTTCCTACCATTCTTCAATAGCCAGCATATGTTATCCACCTTACAATTGTCCTCTAATGCTTACATAGAGACCTGTTCAAGAGACAGAACCACAAAGATAATGGCTTTGTTAAATTACCAAGAGAAAATAGAGGCTGGATAGTATTTACCTTCATGATCTGGCGAATCGAGAAAATGAGAAATAAATTAGTTGAAAACAACTAAAAGAAGCCTGAATTATAAGAACAATTGGGTACCAAAAATTTTAAAAAAGGAACCATGAAAATTATTATTGGAAAATGGTTATTAGTATCTTCTTTCCTTCCTTCTTTTCTTTTGCTTTCTTCCTTCATCTATCAATAGATGGATCTCTCATCTATCAATGTACCTATATTAATGTTAAATCTAACATTAAGATTTGGCATATTTTTGTGTTCACAGATTTAAACCTAAACCATTTGCAAAAATAAACTAGACCAAGGAATCTGTTTACATGTAGTCTTCTTGTAAAATGTTTTACTTATTTTCCTTAGCTACAGACATAACTTTTTAATCTTTTAATTTACATAAACTACAAAATATGGTAATTCATATTTAGTCATTTTGGTGGTTTATGTTAAGATTGGAAATGGGGAAAACAATTAAATGATGTCTCATATTTACTTTACCTTTATTAAATATTTCATTTCTTTTGATATAAATTCCCCTGGAGGAATTTTAAAAATGAATAAATATTCTGGACTATTATAAAATTAACCTTACAGCATAAATACTTGTATATGCAAATATGATCTATAAAGTTGCCTTTTAATTTTTTTCAGTTTTTTTATTGGAATCTGCTGTTTTATTAACATTTTTTGTAAGTAACATTAATGTTAATTTATTATTAATTTACATTGGGAAAAGTATTGTAATATCAAAATAATACAATTTTATTCATTTTATAATATATGTAGTTTTACCTGTAGTACATTGTATTAAGCGGCTTTTAGTCACTGTGACCAAAATATGTGATAAGTATAATTTAGAGAAGAAAAAGTATATTCTGGGCTCATGGTTTCAGAAGTCTCAGTCCTTGGTTGGTTGCTTCCATTGCTCTTGGACTGAGGTCAGACAGAACATCATGGTGGAATATCTCAACAGTGGAAAGCTCCAGGAAGCAAATATCAAGCAACCAGAGACAAAATAACCCTCAATGTCATGCTCACAATGACATAACCCTTCAGTCATGCCCTACCTAACTACAGTTACTACCCAGTACAGTATTCCTTTCAAATTATTAAATCAACAAAATAATTAATCCACCTATTAGGTTATGGCCCTCATAATCTAATCATTTCACCTCTGAACACTCCTACATTGTCTCATGAGTTCTCCAGGGGGCATCTTATATCCAATCCATAGCATATTATGATGTGTGGTATTTATTGAATTAGATGTGCTGGAATGTAAAGTATTGTTTGTGTGTCTTTAAAAATATATCTTTGTGTAGATATAGAGTAGTTTAAAAACCTGATATGTAATCAAAATAAATTATAAATAAATGAAAATTTATTCTGGTTTTCTTCCTAGTCTTTATCTTAAAAGATTCAAATTTAGAAAGGATGAAATATACATTTTAATTGATTTGGTATACTTATATCTCTTAGAACATGACATTATTATTTATAATATAAACCTCTAATTGTTGAATGATTGAGTGGGAGCAACTAAAAATTAAGGAGACTTTTGGGTTGCTTTCCTATTATATATTGAAAAGTTGTTATACTGGCCTGATACATTAGAACACATTAATAACTTGAGTAACTCAGTGAGAAGACAAGTTAACTGTAGATTCTTATGAAGTCTAGATCACATATGATATTGTGGACAATGGCCCAGCTAAACTTTATCTGCTATTTCTATCAGATTCGTAACAGGAAGTTTTGATTGTACTTTGAAATGATTTGTTGACTATGTAGTATTTTCAAAAATAATCTACAGCTTTTGTTCTGGAGAAGATTTCAATGTTCACACTTGCCTCTGCTCTTCCCCAATATATACAGCCACAAATTATGAGAACAACGTAAGGAGCAACCAAAGAAAAATTTTGAAAGGAGGTAAGAGAAAGGCAAATTGGTTTGTCACTCAGAACTGGCAGAGCCCCTTAACTGTAAGAAGACTCATAATTCCCACCCTCAACAGAAGCTGACCCAGGAGTAGCCCAGGTTGCTTTCTTCCTTCCCTTGTTGGTACAGGAGCTTGCTTAGAATACTAGGTAGCCTGGTGCCACAGAAATGGAGGTCAATTAGACACCCCCATAACAATAGAAGCCAGAGGAAACACTCTTCATATCAGCCTGAGACACCAAACCACTGGGCAGCAACAGCAAAAGAAATGTAGTCACACTGAGCAACCCAACATACGAAGATAGGAAGATTAAAAAAAAAAAAACCCTATGTAACTGATAGTCTTCTCATCAGCCAAACCTAGGAAAACATTTTGTTTCTGAGGGTTTGAGTCATGCCATTGCCAGAGATGCTAGGCCAGGGAAGAGGAGTGCTGGCCAGGATGCTCACTGACAATACTCTGCTCTCTGTTCGTGACAGTTAGGAGAATCCCACCACAATATATTCTGGCCACAGAAGTCACTTCATTCTAGGATCAATGACTTCCTTTACCTGATGAAATATACTTTGTAGTACTTGCTGTCAGAAACCTCTTTCTCCCTTTCCAAACATCTACAGTGGAAGAGACCCGTAGAAGCCCCAGCAGTACCAGAATGAAGATTAGACAAGAATATACCGCACAAGCTCTAAAAATTGAACTGTCAGAGAAAAAACAACTCACAGAAGAATGCCAGGACCTGAGTGCTAAAGCTAAGAAGAGTGTTCATCTACTAGAACAAGAGATTTTAGAAGATCCAGAGTCTGCTAGTAATAAAATATATTCAAAATCATCTACTTATACCAAGAACAAAGAAAATCACAGCTTTAGTGAGAAAAGACAATCAGCTGGCACCAATACAAGGGGTTTTAATTAATGATCAGAAAATTTACTTAAACAATCAATTATACACTTTCATGGAGCAAATGAAAAAATAAATAAATACATAAAAACTTCAACCAAGAAATAGCAGTCATACAAGAGAAACAAGTGGAAAATATTAACCTGAAAAGTACAATAAAAACATCATTAAACTGACTTGTAACACTCAATCATATATTGAAGATAACAGAAGATAAGGATGGTTAACCTGATGGATTAAAAAAATTTGCTCAATTTACACAAAAGATAAAAATGAACTAGAAACCAAATTAAATAAACTAAGTACTTTCTAGGACTATGGACAATATTCCAAAATTTAGTATTTGTGTTATCAGAGTCCCAGAAGGAGAGGGAATGTAGAGTGTGTTTGGAAGAGTATTCAGAGACATAATGAAAAATAACTTCCAAAACTTGGCAAAATGATAAAAATATATAGACACAGAAACTGAATAAATTCTAAACAAAATAATTCCAGAGAACTTAATGCTGAAAAAAAATTAAACTTATAAAAAATAAAGACAAAGAAAAGATAATGACAGCAACCAGAAGTGATATTCACACACTTTACCTAAGGAGGCCCAGTGTTTTCCTTGATACCTTCCTTCCTTTCTTGATTCAGAAGCTTACTTACAGTACCAGGTAGCATTGGACCAAAGCAAGGGAAGTCAATTGGAAACCCCAGTAACAACAGAAGTCATCTATGTATGTTGAAAGTCACATATATATGTTGTAATTCCCAGAGCATCACTGACAGAAACGATACAAAAAGACTGTCTTGTCCACAGCCCAGTGTGCAAGGGCCCTCTGATGGGCTCTAGGAAAGTCAAGACCACATGAGACATATATGACTAGTAAGGGAAAGCTTAGGAGAGATCAGTGACTGCTCTTATAAAGTTCAGTTCATGGAAGGCTGAACAAATAGAACCTCTGTACCTCAAGGTGTTTCAACAAGGCAGAACCTCTTCTTCCTCTTGATGCTTTGTCCAATGGTGGCTGACTGAATGAGTGTAGAATGATACAAATCCTTTCCACATTGCCTCCAGTTCACACCATCACGCAACTCCCCAGAAGATTGATTCACATATTAGGAGGCAGAATCAGTGACATATCAGCATTAACTTACTTGTATGACCAGAATCTCAAGGAGCAACTATCATTGCACACATGTAAGAAAGTAACTTTGTACAGGTAACCCTAACTTACCCTAACTCTCTTTGTTCACAGAGAAGGCCATGCCTTTAAGATAATAGGTATCTGGATTTTCCAGCCCAGGGTTGCTCTCATACTTCCCTTAACTTGGCTAGTTTTCTTGGGAGTAGAAAAGGAACATTCAAGGATACAGTTTTTTTTTTTTTTTTTTTTTTGCTGTCCGTTTTTCTTTAGGATTGATACAGAAATACACTATCACAAATCCATATGGAACTGAACAATTTGTTTATGTGTCTCATAAAAGGCGGAGAAAGCAAAACAGAGGAACAAATCCAGAGGACAAACACACAAAAAATTGCAGTGAAAGATTTAAGTTTAATTTATTATTAATTATCCTAAATGTGAACAGTGTAAATTCACCAATGAAAAGACACATTGGCAGCAGGGTCAATGAAACAAATAATGAAACAAATGCACACCCAATTAAATTCTATTTAAAAGAAATTCATTCTCAGTTCAACAACATATGTAGATTAAAAGTGAAAGGATGTAAAAGATGAACCAGAGAAACATTATCTTTTTTTAAAAAAAAAGGAGGAATAACTGAATTAATAAGAGACAAAGTATATTTCTAAAATTAATCAGAAATAAAAAATGGCAATTCAATAAGAGGAAGATCAATATACCAGAAATACATAACAGTCCTAATTATGTATCAAACTAGAGAGTGTCAAAATACAGGAAGTGCAAACCAACAAAACTACAATGAGAAATTAACATTTCCACAATTATAGCACTGACTTCACCATATGCCTCTGTCAATTACCATGATAAAGATAAATGAAAATCAGAGAATAGGAAAATAAAGAAAATTAATTAAACAAATACTTAACACATCAAAAAACAAAGTCAAAAAAAGTAGTAAATCTCTGGTAAGACTGACAGAAATAAAAAGAAAAAAAAAGAATCACTAATATCAACATAAAATTGAGACTATTGCTACAGACCTGAAACCAGTGGAGGGGTAATAAATCATCATTCTGAATAAGTTTATGCTCATAAATTCAATAATTTACATAAAATTGACCAATTATTTTAAAACCATGAACTATCAAATCCCATTAAACCATTAAAAAGTAAAATTTGCAATTAAAAATTTCCTGAAGAAGAAATCCTCAGCCCCAGATGGCTTCACCAGAGAAATTTAGCAAACATTGAGAAACTGAAAAACACTTTCATATAGTCTTTCTCAATATTTCTCTAATACCAAAAGCAGACAAACATAGTTTTAAAAAAGAGAAATGCTGATATTGCTCATGAACTTAGACATGAAAATCACCAATAAACTATTAGCAAACAGTATACAACATTTTAAAAAGAGCTGTATACCATGGCAAAATAGTACTTATTCTAAGGTATGCAATGTTGGATCAGTGTTAGAAAATCAATCAATGCCATTCATCACATCGACAGACCTAAAAGAAAGAAAAAAAAATTTACACTTCAACTAACATGGGGGATCCTTGTAGTTAGGAAAATGTTCAGTATCCTGAGTGTGTTTGGTGCAACATAAAACTATACACATTATCAAGCTATATACGACATCCCCCCCCACACACACACACACTAGTGAATACAAATAAAATAGGTGTTTTGAGTAACAGCAACATGATGTATAAATATCAATATTGTGATTACAATATTATATTATAATTTTGCACAGTCGTACCATAAGGGGAATGAAGTAAAGAGCACACGGGCTCTCTCTGCATTATTCTTACAATTGCATGTATATCAAAAATTATCTACATCATATTTTTGGTGAAAAATTCTCACAGTTAAAAATTACTTTCTAATGTTAATATTAGTTGAGTGATAATATTGCAGTCCAAGACTAAACATAGTTATTGAAAACTTTAGGATTAGATTGTTTCAGTCATTACACATTGTATACATATTTTTAAAAATTATGTTTGTACACCATAAAACTATACAATTTTTATTTGTTAAAAAGTAATTTGAAACAAAAACATCAGACAATTTTAATATTTGTGAAATAACTTCAGTGGTTAGGGTGAGGTCTTATAGGCATCAAGAAAATAACAAAATTTTATGAACACCGTAAAGGAAGTTCACTCAGGGTGTCATGTTTATAATTTCCTCTTCTATTTGCAAGCTTACTAGAATTTTAATAGTAATAAAACTATTATGTTGAACTTTTCTACTGAGGGTACTGAGATAGGAAGTGCATCAATTAATACTTAGACATAATACATGCATTGTTAATCGACTTTAAAAGTTCAAAACCAAAACTGTTGGAATGAGTATGGGAGTACACTATGTTCATGACAGGCTTAAAAAACAAAGCTTGAAAATAGGTCTGGACACTCCATTTTTTACTCTCAATTTATGATTTCTTCTATTGTCTGTCTAATTAAGGGAAGCAGGTCTTGTGTGTTTTGTGTTTTTTTCACTGCTGTTTTTGAACCATTTGTTTCTTGTCTTGGAAGAAAAAAAAAAACTTTGTTCACCTGGATCGACTTTACAGTGGCTACAAGCAAGCACTGTTTGCCATTTTGTATAGAAGCATTATATTTATAAAATGGTAATTCTGCTATTTGTTGAAGACTTACTATGTAGCATATGCTGCATTAAGTACTTCACTTACATTACTTCAGCTAACCCTCAAAATAACCCTGAAAATAAACAATGATCACATTCAATAAATGGGGAATTCAAACTTTGGGAGAGCAAAAATGCAGTTGCAGAATCTGGATTTGAACTCAAGTCAGTTTGAATCACAAATACGTACTCACAAATATTATGAATAACTAGATGAATGAATGGAGGTATACTTTGTTGAATGCACACACAAAAAGGTTATGTTGTAGTAAAATGAAATATGTGTAACAAAATATATTAGCTTTTTAAAAAATATATTTTATTTTTTTAGTTTTCAGTGGACCTTTATTTTATTTATTTATATGTGGTGCTGAGAATCAAACCCAGTGCCTCACGCATGCTAGGCGCCTAGGCACTCCACCACTGAGCCACAACCCCAGCCCCAAAATATATTATCTTTTTAAAATTGAAGCATAACGTATATATAAAGTAGACAAATCTTAAGTGTGTAATTTTAAGAACTAAGAATTTGGGCTGGGGATGTGGCTGAAGCGGTAGTGCACAGGCCTGGCATGCGTGCAGCCCGGGTTCGATCCTCAGCACCACATACAAACAAAGATGCTGTGTCCGCCGAAAATTAAAAAATAAAAAATACTAAAAAAATTCTCTCTCTCTTTCTTTCTCTCTCTCTCTCTCTCTCTTTCTATCTCTCTCTTTTTTTTTAAAAAAAAGAACTAAGAATTTAATGCACAGACAAGAAAGATGAATTGATAGTTACTGACAAACAGTGGAGACAATCTGTGAACCAAGATTGCCTGGATTTTAATGACTTCAAAGAAAGAATAGAAAAGGGCAAATTATGCCTGGATTTCTTTTGGTGAATCAGAAGAAAATTTTAGGATTATCTTCTTTGACAAAATCCAATGCATTTGGACATTGGTAAAAAAGGAAGAGGCAATAGTGCCTTAAGCATTCTTTAACTTGAATGCTCAAATAACCAAAAAAAGCTTCCATAATCAAAACATTCTAGAAATATTCAAACTCTCAGAAAGTGAAATCAATCTAATAGAAACATGGCTATTGGAAAACTACCTCTTAAACTTTACCTCTTAATTTTGAACCATTTGGGGTCCCAAATTTGATTTTTCACTTGGTTCTTTTGATCTTGGAATGTATCTTGTCTCAGAAGTAGAATAAGTCTCAGGTTAGTCCTCAAGACTTGAGGTTTTACCTAAGCTATCCCTGAGTAAAGAAATCCCAACTACAACTTACACCTTTGTTTTAGGGGACACTCAGTCTCTTGTGCTTCTCCAGACGACAGGAACACATTTTTCAATAATGTTTGTGCTTCTTATAAGCATTTTACCCACTCCACCTGTACCTACGGCTTTTGAGAGCACAGAAAGGGGCCAAGGGAAAGAGCTCATTAACATATGAAATAATACATTTGCCCATGTCCAGCAAAGAAAAAGATGTGTGTATCGCAATAATCACCCATAAAGGGTATACATCTGCCAGGCTTCCCCAAGTTGGAAATGCCTGAGCTTCACATTCAAAGTAAAACACTGAAAGGTTAAAACCTTCTAAAAATATGAATAACCTCAGATTATTTATGTAATATAAACAATTAATGAAAAAAAGATTTTCTAAAAATTATGACCAAGATCACAAATTCTAATTCTTTATGCCAAAAATCACTTTCATACTTGTCATGGCTGCCTGATCTATATTTAGACCTATGTAGGAGAGACTACAGTTTAACTCAAGAATTTCATTACTTTTCATATCAATACTACTTTATCTTAGTGTAAATTTTGTGTTTCTTATATTCTTTCATGAATTACATACATATATAAGATAAATATTGACATTCTTATTTTGTTCGAGAACTTGAGAAGATTCAGCATGTTATAACTAGACAAAATAATAACAATTTTTTAAAAATATGTAATTCTTGTTGATAAAAAAAATTAAATGTGTACCCTTTGAAATGAACATCAAGTAAGCATTTTTCATTTAATATTTCATTATCTTTTCTTTGAGAAGGTACAAATAACTCAGGGATAGTTTCTATATTGTTTTCTTTCTAGCTGAGTATTTCACTAGTGGACCTATACGTTAATTGGATTAAGTGAAGTTATGCTAGAGTAATCAATACTTTCCAATTGTGGTGGCTTTTTATAGGTTTATATTTTGGTCATTTTACATACCCCCTATGGACCATGTGCAGATCTGATTTCTGTCATTTATGCCCTGATAAAAATCCTATAGGGAAGCCTCTGTGCAGGATATTGCTGGTAGATGGCAGAGAAGAGAGGCCCCATGTGTCTTGCTCAAGCCAAGATGTGACATGTGTCATTTCCTTTCATAACTCATAGACCATATCAGTTGCATGGCCACTCAACCATAAGATAAAGGAGAAAGTACAATCATCTATAGTACCACAGGGAGATGAGAACCAGAGTATCTGCAATGCATTGTTAACAAATATCATAAACTTGTTAAATATGATTTCAATAATGCTGTGCTCTGCTATTTTTGCAAGTATGATCTCTAAGAACACCCAGAAATCAGAAGTTGGAGTTTACATATAAACAATTATCTGTACAAAGCAATATGAACCTAAAGAAAAACTATGAAAAATGAATATTAGGTAGCTTGAGTATTAGTTCTTTGCTACTGACCTTCAGAGAGTACACCCTACCAAGGAGTTTGTAAAGTAAGTGAGGGCATTGTTTGAAATGAAATTGCTTTTCTATCATTGACTGTGGCACTAATTTCAGGAATAAGAAAAATGACCATAAGTTTTGCTTTAGTTAGGTTAGAGTTCTGCGGGGTAAATAGAGATATAATGAGTGATATCAATATTTAGCTGTCATCCTTTCTTGGTTCAGTAAGCACTCTTGTAATATTGTACAAAACAAAGATTTTATCCAGAACAAGATACTAAAAATAAGTCCTTTTAGAAGATATATTTAATTTGTGGCAAAATTAAAATTAAAATTTCTTTCAGCCATCTTTGGATGAGTTAGCAACTATCAAAAAAGTGTCTTGTTTTTACTTTAAGTTTGAAGAAGTTCTTCAGTTTTCATTGAAGCTTCTCCATAGTTATGTATGTCACCATAGAAGAATTCACATTTTTAAGTGCACATGAAATATTCACCAAGAAAGGGGAAAGTGAAAGAGAAAAGAGAATTTTTTTAAACATATCACAATGTATATGCTCTGACAAAAATTTAATTAGACATAAATCAACAAAAGTAGATGTCTTAAAACTTAAAAAATTAGAGAAACGAATCATTGGAACCAAATGAAAAGGAAAACAGTTTAGCAAAAATAAGAAAGAGAAAAATCAATGATCTAATTTCCACTTTAAGAAGTTATATGAGAACTAACTATAAAGTCAGTAGAAAAAAAATAAAAATTATCATAATAGAATATAGAAAAATAACAGATAAAAATCAATGACATAAGAGGTAAGGTTTTTAAAAAGAGATATAAAATTGATATACTTCTAGGGACATTCATTAAGGAAAACAGAGGCTAATATTTCCAATGCTGAAAATGACAGAGCAATATTATGTTGGTCCTCAGACATTAAAAAGATAGCAAAAAATTATTATAACTATCTTTATGGCAATAGATTTGACAAATCAAATGAAATGAACAAATTCCATGCAGACACAAAAATAATTTAGGATTAGAAAAAAAAAAGTATAGTGTTCAATACCAATTAAAGACATTGTATTCATAATAAAAATATATTCTAGGCCCAAATGTTATCTCTGTTGAATCCTGTTTGCCTTCTATGATAGATAGAAGATATTAAGTAAATGGATGAAGAGTGAAAATTTCTCAATCATTTTACCTTTTTATGCTATCAAAACAAAACAATGACATAATAAAAGAAAAAGAAAACTACAAACTGATATCCTGAAAAAAATAAATAGAATAAGTGAGGATTATTTAAAAATGCAACATTGGTTTAACATTATAAAATAAATCAAGGCAATTTACCATACTAAAAATCTTAGGGGAAAAAACATATACTAATTTCAGTACATGCAACTATATACACTCACTCATTTCAAGTGGAAATGTAAAATCACACTACCACTTTCGAAGACTTTGGCATTTGCCTATAAAATTGGAAATATACTTACCATGTGATACAGGAGTTACATTCCTAAATTTTTACCCAAGAAAAATTTAAACATATATTTTCTCAAGAATTACACAAAATCATTTATATTCATTTTGGCCAAAAGAAAAATGGAAAACAAAAAGAACTCCCAAACAAATAAACAGCTAATCAAATGGTGGAATACACAAAATGGAATATTGTTCAACAGTAAAAGAAAACCGAAATATCAATAAATGGATCGACATACATGAATCTTAAAACATTAAGCTGAGAAAAATTGCCAGATAGAAATACCAGACAATCACATTCCTATGAAGTTCTAGAAAAGACAAAAGTAATTCATCATGTTGAAAATCAGATTAGTGATTATTTGGGGTTTGGGGTGATTGTGAATTTACTGCAAAACAGCATGAAGAAATTTTGGGGATGACAGATGTATGACATACCTGCTGTGATGGGATTATGCCACATATGCCTACATCTGCCAAAAGTTCATCAAACTGCACCCTTAAGATGGCTGCATTTTATTGTATGCAAATTTTGTCTTAACAACATTGATTTTAAAGAACTGCAGTGACTGGAAAGCATTTTGAGGATTCTTATTGTCCAAAGCTGCAGGGTCAAGGTTGTGCATGTCTCCTCCCTTCCATTATAATAAAGCAGTTCTTAGGTGCCAACGAGCCAAGATCTCCACCTGGGGTGCTGAGCTCTTAATAAAACCTGAGACCAAAAGGTGAGCACAAACTGTCCCACAACTGCTTACTCTGGAAAAAGTCACCCACACCCCTCCAGAGGTAATCCTCTTAAAAATGTAAATTTGCAGGAAACATTTTTTATGGAGTTCCTTCCATGTTCAGACATTCCTATAGTGTCTGCTTATTGTTTTTTTTTTATTTTTTTATTCTGATATTTTGTTTTGTTTTTAATCCTGCTTAGTATGATGATGGATTTATAGGCTGGTGGGGCGGGAAGGAGCTAGATTAATGAATTAGTTCATTCAATACATAGTAAATATTACCACTCCTGGAACACTGTGTGGGCAAATAGGAGTAAATGGACAAAAAAAGGTTCTTAAGTACACACAATATATATGCAAGTTGAGGGAGACCTGGTGCACTATCATAATATCAGCCCTATTTAACTCCTATTAAATTAATTAGCAAAGAAAAGTAGAGGGAGAGGAAAGATTTCTTTGCAAAGCATCTGAGCTCAAGTGAAAAATACTTGCACCAAGAAGTGGCAATGTACACCATATAAAAATTGGTGTGGTAGAAGACAAGGGCTTTGTAGTTAGAAAAACCTGGATTTAATCCAAGCTCATTTTTATACTGGGTTAGTGAGTAAGTACCAATATTTAGTGTAACTAGAAAATAAATGTGCATAATTTTTATCTTGCTTTGAGAACTTGAGAAAAAAATGAAAGTAATTTGCAAGTTAACATTATAGAAATAGTTGAATGCAATCTGGATACTTTGAATACATTTGCTGTTAATAGTAATTCACATAATAACATTTAAAAATGATCCACAAAGAGATAATGAAAAAAATGAGATCTGTAGTCTTCATTTAAAAAATAAATACAGCATTTGTTGAGAAATTGTTCAATTTCCAATATTTTTTAATTGTGATTTAACTTTGTAGAACTTGACCAAAGTGATCAGATTTTTTTTGCACAGTTTCTTAGGCCCTTTAAGTCTGAGTTTCCTCATCTGTGAAAAATGCAAAGCATACCTACTTTAAAGTTCAGTAAAATACCAAGAACCATTAATTGTAAGTTTTCAGATCAGTACTTTTGAATGAAACTAAGTGGAGATAAAGCAAAAGAGTTTATCTATTACCTTGGTTGACATCCACTGGAATCCCATAGTTGTTCAGCTAAACAGCTTCCACAGGCATCTAAAGTCAACAAATGAGATTGTGTTCTTTATTGCTGAGATCTTGTCACTGTCACTTTTCAGGACGAATTGACCCTGCTACTGTGAGAACTTAGTAGCTCAATAGAGTGGTGTTTTGTTTTTTTTCTCCTTTAACTTTTTCTTTTTTGATCAGTTACTCATATTGAATGTAGAGTAAAAGAATCACTGGCTGGTCATGAAAAATCTACCAAATATCCATCAAGGTAGCTTTTAATTGGATTGTGCCATCTAAAGAAAATTTACCCTATAGAAATAGGCCCACAAATTTATTTATTTATTTATTTATTTACTTATTTTCTCATTTAATTGGTTTCTTATTGTTATGAAAATAAATCTACTTGAGTAACTTGAATGGTTAGGTCATTAGGTTAATAAACTTAAGTAATGATTTGAATAATGCTAACCAGTAGGGTTGACCTACTTAATTCCAAAGCTAAAATGTGCTTGTAGAAACTTGATCAATTAATACCTAAATTGGTCCCTGGAAGGCTAAGTAATAAAACAGATATGGTGGTTACAGAAAATTACCACAGAGGTGGATTTAGAAACTTTTATAAGCACAACTGTACTCTTTTTTCAGATTTACCTCTCCTCTGTACTTTCAAAATAAAAAAAAAATCATGATGCCTTAAAAAGATGAGACACTTCTACCTCGGATGAAGAAATTTGGAGAAACATTGTATATGTTGTATTTGTATTTACATAAATACATATATATATTATATATGTGCATGTTATTCACAACATATTTATGTAATATATATATACATATATATATATACCTATGATGTATATATTAATATATAATATCATATATTAGTGTGTGTGAACATATGTGTGTATATATGTATGTATATATTCTTTGTAGTTGTATACCTATATATTTTTTGGTACACAGACTGAGGGAAAGCAAAATATTCTATGACAGAGCTTTTCAAGTAGAATGTCCTGTCCCAGTAGCCAGTTTTGTAAGATTTCATCCTTCAATGATACTCCTTCGCTCAGTTTACTGAGCAAATAAGATGATTTTAATTTTAGGTTTATTGGAAACAAAGATCTGCATTAAAAATATTTATAGGAGATTTTGGAACAATGCCTGTAAAGAAATAAGGGTAAGAAAAAAGTTTCACTATGATTCAGTTAACACAGAATTCTCAACTAGACACTTGGGGACCTCTGGAGTTGGAAGAGCCCCTTGGTATTCAAAGGGAGACAATTGTCTCAGAATCTTCACATCCCTGCTTAAATTATTCTTTGGATAGTAGATGCCCTCAAAGCAAGTGCAACTTTTGAATCCTGCTAAACAGTAGCGTGGAACATGCTAACTGTTAATGGAGCTTGTCATTTCTCTGTAGGATAAGTGCCAGAGAGGGTAGAATCCATGGGACATCCAACTAAGAATCCTAGACTTCTGGTTGCTAAGAAGATCAATGCTCCACTCCTGAAAGAGAGCTCTGAACAACACAACAGATTATTCACAATAAGTATCCCTTATATTGCTTGAACCACTCCCTTCTTATAGTAATTTTATGACATCCATGTACAGCTTCTCCAGAATTCTCACTGACATCCTTTATGAGAAACTTATAAGAAGAGGTTGATAGGATGAGACATACCTTAGCTGATTGACTAGTTTCACCTATGGCTAGTTGCCCTACTTACTAGTGACTTACCAGATGCAAGTGTCTATCCTCTGAGAAATTGGGTCTGTAGACCAGCAGGGTTTGAGATTTCAGAAAATAAAGCAAAAATATAAATAGGCACAGAGATGGATAACCAGCGGAGGCATCTTTACATCAAGTCTTTGGTTCCCATAGCCAAGTATTTCAACCACATAACCATCATAATGTCATGGTTATGTCAAGTGTAAAGTATACCCTTGAGGATTGCTCACAGCAATCCTTTCAAGTTGACTCCTAGCTGTACCTTCAAAGAGTGGATATATCTAATTATAAGGCTGGCAACTTCTGAGTGGTATGACATGGAAGGACTAGTAGATCTGAAGCATGCCTTCTCTGCTATAAAGGAGACTACAGGATTCAAGGCTTTGTTGTATAAGAACCCTTGCCTGTGAGGAAAAAAAAAAAAAAAACTTTAAGTCCCTCCATGAAAAATTCACCTAACAGGCAGAAAAGGTAAGTTAAGTCATTTCCAAAAATAAATGATAGTCCTATTCAAGTTTAATTAATGTCAAGTTCAGTTCGAAGGTATCTATTGTAATTAGCTTACCGCCAATTGAATGGTTGATATCATTAATGTATGATGTCATGTGTTTGTTCCTGTTGCTATCATGTCAGAATTCAACAGTCAAAGTAGCTAACTAAATGTTGATAATCCCAACCCTGTGTAATTGGGCTCATTCATAGCTTTCATATCAATCACAATAGATATCCTCTTCAGGCATATTGTACCAGCACTGGAATGACCTAGTTAGTGTCTGGCCAATGTCAACCATTGAAAGTCATCCTGACTTTCATTGTTTGGTTTTTCTTCAATAGTGGATTTCCTTTGTTGAGAGTTACTATGTAATCCAAGAAACTTAACATTTTATGTGTACTCTCAACTGCACATCTCTTCTCTATTCCTTTTTGTTTCATATTTGCCCATCTCACTTCTTCTGCCATTCTTTTGCCATGACAAGTGTATGACCAGATGCAGTAATCAAATTTAATTTAAAGCTATCTCTGAATTAGACTATAGGGAAGCATCTGTCTATTTTTTTCTTGTTTCTACTTATATACTAGGCTATCTCACCTGTTCAGTTCTTCCATCATCTGGTCATAAATAGCTTTATATGAACATAGGTATAAGTTGAAACAGGTGCTAGTCCAACAGTAAAGGATCTGTCCATCTATGTGGGCAGCTTAATGTGTCCTCCAGCCTTATGCATGCCTAGTAAAGGATGTGTTAATTCCAGCCTGAATGTAATTAATGAAGTACATCTTTTTATTTGATTGACCTAACAGAACCCAGCTCTTGATTGGGAGTTGTCCCTAAGTGGTCACATAAAAATGTTGTGCTCTGCAGCAGATTTCATGGCCTTCCTCCAACATGTTACAATGGTTTGCAATAAATTCTGTACAGAATTCCACTTCCAGTATCAGGATCATAAGTCCCCAAACACAAAGCTGCTTGTACCACAAACTGAATGAATTGCAGAACCTTTTACTGCTTTTTTGCAGACCTATATGATGCAGGAACCTTCTTTGTAATCTGGTAAATGGGTCTGATTAATATTCACAAATGAATAAAATGTGCATCTAAAGCTCATGGAGGCCTTATAAGCTATGTTTAGTCAAAGAAAATATAAAATACAATATTTTTGTCCTTGATTTGGAAATAGATGTCTTAGTAGGTCCATGACTACTAGACCCAATAGTTTGTGATTTGTTAGACCCCTGAAATATTATGTGGCTTATCTACTGATCCCTGTACACATGTACCTTTATAGGTCTTCCAATATGCATTCCATTAATTATCCATTGTGATTGATATGAGGTCATTGATATAGTGGATAAATATGATGTTGCCATTATAATCATATAGTCTAGGTTCTTTTGTCTTTATTATAATAAAATATGAGGAGACCCTGAGCCAAAATAGTGAAGCATACACAGTTATTGCTTTCATTATTTTCATGTGGTTGAAAATTATATCTTATCTCTCCTCTTGATAGGTGGGTAAGGAAGTACTCATCCTTACACACATGTGCTGCATGCAGTATACAAGAGACTGTTAATATACTATAACAAAGACACATCATCTATACAGTAGCCAAAATGGGGATGGCTACTAAGTTTAAAGTTCATTGTCATATGCCAGGTTTTCTTTTGTTTTCTAGAGCTGCAAAGGGTGAATTGATGGAAACACAATGGAGGAGACAATTTCTCCTTTGGATCTTTAAAGTACCACTAATCTACCATTTACTCCAGAATTTGACATTGTTTCTGACTGATTCTCATTCCTGAAAAATGATAGTTTTAGAGTTTGCTACACAGCTTTCCTCACTATAAAAATTCTTACCACAAAGGACAAGAAACCCATTGGATTGGCCTAACTACCAGGATTCTCTTTCTGATTCTGCATTTAGGAACTGGAAAATGGTATTAAATGGCATTAATGTAAGTTAGGCAATGAATGGGACTCCATTTACTCCATGGCCTACATAGAGGCCTGGTATAATAAATGTTAGATTATGATGGCACTTTTGATGTCCAGGTGTCAATTTCAACTAAAATCTTGTGTCCAACAGTTTTTAAAATACCTGTGTTCTGGGACAGATGAGGCTGGACACCAAAGAATTAGCAGTAAGTAGGTTTATTGGCTGCAACCAGGCTTAGAAGGGAGCTTTCACCTTCTGAACCCCGAGTTCAGAAGGTTTGAGAACTTTATACCCAGTGTATAGGGTAGGGGCTCAGAGGCTTGCAATCTGTAGAAGTCCACACAAAAGCAATCTGTTTTCTGCTCTGGGCATTAAACCCAGGCCTGGATACAAAAATGCAAATTTCTCTGTGGAGGCCTTGGGTTAATCTTTGTTATCACATCCTGCTTCAGCAACACACCTCCTGCCTAAAAACTTTGTTGCAGAAATTCTTGCTGATAGTTTAAGAACAGTTATGGTGAGGGTCTTTGGAGAAGTTTAATTAAGATTTTCTGTGGAGGAGGGGGTATTACTACACCTGGGTATCCTGTTTTCCTTTTTGCATGGTTGCATACTGGACTATAGAGATCTTCACTATAAAATGTAAATTATACCTCACCCATATACATTCACATAAAATACTATACCTGATGCTGCAGCGTTTGTCTTCCTAGCAATTTAACCTCTTTTGGTCAGTGGCTTCTGGGCCTGAGAACTGGCAAGGAATAGAAGCTAGTGGATACCATAAATTAATAACTTACCTTCAGGATTAAGGAATTATTCCCCTCAGTCTTCAGGAATTTTGTCTGCTGACTGCTTATACCTGTGTCACTCTCCAGAAATTTCCTGTGTCCAAAGGTGGCTACTTTATTCAAGACTATAATCCCTGTTTAGAGGCAACTCTGGGGATATGGGTATACAAAGACACCCTGGCCTCAATTCTTAGAAACTTGGTAGGGACAACCCAGTTCCAGAATTTCCCATTGACTTTTCAGAGACTTTTGTTTAAATTAGCTGCTTGTAAAATTTCTTATACCCATACTTCTATCTTTATTCCCTTAAGTGTTCTTGCCATGTTTTATTCCCAGTAATATTCCAACTTGAATTATTTCTGCTTTATAGTTATTTCCCTACAGAATCTAACCTAAGAAGGAGGATAAATAATCCATTTTCCAAGGAGTGTGAGCCATTTTCACTGCAGGGCTTTTATGTTCTGAATAGTAGGTTACTTAACTTCAATTATTTCTTCCCTTACATTAGGCACATTCAATACTTAATATGAAGGGCTAGAATTTATTTCTCTTATTTTTCTAAACTGACATTGTGGTTGACTTTTCTCAATATAACATGGCAAAGTGGTGGTTTTGATCTGAACTTAGATCTTGAAATGATTAATACCTTTAACTTTCTGACCAATTTAACACTAAATTCTGAGAAGCTAAAGCCTTAGAGAGTAAATAGATGAAAGAGAACCCAAGTGCCCTGGTCTCAAAGATAGGCTGATCTCCCAGACTGACTTCCAATTTTCCCTTGCAGCCAACACAAACTATCCACTATGATGAGTGAAATATATTGGATATCCTATCCTGATTGAGCCTCCAGGTAACTGAAACCCAGATAGCATCATGTACAGCAGAATTTTCAGATTATCCCTGTAAACTTATGGAATTATTAAGCAAATTTTAAACAATTATTGTTTCTTGCCATTAAAATGCAGGGTAATTTTTTGCACAGAAATAAATAATACAAAATGGATACCTAGAAGTGAGCTACTACCATTGCTATAATTTAAAACATGTGGCAGTAGATTTGGTATTATACAGAAATTATAACAGTGTTAGTAGAGACTAAAGAGCTGTAAGAAAGTATATTTGGAAATAGGCAAAAAGTGGCAGATGCTATGTAGTTCCACAATGTCTAAGAACCCTGCAATGGTGGTAACATGGACTCATGAACCTAATAAACTAGTATAAGGATTCTTCCAGGCAAGGTGGTGGAAATAAAAGTTTATTTTTAAAAATTTGCCTATGAGAAATATGGAAGAAGTGAATGAACAAAAGTTACCATGATTCAGTTTAAAAAAAAAAACACATAGAAGAAATCTCATAATTGGTAGGTTGGAAAATCAAAATCTTTATCATTCCCATGAACCTTAACACATGAAAGATGCCAGAGGTAAATTAAAACATAGAACACAATATCAAATTCAGGAATATATTAGTAAAAGCCTTACAGTGGAAGAATAGCTCAAAAGGACATCTATAAAACCTTTTGATGTGAACTGAGAAAGATTAAGGTCATGTCTACAGAGTTTTGAGCTATACACCATGAACTTTATAAACTCTGTTAGAAATAAGGGATTCTAAGAATCTTAAAGTTATTACATCACCACATGCTTACCCTTAATTCAACATATAAAGAAACTTATCTCAGATATGTAGTTGTGTTTTTAATCTAATAGAATAAAACATAACTTGATTCACTATAAATCCACAAGGTTTTAAAAAAATTTATTAGCTTGAACTAAAGGGACAGAACTAGTTCAAAATGAAAATAGACTTTTAATTCCCCTTGTTTTCCTATGAAGAATACAGGCTGACAAATTTATCTGGCAGCATATACAAGATTATTTTTTATTAAATAGAATAAATGACTCAATATAGCCAATATTTTCTACCAAATGTAAGAGAAAAAAATACATATTTACATGGATTTCAGAATTGCTATGAACCAGTGACATCTATGAGTACTATTTCTTCCCTGTTAGAATAGGGATGCTTAGTGCTGTTATTAAGTCAATTTCTTGCATTTCATAATGGGTATTTAGGAAAATCAGGCAATTAGATGAGGGGACTTATTTCTCTATGCCATCACATCCAGGAACAGGTACCCAAGGACACCCATTGCTACCTTAACCTGATTTATTTGATGAAATTCTAGATTTACTATATGCTGATGCTATAAGTAGTTGAGGCTCTTTGAAGTCTTACAAGAAGATGAGTAAGAGGAGTGACATGACTTTTTGTGGCCAAAAAAAAAAAAGATAGACTCTGCTACCTAATTTCCAAAGATGGAATAAATAATACTTTCCCCTTCCTCTATGAATGCATTTCTAATATCAGGACATGGTAATCATTTCAGTGCATCTTGAATTGAGGATGATTTTGTGACTGGCTTTATTATAGACTGCAGGGAAAAAATAATGTTCTAATCTTGAAAAATTGAACACTTAATTTTACTGGAAACTTCAACTCTCTGACTCATAGAATTCAGACTTAATGCTATGATAATGTCAAGTCACTCAGAGAGGCCCCATAAAAAATAATTGAGATACCCTTGTAGATGGTCCCAGGCAAGCTCCCAACCAATATACAGCTCCAACAAGCAGCCATGTGACTGAGTCAATGAAACCCTTAGAAAGCTGTAACAGTAGCTGCCAGCGCACCCAGCAAATGAACACCTGAAGGGCACCAACTTAACGCTAAGAATTAAGAGATGGATTTTTGCTCTAAACACCAAGTTGTGGGGTATTTTGTTACAGAACTACAGATAACTCAAACAAATACAGTTTGAAAACATCAAATCCAAACTAAGCTGACTGTATGAGGAAGCTGCCTCCTTTCCTTTATTTCTCAGAGACAGTGCTCAGCCTCATATCCAAATAAATGTTGAAAAATGTTTGATGCATATTAATTGATTTAGTCAACAAGATGTTAATACAACAAGATGTTAATACACAATGACAAGAACATGGAAAATAACTAAAACAGTGATCAAATAATTTTTCTTTAAATAGAACAAAGACTTTCATTATGTAAGTCAGTAAAAGGATGTTCTAGGAAAGGAATGTCATTAAAATTGCAAGATACAATCACATAAAGAAGAAAAGTATTTTTAAAGTTCTTTTCCAATGCAGAAAAGGATCATTGCAAATGTTTTTAGTTTGTTCACAAACCTTTGACGCCTCATTTCCAGAGGTTGAGCTTAATTTCTTCTCCTTAAGTTTGGGCTGGATATTGTGTCTTACTTCTACTATACAATATAGGACAAAAATGATATTGTGCTACTTCTCAGATTATATTATAAAAGACACTGTTGCGTTACTTATCTTTCTCCTTGCCTGCTTCTGAGAGAGCCAGCTGCCCTGTGAAAGGACACAGAAGCTATGCCAATGAGAGGCCCTTCTGAGGAGGAATGAAGAACAGCTCTGTGAATAGGCTTCAAAATGGAGTCTTCAGTTCTAGTGAAGTTTTTCAAGGACTCAGTCCTGAGAAACTTCTTGAGTACAACCTCATGAAAAACTCTGAGCCATAACTACCCAGGAAAGCCATTTTCAAATGTATAATTCATAGAAAATATGAAATTATAAATATTTGGCATTTTTGGTTGCTAAATTTTTGAATAATTTGTTACACAGTGATGTGTAACTAGTAAAGATTTTGATAACTGAACTGATGTTTCCATAACAAAAACATGAAACATGGGACAAACTTTGTTATTGGACCATTGATAAATGCTAAGAAGGACTTGGAGGTATGAATGAAATCCTGAGAAGCATTGAAGAAATGGCTAATTAAAAAATGCCTTTGTTCCTAGTTCAGAAAGATCAAAATGATGCTTCAGAGTAACATCCAGTCAAACAAAAGTCCCATAATTGTGCGAAAGGTTACGTCTCATAGATCTCCTCAATCAGACAGTAACCCTTCTAAGAAGCTTGAAGATATTGTCTCACAGCCATCTAGACAAAAGCCCAAGTTACTTTTGTAACACTGGTCTAATAAATTCAGAAAACCAAGAAAGTTTTGAAAAGAATTGTGTTTTCAGGAAAGCCAGCAGTTTGGACTAAAAGGAATTGTGAAAGTATAGAATGAAAAGGGAACTTTGGAAGTGGAGTACTCAACTGTAACATGTAATAACTTTTACTACAAAGAAAGAATAACTTGGAAAATAAGATCCAAACTCCAAAAGATAGACGAAGAACTATGGAAAATCATTACCTAAACCTAAGTTTTGATCAAGGCAGTTACAACACAAGCCCAGAGAGATTTCAAATTTGCTACATACCAGTGACTCCTCTTTGAATCCCTTTTCCTCATTTTGTCTATGTATTTCATAGTTTTAGAACTTTCTTCTGGGAGCTGTAAATAAGAAGCTGCACCTATGGAGTGTCTGCACCTGGATGTAATTCAGATTTGAGTTGATGGTATAAAGTGACAGTGCTTTTGGTCTTCATGAGGGAAAAAAAAAAATATATATATATATATATATATATATATATATATATATATATATATATAAATAGTTTCCATCTACACCATATATATATATATATATGGACACAACACAATGCCTTTATATTTATGTGGTGCTGAGGATCGAACCGGTCCCGCTTGTGCTAGGTGAGCACTCTACCGCTGAGCCCTCTACTGCTGAGCCACAATCCCAGCCCGAGAACTGTATCTTTTATGTGTGGTTAGTTTAAATAAACTGGGCCTAGAGGGAAGATTGTGATGGTTTTAAAATACCTAAAAGCTCTTTGATATTGCTCCTTTCAAAGGGAAGAGCTTAGTTCAGACCCAATCCCTCTGAGTGTGAGCTAGATTAAATGGCTCATTTCTAACTACAATCTATGACAAAAGCACAGGTGTATAAGTTAGGACAAAGGCAGTTTTAATCTCCTTCCCTCTTGGATCACCTACTCTGGGGTGATCAACCATTATGTGGTGTAGCCCTCAAATCACCTTGAGGAATAGTTCATGTGGCAAAAGACTATAGCCTCTGGCCAATAATCAGTGAGGATCTGAGACCTGCTACCAACAGCACTGGAGTAATCATGGAAATCGATCCAGAGTCCTATTCAGTCTCCAGTTAATTCCAAGAGTGGTAGACAACCAGCCAAAAACCATATGGGAGACCTTAAGGGAAAAGATAACATCCACATTCCTGAATAACAGAAACAATGATGTAATAACTTGGTTGCTTTAAGCCATTTGGGGATAATTTATTATGCAGTGATAGTTAACTAAAAATATCATTGATAACCAATAAGAGTGATGTTTTAGTGTAGTAGTGTGCAAAATTTGAGGAACTTATATTTCAGATTTCAGTATCAAACTTTGACGTGTAAGTTAAATTGCATCAGCAAGTAGGACAGACTTTCCTAGCTAAAGTTTTTACTGAATTAACATTTACCCTTGCACTTAAAATTATTTGAAGTTCTTCAATATAAGTATGAAAAACAAGGAATTAAAGCCAGATATAGTGTATCCATTTCATAAGTTAATAAAAATGTTATATCTTTAAAAGGAATATTTTGTGTAGAATGTATCTTCAGTACATTCAATTAAATCAAATGGAATACTGCAAAATTTCAATTACTATCTTACTATCTATCTCAAAAGAGAGATTTCTCTACAGCTTAATTTTGAAGTGCCACAAATTAAAACAGAATGTTAAAATCTTTGACTTTCCTTAGAATTTATGTATCACTAATATCCTTAAAAAAGTGATCAATCAAAATATTAAAAATAAGATGATAAATTGGGAACAGAATGACAATATATAAAATATAAAAGTATTATTAAGCCTCTGCAAATGTCTTTATCTGAGCAATCTTTAAACTGGTTGCTGAGACAAAAAGAGAAACAAGGAAAGCTTTTAAATATTATTCTTGTTACACAGCAAAGGAAAAGTAAGATAATTATCCTTAGAGAGATACTTTTTTCTTGGAACCAAATGCAAATGAGAATGTATCTAAAGGTCTCTTATATATATGACAGATTGAATAATGATCTTTTTGCACTAAGCAACATTTGGATCCCAGATTAACTCTTGTAGAGATCATTTGTATAGGCAGAAAGAGCAATGCTAACTGACAAATCAGTGAAGGCATATTTTGCTGGGTATTGGTATTCCATTTCAGTTCGAATCATCTTACCTTATAGGGATGGGACTTGTAGTCTACTGGAATGTTAACAAAGCTATTTGTTCATTTGCCTGAAGGTATCTTATGCAAATATTTCCAAGTGCTGTACTGACAGTCATTTACAGAAGAATCATCTGTTACATGATTGTCATGCTATGTTCCATGTGATTAGCTTCAGTGAGCCTGAATCTGTGAACTTGAGGAAAGCAAAATTATCACTCTTTCAATTACAGCCAGTTTTATACACTCAAACATATGTAAAATATTCTCTTGGGTTTGTTTGCTCAAAATTATGGTCTTTTTACGTAGTTTAGACCATACAGAATATATATAAACAATATAAAAATGTAAATATATTGTTATATATTCAATATAAAAGTATGTATTAAGTATAAAAAAGGGGGAGGCAAACAAGGGAGAGAATTGAACAACAGCAGAGGAGGTAGAGAGGGAAGATGGGAAGGGAGGCGAGGGGAGGGGGGATAGTAGGGGATAGGAAAGGTAGCAGAATACAACAGTCACTAATATACCATTATGTAAAAATGTGAGTGTGTAACTGATGTGATTCTGCTATTTGTATTTGGGGTAAAAATAGGAGTTCATAACCCAATTGAGTCAAATGTATGAAAGATGATATATCATGAGGTTTGTAATGTTTTGAACAATCAATAAAAAATTGGTATATATTGACCTGTGTGTGTGGGGGGGGAGGCATACACAAGTACATGTGTGTGTGCCCATATTCTGGATCCAGCCAGTTCTATTTTCTGATGCTAAAGCACCAAATATAAATTCTCCCTTCTTATTTTTTAATCCAGAGTATAGATTTGGGAAAAAGAAAACTGAAGAATGGTTAACTAATTAGTTAGCAAATCAAGATAAATGCAAAGGAAGCACATACTCTACCCAGCCCCCAGGGTTCCTAGCCAGGAGACACAGGAAAGTAAATAGTTAAATGTCAATTCAGATGAGACATCTCCTGTTTATCATTCTTTACACATTCTCTTTCTTTTCTTTTCATTACCTCCTGTTTTTCTCTGTGTTTCTTCACAAAATATTTCTTTTCCACTCATAATTCTTTCACTTTCTGATCCTGCTCTTCTCCAAATACTCAGATTCTCTTCTAAATGATGCCCATAGGAATTTATAGGCATAACAGTCAATAGTTGCCAGTTACTAAATGTTTTGTGTGTGTCAGGCATAGTCCCAGAAGCTTCATATATATTTATTTATGTTATTCCTATATTTATGAGAAAGATTTCACTGCTATCTCCATTTACTGATGAGGAAACGTGAGCACCTGAAGGGTTAGTGGTTTGTCAGTGGTGACACAGCTAATGAGTGACAAGAGTTGGCTTTCTGCCTCTGTAACCCACAGTTTAATCCACCACATCATACTGTGTTGTTGTTTGCATTCTTAGTGTTTGTTATCTTTTTACAACAATGACACTGTATGTTCTTTCTTTGTAATTTAAAAAGCATGTGAATCTTGAAAAATATTCACAACAGGCTGTCAAAAGGTTATGTCACTTTGAATCCATTTTTTTAAAAAACAGGTACTTACAAATACATACAATTGTCATTTCCTTATATAACTAGTGTGTGACTAAGTTTTATCTACCTTTATTTTCTTTGCCTATGATTACATTGTATTTTAAATAATTTTTGATTCTGGGATTTTAGGTTGTTTAAAAATATATACTTTGTACCTTTGTTTTAAAAGATAAAATGTTAAAGGTAGTCAATTTGAACATGAAGTTGGTTGCAACATTAAAATAAAATTGGCTTCAGGTTTGTATCTTGGACCCCAAGGCTAAGTAAATATATATTTGTGGTTGGGGATGTAGAGAGGGTATTTCACACTGACTATGATACTCTCTAGCTTTTCTAAGCACTTCTAGTTTTATAAACATTGGTAATAAATGTAATATTTTATATTTGAAAAGACATGTTCACTTTCTTTCTTAAAGGAAAGATTGACATTATCGCTGTAGACAAGGTAATATGTTGTAACAAATAAAGCCTGGATCTCATTGCACTGGACCTAGATTTAAATTAGCATGAGCTCTTTTATAAGCCCTGTAAATTGGTCCAATTATAAATAATGATTTTGTGTTAGTGTTCACATACCCATGTGGATTAAGCCTGATAATATTTTATGTAAATGGCTTTGAAAATTTAAGTGCTAAGTGTACAATATAGAATTTAGCATCATACTCAACATGTAATCAACTTAATTGCTTATTTCTGTTTTTGCAGAATTTGAGGACAATAAATTTAATATTCTTGAGTTAAAATTTTCATTCATCATTATATTATTAGGCAACTCTCCTGGGCAAAAACCATTATTCTCAATACAAATAATAGGAAAAACGTACTAACTGTCCAAATACTTTAATGTTTATTTCTTTAGGGCAAGAGAACCTCCTTTCCAAAATATAGGCAGCAGATATTAGTCACATATTGTGAATTAACAAAAAAATAGATTAGAAGGCCTGAGACAGCTTTAATTAAACAGAGCAGAGACATCATTTTATAAATCCAGAGTTAGGCTTATATTTTCTCTTTGTCTGTTAGAACCTTGATTCTAAGAAGATAAAATTAGTCCCTAGTTATAACACACCAGCAGCACCTGCTCTAGGAAGCCCCTATGGGTCCTGTTGTTGGATACCAAATTACTCCAGAATTTAATTGCTTACAACAATAAACATTTATTGTATCTAAAATTTGTGAGTGGCTCAGTTGGGGTGATATTGGACAATCACATTTTTCTGGCTCATTGTCATGAGGTTTCAGGCAAGACATTAATCACTGGAAGCATCAGTCATTAGCACCTTACTAGATGCTGGCAGGAGGCCTCTGTTGCTGGTTTTCTATTTGTCAAGAGTCCTCTTTTTTAACCCCATAGGCTTCTCATAGGCTACTTGAGTACACTCACTGTACTGCAGCTGGCACTGCTTCCCGCTCCCTGCCATTAGCAAGGGATTCAAGAGAACATAAAGCAGGAAGGCTCAGTGAATTTTATGGTCTATTCTCTGAATCACAATAAAGTTATCTTTTGCTCTATTATGTAAAAGTGAGGCACAAAGTCTAGCTCACATGGAAGGGGAGGAAAATTAGGTAAAACATGTGAAAAAAATTGCAGAAGTGTTTCAAACTACCTCTGATCAGAGTGCTTCAAATCTCAGTAAACATAACAAACCTTGCACCAGCATAGTAGAAATCAGAAAAATGAAAATCCGTGACACAAGGAAGTGCCACTTAATATTTTCCAGGTAAAGAAAGTTTAAATCTCTGAAAATAGCAATTGATGAAAAGGATATAGAGAATTAGGAGCTCTTACAACTGTGGAGGGTAGAAATATTGGACAAACCTTACTGAAGCTTTTAACTGACTCACCTTATAGCCTAGCAGCCTCTCTTCTAGACACATGTAAAATTCTCAGCACAAACACACAAAGTAGTAAGTTCAAAGGTGTTTATCTTGGCATTATATGTAGCAGAAAAAAACAAAATAATCTAAATATCCAACAATAGAGAAATACAGAAATAAATAGTAATGCTTTCATGTTTGTTGTTGCTATACAGGCGTGAGAATAAAAAATCAGTTTACATTTATCCATATGAACAGAATTTGAAAAAAAAAAAAAAGATGTTAGGTTTTTTTTCTATCCCAGGTGCCCATCAAGAGATGAATGAAAAAAATAAAACGTGGTATATATATACACAATGGAGTTTTATTAAGCCATTTCTAATAAAGATTGTCATGTCATTTGCAGGAAAATTGACAGAACTTTAGAACATTGTGTTAAGTGAAATACACCACACTCAGAAATTCAAGGATTATAATATGTTTTATCTGATATGTGGAAGCTAGAAAGAGAAAGGGGATTTAAAAAAGATGGAAAGATCCCAAGAAATTGAAGAGACACCTGTAGAGTAGAGGAAAGAGACAAGTGGGAAGAAGAAAGGAAAGGAAAGAAGGAGAGGTAATGAGGAATAAAATTGACCAAATTATCTTGTATTTATGTACAAATATGTAATAATGAACCCAATAATATTTATAACTATAATGCACCAATAAAAACATTTTAAAAGATGGTGAGGATTTTTTAATGTCTAAATTCAGAATAAACCATATATTTACAGCTAAGTAGTTAAATGTACAGACATAAATGCATGTGTGTATATAATATATGTGTAATTAAAATATATTATAAATAATTTAATTCATGAGTATAATATTAAAAAATAAAAACACCCATGGGTATGATAGAATCCAACTGCAGTTCAGTGGTTACCTCTGGAAAGAAAGGCAGGAGTATAGGAATAGTCAGTGATGTTTACTGTAAAGAATTATAATAAAGAGGAGACAGACAAGGTGCAGAGGCAGGGAAGGTGGCAGAGTGGCTCTTTGTCCAAGCAGCCATGTTTATTTATACCAATAGGTTACATTAGGTGATTAGTACCATACCTACATTATTGTTTAGAGTATCAGTAAAGTTGCTTATGCTGCAGTTACATTTCACAGTTACAATATGCAATGTTAGGAGCTTTGTGCAGTTCTCAAGAAAGTCCATTATCTGAAGTTACTATTAGGTGGGCAGCTTCTGGAGCACCAGAGCTTGATGAAACATTGTAGTTATCTTTCAAAGAAATTCTTCTATTCCCAGGAGCTATGTGCCTAAGTTCAAGGTCAAAACCCTCATGGAGAGCATTGCTACAGTTGCCAGGCAGCCCATGTCTTTGATAGGGGAGTTTCCCAAAAGCCAGGCTTTCTGCACCTTTGCACAGATACTTCCCAGCATCCAGGCATTCTGTACCTTTGCACAGAAACTTCCTAGATACCAAGCATGCCACAATCACAAAGAGTATCAGAGACCCAATCTCAAACACAAAACTCCTGCAGTTTACCAACAGAAGTTAGAGTCATCTGCAATGGTATCTTTCTTTAAAAACCAGAACTCAAAAGATAAATAAATATAATAAATGTTGAAATCAATACAATCCAAGTGATATATTAAAGGTTCTCTGGAATTTTAAGAATACTTAATATGTCAATTTTTAATAAAGCAAACACAACCACGGCATGTTAATAGTCAAGCTATAGGTTCAAAACATTTGAGATGGATGGTGAGTCTATCACCATTAAACAGTGTAAACTTTGGAACATCATTTCATCTCTTTAAAGTGTATTCTCTTCATTTGTAATGTGGTATTTTTTCGTGATTATAAAATAAAATAATATTTGAAGAGCACACAGTACACACTAAACACTAGTTTATTAATTTTAACAAGTTTAAGTATTCTCTCCACTCTAAGAATCATATTCTTCTTTTATATTTTGGTCAAGATACAGTTAGAATTTTATGGTTCTCATATTCATCTTGAGTCAATCATCTGACAATTGCTTCTCGGTATGTACAGTCAACCAATCACTTCACTTCTATTAACTACGTAAAATTCAAGATTAATCATTGCTTTTGACTGCTGACCTCTCCTCACAGTCACCCTTTCTCCATGAAAACATCACAGGATGATATACAGGTATATCTATCTTTGCTGAATGTTGAGATACCTAAATACCATAAGAAAGGAAATGAATTATTTTCACTATACTATATTTGAATTAACTATTATATAAACAAAAGACATCAAAAGCGTTACATCTTTCAGTGGGGGAATTTCACAGATGTCTCCAGTTCCTATTTTGATTTTCCTGTCCTCACACTTACCTTTTAAAAATAACCCCACTGATAATATCAAATTTCTACCCTGTAAATGTCTATTTTTTTTTAAAAAAAAAGAAAGGCTACTATGTACCCATTGATTTGAATTCCCTCCTGAGTATGTTCTCCTTACTCTAAGAACGCACTCTACCGGTGTTAACAAGATAGTTCATGGTGGCATTTGGCATTCCTAGACTCAAGGATTGTCCAGTTTTATGGGGTTGCTTAGATACCCTAAGTTGGTGGGCCCCCCTGAACAGGAGCTGAGCATGCCCCCTTAGCCTTGAGAAATGGAGGTGTGGAACTGGTATCCCATGAAGTGAGAAGCAAGTGGGCCTTACCTTTCCTGGACAAGGAATTGAAGCTCTGGGATTGGGTGTTACCCAATGGGACTGGGCTACACACCATCCTGTTTGTTGTAACACAATGCCTTGCCTTATTTGGGTGGAGTATTCTATAAAATGTCTTCCCCTAATAAATACTGGCATTTGGGTGCGCTTACTCTCTTGCCTCTTGTCTCCCTTGGTCTCTTTGTCCTACAGCTTGGGAGCAGACACCTGAAGTCTCAGAGCTGTCCCTGACCCCTGGAAAAAGGTATTTCTGTGTTTGTGTGGTCTTTTAGTTGCCAGCCCAGCCAGCTGGCAACACTAAGACTTGGAGTAAATTTTAGAGCAGCCACAAACAGACCAAGTTAGTTCTTTTGGAAAGTATGAACTGCACATAGGCACATAGTTTCGTTTTTCTTTATGTCCAACTTGTATTTTAGTCAATGTCTTCAACATATGTACACTTACACCTGAAAACAGCCATTTCTCAGACACATTTCAGGATAGCACCTAAATATGTTTTGTGGAAAATATTTTCCTAATAGCCTCCCAAATAGGTAAGACCATCTAACTTACAATAAAGTTATTATTTAGTTATAATTGTGTAGGTAGTTTTCTCATCGCATACCCATTCTCAAAGTGCATACCCATGCTAGAATTAAAAAGATAAGCCTTTCTATGGATCAAATCCTACCTAGTGTTACTACTTCAGTTGTGCAAATACCAAGCTAAAAATTTTTAAATGTCACATTTAAGAGAATAAGTTCTTAAACATGACTTTTCTTCCCCACACGTTCTGGTGGTGGTGGAGGAGAGGAGCACCTGGGAGAGAAGTGTTCTTTGTTTTGGAGTGGGTGAAACAGGATCTTCAGCTAATTACTATCATTGTTATCATTTCTTGTTAAATGAGTGTACTTTCCATTTGCCTTTATGGAAGAAACATTTACTGTAATTTCTTATGCAGTGATTTTTCTCCAGATGAATACTTTATCCTTAGGGTTTTTTCTCTTTATTTTACATATTTAATGTACATAGCATATAAAACCACCTGGACTTCTCTATATTTCAATAAATGAATTGAACTCAAGAGATACATATTTTAATTACTTATCTTGGTAATCAAAGAAGGAAAAGAAATCTCATGATCCTCATGCATCTAGATAGCAAATGAGGAAGAGTGAAAGAAGGGAGAAAATTAAATGTGATGATTTGAGAGGAAACAATGAGTTATTCACTCTTCATCAAGTTGAGATCTAGTGTCAATTTTAAAGTAAATTGCTATCAGCAGAGATAATTTGTTCACCAAAAGGCAGACGAGAGAAAAATCAAATGGATTAGGTTGGATGGATGCCATCTTCTTAGACACTTCAAGTGAGATTATACAGACATTTGCATTCCAGGTGTACTACTAAAAATATTTTGGAATCAGAACAAGAGCTCAAAAATTACTCAGCTTCTAGAGACTTTGGCAACTAATTGTTTCTTCTTTTAAAAAGAAAAGTTTTCTCTTACAACAACAAAAATGTCTTTTATTTCAATTTGAAAAACAGTCATCCTTTAAATTAAATCATTGTTTATCAGGGGAAAGTTAGTTGAAAAACATGTTTTTCTAACTAAATGGAAGCCTGCATCATGCAGGCAATAAACATTCTTGCTTGAAAGGAAGTCTTGCTCCTTCTTCTAAAACTGCCATGGGAATAAAATAGAAAAGGGGGGAAAAACAGGAGAAAAAAGCCCCACACAGCCCTGTAGTTGTGTCTAGTTTAGGAGCCAAATGGGATTTTGAAGCCTACCATTTTTCTATTCACTTTCAAATTTAGCACCCACAAATTTCCCATTTGGATAATCATGTTCCCCAAACTTGAATGCAAGCCATTTTTTGAGGAATGCTAGTGTCAGTTGCTCCTTGTTAACAACCATAGCTAATCTAACAAACATAGGCATATCACAAATTGGACACTGATTTCTAATTCTGTTTGTTTGTCTTCTGGTTTTGATTCTTTGATTTTTATTTCTTCTTTTAGAAATAATTTACTGTAACTAAAATGACACATATTTTCCAATGTGCTCTAACAAATTTTTTATTAACCCAGTGACAGAAGATTATGAAGCCCTTCCTGTTAAAGTGGATTGCTGTTTGTCCATATCATCCACTTTTCAATTAACTCAATGCTGTTAATTCTTAAGATTCACATAGAGCCTAGCATGGGGCCTCACTTACAGTATATGTTCTGTTAATGTTTGATAAGGAATGAAAATGATTCTTTTTCTTGATCTTATTTGTCTATCTCTTACAACCCCCAAGAAATTGCCTTGTAGAGTGGAGAAAGTAGTTTGTATGCAATGAATATTTGCAAATCCATAACCAGGTATAATCTTGACCCTGAAAAAAAATACATAGATTCAAATTTTGAGTGTCTCCTTTGGCTCACATTTTTTTCACTTAATTATTCCCTCAAATCTTGTAAAACTATATTACCTTCATTGTTTTAAATGACCAATCTGAAGTTCAAAAGACAAAATCACTTCTACCAAACATGCAACTATTTTATGTTGGACAAGAATTAAAATCTGGATTTCAAAGCAAGACATTTATCCACTAAACATAAAATGAAAGAGAGAAAAGATATACAATCACTGATGAATTAAAGGAAACCTAATTGGATATAGTGGTGCCTGCCTATAATCCCAGTGACTCAAGAGGCTGAGGTCCCAATGGATAATCAATTCTATAGTGGGAGAAGAACAGGAGTATTGGGTTTGAGAAGAGACTGTCATTGAGAGAAGTGGTAAGGCAAAGGGAGGCCACAGATGAAATGAAGAAATATATGAAAAAAAAATTTCCAAAGGAGAACCTCAGAAGTCCAAGATTGAATTGATTTTACACAGAATGGGAGGAAATTTGCTATCCATTAAGAACCACATATAATAATAAAAGCATCATAAAGTGACATTCAAGAGGTCAGGAGCCAAATGGAGTTGTTTTTTTCTATTTGAAATACAGAATATTTTATTTTTCTGACATTTTCTTTCCCTCTTTTTGACCTGGTGAACTCATGCTATTCTTCAGCAACAATTTCAAATATTCTCCCATAAAATATTCTCAGATTCCCAGAGTGAACCCCAATCTCTGACTTATCTATGAACTTTCTATAATTTTTGATTCAGGTAGAATTTACCACATCACATTATACTTGTTGATGCCCATAGAGAGGGAATTCCTTAATATGTGAACTGGTGGATTTCTTGTTAACTACATACCTTGCATATAATATATGAATAGGATATTCTTTAGTTGAGGCATGAGAAAATTCATTATGGGCAGGGTAGTTTTGCTCAACTCAGACTTTTCTAATATATACATATTAATCAGATGAATTGAGAACTCAACTCCAAGGTCTTAAAGAAGGAAAACAGGCCAACATTTTGGGGATGGTACAGACAATATGGCAATTAGAATCCCCCTGTAAGTATGAGCAGGACATGTTCACAGTCAGAATTCCCCAGAAAAATGAATATAGCTGGCTGGCGAAATATGGAATGTAAAAGTTTTATTCTAGACTATGTGCTACTGGGTCTTCATTTTCAGTTGCATTTTTAAAACTAAGATGTGGTTATGGGTGTAGTTCCATGGCAGAGCACATACCATGCATATAGCCCTGGATTCAATCCCCAGCACTAATAAATAAATAAATAAATAATAAACTAGAAGAATTAAGTTGAATTTCAAAGCACCACTCCTATAGCACTCATTACATATTGGCATTAGAGTTTTTTCTTGTTTTTGTTGTTGTTCTTCTGTTATTGTTAGCTCAGGGGCCATGATATTTACTTATGTATTTCTTCAGTTTTTTTTCCACATCAGAAATAAGGGATTGCTTATCACTGGCTTATTTACTTGACCTTTCCAATTGACCAAATTATACAATATATACAAATATATTACGGTAAAATCCATATCATGTATAATTATAATGCAACAATAAAAATAAATAAATAAATGAAATGAAAATAATTTCTTGTGGTATGTGATCACAATTTTTATTGATTCATTTGATTAAATGAACTGGGTGAAACCCAAAATGAAGACCATAAAGGATTAAGATTTTTTGTAGCTGGCAATTCCTAGGAATACAATGTTATTCTTGCATCCTGAATATTTATATTTTCCTTACCCATGATTGGAAAATCACAAATGAATTTTGAAAGTGTCTTTATAACACATAAATATATAATTAAGCATGAGAAAGATTAATAAGCAATTCAGTTAATAGTCATACCTAGGTAAAAAGTAGGAATCATATGGATTCTGGATAGCTGAATACAGAGGTTTTTGTTATTTGTTTCTTGTTTTTGTACCAAGGATTAAACCCAAGGGTGCTTAACCACTGAGGCATATCTCCAGCCTGTTTTATTTTTTATTTTGAAACAGGGTTTCATTAAGTTGCTCAGGGCCTTGCTAAATAGCTTACGCTAGCTTGGGACTTGTGATCCTTCTGCCTCAGCCTCCCTAGCAGCTGGGATTACAGGTATGTGCCACCATGCCCAGCAATCACAAATATATTAATGAGATCTGAGGCAAGGTTAATACTTAAAGCTGAGTGATTCAGTACTCATGTGTTCACAATCCTGTTAATTCTTTTTCATGTATGTGAAATATATAGAGACAGGTTAATGAGACAGGTTAATATTACCATAAACAATGAAGATTCCTACAGTGACATCACCTAGGCAGTGCATCATAGCTGGAAAGTGGCTCTTACCCATCTTCTTACTCTCCAACAGATCTCTAATTTCCGTGCCCTCCTTTGAGGAATCTTGTCCTTCACAGTAGGCTGGGTCTATCTCCAGCTGCAGGGAATGCATCTGATCATTTCCTTTGCAATAAATATTTGAGGCAGGGGATATAAATAAATTTTGGCCAATGAGATGGAAGGGCCATGTGAGGGGATTCTAGAAAAATTTTTAGTTTTAGAATGAAGATACACAACAAAAATCTTTGCTTTCCTGCTTTGCTACCTGCATGTGATTCCTGGAAGGGCCTGCAGTCATGTTAATACCATCTTGATTCCACGGGCCCAGTCTTCTGTGTTAAGTGTATACATGGAGAAGAAATAACAGAAATGTGGGACAGAGACAGGTTAATGAACCATTGAATTAAGGAATGACTGTGGTCTTTTCTGTGAGATAAAAATATGCTTATTTTAACATTGTTTTTAAGTTGTGGCTGCTAAACTTTCCTAAATGATTCATTGTTTTCTTATTCTTCTGTTGGATTATTTTAGAATGCATTCTTAGGACTAGAGTTTTTATTCATATTTGCTCTCAAAATGCATTTTAAAATTGCTTTTCAGTAAAACTGTAAAATTCAATAGCCCTGTAAAGACAGAATAACAACGAAGATTATAATGTCTTTTATGAGTAACCAGCATGTTATAATTTATTGAGAACTAGTGATCATATACCCAGGAAAAAACAATTCACAAATGAGGCTGAACTCACAATATTGCTTAAAATTTTGGACTGTGTAGACCTTTTGGAGTCAATTTATTGTCTGTGAATTATAGACCAGAAATCCCTATTATAGAATTTTAAGTAACATAAATCCTTACACCCTAATTATTACTTCTAGTGATTGAGGATGTTGATATTAAAGAAAATTCCAAGCTAACTTTTCTTTTCATCTATAAATACCTTTTATGTTTCTGGAACTGGTTAAAGACTTTGCAGTTAATATGCTGCTATGTCCCTCACCAGATTCAAGACCATCTTATATCTTTTCACTGGTTTTCCTTTACTTCTTCAATTCTAAAACTGCTAGGATGGATACTATTTTTAGACTTTTTCATATCCTTGTCTTCTTGCATTGACGAAGGTGACTCTGGAATCATTGGCAAACACCAGGCATTTTTAATTATAATTAGCAAACTTTTGTAAACAGAGAAAATAAAGGAGCCAATGGCTGTCAGAGCCATTAATGCTGATTAAACTAGGCTATGTGGGCCCATGGCTTGCTTTGAAGCATTCACGTTGTAAGAAATCCAGCCTGCTTTCCTCATTGCCATGGTAATATTCAGGTCTTCATGGATATATGATGGGTAGAGCATTTTCTATCCACTGCACATTAGCTTAGACCAAAGTTGTACTTGCCTAAATAAAAGGGGGGGGGTGTGGAATGAAAAGTGTGTGTACTTGTGGAAATCTAACCAATCCATTCTCCTTATACTCATTAAAAGAGAATAATTACATTATATAGACACTCCCATCCCTACCGTCACAGATATATTTCCATGCACAATTAATAAAATATTAGAATGTGTTTGAAAATTCCTATAGACTTTATCCTTGAGTGATGAAGTACTTTTATTTATTTGAAGCTGCTTATCATTTATTTATTTTGTGGTACTCCCCCAAACCCAAGGCATTGCACATGCTAATCAGGAGCTCTGCCTCTGACCTATATCCTCAGTCTCTTTTTATTCTTTTTGTTGTTGTTTTTGTCTTTTGGTACTGGGAATTGAACTCAGGGGTGCTTTAATACATTCACATCCCTTTTTATATTTTATTTTGAAACAGGCTCTCTCTAAGTTGCCAAGGCTGGCTTCCACTGTGACACTCTCAGCCTCCCATTTGGGGGAATTATAGGCATGTGTCACTGTGCCTTGCCCTCTTCGCATTCTTAATAAAGGATTCTTAAATAATAGAAAAAAATACAGGGAAGCAAGCTACCAGTAGCAAAAAAAAAAACTTGTGCATTTACCACATATATGGTACAATGCCAAACCTTTAATGCATGTGGTTATCATTTAATTTAATCATTTAAACTATTGTATGAGAGAAATTATGCTAGGGCTGGAGATGTGGCTCAAAGATAGAGTGTCTGCTGGCACAAACAAGGCACTGGGTTTGATCCCCAACACCACAAAAAAATAAATAAATAAAAATAAAAATAAATCATTATGCTCATTTTACATGGAAGATTATACTTTAATGATCCTAATAGCCTGATATCTATATAAGACTTATCTATATACAAAAACTAAGATTCAAATTCCATATTTGCAAAAACTGGCATATAATTTAATATTTGAATATACATATATTATGTGTGTATCTATGCTTTGTTATCTATTAAATTTTATATGTATGGCCTTGAAATACAAGGGAGATCAGTAGAATAGAGGAAAGGGAGGTGGGGAAAAAGGGAGGGAGAGAAAGCGGAGGTACTGAGGACCAAAATTGACCAAATTTTATTGGTATATTGTGTGCATGTACAAATATATAATAAAAAAAATCACCATTACACATAATGATGATGCCCTAAGAAGAAAAATATATATCTACATATGAGTGCTTACATATTTCTCTTTCTGGTGTTCTCTCTTTTAAATCTAATCTTTCATAATTAAACTTCTCTTTATTTGTATAAATGAATCTTCATCTTCACCATGTACATCTTTGGTAAAGTCAGTCTCTAAATTTCCTTGAATGCTTTATCTCATAAACCTTATTGATGTAAAGAAAATAATTGCTTTTACAAACTTTTAATTACATAAAGCAATGTCTCCTCAAATTTAAAGAGATTCCTTTTGATTTTAATTTAGAATCTAATAGCCAAAACACACATAAATATTATATTTTTAAACTAACACTGAAATTTTAGTGTCCTAAGTTAAGATATATGTCAATCTGTAAAACTGTCTCTTTCTATGATTTTTTAAGAGAGAGAGAGAGAATTTTTTAATATTTATTTTTAGTTTTTGGCAGACACAACATCTTTATTTGTATGTGGTGCTGAGGATCAAACCCAGAGCCGTGGCCCATGCCAGGTGAGCGTGCTACCACTTGAGCCACATCCCCAACCCTTTCTCTGTTTTTTTTTACATCACGTTTCGAAATAAATTTGTTTGTATTTCTCTGTTATCACCCCATTCTATTCTAATGAGAAATTAGCTTCTTCACAAGCACATACTGGTTTTCAAAATTTGTTTTCCTTTAAAAAAATCATTATTGAAAGATTGTTCAGATTCAGGTTATCAAGGGAGGTTCTGGATTAAATGAAACATGAAAGCCATGACACTTGCTGATTCTAAAGTATCTGCAGCCTCCATTGGCCACAATGGAGGCAGGATTCTCAACAAGCACCTGAGAAAATTGGTCCCTCTGTTGAGGAGCTCTTTCATCTTCACCACACCTTCAGCACAATTTAGGATGTATGTATTTTCATAGCAAATGAGTATGTGTTTTTTTCGCTTTTCATAAATTTTGTATTTTAAAAATATCTTCAGGAAATTTACCTTCTTTGAAGGAAAGGAAGACCATCATACTTCTCCCTCACTCTCCTGGCCTTTCTCATCTTTTCATGGGTTCTTATTACAGAGAAGAAATTGTCATCTCATTTCTCTAATTTGCACTACATGAAGCCAGAAATAATGGTGTTTTCTGCTGGAATGCAAACCAGTCATTTATTAGGACGCCGCTGAAAGAACTTAATTTGCTCAACAAGTCAGTATTCTGCCTCCCTTAAAGGATCCCAGATGCACACTTGGACTTTTGTTTTAAGTCACGTTTCTCCCCCTGCTTGTCCCGACATACCAACTCCTCAAGCTTTCCCAAGTGAGAGCTGCCTGCCAACCCCTCCCCTTCACCTCCTTCAAGCTATTATTCTGGGCTCTAGTTACCCCCAGCACTGTGTCTCAAACCTAAGGCTCATATTTGCCTAAAGTAAGTAATAAGCAGAGAGAATAGACAACCGGTTTGTTTTGCCACACTTTTTTCGACCTTGAGGTAATGCTGACCTATTCAGTAAGTGCTGAAAATGGCTGACAGACATTTAGAGAATCTCAGTGGTGAGAGATGAGGAATGTCCCAGCAAGGGCTGGCAGCAGAGTCCAACCTGGCACACAAGCGGTTTTTTAAGGGGCCAGTGGGAAGAATTTTTAATGTTTCCATTCAGAGCAGGATTTAACTGCTCATTGACAAACCACCTAGACATTTTGTTTTGCTGGGTACTAGAATGTGTCTTTTTTGCTTTGAACTTTACACTATTCTGCACATTTAAGAGAAGGATCAATTATTAGACCATGGTTTCTTCTATTGACATTTCTTATTTTCTAACCTGATGAGTGTGTGTTTAAGAGATAGAGTAAAAGAGAGAGGAAGAGAACAAAAAGAGATTAAATTAAGTTGGGTTACTAATATTAATATGCAAATACTATCTATTATAGTTTTGAGTTCTTCATAGAATTATTCCATAAAGATCTTTTCCAAATTAATTCAACATTTGATAAATAAATAACACTATATAATTAGAATAAAAGAGAAAACAAAGAATATACTCAAAAGGGTGACCAACTGACACACTATATTACATATATGTATGTTCTCTCTCTCTCTCTCTCTCTCTCTCTCTCTCTCTCTCTCTATATATATATATATATATATATATATATGAAACAAGATCTATAAATGTACATATTTTTGTCAAATATACATATTTTAAAAATATACACAATGTAAAATTACTTGTCCTTTCCATTTAACTCACTTCTGTGTCCTGGATTTCTTTCTGTAAAATAGTATTGGCAAGCCTAAGTTCTTTCTGTCTTTCACTATAATGAATTTTTAAGCTTTGAAGATTTAAAATACGACAGATATCCCAAAGAATAAGTTGATATGAGACTGAGGTACTTTTTCAAAAATATTTTGTGAAGAACTCAAGCAATGTGTTGAGGGGTAGCTGGACTCTACTAAAAACAATAGAAAAGATGATAACTGATAGGAACAAAACTATAATTAAAAATTTCTGTGGTTAATACAGTTGGGAAAGCAAATAATTGTCCTGGTAAAGGAGACAATCTGCCCCTTGCCCCTCATCATGGAATCTAGAGCAGTTTCGGGATTCCCTTGAGAACTTGCCCTGATACCTAGAAGAAGCTCCTGGGAAGCCCAAATTATTTTCATCTGATGTTTTAGCTCTGTTCCAGGAAACCAACACAGGTAAGAAGTCACTCAACTGTGAGTCCAGGTTGCCACATAACCTCTTTGTTGGATCAGTTGAACAACTATAAGTGACCTTTAACTTTACTGGATGACTCTAAACAATTGAATCTCTGTGATAGGTAGTTTTTCTCATTGGTCTTTCACTAAACCATATCAATTCATAAATATTATTAAAAACATCTTAGAAGAAAATAATGAGGAAAAAAATTTGTTGGTAACTAGATGTATATCCTAAGAATGATTTCAATGATATACTTACAAGTGAAAAAGAACAGTTTATAGAAGACAGAGTACTCTATAATTGTGGATAGATGTAACATATAGATATAACAGTTACAAATGTGAACTTGAAATTGATACTGGTAAAATTACAGAGGGGAAATTAGTAACAGGACATTACCAGATTTCCAAAATTAGGAAATGAGGAACCAATATGGGTGGAATTATTTGAACCAGCTAGGTTTAAATTTTATTTTCATAGAATCACTAAATTTATAGATGTAGGATTTTGCCACTGATTACCATAGTCAGCATGTAAGCATGGGAAGAAATATTGAGCCTAATTAGAAATCCAGGTAGATCATTGTTTTGGCCTTTACCAATCAGGTATTATATCTGAAAGCAGAAACTCAGACCAAACTTTAAGGCTGAACAATATCAAGTGAACAATATATTCTAACAAAGCACTAAAGATGTAGCACACTGAATGAACAAATGTGTTCTCACAGACAACTGTAAGAGTTGGGATTAAAGCTAATAGGAGCAAAGTAGAGACAAAGGAAGGAAACTGACCATGCACAAGGAGCTGAGAAGATTTTTCCAGAAAGCCTGATGCTGCTTCTAATTTCCCCTGAATATACAGTGTGCAAGTAACATAAAAACTCTAATTACGCTTTCTTGTAAATGTAAAAAATATATCTTGCTGTATTTGCAACAAGAAAGGGAAATAAGAGATTCATGAAAATGAATATAAATGATTTCATAATTATTTGAATAAACATAACTATAGAGAGGCATTGAATCTCCACATCAACCAGGAGGAAACTTCTTAATTGGTAGACACAGCAACCTCTGTCACCTTCTGCATAGTTCAATGATTTTTAGTAATAATGTGGATGTAACTGAAGGGATAACTAAAATATAACAGTGTGCTGAAGCCAATATAAAATATGTTTAAGATAAAATTCAGGAGGACTATGATATACTTGGATTAAAAAACTTAATATCACAATATCATTTCTATCCAAATTCATGCATGGATTTAATGTAATCACAATCGAAATACAAGAAATGTTTTAAAATATGTATGGAAAAATGGAGTCAAAGCAACAAAAAAAATGATAAAAAGCTGTAGTAATTAAGGCACTAAAACAACACATCTATACACAGGGAGATCTGGTTGTTTTCACAAATGGTGCTGCTTTAACTGAATATCCACCTTACACTGTGCCCAAAATTAAACTCCAGAAGAACTCAAAATCTAAAAGCAAACAGTAAAACAAGGAAGAAAAGAAAAGAAAGCTTCTTAAAGATAAAAAAAGAAAAATCTCATGTCTTTGTAGTAGCCAAAGATTTCTTAAGCAGACTTCTTAAATACAAAATCATAGATATTAATGTTATTAAGCTTTTTTGAAATTGAAAATTGTGGTACATCAAGACATTTCTAGTGAGAAAAATGAATTTAAAGACTAGGAAACTATTTGCAATACACATATCTTACTTCTATGAAAATACATAGAAAACTACAAATGAAAATAAAATGTTATAAAACCTTTTTTTAAAATGAGAAAAATAACAGACACTTCAGAAAACAAAATATGCAAATGCTCTGAATATGTTTTCAAATATTTAGTTACAGGAAAGTGAAAATTAAAACTGCAATGCACTACTACTACTCTCCCATGTGAATAGCCAAACTTAAAAAGAAAAGAATAAAAGACCACACCGAGTGTTAGTGTGGATGGGAAACACCTAGGATTCTTGTACACTTCTGGTGTGACTTTCAACTGATAAAACCATCTTCACAAACTTTTACCATTATTTACTAATCTGAATATACAATATTCTAATATAGTCCTTCTACTCCTGTGATTAAACTTTTTTTTAAAGAGAGAGTGAGAGAGGGAGAGAGAGAGAGAGAGAGAGAGAGAGAGAGAGAGAGAGAGAGAAAGAGAAAGAGAATTTTTATTCCAGGTAATGTTTTAAAAGTGAGTAGTGACATGAATTGTTCACAGATAATAGCAACAGCCATCATATTTGCATGGATCAACAAGTCCACTTGTATGAATGTCTTGAATATCAATGTATTAGATTTAATTTTCAAGACCTCCTAATGGATGAAGGAATAAGAGTTTGTCAAGAATGAGGCCACAAAGGAAAACAAAAGGTATGTTTTGTCTCCTATGTGGAAGCTAGAGAGGAAGAATGAAAAGAAAGGTGGGGGAAAACAGTTAAGATGGTCAATTTTACGTTATGTGTGTTTTCCACTATAAAAAATAACAAGGTTCTGAACACTCACTAAGAAAACACAGGGAGGCTGGGGGTGTGGCTCAGGGGCGGAACACAGGCTTAGCGTGGGAGGCTGTGGGTTCCATTCTGACGTTAAAAAAAAAAAAAAAAAACATGGGAGAAAGAAAGGAAAGAAGAAAGAAAACAAACGGCACCTTTAGGTATCCCCAAATCTGGGGTGAGAACTTTAGAAAATAAGCGATTTTAGGAAATATTTTGCTCAAATCAAAATTTGCCTTAAGTACCATGTTCACATTCACCAGATTAGTAGCTCCTATTTGAGAATAAAGTAACAAGCAAATCATGATTCTACCAAAGCCAGTTGGGCTCCATGTCATTCACTGGTAGTTCATTTTTCCAATGATCACAATTGTCTCAAGAGAATGAAATTCTTGGATTTTTCTGGAGCTTCCTGTAGCTAATCTTACTCTGTTTTTGTTTTCCCCCTGTACCAGGGATTGAACCCAAAGGCACTTAACCACTGAGCCACATCCTCAATTCTTCTTTATTTTTTGTTTTGAAACAGGGTCTCACTAAATTGTGGAGGCTGGCTTTGAATTTGAGACCCTCCTGCCTCAGCCTCCGGGACACTGGGATTACAGACATGCACCTCTGTGCTCCTCTGCCTCCTTGAAAATGGAGAAAGCTTGTTCTGCTCTGCTGCCTGCCACCAGGAGTTGGGCCACCCTTCTGTCCCCTGTAGTCGGACTGGTCGCTGAGACTATTCCTGGGGCCTGGCAGGTGCACCCCCAGTGCACAGGTCAGCGCTCATGGTACCCCTTAGCTCAGAGCTTCTGCTGGGGAGTCAGACTCTCGGTGGCGCAGCTGGAAACAGGGACACAAAGCTGCTCTGCTTTTTCTGTAACCAGGCAGGAGACCGGCCGTTTCTTCTTGTGCTTCATTTCTGAGTCACAGACCTTTCCAGGGTCAGGCCGATGCTGCTGGGGCCCTGGGTGCCCCCGGCCGTCGAGATCCTCCGGGTGTCCCTGTTCCACCATCCTCTCCTGCCCTTACACACCCAGCTCCCCGGAACCTCCTGCGCCCTTCCTTCTCCCCCTCATCACCCTGGGCTTCCTCTGCGCGTTCTGATAACTCGGTGCCAGTGATTTGGTTTTCGCGGTCCTCTGTCCCCTTGCCCCTTCCACGGTTCCAGGCTCGGACCCTCTGTCTGTGTCAATTCTGAAGTTTGCTCTCCTCGTTTCTAACGGAGCTGTCCTGAAATTCTTACCGTCCTCTCCGCTCCAGAGACTTCCCTAGCTGGGCGCATTGCGCACACCGGAGACCCCAGCATGCAGGGAGGCCAGCAGGAGGGTGGAGAGCTGGAGACCCGTCTCAGCAACTCGGTGAGCCCTTGTCTCCATATAGAAGATTTCACTCTAGAAGGTGTAGCTGGGGGTAGAGAGCTTCCCCAGCAGGACAAGGCCCTGGTTACTGCCAGGTGAGTAACCTTCCCGACAAGTGTTAAGCCCACAGAGAAAGGCCAAATTTTACATTAGAGGAAAAATTCATTTATCCCAAAATTAATTAAAATCTCAAAACAAAGAAAACTTACTCTTTTTTCTTAAATGAATTCTGTATCATCTCTTACAAAAATTAATATAACTGTTCTTCTTAAGATATTACAGTTTATAATTGTGGACCAAAAATCATTCATAGTTGTGTTGATCTAATTTAAAGGCTTTGAAATCGGGCTGGTTGTGTAGGTCAGTGGTAGAGCACTTGCCTAGCCTGTATGAGGCCCTAAATTAAATCCCCTACCAAAAAAGACTTTAAAACAAATTTTCTTCTGTATTTTTCATCTTTTAAAATTCATTGGGCACAAAACTTTAAAGCTTGTAATGTCTTTTATTATTAAATTATGTGACTTTTTTAAAAAAAGTTCCATAAACTGGGGACTGGGGGCATAGCTCAGTGATAGAGCCCTTGTCTGGCCTGTGTATGTATGTGTGTGTGTGTGTGTGTGTGTGTGTGTGTATGTGTGTGTGTGTGTCCCTGGGTTAGAGCCCCAGCACCACAAAAACAACAAAACCAAAACAATACTCTTAGTTGCACTATGGCCACAACTGAAATCATGTTTTTTTTTTTTTTTTAATAAATTTAATTTGATTGTTTCCTGCTTTTTGTTGTTGTTGTTTGCTTATTTTTGTTCCAGGGATTGAGCCGGGGGCTTAGCCATTGAACCACATGCCCAGCCCCCCCTTTTTTATAAAATATTTTTATTTAGAGACAGGGTCTCACTAAGTTGTTTAGGGCCTTGGTATAGTATTGAGGCTGGCTTGGAACTTGAGATCCTCCTGCCTCAGCCTTTGGAGCTGCTGAGATCATAGGAGTGACCCACCACTCCTGTCTTCTTGATATATATATATATAGATATATATAGATATATATAAATGTAAACCATTTTTGTACCCTAATTTTCCTCAAAGTAGCTCTTACTACCCTTGTGTTGGAACAGAGTATCTTTTCCCAACTCAGAAGAAATTGGTGCACCTAAGTGGTGTGACTAAACCCCTTTGCTTGTAAAGTCCCAGGTGAGAGATGTACAGTCCTGGAGTGTGTCTTGCACTGTGTGTGATGCGTAAAACCCGTTCTCTCCACCAAAAGGAATGGACTCCCTTCTAGGAATGGGCTTAGTTTTGAAGGTCACTGTTGTGCCCAGCGAGAAGTCAAGGGTGCAGTTTCTGGTGGTTTGACGGTTCTACAGCATCACAGGGCCCTCTCTCTCCGTTGACTTCTGTGCCTTCCTCAGAAGGAGACAAGGAGGTTAGCAATGCCAGAATCTGTACTCTTAATAAACACTTCTAAGCAGGACTAGAGGAGAGGGAGGATTTCCTCCTGTCTGTCCTTTCTCTGTCCTCTTTCTTTCTCTCTCATCTCTTTCTCTTTCACCTCTCAAAAGTGCATGTGTTTGTACACACACACACACACACACACACACACACACACCTCATGTCTTATATTTACCAGCATAGGCTACAATTTCAGCAATGCCATGAAACACTACTATCTCAAGAAAAAATTTATTTTATTTGTCTTCATTATTTTAAAAATCAGATAAGTGAACTGAGGGAGGAGAAAAGAATGTCTTTGAAATAATGCAGGAGGCGAGGGTCATCACTACCTTGCATTAGGAATGCTGGTTTATACATTACATTCTCTGAAGGAAAATGCTATTAGTAAAAGCCTAATACAGCAGGATTAACTATCCTCCTAGGGGTTAATTCTAACCTCTAGCATCAGCACTCAAAAACCAGTTCATTCTATGAAAATAATCTTTGGAGGTATTTATATCTGTAGAAGGTGACAGAACTTTTCAGGACATAGTTTTTAAATAATCACTATACTGTGATTGCAAATTTTCAGCATTGGAATCACATTCTAAGTTTCTTGTAATCATATTCCATACGAGCAAACTGCATTAACTGGTTTGAGTTAACAATAGCTTTTGCATGTAAGCCCAGCTTTAATGCAATACTGCAGCAAACCCATTTCACAGATGGGGTTGCTTGTGCATTAAAATTAATACATTAAGAAATCTGTAATTAAGAAAAGCATGTACAAGTGCTTTACTTATTTAATTGCTAACTAAATGAAAATGCTTGGGGAAAAAAAAAGTGTAAGCTTTACAATTGGTGAACGCCTTTAGCCAATGAGTTATGGATGATTTCTTTGTTTCATTCAGGAAGTTCTATCAGATGAGAACTCACGCCTGGCACTCATTCCCACCGCTCTGCTGACCGGGCTCTTGCCAAGTCAGTCCAGGTCATCTCTGTTGCTAAGTTCCCCGGGTGTGCTGTTCTGTCTTCGCCTGGTTGGTCCTGTCTGAAGCATTGGATGCTACTGACCAGTCCTCCGCCGTGAATCCCTCAACTTCTGTGCCACCATCGTCTCCTAGATCGCCATCCCTCTGCTTCTCTTGGGCATTCCGCTGCCCACCATTCCTTAGATATTGGTGGTCCCTGGCTCTCTCTTCTCATCCCCACCTTTCCCAGTGAGGCAGAGCATCGAGTTGAGGTGCTCTTATTCACATTCATGGATTCAAACAGGACACAGCACTTGTGGACCCCTGGACTCTGTGTCCAGGTGCCCCTGCCTTCCTCCTGAAGTCCTGACCAGCTAACAAGCTCCTTCACTCTCAGGTCTGAACATGAATTCCTGGGCCAGCCCTCCTGGCTATTCTTCCGGGATGGTTACTCTGATGAATGATGCCATTGTCAACCCACTGGGGTGGGCTCCTTCAGTGCTCCTTCCCTCCAAGTCCAGGGATCACAGTGTCTTCGCCCTCAGTGTCCCTGGTATGTGCCTCTTCAACTCCAGTCCTTCTGCCACCAAGCATCCAGGCCTCCGTTACCGTCTCTCGAGCCTGTGATATTGTCAGGTTTCCAGCTGTCTCCCTGTCCAGTCTTGCTCTGCGTCAGTCCATGCCTCACTCTGTCCTCAATGTGATCTACTCAAAATGCAAAACCAGGGCTGGAGTGTGGCTGGGCTGTAGGGCACGTGCTTGGCCTGCACAAGGCCCTGGGTTCCATCCCTGCACCAAAAAATAAGTAAAGAATGAAATAGAAACCCAGCCATGTCGCTCATGTTTGAAGCCCCCCACTCCTTCAGGAGGGTTCACATCTACAGCTGGTGGGCTCCCTGGGGAACTGGGCCTGGCTTAGCTTCCTGGACTCACTCATTGCCACCCTCACTCCCCCTGTGCTCTCAACCGCTGCCACTGCTGCCCGTCCTCCTTCTTGTTTGTTCACACTGTTATTTATTTATTTTTCCCCCACATTTCTTTTTATTGGTTCATTATAGCTGTCTGCTTCCTATACTTCAGGAGCACAGAAATATTTTCTGTTTCCAGAACATGCAGCGCTTTCTCTCTTATGTGCTCCTGAACACTCTGAAGGTTTTCTGGTGTCCCCTTGCCCACCTCTTTGTCAGCTCAAAGCTCTTCCCTCAGGATGGGCATTCCTCTTGGGGGCCTTTCCACTCCCATCTGGTTTGGGTCTCCTCTGATGCACCCCTCTTGCTGCAAATGTCCAAAGTCTTGTAAGCTCTCGCCTTCTACAGGCCCATTTTTAAATGTCTGCTCACTGCATTGTGCATCAGTGAGGCAACCAACTGGTTAGGAAGTAAGTAAGTATAGCAAGATTTTTAATGAAAAAGGAAAAATTAGAGGAATATACAAATGACTATCTGAAGTCATGTTTTGTTAGGAAATGTGTATGTTTTGATTGTACTAGAACACATTTCTGCTTTTTAATTAATTAATTAATTAATTTTTGTTTTATTGAGGAATACCCTTTGATAACGGAAAATAACCCATGTTGGAGGCCCTAGATCTTTCTTCAAACACCAACCCAGTGTCTCTTGCAGAAACTCATTTTATATATTTTATTATTATTATTTTTTAAAAAATAGATATTTTGAAAAAGAACCCTGTTCATATATATATATATATATATATATATATATATATATATATATATATTGTTTATTTTTATGTGGTGCTGAGGATTGAACCCAGTGTCTCATGTGTGCAAGGCAGGCGCTTGACCACTGAGCCCCTGCCCCAGCCCAGAAACTCATTTTATCTGCTAAATGAGGATACTATTCACCTTAGAGTGTGTTGTGAAGGTTAAATAAGAGACTTACAGAAAGTATCTGGATATAGAAAGTCTTCAGTAAATATTGATTACCTTTCGCTTCTTGAAGTAGCATATTAACACAGCAGGTTAATAAGTCATGTCACTTTCATATGAGGGAGGCACATCATTTGGCCTTTGCATAATGCGGGTAATAGAATATGGATACCTAAAATTTGGTCAATTTGTTTAATTCTTTAGTTATGGTAACTTTGTAAGATGTGGAATAAATTCATTTATAATAATTGATATTATACAAATTATTTTATCAGTATCTTCTTAGTGCTGGGATCAAACCCAGGGCCTCACATATGCTGGGCAAGTGCTCTACCACTGAGCTCCATCCCCAGCCCTCAGATGTTTTATAAAAATTTGAGATGACTTTTTAAAATTTTCCTCCAGCCAGCTCCGTCCTTTTTAGGGTAAATAATTGCTTGACTTGAAAGCTTTGGTAGAATAGCAGCCTCTGGTCCCAATCCCTCTGGTTTATGAGATGGCTAGCAGGTTAAACAGGCTACACTTTGGCTTCTTTTCACAAGATATGACTAATTACTTTAAATTGCTCTGGCTTATTAAGTGAAATCCAAAGTAGCTTCGGTGCCTACCTGACATTTAGTTAATGAGCACAGTGGTGCCTTCAGGAGATTAATGGACTTTTGATAAAGGGGTAGTTTAATTGGCAAAATAAAATAGCATATCTGGATTTCACTGGGAAAGGGGTGAGATAATCCATATATTTAAATGCAATTTAATGTAAGTACATCGTAATTTTGGTTATTGCCAAAGATGGTTTGTCATTGGAAGCAAGAGCCGGAGGTTAACTCATATAGGTAATTAAAATCTATCAACAAATATTAATTGAATACGTACTATGCTCAAGGCTCTGGGGCATATTATGACAGCTACAAAGAAACATAGGGCTTAGTAGCAACATATCCTGTAGAACACAAATTAATTGAGAAATATATATTATCATCCTGAACACTTGCATGTATTTTGACATTATTTATTTAGTAATCAAGTTTTTACTCATTTTTTTGCATAAGACATTATGTTGGCAATGCCAAAAAATATTAAAAGTGGTTTATTATTTCACTTAAAGTTTGTTTCTGGAAATAGGAGGATTGAGGTGAAAAGAAATAAGTTAAAGGCAGCATATGATGTGGCCAAAGAATAATCATTTATTTGCATAATACTTGAAAACTGCTTTCCCATATGGCATACATTGAAATTATCATTCTCAGTTCTGCTTTCTCTGGACACTATCAGTCTACCTCTTCTTTTCCTTTCACTGGGCTAAGACTGCCTGAAAGTCTGACGGTACTTAGGTCCCCACTGCCTCATCTTTCTTTAACCTCAGAATCTACTGTAATACAAATTCCCTCCTAACCTTCTGGAGATTTTCTCCCATTAGCCAAATGTCATGTCCTTTTTGGTTTTCTGCTCACTGGATCTGTCTGCCATGATCGAAACCAGAAACTACTGCTCCTGTGACCTCCCGAAGCCAGTGCTTCCATCTCCCACAGGAGGGTGGAGGAATTGAGAGGCTGGCAGGCTTCTCAGCTGACACCGCTCCCTCCACGGAGGTCCCATGCATCTTCTCCAACATTGGTTCCGGATTTCCCCCTCTCTGTTTGTTCTGAGAATCTACATCCTGAGTAGACCCAGATCCAAGGGTTTGGGGAAGGCACGTGCTACATCAAGCTTAAAGTAAGTGACAGGGAAGACCAGAGTTTCTACTCAGTGATAATGAGAACGATGGAAGAGTGGCCCTGGAGCCCAGGTACCCAGATTTGGGGTTAAGCTTAATTCAGTCTCTTTCAAGTCCATTAAACCAGAGGAGACTTGCTCCTATCAGAACCCAGGGGTCTTTTCTGCGTCTCCTCCTTCACCCTGAATCTTCCTGCACATGCCGGCAAGCCCAGCTGATGCTATCTTCAAACCTGCCCTTTGCTCTCCATCCCTTGTTCCTACTTCTTATTCAGGCCACTATCTCTTTTGGCTGAGCCAGTTCACCACTGCTCCTTGCCTTACCATGGTGCCATGTCCTGAGGGACCTGTAGTAATCTGAGACCTCTGGGTGCTGACAATGCACTGAATACACCCCACCTACTGACTATGACAGCTTAGCAATACTCTAGAGCATCCGAGTTTCCCCTGGTGTTCCTCCATTTTCTTCATGCCTCCCCCTCCCCATTTTCACTTATCAGAGGGAACATTCAGCCTTTGGTTTTTTGGGAGATTGGCTAACTTCACTTGGCATGACATTCTCCAGCTCCATCCATTTACCTGCAAATGTCATGATTTTATTCTCTTTTAATGCTAAGTAATATTCCACTGTGTGTATATATACCACAGTTTCTTTATCCATTCATCTACTGAAGGGCATCTATGTTGATTCCACAGTTTATCTATTGTGAATTGAGCTGCTATGAACATTGATGTGGCTGCGTTACTATAGTATGCTGATTTAAAATCCTTTGGGTAGACTGAGGAGTGGGATAGCTGGGTCAAATGGTGTTTCTTTTCCAAGTTTTCTAAGGAATTTCCATATTGCTTTCCAGATTGGTTGCGCCAATTTGTAGTCCCACCAGCAATGTCCACATTTATATTTGAATATATGGCATACATTACAAAATCTTCTTTAGTATATAATAACCTCATTTCCTATATATTATTTCTTAATCTAATTGTCATATAGATTTATATAATTTTATAATATATAAATGATATTAAATATATATTAAAATGAAATAAAAATATATGACATATACATTTCTCACTTATATTTTATATGTAACATATTCATACATATAAGCATTACATGTGTATTTCTGTATGTATAGTCATACACACATATAAACTTAGCAAAGTGCCTAGCTCCTATTCAGAGTGTGCTAAATGGCAGCAATTGCATGTTCCATGCATGAAACGTGGTTTCTTCAGGATCCCAGTACAAGTTCTGAAACTTATATCCATTTCACTGATAATACTTAGTGAAACTACTTGTAGTTTCTTTTAGAAAGTGCATTTGGAGATTTTGCTGAAAAGAGCTTCAAAATGATAAAGATCTCCCTTGATAAATGAGTCTTCAGAAACATTTTCTCAAACTAGATGCCCGGGATCCATGGCAAGGAAACCCTTTGTGCCTTACTCCCTGGGCTACCCCAGAACCCTGCCAGTTCAGAAGGCTGGGTCACAGAGGCCCTAGAGACCTGCTGAGGAGTTGGAACTTATTCTCTTCAGTGGAAAACATTTGGAGGGAGAGACACAATCTGGAAACTACAAATCTACCCTTCCAGGGCTGGGGGTGTAGCCCAGTGGTGCAGTGTGAGCTCGGCATGCACAAGGCCCAAATTGTCTTCACAAGGCTACTTGGAAAAAGAAGATCTGTCAGACAAATGGCTTCTTCAATTTCTTTAGGAATTAATTCTAAGGATTCACTTTTCCCTAAGAAGGGATAAATATCTTTTGGAAATTTGGCTTTTCTTTTTCTGGAACTGAGAAATATTGAGTTCAATATCTGTTTTTTATATGGGCTGATAAGAGATACAAAGACAGTTCTTTTATTCTTTCACCTTTTTTTTACACCTTTGCAAATCAGTTAGGCTTGCCTTTACTTGAAGATTGTTATTTATTATTTAATTTTAAATTACTTACATGGCAAGATATGCTGTCTACCACTGAGCTCCACCCCAGCCCTATATTATTGCATTTTAAAAATTAACTAGGATTGCTTTCTTTTCCTGGAATTTGCTCTTATAATATATTATAATTATATATTATAATTATTTTCTACTTGCAATGATACAGGACTTATGGTGATGATATAGCATCATTTAAAATTATTTGAATAAAAAGTTATTTGCTCAAGAAGATACTGAATAAACAATAAAGTTGGTGTACAGACATGGTAAAATCATCAGAGTGGTATGTGGCCACTAAAGTTTGAGAAATGGAACTCTTGAGTACTTTGGATATTGTGTAAAGAATCGGTTTGGAATCTTAAAATCTCAATCTATTGCAGGTTCTTTTATAACATGCCATACAAATGAATTACTAGAAAAACTAAAAGTAAAGAAATCAATATATTGAAAGGATATGCTTCAATTTTATATTATTAGAGTCAATATTCATGAAGTAGTTCTCAGGTTGCTATAAAAGTGTTAAACTCTTATCTCAATTTCTAAGCCAACCTCCTGTGCACTATCAACAGTCTGCAGTCCACTAGTCTGTGGCCCAGATTTTGAGAGACACCACCCAGAGAAAGGGCACAGACTGGACACAGGGCAGTGTTTACCAGTGGAGCAGAGGCAGGGCAATCGCATAGGTTCTTGTGCAAATCTTACTTTCAGGGGCTGCACCATTCCTGCTCATGATGCCCTCTCCATTCTGCCGTCTGAGGTCAGGTTCTCCCCCATGAATTGAGTATAAATGTATTGTTTTCTAATAATTTTGTTATTTCTCATCAAGTTATTTTAAAAAATGAGATCCAGAAGAATTTCTAAGAAATTATTCAGGGATGAGGGTGCAGGGATGGCAAAATGATTGCCTAGCATGCCTGAAGCCCTGGGTTTCATCTCTAGTCATGAAAAACAAGCAAACAACAACAACAGCAAATATGTATGTGTATGTGTGTGTGTGTGTGTGTGTATGTATGTGTGTGTGTGTGTGTGTGTGTGTATATATATATATATATATATATATATATATATATATATATATATCCGATGACTGTCCTGTATATAGGTCAAAATCTCTTTGAAGATGAATCTGCAAAAGTTTTCCTGAAGATGAATCTGGTAATCAGGAAGATATTCTTCCTTTTATTAAAAACAATTGACTCTTATTTAACACATGCTGCTACATAGTTGGTTGCAGGAAAAATCAGGGCTTGATGTAATATATAATCACAGTAATTATGTTGGTATTTGATGTTTATATTCCTCTTCTTTCACATAGGTTTTTGTTCCCTGTTATATGAGTCCCCAAACTGAGAAAAGGAATAGCTACTGGAAACTGAAGATATGATTATTTTGTAAGTACTTTACTTCTATCCAAGTGGCAGAGCTGAAACACTTAGATCTGAAAAAAAGAGAAATTAATAGAGGATGAACTGAAAAGAAACAATCCATGATTCTTCCTGTTTTTTCAGATTCCTGATGTCTTCTGAGAGTCTGGAGCAAACAAAACTGCCAAATGAGAGAATTAAGTGTGTGTGTGTCTGTTTTGCTGGTGTGTACTTGGACTTGGGCTCTGAGGTCGAAATGGTTAACAAGGAGACTAACGATGCAGCTACTTCTGTGTGCCTTTTCTGGTCATTGTTGGTAGACGGTTGGAAGTGGACCTAATTGTGTTCAGGATATGAAGTAGGCATGATTCATCCCCATGGTTTTTGAAAGGGTTGTCTGTCCCGGTTCCCAGAGAGATGCTGTTGTTTGCCTGTTCGACTGAAGAGGAAGGCAGACAAGAAGTGGCCTGTGTGACACCGTGATTACTAGCCTCAGGGAAGGCCAAGAAGCTCCAGTGTCAACTCAAGGCCATGAAAGCCAAAGGGGCGGGTGGGATTTGTAAATATCAGGAAGCAAAATCCTTGCCCAATGGAAGCTTAAACCTCTTCCCTTAGGTACAAGCCATTTAAGGTTTCCTTCTATTTCTTGAATGGGATCATTGGTCACACCTTCTGTGGGAAGCCCCATAGTGCTTTGAGGGTTCCCTGCTCTGTGTAACTGCTGCTGAAGGAGTGTTGGCGTCGGACTGGAGGTGTATTGGGGTGTCAGGGGGATTGGAACTGAAGGGGTTTTACTCAGTGTTGGCCGTGATGAATGTATTGCCATTTGAGTGGAGGTCTGGCTCTGTCATCCATCACGAACACTGAGAGTCAGAGCATATTGTAGCATCCAGATCACCGTCATTCATTAAGGAGGTCATGATTGTCAGGTCTGAGAAATCTTCAGGTGCTGCTCAGTTGAGTTAAGGAAGAGGAGAGGAGAGAGGAAATGAATTCCCCAAATACTCACCTTGTAAGAAAGCTCCGGCTGCTTGCTTTTCTAAAAAAAATGTCAACAATAATGCATTTCAACTCTGGTATAAAGTTACTTTAGGCTGGCATGTGCTAATCCTGGCTGTATGAAATGTCTACTCACAGGAAAGAGCTTTAGTACAAAAACTGTGACTGAATTCATGGCTCACCTGTGATGAAGGAGTTAAGGATGAATCAGGTAGAGTCCTCAGTCTTCTTGAAAGGATGAGAATCTCCAGCTGTATGAGGAATGTTCAGTAATAGAGCTCCAATAACATATCAAGAAGTTTTGACCATTCCCCCAAACATCCTGCTTTGTAATATAAAAAAATATATGATGAAGAATGGGCTCATTAAAGTGGTAATATTGTTTGTTGGGAAAAAAATCCAGTGCCACATTGGCAGAGGAGTTAAGTGGCTCGTGAAGTGAGTCTGAAAAGCTCCGGATCCAGGAGCTAGTGGAGCTTAGTGGGGAAACTCCTGACCCACATACTCAAGGGCCCAGGTGGACCCCCAGCACTGAACATAAAAAAGCTTACCATTTGAGTCCCACTGGTGTAAGGCTGATGCCCAAATGCTCTGCTATACAGACATGATGAAGCAGAAGATCTGAGGTGTGTTTTAAAAGATTCACTGGAACACCGGAATTCGCAGAGAAAGTTCTTATTTTCTCTTACGCTTTTGAAATATTTCATTGAATAGAAAAGTGTCCTGGGAACATGGGATACAAAAAAGAAAAGGCTTTTGTATGAATAAAGAAGTGTGTGCACAGGGCATGGTGGCCTGCACCTGTGATCCCAGTGAATTGGAAGGCTGAGGCAGGAGGATCACAAGTTCAAGGCCAGCCTCTGCAACATAATGAGACCTTGTCTCAAAATAAGGAATAAAAAGGGCTGGGAAGGTAGCTCAGTGCCAGAGTATCACTGGGTTCAATCCCCAGGACTCGGGTAGTGGTGAATGCTGGTTACATTGGTGATAACTTTTCACTAGTAATAGGGACACATGTTGTGAAAGTAGAATATCTTTTATCTTTTGAAAATGATTTTAAAACTGGCACACTTAAACACTTCCTATAACTCCTGAATATTTATATTGCCAGAATATTCATATTTACTAAGTCTATCCATTAAAACAAAGCTGATGCGTCTATTGTTATAACTTAAAAAATAATGTGAGTTGAAAGCTAAAATATCAACAAAATAGTAATAATGCCTTCTGACCATAATGAAAACTATTTGTAGTTCAGATTAGTCACCTTAAATTATTTCATGTTCCAAGATACAGATATATATATATATATATATTTTTTTTTTTTCCCAAGCTAAATGATCACTGTGAGATTCACTTTTTTTTTTTTGCTTTGCAGTTCTGGGGATCGAGCCTGGGGGCCCTTTCCCACAGAGCTAAATCCCCAGTCCTTTTTGTTTTTTTATTTTGCAACAGAGTCTTGCTGAGTTGCCCAGAATGTCCTTGAACTTTCCCTCCTCCTGCCTCAGTCTCCTAAGTAGGCAGGATAACAGGTAAACAGCACCTCACCCCCTGGTATTCACTTTTTAATTGAACTAATTTATACCTTGACATTAACTTCACTGCCTAGATATTCTAATATAAATCGTATTCACCAGGAAATTAAGAGTCCCTAAAGAATTATTTTCTCATATTCCATGTTCCCCAGACAGTTTCACATTCTGGTGAAATATTCCAAAAGCATAAGAGGAAATAAGAACTTCATCAGTGAATTCTGGTGATCCAGTGAATCTCCTAAAACACACCTCAGAACTTCTGCTTCATCATATCCATGTAACTGATCAATAGGCGACAGCACTTGGGGTACAGCCTCACAGCCAGTGGGACTCAGATGATAAAGCTTTGTTATGTTTCAGTGCTGGGGGTCCAACCTGGCCCTTGAGCGTGCCGGTCAGGATCCCGCACTGAGCTCCACCAGCTCCTAAATCCAAACCTTTTCAGACTCGTTTTGCAATTTTTTTTAAAGTTTGGCTCTTAGAGCATCGTGGTTTTCAACCCTTAATATCGTCACAAAATTGCTTGACTTCCTTGCCCAAGTACCTGCTATCAGAAATCACCAAATTTGTGTGAGTTCTCAGGGGAGTTATCTCTGGCACTGGGTTCCCTTACTGTTGAGTTATTTTCTATTTGAGACTATTCATTCTTGTGTTTTTATGTCTCTGTATCTCACTGAGCCAGATCCGGTATTCCTTCTTTTGGTTATTTTTTGTTTGTTTGTTTTAAAGTTAAAAATAATAATAATAATTCCCAGAAGGTGTAGAAATCTTTCCCGAAGATTCTGTGACACCAGAAAGACTTACTCAAATAGCGTGCTATGAACATCTGGCTGCAAGATCATTTGCCCATTGAAATTCTGGCCTTGGCTTCTGACAATAAAGCCCTTCCTTTCCCAGATCTTCATTCTCTGTGTCAGGGCTAAAATCTCTATTTCAAACAAAGAGCTGTCGAGTCACCTTCTCTCCCAAACCCTGGATCCCATCAGCCCCAGCCCTCAACTCCCACTCGTAATTTAGTGAGAAAATTTAACAAACAACACAGTTTCTTCCTAAAACCACTTCATTCATAGTAGAAGATGCCAAAGGGCAATTCCACACCCTCTTATTTCCTCCTTCATGGTTCTATTAGGACATCCAGTACAATATCGAAAAGAAACCATGAGATTGGCATCTTGTCATTTCCCTGACCATCAAGGGAAAACTCTGAAAGTTTGCCATTATGTGCAACGTTAGCTAAAGTTGTTTTAAGATATCCTGTATCCCATTTAGAAAGGGCTGATCCATTCCTAATTTGCTAAGTTGTTTGTTTTATCATGAACACATCAAGAATTTTAGTAATTGGTTATCTGAAATCATTAAAAGATCTGATCATTTACTCCCTTTAACCTTTTATTTGGTTAAATAACTTTAATAAATTTTTCTAATGCTAAATGATTCATATATCCTTTGGGTAGACCAGACCTGTTCATGATTTATTACTTTTTAAAATATAGTGATAAATTAAGTTTTATGATATTTCACTAGGGTTTTCAGATCTATATTAATAAATGAGATTAAACTAGACTTTTTCTTACTCTATCCTTTGTCAGTTTGAATATTAAGGCTATATTAGTTCCATAAAATGAGGTAGGAACTGGCTCATTTTTTTCCAGTTTTCAGTTTTGAAATAAATAGTTTATGAAAGATGGAGCATGTCTGTCCCCTTCCTCTTATTTCTTTCATTTAGTAAAAACTATAAAATGATGCCATTTTGTGAACAGATTTATGTTTCCTGGCTTGATTTCCTTTTTGATTCCAGGCAAATTCAGGTTTTTTTTTTCTTCTTGAACCTATTCTGACATTTTATAAAATTTCAGATTTGTGTTTTCAAATTCATTGGCATGAGTATTTGCTCACAATATTTTCTCATGGTTAACTGTAAGACCTGTCTAGATGGGTATGCACATCCTGTCTTTTTCCCCTGGATTGGTGTGGTCCAGATTTTCTATGTTCAATGTGTCTGATGGCTGTTTACCGTGGCTAATTTCTGGTTTACTTTGTTTTCTTTCTTTTCAGGTAGGTAACCAGTTGTTTCTGCAGCACTTGTTATAAAGACTTGTTTCCCAATTTGATTTTAACATGCTGGTTGAAAACCAAGTGACTGGCCGGGGGTGGGGTGGGGGGTCCCTCCCTGGACTTTCCACTCTGTTCATCTGGGTAATTTGGCTGTCTGTTGACCTGGATACCAGGTGTCACGATTGTCACAGTTCTGGAGTTTGGGAATTACGTAGTGTTAGGATGACCCTTCCATTTACCATTCATGTGACACCTAAAGTCTGAAATTCACTGCTCCTATCTCCCTCTTCCTGAACCATGCAAAGCCTGTTAGAAGGTCTTAATTTCAGTCTCCTCTTTCAATATCTGATGTTGTGTGGCTTCCCCTGTTTTCAATCCCCCCCATCAACTCTTCTAATTGCATTTGCTTATCCTTGGTTTTCTTGTGAATGCTTATCTACATTTCTCACGGCCTAGGAATTGCTTTTTTTTTTCTTTTTCTGTTCTTTCCATCAAGTATCATTTTCTTCTTGCTCAAAGTAGGCAAATGGCAAAGTGTCTTTGTTCTTTTTACTTACTTTGTTTTTATTGGGGATTGAATCCAGGGCCTCACACATGCTAAGCAAGCACTGCAAACTGAGTTACTCTCCCAGGCCCCTAGGTCTTTGTGGGTTTGAAGTATCTCAGTGTTGCCTCATTCTTGAATGATAGCTACACTGCCTGTGGAATTCCACATTACTTCCCCGAGCACTTTGATGATATTGTGATCTCATGGTTTTATCTATATTATTGCTAAGGGAAGTTTACTATTTCTCATTTCTATTTATTTATTTGTTTGTTCTTTCAAGATTTACATGAGAGTAGAGTATATTTTGACATGTTATACATACACAGAATAAGTGCAACTTATTCCACCAGGCTCAGTGGCGCAACTTGTAATCCCAGTGGCTTGGGAGACCACAAGTTCAAAGCCAGCCTCAGCAACTGTGAGGCACTAAGCAACTCGGTGAGATCCTGTCTCTAAATAAAATACAAAATAGGGCTGGGGATGTGGCTCAGTGGTTGAGTGCCCCTGAGTTCAATCCCCAGTAACCCTGTCCTCCCCCCAAAAGTATAACTTGTTTCAATTAGGATCCCATTATTGTGGTTGTACATGATGGGGAGTTATACTGGTTGCGTATTCATATGTAAGGATGGGAATATGTATTTATTTCAGTCATCCCCCTGGTTGCATGAATAGTTAGTTGTCTTTGGTTTTCTCTGTCTTCATTATGTGTGGCTGCACTTATTTTATTTTTCTTGAGGATTTGAATTTTTCGGTGTGTTGGTTTATGTCTGTCATTAAAACTAAATTCTCAAGGGTTTATAAACACATATTAATATAGAAGAATTTCTCCTCTTCTTTCCCATAATTTTTTTTTCTTAAAGTACTTAATATATGATTATCCTTCTCATTTTAACCTCGAAAGCTTTTATTTTCTCTTTCATGCATTTTATCTTCATCTCTCTGTTTCACTCTGGGATATTTCCTCTGGCCTTTCTTTCACTTTGTAACATCTACCTGTAGCCATGTCCTGGTTTTCTCTGTAACTCAGTATGGAGTGAGGGGTTCACCCATGCCCTGGGGATCTTTCAGTGTGTACTGGCTGACTTCCAGCCATGAGGACTGCCATATACTTTGTCAATGTAATTAAAGTTTGGAATTGTGGGGAAACAAATACTCCTTCCACAGCCCACAACAATGACTCTCAGGAGCTGCTGCACTGAATACCCACTGCTCTTGCCCCTCAGGTAGGCTAATCCTCCAGCCTGCTTGGCATCATATCAGGGTGGATTCCCATGTGGTGGGCTCTAGTACCCTGGCATGGAAGTGCCCTTGGTAGCACACCTTGGTTGGCTGTCTTCCCTGCAGTTCCATACAGTTTGCTAATAAGCTAGTAACCCCTGCATTCCTGTCCAAGAGTCTACTCTTGGAGAACTCCAATTAAGGCACCCCTTCATTACTTTTCAGTTTTAAAAGTTCTATAACTGTATTTTCCACCTCTGCCTACTTTGGGAGACTGTTCTGCTCACTCTATGGTTTTACTTCCTTTTTTACGATTTTATTTTAGACATACTTTATTTATAACCTATCTTTGTGAGCTCGTGTTCTGTGAGGATCGTGGTGTCCATAGGAGTCCTACATGGGTGCAAGTGTCCACAGAGTTTGTGAGCATCTGTAAAGAGTAGTTTTGTTGATATCAGAGTTCTAGAGTTTTTACTGATTTGATACCCCTCTCTTTTTTTAACATTTTTAGTTGTTGATGGGACTTTATTTATTTATTTTTATTTATTTGTGTGTAGTACTGAGAATCAAACCCAGTGGGTCACACATGCTAGGCAAGCGTGCTACCACTGAGCCACAACCCCAGTCCCGCCCCCATACCCCTCTTATGGTAATTTTTCATCTTGGATTTCCTGCCTCACATGGTAATAGAAATGTGAACCTTAGGGCTGGAGACATAGCTCAGTGGTAATGTGTGCATAGCATACATGGGCCATGAATTCAATTTCCAGCACTGAAGAAAAGAAATGAATAATTTAAAAAAATGTGAATGCTCTATCAATGCAGGCTTGAAATTTTGACCTCTCAAGACTTTTTATGTGGGTCTGCAGTCTGGTAAGAACACCTCTGTTGAATCTCTTAGAGAGAAAGTAGAGGGTTTTCTCCCTCCTTTTCTTATGAAGAGATATTAAAAGATCTCAGCTGTAGATGCACTATTGTATGGCTCAATATTACATCTCCAGTCCTAGCACAGAAATGTCCCGTGAACTAGGGTCTGCTACTCCTCTAATCTCTGTACCCATAGGCTGTGGTTACATCACACACACACACACACACACACACACACACACACACACACACATGCATGGATCTGTGTGTATGTAGTATTTCTGTTGTGGTGATGATTGGGGAAGGAGGGTCTATTACAGCTCATTTTGCCTGTCCTCCATATTGGTGAAAGTTGAAGATCATCTCATTAATAATAAGTTGCCATTGCAGCCACTCCAGAGTAATTTTCCATGATACCCTGTGCATGATGACTGCTACCCCTGAGCTGTGACAGGCTGCCATGTTTATGATGTCATAGTGGGTCAATCCATTGCTCTGAACTTGGAGGTACAGATGATAACAAATGGCAAAAACAAAAAACGACTATGTTTAAAAATCTCAGAAAAATCATTTTGCTATAGAGAAGGAGGGATTGCAGATTTATAAATTAAAAGAAAAATGGGTGAAGAAACGATTTGGCCAAAGCAAAGAGGCCACATTGACAGATTTTTCAGAAAATGACCTTAGAAGTTTAGTCTTTCCTTTTCTGCGAGTGAAAGGATAGGTTGTATTTGAAACCCCTAACTATGCACCTAGAAGGATTTCCTTGTAAATGCAAATGTCATCTAAAAAATTGTATAAATTTTTGTTCCTTTTGGTTTTGTATAAAACTACAAGCATACTTATTAATTAAGACTGTTGGTTGAAAGTTTGTGAATTTCTAGAGTTTTAAATTCACTGTTATATTTTCTACTTCTGGGTAATACAGAAGTTTTCAAGTGATATAATAATGACAATAAATACTTAGTACATTTTTCTTGTTTATTCAATTCACATATAGTTTAAGTAATAGATTTCAAAAACCAAAATGCACTTCTTAACATACTTTAAATTTCATATTCTATATCATACTTTATGTTCAAATGTATTTTGATCACCAGTCCTTTTTGAAGTCAATATATCTGAATTATGGCATTATTATTATTCTGGAACAGGTCAGGTACCAGGAAGTCCTGTTAATATTCTCCATTATTAACCCCAGAGACTTGGGGACTGTTTGACCCTGGAATTTGTGAGTTATGTATTGGTTATATTGAGGCAAGTCCTGAAAGACATCAGCTCGGGGCCTAGAACCAATTTTAAAGGTTGATCATTAGCTTTGCTGCCTAGGTTGGGGTGCTACACCTGCTCACAAGGTATGTGAGTGTACGTGAGTGCATACCTTACCTCACTTCTCAGATACAATTAATCCACCATCCAATCCTTTTAGTTTTTCTTTCCTTCTTGACACAAATTATAGTCAAGAGCTCAAAGTTCCAGGAGCCATTTCACAGAAAAGTAAAGTATTAAATAATAAATTGCCAATTTACACTTAAGAATGATTTTAGTGATCTCAGTATAGAAATGAAAAGGAATGAAAATTCAAGGGCGCATATCTGTGGTTGGATCCTAGCTTTGTCTCTTACGCCCTACAAGCTGGCACAGGCTCCTTAGTGCTATGGTTTGCATCTGGAATGTTCCTCCAAAGACCTGTGTGTTAGAGGCTTGGTCCCCGCTGTGGTGCTATGGGGGACCACGTCACTGGAATTGTGCCCTTGAGGACACTGGAACCCCAGTCCCTCCTCTGTCTGTCTGTCTCTCCAGCACTCCTGCAGCTTCCACCATGTTGAGGTGCCTTGCCACAGCAATGGGGCCACCCAGTTATGGACTGGAACCTCCAAAACTGTGAGCTGAAGTAATTCTTTTCTATTTGTAAGTTGACTTTCACAGGTACTTAAAATAGTTACAGAGAGGTGATTAATGTACTTAGCCTCTCTAAGAGGAGGGCTTGATAGATAACACCTGCCTCTTTGGGTTCATGTAAGTGTCACATGAAATCCTGAATATGAACACAGCAAACTTATCTGGCACATAATAAACCCATAAGAATCCTTTTTCTTTCCTCTTCTTCCCAGCATATGTCCTACTCTTCTTAAATGTTTAGATTTGGGGGCTGGGGATGTGGCTCAAGTGGTAGCGCGCTCACCTGGCATGCCTGCAGCCCGGGGTTCAATCCTCAGCACCACGAACAAACAAAGATGTTGTGTCTGCCGAAAGCTAAAAAATAAATATTAAAAATTCTCTCTCTCTCTCTCTCTCTCTCTCTCTCTCTCTCTCTCTCTCTCTTTAAAAAAAAATGTTTAGATTTTATTGTAAAATCTGTCCAAAGGAAGCATTTTATTCTGAATTTGTTTAATAGGTACCTGTCATCTATCAGCACGGCTACACAAGTGTTGGTAGAAGTTCTCAGGGAGCTAATAGTTGGTGCCTGAAATTGATCTATATCTCTATTTAATGTATTAGCTTTCATAATGAACTTATGTTTCAAGGGAGCTCGTATTGATTTACCCATACTATTTCATTCTTTCCTCCATGTGACCCAGGTCACAGGCATTTCAGAGTGGCCAGGCCAGAGGCCAGAGGCAGAGCCTCACTAGGGAGAGGGCAAGGTCGGGGCTTGCCTGGGTGCCAGGAGTCAAGTCCATGAAACTAGGGTACTACCTGGTCATAGGAACGGGTGAGGCTATGTTTGAATTCAGGTGATACATTCTCACTATGCCCCAGATATCAAAGCAAGCAAGTCATAGTTCAAAATTTAAGATATTAAAAAAAGAAAAATACTTGCAGAGAAAAAAAAAGAATCCATTACCTGGATGGACAGGAGGAGAAGCGTGCATAGAAGGAAGTTTGATCTTCTACCGGAGGAGTGAGAAAGTCGTGCGCAGGACCAATCCATGGGGCCTTCAGCAGTGGACGGTGAGTGAGGAGTTATCCAGTGGGTGCAGAGCTTCTGTGGAGAAGACAGGGTGTGCCAGAAGATGGAGATGGCCAGACAACGTTATGGTTGTGCCGGGTGCCATTGAACTGTGGGCTTTTTTTTTTTTTAGTATTTAATTTTTAGTTTTAGGTGGACACAGTATCTTTATTTTACATGGTTAGTTTTGTTGTATCTATTTTACCACCATAAAAAAATAACTAAAAACAATGAAGGTATAGAAACGCAAAAGTGGAAGTTGGTCAGCTGCATCTAGGTTTCTCTAGGACCCATCTCCCTTCCTTCTTTCTTTCTCCTCCTTCTCCTCTTCCTCCCCCCCCTCCTTCTTCAAATGGTACTGGAGATTAAACTCAGGAGCATTCTTCCTTTAAACTACACCCCCAGCCTGTTTCTTTATTTTATTTTGAGACAGGATCTCACTAAGTTTCCCAGGCTAGCCTCTAACTTGTGATCCTCCAGACTCAGCCTCTTGAGTCCCTGGGATTACAGGGGTGCACCACTTCACCCAGCCCCCTTCCTTATTTCTAAGTCTACAATGTCACATTTCTTTTAACTTAATAAACCTTCACATGGATATCTTTTTATCCTTCCTGTGATCTGTCCCACTTAGAGGAGTCAGAAGCTCTGTGTATAAGATATCATTAAGTAGAGATGATAATGATGTATTTTCTGACTCAAAGCCATTCTCTATTACTCATATAGTGCTCCTTTCATAAAGTGCCTTTGCATCTATAATCTCACAGAGCTGTGGAAGCCAGAGGCATGTACTCCCTTGTTCTTTCAGATGTGAGGAAAAGAAAATGGAAGTGTGTGGGGAGGGTCTAGCACTTAAACACAGCCTCATGTCTCAGGGTTATGAGTTACAATTCTTTAGACGTTGCCATGTGTGGACTTTGATTTTCCTGTGTCGAACACTAAAACTTTTATGGAAAGACTGAAGAGAGCCCACACATGTTAGATGTGGATGTGTGGCAGGAAGATGGTAGGAGAGGTAGATATGGCCAGTTCATCAAAGAAGCTGAGTTTGGACTCTGGTAGTGGATGGAACCATTGATAGCTTTTTCCTACCAATTAAGTGCAGGCATAATGTGACTAGCATTCAATTTTTACAAAGAGCATGGTGGAAAAGTGTTTCAGAAGGCTTGGGCATAGTACTGTGGTGAAAACAAAGGAGACTTGTGTGGAGACTGTATGAGTCAACGCGGGCTGCTATAACAGAAACTACAGACTCAGTGCCTTCAACAACAGAACATTTATTTTCTCGTGGTTTTGGAAGCCAGGAGTCCCTGATCCAGGTGTGACAGGTCAGTTTCTGGTGAGGCTGGCTCTTCTTGCCATCACTGATAGAGTACTCCAAATGCATTCAATAAATAAGGTACACAGTTTCGTAGGGAAGATATACCTAGGAAGTGCAGGCAGTGTGTCAGGGTTCTAGAAAGGTGTGAATTAGACACAGTGGTTGTATGGGGTATGGGAGTGTTCACAGTGAAAAGGTGACAGCCACCTTTTGACTGTCCTCACCTGGCTTTTCCCTTGTCTCTGGATCATGGACAGAGAATTGGGGGGAGACTAAGGTCTCCAGTGTTTCTGCTTATAAGGCCACTAATCCTAAGACTCAGAGCCCCACCATTATGACCTGTTCAACCTTAATTGCTCCCTTCAAGGCTCCATCTTCAAATACAGCCACATTATGAGTCAGGACTTGAATACTGGAATTTGGGGATGGAGCAGGGACACTAATGTTCAACCTATAACAAATCCTATTACAACTGTTTAGGTAAAGAAAGGGCAATGAGGGTGTTACCTAAATGGGATGGTAGGAGAAGAGGGGAAGGCTGTCAGAGATGCCAAGGACCTAAGATGGACAGCCCTTTGTAACTGTTCCAGCAGGGAAGGGGGGGAAGAAGGCCCTTTGTGTTTTGGGGGAGATCATAGTATTGCTAACAAGAACAAGCAAGGTGGGGGAGAGTTTCTGGTTCATGTAGAAAGCTGACAAAATCAGGGAAGATATGTCAAGTGTGAGGCATGTAAGAGACATGTTGGTGAATGTCCAGTGAGTGGCTGGATTTATAGTGTTTGGCTCAAGGAAGGAAACCTGGGCTGGAGGTCCATATGTGGGAGCCAGCAGCCCTTGAGGTCAGCTTGCACAGACATGGGGAAGAATAGAAGGGGAAGAAAGCCAGGGGTTGACTCCTGTGGGAGACTGGGCATGGGGATACGAAAAGACACTTCTCCAACATTTAGGAGAAGACTAGAAAAATACTTTTGGTTTAATCATCTAGATTTTTCCACGTCAGGCTCTCACTCTCATTCTTAATAATTCTGCCTGAGCACATCCCACTTTTATTGCTGGCTCAGAGTGATATTTTTGCTAATAAATGAGAGAATCCTCTGGAAGGTGCTATAACAAGTAAAGGATTGTACTTAGCTGTAAATTTAACCTCTGTAGCTCCAGCTGCAGAAATGAAGTCATTTATTACAGGGAAAAATTACTGGCTATGAAGGAGAAGACAAATGGTTGCCTCTTTGCCCGAGTTTAAATAGGATGATGACCCCAGTATAGTTCCCTGAAAATGGGGGCTCCCAGAAGCTGTTTATGGGGCCACCTGTGGTGTGGGTTGGGAAGGTCTGCTGTCAGAGTATCTGCCTGCTCAGAGAAAAGGACCCGTCCCCAGCTCTGTTTATGAGGGCCAAGCTTGCCCGCAGATAAAAAGCAAACTCAATAAGTAATGAGAGAAGAAAGGCTCCAAAACAGAGGGAATATTGTGAGATTGACATCAACCAAAAGGGAAAGTGAATTTGGAACAGTGTAGAGAGCTTGCTGTCACAGGGAAGGGGAGAGCCCCGGCAAAGGCCAGGTTGTCTGTTCCAAACTGGGGCAGAGAACCCGCAGATCTGTTTGTTTACTTTCACCTTTCCTTTTCATTATATTTAATAATTCTTTTCAGGATAATGTCTTTTTAGCATCATTGCCAGAATTCCTATCTTCATCCCAATGAATATAACTCAACAAGTATGCTCAATCAAGGATTCAACTTACTTTGGGAGGCAACAGACTTTGGGAGGAGACGGACAGATTGATAGATTCCTCCACTTTGAACTGCTTACAGAACTTGCCTGGACTATGTAACTACATTTAGTGCAGCAAATTGTGGTAATGCTGGCATATCTTTGCTGATGGTGTCACCAATGATGCAATTTTTCCAAAGGAACTGTCAATTGGCTTGGTGTCGTGGCATTTCGGTATCCTCCTCCCTTCTGCTAGTAATGGTCTAAATTTGGGGGCCAATGGCTATTTGCTGGACTGGTAGTCAGTGACGGGTATGATCCAATTGCAGTGGTATCAACCTAAGACAGGAGGCTGACGCCTAAAGGTCAGTTTTCCGATGACGAGTAAGAACCATATGTTGAATTGGACAACCTACCAGGCACGGTCCTTAAGCCACATTAACCTCACTCCCCCACTGGCACCAAGGCCAAATTTGGGGGCCAACAGAGGTGAGGCAAAGAACCTCACCCCCCACTGGTGCATAGACCTATCCACAAGTATGGCTGTATGCTGGACCGATAGTCAGTGACGGGTATGATCCAGTTGCAGTGGTATCAACCTAAGACAGGAGGCTGACGCCTAAAGGTCAGTTTTTCAATGACGGGTAAGAACCATATGTTGAACTGGACAACCTACCAGGCACGGTCCTTAAGCCACATTACTTGTTGTTTAATTATTCAGAAGGGGGGAGATGCTGGGAGCCATCAGCCAAGTAGGTATGACAATTTCCTTGCCAGCGTACCCCCATGTTTCTTTAGTGGAAGGACTCATGGAAATAGGACATTTTGCAGGACATTGCATGTAAGTGACCTTGCTCAAGGACCAGGGCAGGATCCGTGTTTAGGGTGTTCCCCCTTTAGAATAGGGCGGTTTAGCATAATAGGAGATTAGGGTGTTCCCTCTTTAGAATAGGGCGTATCCTGCTGCTGAGTTCCTCTTGAGTTCTTAGGGTCAGACAGTATATTTGGGAGACAGAAGCCCAGGAGTAGTGGATTTGGGCAGAGTGTGATTTTGGGCAGAGAACGTGGATTCCCCCAGAATGTGTTTGTAGATGGCCGGTGTGAGATCGGGAATAAAGAATTGCTGTTTGAATCTACAAGCTGTGTGGAGGCTCGTGATTTGTGCCCAGCCAGAGACTGCGGCAAGAAACAATAGAATTGCAACAGCAGGAGTATAAGCAAAATCAAGTATCTGTAGGACTTAGAAACAGAACAGTATTTTGATTTTCCAGATACCTTTCAGGAAAGGAAAAAGATGGTTATTCATTATCTTAAAAATATTTTTTCAATAAAGTGATCATTGCTAGGAATTCAGAAAATGAAGAACTTCTCCAAATAGGCAATGTTTCTGACCACATGGAACTTTCTAGGCCAGCCCGGGGAGTATTTGAAATTGAATGGTAGCTATTATTATGCGTAGCCCCCAGATTAGCACTTTAATTTAGTATCTCATTTGATCCTCTTCATAACCCCATGAAGAAGTTAATGACTTCTCAGTTTTATTAGGTAAATAAAACCAATGATTTGCCTCAAGAAAGACAGTAAGATAAAGATTCCTGGTGTTGATCCAATTGGTAAGCCAACAACAAATACGGAAGGCCTTGACCATGTGGGCAGGTGCAAAAACAAGGCATGGTGCCCAAAATTCTGCTCCCTTCCTAGTAATTGGTTGGTGGGCTGTTTTTTTCCTCAACGAAAGTAGCTAACATTTTATTTAAAAAACCATTTGCCCAGCACAGTCTGAGGTTGAATCCCAGCTGGACACTACTGTGGACAGTGGACGTGAGCCTCTGTAGGAACGTTCAAAGATCTTCAAACCATACTGAAACCACGTGTGTGTCTGTGCAAAGGTAGGGAACAGAAGTACCTGACCAGAGTCACCCAGGTGGTGCTGGGGTTACAAGCAACCCCCAAATCTCCATGGATTATGACAGGAAATCCTATTTTTCATGTACTAAAATAACCATTGAGAGTTGGCTGGGGGCACGCTCTGGGTGTTGGCTTTTATTGCTATGACAGAAACTTGAGAAAGATGACTTGGAGGAGGAAGGGTTTATTTTGGTCCATGGTTCCAGTCCAGGGTAGCTTGGCCCTATTGCTAGTCAAGGCAGAGTATTATGGTGTGGAGCATAAGGTGGAGCAGAGCTGCTCACCTCTTGGTGGCCAGGAAGGTGGGGTGGGGAGGGGGAGGGGGAGAAAACAGGTGCCAGGTACAGGATGCATCCTTCAAGGGCACACCCCAAGTGATCTGCTTCCTCCCAGGAGACCTCAACTCCTCTCCCACCCCCCAATAGTGCCACCCTCTTTTCACCAAGCTTTTGGGGGACATTCTAGATCCAAATTATAGTGCTCTGGCACCCAGGATGCATCAGCTGTGACAGTTGGAAAGGGAACATGGGAAAACCACATGGCTCTTAAGGCTTCCACCAGGAAGAGACAGGAACATGACTTCTACTCACATCTCCCTGGGGCCAAACAACCTCAGGACTACATCTCAAGGGACTGGGAACGGCCCTACCTCTGCAAAGCAGGGCTTGATGACTAGCACTAATGGCTGCCACTGGGAATTTCAAAACAGCAAAGGCGAAGGTAACCAGATTAGGTTGGAGAAGGTTCTAGAGCTAGGGATGACCTTAGGGAGCTATAATTATGTGGACCTTAGATGACTTGTTCATAATGATGGCTCACAGGAAACTGAGACAATATATCATTTCACACAACATGTTGCAATAGTGGCCAGTTTGTGTCCTGAGAAATTTGCTGAAAGGCACACAGATCTCCTGAGGTCATGTTGTACAAGATATGCTTGTCCTCTATCTCACTGGACGCTGCATAAAAAGCCCTCTATGTTACTTCTTTTTCATGTGATGCTAGGGATCAAACCCAGAACCTTATGCATGCTAAGCACTGTGCCTGACCATTGAGCTCCACCCCACCTCCCTCCTAAGTGACTTCTAACTCATTTTTCAGCAGGAGAGCAAGGGGTATATCTGATTTTAGATAGTGATTTTAATAGTCTAATAATTTCCTGTTGCTTTACTGGCCCCCAGCATCACATGAAGGGAGTTCTTTGTGTTTGTTATGAATCTGTGAATAAAACTTTCACACTTGATATATGATTCTACTTATGGCTACTTCTGTTTCATCCAATAAGATATCTGATCCTAAACTACTGCATAGAAAATGAACTAGATAACTCAAAACACTTTTATTACTAAAATATCTTCTCTTCGAGGGAAAATCTGATGTTGCCTTTTCATTAATCAAGTTGACTGCCTTCCCTTGCTTTAGGAAGAACGTATGGGAGAGGTATTCAACTTGGGTTGAGTTCAAAGAAGCTAAGCGTGGACATAGGATTGGGGGAAAGTGCTGGGGTCTATCTGGGATGTGATTCCAGTAGCATTGGCAGTGAAGAGAGAAAGGAAGTGGGTAGGGAAGAGAGGACTGAGAAGGAAGAAGGAGGGAAAAAATGGGGGGGAGAGGGAAGAGAGGAGGAAAGAAGGAAGGAAACCAGCAAGCCCACAATGTTCCTTAGAGAAAAGTCACTGCTGTAGGTATCTAAAACTCAAAGCTGAGTCTCTGGGATGCCCTTGACTGTTGTCTTACCTCCCAGTGAAAAACCTATCTTAGATTGATTGAGGTTCACTCCATTTTCAAGCTGATCCTCTGCATCAGCAATAAAGGGTCTAGAGCCAGAGGAACCCCTAGACAGAGAGGGGAGAGACACGCTGTCAGATGGCGTTGGCTTACAGTGGGAAGGAAGTCTTGAGTGCTCCTGCGCTGTCAATACAGAGCAGATACCCAGGCTTCTCAACTATCCATCTTGGAGCACAGATGGTGTTAACCTAAAAAGAAAAAAAAAAAGTTTAAAATGTGGCATCCAAGCAAGGGTGGCATCCTTTTAAAAGGTAGCCTGAGTAGGCTATGCACTGGTCCACCCAGAAGTGGGCACTGCTATAGAGACAGGAGCTCTGTCCAGCTAAAGACTTGGGTGCTCTCATTTTGCTCCCAAGCAGGCTGGGAGTCTCCAACAGCGGTAACAAGAGTATCTCACCCACAGGAGCGTCGATCATTTTCATCTAGCAAACGACCCTTATTTCTTGAGAAAAGAGAAAAAGTAAACTCTGGGGGAAGTTGGTTACAAAGTTTCCGAGCGTGGAGTGGGCTGGTGCGAGGGAAGCACTGGGCTTGGTGCGCAGGCCCAGAGGCCGGGACAGAAGCGCTCCTCCCGGTGTCTTTGTTCTGCTCCGGGTAGAGACCTGGCGGAGAGTCACCGGGCGAGACCCACACTCGCGACATTCCAGACCCAGCGGGAGCCCTTTGCTCCCCGCCCTTGGCATTCCCCCAGCCCAAGCCGGAACACAGCTTCCAAGTCCCCAGGCTTCCCTTTACCCCAACTGTCTGTCCCCAAACTTCACCAGCCTGCTAACAACTCCAGGGTGGGACTGGGGCGAGCAAAGAGGCTGGAAGCCAAGGTGCGCACTGGGTCGTCCGCCAGCCGCCGGGTGGTGTTCTTTTTGGAATGTTTTTTCCCCTTTGCTCCAGAAACTGCCTCCCCGGAGACCCCCTTTCTCTCCCATTTCTCCCACCTCGCTGCTTTCTTCTTAAATTCTAGTGAGATCTAGAAGGAAAATTAGCACTGCCTCCCAGTCACTCAGCGAGCCAAAGCTGGGGCCCACAGTTGGGCTGAGGTCGAGGGGTGGGGGATGATGAAGATGGGGGTCCCCAGTTCCGGAGGTCAAGCAAAGGACTTGGAGAAGGGTGGGGAGTTGTTCCAGATCCGAGACACCTGATTTTGTTCGGGACAAGGCAGCGGAGGAGGGGATGGTAAGAGGGGATACTGAGCTGGTCATTGCCAGTACCAGAGGATGTAAAATGGGGAGGCAGTTAGATACCCCGAGTTAGATTTTTTGAGGCGAGGACTAGGTAGTGGGTAGGGAAGGTCACGGGTGCGAAGCGCTTTGCTCCAGGGTCCGAGGAGCACGGGTATCCTGAGAACCTTCTTTCCTTAGCAGTTTGAGATAGGAAGGGATTTGGGGTCTGAGCGGGTGGGCCCGATGCTGGAGCTGGAAATCCGCCCTTGGGCCCCTGGACCGAGTTTTACAGCGCCTGCAGCAACAGGTAGCCCAAAGAGGTGGGTGAAGGTCCCGCTGGACCCCCAAGCTGGCCTTTGTCCTGCTGATTCGAGGGCGCTCCAAGGGGCCGGCGTGGGTGGCTAGGGGTGGGCGAGAGAGGGAAGGAGGAGAATTTTCTATCACTTAAAGCCCCTTCGACTTGTTTGGTGTGCTGGGTGGAGGAGGGTGAATCTAGTGGAGGATCCAGGATGGAGAAGCTGGCGTGCGCCCCACCTCTGATTGTGTAAGCGCCTTTATCTTCTAGGGTTGACCCTCGACCCTCCGCATTTTGTATCTTGAGATGATGAAAAACTGATGGAAAGTGGATCTTTCACATTGATTGGCAGGGAAAGTGCAAACAAAGAGGTGCATCTCCCGGAAACAATGATTTTGGAGACCCTCCCCCCTCCATAGACTTGAGCGCATTGGGAAGCTGGGGGTGGCAAAAGGGTTTGTGGGGTGGGTACCCGGACCGGCTTCTCCTGAGAAAAAGTTTGGAGCGAGGTGGAGAGAAGACGGGGTCGGGCAGACTGGCTAGCAATGGGGGACTGAGCAGCCCAGGCTCGCCGCCGAGGTTCCCTAGCCAGGCAGGAGATGCGGGAGAGGGAGGGGGCAGGGAGGGAGGGGAGAGAGAGGAAGAAGGGGTGAGAGGGAGAAACCTGCCTCCACTCGCCGCCTCTTTGTCTGTTCCGGAACTGGGAACAAAAGGGGGAACTCTGATGAACTCTCTCTCCTCCCTTCTCCCCTGGACGCCCGGGTATCTCCCTCTTGCAACTTTGCCTACGCGACTTTCTCTGCTGTCAGGCCACAAAAAGTGTCCTAGAGCCTTGCCGACTGCAACAAGGGGAACAATGTCTCTCCAAACTGCGACCAAGTGGGGAAGAAGGTGAGTGGAGATTGTCATCTTGTTTACCTCCCAGCCCCTCGCTTTCTGGGCTCCGGCCCTTCCAAGGGCACGGTGTAGGCTAGTGGAAACCTTAATGCGAATTAGTCATAATTATTTTGTATGAACGCTCAGCTAAGGGAAGATAACTTCGGGAAACCTACTTTACATTTTCTGTAAAAAATACCTTAGCCAAGTGTGCCCAATGGAATTTCAGATTCCTTTATGTGTTTTTACTAAAAGCTTATCTGCTGGAATCTTTTTTTGAGGTGGAGAGTACAGTTTTACTTCCCAGCAGGTGTTTTACTCACCAATATCTGAAGTGGGTATATTTGAATTCGTTTTCAATGGTAGGCCAGTGTTGGTCTCAGAGGCTTAGACAGACTTTGGAATGAAACAGAAGAGACCTGGGAGCCCAGCCTAGGCAATTACTGTGTACCATGGCCAGGTTCCTTGACTCCCTTGGGTCTCGGCTTTTTCACGTGTGAAATGAGTATCCTAACACCTATCTCATAGAGTTGTTGAGGGGATTATTGTTTTTTTAAAAAACACATATATGAGAAAACACTTTGCAGTGAGGGCTGAGCATCTATAAAATATAATGAAAAATACTGTTATTAGTTTTCACAGTGAATTAGGGATGTTTCCATACATCAGATTTTCTTTCTTAACTGACTCACAGACTTCAAGCCACATTAACCAGAAATATTCTCAATTTGGACAGTTTGCATATATTTTAATTATTTTTTCTCTGAACATATATCCTGCCAAAGCCTGTTCATTCAGTTCATCAAACACTCTTGAACTCATCTCAACTACGTGTGAGTGTGTTGCCAAAGGTCAGGGCTTCCTCTCAGACCTTGTGGCCATTTTATTCCCCTACAGGAGAACCTGCAAATTGAGATAATGGTGACTTTCTAGCACTGGCTTACTCCAGTTTACTAAAATACTCTATTTCCATTGCTATTGATGAACAGACTTAGGGTTAGAATTAACAATTTTATTTATTCACTTGTCAGCCAAAATATAAAGTAATGGCTGAGTTATCAATACTTCTTGATAAGGAGCCCAAGAAGTATTGCTGTGTTTTCTAATATTAGTCTTTACAGAATGGTCTTTCTGTAAATAAAAAAAACCCCTCATGGTTAATATAAATGGTACTTGGTAGACTAGTGTATCATTCTGAAATGAAGTTCCAAGTTCCAAATTCCTTTTCTGTATCTGTAATTTACCTAGGCGTATTGTTTTCTCTGAGTGATTATTTAGGTTGAAGATTATATTCATTTTACCTTCACAAAGTTTCTGTCAAGTATATTCAAGTATTGACTCTTCACATTTGTAGTCTGCTAGCAGATACTTGCCTAGAGATGATAGTGTTAAAAAATTTTAAAAACATGGACTCAATCAATATCAACATAGGAAAAGATCTTTTGAAAAAAGTCGTGTCCAAAACTTTGTTGAAAGTATTTTGTTTTACGTTAGAAAGTTATGTTACTCACATAGCAACTGCTAACATAACAACTTTTAATGTCAGAGCTTAAAATGATGAATTCATTAAGATTTGTCTTTATGTTGTTAATTGTTTAGATTATAAACAAATATACTTAATAACTTTATAATAGATAACAAATTTTATGGTTTTAGATATTTAAAATGGCTCATCAACTTGGAATAGTTTAAATTACTGTAATCAGAGCGATCTACCAAGGTGTTTGTAATAAACTTACATAGGAAGAAAATCTGATCTGATTGTGTAGTTGTGCCTTCAACAAGTGATGACTATGATACATGCTAAGGATCTTATAAGTTAATAAGAAGCATTTCTTTAACTTTGACTTTGACAATAAGTCCCAGAGGTGATTCTCTGTGTCCTTAGTTGTATTCTGGGTACCATTTCTACTTACTTATTTGCTATGAGTTTTTTAAGTTACTTGTTTGTGTTCAAATTTATTTCGTTTTCTCCTCATAGTCTCAAATTTGTCAGTTTCTTAAATGCCAGTTGTCTCTGAGAACTGGGATGATATTTCTGCCCATTATTACTCATTAACGACATAAGTGTATAGAACTATATTGATCATGAAGTAGCCTTAAACTTGCAATTCTCCTGCCTCAGCCTCCCAAGTCACTAGGATCATGCCATCCCAGGTTCATTAATTCTTTTAGGTACTGTTTTTGCAGAGCTTTCTATGTGCCAAGCATTGCTCTACACATTGGGACCCATAAGCAAACAAAATAAGTAACACCCCCTGCATTCTTAGAGCTTGTACTAGACATAGTCAGCCCTATGTTCCCATGTGACACACTATTGAGGAAAATGCAGCAGGGAAAGGAGACAGGAGCAAGAAGTGACAGGGGCAATTTTCAGTAAGATGGCGAGGGTTGAGCTTCTGGGGAAGATGGTGTTGAGAAGTGATGTGAAGGAGCTCCAGGCATCAGGGAAAAGAGCCTCAGATGGAGGGAAGGACAAGAGTAAGACTTAACAGGGGACCTCCCAGAGGACAGCTGGCTGGAGTGGGTGAGTGCAGGGGACTGTGGGAGACGGTGAGGTCAGAGTGGAAAGAGGAATGCACTGCAGACAGCAGGGGTCTTGAAGGCCAGGCCTGTGGAGTTGACGCCAAGGTTGGTGAGATGCCATTGATGGTCTGGACAGTGAATGACCTGATGTAACTTCTGTGTGTGACAGGGAGACTGTGGCTGGTGGGTTGAGACCAGAACAGAGGTGAGCAAAGGCAAGAGAGAGAGACCCCAGTGAGAGGATGGTGGTGTGGACTGGGTAAAGGCAGCGTGGAGCGGTGAGGAGTCGGATTCTGAATGCATTTTACAGTTCAGGCCAGAGGTTTTCCTAGTGCCTTGGGTGGGAAGGGAGAGAGAGTTAAAGTCTTGCATGATGCCAAGATTTTTGCCTGAAGTCCCTGGAAAGACTGAAAGCCTTTAATAGAGGAGTGGGCGTGCAGGTCAGGAGACCAGGAGCTCAGCTGGGACACCTTGGGACTAAGACACTTTTTAAGCATTTAAACAATTCAATAGTCTTTGGGGTTTCAGGGAAGTGATCTAGAGGTTCGGCTTTGTGAGTTGGAAGCAATTAAATGGCATTAAAGCCATGAGCCTGGGTGAGATCAGGGGGGACCAGTGGGGAAAGAACAGAGGCGTCAGGGCCTGGGCTTCCAGGGGAGAGGGTGCAAACAGCAAGGGAAAGGGGCTCCTCCTGGGGAGGAAGCCCGGGGAAGGAGGGGCTTCCCAGGGGAAGGCAGGAGGGTGCTGCTGAGCCGGGGAGTGGAGGAGAAGCCAGGACCCATCTTCGGCTCTAGTGTCCTGGAGGGCCTGGCTGGGTGAACTCTGAGAATGAAGAAAGAGCCTGTCCTCGCCCTCAAAGGAACGGTCCATTAGGAACCTTTAAAACGTCTATTCTAATTCAAATGTGCTGGTACTTTATAACTGATGGAAGTACTTTCAAACGTCTTATTGTAGGAAAGCCTCGCAGCAGCCCAAGGGAAATGGGAGGCTCCATATTTTATCTCATAGAAGAAGAAATCAGTTCTTAAAAATGCTGTGACTTGTTCAAACTCACCAAATATGAGATAGAGCTGTATTTTGGCTTCAAACCCTTTGTCATTCACAAAAGGGGTCATAGTGACAAGGCAGCCAGTTCCCATGCAGTGACGGAGGAGGTGATACACACCAAGTACAGAATTAAAGCCAGAGGGAGTCACTATCTACTGGGGTCTGGGAAGATGGATTTGGAATTAAAAAGATGCATAACTTTTTCTGTTTTTGTTTTTTGCAGTACTAGGGATTGAATTCAGGGCAAGCACTTGACCACTGAGCTATGTCTCCAGCCTTTTACTTATTTATTTATTTTTGTTTTGAGGCAGGGTCTTGCTAAGTTGCCTAGGCTGACCTTGAACTTGTGATCTCTTTGCTTTAGCCTCCCAAGTTGTTTTGATTATAGGAGTGGACCTCCTGTGCCCAGCAAATGTTAAGAGTCTGTAAACAAGTCAGGATGGCACCTGGCATTTTGCCAGAGAAATATTGGAGTCTATAAACAAGTCTGGATGGCGCCTGGCAAAATGCCAGAGGGAGTGGTTTGTGAAGTAACATCAGCAAGCCATTAAGTGTGGAGATTCCTTATTAGTTGACTGCTGTATCTAGTTTATGTTAATTAGATAAGTTGTGTGGAATGTATAAATACCACTCCTGTCCTACAATAAATGGCTCCCACTCCTGCTGTATCAATCTACACAAGTTGATCGTCACCCCCCGCCCCAGCCCCCGATTATTTTGCTGCAGCTGGACTGCAGCAAGCAAAGATGCATAGAAAGCCTTTTGTCATATGCTCAGAAAAGGTAGAATATTCTAGGTTTGGAAAATGCAATGTGTACTACAGGTGTAATCCTGCTGGGAGCCATTAGCCAAGTAGGTATGACAATTTCCTTGCCAGCGTACCCCATGTTGCTTAGTAGAAGGACTCCTGGAAGGTGACCTTGCTCAAGGACCAGGGCGGATTCAGGTTTAGGGTGTTCCCGGTTTAGGACAATCCGGGTTTAGGGTGGTTCCAGATTATTCCTGCTGGGAATAGGGCGTATCCTGCTGCCTGAGTTCCTCTTGAGTTCTCACGGGATTCAGACAGTATTTTTGGGAGACAGAAGCCCAGTGGAGAGGTGGATTTGAAAGAGAACGTGGATTTCTCCAGAATGTGTTTGTAGACGGCCGGTGTGAGTTCGGGAATAAAGAATTGCTGTTTGAATCCATAAAGCTGTGAGTGGCTCGTGATTTCTGCCCAACCAGACTGCTGAATAATCCCATCCCTGAAATCCCTGTGACTGAGGCAGGAGGATCACAAACTTGAGGTCAACTTCAGCAATTTAGCAAACCCTAGTTTCAAAATTAATTAAAGGGTTTGTGGGATGTGGCTCAGTGGTAGAGAACCTCTGGGGTTAATCCCTAGTCCCCCAAAGAAAATAACAAGACAAACAGGAAGATAAAAAAGAGGAAAAAATGTAATGTGCAAAAGCCTGGGGGTATGAAGCACACTGTGGGTATAACCCACTATGGCTGATGTCTGGGTTATATTCAGGGTGCTGAAGCCATTTGCTTCATGCTTAACATGAAGAGCAGTGGGCAGAGATAGGCTGAGTGACAAGCACCAGTCCAAGCTTGGATTGAAGTTGCCTAGGTAGCATCTTAAGTGTGCCTCAGAACCCCTAAGAGCTAATCACAATGCAGTTAGAAATGCTTGAACACACACATCATCACAAATGTGTATTTTTAAAATTATATTCTTCATCCAAAATTAGAGGTGCATCTGGAACACACGACGCTGAGCAGGCTGCAGTGAGGCCAATTCTCGTCTGTATCCATCAGGATGCTTTAGGCCTCAAGTAGAACACTTCCCAACTCACAGTGGCTTAGAAAGTAAGGATCTTATTTTATTTTTCTTTTGGGTTTCTTACTAGAGGAACTCAGAGTGGGATTAACTACGTTCACAGCTCAGCAACCTCATGGTTTCGCTTGGCACCCTGAGATGAAGGGTTGAGTCGATATGTTGGATGTGTTTCAAGCACATAATTCAGGGATTCGGTGATTTGGGGGCTAAATGTGCAAAGTTGGGCAGCCGACACCATTTTTGGATCTTTTTACACCCTAAGCCTTTAAGGAACCACCAGTCCTCCGAGTTGGCCCATTCCTGCCATGACAACCACTCTGCAGCCACTGCCTCTAGATCAGCCTGTCCTGGGTGTCCACCTGAGTGTACCCACACAGTGGCTTTTTGTCTGACTGCTTTGCTTACGATTGGATTTAGGAGGTCCCTCCACGCGGTAGCATGTACTGGCCCCTTGGTCCTTTGTAGTGTCTGGTGGTATTCCATCATAGAGATGTGCCCCTTGGGTGACCTGGTCATCAGGTACTGGCCGTGGGAGTTGTTTCTGTTAGCTATCATCAAAAGTACTGTTGTGAACATTTGTGCAATAGTCTGGACCTATGCTTTCATTTCTCTTGGGTGATACCTAGGAATTGAACTGCTGGTTGATGTGGTAATTTTTTTTAATATTTATTTTTTAGTTTTAGGTGGACATGTTAGGGTCTGTAAACAAGTCAGGATGGCGCCTGGCAAATGTTAGAGTCTGTAAACAAGTCTGGATGGCTCCTGGCATTTTGCCAGAGGGAGTGGTTTGTGAAGTGGCGCCAACGAGCCAAGTGTGGAGATTTCTTATTGGTTGACTGCTGTATAGAGTTTATGTTAAGTTTATGCTACAGATAAGCTGTGTGAAATGTATAAATACCTCTGTTGTCCTACAATAAAGGGCTCCCACTCCTGCTGTATCAATGTACACAAGTTGCTCGTCACCCCCCGGTTATTTTGCTGCAGCCTGACTGCAGCCTGGACACAATACCTTTATTGTGCCTATACATGCTAGGTGAGCACTCTATCACTTGAGCCCCAGCCCCAGCCCTGGTATGGTAATTTATATTAAGCTTTTAAGAAACTGCCTGTCCTCCAAGTTGGAAATACCATGTTATAGCTTTACGAGGGCCCCAGTTTCTCCACATCTTGGTCTTTTATATATTTTTATGAGAAGCCCCAAGATGATTTCCTGAGAACTATCGTAGCCCAAGACAACTGGTCATGGCCAAGGGGATCCTCAGAGAGGCCTGGATTCATGGGCTAGCTCCCTGACCTGGGAAGGACCCACACTATACCAAGTGTCAGAACGAACTTAGAGAGGACAGTCCCTGGCCGTCCACAGGCTGTGGGGTGGGGAGAGATGTATTATTGACTTAAACATACAAAATAGAGCCTTGTGTGTGTACACAATCGTGGCTTTAAAAACCAGCCAGAAATGCAAACCAAAGTCATTGATCTTATTGGGCCTCAGGTTATTCAAGTTTCCTCTGCTTATTATATTAAGAATTTCTGAAAATTAACCTGTATAAATGAACAGCAGAACCAGCCCAGCCTGGCCATGGCAGGCAGCTGCTAAGCCCAGCATTCCTTTGTGATGAGACAAAATGTAACTTTTCTGGCATTCTGCAACAGTGTTTCATAATCCTGAAGAAGTGTAAGCTCACAGCCACCAAATCCTTGGCTTAAGATACAGAAAGATGCTGAGACTGGGTTAAGTGTTGGGCAATTTGGCAACAACTCGGGGAAAGTATTTGAGCGTGGATAAAAAATAATGTATTTTTATACTCCTTTCCTTATTCTTTTATAGTTAAAAAATACATATTTTGGTATAGAACTATGGCTCAGTAGTAGAGCCCTTTCATATTGACGTTTGTGAGGCCCAGGGCGTAAAAAGATTGTGAAGTGTAAGGATTCTCCAGAGGTGGAGAATCTTTGATGCTTTTTTTTTCTCCCCTGCTGGAAAATCCCAGAACATGTGGGTCAACACATTTATGATCAGTGGGATGATGTCCCAAGAGATACATGTATAGAAGTCTCTGAAAATTGGAAGCAATAAACAAACAAACAAAAAACACACAAAAAACTTTATTTTTAGGGTACACCAATAAATCATTGTGGTAATTTAGGCTTAGCATCAGATCACTGTGGGTTCTTGAAATAGATTTCTGGCACACTCAGGCTTTAAAAAGTTTCAGAATAAATACTATATGATGTCTCAAATTTTGATTTTTGATTGTTTCGTGTTCTCAGAGAAGTAGTAATCATTACATAAACTTTAATTTGTGCAACAATGTCTTATTCACGATCTTATTTGGTTCTCCCTGGAATCCCATGTATTAAGTGTTAAAATATTCTCATTTTACAGGTGATGAAATAGAGGTTCAGAGAAATATCTGGTTCAAGTGGTCAAATGGGTAAATGGCACAATGCCCCATCTGTCGACTGTGCTAGATCAGGGGTATATAGTCTCCACCAGGAAGGGAGAAAGGTCCCCTTGAGGCACCGACTCCACTTGACCCTTTGTCTGGTTCCATGTTGGTCAGATTTCCTCTTATTCTGCAAATACTGTGGATATATTTTGAGGCCTAACTATTTAATCAGGCTTAAAAAGAGGAGGTCTACTCTGCTGGATTTGTGGATTCCTGAGAGGGTGGGTTGCAGGCAGCCCTGTAGGTGGGAAGGCGTCATTATTTGTAAGGAACTCTGGGAACATGATTTGTAACAATGTTCATCCAGTCCTAATTCTATAGCAAAATAAAAATGATTTGGGGATCATCCTTTCTCCTCCCCCCCAAAGTCAGGTTCCAAAGAAGAGCTGTGGACAGGCTCACAATTCCTCCATTGAATCTCTGAGTTGAAGACTTCTCTTTGGCTCTAGCCTTGTTTTGCCCTGGCTTGGTCCTCCCTGCCCCTCTCTGTCTCTCCCTTGCTCTCTCCCTCTCCCACAGAGATATGGTGGTCCCTGAGTATACATAGGGGATTTCTTCCAGTACCCCCTTGGATAACCAAATCCTAGATGCTCAGTCCCTCTACAGCACGATGTGATTGCCTTTGACCTACCCACATCCTCTCCTGAACTATTCATCATCTCTACATTGTCTAACACATTGAAAATACTGCATAAATTGTTGTTCTACTGGAGTGTTTAGGGGTTCAGGATGAGGAAAACAAGTCTACAAGTGCACTTGGTTATTCTGTGGTGGTTGAACCCAGGGATGCAGGACCCACAGGTAAGAGCACTGGCTTTAACCCAGAGGCAGTCCTGAGCTGCTGGTTCAAACCTTCTCTCCTCCAGGACAGGCACCTAGTACTCTCCAAGGTCTTACCTGTCCAGTATGGGGTTTCTAAAAACCTAGAGCAGAACTGGGTCAAGATGGGCCTCCTGCTTTGTCCCTTATTCCTTGGGTCTGGGTCACTGCTCTAATTTAGCAAATCCTATGGTGGTGTGGTGTCTTGGATTGGAAGACTTCTTGAGCCAAGAGAACTTGAACCTCCCTCAGTATGCCACCCCAGAACTTACATGGCCAATGTAAATGCCTTGCTGTGCATCATTGGGGTTCAAGGTGGCTTGGTTCTGGGTCTGCACAGAGCCTGGCTGGCTTGAAGGGTGACCTCTAGGTGTTAGAGCAAGTGAGCCACCCTAGTAGGGTGCTCCTTCCACACTCCTTCTTTGCGGTGCACGGGGTGAAAGAAAAGTCTGAAAACTCATAGTGTCGGTTCTTTGCTCTCAGGCTCTGTGTGGCAACCCTGGGTGTCTGCTCCTTCTTTTATTCCTCACCACAAATTGACATTTGGGGAGCTGTCCTTCCTGTCTGTGTCCTCCTCTGGAGAAGTGTCATACACTGCCGGCACTGCCAGGACACTAGTTCCTAAGACGGGTGTGGAATGGAGCACCCATGAGGGCTGGCACAGTTGCTCATGTGACAACTGTGCTGGAATCATTCCGACTATGTTCGGCCACAGCAATTAGAATAAAAGAGACGGTAATGTAACCCAAAGCTACAAGCATATGTGTTGGGCTTCTTTTATTTTACATTTTGCAGATTGGTATAGTTCAAAGGACAAACAAAATTCGCTTGCTGTCATTCTGTCTTTAGGGTAAATAAACCTTGGTCTTATCATAACAGGTTTCCAGCATTTGTCTCAGTGTGGGAATTTGGGTGAAAGTTCATAGAATGTTTTATTGTGAACCTAATGTATAAGCAGCTGGCGATTGAAACCCCATTGCTTGTAAAATGGCCTGGGAATCGGGAGCCCAGGGGACAGAAGGAGGGTGTTCCCTCTGTGCTCTCATGTATATTTTGAATTTTGAATCAAGCAACTGTATTTATCTAGTTGATACAGATGATGAAAAGAAACAAGGGAGGAAGGGAGGAAAGACATTATTAACTATAGGGAACAATACATCGATTAAGTGGTGTTTCTCAGTGACATGCTTATGTCGAGCACTTTGTGTGGATCTTGGGAGATGAAAAAGCATTTGGTGAAAAAAGCTCTTCAGAGATCCCACCTGCTAGTAGTCTTGGGGGACACGGCCTCTACACCCGTCAGCAGCCCCAGAGATCAGTGATTGTTACCCACATCTACACACAGGAACATGGCAGCTGTGTATGTGGAGCTGGGATTTGAACCCAGGCTGCACCTGGCCCCAGACAACCTGCCATGCTGACCCTGAAACAGAGCTGTGCATGGAAATCTGTGAGCTCTCCTCTGGGACCCACTACCTGGTGACAACATTCCCCTGGTGACACTGTCTGCATGTCCCAGTGTCTTGCTCCTGTTTCTCCCTCTGCCTCTGTGTCCTCCTCCCTTGTTTGGCCATTCAGAGTCGATGGCTCTCTGAGGTTGCCCATCTTCCCTCCATCCTTCCCTCCTGTCCATCCTCCTTCACATACCATCAAGAACCTGTGGTGGGTTAGGACTGGACCTGATGCAGCGGACACAAGGCTGAGCAAAACCTGGCCTGGCTTCTGCATTATGTCACTTAAGGGGACAAGCGGCTTGTCACAAATATGCGTGGATTTTTTGAGAATTGACCAGGGCCTCTGAGCCTGGCCCTGAGATGTCTGGTCCTAAAACTTAACTTTCTTAAAAAAACCTTTTGAATATGGAATCATGCTTTCTGCTAAGTTTTATTTTGTCTGTTTTTGTGAGGACACTCATTAATGAAACTTTACAGAACCAACCTCTCAATAAACATATATTTGGGAAATAATGACTGAATATTTCTTTCATGATTTCATGAACAATCTGAAACTATGATTTAATGTACAATCCACCACAAAATTATATATATATATATATATATATATTTTGAGGGGGTGTATCAAGGATTAAACTCAGAGAACTTGGTCACATCCCCAGCCCTATTTTGTATTTTATTTAGAGACAGGGTCTCACAGAGTTGCTTAGTGCCTCACTTTTACTGAGGCTGGCTTTGAGCTCACAATGATCCTCCTGCCTCAGCCTCCCGAGCCTCTGGGATTGCAGGTGTGTGCCACTGTGCCTGGTGTACAAAATAATATTTGACTTTTTAAAAAATTTTGATGCTCATCATTGAAGCCAGAATCTTGTGTGTTAGGCTCATCTGCCACTGAGTCACGTCCCCGGCCCTTATATTTGATTTTAAAGGGAGAGGGCAGAGGTAAGGAGTTTTAGGCCTTGTTTGGATCCTAAAATACTTTGGGGCAGCAGAGAGCTTGCTGTCTCTCAGGTCTTACAGGGTAGCTGCTCTGTTGGCTGAGCAGAGACAGGCCTCAGACCAACAAGAACGCCATGAAGCAATAGCAACAACAAGCCGTTCAGAGTCATGATAGCTGGGAGAGAGGTGGGAAGCAGTAACAGAACAATAAAGACAGCATCAGTGGGGGACCAAGAAAAGCAGCCCGAATGACAGCTTCAGCCAGACTGAGAGTCTGAGAGAGCTGAGCAGAGCCTCACAGCCCCACAGGACCATGCGCCTGAGCTTGGGCAGAGAGTGCTTGACAACACGGCTTTGGCACCAATTTTTGCTCTGCTTTGCTTGGTTTTCAGTTTTTAACTGTATGGCTGGAAGCCCCACCTTCCCTGGAGGGTGCAGTGCAGCATTGGGTAAGCCCTCCCCCACCCCCCAGGATGATCAGGTTCTAAGTCCTGGGACCTGTCACTGTTACCAAAGAAGGAGAATCCTCTTTGCACAAGTGATTAAGGATCTTGCCCTGGGGACATTGTCCTTGGTTTTCTAGGTGGGCCTTCAATCCAATCACAAATGTCCTTAGAAGAGAGAGGCACGGGAGCAGGTGTGAAAACAGAGGCAGAGGTGGCAGTGATGTGGTCACAAGCCAAGGAGTGCCATGGAGTGCCATGGAGCCCCAACAAGCCACAAGTGGCAAGGAACACTTTCTTCCCTGAGCATGGCCCTGCTGACACCAGGAGTGATGACTCCTCTGCTGATTTAAGCCCCACAGTCTGAGATCATTTGTCACAAGCAGCCCTGAGGAAGTCATCCAAGCCACAGCCTTGCTGGGGGCCTTCCCCTGTGCTTGCTCCTGCACACCTCAGACACTCCACCACCATGAGTGTTGGAACTCACTTCTTCACTGGTTCAGAAATTCAGGGCCTGGAGATTAGTATTTGAAGTTTTATTGGAAGGCAGAGAGACAGCATGATATTGGCATTTATTTGCAAAAGAAGAAATTAGTACCCCTGAGGCTTAGTACCTTATGAGTTTATTGCCACTTGAAGCTTGGATTTACACTGCGTTTTAATGTAGCAGTTCCTTTGCTGTGCTAGAATATTAATAAAACCACCAAGAAAGCCTCATCTAGCAGAACAAAACGAGCAACTCCGTCAGGGCAGGGGTTTGATGTCTTAATTAGATACTACCTCGGTGCCTGCTCTCTCTCCTGATCTGACAGTATCTAAATGACAGTGTTCTGGGATTTCTGGATCCAAGCCGAGATGTCTTCTGCTCAAATCTTCCATGAAATGTAATTTTGAAACTGTGAGCTTGGTTCTTACTCAAGCAGAACCCTAGTGTATTTACTGGGGCTTCAGCTGGATGGGAACTGTGGAATCTTATTCTTTGGGAAGTATAAACAGTTTGTTTTTACGTATGAGGAAGCCACAGAGAAGTATCTGGGATTTTGGCTTAGTAGCTTGGTCAGGTGGTGAATATTTTTTCTTTCTAATAGTATGACATTCTTACAGGATTTTATTTTCTCCTGTAGATTCACAGGGTCTCTGCAGACCATTTATTTAGGAGGCTCAGTTACATTGTAAACTCCAAGTTGTAGTTAAAATAAATTGCTAGAACATTTTACCAGTATTGTTTAAACTAATGACAAAGGCCAGGGAAATTACACACCATACAGCTTTGTGGTTAACATGTTGATGATTTTGTTTTTGTTTTTCTGTAGAGCATAGCTAGGTTTTTTTTAATTTTTACAGATTTACAGTTAGATTTATTTTTTATAGTATTTGTATTTTTGCCCTTTTCCACATTCAATAATTGATAACACTACTAGATTTTGCAAAATTTAGTCACTTCATTGTTTTTAGTAATAAAGTGTAGCTGGTACCTAAAATAATATGGCTAATGTAAAACCACTTTGGCTTTACACTTGGGTGGGATGAGGATCTGATTTGAAAGAGACCTTTCCCCCCATGGAATTGAACTTGTGTTTGACCTTATTTTCTGATTAAGGTTAGATTTGACATTAGGGAGTTTAGCTATAAGGCTCCTCACCTCCATGTCCAATTAATGGCATCCTTGGGTTGAGGTTAGCACCAAACCCTTTCTCTCTGCAATACTTCGATATGTCCCAATGCCATTTACTTTGATTACCAATAGCTGCAGCCCTATTAATTACTGAAGAATTAAGTGGGGATGATTTCAACATTGTCTAAAGTATTTTATATGAAATTCCCTAGAGACAGGTCCATGCGACAAACCTCATATTATTTCACCCAAAATGTAGTAATTTCTCAATAAATTATTATTTGCTGAGTGAATCCATGGTCGAATAATAATTAAAATCAACAAGTTTTGATGTCAGCAAGGGTTTACCTAGTAATCTGAGTGTGCTGGGTTCTTGTGTCAATGTAATAACGAATCTGTTCTTACCTAGGCTCTGCACTCGCCAGGCAAGTGCTCAGCCACTGAGCTACATCTCAAGCCCCTAATAACTAACCTTGTGTTCCACAGAAGCGTATTCTTAAACAGTTTATTTATGCTGTCCTGCAGAAATGTGACCTGAGCTATAAATCTGGACCACATTATGTGATTTTAAAATTTCTAATAGCCTCAATAAAAATGAACTCAGGTGAAATTATTTTTAATAATATGTTTTATTTAACTCATTGTACTGAAAATGTCATTTTAACATGTCATCAAGATAAAGATGCTGGTATGTGTTTTTGATACTTAAAATATATTTTGTACTTGGGGTACAGCTTCATTTGGCCTAGCCTCATTTCACATGCTCTATAGCCACATACATTTAGTGGCTATCATGTGGACAGCCCACATTTATACCATCTGGAGGCTTCTATTTTAAGTAATTAGTTTTGCTAGCTAGATGTAAAACTCAGATTTTAGAAGCCATCGAGTGTGGTACATGGATTGTCCCATCAGTGTGCAACTAAAACAAAAATTACACAATTAAAAATTCATTGTTAGCTGGGTGCACACCTATAATTCTAGTGGCTTGGGGAGCAGGGGCAGGAGGATCTCAAGTTTAAAGCCAGCCTCAGCAACTTAGTGAGGCCCTAAGCAACTTAGTGAGACCCTGATTCAAAATAAAAATTAAAAGGGCTGGGGATGTGGTTCAGAGGTTAAGCACCCTGGATTCAATCCTTGTACCAAAAAAAAAAAAAAAAAAGAAAAGAAAAGAAATCCATCGTTTGTTTGGTTATTATGTAAAGAACATAATGCCCTCTAAGTTTGAGGGGCCATGGCAAAGCTTTCATTGCTCTGAGATTTAGATGTCTCTCTGGTACCTTTGTTGGAACAAGGTTCTTATCGTCTCTTAAGCCTCAGTTTCCTTCTTTGTGGAATGAGAGTAATGTTTGTATCAAAGTATAGATAGAACATTTGCAAAGGGCTTGAAACATTCAGTACTCATTAATAACTGTAATGAATTTTTTATTTAGAATTTTCTTTTACACACAAAACTATAGGAAAAAAACTGGCTGATTTCCCCTCTATGTATGCTGGAATATGTTTTATAATATTTTTCCCCCAAAGGCTACCCGCTCTTGCTGTGGCAGGACTTGCTGTGGTTGTTTGATGGAAATGAGGTAATGGACACTTTGAATCCGTCCGCACTGTCTGCTTCAGGTGGCTTCTGCGCAGGGGCTGTGGAGGATGCTAGGGAAGAGAAGCCTGGCATTGACAGGTAGGAAAGCCCCGACAATGCTCAGTTAACCTCTTGGAGGTATTGAACAGAATTCAGAGACTCCATTAATGCGTTTCCATGAAGCATCTGCCAATATAAAGCCAGAGTCGAGCATCCAGAGAGGAAAGGTGACCCTGGAGGGGACATGATACAGGTATTGTGTGGGCCATGCATTCTGCCTAAGGCTCATCCAGCCCTCTGCTCTCTTCTGATTTCATTTATATTTGGCAATATAAGATTTATGATAGGAAAATGCTTTTAGCCATTGGTGGTTTGCCTTGCTTTGGGGAAGGGTGGAACAATTAAATATGAGGTCACTGAAGACAGCTAGCCAATGTTACTGTGGCCTACCAAAGCTCCGAGGCTCGGTCAAACACGGGTTTTCCTGTCTGTAGGGGGTGCACCTTCTTAAAGAGTTTTTGCACAATTGAAGTAACTTTCTTTACTAGATTCCAAGTAAGACAATCTTCATGATAAAGGACTAGTGAGCAGAGGTCTGTTGTTGGGGACACAGTTGCTGTAGCTTTTACCAATAATTCAGCAATGTTCTCATCTTCCTTTAATTTTGGAAAAACACTTACCATGGAAAGATTAATAATTTCAATAAAATTTAACAATTCCCTGACAGACTTAGGGAGAAATTATGATTATTGAGGCTGGTGTTGACTAAGGTTCTCCTGCTGTTAGTTATTTTTTTAATAAAACCTTTGCCTGATTAATGTCAAATCTTGGTCCACACACAGCTGGACATCCCCAAAGAACCGTGAGCTGTATGGTTGAAAACGAAGCTTTGAATGTTTTAGTAACAGCAACATGCCTTTTGTTAAACATTAAATTTTCCAATAAAATAGATATGATGCTTTTTATATTTATGTAGATTAAAAACACACCTCCCAATACAGAAAACTGGCCCTTGTATTTTTTTATGTTCCACAACATGGAGAACAGCTTGGTTGAAATAGACACACTTTGGCTGGGCGCTGGTGTGGGTCTGTAGTCCCAGCACTTGGGAATCTGAGGCCGGAGGACCACTTGAGCCCAGGGCAACATAGTGTAACTGTCGGACAGAAATAGACATTCATGTAAAAGAAGAAACTCTCTTAAGTGTTGCCCTTAACATTTTTTGGTATTTAGTGATGGTACGATGGTGAGTCTAGACTACTCTAAATTTAAGTACTCGTTCCTTTGAATCATTGGTTGTTCAAATCTTAGATTTGACTTATCTTTGAATAGGGAACAGTTGGCAAGCTTAAGGAATTTTCTTTGGAGGAAATATCCCTGGGTTGCTTTTGCTATGAAGTTAAGGTGCTGTGTGTGTGTGTGTGTGTGTGTGTGTATCTGTATGTGTGTGCAGAGCTGGGATTGAACACAGGGAGTCACACATGGTAGGCGAGCACTCTACCACACCCCTAGCCCTTTGTGTACTTTATTTTGAGACAGGGTCTTGCTAAGTTTCCCAGGCTGGCCTAGAACTTGGGATCCTTCTGCACCAACCTCTCAAGTAGCTTCGATTATGAGAGGGCATTTTTGGATCTTCCCTTTGCCATAGCTGACCTTACCAGAGGTGTTTGAAAGTCGTTCCTGTTGAGAACACGCTCTGAGTTGTGTGTAGGAGTAATAGTGGTGCATGCATGTCCCTGGCACTGACCCAGGGACACTGCACTCTACCAGACACTGAGTCTGATTTGGCTTCGCCCTGGATTCCTGAAAAGGAGACTATCTCTGAAGAACTTCTGGGTCATGTGTTCTCTCGTAGTGGAATCATAAGGGTGAACTGGATGAGTGCATATTTTGTCTCCCTTGGAAATAAACTCACATGGGTTCCTGCAAATAGAGAAGCAGTTGCAAAGCTGGAGACATCGTATCCAGCTCAAGACAAGTGAGTTTATTTGGGAGACAAAGAAGTAGGAAAGTAAGGGGCTGGGGATGTGGCTTAGTGGTAGACCTCAGTACCACATATAAATAATTAAAATAAAGGAATTGTGTCCACCCACAACTAAAAAAAATATTAAAAACAAGAAGTAGGAAAGTTAAAAAGCTGGTGAATTGCAAATAGAAGGGTTTGCTATTTCGTATCTACATGTAAATACGGTTTTTCCTTTATTGTGTTTTTAAAGAAACATAAGTGGAGTAAATAAAGCACTTTTCATCTGGTGATTGTGTGTTTGGAACCCCTTTTGGCTTTTATGTGACAATGATTGGGGATAAAGTAGTTTTCTCATCACTAAAGAAGTGAAGAGGCAGGTCTAGTTAGTGCTCGTGGACCTAGGACATATTTATTATGTGAAATATGTTTGATTTCTGGTTTAAATGGAAATCCTCGGGTACCAAGATTCCTTCATGTCTCATGAGGAGCCTACTCAATTTCTTTTCTCAAGGATTTTTATTTTTGTATTCTGATTAATCATAGATTTGAGATTTTTTTAATACTAAATGACAATAATGAATGCCAGTTTTTTTTCTTTTGCTTGGAGATATTTGGTTTACTCAGCAAATTAATAGTTCGTTCTCTAAAATAACAGTGAGTACAGAACCCTGGGCATTGCTCTATACTGAGTGGTAATGTTGTATTCCTTTGCTCTTAAAAGCTCAGGTAGAAAGCCTGGAGGGTAGGATAGACAAATATGTCGAACGAAGGATTTCAAATCTCTTTCTTGGAAATGAAGTGACTGTCAATTTACTTATTGGTTGAATCTCTTTTTGGGAATGAAGTGATGGCTGATCTACTTATTGGTCGTGAGCTGTCAAAGCGTCTCAGTTGATGCTCACCATGCTCAGTGCAGTAGAGGTGGCTCATTCCAGCCCAGGAGAATGAGGGGGAATGAGGGGTTTCTTTCTGCTGAAGCTGAGTGACTTCCTGGGGGCCAGGGAGAGACCTTTCCCCGGCTCTGTGGGTGGTGACCCTTACTGGCTAATTTGCAGGAAAACTGTACAGCAGAAACAGACTAGGGTCACTCTGGGGCCCTTGTAGTGGCTTGGGGCACTCATGGGGCACGCTAGGTGGCTGCAGTCAGGTCAAGCTCAGTTCATACATTTGCCTTTATGATTTGCGTGATCATCCCAGGGAAAGTGGAGTCAATTTTAAGGAATATTTTAGAATAGTCACAGAAGTTTTCTCTTAAGTCTCAGTTCATTTACCTTGGCATGACTTGGCCAAATTCATATATATATTTATATATATATTTATATATTTATTTATTATTTTTTGGTATTGGTAATTGAACTCAGGGACACTGGACCACTGAGCCACATCCTCAGTTGTCCTATTTTTTATTTTATTTAGAGACAGGTTCTCACTGAGTTGCTTAGTGCCTCACAATTGCTGAGTCTGGCTTTGAACTCACAATCCTCCTGTCTCAGCCTCCCGAGACATGGGGATTACAGGCGTGTGCTGCTGCTTCTGGCTCCCATATTTTTAAGCATCGTCTCACCTGTGTTGAGTGTGATGTAAATGTCGTCGTGTTCCGGTACGCTAAGCTGTTTATACTTACCATGGCATGCAGTAAATCACTTAAACTCCATGAGTTGTTAGGTTTTCCTGGACTCATTATTGCCTTGGGGAAGACCTTGGCTTCTTGAAGGTCAGTTTCTGGACAACGTAACTGTTGTCATCTGCTCCATGTTCCCCCGGATAGAAATTCTGTATCAGGGGTGCTGGCTTAATTTCAGTGATATTTGATTAGATGTAACTTAATTAAAAAAGACAGTGGTGAAGTTAAGTCGGATTGAGGATCCAGGATGAGGTGCTGGTGTACCCACCTGTCTTTCAGTGCCTGTGTGGGCTCATGGCCAGTGTTTGGCACCGAGTGTGCAGCTCTGCTTCCAGCACTGGAAGTGTGCACCCTGCAGGCAATTTGGATTCTTGTGTGCTGTTTGGGTGGTGTCTAGGAATGTCTGACGTCCTCTGATTCTACCCAGGTGGCTACTGAGTGTTAAAAATATATACCTGCAAACATTTTAAAGGCTGCGGAGCGGACGCCTCATTTGTCATTTTAAAACTGAGCATGCAGACTTGTAAGGGTCCCTCATTAATTACAGGGCTTGACATTTCTAGGACTCACTGAGGAAGATGCAGCTGACTGTGAATCATGTCTGCCCGTGCTGAAGCTGCAAGCTTCTGTTTTATGGCACCAAAGATCAAGTTCAATGGAGCAGTCGCTTGGCTCAGCACCGGGATTTTTTTTGCCTCTATCAACTTGCTGATGCAGCATTTGTATAATAAAAATGTACCTCTGCCCCTCTTGGAAGCGCTTTAAATTTAGACAAATTTATGTTTTATCAAAAGGTTAATCTTGACAAATTACTGTAAATTATTTCCGGAAGGCTTCTTGACAGGTGCAGCTGAATTAATTCTGTACACTTAGAAAAGCCGGGCGGTGTTTTCTGTGGCTGAAGTTGGACTAGGAGACAAGGATGTTCAATAAACCACAAGGATGAGTCCTTGGTCCTGCCGTGCAGATAAATGATGTTCATGGGAGGTTGGAGTGGAACTTGATACCGCTCGCTCCAGGACTCTACTTTCTAGGGTCATCCATTTTCCCTTCCCATCTTTGTGACCCACCCCTCTTCATTCTTCCTTCCTTCCTTTTTCTTTTTTTGGAGGGAAGATAAATCCTCTATTCATTTATCTTGTGGAAAGAAGTATTCTTTGTGTTTTCATGACAGGCATTTCTCATACCAATTGTTCTAGAAGCAAGAAGACTTTTTCATTTGACTTTCTGGTCACATGGAGGCAGAAAGAAGATGAAACCAAAGTGGGGCTTGGGGGAGGGCTATGAGTTGGCTGTTCCAACCGACCACCCACATACAGAAGAGTAAAAAAGTCTTGACTGCACACCTGCAGGATGGGGCTTGATAAACGGAACAGATAAATTCAGCCCTGTGGATGCAGCCCTGTCCTGGGGAGCTGATACTCTTATACACACACACACACACACACACACACACACACACACCACAGCAAAGCACCAACCAGTGCATTTGTTTCTTACCTTTCCACAGTGAGGGAGCTGCTGGGGCTGCAGTAACAGAACCACAGACTGGGTGGCTCCAACAACAGAGATTAATTTTCCCTGGTTCTGGTGGCTGAAGGCCAAAATCAAGGTGTTGGTAGGGTTGGTTCCTCGTAGGGCTTTGGGGGAAGGAGCTTTTTCTCATCTCTCCCTGGCATGTAGAGGGCCATTTTCTCATGGTCTTTCCTCTGTATAAGCGTGTCTGGATTTCCTCTTCTGGCAAAGAACCTGTCACCCTCGATCATGGTCCCCCTGTGGGTCCTGCAATAAGCTATTCACCTCTTTAGAGAACCTCGGGGCCTGGGAATGTGGCTCTGTGGCAGAGTGGTTGCCTCACTAGCACAGGACCTGGTCACTTCAAGCAGGCTTTCCAGTTGCAGATCCATTTGGAGGCCCTGGGACTCATCTTCAGCCTGTGAGCTGATGGGCCCAGTCCATCCCCTGCACTTACCTCTGGTATTAACCACCAGCCCTCTCTTCTCATTTCCTGCAGCTGTTCTGCTAAATCTGTAGGAAGACAGCATTGCCATTGCAGTGTTCTGCTCTTTCTCTTAGACTGCTCCACGCTAAGGATGTGGAAATTGCTTTTAGGTTTTCTCAAAAATGTGGCTGCTCTCTGGTGGCCATCCCTCCACAGTGAGTCAGATTTGCGAACCTCCCTTGTTGTCTTCCAGTGTCTCCCTTGGTCTCATTTCTCGTGGTGGTTGCTGGGAATGAACCCAGGAGCATCATTCCTCCAACCTCCCCTCTGGACTCCTCCCCTTTTCTATCTATCTTTCACTTTGAGACAGAGAGTTTTCCAAAAGCACCTGCTGCAATTTCCCCTTTGCCAGCAGTGCATGGAAGGCCCATGTGTCACTGCAGCTGGGACCATTTTGAAGTCATCCTCTCAGAGTAAGAGTGGGATCTCATTGTGACTGTGTCCTATATTCCCATGCAGACAAGTGGATTTGGGTATCTTTTCATCTGTTTTATCATTCACATGTCCTGATTAGTGACACCATTTTGAGTAACCATGGGCACCACACTGTCCCTGACATCCCCCAATTCTTCTGAGCCTTCAGCCTATGGTTGATGGGCTGATCACAACCTAGTGCTGGGGCAAAGGGTGGCTTTGATTTGGACAGTGGAGGTCTCCACTTATTATGGGAATCCTTGTTCACTCTCACAAGTGTTGGAATTTGGACAGTTAATTTATAGTCACCCTGTTTATCGTTATCACCTTTTCTGCAATACTTAATGCTTCTCTGATTGTCACTCATTCATTTATTCTGTCATCACTGAGGGCTGACTCTATGCCAGGTTGTGGAATCCAAACTGGGGATGGAAAGATGCAAGAGGCATTTCTGCCCCTGCAATCCCAGTACTGAGGAAGGAACAGGTCAAAGCAGTGTTTTAAGGACTTAGTCCCAGCTCTGCAATCATGACTCTGAATTCCAGTGGAGCTGTATTTCTGCAGGACATCTGTGCTAATGAGATGATTTGTTGGACCCAATAGCTTATGTTGATCTTTCAGATATGCTGCGAAGAGTGACCAAGCATCAGGTTGGTTCCCAATCACTTAGAGAATTGGTGGTCTGTTTTCCTCCCTCTCTGTGATATGCAGCTGGGTATCCTTGGGGGGTCGGTCCCAGGACCCCATCAGATACCATAATCCATGATCTCAAGTCCAATGTGCAAAATGTGAAGCATTTCCATGCAACTTACCAACTCTTGACGTACAACCATCTCTAAATTATTTATAATACCTAATACAACAGAGAAGCTATTACGTTAAATATTTGTTACATTATATTGTTTAGAGAATAATGACAAGAAAAAAGTCTGAGCAAGTTTAGTACAGACACAATTTCTGTTTTTTCCCAGAATATGTTTGATCCGCAGGCTGAATCTGTGGCTGTGGACCTTGGGGCCGACTGTGTATATCCCTTGGGCGTCTGTTGTCCTGGGACCTTAGCCTGTGCTGCCTATTTGTGGTCTCAGCATTCTGTCGTCATTAGCTTCCTACATCACGTTTGGGGCAGTAGCAGGGAGTATTTGAATCGTGATGATAAGGGAATCTTGTCAGGTTGAGACAAATGTCTTTAGAGAGACTGTTCTGGTCCCTTTGTCCTCTAGCTCGTCTGGCCGTGGGAAGGAGGCCACTCACCCAGCAGAGCACCCTGCTTTACCTAGCTGTGCCTGTTGTCACCTCTGCCCAGCTGCCCAGCTGTCATTCTGTGCCCTCCCTGTGGCAGACAGCAATGCCATCTCCGAGTTGCCTGCTCACTGGTCCACTTTCTAGGCTAGATAAGCTCAAGATTGGATAAAAATGATTTTAGTCATAAACTGATGAGCCCCTTGATTCTTTTTTTTAAAGTTTAATGTGACCATTTCTCAAGGTATTAGTTCTTTTATAAGCAAATTTTAGTGACTACTTATTATTATTATTTTTTCTTTCTTTCTTTTTTAAAAATATTTTGTTTTAATTGTAGTTGGCCACAATACCTTCATTTTTAATTTTTTTATGTGGTGCTGAGGATCAAAGCCCTGCTCATGCTAAGCGAGCACTCTACTGCTGAGCCACAACCCCAGCTCCATGACTATTTAGTATTATATCAGACAAATATTTACAACAAAATTTATTTAATCAATTCCTCCGGTTTAACATTTTTTTTAAAAAAAATTAGTATATAAAGGATGCTGCAGTGAGTAGCCACATATATGGGTGTGTGTATATACATATATTCATATATAGATAGATAGATAGATAGATAGATAGATAGATAGATAGATAGATAGATATAGATATATAGATATAGATATAGATATATATTGTGCCTCCTGATCCTGTATTTCCTCGGGATAAATACATATAGTTAAATTACAGGGCCAATGAGCACGTATTTTTGTAGTAATTTTATAGCCTTTGAAGCATTGCCCCTGACTCGTATCCCCATGAACTTGCTCTAAGAGTGCTTGTTCACTCTGTGCCCCACCAAGTCCAAATATTGTCTATAAAAATTTTTAGCCACTTTGTTGATAAAAATGGCATGAAATAATTTTTATTGTTATTTTTTTCTGATTACCATTGAGCCTGAATATTTTCCCCCTATTTTACTTTTTACTAGTCTTGCAATTCCTAGACATATCTTATACATTTTTCTATTTGTATATGCTATATATTCTCTATCTATTAAAGATGTTCACTTTGGGAGTCATTAGCAACAATAGACCCCATGTGCTTTGAAATTCAGTGAATGGGGCTTTCTGATACATAGATTTATACACACACACACACACACACAAAATGTATACACATATAATGTCTATATACTAATACATATACATATAATGTCTCTGCATATTTACATTATAGATACTAATATATATATATATATATATATATATATATATATGTATATGTATACACACACACACACACACACACACACACCCCACACACGTTAGTCTGTTTGCTTATGAATTTTCCTTTGTGTTACCATCATTTCTGTTTCAACATTACTGTGTTTATCTGCTTTTTCTTCCCTATTATTGGCTTCTTTTACTTCTGCATGTCATTTGGGTCTATGCTTAGAACAGGGATTCCCATTATCTTTCTAGGAGGTACCAGTCATCCCAGAAACTGAACAATTCTTGCGACCTCTCTTATGTGTTAACATCTTCCGCACGTGGGTTTTCCATACCACTTCAGTGCCTGCTGTCTGTAGTCTTTATGAGTACAGCTCACGATTTAAACTTCACAAATCCATGGGTTGTTTCATACCTAAGCACCTGTCTGGCTAATTCCTAGATGGTCTGTACTTGGTGATGTTAGAGTGCATCGGCTCTCAAAGATGTAAGGTCTACACACCACATGGTGGACTTGATTTCTAACCGGTAGCCACAAAGCATACGTATCACCTGAGCTACACTTTTATTTCCTATTCCTTCTCCTCAAGCAGGATTCTGACCACCCAGTGTTGTGTATTGCTTTTTAAGACAAGAAGCAGCTCTATGGAGATCTCTGAATTAGGTACCTAGGAACGTAAACACTAACCTCGATTTTGTCATTATCTGGGTGGGCAAATGCTGTACCATTGAGCTACCTCTGTAGCTCCAGATCTGCATTTCTAAAGGCACAAGAAGGCCTCAAAATCAAGCCTCTTAATCTGCGTTCTAGATGGGGGGGGTGGAAATCAGAAGGTAAACGGAACCCTAGGAAGTAATTAAAAGTGAAAACTAAGTATATTTTGTGTTTCCTCTCCTCTCGCCTGGCTCCGTTTGGCATTTTAATTGTTCAAAATATCTGGCTTTGGGTCCCCAGTCTATCAGGCACGATTAGAATAGAGCATGACCTCACTCTGCAGGGACACGCCACCTTCTATTTCAGATGTTAGTCTTCACACTTCTGAGGGGGAGGATGCAGTTTTATTTTAGGTTTATGTTGATAACAGATGACCCAACCTGAGTCTTTTGAATCTGGTCATGTCATTTTCACAGAAGCTGTTTCTTTTCTCCTGATGTAAGAAAAGAGGTCACTTAAGTCTGAAATGAAGTCTGCAACACAACTTGAAGTCAAAAATGCTTATTGATCATGGGAAGGATGGGATATCAATGACTTTTGGAAACCAGGCCACCATCTAACAGAGTGGTGTGGGGGGTTCTGGGCTTCATTAGTGGATCTTGGTTTATGCCTCTGCGTATCTAACCACAGGGCTTTCAAAAGCAACTGGACTTGCAGAAATAGCTCATGAAGTCATTTTCTATTTAAATGGTGTGCACTTTTTAGAATAAATACTCTTTAACTAGGATGATATTAATATATGCATTTGACAGCGACTGCATTGATAAGGCAGCCTTTGCAAACACTTTTGTCAACCATCCAAGTATGGGCCTCTTATGACAGATTGTTGTGTGTCTGAAGGAGCTATTGTGTCAACAATGGGCATCACAATGAGTCTAAAAATCTGACTCAATGGAACAAGTGCATTTTAATGGCATGCCTTTTACTTTAAAAGGATGTACCAAAATAGAGAGAGAGTCTGAAAGCAGGGCATTATTGTATAATTAAAGACTGATATAAGGGCAGTTCTTGCTATAGAACTGGGAATGAAAATCAACTTAGCGGGGAGACAACCTCTCCCATCAGCAAACCACAGATGCAGGGGCTGAGATGTAGGAGCTAGGGGGGCACACAGTTCCCTCCCTGGGTGCCCGAACCTCCTCCAAGCAGCACGTTCTGGCCTCCCTGGGTCACATTTGCTCTGTTTACTAAAAGACCACAGAAGCAATTTAGGAATAAATGGTTTCATTTGACATTTAAATATTACCTGTTAAGCTGGGTATGGTGGGCAGGCACATGCTTGTGATCCCAATGGCTTGGGAGGCTGAGGCAGGAGGATCATAGTTCAAGGCCAGCCTCAGCCACTTAACAAGGTCCTAAGCAATTTAGGGAGACCCTGTCTCTAAACAAAATATTTTCAAAAGGGCTGGGGATGTGACTTGGTGGTTAAGCACCCCTGGGTTCAATCCCCAGTACCTCCCCCCCCAAAAAAAGACCTTTTAAGTGTGCTATTGAGGGAGACAAGAGCAAGTTAGAGACTGAGATAAATCTCTCCTTTGTTTAGGAGAGTGCTTGAGGGGTATCCTTTTAGAACCAGGGCCCCAGCTTTTCACATCTATGGTAAAAGCTACTTAATGATATAATTTCATTGGATATCGACAGCCCTGCACTTCTGGAATTGATTTTGAAGGGCTTTATATTGTTTATATTATTTGTAAGAGAACTAGAAATTTGTGGAATTGTAATGTGGTACATTTCCTGCATTTATATTAGGTTCATTAGGTGCTTCTCTTAAGGCCGAGGAAACCCTGCAACCTTGTATGCAAATACTTCTACCCTGAGAATATTGGGTGTGTGATGTCAACCTTGGGCTTATTTCTTCTTTCAGTTTTTTTGGTACTGGGGATTGACCCCAGGGGTGCTCTCCACTGAGGCACATCTTCAGCACTCTTATTTTATTTTTATTTATTTATTTTTATATTTTTATTTGGATATCGACAGCCCTGCACTTCTGGAATTGATTTTGAAGGGCTTTATATTGTTTATATTATTTGTAAGAGAACTAGAAATTTGTGGAATTGTAATGTGGTACATTTCCTGCATTTATATTACTCTGTTCATTAGGTGCTTCTCTCAAGGCCGAGGAAACCCTGCAACCTTGTATGCAAATACTTCTACCCTGAGAATATTGGGTGTGTGATGTCAACCTTGGGGTTATTTCTTCTTTCAGTTTTTTTTGGTACTGGGGATTGACCCCAGGGGTGCTCTCCACTGAGGCACATCTTCAGCACTCTTATTTTATTTTTATTTATTTATTTTTATATTTTTATTTGTAGACGGACACAACACCTGTTACTTATTTATTTATTTATTTAGTTTTTTATGTGGTGCTGGGGATCGAACCCAGTGCCTCACACATATTAGGCAAACACTCTACCACTGAGCCACACCCCCAGCCTCTTTTTTTTTTATTTGAAGACAGGGTTTTGCTAGGTTTCCCAGAATGGCCTTGAACTTGTGACTTTCCCGAGTAGCTGAAACTTTAGGCACGCACCACTGCACCCTGCTTACGTTTTTTTCTTACTGCCTGTGATGATCCATATGATTTTTTAATGTGAGATTTGCTGGCTAAAAACAGCAACAACTGTTTCACCCCAGGCCTCTTGGGAGGCTGGACCCCGTGGCAGGTGGAAGAGAGGGAACTGGAAGGGGACTGGCACGTAAGGTGTGTTATTTTCTGGCAGGGCTTGCTGCTGACCCCAGTGGCCTTGGGTTGTTCCCGCACACTGCTGGCTCCTGACTGCCTGCCGCTGTTCTGTGCTCTGTCCCTCAGATGCCTCCTCTTGGCGGCTGGCAGCCTCACACAGGCAGAGATGCCCTTTGAAGGAGTACTGTGTGATCTGCAGTCTCTGTGAGTGCAGGCTGAGAAAAGATGAATAGCCATAAGAGTTAGATGAGCCCTGCCAACTGAGTGGGGAGGTAGGGTTGTGTGATAGTGGCCTCTGGGTCCTTCGGCATGAAGCATCTGGGTGGCTTGCAGAGTGACACAGAGCAAGAGCTCGGAGATCTGGAGCACACATTTCCTAGTCTCCCAGGCTGAAGGCAATAAGACCCCCCTCGCTCAGGAAGGTGACATGGAACAGCTACTTGGGTGCAAGTGACACGTCCTTAGAGTCCTGCTCTGGGCAGTCACTGAGACCACATCATTTGGACCTTCCGTTGTGTGCCTCCAGCTGCCTGTGAGACAGTGCTGGCCCGGAGCACAGGTGGCTGAGGCTCAATGAGCCAGCAGACTCCGGACGCCGGTCAGTGAAGAAAAGGAATCAAAGAGCTGTCCCCTCTCTGCTGCGAATTCCTGACCTCCAGGCCCCTCTGTGTCCTGTCCCCACTGAAAGAGGCCTGGAATACCCACACAGCACAAAGAGGACATTCTTTCAATTGGCTCAAGGGAAAGAGGGGCAGAGGTTACCGAGAGAACAGGGAAAGCCGAGCTTTGGGGCTGAGGTGGACGGAGCACTGTCTAATGGGGAGGGTGGCCCCTGCGGGGAGGTCACACTCCTGCCTTGCAGAGGCCCAGGAGCAAGTGTCCTCTCCTAGAATCCCAGTCTGTATTGCAGGGAACAGAAAGGGGTCCTTTGTGTTGGGCAAACTGCGCATTCCAGAGGCTGATTTGGAGGAGGCTGATTTGTGAGTGATGGAGGGGACCTTCTAGGGGGAGGCATCTTGTGGAAGTTGGAGCAGGGCCAGGGGGAGAGGGAGGTGAGGCAGATGCTAGCAGGGACTGCAGCGTCTGGTGCCCAGTGCAGCTGTGTATACAGTAGGCGCCTCATACCTACTCACTGAATGAATACTTGATGGCAGTCTTTGGGGCATTATTTGCCCCATGTGTTTTAGTAACGAAGAATTTTGAAGGAGTCTTAAAATGTTCCTGTACCATCTGAGGGCCTCAGCAGTGAGTGGCAGACATCGCTCCAGAGTGACGCTCACCACCAGCAAGGAGCCTGGCTTCTTGAAAATGTGCCGAGGTTTGTTTTCTACTTTGGGTTTTCCTTCTTAGAGGAGATTTCAAAGTGCCCTTGGAGCAGCTGGACAGGAGGAACTGGTGCCGGGTGACCGAAGGCCAGCCCTGCCCATATCTAGCTTAGACAAAGATAGAAAAGTGTGTCTGGGCCTCGCCACCCCCTCCAGGGCCAAAACCACTCACTGGCACCAAAAAATTGTTTCTGTATTTTTAAAGTATCGCAGCCTGTAATTCTGTGCACTAAATTTGCCCATGTTGACATTGGCAGCAGTCTGAAGCACTGGAGACCCACCATGTGACCCAGGAGGGTGGCTTTAGGGTGGAGTCATCCCAGAGCTGTGCTTCTTCAGGAGACCCGGGCACATCTGCCAAGCACTCGCTGGCTAGCCTTTGTTGAGATAAATTTGCTGAACAGTAGACATCACTGGCACAGTATGGGAAAAACTGGGGACAGGACACTTGGGAAACATTAACTCACAGTTAGGGAAACATTAACTCATAGTTAGGCAAACAGGGGTGAACCCAGTGTGGTGTCAGGCTCTCTCCTGTGTTTGGGGCTGTGGGTGCGAATCAGGTGGCCACTCTTCTCTTTAGGGACACGCGGAGTGAACTTTACTCTTCTCTGAGGAAAGTCAGAGCACAATAAGCAACAAGTTCATGAGTGACTTATTTTTTGGGTAGCCTCTGTGCAAGCCCCTCACATTACCTTTCTACTAAATTCTCTGAAAAACTCTGGGAGGATTTTTTAGATGTGGAGACTCAACTTTTGAGGGTTTGGTTGTTTTTCCAAGGGCCATTTTGACTCTAAACCAGTGAGCCTCTGGCTAGTACATCCCACATGCTCCTACCGATTCTGATGGAATCCACCATGTTCAAGGCACCCATTTCTCACTGCTGCCTTGAATGGCGGGCTACATCGTTGACTGGACCATAGTGTTCTCTCTACATGTAGGTCTTGCTTGGAAAAAAAAATCTTTGTTTTTCCCTAGTCCATGGTCAAAAAAAAAAATTCCAATAGATAACAAATAAATTAGCCTGATGTCAAAAGAAAACACTTGTTTTATTCTGGGAAAGAAACCTTGGAACTTAAGTCTAAATTTTATTTAAATTATAATAAATGAGATGATTTTTTAACAGTCATTTCTTCTAAATGTATTGCTTTTTTATTTAAGAATTCAGAGATTGATATTATTTCAGGTGGTCTCATTTCTCTGAAGGACATTTAGGCTTGAATATTGAGTAGCTAGCTATCTGTTTGACAAATTGTGTATCTTGAGTAACTAATAAAAAGGCAATATTCACTAGCAAAAAATACTTACCAAGGGTACTACCCATTTCTACTACTCTTGCATGTATCTTTGTTCATTAAAAATTATATATATTTTAGGGCTGGGGTTGTGGCTCAGAGGTAGAGTGCTCTCCTAGCATGTGCGAGGCCCTGGGTTCAATCCTCAGCACCACATATAAATAAATAAATAAAATAAAGGTATTATGTCCAACTACAATTGAAAAATAAATATTATAAAAATATTTTATTCTGGTAAGTTCACAGGAGATCTACCATCTGAAGAAGGTTGAAGTGCATGGTGCAGTAGCTAGATGTACAGAGCCATACAAGCAGACTCCTGGAATTCATTCATCTTGCTTAACTGAAGTTTTTATAGCTGCTGCTCAGTAGCTCCCCATTTCTTCCCTCTCTTGTCCCTTGGCAACCCCCATTCCACCCTGCATCTCTGAATTTCAACACTGTAGGTGCCTCTGTGAATGGGATCTGTGGCTTCTGTCTTTGCCTGCCTTAGTTTACTTCCTTAATGGTCTCAAGTTTGTCCATGTTGCTGAATATTGCAGAATCCTTCTTTTTAAAGATATGCACGTATCTACACGTGTCCTTTTTTCTCTGTCCGTTCACCTGTGGGTGACATTTGGGTTGTTTCCACATCTTGGCTGGGGCATGGGAGTGACTCTTGGACTGCTGGTATCTGTTCACAATCCTGATTTCGGTTCTTTCAGGTGAATCTCGAGGAGTTGAACTGCAGGTCCCATGGGAGTTGTGTTTACCCTTTGAAGCTCCTCCATGTTGGTGTCCACAGTGGCCACCCCAGCTCATATCCCACCAACAGTGCCCAGGGTTCCACTTCCTCCAGAGCTCCACCAACACCTATCTTTCCTTGTCTGATGATCGCCTCCCTAAGGAGCATGACATGATAGCTCCTTGTGTTTTTTTGATTTGTGTTTTGCATTTCCTGGATGACCAGTGGCATCAAGCAAAAAGCACAGCAGACAAAACGTTCAGCAGAGTGCAAAGACAGTCCCTGGAATTTGAAGATATTTGCAAACCACACATCTGATAAGGCATTGCTTACCAAAAGAGTTAAGGAACTCCCACAATTCAATGGCAAAAAACCCAACGACGAACTAAATTGCAAACCCGATTAAAAAATGGGCTAAGGACTTGAACAGACATTTCTTCCAAGATGCACAAATGACCAGCAGATGTAGGAGAAAATACTCATCATCTCTATAATTTCTCTAAAATCTCTCTCTCTTTTTTTTTTCTTCTTGTACCAGGAACTGAACCCAAGGCACTCAACCCCTGAGCCACTATCCCCAGCCCTTTTTATTCTAATTTTGAGAAAGGGTCTTGCTAAGTTGCTTAGGGCCTCACTAAGTAGCTGAGGCTGGCTTTGAACTTGTGATCCTACTGCCTCAGCTTCTGAGCCCTCTAAAATCTTACTACCTGTCCTTGGGTGCAAAGTCACAGAATTGGAAGGCACTTCCTTCACAATCAAGTTGGGCATGGCTGACTTTCCCTGGAGGCCATGGTGCACATTTAATATCAACTACTCCCTTAAAATACAGTTTTATGTGCATTTTAAAGAGGCAGCTCTTTTGTACCCAACGACTGCTTCACATGAAGAGAAAAGGAACTGACTTGCTCATGCACCACTGCAAGATGAAGAGAGAGAGAGTGTGTGTGTGTGTGAGTGTGTATGTGTGTGAGTGTGTATGTGTTTACTGCGCACACATGTGTGCATGCTCTTGCCACCAGCGTGGATCCGGCACATGCATGTGAGCTGACGTGCTCGGGAGTGAGGAATTCCCTGTGACTGGAGGCTTAGAGTGTTCTGAGAGGACTGCTTTACATGCCTCGTGTGCATCTCAGTTTGTCTGGGGACTGCTGCTCAGAACTCTGCCATCTGTAGGGGGTGGGAACCCAGTCTCAGTCCTGAAGAATTCATCTGTTAATTTTCTTTTCTCTCTTACTCGATGACACCATTGTAGTCGCTTTTCCTCCCTTTCCAATCAATAACATCTCATTTTCCATTATTACTTCTTCAGTCGACTGCAGTGATGGCAAGCTGTTACACTTTCAGTTTGGAAATGGGATGGCTGGGAAAATGTTAGGACATAGTAGCAGGAGTTCCAGACAGGCCATCTTCCCTGGGACCCGCTGAGGCGGGAGCTCACCTCTATCTGCCCACAACCCAGGCCCTGCTGCCAGGTCACAGGTGAAGGCCCTGGAGGTAGGGCCGGGGCAGCTCCTGAGTTCTGGGCCTGCTCCTTCCCCCTCTTTAGTGCTGCATCTGGGCTTCACATTTGAGAGAATGTTGGGGGATTTTGGAAGCAGAGTCTTAGTCCCATTTGGATAGCAGGAAAGAGATATTTGGCCACCAGTAAAAATCACCGAGAATTTTCTCTGCTGCTCTTCTTTGCCTAATTGTGAGAATGACTGGATTGGGGCCACCAGCTGGTCTTTTGGCAAATAGAAGAAATTTCCTGAAGGGTAATTTCCTCTGAGTCTCTTAGAGGTTTCGATGCTTTGTTTGATCTCTAACAGAAGCACTTTTCTGGATGTGGGGTGTGAGTTGGGCCAGTGTTTCTTGCCTTTTACCAGAGCACTTCAAATTTAGAAAAAAACCGAGTGGCCTGTGTTGGGAGGTTGTATGGAACCTCCCTTGTAGAGACATTTAGATGTTAGGGGAATGTGTCCGGGGGTGGAGAAAGAGTGTGGTTAAAGATTGGCCTGGTGGGGGCTGGGGATATGGCTCAAGCGGTAGCGTGCTCGCCTGGCATGCATGCGACCCGGGTTCGATCCTCAGCACCACATACAAACAAAGATGTTGTGTCTGCCGATAACTAGAAAATAAATATTAAAATTCTCTCTCTCTCTCTCTCTCTCTCTCTCTCTCTCTCTCTCTCTCTCTCTCCTTCTCTCACTCTCCCTTAAAAAAAAAAAAAAAAGATTGGCCTGGTGGGATTGTGCAGCCTGGGCCTCCAGTCCCAGCAATCTCCGGGGGGCCACTGTCCCTAAATGCGGGGGTCTCTGGGGTGTTGTCAGAGCCGGGTCTGGGTACATGGGACTTCCTCTCTCCTTTCCCGCAGGTGTCTGTCTTGGGCCAGTGTGAGCCATGGTGGCTCAGGCTGGGAACAAAGTGGGGAACAGTGGAAGCTCAACACTTGGGACACTGAACAGACTCCTTTTCAGGGAGGTGTGTCCCTGAACTTTGAGTTAAAATGCACATGGGGCTTATTTCCTCTGGCAAAGTACAGTGTGATACCTTTTTTTAAAAAATAAGTTTTATTGTTGGTTGTTCAAAACATTACATAGTTCTTGATATATCATATTTCACATTTTGATTCAAGTGGGTTATGAACTCCCATTTTTACCCCGTATACAGATTGCAGAATCACATCGGTTACACATCCATTGATTTACATATTGCCATACTAGTTTCTGTTGTATTCTGCTGCCTTTCCTATCCTCTACTATCCCCCCTCCCCCCTCCCCTCCCCTCCCCTCCCCTCTTCTCTCTCTACCCCATCTACTGTAATTCATTTCTCCCCCTTATTTTTTCCCCTTTCCCCTCACTTCCTCTTATATGTAATTTTGTATACCCCTTAGGGTCTCCTTCCATTTCCATGCAATTTCCCTTCTCTCTCCCTTTCCATCCCACCTCTCATCCCTGTTTAATATTGATCTTCTTCTCATGCTCTTCGTCTCTACTCTGTTCTTAGTTACTCTCCTCATATCAAAGAAGATATTTGGCATTTGTTTTTTAGGGATTGGCTAGCTTCACTTAGCATAATCTGCTCTAATGCCATCCATTTCCCTGCAAATTCGATGATTTTGTCATTTTTAATGCAGAGTAATACTCCATTGTGTATAAATGCCACATTTTTTTTTATCCATTCGTCTGTTGAAGGGCATCTAGGTTGGTTCCACAGTCTTGCTATTGTGAATTGTGCTGTTATGAACATGGATGTAGCAGTGTCCCTGTAGTGTGCTCTTTTTAGGTCTTTAGGGAATAGACCGAGAAGGGGAATAGCTGGGTCAAATGGTGATTCCATTCCCAGCTTTCCAAGGAATCTCCATACTGCTTTCCAAATTGACCACACCAATTTGCAGTCCCACCAGCAATGTACAAGTGAACCCTTTTCCCCCATCCTCGCCAGCACTTGTTGTTGTTTGACTTCCTAATGGCTGCCAATCTTACTGGAGTGAGATGGTATCTTAGGGTGGTTTTGATTTGCATTTCTCTGACTGCTAGAGAAGGTGAGCATTTTTTCATGTACTTGTTGATTGACTGTATGTCCTCCTCTGAGAAGTATCTGTTCAGGTCCTTGGCCCATTTGTTGATTGGGTTATTTGTTATCTTATTGTTTAATTTTTTGAGTTTTTTGAATACTCTGGATATTAGGGCTCTATCTGAAGTGTGAGGAGTAAAGATTTGTTCCCAGGATGCAGGCTCCCTGTTTACCTCTCTTATTGTTTCTTTTGCTGAGAAAAAACTTTTTAGTTTCAGTAAGTCCCATTTGTTGATTCTTGTTATTAACACTTGTGCTATGGGTGTCCTATTAAGGAATTTGGAGCCCGACCCCACAATATGTAGATCGTAGCCAACTTTTTCTTCTATCAGATGCCGTGTCTCTGCTTTGATATCAAGCTCCTTGATCCATTTTGAGTTAACTTTTGTGCATAGTGAGAGAAAGGGATTCAGTTTCATTTTGTTGCATATGGATTTCCAGTTTTCCCAGCACCATTTGTTGAAGATGCTGTCCTTCCTCCATTGCATGCCTTTAGCCCCTTTATCAAATATAAGATAGTTGTAATATTGTGGATGGAGCCAGTCCTCTAGGGATTGAGACCCCCGAAACCGTGAGCCTCCAAATCAACTTTTCCCCTCTACAATTGTTCTGAGTAGGTCTTTTATCTCAGTGGTGGGAAAGCTAAAACACCCTGTTCCAAAATGAAGCCCGACTAAGGCGCGTTTTTGTCTCTCTTCCAGTGACACTCGTGACCCAGTGTGTAGCTCAGTGGTAGAACACCTGCCTAATAATATGTGACACCAGTGAGTGTATTTAGGGAACACCTGGTGTCCCAGGGCAATCTCCCACCTTATTTCAGTGGCACTGGCAAAGATCCTTTTTTCTGGGTAAGGTAACATTTACCGTTGGTTTCCAGGGATCAAGGTCTGCTGTCTTTGGGGTTATTATTCAGCCTCTGATAGTACTGGTCATGCAACTTGCTTTTTAAGAAATTCCACCGTATATTTTAGAGACCTCCCCGCCCCCTTGCTGGTTAGCATAGATCTTTCTCACTTGATGCTATAGTTTTTCCAGGAAAGGCATTCCAGATTTTGTTTTTATGTTCCTAAGCTGATGAATAGTGTTTCAGTTTTTTTCCCACTATGACCAACGTGTAGCGATGGTGGACAGAGGGACTAAGAGGACAAACTGCACTGCATCTCTGGGGAGGGGGATGGGTCCACCATGTCCTCCTAGGCTAGCCCAGGGCTTTTCCATTGCATGACCTAAACCACTCTACTTTCCCTGTGAGCTTGTCCTGATGGCTGCTGTGGAAACAGTTTGCAAAGCCAGCTGTTGGGCCTTGGTGTTGATCGCATCTCCCAGGACTCAGGTGCCTTCCATGGGCCTAATCCTAGTACCCAACTCTCTCACCTTCCTCTCCCCCCAGCAACCTGCCTACTTATTAAAACAGCTGCAAGGAAGACAGGTGGGTTTTTTTTTTTTTTCCATCTCCAGTGAGCATGTGTGACTAGAAAGACTAAAATTCACCTCAGCGAGAAGCAGGCTGGGAGGACCTGAAGCTGCCTCACCCTGCAGTCTGATGAAGCTGACCCTCACTGAGCTGCCTGTCCCAGGCTGTGGTTCCAGCCGGAGAGTCAGCAGAGGTATCCAGGGCGAAAGTCTGTAAGACAGATTTTACTTGGTGACCTCAAAGAATCTCCTCTTTGTTTTGTGGAAAAACTATGCTGTTGAATACAGAAGTTTCTATCTATATTTGAATGTGCATGAACATGTGTTCATATTTCAAAGTCCTTTACTACAGACTTGCTAAATTTAAATGGTATGTGTTGTTCATCTTAGGGGATATTTTAATAGCACACATTTAAATGTTCTCAGGAAACACAATGTAATGTTTCTGAATCATCTCTCCTTTTTACTAGTTCACATTTCTCTAAACTCCCTGTCACAGGTGATTTAAACAGTGCTCTGGCACTCCAATATGCCTGCACAAGGTCTGGCTCACGGCTTTTGTCTTCACCTGGTTTTGGGTGACAAAATCCTACATGCTTAAAAAAAAAGTGTTTAATCATCTAAAATTAGTGAGACACTGAGTTTTGCAGTTATGTAATATCCAGAGCTGAAAATATAAAAAGTGAAGCTACAAGGGCAGCCCTTGGAATAGGCCAGTGGATGGAGGCCTTTCTTTTTGAGATGAGTGGAGATGTCACTGGGGAGGACAGTGGATTTCTCTGGAAGGCCGGGAGACTTTCAGACTGCATCTGAAATAAAATCAATACACATTCCGGGAGGGTCTCTGCTGCCCACCTCTGAGCGCAGTGTTTTAGTTTGAGACCAGATTGCTGTTTGCCATCATGAACTGTTCTTCTATCTTGTGAGGCTCCCCTTGCCAGGGGTCTGTGCTAGGGCTTTGAAAGCAACCAGCTGGATGGTTTCCAAGCCTATTCCTCAAAGAAAACCTGAGGGTGAGGAATTTGGGTCACTGAAGTAGCAGGTTGTCCATTTTCTCGGGAATGGAGTGGCCAGACTCTTACTCCATCTCACACTGTTCCTCAGGGGGTGGTCAGTGCCAGGGAAGATGCTTTTCTGGATTTCCATCCTGACTGTTGCCCACCTTTGCTCTCCAGGTTAATTTGTCTCTCTTTTCATTGGTGTTTTCAAGAAATCGGGGAGAGGAGGTCTCAAGCTCTGTACTACACATGTAACTTTGCAAATTTCTAGAAATGTGGATTTTTTTATGTGCTGGGATTTAATCCAGGGGTGCTCTGCCACCAAACTATGTCCCCAATCTTTTTTTGTTTGTTTTGAGGCAGGATCTCACTAAGTTGTTCAGGCTGGACTTGTGATCCTCCTGTCTCTCAGCCTCCCAAGTTGCTGGGGTAACAGGCATGGTTCCGACACCCCAGATAGAAATGTGGATGACTTGTGATCATTTAGTTATTAACAGGGAATTCTAGCCAGCTCTTTGTGTCCCTGGGCTGGGGCTACAGCTTGGTGAAAGGGGCTTGTGTGCCATGCATAGAACTCTGGGTTCAATCCCAGAACCCTTCCCACATGCAAATTTAAGGACAGTCTTTCCCAGCTTGTTAGCCAGCTTTCCATTACTGTGAAAGAACACCTGGAAAAAATCAATTTAGAGGAGAAAAGTTTCTTGGGACTGATTGGTTCAGAGGTCTCAGTCTGGGATCACTGGGGCCTGTTACTTTGGCAAAGTAGAACATCACAGAGGGAGGGTGGTGGAGCCCTCAGCTCATGGCAGGAAGCAGGGAGGACCGGGCGGGGTCAAGGTGTAACTCCCAAGGACTTGTGCTCTCAAGTAGATCCCACTTCCTATTTCACCACCTCTCAATAGTCCACTGAACTATGGGTCCATCAATGGATTAATCCACTGATGAGGTCAGAGCCCTCTTGATCTGATCCCTTTCCCAAACCCCACCCAGGACTTTGCTACATGGCGACCAAACCTTCAACACATGAGCCTTTGGAGCACCCTCCAGATCCAAAACATAGCACCTGGTGACTTTCAGAGTGTGAAGTTTCACATAAATCAAGTATAAAACTTGGAAGGATCTAATAGAATTTAAGATGAAAGGCTCTTTCGAGTTTAACGTCAACTTTTAAGTTATCAGTTATTTTATTATAAAAGACTTGATGGGCCCCTTCAGCACTGTGAGGTGTCCTACTTTGAACGGGATTAGAATATTTATCAACCTTTATCAACACCTTAGTCGAAACCACAGAAGATGTCAAGACATCTAGAAGACCTAGGCTGGGCACCAGTACCTCAAACAAAAACTTCACCAAAGCACCCATGGTTGAGGCCCAGCATGGGTTGGACAGTCAAAGGCAGAGGCAACGTGGGTTTCTCTTTTGTGCAGTGCAGACTCAGCGTAGGCTGGCCACGCCACCAGGATCAACACTCGGAGGACACTCAGCAGCTCCAGGAACTGGGGCCAGGACTGCCACTAGGAAAATTCTGCACTGTCCCCTTTTCTTGGAACATAGATTACGAGTGTACTAATCCAAGGTAATCAGGTGAGGAGAGAGTGAAATTGAGTGAGGGACCAAGTTACAAAGTGGCTCACCACAGTCTTGATCTTCTAGATCCCTCACGGCTGGCCCCTGGCCTCTGGGTAGATGTTTTCTCATTTTCTCTTCTTCCCACTTGTACTTTGTCAGGGTGAGGGAATGGTTGATACCTCATGTTATGAGATCTCCAAGACAACACTTGGGGTGGAGCAGAGAGAGTCAAGAGCCAGAACCTAAAGGCGCCTGTCATCTCATGGGTCCTGTGCAGTCATCTCCCGAGTGTGCCGACCTGGGCTGGAGAGTCTGGGTGATTTGCACATGGTGACCCAGCTGGTGGCAGCAGAGTGGGGCCCCCAGGGTTGTTTTCACCCAGAGTGATGCTTAGTCACGTCTCCCTGTGCCTGGACTTGTGTGCATCCATGTGGCACAACTCCAAGTGCACCCAGAAGAGCAATGTCCCTCCCCTTGAAGAACACGAGTTACAACAGGGATTCCGGTTCTTCTTCCTGGGGTTCTTTTGTATTTTTAATACACTTGATGTAGCATATGCTAGGAGTCTGTGATACATTTTCAAATGTAAACTGTTGAATTATCTCAAGTACATGTATTGATTTGTGTTCAGAACAAATGTCATTTCTGTCCCTGTAAGTCTGCGAGGCTTGGGTGGGAGTTTAAGAGTTTGGTGCCCAGTATGTGGGTCCCTCTATTCAGAAATCTGTTGTGTGTGAAGTTAACAAAGGTTTAGGGGAAAACCCCTTACTGAAAGTTTGGTCAAGGTCCTAGGGTGCGTATGTGCCTTTGCCAAGCATTGGGGCTCTGTCGTGTGTCTCGAGTCCCTAGCCCCTCCCTGGCCTCCTTCAGCTGACCAGGCCAAAGGAAGAGAATTTCTTCTTGGCTACTGGGGATTTTAGTATGGCAAAATACTTTTTAATAATTTAAAGAGGTTACTGTAAAATGCATACAATCTAAAACCTGCAGTCATAACCATTTTTAACTGTATAAAATGCATTCAAGTCGCTGGGTTGCCGTCCCCCTCTGTCTCCCCATTTCTCTTCCTCTTATGAAACTGAAGCTCCACATGGTCAAATATTTCATACATAACATAAGTCTCTAAGGTGAGGATAGTAAAATTCTTATGGTAGAAGGTGTAATTGTGACTTATCTGTGGTTTATAGTCTCCATTTTTCAACATTTCAGCACCTTCAAGTACTGGAGATATGGTGCTTTATTGTAAATATTCTCATTTAATATTCAAAACTCATGTGAGGTAGGCACTGATATTCCCATTTGGTAAATAAAGAAATTGCAGTAGTAATAGAAGAAAGGTAGTGAAGGCGCCAGGGCCCCTGCTTAGTGCTGCCGAGTTTCAGTCATGTGTCCCTTATTCTGCATTTCAAAAGACTATGATGAATGTGTACTGGGTTGGTCTGTCTGTCTAATCCATTTTGTGGGCATGGGTATGTGTCAGGAGGGAGAATTTCTAGAGTTTTCTTGTAAATCATGGGTCTTGCCCTATCAATAGAGTCTTGCTCATTGCGGTAGCATCTCGTGGGATTGGGGATTATTGTGTTTTCCCGGAACACTTAGTGGATGCAGCAGATGTCTATTCAAATATTACTTTAAAAAATGCCTGGGATTGTATTTAAATTGCTTCAATTATTCACTAATTAAATTGCAGATCCTTTCTCCTAGGGATTTTGCACTCGGCTGAGCTTCTTTATTGTTTGTGTTGGACAATGATACAAAGAATCTTTGGCACTGTAGCATCCTGAAAAATCCTGTGAAATGGGATAAATAAGTCCACAGTAATCCCAAAACGCACTTAATTTTAATACTACCATTTTTTCCCTTTTTTTTTCATGCAAGACCAAACTTGGACAGATATTGGGCTTTTGTTTGTTTTCATTTCTGTATTTGATTCTGGCCAATGTGTTCTGTGGAAGGGATCAGCTCTTTGCTCTGCTTGGGTTTTACCATGAACAGCATAATGGAATTCAGGCATTTAAAACCACATGTGTCTCTCTCATGTGGCTGCCCCAACTGGAGCCTTTAATGGGTCCTTCCAAGAGGCTGGACCCTGTGGTGCCCCAGGAGGACTTCACCTAGAGTTCTTATCATTGCTGATAAGGACTTTACCAAACTTTTCTCCCACGTGCTATTTTCATTTACAGAGAGAGGGGAGGAGAAAACAAAACTGGGGAAAAGGAAAGAAGCCAGAAATTCAGTGTTTCTGCAGACCAAAGGCTTGTCACAATGGACTCTGGGTATTTTTAAACAGGGATGCTTGCTTGCTCTTAGGATGTAAATTATTTGTATCCCCCCAACTTGAGCTAATATTCACCCTTGTCCACAGTCATGAAGAAGTTTCTCAGAATAAGTAAATTCCTAACTCTTGAGAGCATGGCTTTGGGGCACCAGCCATCTGTGCTCAGCCTCTCCCGGGCCCCCTGGTGAGGAAGGAGTTCTCCCCACTTTGCAGACTGAATGGAAAGAGTGGTTGGGGAGGATAGGAGAGCTGCTCAGCTATCAGGTGTATCTTAAGTGGTAGGTCTAGGATTACATCCTTTCTGTGATATGAGTGCTCAGAATTTTCGAACAGCAATATTCCATTTTTTCAGGATTATTCCTGATATGGAAAATCTTTGGCCCAGGGGACTAATGTGGGAGGAGCCCAAGCGCATGGGTGTTAGAGATAGTCTCAGAGGAAATGGAAACACTGAGCTCCTGCCCCAGAATGCTAACATTGGCAGAACCCAAGGAAGAGGCCAGAGGAGGAGTAGCATCCTGGGTGGGAAGCTGAATGTGTTTGCAAATCAAGTGCCTCTGAGTGACCCTGTTGTGAGGAAGAGTTGTCAGGAAGTTGGATCATGGGAGGAAGCGTTAGGCAGGTTTGAAGCCACCAGGAGACTCCCACATGAAGCTGTGGAGGAGGTGTGGAGTGGGACGAGGTGAAGGTTGCTGGGCCCAGGGGAGAAGACGCGTAGCATGGACACTGTAGCCACAGAGCCTAACCAGAGACTCCCCTCGGCCTGCCTCTGTCTGGGTGCCAGCAGAGAAGGATGTCACTCACCTGATGGCGAAAGCAAACACACCGCCAGGGGTGGCATCAGGTAGATTGCAGCACAAGTCACATGTGGGCTCTGCACATGCAAATCCCTGTGGTGACAGCCCCGAACCACAGAAAGGACATAGGTCGAGGCCCATTTTAGTCTTATGTGTCCAGTGCAGCCAAGTCAGCCTCCTCCCACCCAGGAGTCCAAGTGCTTCTCTACCGGACTTCCCTTTGCTGGGAGGCACAGATTCTCTCTTTAATCTTGGACAGAGGGTGGCTTCCTTCCTCCTGTGGTTGCCCCGTGTGGGTTTTAGCAGCTGGTGGGGAGGGAGCCCCTGGGGTTCTCTGTAGCCCTGGGGTGATGCTAAGGTTTTCAGTGACCTTCTGTAAGATGGTGACGAAACTCGAGCCTGGAAGGTGATTTCTAGGTCAGTAGGAATAAAACCTTGCTGCTTATTTGTAAAGGTCGAGTCACAGTGGCCTAGTTTTTTTTTTCCTTCTTCGTGATCCAAGCTTTACAGGCAATAATTATCTGGAGGCCTTTTCTCTTTTTTCTTGCTGCTGCTTCTGCTGGAGTCTTTGGGTTCTGACTCTGGCCTGGTGGGTAATGTGCATCTTGTGGTCATACTTAAGTTAAAAACATTTGCCTCGTTTGACTGGACAAATGAAAATGGTGTCACATTGATATAGCAAGGGGTTTCCCTCACTGGAATTAGTGGAGGGTTTCATTTGGAGGTATGAGAGAGGCTGAGGGGCCCTCTTGAGGATTTCTTGAAAGCATAGAGTCTTGCCTCAAGGGAAAAAAATCCATATAATTACATACACACAAGATTTTTTTCCCTGTAATTCCAAATTATAAATCCCTTGTTTGAAATATCATTGGTCAGTTTGGATTATGGCTGTTCATGTGGTCCCCAAGAGGTGGACATTTGAAGTCCTGTGACTTCATGGATGGTGTCTTGACTTCTGTGTGAGCTGCAGGAGCCATCGCTGGCCTAACGGAGGGAGACACATTGAGTTTGAGAGAATGCATTGTGGGGACGTTGGATTGGTAAAAAAATGAAGCTAAATAAATGATAAAAGACAACAAAAGGCTGTTGTGTTTGACTGTTTTTTTTTTTTAATTTGGAAACTACACACAACCTGAAAACGTGCATTCAATGCAATGAAGACAAATAAAAGTAAATATTCACAGCTATGTTAGACCTTGAGAATGAGAGGGGTGGCCCTGGATGCCGCAGCCACCTCCTGGTGATGTGTGTTCAGGGAACTCCTCAATGTGAGCAAATAATGGGCTCAGGGTGCAGGAGGCCAGTCTTGCTCAGTGGCTCCCACAAGCAGGTGACTTTGGGGCCTGAGCTGCAACTGGAAATTATCATGTGGCCCATGGCATCTGGGCGCTGGGCCTCCCAGCCAGAGAGGAAGCCCGAGGAGTCCCAAGGCCCCGGGGCTCCTCCTGCAGGCAGAGGCACCTCAGCCCTCCACTGCCCTGGTCACCACCTGAGCCACAGCCAGGCTGTCCTGTACAGGAGCACATGCCCCTCTCATCATGCCAGCAATATGTAGAGAGAACCGTGGCCTCAGCCTCTTAGGTCTCCATGATCTGCGTCTTCCACTCACGTGACATCCATAAGTAATGGCGTGGGCGGGCTTCATTCTTTCTCTGCACTGAAGACAATGATGTCAAGGCCGGGGGTCTTCTCCAGAATGAGCTGGAAGTCCTCTTACTATAGACATGCTGTGGCTTAACTATGGCAACCCAATGTTATGTGCTGGGAACTCAATCCCCAAATTCATATGCACTGGGAGGTAATCGGAAATAGATGACATCATGAGAGTGAAGTCCTCATGAGGGCATCGGTGGCTTTATTAAGTGAGGAAACGAGACTGACTCTTGGGCTCTGCCTTGCTATGCGGTGCCCCTCACCACACTCTGGTGGCCAGCACATGCCAGCAGCATGTCCCTGAACTCCTGCCTCTAGAACCACAAGCTAAATGAACCTCCACTCCTTACAGATACCCAGCCTGTGGTATTCAGTTACTGCACACCAAGACTCGAGGCCAGCCATGCAGGGTGCTGGTATTCAGCAAATACTCACTGAGCAAATGTTAAAAAGGCCAGAGAGCCAGAGTTACTTAAAATCTCTAAACTGCCTCTTTTGGATTATTTCCAACTCCAGAGCAAGTTGGAGCAACAGCTCAAGGTTAGGTTGCCAGAGTCTGAATCATTTGCTTATCATTATAACAACTGGTTTTGTAACTTACCCTCAGACTAGATAGCAAGTTAATTATAGTACTTGGGTCTTTGGTTTTCTGTTTTGATTTTTAATGCTCTATAGAATAAAGATAAGAAGAGTTTTAGTCTCATTTGGATCATTTCTATGTCTGGCCTTCATTGGGTACAGCGATGGTTATTCATTAAATAACCATTCATTGATTACCATGTTGTGGGGATGATTTTGTGCACTGAGGAAATATGGGTATGATATGTGCTTGTAAGAGCTCTCAGCCTGGTGGGAGGTGGATACAAGAGCAGTAGTTGGAACCTCTAATGTGTTGAGGAGCCTGAGACTTCAAAAAAAGGCAGGTCAAGGGAGGGACTAATGTATTCTGCTTGGAGGTGGGGAAGGCCCTAAGGTCCAGACAGAGGGTGCTGGGCACCAGACAGGGTGAGGAATGAGACTGGAGAGGTGGCATTCCAAGCAGAGGGAGGAGCCTGTAGGAAGCAGAGAAAGGCTGGGAGCCTTCTGAGCACAAGGCCCTGATCCTTGCCCAGGGCACAGGGGCCAGGGAGCAGGCGGAGGTGAGGGTGGAGAGCTGCGGGGACACGATCATTGGATTCTCTCTCCTGGTGTTGCGTGCACTTGAAGGGGTAAAAGCAAGTTTTGACTCCTGCTTGTTTTATAGTAAATATCTAAACCCAGATCTCAGGTCTTGCTGAGGCAGGAGCCTGGGGTAAATGATAAACAGAGACTATAATTGGCCAGAGGAACTATTTCATCACCCTTATTCTTCAAGTTATCAAGGAAGCTTAAACATGCAAAATTCACTGTAGGGCAGGGGTGACTTCAGATGAGCACAGAATCGCCACAGTGCAACGTGGCAAGATCTTCTTGGATTGATTTGAGAGAAATGGGAGAAGTTGGTTTCTCTCATTTTACTGTTTTGGCCTGAGAATCTGTAGAACTAATGGTGCCGTCAGAGCTGTCCTCTCTGAATTGGCTTTGTGTGGGCTATTGTCTGGAGTAGTGGCTGGTAATATAAATAACAGAGGAGCAACAGCAGAAATGATCCAAACACCGGATCTAGGCCACTGTGCACTTGGTGAGGGAGGTCTAGTCAGGACCCAGCACTCACTTGACCTGCAGGACTGGATTTCCATCCTGTTCAGCATCCAGCAAGGGGATTTAATTCGAAAAATTACACTCTTTAATGTACATTGGATTTGTCACCCTGGTTATTCCTTTATGTGATAATAAATATTTATTGAGCACCTATGTGTTGCTCTTATAGGTTAAATTTTTGGAAGCCTTTTTTAAAAAAATTTTTTCTCTGAAGTGACCCTTTTCCAGCTCATTAAAAACAAAAACAGAAATAAACAAACAAACAAACAAACAAAAAACCCACTTCTGTGGAGACTTTAGGGACTGTTTAAGTGAAAACTTTATAATTAATTAGATTTTTGAAATAATTCAATAGATATTTATTTTGAACAATTGATGAGGGGCCAGACACCAGCATGAGGCATTTCAGGCTAACACTTACAGATGGGCCCTGGTCTTCATGAAGACTCCGTTCTAGGAGAACATAAAAAATTAATAATGGCTTTGGAGTGTAACTTGATGAGTGCTTGGAAGGTATAAGTTCAGGGCACCCTGGGGGAGAGAGTGTGTGTGGGGGTTATCTAACCCAGACTTAGAGGGAGAACTGGGAGAAAGTGGCATCTCAGCAGAGACTTGAGGAGTTAGGGAAAGTCCAAAGAAGAGGTGAGGGGACTAGCCCAGGGTGGCTGTCACCCGTGTCACAGGGTGTGTGTGTGTGTGTGTGTGTGTGTGTGTTAGAAGCAGCTAGCCTGGCTGTGGTGTGGGGCTTGGGCAGAAGCGGGAAGTTGGCTGGAATGCTGTGTAGATCCTGGTCCTACTGTAGTGCCATTCAGGTGTTCAGAGCTGATCCTGATGCACAGGGTGTGGTGGTGCACACCTGTGGTCCCAGTGATTAGGGAGGCTGAGACAGGAGGATTGCGTTTGAGTCCAGCCTTGGCAACATAGTGAGACCTTGTCTTAAAAATAACAAGGGCCTGGCATTGTAGTTGAGTGCTAAAGCATTCCTGGGTTCAGTCCTGTGTGTGTGTGTGTGTGTGTGTGTGTGTGTGTAGATATTTATAAATCCTGATGCTTCCCAGAAGGATCAGTGTCCCCACGATGGGAAGAAGGAAGCAGGAAGACTGGTGAGGAGGTTTCTGTCCTACCTGTGTGGGAGATGGCACTATCCCCATCAGGGGACTGGCCACGGGGGGCTGACTAGAGCTGGGGGTCTGGGGAGTGGTAAGAAGGAGATTCCAATCCTTGCGCTGACAGATGCAGTACTTCTTTATGGCGTCAGACATTGTTTGATCTAAGAAACCTGGAAATCCCTGCTAGCCCCTCATTATACAGGAGCACTGGAGAGGGAGGAGGAATCGATTGGTAAGGTGAATGCGCTCCTGGTTTGATTCTTCTGTCTTCTGACTTTCAAGGCCCCTTCCTGTGGCTCATTAACTGGAAGGAGACCTTGATCCTATAATCTTTTCATTTTCAGAGAATGAGGGAGATGTTGGGCTTTCTTGGAGCAGGTGGCTTTCAGCCTTTGGACAGAAGAACTTGAGGGTCCACCCTGAGCTGATCAGTGTTGTCGGATAGCCACCAGATGCCACCTAAGAGTCTTAGGTGCAGGCCACCAGCACTTAGATTTTTACGCCTGTCATTTAGAGCCAAGTAATCTCCAGTGGTCCCCAACTGCTAGGATCTCAAGCCCCTATCCTCTTGGGTTTCCAATTTTTTAAAATCAAAAACAAAATCTCTTATAGAAAAATTCATTTGATTTGTTGCTGAATTCCTAAATTTTTTTCATGTCATCTAGATCATTAGTGGAAAAAATGCAGTCCAAGATACCACAGGGCTTGGGCCTTTTAATTTTAATGTTTTAAATATAAAATAACAAAATTGTCTGCACTTCATTAAAAAGAATGTAGAGGAATTTTAATTTGATTATCATTCCCAGTTTTCCCAGGCTTTCATAGGCCAGGACTTTGTTTGAACAGCTGTACTCTGGTAAATCTCAGTAACAAATGAATCAGGAGTGATTTTGTGTAGCAAGTCAGATGAAAGGGACTTCCTTAGAAAGAAAGAAAAACTAGCAACACTTTTAGACATTTAACCACAAGTTTTCTAAAAATAGAGCAATAGCTCCAAGAATTCTTTTCTAACAATCTTATAATATGCTGTCATTAATAATAAAAATATATCTTGTATCTCTTGATATTTTTATACAGAGAAAAAAATTGCAATAAAAGTCAATAGGGAAAGGAAAACTGCTAAAAATTAGGAAGCATAAAAAATGGAAACAGAGCAGGGTGGTCAATTTCCTGTCCTTTGTAGGTGAGTTACCCATGTGCTCAGGGGGGTAGGGAGGGGCTTGAGGTGTCTGCCATCAATCACAAAAGATCAGATCAACCCTGGGAAAAGAGATTCTCAGGAGCTGAGGGGAAGAAGGGCTGTTAGCGCTCACCATCTCACCTGGATAAGTTGGCAAGTGTACAGTGAAGCTGAACTCAGTTCAGGGAAGCATTGATTCACCCAACTGAATAAACAACAACTGCATTGGCTAATCTAATTAATCAAACTCTACTTCTGTTTTCCAAAGGAGATTCACAGGCAGTAAAGTAAATTAAATGAACATTTCTCCCCCCCACCCCCACTTACTAAAAATGAGCTTTATTTCCTTGGGTAAATCAGTCATTTAAATTTCCAAGGTTGTCCTCCAGTAGTGGGCTGGCTGGAAGCAATTGTATGGATGTAAAATTGTGTGTAGATTGCATACGAGTTCTGAACATCATGTCTTGTCTCTACCACTGAAACCAATATGAATAAAATAGATAGTTAACAAGTTATTCTTAGAAATAGTGGCTTGTAGGTATCCATGTGCAGATCAGGGAACCTATGTTCGAATGAATTTCTTATGGATCCAAACTATGTTTACGGAAAGAAATAATGACTTTGGGCAAACATCCTGGAAAATTAAGGATACTTAAAGTTTGGAAGTGATTGTAATTGTGGAAATGTAGATGCAGGAGTAGTAAGATTCCAGTTTGGTAGTCTGCAGAGCTGGTACTCAATGTTGGGTTTTCCCTAATGCTAGATCACTAGAATGAGATTCAGTTTCAGATGGCACCTCTATGACATATAAGAAGAATTTCACGTACACACCTTCACAGAAATACCACGTCTGAGGAGCAGTGAAGGTCAGAGTAAACGGGGATGACATCCAATCAGAAGATCACAAAGCGGAGATTGACAGGCTTCCTATGAGTAAGGAAAAAAACAGGGAACGTCCTGGGTGGCATGCTCCGGGAATCGGGGCTGTTCCCCCAGGGCTGCCGCCTCTTTAGAAGCATGGTAAGGTCGTGGTCAGAGGCAGCCTGCTAACAGGCCCTGAGAGCTCACCAGTTCTCAGTTCTGCTGGGTTCCTGTGCTCTTCACTGTGTCACCAAAGGGCACACTTCCTAGGGAGGATCCTCAGAGAGGCTCTTTCCAGCAGATTCTTGGTGCTTTTCCTGGAGACCCAGGGTCTCCAGGGTCCCCAGGATTTCCTCTCCTCACTTCTCTTTTGTGGGGCTTCCTGCCACTCTTTTGGCCTTGATCACCTTTGAATATTATGCTCAAGATTCATTTAATCTTCATTCAAATGGAAAGGAAGATCTGGGCCTGGTCACATTGCATCCTGAATGATCCTGGATGGTGGGCAGCGGTTTGGTGGATGAAGTGGTTCTTGGAGTGGCTCCTCTTTCCTGAGGACAAGCCTGACTGCCGCTGTCATTTCTCCATGGTTACCTCTGGTTCACTTCCAAGCCAGGGCCAGCGTGTAGACTGGCTCTGTGTCCTAGGCCTGTCTCTGCCATCTGGTCGATGCTGCATTCCTGGTGGGCTGGCTGGGAGTGTTTGTGATCATGGCTTGTCCTCGGTGGGCTGTGGAACCTCCTGTTGTCACGACTGCTCCTTGGTGAGGGCGGTGGGTTTCCAGGTAGATGGGGAGGGGCTGAACTTAGGCAAATCTTTATAGTTTCCTTCTGAGCCCTGAGTCCTCAATTGACTCAGTTGGGCATGGTAGGGCAGCCATCTCAAGTGGAGGAAAGAAAAGCAGTTTCTTTTTGATATATTATCTCTTCATTTTATTTTTTTTTTTTTGTGGCGCTGGGGGTTCAACCCAGGGCCAGTTGAATGCAGCGCGAGCACTCTCCCAGCTGAGCCATATCCCCAGCCCTCTTTTTGATATTTTAAACCCACTACTTCTAGACTGTTCTGTGATCAAATATGCTCAAGACCGAAAGAAAGCTTTTGACCAAGTTTATCACGGATGCCATCGCACAGTCAGCCACACTGGTTTCTAGGACTTCATTTTGTGATGTATTGAATTATCCTTAATATTCCTTAATATTCAGGTTCAGGAGTTATTTCAGGAGATGCAGGTGAAGACAGCAGATGTCCCCTCTAGCCATGTGGTGGCAGAGCATGCCCTGAGTCATTCTTAAGAGCTTACCACTCGGCCCGTGACATCCTCCGCGGCCTCCCTCTCTGCTGCCAAGTGGTTAGCATGAGTGAGCAGTGCAGGGGAGTCCCGAGCACAGTGTCCAGGCCCGTGTCATGTGATGCCTTACATTACACCCTCTGTGCTCTTTTCTGGTGACTTGTGTGTCATATGTGTGTTCTGTCAGCTATCGGCTGCCCTTCGATCCTGTGGATCTAGATGGTGTGAGGTCTGCAGATTCCTGGGTATTTTATGGATTTGGGCAACCTGCTGTAAGTTTATTTTCCTAAGATTATGGATCAAGGAAGGGCAGCCCAAAGGTGTCCACGCAGGTTTCCTCAGTGCAGATCTGCTGTTTCCACCCATAGATCATTACAGCCAGAGGGCTACTGGGGGAGTCCAAGGGCCTGCTGTGCTCCTCTGTGGAACCACTGAGACCTGCTGGGAATGTCAGGACTGTCTTTACATGTTTGAAAGCCTACCCTGCAATGAAGTATTGGTCCTGCTCTGAAACTTCTTAGGTAAGACTTCAAGTGTGTTGCTTACATCTACTTTTATTTTGGCTTAATAAGGCGATTTCTTTTCATGCCACGCAGGACCGGTCGTGGAGCATGTCCAGCCCTGCCTTCTGTGCTGGCCTCTGCCCACTGGTTTGGCTGATTTTATCAGCTTCTTCTCCATCTGTGCCTCTTGCCATGCTAACTCTGGTTGGTTGTTTCTACCACAGGGCCTTTTCCTAGAATACCATCCCATTTCCCCAAAGCTTTGCTTGGTTGCATCTTATGCGTCTTGGAGGACTCTTCTAAAGAGAATGAGTGTCATGAAATGAGTGTTGGCCCTGCGGTCCCTGGTTGCAAGCAGCAGAAACAGACTGATTAAGCCAAGATGGAGTCTGTTGAGAGGCCATCGAGAAGGTCATGGTCTCTCTGAGAACCACAGCTGTGGTAGGAAACTGCCACCTCCCATGGTACCCTGGTGAGCGATGGTGGCTGTGGTTTGTGCTGCTGCCAGGAAATCCTCTTTCTTGAGACTGCTCCAGCCCCAGCACCATTCTGCTCTGGGAATGCAGCCTTGCGGCCACCATTGGGCCCCCAAACTGGACATCTAAGCTGCGTCCTTCCAGGAGAGTCAGATCCATACTGTGTCCTTCTGTAAACTGCCCTTGTGCTGGTGAAGGTTGTGCCAGGCTACCCTGATCGGGGATGCCACCATCACCCTTGGGGCAAGGCGGCCTGCAGAAGTATTTTCTAAGTTCTATGCTGAGAAAAGAGATCCATTCACTGAGATTTACCCACCTCCATCAAGATGTTCAGAGAGTGCTGGTCAGCAGGGGACACGGCCCACCTCGCCTGCCCTGAGCCACCTCACATGGTGCCCTGAGGATGAATTAAGGCAGTTTATGGTACACTGCTCAGTACATGGTCCAGAGATGTAGGTGTGAACTAATATTATTCTTCTTTGATTCGAGTCTTTGGCCAAAGCATAAAATACAATGCTCAACAGGTTGGCCCGTCTCCAACTCCCTCAGCCTGCTTTTATAATATGAAGGCTATTCTGCTCACTCCTGAAAGGAAAGTGACCACAACACTCAGAGCAACCAAAAGATATTTATTGCAGCAGTGCAACAAAGAGAAAAGAAAGAAGGAGAGAGAGAGAGAGAGAGAGAGAGAGAGAGAGAGAGAGAGAGAGAGAGAAAGGAGAGAAGAGATGAACAGGGAGAGAGCAAGAGCAAGAGAGAGACAGAGAGCGCGTGCAAGAAAGATAAAGAGCAAGAGAGAGAGAGCGAGAGAGGGAGCAAGAGAGAGAGAACAAGAGAGAGAGCAAGAGAGAGGCGGGCCTGTCAGGAGGGAGTTTTTATAGCCCAAATCTAATGGGGCCTCTGGGTCTGCAAGCTGCCTTGTTGGCCCAGGGGGGTTGAGTGCTCAGCCTTGAGCGAGACTTGACACAAACAGGTGATAAAGAACCAGATAGAGGGGGTTTTGAGTGTGTGGGCTATCTTGTAGCCAACATCTGTTCAGCCTGCCCTGAAGACAAGACAGTTCAGCCTGCTCTGCACCCAACAACTCCCCACGGAGGCATTATGACAACTCAGAAGGAACAGGCAGAGAAAGCGCTCAGATACCTGCTACCCTCATGAATTTCTATCATCCCCACATTTTTATTCTGTAATAGAAACTCCCAAAATGATGCCAAGAAATCATAGGTTTAAAAATCTGAGTGGGATTTCGGCTCCTTCTGGTTGGTTTCTGAGTTTCAAGGCTTTGTCCTAATCTGCGTTTCACTCTGGCCCCATGAATACAGCCCTCTTGTTCAGGAGCAGACAATGGGCTCATTCAGCTCTTGGAGTCCTCTGCGTGGTTGCTCTGCCGTGGCCAGTGGCGGCTTTCCCAGAAGTGTTGTTATCTTGGGGAAAAACATTAGAGGTGACAATTGAATTTGAGCGGGAGGACAATGTGGTGTGGAAGGTGCTGGTATCGATGTGTAAGACACACAGTGCAAGTCACTCACCCACTCCATGACTGAGGTCCACCCTCAGTGCCAGCCTTCCTCCATGGAAGGGGAGAGGTCAACCTCTCTGTATTATCAGAGGAGCAATGGTCGTGTGAGGCCTTTTTCCTTTTGACAAATGTTTCCCTGTATAATGGATCTGAATTTTAAGTGATGCTTAACTTGCATGCTTCTTGTTCAATCCCCCTGCCCCCCACCCTGGTTTTTTGGTAAATATCAAATTAAAATGACACATTGCTAGTGAAAGTAAAGCATGACCCAGCACTGTAGTTTGAGCTATAATTCTCTGACTTCCATCTCTACCATTTGAAACCGTGTCTTATTCAAGAATGTGGAGAATTCTACTGCATGCGTTTGCAGATGCTTTATTGCTTAACAGATACTTCAGACCAGATTCCACCGACCTGTATTTCCAAAAGGCTCGTGTTGAGTTTGAAGGAATTTCCCCTCAATACCCTCTGATGCTTCTTCAGCATCTTTTCAACCTTTTAAAATTTCCTGTGTACACACGTGGGCACCCACATTTCCTCATTTACACTTAACCTAGATAGGGTGATTATTTCAGGATGTTGGTTGTCTCGAGTCTACATTGTGGCTTGCTGAGGGCTGAGTCTAGAAGCAGAGTAGATTAAAATGAGCCTGTAGTAAACAGAGCTTATTTGGGGTAAACAGAGCACCATAGGAAGTAGTGTCATTTGGTGATTCAAAATTTAAGTTGATTATCTGAAATGTTTAAGTCTGTGTATGACCTGTAGACGTTTTTCCAACTGCAAAAATTCCAGTTTCGACTTCCCCAATACACAGCCACACCCTGCACCTCTTAAACAGGAGCTGTGTGTTGTGGGAGGGGCTGAGGGATGCTGAGGGGCACACGGAGAAGTCAGGGCTGGAGCTGTTGCTTTAATTGGCCATGTTGCAAGGAACTGGAAGCTTCGCCTTGGTCCTCAAGGGAGTTCTAGGTGACTCGGGGGGGGGGGTGCCTCGTGATGGCCTTTAATTTTATTGACTCACTAAATTCATAGATTACTCTCAACCATTTGATATTGACAAACCATAAAATTCTTATGGAACCTGCTTGGTAGTGTCTTATAAAGAATTATCTTATTAATAAGCTCAGCATCATTTGGAATTCAAGTTTAATTAAAATGGAAAAGTAAATGGTGATGTAAAGATTTTTCCTCATTTACATTTTACATCCTTGTATTAATGTGTCTTAGCCTCTTTTCTATATTCAAAGACGGGTTTTATTTTAAACCCGTTTTTTTGCGAGGTGAATGTTTACAGAATCTGTTGTAATGTGTCCACTGCTATTAGCTTTTGCTTGAAATAATATATTTTTTTTAACTGGAGAGATTGAGAGGGAATTCTTAGGCAGATTCTGAGGGAGGCCAAAGTGAGAAATCTATGTTATGAAGGGACTTCAGATTTTAGGATCCTGTTTAAAGATAATGATTGTTTATGGATGCTTTAAAGACTTCTCATAAGGGTTGCCTGATAACAGATTAGTTATCAGAGGGGGGTTTGAAAGGCCCTTTGAAATCGCCTGGGTGACAATCCTACCTCATGGTACTAGACAGCTCCTTTGAGGGTGGCTTTTCCTATTGGAAAACCAGAAGAGGTTTTTCTTTTATTAAACGGAAAGCAATATGTACACAGAGAGCTAATCAAATTCAATAGAAGAAATACACGGGTTATATTTGTGATGGAATCCAAGTTTTCATCTTTCAGCCTTTGTGGGTTTCAGGGTTTTTCTGAAGTAAGATTTGTAAGATGCAGAGTGGCACTCTGCCGCTCCTACAGAGTTACCAAGTGCACCCAGTTGGACCTCAATTTGGGGGCCTTCTTCTCTTCTCTCTTTGCTCTCCGATACTCCGGTGCAAAGCTTAATGTCGCCATGCTTGGTCGTTAAGAGAACTTTGGATTGAAATAGATGTTGTAGGGCATGTGTCATTCCTGCAAAACCTTTGTTATACACAGTCAACCCTAAAAGAACACGGCAAAAGCAGGGGATTGTTCGGGGTCAAGGCTGGAAACTCAGAGGCAGATATTGCTGTCTGGGTGAGCAGGAGTTTACGGCTGCCCTCTCCAGTCCAAGCCCCCTGGGCTCACACAGGAGATTCACGCTCAGTTGCTTTACAAAAGCTATTCAGGCAGGCACTTCTTTTTCCCCCCAACTAGCTTTTAAGTGTTCCTGGGGCCCTTGGGCCTATTCACAGAGGCCTCTTAGATTATGAATGCATAAGCCTTAATGATTTTGGAGTTCTGAAGGAGGATGTACTAACCAGTGCATCATCAAAACACAATTCTGCTAATAGAATGCACAAATACATTTTAGGGTATCACAGATTCACCCACTTCTAGTAGTGAGGAGAAGTTTTGCAACACTTGAGAAGCACTTATTTTGTCCTAGCATGGATAGGGTGGTTGGTATTGATTTTAAATTTGCATTCAAATAGTGGAAGCAACTGTGTGGTGCATGTAACTTCTGAGAACAGCAGAAATGATTTTAGTTCTTAATGGTTTGACAAAATATACAAGACATTTGATAAATATGCAAGTTGGTCATTTCAAGCCTTAGAGAGCTTCAGTTCTCAGATTCAGCAGTTGTGTGGATCATGCAGTTTGTTTCCCTTTTCCATTACAGTCTGTCTTTTAAAATAAGAAATTGTTATTGTGATTGTTGTAAGCACACCGAGTCTCTTAATATAGTTTAAATACTTGAGTTGTTTCCTGCCGCAGTCCGGCTTCTGCGCCCTAGGGGGCCCCTCTCATCCCTCTGCAGAAAGCTGAGCTGCCAGTGCACAGTGCAAAAGGCCGCACGTGGCCTTGGGAGCAGCTCTGCCCAGGGGCTCTGGGGAGCTGGGGTGTACATGCCTGGCTCCTCCGACCCTGCAGTGCCATAGCTTCTCCCGCGATGCCACTCCAGCCACCACACGGGGTTGCCTAATAGTGCATCCCTGATGGCTGCCTCCCCCTCCCCTTCCGGCGTTCCTGGTCACTATTAGCTTAGGGCCTGTCTGCTTGGGAGTGGAGATAAACCAAGTCAGGCTGTTAACAGTTTGAACCATTTCAAAGGCTGCTCCGGTGGACAGTCGTAGATCCTGGTGCTGCGGGTGAGTGTATCTCTGGGGTACAGGCTAGGTGGAAGGCCTGGGTTGTGGAACACGCACACATTCAACTTTATTCGACAATACTGGCTTGTTTTCCAAAGTGCTTGGATCAAATGTTCATGCACAGTGAATAAATATTCCCATTATTTAATATCCTTGCTAATTTACCTTCGGTGTTGTGGCAAGCATAGAGTTTCTCAGAGATCTCATCTGTACTCCTGGGTAATTAATGAGATTGAGTATCTTTACATATTTTATTTGATATACTTGTTTTTCTTCTGTGAAACACATTTGCACTTTCATTATTTCCTCTGTACTTTGTTTTTTGTACAAACTCTTTATTCTAGTCTTAGTATTTTATATGCTCTGTAGATATTTCTTTCCTCCAACACACCATGGATCGAACCCAGGGGTTCTTAGCCACTGAGCCACATCCCCAGCCCTTTTTATTTTAAATTTAGAGACAGGGTCTCACTAAGTTGCTTGGGGCCTCACTAGTTGATGAGGCTGACTTGAACTTGCAGTCCTCCTGCCTCAGCCTCCTGAGCCACTGACATTGCAGGCATGTGCCACCATATCTGGCCCCAACAAACACTTTAGAAGAACAAGCATTAGTGCTGGGGATGTGGCTCAAGTGGTAGCACACTCACCTGGCATGCGTGCCGCCCGGGTTCAATCCTCAGCACCACGTACTGTAAGGGTAAAATTTCTAAGCTGTTTCTAAGCCGCAAAGCCTGAGTTAAAGTGTAAAATCCCCGGTATTGTAAAGTTTCTAAGCTACAAGGCCTGAGTTAAAAAGTAAAAGACCAGGTATTGTTAAGTTGCTCTGCTATCCCCCAAAACCTGAAATTCCTGTAGCTGTTAGGACAATACCCGAACTGTCCAGTAAATATTCTCACTGACTCCCTGGTTGTCTAATAACCTTGGACCCTGTGTAGCTTGTCACAAAGGTATTCAGGCCCCAAAACCAATCAGTTTGAATGTGTACCCCGCTTAGGAGTGGCCAATCACCCCCGCCCAATCTGTTCCCGCCAATGAATGTACTAATCAAGTCTAAGAATTGTTGTTCAATTTTCCCACACCCCATGATGACTTGTTCTGATGTATGCAAAGCCCCTGCCCTCCCCAAAAAGTGTACTTAAGCATTACTTGACCTCTGCTCTGGGCTCTGGGCTGCTCTCCCTTCTTGAGTGAGCCTGGAGCCTCAGCGTGCTGAATTGGATCCTCAGTAAATCCCCTTCTGCCAATTGCATGAGTCAGTCTCTTGGTGGACTCTTCCTCCAACGTTCGCCGGACCCTTACAGTACAAACAAAAATGTTGTATCCACCGAAAACTAAAAAAAAAAAAAAAAAAAAAAAAAAAAAAATGTTAAAATTCTTTCTCTCTCTTTCTTAAAAAAAAGAACAAGCATTATTATTATTTTTTTTTTGAGATGGGGGTATAGTATATTGCCCAGGTTGGTGTTAAGCTCCCAGGCTCAAGGGATCCTCCTCTCTCACCCTCTTGAGTGGCTGGGACTACAGTGCAGGCCATGGTGCCCAGCTTCATGACAAACATTAATTTAAAATAGGTGAGTTCAAATAGGAGCATTCATAGTTTCATGATAAAGTCTGACATTCCCTGTAGGTTTGTCTTGTTTGCCATTTTAACTGGAATGCTTAGGTCATTTGCGTTTCCTGCAGCTTTTCGTATGGTTGGGTTTAAAGTCTGCCATCTCATTGTTTATTTTCTCCTCCTTCCCTCCCATCCCCTGTCTCCTCCTCCTCCTGATGCATTTAATACTATGTACACAGAAGCAAAAATCCAGTGCATTAATCCAGTTTGTCGTGTTTTTATCACGTAGACAGTGGAGGATTCCTTCCTGGGCTGGAATCGCCAGATGTGCCGTGGATAACTGGAATACAGGGTTCCTGACAATATGAGTGTGGGCATGACTTCTATGGTGGTGAGTCTGGGAGGGTGGGTTTGAAATACAGAGCCACTTTCAGCTTGTGACCCTGTTTGCGAATAAGGTGGTTCTTGAAAAGCCACATAACCAGCCTAGCATGTTTCAAAGTCCCAAACCTTTTCATGTGATACCTTCCTTTGAAGATGAGGTGAGAGGAGTGATGGCAGTCTTTTCATCCATCAGTCCATCAGAACTTCTGTGGATGCAGCTCAGGCCTGCGATACCCCTGTTGTCACCCAGGGTGCCCCATGTGCGAGGCCCAGGCCCTGCTCACTCAGTTTCAGCAAACAGGGAGAGGCTCTGCTCAACTCCCCTGGATTAATTTCTCTACATGTTCAGCAAACTTCACTTTGGTTTTTTGAAAATGTAATTGAAATTACACAAGAAAAGCTTTATCAGTTGACCTAAGTCTTGCTTTCAGAGCTCAGTGTAGAAAGAGTTTTCCTGGTGTTTATAGGATGAGATGGTGTGAGGTCATTAGAATGCTGTTTGCTTTTCTTGAGCTGTTTCTGTGGCAGTTAATGTACTACTGGCTGAGCTTTGTTTGGGGTGTGCAATACCGTAAGTGTGCACTTCCTGGTCTGTGCCTCTTGAGCCCTATGTTATTCCAGATGTAGATAGTGTAGTGTAGAATAGTTCTTGTGCCTTTAATGAAAGAATTTTAATATGTGAGACCCCCAAAATGGGTGTTAGACACCATCCATAGCTGCCTCAGCATGATGGAACTCAGTGCAATCTCACCAGCTCGGCCAGCCTGCTAGGTCACATAAAATGGAGAGCCACTCACAGAGTAGCAGGATCATCTGCATGATAAGGTCGGGCTGTTTGAGAACAATGCCTGTTTCCTTGGGGGTTGGGGAGACTGAGATGGTGGAAAAGAGTCAAGGACCATAAATCCAAGTTTACAGGGTCATAGCCAATCTCATTGTGTGTTGAAGGTCAAGTCTCAGTTCTGTCTTTATGCAACCCCCTGCCAGAGACTTCACTTAAGAAAGACCAAATGCTTAGAAATTGTTAGAATGGTAAATTTTACACCATCTGTATTTTGCTACAATACAAAATCATTTGCGAATAAAAGAGGTGGCTGTGGGTTTGCACTGTTTTTTCTAATTCTTTGGGGAAAGGGCAGGTAGGAACTGAGGGCCACGCAGGGTTCAGTGAACTGTGTAGCATTATCACAGCCCTGTGCTGGGGGGAGGGTTATCCCCAGTCCCTACACAAGAAAAGTCAAATTAAGAGAGGTCGGGCATGCGCTACACACACACACGCACACACACACACACACACACACACACACAGAGCAATTCACAGTGAGAACTGAAGCCCACGTCTCTGCTTTTGCAAGTCAGTCCTCACCTCTCCACCCTAACAGAGCTAATTGCCTCAGATGTTTATTCAACCCAGTTGAAGTAGACCAAGAATTTAGTACCTGAGACTTGGCACATAGTTTTGCAGGGGAAGTGAGAGTAAGAGGATTTCATCTGTCATGGAATATTTCACTCATTCATTAGACTTTTAATAGGAATCGGTGTGCCAGGCCTTGTTCTAGATACGGGTGATCCCCAGCCCTGAACAATACAGATGCAGTGTCTGCCCCCTGGGAATGACCAATTATGAAATTGCTGTGTAAACTCACTTCATCCGTATGCAAGCATTTATTGGAAATAAAATGGAACTTTTAACCATTTCTGTTACTTACTGCTACCACCAGCTTTCACAGGAGCAAAATAGATAAATCCAGGAAAAGGTCTTTCTTTGCAAATCTGTAAACATGCAGATAATGAAAATAAAATGCAGTGGAATCTCATTATTCTAATAGTTGTATAAAGTCCCTGTGAACACGGAGTTAGTGAAACTGCTCCTCAGGGAATCCAGGCTTGGATTTCTCTGAAACTCTAGCTGCAAGTTTGTTTTTGGTACTGGGAGTGAACCCAGAGGCACTTATTTTTCTTTTAAATTTTGAGACAAGGTCTCATAAAGTTGCTTAGGAGGCTGGCCTCAAACTTTTGATCCTCCTGCCTCAGTCTCCCAGATCTTGGGGATTACAGGTGTGCATCACCACCACACTCATCTTGGCCGCAAGAATTTTGTCTACTGATCAACATAAAACCTAGTTTTATGTATATTTTTTTAAAATAAGGTTTACATTTAATATTTTAATATACATTTAAGATACATATGTTTTATTTAATATACATCATGAATTCATTAACATTGAATTTGTGGCCAGTGGCACTGTAACTAAGGCCTAAAAATTTATCTAACACAGGTATTTCTCTGTAAGGAATACCCATGTTCCTGCACTCAGGGACATTAGACAGCTTCAGCACTACATGTGAGCCATTTAAAGAGTGAAATCACCAACAAAAAGCACCAAAATGTAAAATAGCACTAAAAAAAAAAAAAATTCACTAGGCGGACCACAGGAAGGACAGTGTCAGAGCTGAAATAAGGCCAGGCTGTCTCCTGTTCCATCTCTGCTGGGAATGTGTAGGGGGGAACTCAAAAATGTCATCGCTCTGAGTGTGTGTGAAGTTTTGCAAGAGCACTGTGCATGTAGATTGGGGTTAGAGATTAGTCCTAGGCAGGTGCATCTGCAGTACAAAATCTGTGTATGATGGAGACTGCACTAAGCAACAGCAACAATTTCAGTAAAAAGTGGAATTACCAAGAAAAATATTGAATACTGTTCTGCAGGGTGGAGGTGGGTGCTGGGAAGGTGCCAGGTGGGTGCTGGGAAGGTGCCCGGTGGGTGCTGCTGATTGGGTGAGGCAGGGTGTCTGGGAAGAGGCCTCCTTGGAGCCCGGCTCTGAATCACAAGGCATCTGTCCTGTGAGCTCCAGGGGCAGGGCGTCTGAAGTGGGAACCCACAGGGAAAAGGCCCCGAGGCAGGTCACGTGGATGCCTGGGATGGGGAGGGGGTGCAGGCTGGTCACTGGGGCCTCATAGGCAGGGCAAGGGCTTATTCTAAGTGAGCTGGGGACATGGATGACCACAATGTGAGTGTGGCCTGTGGCTGGCTTTGGGAACAGGAAGTCCGGTTTTCTTCACTTCTGCCCTTGCACAAGGGTCCCCCGCAGCCCCCCACCATTGCCCTTCCTTGTTTTCCCAGCAAATCCCCCGGGGTCCTTCCCTAGGTGAAGCTCTGCACACTGACCACTGCCTAGCAGGTCGTCCCCACGTGTGGACGCTGCCTGGCTTGTGTTGGTGGTGCCTCTTGGTGTACGTGTCTGTCAGTGTCACGCCATGAAACCCGTTTCCTCGCCATCCTCGCTGGGTGGAAGGTGGCTTATGACTCCTCTCAGTGTCCTGGATATAGTGGCCCCATGATGGGTGGGGGACACGAAGCTTCTCCTTGCTGGAAGGATCTTATCAGCCTGGGACCCGCATTGAAGGAGGATGGACTGTGAGCAGATGCCATTGGTCTGGGGACACCTGCAGGCTGGGGAGGGCAGAGAAGGCTCCGCCTGCATGTTTTCTAATGAGGAGTAGCAGGACAGTCTGAGCACCCCTTATCTGAAATGCCTGGCCTATCTATAAGAAGATATCTTGGGGGTGGAAGACAAGTCTCAATGTGAAATTCATTTGTTTCGTGAACACTTACCCACACAGCCTTCGGGTCATTTCTACGGTATTGACAGTGCACCTGAGGTCAGCTGTGGACCTTCCCACTTGTGACTTCATGTCCGTGTTTAAATTCACATGTTGGAGCATTTTGGCTTCTGTATTTTTGAATTGGGATGGCTCAACCTGCACCTGCCAGAAGATAAAGGACGCAGCCAGAGGAGCTTTTACAGTCCTTGGTGACTCTTAGTGTCTACGGTTTCATGGAGCTGTGTCGGCAGCTCGAACCCTGCAGGATGGGGCAAGGTGAACAGAAAGGCAGTGGACTTGACCACCTGGTGGCCCGTCGGTCACCCAGCACTGCTGCTGTATGCCAGCCATGCCTCATTAACCAGAAGTTTGCTTCCCTCCCTTCTATTTCTTTTAATTCTGGTCAAGGCCAAGGGTTGGGCATGGGCTTCATTCCACCTCCTGCTTTGGTTAAGAAACAGACTGCAGAAGAGTTTTTTTTATTTCATAGAACACCATTTTTGTGTTGTATTTGTTAAATGTCCTTCAGCCAGTTGGGTGGAGGTGGGAAAGTTAAATGTGCCTTTTCCAATATCCTCTGGATTTTTAATGAGCTGCGATGTATCTTGTCACTTTTTCTGCCCATAGCTATTGTTTCGAGTCACTGTGTTCTAGAATTCTTTTCTTTTCTGCAGAAAAGTGATTTATTTCTTTTACTTTTCAAGATGGCTTCCGTTTGTCTGAATTCATGATCCAGATTTAGTATAATACAGGGTTTATGAGACACCTTTTCTTTTTTAAATTGAAAAGCCATGGAATCAATATATCCAGTGATATAGCTGTGACACATTTCTCTGAGAATGAACATGTTACCACAAAGACTGGGCTTCTTTCCTTTGAGGGAAGTTTTCAAATGTATCAGTATTTTAAAAATTGTCTTTGTGTTATCCAAATGTGTGGGAAAATGATTTTTTTAAGGAGAAAAAAACGTGTTCTAAATCAATCTTAGCCAATTTTTTTAATAGTAAATTTCATATTATGAGTCTTTTTATTTTTTAACAAGCTGAATGTTTTTACTAAATACTGTAAAAACACAATCATAAGCTACTGTGTCAAGAAATAGGAGTTCTAAGAACAGTGAATTGTTTCATAGCTCTGTGAGAGCAGTAAGTCTGCATGCTAACAGTCCTTTAAACATAATGAAGGACAGAAGTGGAGATTTTAACTCTTTGATTGCCAGCTTTTGACACCATACAACTGTAGTTGAATTTAGTGGGATCAGATAATTGACTAATTTTGCAAAATATCTTTAAAAATATGAGACAATAGCTGACTCTAGTTAAACTTCTCCTTTTATACAAACACTATAGTTCAGTTGTGGCAAGCACCTTGATGGATTTGTACCCTGGTTTTTCAACCCTGGACAGTAGAGTCCAGACCTCCTGAAACAGCAGAGCCAGTTGAAGAGCCGGTGTCTGAGGATAGCTCTGCTCTACCGGACGTTTGAAAAAACCATGGGTGTGGGGTGGTGGCAGCTCCAGACCATGGACTAGATGGGAAACTGTGGCCCTGTCCTCACCCAGCTATCCTCCACATGCCACCCATCACAAAGTCATAGCACAAAGTCATGTCATTTTGAGGACCAGGGGAGCATCTCAGAATATGCAGGATACTAAGAGTAATTGCGTCACTCCATGACAAGTTCAGATCCATACATAATCTGTTAGAGAGCTTCTGCTGTCAACTTGATGATTTTATGAACACGTTGTGTCTTTACCCACAAAAGACCATAGACCTTTGTTGCTATGGCAGAAGACGGGCAAACCCTATCGTTCTTTTTTTTTTTTTTTTTAAATGGTGCTGGGGATTGGACTTAGGCCTCGTGCATGCTAAGAAGGTCCTCTTCCAGTATGTTACACCCCTTGTCCCTGTTTCTTTTTTTAAATAAAATGCAATGTCTGGGTTGGGATCTGGGTGATGTGTGACTTTACAGAAAACACATAAAAAAGGTCACATCTGGCCTTGAGGGTTTCAATTTGAGAATCTAAGGGAGGCTGCTTAAAAGATTGTGTGGAGTGAAATGGATCCTTATCTTTGCGATGTGCCACCCATGGTCACGGCAGGAGTGTGTCTCTCACACATGCACATGGACACCCTCTGTGTATGGCGCTGTGCAGGCCAGGATGGAGCCATTGACCTTCTTCTTGAGATGCAGATGAGGTTTCCTCATATCATCCTTTCATAGATTTCTGGAAGGCTCAAGCCTGCTTCCTCCCAACCCATGTCAAGAGGTCATTGACTGTCTAGCAGTCTTCTGGACACCTGTTGCCTTGCCTCCGTCTCCCACGAAACCTGTCACCTCCTGCCCGCTGGGCCTTCTTCGTTATCTTCTGCTCTGTTTAAACATAAACCTTAGCCTCCTTCTCATGGTTTTTACAGAATAAAATCAAATCACACAAGAATGGGTTTTGCAGAGGTTTGGCCAGAGTGAGGGCCTTAGGACCACAGTGACCCCGCTGATTGACAGATGCAGGCTGAACGTCCCTGTGTCTTGGTCTTAAGGCTGTCTTTTCTCCTAGACTTGGCTTTGCTAATTTCCTGGGTTTTCCCTCTGTCCTCTTTATCTCTCCCTCTTGCCCCTTTGTTCTCAAATTTCCACACCATTTTGCAGAGAGGTTCAGCCACAGAGTTTGTTGGCTTTCTCTCCTGCCTCCCCTTGCCCTCAAGTGGCTCATAAAGATATTTTCCTAAATAATGTCAGCTCTCTCCCCAAAAGCAACTCTGAGATCAGCTATAATGATACTTATTTTCCCCACAATAAATAAACTGGACGTGCAGAATACTCTCTAGTTTTAAGCCTATTAGCTCTCCTTCTCTCTCTCGGAGTGTATCTGTTGGTTGATTTTTTTTTTTGGTTTTATATTAAAGCAGGCTTTGATGACTTTGACCATCCGTGCATGGGAGAGGAGGGTATTGGTGCTCACTGACCCAGCTGCAAAGTGGGAGAGTCGTTCTGGCTACTTCTCATGCTTTTCCACATTATGGCACACATCAAATGTTTGTAAGAGACACTTGCAAGGGTGAATGGATAAGGTTGCTAGTGGCCAAAGATGGCTGGCCCAGGGATTCCCTCCAGCTCTGGCCACTCTGACTCTATCCAGCCAGTGCAGGACCAAGGGGGTAAATATGGAAGTGCACCTGGAACCATTGAATAGCCACCTGTTGGGATGCTTTGGATTACAGTAGCCCCGTGCAAGCCAAGGTAAACCAAAGCAGCTCCCCATCTGCTGGGCCCTATTATTTCCAACTGTGGAACTCTACAATTCACAAAGCCAAAGCCCTGTTTTATAATATTAAAATTACTAGATTTTATTTGATCGTGATAGTTCTAAAAGACCATATTATGACTGCAGCCTCTGAGTGCACTTGGGTGTTGCTATTTTAACCCTGCACTCATGGCTTATTTTAATGAGCTGGATAATTCAAGGGGGTTTTGGAACATCTGCGGGAAAAGTCACCTGAGCACGTGGATGGTTAATGCCCAAGCTCACTTTCAATGGTGTGGTGTGCAGTCATTTGTATGTTTCATTCACTTGTCCATTCTAGAAGTTTGGGCTGAGTTTCTGGTATATGGTAAGGAGAAAAAAATAAAAAGTAAGTCATAGTTGTCCTTCTGGGAACCTAAAACTCAAACCTGGTCTCAAACCTGGCCTCAAACGGGGAGACACTTTCTGGATATTTGAAGCACTGATGTTAGGGATGACAAAGTTCATGGTTGATTGTTGAAGTAATAGCTTATAGCAGCGGTTCCTCACACAGGTGCTCAGGGTGAGGGGGCACAATTAGCTAGTGAAGCATGACTTGAGCCCATCTTCCAAAGATGTGTAGGACTTGGAATAGCTAGAAGTACCCCAGGTGTGGCTTCTGGCAGAGCATGGTTTAGTATGAGAAAGAGCTTGTTTGAGGATTGATTATCTTCCTGTGGGAAACAGGAGGACAAAGACTTTTTTCCTAGGTAAAATTTTATTTTTAATTTTGGAAGTGCTGGGGATTAAAACCCAGGGTGCTCTAACTCTGAGCTCTATTCCAAACCCTTTTTATTTTATTTTGAGAAGGGCCTTGCTAAGTTGCTAAGGCTGACCTACACTTGCAATCCTCCTGCCTCAGCCTTCTTAGTCACTTGGATTATGAGCGTGCGCCACTGCACCCAGCAAAATTATATATATTTTTAGTAAAAAGAGAATAGGGAAGAGATGATCAACCAATGCTGGCATAATTCTAGTATAAAGCATTCCAGCATAATTTACTCACTAAATATTGGCAAAGGGTTGCATTTTAGCTGTTCAGATGGGTGGTTATTGTTCTAATAATGAAGAGCAAGTGTCTCTAAATTGTTATCTACTGAGAGAACAAAAATAAGAGCAAATATGCATTTTTAAGTTCCTGTAAATATTTTATTTGTTCACAGCCAGTACCTCTATTGAAAGGAAACTCTTTAGCTACTTCTGGGATGTTTTATCTTGTTAGATGTGCTGCAAGTTCTGATTGGTGACACCAGAACTAAGTCGTCCCTTCCATCCTAATCCCAACCTGGAGCAACTGGTGCACAGGTTATTTGTTTTCTTTTGTTCTCAGAATTACTTTCAGGTCTGCCCTAGAAATGACCTGAAACTGAGTTTTGGATTCCCCTGGGCTCAGGGGCCCAGACTCTTTTAAATCCCTAGAAAGAAATGCCTAAATTCGGGTTGGTTCTTTCTTGAATATGCTAGTCAGAATAAATTCATGAGTTTTGAAAATTATTTTACTTGGGAAAATTGTTCAAGAGTTACATTGTGTACATGGCAGTGAGGGTGGGTAGGGAACAAAAAAGGAAAATCTCTTATATTTTTATGTTTTTAATCAGTAGGAAAGTTAAAAATGGGGGAGAATCTTTTACCAATTTAAAGGAAAGGGACTCATACCCATTAAGCAGGTCGAACTTGCTTCAGAAGGGTTGCAGTGTGTTTTGTAGCCATAAATCATTTCTTGTACTATTGGCCAGTTCCAAAAATCCAAATCAGTCACACAAAAGCCAGTTATTCAGTTTATTATCCATTGTTCACCACATTGGCTACTCATTCATTATTCACTCAATCTGGTTGCTCTTTCGGTGGTCCACGCCTGCTAACTGACTGGGTAGGGCAGCTTGAGAGGGCGAGGCTCTAGTATGGAAAGGAGGCATTTCCATGAACAAATGGGTCCATATTTTTTAGTTCTTCTGTTAGCTGCTTGGGTTTGCTTGGCAGATAAGTGTGTGGTGTGATGCTCCCTTCACTTCTTTCTGTTGTCACTGGCAATAGATTGTTGTCTGTGTCCTTCTGTTAGAACTTCCTTTCTCGATTGTATAGACACTGACTTATTCAACCACACTGGTGACCGAGTACTGAGTAACCTGTCTTCCTGCTGTGTGCCGGATCCCACATGTCCATGATCTGTGATCATCTGGCTCCTCCTCATTCTTAGACATTGTATTTGGTGGAATGCTGTGGATGTTTCATCATGTGTTTAAGGAGTTTCCTTTAAAAAGTGCAGCAAGACTGAGCCAGGCACAGTGGTACACGCCTGAAATCCCAGTGGCCTGGGGAGCTGAGGCAGTTTGAGGCCAGCCTCAGCAACTTTGCAAACCCTGTCTCAAAAAAAAAAAAAAAAAGAGCTAAGAGCTGAGGATGTGGCTCAGTGTTAAAGTGCCCCAGGTTCAATCCCCAGGACCAAATAAATAAATGAATGAATAAATAAAGCAGCAAAACTGATCAGTTCTTATAACTGAATTAAACTTAGAGAAGGCATTTAGTGTTTGATTTATTTGAATAATTCCACAATCTCACGAAGGGGTCTCAGGTTTGCAAATGCGGTAATACGGGACATTTTTTACATTGAACATCTGAAGCGAGCATCACATAAAGCTGTGACCAGAGAGGCTGTACAGTGGCTGTATGAAGGCTGAGGCAGCTTGGGCTTGCGGTCATCCTTATGGGTACCCCATGGAGGAAACTGGCATCCGTTGCCTCTGTCCTGTGTGCCTTCAGCACCGAGTGTGCTCCATGGTCAAGGACCACTTCCCTGCTGCTTGCATTCCAGAGCACCCTGCAGGTGTGGTGGTGTCCAGGGACCAGAGGAAGCTACCCACCTGGGCATCTTTTATTTAGGAAATATCATGGTGAGTAGACTGGAGCCACTCTTCCTTGCTTCCAAGACCTCAGCCCTGGTTTTCTTCCAGAAACCAATGACCTTGACCTCTAGGTCTGCCTACTTATAGTCAAGTGTGGATTAATGATGTGATGGGCTGTGTGAAACACATCCTTGGGCAATTCTGTCACGTGAACCTCATGGAGTGCAGTTATGTAAAGTCAGGTCTGTCCTGGATTGGAAGCTGTAGTGTGGTGCATGATTGTAGAAAGGTTTGATTCTTAAAAATAATATTGATCTGGATGAGAAATTTCAAACTTATCTGTTCAAATTTACATAAGCATCATTATGTAAAATAACTGGAAGATGAATTTTTGTGCAATGAGAATAATATATATATATATATATATATATATATATATATATATATATATATATATTTATTTTGGTCTCTAAGATGAGTGAGAACTGTTGTAACAAAATAGATTTATTAGAAAATCAAATTGCCAAGAAGAAAATGTAGTGTGTATTATCCAGTTAGGAGTTTATGAAAAGTCAGTCCCTTTTGTAATCTAAGAAATAAAGCCTCCTCCAGACGCAGACTTCCTCTTAGCTCGGGAATTACGCAGTGGGAGAGGATGCTTTTTGTTCAAGGTTTACAGCGGAGCCTGCTCCTTTGCTCTGAGTCCACCTGGCTGGGATTTGTGTGACAGCATTGGTGGGCACTATGTGACCTTGTAGGGTGTGACTCCTATTCCTTTCAAAGGGAAGGAAAGTGGGTCAGTGGGAAGATAAAAGTTTAATTTCTCTGAAGTAGAGGAACTTGAGAAAACTATAAAGTACCTACCTGAACTTGGATGTTTCCCCTGGATTTGTAGCTAAGTAATTTAAAACAGAAGGGCTTATTTTGAAGTATAGAATATCAGCACTAAGATAAATTTGTAAAATAGGAAGCCTCCTGAAGAGAATGGAGAATTTTACACCATGCCCCCAGGCAATCGTCAGCCCAAACAATCTGTGGAAAGAGAGGAAAGTGGAGCTAGCTCGGATCCAGTCGGAGAGGAGAAAATTTGAGAATTATGTACACTTGGTACGATTCTCTGTGGACCGCATGGTAGACTAAGGCAGTGTGGCTGAAAGCACTTCCACGACTGTCTTAGTGCACTTATCTCCACCTGCAGGAAGCCCAGAACTCCCTGTCACAGTGAGGCTTCCCCCTGATTTTGGCCTGGTTCCCACAATGTCCTGTTGTCTTTCTGAGCCAGATTCATTTCCTGGGGAAGACACAGCTCATTGAAGACTTGGTTAATTCAAGAGAGAAATGGCAGAAATATTGCACCTCATCAAATGTTTTTGTTTTAGACTCATTTCTTCCCATTATGGTTTTGTGGGAGGCATATGCAGCAATACCATTTTGACTTCTCTTTCCTGCATTCCTTACAAAGAAAAAGGCCACCTTCAATTTATTGTCTTTGTCTAGTTAATTCTGGTGTGCTTAAGAATTCCGTCATTTGTTCAATGATAATCTATGATGCACCTTCTAAGTGCCCAGCACATTATTATGGATTAATCTGACATCGTTTTCAATCCTTTCCAATCATTTATTTGATTTACTTATATTTATTTATTTATTTATTTATTTTCAGTCCTGAGAATCAAACCCAGGGCCTCCGGCATGCTAGGCAAAAGCTCCATCCCCAACCTCATTTGTTTTTTAAAGATGCTTATTAATAGAATTTTAGGGTGGAGTTTTTCCTTTACCAGTTGCTTGTTTATTTTAAGGGGAGTTATATAGTTTCCTTGTCCCCATGCCACCCACCCTTAACACTGTTAAAGGCGCTGCTATGGAATTTAAATGGATGGCCCTCCTGGTTCTGGCCAAACCCTAGCCCAGTGGCTCTCTGATAATATTGGCTTCTAATGAACAGAATAAATCTACGTGAAAGTGCTTGTTTCAGGGAGAGAAACAGAGTCGGAATTTATTTTTCAGGAGATCTGCTTGGAGAATGTGCTCCAGGCCTGCTGTGTCCCTATGTGGGGGCCTCCCCAGAATCATCCCTCTTTCCTGTTTGATTTTCCCAAAGGTAGGAAGGGTGGACTTGGGTAGACTTGGAATGTTTTGTGATAATGAAAAAAATAATTCACAAAATTATTATTATCATTTACCTGCTGCATGTGATCACCTGTCTGACTCCAGCCACTTTGCACCGATAGACCAGGCAGAGTCTTGCTCTTGGTTAGGGTAAATTGAGGCAGCCCTGAAGTCCTGGGCCTGCCCTTTGCTACAAGGCATTGTCTGCATGAAAATGAGTTCATATTAAGCAGCTCAGCTTTTGAATGTTAATGGAGGAGCCCATCTTGACTTCCAGCAGTAGTGTACGTCACTGCAGTTTGTGCGATGCACCCTGTCCTAATATTTCCTCCTCCTGGCTTCTCCCCTCCCAGTGATCGCCTTTTCTGCCTGTGTCCAACTTCCTCCTCTCTGCTCATATTTCATTCTTCCAGGATCTGTAGAGTGTCCAAGTTCTCACAGCTCACTTAGAAATGTACTGAGTCCAGAGGGGCCCGTGCTGACTTTTCCTTAGTCAAATGAATTTCAAATTTACAGACTCTCACCGGGAGAGGAGGGAGAGGGGGAGAAAGAGGAAGGGCCCACCTCCAGCAGAGGAAGGGGCTGCTGCTTTTTCTGCAGGAGGTTGTCACCTTCAGGCTCTCTGTCACTGTCTGGAGGTGAACTCTGAGCTGAGTGGTGCAGAGATAAATCAGCTTGAATCCGGCTCAGTGAGACAGGAGTTTGGCCAGCACTCTGTGACAGCTTGTGGCCAAGGGAAAATACATAAATTCACCGAATTCCCAGGCATTTCAGCCCTAGAAGAGCAGGATTGGGGCATCCAAGAGTCTTGACCTTCCCTTGAGGCTGAATCACAGCTAGTGCTTGTTTTCACCAACACAGTTTGAGTCTCATACTTGGAAATAATGCTGAAATTAAAAACAACAACAACAACAACAAAAAAAAAAAAACCTCTCCACTCTTACCATATTCTGATGGGAAATTTGTGGAAGGCTAAATTCTAATCTGAAAGCAAACAATGCTTTAAATAAATCTGTGCAGCGTCATTTAATAGTGTTTATAACTCGAGTATCCAGGGTCTGGTCCTAATAACCCACAGGGGAAGGCGTCCCGAGGCCTCCCTTCCAATCTGGCTCTGACTCAGAGTTTATCTGTACTAAGTTTTCCGTCTAAAAGTCGGTGGCATTGTTTACACTCGGTGTGAATAAACACAGCCATAAACTTCCCCTTCAGGTGAGGCTTGCGTCTTAATCTGGATGGTGGCCTGTCCCCCAAGGGGTCACAGAATTCCATTTTGCAGTGTCTTCTAGAGGCCCTACTGTGTGTTCAGTCTCACTGTGTTCTTTTAAGGAGAATGATAATAATAAAGAAAACATAGGCCCAGACAGAGTTGTAGCCCTTTATGGGAAGTGAGTCAGGTACACATAAATTAAGACACTCATTGAAGAAAATCTTATACATCTATGGTAGAATGTCATGATGTCACATGTCAAATTCAGCTCAAGCCAATATATGTGCTTTGTGGTCAAGAAGAAGAAAAATAAACCTGGGCTTTAGTTGTTATGGGAAGGATTGATGGAATAAATTGGACCTAGATGGTCCTTGCAGAATGTGTTCCCTCTTGGGTTGCAGGTTTGAAGAGGGGAACCAAGAAAATTTGCAGGGAGCTTCTCATTCAGGGATTTGCATGACTATAGGGGTGCTAGATCCATCCCGGCCACCCTAGGCTGGATCCTGGGTATGGAGTCCCCAAGTTGGGCAGCTCCGCCTCAAACTCTGATCTGTTTCTCCAATAGGATATACAAATTTCATTATTTTTTTTCTTTGTGTGCATGACATGAATAATAATTAGATAGCACTCAGATTTTATTTGGAAGGTGAGGGGTCTAAAAGCAGGGTCCCCAAGAGAAGTCATTGAGAGGTCTTGGTGTGTGAGCTTCCAGAAGAGAGGATTAAGGACAAATGCGATAGATGTTTTTAAACCTTGAAAAGACATTTTTTTAAATTTTTTTTTAGTTGCCAATGGGTTTTTTTACTTTATTTTTTAATCTATATGTTGTGCTAAGGATGGAACCCAGGGCCTCACACATGCCAGGCAAGCAGGCGCTCTCCCACTGAGCCACAACCCCAGTCCAACTTTTTTTTAAATAGAAAAGAATTATTGTAGACCAACCTGAGACACAGAATTGAGCCTGTTGAGTCACCATGTAGGAATTCAGATCAAATAGAGCTTTCTGACCATTAAACTGCTCAACAGCTCTGCTTTTCAGAGGAGTGAGTCCTGCTTCCCCGGAGGCACTCAAGAGAAGACGGACGTCTGGAGGGCCAGCTGGGGTGGCAGGGTCAGACCGAGGAGGCACATAGGTTCTTTTCCACTTGAGGCATCTTGGTCACTGAGTCTGTGTCCAGGGAATCCAGGCAAGCAGAAATTAGCGACTTCTAGGAGGAGGAAGTTATGTGTGAACAAACTTGGCACGGGAGCTGTGAGCTGGAGGTGTGTGTTTCAGGACTGTGAGCGGGGTGGGGAAGAGCACGAGGTGTGACAGAGACCTGGAATGTTCTGTGGGACAGTAGGGACCATCCTGCTTCCCGTCCTGGAGAAGGGCCCTGGAAGCCAGTGCTTGAGGAAGCTGCACTTTCTGTATTTTGCCAGAAGATGCAGGAGGGGGAGATTCCAGGCCCTTGAGGACCTTTGTTCTTCTGGGAAACAGAAGGAAAGAGCAAAGCCAGAATTGAAGGGAAGAATCACTCTGGGTTTCCTCCATATCGGCCCTGAGATAGAATCCTCCCAATCATTAATGCACGGGTCGGTTCAATTAGCAGACCAGAATCAAGAATTTACACCTGGGTCTTTCACTTCAGCTGACCAGTGGTCTGAGAAGAGTCATTGGCATTCCTTATATGCTAATTCTCCTGCAGGATTAGTCCCCTTTGGGAAAATGTTTACAAAACAGTCTGACTGCCCACCGCCCCACGCAGGCTGCCTTGTGATCACACCACACTATAATTATTCTTATTCTTGAGGTTAGTGTTCTCCATTGTGAGGTGCATGCAGTTTAGTGTTTCCTACCTTAAGGATATTTTTTGTCTTACAGCAGGATTCTGAAAGTGGCTTTCTTTCTTGGGAGATGTTCTTTGAAAGATTGGCAAACCATTCAAGAATTTGTTTTAATATCACTCCACCAAGGGAAGGTGAAAAATAAATAATATTCAGGATTATCATTCCTATTTCCTAGCCTGATCTAATATCTGAAATATATTGAAAACACTTTGGCCTCTTCTATTTATAAAGGACCATAATGGTTTTAGATTGGTGCCGTCCTGAGGTACTGGTTTTTCTTTTTTTTTTTCCTATGGAATTCTCTGAACAGGGCTTTCCTGAAAAGAATACATTAAGACTGTCAGAATGATTCTTTTCAGCAGATTAAGCCTTGCAGATGTCCTTTGTTGAGAGGGAAAATGCATTATTCTGAAAGTCCTTCTGATCTTCAGGAAGACTGAAGATTTCAAATGCTCTTCCACCATTTGAACTTCCCTACAAGAAAATCCCAGATATCTTTATTTTTTTGGGTTATAATAATTCAGGCCTTATTGTATTTCAAAATGTGAAAAGATGTGTCTTAAGGAAAAATTAACTTTTTATGTATTCTTGAAAGATGACTCCCCCCCCCGCCGCTACTCTTGAAAAGCAAAAATCAGAGCGGCCCATTTCTGTTTTTCAGTGAGCTCTCTTTTGTACCTGGACAGTCCCTTGGATGAAGTGATGTGCACGTAGGGCAAAACTGTCCTGGATTATCATCGCTTACTGTGTGTCAGTGACATGGTTCGGGTATTCGGGGAGCTCTGGTCGGCAGTGTCCTAAATGGGACCCCACTATCTCAGGGACAAAAGCAGCTTCCATGCATTACAGGAGGAAGAGGGGGACATTCCTCAGAAGGGGCTGCTTTCACACGTTTGGAGATCCCTGCCTTGCCCACTGGCTGACGGTGCCTGAGAGGACTCTTTGATTTATAGGAGCTTATAACATATGCTGCACTTTGTCCCCAAAGCCACAGACCTGCTGTTAACAGGGCATGCACCCTGAGTTTTTCTGGTGGTCAAATTTATAAAAACCAAACACTAATCTCTTTTAGGAGGCTTCTCAAAGACGGAGTCTGTTAACTCTGTTCGGACAATGTCTAGCGGAGGGCCACATGTTGACAAGCCTCATAAATGTCTTTGTTGCTGTTGGTGAATGAAGGATGGTTACTGGAAGAGCCTGGGGAGCTGCGGGTTTGTTTTCATGATAGGTAGGAGGAGAGCTCACAGATGGGGAGGGGAAAGATAGGCGGGTGGGTCAGGGACGAGTTTTGGCAGATGCTACTGTTACTCATTATGAAAAAGAGAAAAAAAATAGCTCCAATTCTTTGCAGTGGTGTCCTAGCCCTCTGCTGGGAGACGCATTCATGACTGGAGGTGTTCAGGACTTCACTGTGAAGAGGGCGCGTTCTTGGTGGCTGGGCATTCTGAGCCTGGCTGTCGCCCCCCCATCTGTTCAGTCCCTCCCCTTCCTCTCCCTCCCCACTCCTTCCCCCCCCTCTTCCTTCCTTCCTCAATACTATTCAGTGCCGGCTTCTCTTCCAGGCTGGACAGAACTCATTCTTTTCCTTCCTGTAGCTGGAAGCCGTTCAGGGCAGGTGGAAAATCATCCCATTTCCATTAGGAACCAAGTTGATTCTTGAGTGGACAGGCTACAGAAAGTAGTTTCTAATGTGCATTTTTCATATTTTAAGTAGTATCAGATACTGAGAACATCTTGTCTAAAGAAGGAGGAGTTTTATTAATGTAGTTTTTACTGTATTAAAACATATATATATATATATATATATATATATATATATATATATATATATATATATAATTTTTTTTTTGGTTGGGAAGATGTCTCAATTTGGGCAGGAAAATATGGAGCATGGATTCCAGAATGCATCAGTGATATTGTTAGATAATCCTTGAAGTTGCAAGAAAAGTGAAGTACCTCTCTCACATGGTTCTTTGCAACTGAACTAAAACTCTATTCTGCACAAATGTACCTTTGAAAACTTAATTAAGGACTGAGAGGTCTTTTGTTGCTGGTCAGTGGTTAACCTGATTCTGGTTTTTGTAGAAAAAAGATGGCTTCCAATTGAAGAAAGAAAAGACAGACTTTGTTATGGTTTTAGAAAAGATTTTGCTTGCAAAAATCATTAGATTTTAATGTCCTTATTGCTATAGTTTGAATATGTTCCCCCAAAGTTCATGTGTGGGAAATGAATCCCCAAATTGATATATTTTTGGTATTTGGAGGTGAAGTCTGGTGGAGGTAATTGAGATGGGAAGTCACGAGGTGTGGCCCCCCACCATGCCATTAGGGGCTTTTTAAGGAGCGGAGGAGACCCAAGCTGGCATACTTGCTACCTCGCCATGTGCTGCCCTCTGCCACGGGATGCAGCATGAGGCCCTCATCAGACGCTTAGAGACACCAACACTGTGCTCCTGGAGCCTCCAGAACCATGAGCCAAATAAACCTCCCTTCTTTAAAACTTACCCAGTCTGTGGTATTCAGTCATAGCAACAGAAAACAGACTGAGGCACTTGTTTTAAAAATGCTGTTCTTTGTCATGTGCTTCCCAGAGCTGTGGTGAGTGGGCACTCTCTGTGTGGAGCAGCATGTACACTGTCCAGCGCATCTTCTTGTAATGTGAAGCCTCTTGCCTGAACTCTGTCCGTCTCCAATGCAGTGCTTCTTAGGGCAGTTTTTAACTCTGTCCCACACACTGGGTGGCATTGGGGCCCTCAGAGTCACAGGTGGAGACTGTCACCTGCAGCTGCCCTCCCTGGTGAGGCGACCTCCTTCAGTTCCAGGCCCACTTTTTCCCAGCGTTGGCTTGTGCCCTTGGCCTCTGAAGTTGTCCAGTGACCATCATCAACATGTCCCCCCTTGAACCTGGCTTTTCTTTCTGACTAATGTGACTCCATACTCCCTCTGGACAGCTGGGCCTGCAGGACCATCCAGGGAACCCCCTTCCTTTCCCTCCGGGTCTGATCCTGAGTTCCCGCAGGCATCAGAGGCGAGGCTAGGCTCTGCTCTGCTGTCACTTTAAGTACAGTTCAGAGGGCCGTCTTATCCCTGGGTTCCACATTCACGGACTCCACAATCACACATGGAAAATATTAATAAGAGTTGCAAATGTATTGAAGAGTACAGACATTTCTCTTATCATTACCCTTGAAACAATACAATATAGCTGTTAAAACTCTTGATATAACATCTGCATTGTATCAAGTATTTTAAGTCTCTAGAGCTGATTTAAGTATACAGCAGGGTGTGTGTAGATGCTCAGATAGGATGTCAATATAAGGAACCCGGAACAATCCCCTGAAGATCCCAGGGACACCTGTGTGGCTGCTCTGGGGAAGAGAAGCCATTGTCTTTAGAAACCTGGTATAGAGGGTCTGCAGGAAGAGGCCGCTGACCCGGGCAGTGTTCTCTGCTATTCATCTAATAGTGGATCATTCACTACCTAGTTTGTGTTGTGTGTAGTTCTAGGTGCCAGGAACACAGAGGTGATGGGAACAGTCACTGCCCTAAAGAAGCCTATGTTTGGCCAGAGAGACTGGCAATAATGATAATAATAAAAATACCATTTGTTATCAGGTAATAATATATGCTATGAAGAAATACAGCAGCTGAGCATGGAGATCGAACTGTTACTGGAGTGCTGTTTCAGATGGGGTGGCCGAGGTGACTTCCAAAGGGACATTTAAGCTGCCATCCTATTCAGAAAGATCCTGTGCAGGCAAGGCCCCCTCACTTGCCCTCTGATGGTCATGGAGTATCGTGACACAGGTGAAAAGTTTGTAACCTGGGGGGCAGTGCAGTGGTCCTCCAATCACATGGGACATGTTCCAAGACCCCAGAGAATCCTGAACTCCATAACCCTGTATTTTTCCTGGACATCCGTATCCATCGCAAAATTTGACTTGTAAGTTAGCCACAGTGCAGGACTAACAGTAACAAATTCTAATAAATCAGAACATTTATGAGAATGGACTGTAATGAAAGTTACGTGAAAGGGGTGTCTCTTGAAATGGGAAAGACAGATGCTGATGTGTTCAGGCTGCAGAGGATAAGATCTTGATTTTTTGAATTTGTTAAACTTTGAATTGTGGCCTAATATATGGTGTATACAAGAGAATGTCCCATACACTGATGAAAAGAATGCATATCCTGCAACTTTTGGATTAATATTCTGTAAATGTCTGTTAAATCCACTTGATCTATAGTATTGCTCACCTCTGAAGTTTATTTGTTTATTATTTCTTGGATGAACTGTATTTGAAATCCCTCACTATTACTGTATTGGAACCTATCTCTCCCTGTTAGTCTAACAATGTTTGCTTTGTAAAACTGGGTGCTCCAACATTAGATACAAATAGACATGTAATCATTATAGCTTCTTGTTGAATTAATCCCTTGGTAAACATATTGTTATTGCGAAATTGCAATAAATCACTCAGTAAGTCTTGGAGCAGAAGACAGAAACTTTATTCACCAGTTGGCAGTCGGGATCCTTCAACTTGCAGGCCAAGGGTTAGGCTGCAAGTCTACACCCTTCAACTCTCTCCCAGGGTTTGAGTACACCTATTATAGTTCAAAACCATATTAATCATAAGTGGCTGTTGCTATGATTCACTACATTCATAAAGAAATATCATGAGATCTAAAATCATAAGCAGAAGGGGGAGTGGGTCAAAATGTCCCTAGCTGAGTACAAGTTAAAGAATAGTTACATCTAGACAATCAGGATACATGGTCAAGAAAAATAGGAACCAAAGAGAGAACAATTTTACATTGTATAAGATTGCCATTTTGTGTTGCCAAACATGCTATGCTAAGCAACTATTGTTGGGTACAGAGGTGGGGCTTTCCCATGGGAGAAGCATTTTTTACATGACATGGAGTCTCAGGGTAAAATGGAGTCTATTTGGTCATTGCCCATCTAGCCTGGCCCATAACAATATAGTGACCTTCCTGTGTCTTCTTAAAGTTCTTGTATTAAAGTTTAGATATAAGAATAGCTACTCCTGCTTGCTTTAGGTTTCCATTTACTTCTAGTATAATTTTTCACCCTTTACCTTTCAGTCTGTTTGAGGATGTGTATCTTTACTAGTCAAGTAAGTTTATTGTACTCAGCCTATTGTTGGATTATCTTCTCTTTTTCGTTTTCATTTTTTTTCATCCAACCAACAAGTCTGTATCTTTTAATTGGAGAATATAGTCTGTTTACATTCAAGGTTAATGGTTGATAGGTGAGGGCATTTTGCTGAATTTTTTTCCTAATTGTTTCAAATATTCTTTATTCTTTTCTTTTTCTCTTGTTCATTTTGTGATTTAATACTGATAATGTTTCATTATTTTCTATTTCTCTTTTTTATGCCCATTCTTCTAGTGGCATTTATACTTCCACAGGTTTTCACGATGGCACTTATCTTTCTTTCACTTCTGGATGTGGGATTCCTTTTAAGGCTGGTCTGGTGATTACACATCCCCTTGGTTTTTGCTTAGCTTGAAAATATTTTATTTCTTCTTCATTTCTGGAGGATTTCTTTGATGGTATAGTATTCTTTATAAAAATTTTTATTAGTGATCTGTATTTATACATACTATTGGGGTTTATTTTTACATAATTAGACAAACATGAAATATAATTTGCTCCAATTAGGTCCCCAGAATTTCCCCTTCCCTTCTCCTCTTCTCTCCCCCTGTTCCCTTTCCTCTATCTATTGGCCTTTCTTCTATTTCTATATAGTGCATTATAGATATACCTAAAGGTGAAATTCACTGTTGTATAATCATATACTACATAAGATAGTAGGTTTATTCCACACACTTCCTCTCTTTTTCTCCTCCACTTCCATCCCCTTCCTCTACTTCATTGATCTCTTTTCTATTTTCATGGAATTTCTCCCTCCCCATTAGAATGCTTATTTGGCAATTATTTCATTTCAGGACTTGTAGTACCTCATTTCCATCCCTTTGGGCCTATAGGTTTTCTGTTATTAGGCAATAGGTACTGCTCCTAAACAAACCTTGGCAAGTTTCTTTTGCATATTTTTAAATTCTTGTTTTGTCTTTTACTCTTAACAGTTTGACTATAATATGTTGTGGTAAACATCTTTTCTAGTCATGTCTACTTGGCATTCCATATGACTCCTGTACATAGATACATCCATGTTTTCACAAGATTAGGGAAATGTGTGGGGTATACGCTATATGGATACTCATACGATGGAACTAGTGGTCTTTATTGGTCAATGGGGGTTTCCTCAGGTACTTTTGATGTTGGCTCTATTACACGTAAGTCTCTGGCACAGGATGCACCAGTGGTGGTTCAGGGCTTGAAACACTTTTTCTCTGATGAAACAGAGGTACTGACCCAATGCTTCCAAGGGAGAGTGGTGGCAGGAACTACAGAAACCCTTCTGTGGCATTCACCTAACAGCAAGGACTGGTCAGACAAGCTACTGGGTTGGTTGGCTGTGAGAGAGAGGCAGGTCTGGTATCCATACGAATTGTGACTTTTCTCTCAACTACTACTGAGGGTGTGCCTACTCAGGAGCAGGACCTTGGCTCCCCTACCCTTGTGTGCCAATGAGTGGGTCAATAGCCAGGACTTTTCTTCTATAAATTCCTTCAGCTAAAGGTGCTGGCCTGGGATTGACTGGGAGAGGAACAGGGCCAGAGCTGGGCAAAGTTCCTCTCCAGGACTCTTTTGCCCTTTCATCCAGAGGTAGAGAGACACCGGTGCTGAGATGTTGCTGGAGGCTCCCTCTGACACTCCCACAGTCAGGTCAGCATCAGAACTACAGTGTTCTTTCCACACCTGTCAGTAGCAGGCCCCATGCATGGCACAGGAAGAGGGGGTGGTGGGAACCACATGGACAATTGCCTCCAATTCTGGCCCTGATGCAAATCTGCACATGTCCTTGGTTCAAGAGAGCAAGCTCCCCAATCTCCTGATTCCCAACACCCATCCCCTATAGTGCAGAACACCTAGCAGGCTTAGGTAACAGTCACCTTGTTGGCCACGTTGGATTACAAAAGAAGCTACTTCCTTTTAAACCAGTGAAATGAAATGTCTATAGTTTCAGAGATAGGAATATGCAATAATTTCTTATCCCTACCAAACTACTGAGTTTAGCAGTCCAAACTCAGATAATAGCTCAATTGTCAAAATGGTTCCTCCCTGTAGAACACTGGGGGTTGGCTGGAGATGATGAAATCCTTTTCCAAAGTAGGCTACTATAAAGATTTCAGGTTACTTTTTCTTTCTTTCTTTCTTTCTTTCTTTCTTTCTTTCTTTCTTTCTTTCTTTCTTTCTTTCTTTCTGTGGAGGGCTTGAACCCAGAGGCATTTAACCATTGAACCACATCCCCAGCCCTTTTTATTTTTTATTTTGAGACAGGGTCTCACTAAGTTGTTTAGGGTTCTGCTAAGTTGCTGAGGCTGGCCTAGAACCTGCAATCCTCCAGCCTCAGCCTCCTGAGCCACTGGGATAACCATCATGCCCAGCAGATTTCAGGTTACCTGTTAAGTGGGTTACAAGCCCATGAGGATTGTGAGACTTTCCACTGGAAAGTCTATCAGCTAGGATTGCTGATAGTTTGCTGGGACTCTCTCATTCACCCTTATTCCTCCAAAGGAGAGACTTACCCTACTACCACTGTGGAGCCAGGGTAGCAGATGTTGGAATATTTCTATGCTATTGTCTCAAGTGTCTGAATCTTAGAAGATTCCAGTCTTTCTCTGGCTGATTTCCAGTGCTTTTCATAGTTATTCACTGCAAGATGCAGTTATGCACCTATTCCTCTGGTCCTCTATAGAGGAGGTAAGCATGGCAGCTCCATTTAACCATCTTAAACTCCCCCTTCTATTTCCCTTGTATTTGATAATTGTATATGCCCAGTAATTTTATTTTATTTATTTATTTATTTTACGATGCTGGGGATGGAACACAGGGCTCTACCTATTTGAGGCAAGTGCTCTACCACTGAGCTATGACATACCTCCCTATACCCTGTAAGTTAATTCACTTCTTCTAGCTTTCCTAATTTATTGGCATATAATTGTTCATAATAATTTCTTATGACCCTTTGTATTTCTTTGCTATCAATTAAAATGTCCTCTATTTTCATCTCTGATTTTATTTCCTTAAGAATTCTCTTTTTCCTTAAGAGTTCTCTTTTTCCTAAGGACTCAACAATAAAACAAAACTACAGGCCAATATTCCTGATAAACACAGATGCAAAATCCTGAAAAAATATTGGTAAATCAAATTCAACAGCACATTAAAAAGGTCATTCACGGGGCTGGGGCTGGGGCTTAGTGGTAGAGTGCTCACCTAGCATGTGCGAGGTGCTGAGTTTGATCTTCGGCACCACATAAAAATAGATAAATAAGATAAAGATATTTTTTTAAAAAGTCATTCACTTTTATCAATTGGAATTCACTCCCAGTTGCAAGATTGGTTCAATGTACATATTTCAATAAGTGTGTTATATCACATTAACAAAATCAAGCACAGAAACCATATTATCATTTCAACAGACAGAAAAATCATTTGATAAAATTCAGCACCCCTTTATAATAAAAATGTTCAACATACTAGGAATATAAATATTATACCTTAACACAATAAAGGCTGTATGTTACAAATCCATAGCTAATACATACTGAAGATGGAAAATTTGAAAGTTTTCCCTCCAAGATCTGGAAGGAGACGAGGATGCTGATGTTCATCACTTTTATTTAACATGGTACCAGAAGTCCGGGCCATAGTAATCAGACAAGAGAAATAAATAAAGCTCATTCAACTGGAAAGGAGCAAGGCAAACAGTCCTTGTTTGCAGATGACATGACCTGGTATATAGAAAATCTTAAGACTCTACTAAAAAAACACTGGAACCAATATTTTAAAAAAGCAATGAAGTTTCAAGATATAAGATCAACACACAAAGACTGCTATTATTTCTATATACTAATAGCTATCTGAAAAAATATATCAAGAGAATAATCCCATTTATAATGCCTACAAAAATAAAACACCTAGGAATAAATTTAGCCAAAGTGGTAAAGTAAAATAATATAAATACCCAAAACAAATAATAAAAACCACCAAAACTCGATGAAATAAAGAAAAAAACACATGTTTGTGAATTGAAAAAATTAGTATTGTTAAAATGCCCACATTATCCAAAACAATCCACAGATTCAATGTAAGCCCTATCAAAAATGTCAGTGCAATTCGTCACAGAATCAGAGAAAAATAATTTTTAAATTTGTATTGAAATACAAAAGAATACAAGCAGCCAAATGATCCTGGACAAAGAGAACAACCTGGAGGCAAAGCTGTGATAAAAGGCACCGCATAGTATAAAAATGGACACACAGAAAAGTGGGACAGAAAAGAGACACACATTACAGCCAAGAATTTGCAATGGGGAAAGGACAGTCTCTTCAATAAATGGTGCTGGGGAAGTTAGGTAGCCACATGCAGAAGGTGAAACAAGATGCTCATTTCTCACCAGCTACAAATATCAAGTCAAAACGGATTGAAGGTTTAAATGTAAGGCCCAAAGCTATGGAAATACTAGAAGAAAATATAGGAGAAACACTTCAGATCCTTGGTCTGGGCAATGTATTTGGTTTGTTTGTTTGTTTATTTTTGGATATGATCCAATATGCACAGGTAACAAAAATTGACAACTGGGACTTCATCAAACTTCAAAGCTTCTGTGTAGGAAAGGAAACAACCAACAAAAGTAAAGAGAAAACCTATCCAATGGAAGGGGAAAATCGCAAACTATTTATCTGGCATGGGGTTAAAATCCAGAAGATAGGAGAAACTCAACTACATAGCAGAAAACCAAATAATCCAATTTAAAAGTGGGCTAAGGATCTGAAAAATGCAAATGGCCATCCAGCATATGGAATAATGTTCAATGTCATTAATCAGTAGGAAAATTCAAATCAAAACCAAAATGAGATACCATCTCACTCCCATGAGAGTAGCTATTATCAAAAAGATAAGAAACAAGAAATACTGACCAGAATGTGGAGAAAGAAGAATACATGTGCACTATTGGTAGAAATGTAGTTTAGTACAGCCTTTATAGAGAATATTGTAGAAGTTCCTTAAGATACTAAAAATGTAAAAATCATCTGATCCAGCAATCCTACTTGTGTGTATACCCCTGGGAAAAATAACATCAGTCTGTCAAAGAGACATCCGCGCTCCCATGTTTATTGCAGCAATACAAAAGCCAGGATATGGAATCCACCTTAATGTCCACAAATTACAAATAGATAAAGAAAATGAATTTATATATATAATACATACACACACACACACACACACACACACACACGGAATACTATTCAGCCATGTAAAAGCATGAAGTCCTGCCATTGGTGTATAGAAAATCTGCAAACCATCTGCAAACAATGTAAATGGACATTATTGTAAATGAAATAAGCCAAGCACAAACAGACAAGCACTTTATTATCTCATTCATAAGTGGTTTCTAAAAAGTTGATCCCTCATAAGTTGAGAGCAGAATAATAGAAGAAATTAGAGAGAACAGGGGAGGAGCAGAAGGGGAGATTGCAACCAATGAGTAAAATGAGTACAATCATATTATTAGAGGAGCAAGTTCTGGTGTTCTATGGCACAGCATGAATAGAATTAACAACAATGCATCATACATCTCAAAATAGTTAGAAGAGATGAATTTGAGTACACTCTCCATAAAATAATGACAAAAGTTTAAGGCAATGGGCATACTAATGACCCTTCGTTGTCACAAACTGGTGGCATACACCTATAATCACAGCTACTCAACTACTCAGGAGACTGAGGCAGGAGGATCACAAGTTTGAGGCCGGCATTGGCAAATTAGTGAGACCCTGTTTCAAAATAAGAATACAAAGGACTAGAAATGTAGCTCAATAGTAGACTGCCCCTGTGTTCAATCCCCTGTACCAGAAGAAAAAGAAAAATTACCCTGAGTTGAATACTATCAAATGTAAGCATGAATCAAAACATCAAAATGTACCTCATAAATTTTACAAATATCATGTGTCAATCAAAAATAAATAAATTAATTAATATAAAAGCCCTTTTATCCATTGGGTATTTGGGTTTTTTTGGTTTGTTTTCTTTTTTGCAGAGAGAAAGAGAGATGTTCTGGAGATACAGTGAACTCTGAGGCTCATTTCAATTTTTCCCTGAATGTGTCATGCTGTCACATACCTCCCTTCTTTTCCAAGCCTGTCCCCTCTGTCCTGAGTGCCCAGCACTTCCTCCTAATAAGAAGGACAAGGTCTGATGTGACCACCATAAGGAAACCATCTTAAGTACTGCTTAAATTCACCCATGACATTGGCAGTGATCCAAGTCCATAAGAACTGGCTAAAATGGTCCATGACATTAGGTACTAGTTAAGTTGATCCATGACATTGACCCATACACAGGTCTAGTCTAGCTATTCTCTAGTTGTTTTATTAGGGAAGTCCCTGTGGTTAGGCTTTTTCCTTCTGAGCAGAAGGCAGGTTACACTTAGCCTGAGTTTTTGTTAGGATTAAACACAATGAATTCAACCACCTAGCACAAGATCACATTTTGTCCATGAGAAACAAATGCTTTCATACATTTCGACATCCTGATTAAGTCACACAGCTCACAAGGAGCATGGCTAAAACTGAGCTTGCACAGTCACACTGGGCTTTTGGGGAGTGCTGGTCAGGCACTCCTGTGGGTGTTCACCCAAGTCCTTTACTCCCAACCTGTGGTGGGTATCAGAGAACTGAGGCTGCAGATCAGTGAAGGGAACTTTCCCATGCCCTCAGTCACACAAAGCACAACATATTTTTTATCTAATTCTGGTAGAATCCCATGTTTACCTGGAATATAGAATGGATGTTTCCTTTTTTTAACTACTGATATCTCATAAATTATGAATCAATTGATATGTTACCAGGTTGATATATTTAGGAAACCTAGACACTTTTAATCATTGCTATTATTTGTTCTGTGACAAGGACAAATTTTTTGGTATCAAAAATTTCCATTGATTTGGGAAGATGATGCAGAAGGAGCACACATCTAAGGCCCCCTCAGCAATTCCGTGAGACCGTGTCTTAAAATTAGAAAAGGTCTGGGGATATAACTCAGAGGTTGAATGCTTCTGGGTCAATCCCAAGCAACAAACAAAAAGAATAGCAGTAATCTCAATAAAAGAAACTCCTTAAGCTTTATTCATTGGTTTGAAAATTTTGATAACATGAATGTATGGTTTAACAATGAAAGGTCTCACAAACCCACACAGATACAGTTATCTTATCCTTGACCAAGGTACTAAAAGCATACACTGGAGAAAAGACAGCCTTTTTTAAAAAAAAAAGGTGCTGGAAAAAAAACTGGTTATTCATATGTAGAAGAACGAGACTAAATCCTTATTCTGCATAAAAGTCAACTCAATAGGGATCAAAGATTTGGAAATTAGACAAGAAACTATGCAACTCTTGGAAGAAAATATAGGGTCAACACCTTCCTCTAGCCTTCCTATTTTGTTGTTGTTGTTATTTGGTGCTGGAGGTGGAACCCTGGGCCTCCTGCATGCTGGGTAAGTGATCTGAGCCACATCCCCAGCCCCTACAGACTTATACACTTCTATTTCCCCTGCCTTAACAACTGCAGAAAATCTCCCCTCGGTGGGCTTTAGAAATGCTGCTCTCTCAGTGATGGAACCCAGTGGCAGACTGTTACTAGCAGGCCAAAAGCCATGGGTTCAATCCCCAGTACCAAAAAATAAAATGAAATTAACAAAATGTTGCCCTCTTCTAATATCAGTTTTCCTTTTTGTTGCTTTTTTTTAAAAAAAATTTTTTTTAAATTTTTTTTATTGGTTGTTCAAAACATTACAAAGCTCATGATATATCATCTTTCATACATTTGACTCAATTGGGTTATGAACTCCCATTTTTACCCCAAATACATATTGCAGAATCGGTTGCTTTTACAAAAAATAAAAATAATAAGAGGCCTGCACTGAGCTGTCTTGTAGGCTGACTTACTCGTACAGATGACAGCTGAGGTCTACACAATCTGTGAAAATGAAAAGTTTCACATCTGTCTCGTCATAGCAACCGGGAGGAGAGCATGAATCCCTCCTAAGAAACAATGAGAGACGTCATGAACTAAAAGGATGAAGAAATTGGGTGAGGTTCATTACAAGCTCTTTAAATGTCTTTCAAGATGTGTGTGTTTTACTTTTCTTATCTGCCCCACATTCCAGTCTCCTTACAAGTGTCAAAATGAACCCCAAGCTCTTTCCTGACAGGAGGAAGACCGACATCAGGAGAGAGTTGGTGGGAAAAAATGTGACTTTTGTCACCAGCATGATCTTTCTCATTTGTGACTCAGTGGTCCTAATTTTATCCAAAGTTGGGCAAAACTACTATAGGGAATCTCAAAAATTCAGTGACATTCTAGAGTCAAGCAAACATGCAAACATGTATTAGTAAATTGGTTTGTCTTAAGCTTATGGTGTAGCTCAGTGGTGAGCACCTGCCTACCATGCACAAGGCCCTGGGTTTGGTCCCCAGCACCAACAAAATAAAAATAAATAAATAAATAAATAGAATTTTAAAAACCCACACAACTGAATTGTCAGAATATAAATTAGGTGCAGGAAGCTGAGGGGCCTGAGTCTCTGAAATCCAGCGCGAACCTCTCTACGCACTTTGCAAGCCTCCAGCAGCACCGTAGCCTCGCGAGACTTCCAGGAGCCCGTGAGGAGTCCGGGCTCTGCGTCTCGCTGCGTGGTGCGTAGGCAGGAGGGGCGCGGAGAGCCGGGATACGCCCCGCCCACATCCGTCCACGGCTTCCTATTCGCTGCCGGCCCTCGTGCGTCGTGACATCACAGCGTACACCTTCCCGGAAGTGCGTGTGGCGGGGAGGGGCGGGCCGGTAAGCGCAAGGGCGCTGGTTCGGTGGAGTGTTGCACCGCTGCCGCGGAAGCGCGGTGAGGCGAGAGGTCGCTCCCTGCGCAGGGCTGCAAGGCCGCAGCGTGGAGGTCGCGTCCCGGCCGCGTCCCGGAGGTGTTTCTCGACCCTTCCCGCCCCGGGTGGTGGGGTCCTAGGACCAGGGGTCACGGCCAGGGTCCCCGGGGGTTTCCTGAGGCGGAAGTGCAGGACGCCGAATGTGGCCCGGCGAGGGGAGCTTGCCCCCATGGGAAACGCCGCTCCTGGGTCCCTGCTTTCCTAGGAACTGCGCGGTCCCCTTGCAGTCACTGAGGTCGGGGTCACGTGGGGGCCCGGCAGCGGTGGCCTGGCTCAGGGGCGGGGGGGGGGAGGACAGAGGGGACAGGGGGGCCGTGGAAGCCGAGCAGAGGGCACGCCGGGGAGGAGACGGGTGAGAAAAGCAGCTAATTTTCACTTCCGAGGAACCACCCCTGAGTCATAAAGTTTCAGGTGCCACTCGGGGTGACCGTGAACCGTTGGGGGAGGCCTGCCGTTCTTGCAAGTCTTCCAGTTAAGTTTTCTGGAAGTCTGCCCTAGGTCCTGAACCTGGAGCCCGCTTCTCAGGAGACAGGACATCAGTGAGCCTCATGGGGCTTTGGGCTACAGAAGTGTACAGCCACCAGCTTAGAGGTGGGGTCCTTCCGGGGGTCGCATGGCCCTCCTTTCATTTGGATAGGAGGGGAGTTGCTCTTTGTCCCATGTTTGAAGTTCCTTGGTGTGCATGTGCTTGCAGGTGGGTGCTTGGGCACCATCTCTCCATGCTCAGGCACCTGTGTCTGCAGCACCGGCCCATCCTGAGCTGAAGCTGGAGTAGGCTGTGCCTTCTGAAGTGGCGGCTCTTCACCATGAAGGTACAGTCTCCAGAGTTCCAGTCCCTTTTCACGGAAGGATTGAAGAGCCTGACAGGTGAGAGGTCCCTTTCTTGCTTTGGAAGCCTGTGTCAAGGGAGAGGCACGGGTTGACCAGCTCGTGTAGCCAAAAGGTACTTTTGTCATTGTTGAGTTAATGAGAAAAGAGAAAGGGGAAAAAATAAAAGACTTTCTTATGGGTAATGGAGAACTACAGTCGGTTCATTAGAAGAGAGGAGATGTTGACCCCATTAAAAGGCCTGACTTAACTGAATGATTCCAAGTCCCATACCTGATGGGATCAGTCCAAATGTGTAGGTACATTTTCTTTTCACCTGGAGGAGGTCACGTTCCTAGGAATGGGAAGTGCTTTATCCTTATTATTAACTGGAGGGCTGGATATTAACCTGGGCCATCCGATGTCAGAGCCCCATGTGTAAACACTGAAGCTCTGTTAAATTGCCTTCTGAGAGAACTGAAGGAAGAAGCAAATAGACATTCCTTTCACTTGTGCACATACAAAATCAATCTAGGAGGGACACTAGATTGATTAGTTATGTGCCCAAATCCTCACTGGCCAGTCTTACAAGTGCAGGATCCAGGAAGCAACCAGTACCTCTATTTTATACTATTTAGGTTCTACTATTTTATACTATTTAGATTGGCTTAGCTCAGTGTCTGATGATGGCAGCATCTCTTTGATGTCGCCACTGTTTTATCAGTGTTGGTCCTTCACATCACCTACTGATGGTGTCTAAGCAGCCTGATGGCTGCATTTCAAAGTCTGGGAGGTTTAGTGGTGCCCTTGTGGGTGCGTTGAGTTTTATGTATGTAGAAGTGAGCTGGAGGGTGCTTTTCAGGCCCAGCTGCTGGTGAGATTTAAAATATGTGGATGATGGGGTTCCACCCCCAGCTTTCCCTCCAGCTCAACCCTTCCAAGGAGGAGCACCTGTGGGGGTTTTTTTGTTTGTTTTTGTATTTTAAACTCCACACATTAATTCTGGTGAACAGAAGATAGAAGAACCATTACTTTAAAACTATCATTCCTATTCCCAAGTTTACGTTCTTATTTTTGAGATTGGATGGTTTCTTTTTAGGCACATTTGAGAGGTAAATGGTCCAGAATTTTTTGTTTTTTTTATGTTCTTCAAGTAGTCTTTTTTTTAATATTTATTTTTTAGTTTTAGGTGGACACAATATCTTTTTTAAAAATTTCTATGTGGTGCTGAGGATCGAACCCAGTGCCTCACACATGCCAGGCGAGCACTACCACTTGAGCCACATCCCCTGCCCCTCTTCAGGTCATCTTGAAGTAGAGGGCTTAAATTTAAGTTTAGTTATGCCCATGGCTTCAGTGTGATTTAATTAGGTTGAATGAAAAATGAGAGAGACTCTTGGACCAGTGGAAGTGTATGACCTATACTTTCTGTAAGCTTTCCTATTAACCCTATTGAAAGGCATAAAGAAAATAATTTTAATAATTATTTTCAGTACATCATATTTTATCCACTGTAGGTGAAATTCTATCATTTCAATATGAAATTTTATACAAATTAGTGAGATATTGTGTATTCTTCTAAGACTTCCAAATTGTCCTATCTTTAACACACAGCACCATCTCAAAATCAGACTCATCACATTTCAGATGCTCAACCACCACAAGTACCTAGCAGTTGCTGTTTGAACAGCACTGACCTAAAAGGTCCAATTTTGGGTTCACTGAAAATTGTCTTTTTATGCAATTCCAGCTACCAGGTTTTTCATTCTCAGTTGCAGAAATTCTCTCAGTGGCCCATCCCTACTCATAGTGCACTTTTTTTTGAGATAAGGTTTTATATATTGATTGCTATAATTTTTTGAACATCTTCTGAGAGTTACATTTGAGTTTCTAAATGCGAGTTTAACTTGTGAATTTTTTTCCCACTAATACATGAAGTCCTAAGGGAGTTAGAACCTTAATAGTATAAAATAGAGGTACTGGTTGCTTCCAGGATCCTGCACTTGAAACACAGGCCAGTGAGGATTTGGGCATGTTGTAGGCTGTGGCAAGAATGCAGTCTTTCCATGCACTGTTACACAGATAGCAAATTGATCACTTTATTTCTTCCTTGCTTCTTTGTAGAGACTTGGGTGCCATGGTAAAATGCAGTGTCCAAAGCCTCCTGATTGGTGCAGTTTAAATGCTCTTGTAACAGTTCTTAAATCCTGATGTTGCCTTGTGTAAAATCAGTTTTTGCAAGAATTCTGGAGGCTAGAATAGTGTGTTATGGTCATGTAAAATAGGTTTGTTGGGTCATTTCATAGGTTTAAGTTTTCCTTGTGTTTTAGTACAACCATGTAGTCTAATGATGTTGAAGGTTATTTCCCCATGCTAGAGCTGAGGCTGAGTTGTGAATTATCGGTGAGTTTTGCCCGAGCTTCATGGCTAGTGTGCTCACCAGGATTGCCTCAGTCACTGAGGTTCCTAGTCCTTGCTGGGTGATGTCAGAAATCCTGTATTTGGGACAGTAGGAGCAGTGAATGCTCTTCAAGTGTGTAGGCTGTTGGAACAGACAGTGTTTCTGGTAGTGATGGTCCTGCCATGCAGGGCTCTTTCCAATTGTCCTTCTGGCTTATCATCCCCCACCTGACGCCGGCACTCAGAATCCAAAATCAAAGGAAGTAGTTCCTGAAAATTTGATTGGAAATTAAAATTAAAAATAGGCAATAATTACAAGAGTTCTGACACTGTATGGTCTTGAGTCAACGTTGTGAACAAGAATGATTAACAATCACTATCAAGGTGTGGTAGTTGGAGCAAATGAGCACAATGGAAGGTATACGTCACAATTAAATACAGTTGTATCAGATGTCATCTTTGTTGAGTGTGTGTGTAGCTTACAGAGGAATGTTGTGTGTGTCCCTGTGTCTGTAGGATGGAGGGTGGAAGGAATCTGTAAGTCTGATAGCGCCTACTCCTTTAGGTTAATGTAGAGTCATTCCTTTGCTATAATTTTTATGACTGCTGTTCCACAAACAAATGTGCTTTTCTCAATTGTATTATTTTTTTTCCTTTTTTATTGGATCTTTATTAGTTATATAGAAAATTGGGATTGAGTTTGACATAATTACAAAGGCATAGAATAGAATTTGCTCTAATTCAGTTCCCAGTGTGGTTCCCTGCCCTCCCCTCTTCCCTCCCCATTCCCTTCTCCCTGACCTGGTCTTCCTGTGTTTACTTTTTCTTTCTTCCTTTCAGGCAGTGTCTTGTGTGCACAGGTGGTGAGGGTCACTGTGGGGTGTTCACGTACAGGGAGGTCACATCCTCCATTGTTCTCGCCTATCCTGGCCCTCTCCTCCCCCTCGAGCCCCTTCCTCTAGTACACTCATCTTTTTTGTTTTGATGGAATCCCTCCTTTTCCATTTCTTTCTCTTTATTCTCCCCCTTATGTTGGACTGGCTTCCACATGTCAGAGAAAAGTGGTATTTTTAAAATCCAGAATTGTGAAGTTTTTAGAAATGGTTTAATATAATCAAAATGACGAATGGATTTCTTTGGGTTCTGTATCTATCTTTCTGAAATGCAGTTTATTGAGTGACCTTGAATTTAAGTTTTCATTTCAGTGAAGCCAGCTGGAGAACCTTAAAAATATCCGCTGTCTGTATAAATTTAATTCTGACCATTTTATCAATTAAACTAGACTCTAATGAATGGAATATTTGTTTTGTATTCTCCTATAGATTCTTTGATAGTGTTTTGCTTTGAAACATGAAAACTTAAGAAAACAGTAGACTTTCCAACAAGACACTCTTTCTAATCGTTACACTGTTGCAGTTCAGTTTATCTGGAGCCCAGGGAAGAATGCTAGGTTTGTTATCCTGAGAAATGGGGAGAGGAGACCATTTTATGTAAGTTGTGTGTATGTCCAAATGTAGTCTGTCTTGGTGGCTTTGACTGAATGCAGTCAACGGAAGATGGGGCTGAAAGTCTTGGGAAGAGTAGGTGGAAGAGGGTGTGGGGTGACAGAACAGAGGGTGGGGTGGGGCTGCATGTTGAGTTGTGGTTGGGCTGCTGGACCTCTGATGAGGGTTGGATGTGGTTGGATACTGCAGTGACCCCTAGCCAGCACCCCGGGGACACACCAGGTGTCCTGGAGCACTTTGGAAAGAGGGTCTTGGGAGTTCTTGAGGATGTGGGTTGCAGAGGTTCTGTAGATGGTTCAGGGAGTGGGGCTTTGCCTTGAACTCATTGCTCTCCAGGTGCAGAAGTGACTTTTGGATGACTTGGTTCTTGCCTAGAAGGTGAGAACATTGAGACTATGTCTTGTCCGTCAGTCAGGAGCAGTCCTCAGTCCTTCTAGGGTGTGTCCTGGACAGAGTTCCCATTTTGTCTGTGTTCAGACATTTTAGAGAGTTGTCTTAACTGTTCTGGGTCCAACGTGGGCAGAAATTGCTTTTGTGTTGTGCAGTGAAACTCTTAGGGTGGCTTGGAGCTGCATCACCCGCAGTGTCGGGCCATAGTGGATGTCTTTTTTGGAGGGTTTCATATGGTGTCATTGTCATGGTAGGGGTTTAGTTATAGCCGCTCTGCCTCGTCCTGTATAGCTGAGTACAGGGATTCCAGCATTCATGTGGTTCTGCGTGGAACATAGAATGGGTTTCAAACAGTAGGCGCAGATTGTTTCTTGAAGGCTGTGGCTATAACATGTACGTTGAGTGGTGGGCTGGTATTTGTAGTGTCATGCACGAACATACCAACTCTCCACGTATTTAGAAAGAGAATTGCCAGAACACTCAAGAGTTTCTGAAGTATGCACGTAAACTCCAAGAAAGAAAGCTTCTTTCTTGGTAATATTCTGGATTGATGTCGAGGCCTTGGGCATTGTGGAATTGGGGTTATTTTCTGTGTTGGCAGAGAAGTCTGCCTGGTCTCTGCCCCCCCAGGTCTCAGAGGCATGCTGCTGCAGGCAGGCCATCGCCCCTTCTGTGGGCCTTGTTCTCATTTTCATGTGGAAGGGCTCACTTTTGTGATCTCTGCTGTCTCTAGTAGGTGGAAAACCTTGTTCCTCTGGTTGTCAGAAAAAGCATATAGAAATAAACATCTTCTGCCATTCCAGAGTTATTTGTCAGAGAGAATCACGAGCTGAGAATAGCAGGAGGAGTGGTAAGGGATCTGCTGAATGGGGTCAAGCCTCAGGATGTGGGTTTTGCCACCACGGCCACCCCCATCGCAGAAGAAGGAGATGTTCCAGGCAGCCGGCATCCGGATGATAAACAACAAGGGGGAGAAGCACGGGACCATCACCGCCCGGGTGAGTGCAGGAGCTGGCGACACATCGCATGAGGCTTTTGTCATTTTAAGAAGTATGATGATGTTTTTGTTGAAAAAGCAAGTAACAAAAAACCTAATAATAGTATCTACCGAGGGTTTGGTCAGAGGCTGTGTCCTGCCGTGTTAATAGCCATGATGTTTAACTGAGCTTGATCCTTAGCTCTTACCTCCAGCCCCGGCCCCCTCTTTTTTTTTTTTAATATAATTTAAAGGAATGCAGTCTAACTGTAAAAAGTATTGGTAGTTTGTTTAAAAAAGAAAAACAAGTCCATATGGTGCAGTTTTTGTTCTTAATTTTGCTTTTGAAGATGCTGCCCTTCCTCCTCTGTGGCTCTTGTCAACAGCAGGCGTGTGGCTCTCCTCCCACCTTCCCAGTGTGTCCCTGTCAGTGTTGGTCAGCCCCGTGTGGTGGGTTGCACTGTGAGGGTGCTCCTGGGTGTGTGGTCCTTCCTGCTGTCCTCTGCGTAGCTCTCCCTGGGCCACGTGCTCGGTGCCACTCTGCAGAGCTGTAAAGTTCTTACCCCAGTGAAGCACACCATGTTTCAGGAACCTCTTCCTTGTTATACCTCCCTTTTTCTGGGTCCCATGTGGGGATCTCTCTTGGTTCTTCCTCTCCTTTGAGTAGGTGAAGCCTGAGCAAGCCCCACATGAATGAAAATGTTTTTATTTAACCCTGAACTGGCTTGGCCCCACTATTATTCCATCTGGGAATAGTTTTCTGTCAGAAAATTTGAGACTTTGTTTTTCAGTTTCTGCTATTGCCACTGAGGAGTGGATCCCATTAGATTTCTCCTTTGCTGGAAATCTGGTGGTTTTATTTTTTCCATTTTGAAGCCTTTGGGTCCTCCCATTGTGGTGTTTTTAATTCCAAGGAGACATCTCTGGGTTTGGGTTTTGTCCTTGTTATGCAGGGCACCACTGGCCTGCCTTATTCCCTTGTTAAGGGCCTTTTCCTCCGGAAGTGTCTTCCTGTGGACCTGGGGGAGGTGCCCGTCTTCTGAGAAGGTCCTATCTTCTCTTTCTCTGTCCTTACGTCTTGTATTTTTCACTTTTGTGGGAACATCTTCACTTGATCTCTCGACCTTTGAATCACATTTGCAACTTTTGTGGCCTTTGTTTTTAAGGGTCTTTCCTGGTGGACAGTCATGCAGTGCTTAATAGGAATACGTGCTGAGAAATCTGATGCTAGGCAGTTCTGTTAATTCTGTGACCCTTGTAGTAGCAAGTACACAAGTACTATAAAAATACCTTGTTTACATTCTATTCTACAAGTTTTTTCTATTAGAAATTCTTTTTTTTTTTTTTGGTTAAACTTCCTTAACTGTTTTTGTTATATACACATTAGCTGAGGCTTCTGCAGGGTCAGGATGATCATTGTCACTGTCTTGGTCCTCTGGGGTAGTAACACATGGAGCTTCCACCTTCTGTGATAATCAGGCCTTCTGAAGTGTCTACTGGTATCTGTTTTATAGCTAACTTTTTTTTTTTTCCGGTACCAGGAATTGAACCCAGGGGTGCTTGACCACCGAGCCACATTCCCAGTTCTTTTTTAATATTTGATTTTGAGACAGGAGCTTGCTAAGTTGCAAAGGGTCTCAGTAAGTTGAGAGGCTGGCTTTGAACTTACCATCCTCCTGCCTCAGCCTCCTGAGCCCCTGATTGTTACCATTTTGAAAACCAGTGGAGCAAGGAGAGGGGCCGTGTATCTTTTCACTTATTCTTGTTTTTAGGTGTAGGTTCACTAGTGGGCTTGAAAAAGACATGAGATCAAATGTCTAGGATCACAGTTCCATGAGTTGATGAAAAGAAAAACTTCTCCCCGTCTGTCTAGTGGTACTGAATATTGATTTTTCTAAAACAATGTATTGCAGCTTCATGAAGAAAATTTTGAAATCACTACACTACGTATCGATGTCGTCACTGATGGAAGACACGCCGAGGTGGAGTTCACAACCGACTGGCAGAAAGATGCTGAGCGCAGAGATCTCATTATAAATTCTGTGTTTCTAGGTAATGTGTGGAGATGAGATGTTTTCGTCCAGTCTGTGGGAGTGCCTCTTAAAGCCTGCGTACTGGAATGTGCTTCACTTCAGGCGCTGTGTCCGGTGTGGCTGAGGGTGTCATTGGCCACAGTCACAGTCCCTGGCTGAGGCTCTGTCTGCGTGGGTCGCTGGCTGGGAACTGGAGATGCCCATGCTGTTGCTTGTCGTGAACATTGGGCGATCTATTAGCTGTGAATGGTTGGAACGGTGCCTGGCCCCTCCTGGCCTGTGGCTTCCTAGTTGCATCTGCACAGTGGGAGCTGACGTGTCCCACCTGGGTCTCTTCTGCCTCGTGCACATGCCTCCTCTCTGTCCTGTCCCTGTTCTTGTGCGGTGGCATACCACGGGGATGACTTTAGTTCTGTTTTGTTGTTGTGCCTCCACAGAGACTTAGATGGCTTCTTAGTATTGCATCTTAGGAATCACCAGTCATCAGGGGTAGTGTGTGGGGTGAGACCTGTGTGTGGTCTTCCGTGTCAACAGAAGTGATGTGAGTTAGGCCAGTGTTTTGAACCATTATCGATACATCATTTTTTGAATTCTAAGTAAGATTTGTGTCACGGGTCGGGAAGGACAGTTGTAGGCTGAGTGTGGGATCCCTTGCTAACTACCTGATGACAGATGCCATTTCTAGTCCCCTTGGGGTCTGGGCACACCCATGGGTACCTGATGTGCTTTTCTGTTATTTAACTCAGAAAAGCCTCATTTAGTGGGTTTCCCATTTGACAAGTGAAGAAAGTGTCAGAAGTTCAATACAAAGTTCAGGTCGGAGAGCCAAGATGGGGCTCGCATTTGTACAACTTGGATTTATGACCAGGGCGCCCAGCGAGTGCACATTTTCTCTTCTTACAGTGAAGGCTTCGCACGTGGGCTTGTTTCTTCCTTCATCATTCATGCTGTGACTGCACCGAGTGATGCAGTGTGCATGGTTTCACCTAGCTGACCTCTTGTAAGCATAGTTAAAGGGAAAGTGCATATTGTTTTTTGAGATATTTTACAAAACAAAAGCCGTTCTGGGTGCCGTGGCTTTATAGCATTGCTGAACCCTTACAGTGTGCCAGGCGCTGCTGAGAGCACATTACCTGCCTTCAGTGACCCTGGCAGCTCTGTGAGGAAAATCTCGGTGTTGAACCCAGGGTGCTTGGCCAAGGTGCACATCTTCTAAGTGACAGGATCTGGATCCTGACTGAAGCCGCAGGGCTGTTCAGGGGATACTGTTGACCAGGGCGTCTTTATTTATAGGAGATGGAGAACAAACAGAACCTCTACATTCTCTTTGTATTATAAAACCAAAAAGAAATTCTGAAAGAGTTGTTTTGTTTTCATAATAATCTCTCCTCCCCACTCTGCTCAAATATAGTATGCTCTGTCTCAATCTTATTGAAGAATTGCTCATGTATATTGCTTTAAGAAACAGAACCAAAATTATTTCCTCCCCTTAAACTGTATATTGGAAAAACTTGAGTTGCTGGGAGTTAAATTTTCATTTCTCTGATAGTGTCAATCTTTTACTCCCTGGTCAGATTTCATCTTTTTTCATCATTAATGTGCATTAAACCAGATCATATCTACCAATCTTGCTTTATTATATAATCATCTTGTTCCCTCAGTGAGTCCAAGAAGGTCACAGTGGGGATCTCTATGCTACATGTTTGTCAGTGATTAATGGAAATTTCCTGTGATAAGCAGCACAGGATAACCATGGGATTATCAAGATTCTTTGTAATTGGCTTTAATTATATTGGTCCAGTGTGGCAATCTGTTGTCTGTTGAGGGGATGGATAAAGAAAGAAGAAGAAATAAAAATACCACACTGATAGTTACTTCAAGCAGAGTTGGGTGCGTTTTGTTGCAGCCTGTGGCATGATAAGCAGGTGCAGAGGCAGAGGAAGAGTGGGAGGATAGAGTTGTAAAGTTCTAATATTTCGTGTGCAGTGATATAGTATTGTTTAGCTGTAGACTTGATGAATTTTGTATTATATATTCTATGCCAACAACTAAAAAATTAAAAAGAAGTATAAATTAACCAAGAACACAGATAAAATTGAATTACAAAAATAAGTTAAGAGCAGATACAAAAAGAGGAAAACAAAGAGCAGAGAGCAAATTAAATAACAGACAACTAGCAAGGTGGTAGATTTAAATCTGATCATATTAATATGTTAATTTGATATCAATAGTGTTGCAACATTAATATATTTAATTTTTAAGGGAAAATCTGTTAGGAATGTAAAATGATACAGTCACGTAGGAAACAGTTCAGCAGTTCCTCAAAAAGATACCATATAACCCAGCTATTCTACTTCTAGATATATGCTGAAGAAAATTGAAAATACATGCTCACACAAAAAGTTGCATGTGAACATTCATAGCAGCACTATTCACAATAGCCATAAAGTGAAAACATCCAAAATTCCTATCAATTAAACAACTGGATAGATAAAATGTAGTCTATCCATACAATGGAATGTTATTCAGTCATAAAAAGAATGAAGTGTTACTACATGGTATAACATGAATAAGCCCTCTAAATATTATAAGTGAAACAAGATAGATACAATAGACAAGATATTATATGTGCATTTATATGAGATACCCAGAATAGTCAATTCTATAAGGACAAAAAGTAGGTTTTAAGGGAATGGACAGAGAAGATCATTGGGATTGACTACTAATAGGTATGAGTTTTGTGGGGGGAAGGCAATGAAAATATTTTGGGAGTAAATTGTGATGATAGTTGTGCAACATTGTAAACAGTCTAAAAATCACTAAACTCTATACTTTTAAATGATTGAAATGGTGAATTTTTTTGTGAATTTTATTTCAATTTAAGAGACTTGCTTATATCCTGTCCATGAGAAACTTACTTTAATGAAAAGACATTAATTGTCAAAGTGAAGAGTAGAAAATTGTATCTCAAAACACTAGACAAAGGAAAGTTGGAGTGGCAATTTTAATATCAGAAAACTGGAGTTCAGAACAGGAATATTTCCTGGGATTAAACAAAAGAAAAGTAAATAACAATGAAGAGATCTACATACACACAAATGCTAAGATTATGGGTACCCAGCAAAATATCTTCAGAACACAGGAAGAAAAATCTAATATAATTGAAAAAGATATATAAAAATCCAATTATGTTTGGTAATTTGAACACTTTTGTCTTTGTAATCAATCATTAAAGCAATTGGAACAAAAATCCATAAAGAATTAGAAGACCTATACGATACCAACAACAACCTTAACCTAATTGATATTCATAGAACACTTCTTCCATGCAGCAAAGTATTCATTCTTTTCAAAAAAATGGCAAACATTCTCCAAAATAGGTGATATTCTGGGCCATAAAATGAACAACAGAATTAAAAGAATTAAATGTGTATGTTTCCTGATCAAAACAGAATTAAAGTACAAATAAACATTTCTCAAAAAATGTTTGGAAAAAAAATAAAACTCTTCTAAATAGTCAATGAGTCAAATTTACAAAGAAAATAAAAATATTTTGAATTGAATGTAAGAGAAAATCCAATATATCAGAACTACTGGGATACAGATAGGGCTGCCTTTGAGGGAAATTTTAGCATTAATTTTATATTAGAAAATTAGAATTTGATTAGAAATTAAAGATCTGGTCTTTTATTTTAATTAAGAATAAATTTCATGTGGAAAGGAAAAGTAGCTAGTATCACAAAAGCAAAAATGAAAAGAACAAAGTTGAAAAACTCTTGCTACAAGATTTTGAGAGTACTATAAATACTCAGGTAATCAAGATAGTATATTATTGCTTGAAATATAGATATATACATCAATGGAATCAACAGTAAAAAAAAATCCTTGGATAACACAGTCCACTTATTTTCAATAATAATAGAAAAGCAATTCAACAGACAAAAGAGTCATCATTTTTTCAACAAATAATGTGGAAAAGCTGCAGATACATTTCAAAATCAAAACAAAATCTCAACCTATACTTCACACCATAAACAAAAATATTTGGTCAAAATGGATAATAAATACAAATGAAAAATCTAAATCTATAAAGATACTGTTTTGTGACTTTAGTTTATGCAAGTATCTCATAGTCAGATATCTTCATCAATAATTTCATGTACCATAAGAGAAAAAATTGACAAAAATTTTTCATCAAATTAAAAATAAATTAAACTTCAACATTTCAAAAGACTAAGGTGAGAACATTAAAAAACAACAAATAAGCAATAGACTGGGAGAAAGTATTTGAAAGTTATATATTATTAAAAAGATCTCATGTTCTGAATATGTAAAGAATTCTAAAAACTCAATAAGAAGAAACAAACAACCCAGAAAAAAAAGTTTTGTGAAAGATGTGAATATGTTTTACATATAAAAAAGGACACATGTATAATAAATAGACACATAAAAAGATGTTCTACATCAGTAGTGCTAAGATAAATTCAAATTAAAACATAACATGATTCTACTACACAACTATTAGAATGACCAAAAAAGAAACCCCCTCAAAACAAACAAAACTAGTTTATAACAATGCCTGTGATGATATGAAGCAAAGTGGAATCCTTATGCATTATTGGTAAGAATTTGAAAATGGTATGCATTTTGAAAATGAATTCTCAATTTTTAATTCAAATTCAAATTTAAATAAGCATATTATATGGCACAGCAATTCAATTTCTAGATATTTACCCAAGAAAAAGCAAAATATGTTTCCACATAAAAACCTGACCATGCATATAGGGTAATAATATTCATCTCATTCCACTATCCTTCCCTATATACATGTATGATTACACTACTGGTTTGACTCTGCACCATATTCAGCCAGAGGAAGAAGTTGTGCTCCATTTGTGTACAATGTGTCAAAATGCATTCTACTCTCATGTATAACTAATTAAAACAATGTTTTAAAAATCTCACCATGATTATTTTTACAGCCCGTCTATTCAAGATCACCAAAAACTCGTAGTAAGTCAAATGTATTATCATGGTAGCAAAAAGTGAATCCAATTCATATGGCTTTCAACTGGTGAATGAATAAGTAACTCATAATTTATGCGATGATTCAATACTCAGCAGTAAAAAAGCACAAATGAATGATAAGTGACTAAAATGCATAATGCTAAATAAAAGAATCTAAGCACACGACTCTGTATACTATGTAATTTCACTGACATTATATGACATTTTTTAAAAGGCAAAACTAGAGGGACAGAAAAAAAGATCTGTAGTTGCCAGGGTCTGAGGGGATGGAAAAGGGTGGATCACTCAGGGGGATTTACAAATTTGGAGGAATAATAGAACTGCTCTATATCTTGATCATAGTGGTAGTTTGTAATTTTATGAAGTTGGCAAAACTCACAACTATATAGTTAAAATGGCAAATCTTCAACTGTAGAGATTATTTATTGAGATCATATCTCAATAAACCTGGATTTAAGAAAAACTAATGGAAGAATTAATATGGAATAATTAAACAATCTCCCCCAAACAGGAAAAAAAGGGGGGCAGATAAGATAAATCAAAAATAAAATAAGCATGATGGTAAAGTCAATTACATGAGTAATTACATGAAATGCAAATATACTGGATTCCCCATCTAAAAGGCCATGATTACTAGACCAATTTTTTTTTTAAAAAACAACCCAAGTGTATTCTCTTATGCTTTAAAAATAAATACATAAAGTGATTGAAATCCTAAGAATGAAAAAAAAAATATTATCATGAAAACACTAACTTAAAGTAATTCTATGTGACCATATTAATATCAAAGAAAGTAAACTTAAAGGCAGGAAACATACTAGAGATAAATAGTGGCATTTCATAAAGATAAAGAGGCCAATTCACCAGGAAATTACACCAGTCTTAAATTTTTATATCTGTAATAACAGTTTCGAATAATATGGGCAAACATTGATAGAAGTAAATCAGAAATTGACAAATCTCCAATGGTAGTTTAATACACCTAAGTCTGATACTAGACACATGAGAAAAAACTCGATAACAAACATGAAAAATTGTACAGAATATTTGAGCAAAATGACTAACCAAATGTATTTACTTGAGATATTTGTAGAACACTGCATCCAATAACTTCAGAATGAATTTTTTTCAAGTGCACATGAAATGTTTTCAAAATAGACAATACATAACACAACATAACATAACACAAGCCTAAACAAACTTCAAAAACTTGAAACCATAAAAGGATATATTCTCATACTATGGTGGAATTAGAGTAGAAATTAATTAATAGAAAGATAACTAGAAAATCTGAAAATGCTTGGAAATTAATCAATGCTTTTCCAAATGACCTAATAGTCAAGAAATCACAATGAAAATTGATAACAAAAATGCAACACATCTGGGGCTGGGGTTACTCACCCAGCATGTGTGAGGTACTGGGTTCAATCCTCAGCACAACATAAAAAAATAAATAAACAAAGGTATTGTGTCCATCTACAACTAAAAAAAAAAATTTTTTAATGCAACACATCTAAATTTATGTGAGCAAAACAATGTAGGCTGAAGAGTGATTTATTCCCTTTCTAAGCTCCAAATTTCTCTGCCTGCCTATTCTGAAAATGGAATTGGGCCCTTTAAATATTTTTCTTTGCCAACTGGAGCTTTGTCATTAGAGAGCACTAGAAGTACCTTGTAGGAAGAAAGTATTTTGCTTCCTGGTTTGGGTGTGTGTGTTAGGCAAGCTTCTCCAGCGCTTGTTTGTTTTTGTTTGTTTGTTTTTTCCTTCAGGACCAAATTTCTACAGTGAACAGAGGCACTTTCCCTTGGCACCGGCCTCAGGTAGTTGTATAGCAGTGCCCCCAGTAAAACACCTCCCCACTAACATCTTTTGCTGTCACTCCAGAGGGTATCAAGGGCCCCCTCCCGGCCCCCTGCGCCATGCCCCTCACACACTAGTCCACGCCCCCCCCCACCCAGCGGTAGATGTAGTGCAGTCTGCGAGGGGCCGCAGTGCTGCTGCGTGCACTGGGCTGCTTCGGGGCTGGCAGGGCGGCGGCAGCAGCGGCGGGGTGGCGGCAGCAGCGGCGGCGCGGCGGCGGCGGTGGCGGCGGCGGCGGCGGCGGCGGCGGCGGCGAGTAGCGAGTGGCGAGTGGGGAGTGGGGAGGAGTGGGGAGTGGGGCGGAGCCTGGGGCTGCAGCAGCGTGGGGACCTCGGAGTAGAAAGCCCTGGGGACAAGGAAGGAAGGAAGGCCGGGCCGCCAAGTCTCCCAGCAGCCTTCTCCTCGGATCTGGGGGGAGCCTGCCCCAACACCTCGTCTTCAGACGTCCCCCTCCTCACCCCCCAGCCCCGGCCGCTGACGGGAGGAGTCGGCGGCGGGGGGCGGGGGGGCTGAGGGGTGCCGCCATGCCTCTGCCGCGGTGAAGCGCCGGGCCGTGAGGAGCCACTCGGTCTCCCTGGTGATGTCCCCCAGGCGGCAGGCGAAAGCGAGTTACTCGAGCCCTGGGGTATAGGCCTAGCTTATCCAGCTTCCTTCCTCCTCCTCCTCCACCCTTCTCCTCCCCTTCCCCTCCCCTTCCCGTCTCTTCCCTCACCCTTCCCCGCGCCGCCATCTTCCCTCCCTCCCTCTCCCCACCCCTCCAGCTGTGATGGCAGAGGAACAACAACAGCCGCCACCACAGAAGCCTGATGCCCATCAGCAGCTTCCCCCCAGCGCCCCCAACTCGGGGGTGGCTCTGCCAGCCCTTGTGCCTGGGCTGCCAGGGACAGAGGCCAACGCGCTGCCACACAAGATCAAGAACTCCATCTGGTAAGAGGATCCTCCATAGGTGGGGTGAAAAAGCCCAGGCACATTTCTGCTGCAAAGGGGCTGGGGGGGCTGCGGATGAGGAGGCTGATGCATTCATTGAATGTGGGTTTCCCGACTTGGGTGCAAATTTGTAGGACCTCTGGTGGTGTGAGGAGTTTGTGTCAACCCCTGGTCTCCTTAGCCAAAATATGCTTTTACCCAGTCCTCCATTGTGAATGCAGATAAACAAGTTATTTGTGTTTTTCACTCAGTATAGAGTAATATGGGTCAAAATTAAGTAATTATTGCATGATGATAACATGAATTTGTAACTGGGAATGTGAAATGTGTTTACTCCTTTTTGTAGTCATAGAGGGAGGAAGAAGTGCATTGTGAATTTTCACCAAACAGACATTGTGGGCAAGAATATTAATATGCAGCACAAAACCTAATGTGTCTCTTCCTTTTAGTTGGTTTAGCTGGTGTTTCTGGATGTTTTTGCCTCCTTTATTCTCACATTGAATTTCCCTTCTAGGGAGCTTATAATTTACATCGATTGTAAATAAATGCTTCTTTAATATGAAATATTTTAAAGTAGTAGTTTACACTGTAAAGTGAATTTTTAATTTATAAAGTGGGAAATCAAATAAATGTCTTGCCATTTTGTGTAATTAAAATAAAGAAAAAAGATAGAAACTACAGATGAAACATTCTTGCTGTTCCTGTGTTTTCCTGTATGAGAATTTCCAATATTTGAGCATTAGATTGAGCTCTTACAGACTGGTAGCAGTCTTAATAATTAAATACATTAAATTAAGTTCATCTTCTGTTAGAGCTATTGCAAATATTCTTTGAACCTGAACTTGCATTGTTTTGTAGGATTTTTTTCATTAACTGACACTTTTTTTAAAAGCATAGCACTATTTTTTAAATGGAAAGCAATATTTGGAATTTGGTCTAAGAGATTGCTTTTAATAGAAATTTAAAATAGAATTAAATGTCATGTTTAAAAAAAGGCTTAACTTTGAAAATGAACCTTGCAGGCCCATCATTTGAATATCACTACTAAAATAATGAAAACCGCTTAATTTTATATTGCATTTTAAAAACAAACAGAGCAACTGGCATTGCACTTACAGTATTTACACATTTAAGAACAGTGAATTTTTAAATATAAAATTAAGGTTTGTGTTTTAGAAATTTTCATTATTTTCTTGGCATGCATCCATGTTGTCATGATGCTAGTATGAAGTAGGTCAGTGCAGGCTTTACTAGTTTCATACTATGCAGTAGTTGGCAGTTGAATATCTTAAATTCAGTTTTAATTTTAAAATGAAGTGTAAATATTTTAAAAGATTTTTTTTGGCTTGCCATATTGTGGCAACTTGAATAGATCAGATATATACTTCTCTGTTGGGAGGAAGCAGAGAAAGCAGGCTTTATTTTTCAGTGGACACACTCACTCCTTTTTAAAAAATGAATTACCTCCTGTCAAATGAAGAGATGGTTCTTTTCCTGCTTATCGTCTGTATTTCCACAAAACCATGTTGTTTTGTACCACTATATGATGTGACTTAGTGTCCCTGAAATCTGTAAATTGAATGAAATACCTTGGTAAAAATTTGGATAGGGACATCCAAGTTAAAGTACTTAAGTCTTTTAAGAAAGGCAGATTTTTTAAAGTTGAATTGGTAAGATATATTTTAATATATTGTGTGTACTTATGAGGAAAGAATCTTTATACTTTTAAAATAATTGAATTGTATAGGCATTTAGTAAAATGTTTGTGTAATGAAATGATGATAGTAGAGTGCTTTTTAAAAGTAAATAATGCAATTTAATTATCATTTTATAGATAACAGGACATGTGCACATCCCAATTATGCTGACTTTAACATGAGAAACACTTCTGAAGTAGAGTGCACTTCAGTTTTTGGTACTTGCTGTGAAAAACTAAATGGCAACAAACATCTTAATCCCCATATATACCATTTTGTATCTTTATTTTAAAATCATAATGACTAGCATTATTAGCATTTAATTGTCAATTTCAAAAATTATTTTTACAAAAATTATTTCCTTGTATTTAAAACTGAAATAATATTAATCATAAACATTATTGAATATACTTAATACATAGTGTCATACAACTGGATTTTTATCATTGGCCAAATAAGTGTATAAAATAAAGGTGTTAAAAAATGAAAGGTCCTTCACTACCATCTTGTAAGAAATATGTACATTCTCAATATTTGAAAAATTTATCTATTTAAGTATATGTGTGTTAAATTTAAATCATTTTTAGTAGATATGACTGCATGTCATTAGGTATCTTATTTCACATTTTTGAGACAAGTCTTTTTTACCAGTTTTTTTGATCACCTGATAATGTTCTGAGGCATTATTAGTTTTCTATTATATCCTTTATCATTCTTTGGTACCATTAATATTAAGGATTAAAATTAGATTCAAAATACATGTGGCATTTAAAAATCATCAAATGAGTTTTTCATTTAGGTTGATCAGTTTTTAAATTACTGAGCTTGCAGGTCACAAACAAGTCTGTACTTGTCCTCCTACTCTATAAATATAAATATAGTTTGTGATGTAGGCCTTCAGTTGTACAATGAGTTATTTATTGTTGTCAAATGTTGTTTTGAGGTTTACCATAAGTAATCAGGTATTTGTGTGGATCTTCCTATGGTGCACATTATTTCCAGACACTTCTACTTGATATATATTTGGCATTTATACAGTACTATTTGTCAGATCTTATTTTTTTCTGCAGCATATTTTGAATTGGTGAGAAAATTATTTCTTCAAATTAATATTCTCATTAAGATGGATTAAAAAAAATTCTGCTAAGCATAAGAATTTGGAAGCTAGAATAGCTTTTATTAAAAAAACTCTTAAGAGTAATTAATAGTTTTAAAATGACAAGTTATCAGAATCACAAAGAGGCAACAAATTATAATGTGTTCTAGAATTAGTTGCCTGAATTTGCCACCCATGTAATCTAACCTTTTGAAACTGTTTCCTTTTTCAATAAAATAGAAATAGTAATAGTGCTTACCTTGTAGAGTTACAGTGAAGATTAAAAGAGGTAATTCAAATAGAACACTTACTGTAGAGTCTGGCACATGGTAGTACTTGATAAATGTTGGATGTTTGTTTTTTAACCACAACAAAATTTAAAGAACCATTTCACTTTAATACACCATCTATAAATACGAGGTTATGTCATTTGTTCCTTATTATTATATTACTGTATTTCTTTATTGTGGTGGAAATAACCCTGATGATAGGTTAAGGAAGTGTTTTCCAGGCAATGGAAATATTACAGTCATCCCTTGGTAGTCCTGGGAGTTTGGTTCCAGCACCACCTCACCCCTTCAGATATAAAAACTGCAGGTGCTCAAGTCCCTCATAATAAAATGGCATAGTTTTTTTATATAACCTACATATATCCTCCCATCTGCTGGAAGTAATTTCTGAATTATATATAATAACTAATACAATGTAAATGCTATACAAATAGTTGTTATATGTTTAGAGAATAATGACAAGAAATAATGTTTGCACATTTCAACAGACACAATTTTTAAAAATATTTTTGATCTGTGTTTGGTTGTACAAATGCATGTAGGACCTACAGATATGGAGGGCAAAGGCTGCATGCAGAGAGACTAAGTAGCAAAAGTGCAGTAAGTATAGTAGAATATAACAGAAGAGGTTAGAGGTAAAGGCGAGGTAGATTTGTATAGGATTTTGCAGTTATTATAAGCACTTAGACTTATGCTTTTACTCTGATCAAGATGGACATTATCATTGGAACACTCTGCAAAAGAGTGATGAGGTGACTGATCCTTTAAAGGCTCACTCAGTTGCTGAGTTGAGAAGGGTAGACTGTGGAACAAGAGCAGTAACAGAGAGGCCAGACTGGGCTGGATTACTAAAATTTTACACTAGGTATGTATATAAAAGATGAAATAAATACATCAAAATACTAATAAGGACTGAACTTAGGATATCCTAGTTATCTATGTGTGGCCTTATTTATACTTTTCTGTTTTCCAAAATTAGTCTTTTTGATTAGAGGGATGAACTTGAATATATTAATTACAGTATTATATGTACTGTTACTAAATTTGAAACACTCGCCATCAATAAGACTAAATGTTCATAATCTGTCTACAGGAGTACAGTGAAACATCAGTAATTTTGAATAAATGATCTAAATAAATAAGGGAGAAGTGAGAATTAGGGAACAAACATTTTATACATAGATCAGTTATTTTAAATTTCATATAATGGAATTAAAATAGGATATATTAATGGTAGAGGTCCTATTTTAAAGAAGATGCAAACAATTATGATAATATGACAGCCTTACTAATTACCCTGGTTTCCTCTTGCAGTAGAATTTTATAAATTACTATTTTGAAATCTCATATTCTTATTTAGGTGATTGCATTTAGATAGTGGTTTTAAATAGACCACTTCTAATTGAATTTATTCCTTCCTTTCTTTACCTGTTGTCTTTTTGCCTGGTCTACTCTCTCCCAACCCTAGCTCCTTCTTCTAATCTTTCAGAGTTCAGCTCATTTTGCTACAAAAGGGACCTTTCCTGAGTCTGTTAAATCCTATCACTCTCATCCCCTCAGTTCTAATTCTTGTTACTATTACATTGCAGTGGTAATGAAATCGTTATTTGTATAATTGTGTGGTTTCCTTTGTTAGAATATTAGCACCATAAAGATGGGTTTGTATTTCTCCTACTTACAGATGTTTCCTCATTGAATAATGAATACATAGGGGAACAGATAATTAAACTTACTGTTACACTTGTTTTAGAGTTTAGTTGAGGGTCTGGTGCAGTTTTTCTAATATTCCTCCTCCCACAGTCTACCCCCCATGTAGTTTTTTATGTTATAAGTAAGTGTATTTAAATTTTTAAATGAAAACAACAAATTTAGTATTTTTGCTTAATGTTCAGTGCTTTTAATAAAAATATATTGAATTTCTTTATGATTTCTCATTGGGAATGAAAAAGAAAAAAAATCAACTTTGGTAGCACTGCTACACTTTTAAAACTTTTTTAACCTCTGGACTTGTCAGATTAGTATAGCCTGACTTTTGTTGAAAACAAAGTAAGGAAAGTCTGGTATATTGATAGTTACAACATTTAACTGTGATCCTAAAGGCTTATTCTGGAAGAGTACAGTTTCTTTCTAGAAGACCATTTCCCAAGAGTTTAATTAGCTCAGCATTTATGTTTTTAAAATTTAATTGTATTTTAATTGATAAATAATAATCACATATGTTTATGAGGAGCTTTATGATATTTCAGTACGTGTATACAATGCGGCATGGGCAAATCAGTTTAATTAACATATCCATTACCTTACATATTTACTGTTTGAGGAAGAGAACATTTAAAATCTGCTCTTCTGGCAATTTTGAAATATACGTCATCTTTGACTGTAATCACCTTGCTGTGCAGAAGATCACCAGAACCACTGTTATCTAACTGAATACCCTTTTTTCTAATACCTCCCTTTTCTTCTTCCAACACCTCTCTAGGACTTATGTCTTTCTCAATTCTTTAAATAATGTTTCTGATTACATTTACTTATTTATAGCATACTGATGTTTTTATTCGATATTTCTTTCTCCCAAGGGGTTTTTAGAGTTTAAAAAAAAAAAAACTCAATAGAACACCGATGAATTTCTTATATCCAAAAAAGATCAGAGGAATCTCCAGTCAAAAAAGAAATAGTTTGTACCCCCACTCACATCCCGGTGTTGGGTGCCATTCTTTGGGGCTATGGTTTCGTTTTTATGTTCTTCCTTTGTGAAGGGTTTCATATAGTATATGTATAACTATTTATAATTTTAATTCCGTGTGATAAAAACAAATGTTCAGGTACCAATTTGAATACTAGTGGGTAATTTCTATCAACGTCATATGATTGTTTTGTTAAATAACAGAGCTTAGTTTTTTGTTATTGTTGTTTCTTTGTTTTTTCCATACAGGAAATTGAACACAGGGCCTTGCCATGATAGTCCTGCGTAGGACTTAATGTAATACTTAAGTTTATTTTATATAGTTTTCTACATATCTATTTTCTTGTTGCACTTTGATTCTACCCCCCATTTAAATCTGGGTTTTTTTTCTCAGTTCTTATCATCAATGTTTTTTTGTTTTTGTTTTTGTTGTTTTCTTCTCTCCTTCAGTTCTGTCCTGAAATTGAGGACCCAGTCTTGAGCTTCTTAAAAATAATGATCAGGGTTTCTTACTCAGCAGTCTCCCTGAGGTGATCTTCCTTAGTGCATTACCCTTCCCAAAGTTATTCCTAGCTTTTAGTACTATTGGGTGACTTCCCTCTTGGTAATGAATGTACTACACTTGAAAGTTTACACCTGTACTTCCTCTCAGTCTTCATTCATCACATCTCCTCGTCACTACTATAGGTAGAATCTACTTTAGGTGTCCCAAATATCTGCATTAATCTATTATATCTGCTTACTTAAAATGTGTATTGTATAAATATGGCTCACCTTTCCACATAGCCTAAAACTAGTCATGAGATAATATCTTATAAATTATGTAAAGAAATACTTCCTCAAACACTTGGATTAATATTTGTAATGAAAAATTCAGGACCTCCTCGTGTGTGCCACTGCACCCAGCACATAAATTCTTTTGATAGAATATTAGTGATGTGAAAAAAAAATGCAGTACTCATATTCACAACTAGACACAGGCATGCACATACACATGAAACCCCAGTCTTAGGAAAATAATGGAAGCAGAATATGCCAAAATGTTGCTTTTTAATAATGTAGGGAGTAGTGCTATGGTTGATTTTCAAAAAATTTTTCTTTTCTTTTTTATTTGCATTTTATTTTATTATATTTATTTTATTTTATTTGCATTTTTATATGTATTTTGAGCATTTCTTAAATGAGCAGTTACTTTAAGAAACTTTATTTGTAAATTGCTTACAGAATCGATTCCAAATACCTCCAAATTTCTTTCCATCTTGACTTTTCTCTTTATCTTCTCTGTCTTACTTTCTTCCACTCACATTATCTCAGTTCATTCTTCAAAACTTTAAAAATTTTGATGGGAAGGCCTGCAGCTTCTTCATTTCACGGCATGACCCACCATATTTCACTTGTATTAGATCCAGCTGCATCATACATTTAGATTATTTGCATACATCTGAAGGATATTCTTAGACTTCAAACCCTTGCCTAATAGGTAGGGAGTAATTTGGACTACATGCTCTTCTCTTAAAACTCTTGTCATTATTCTTCCATATCTTTTCTTTGGCTTTGGCTCTACCTGTAGCAATAATTTTTCCTTTGTATTAAAAGATAGCTTTTATAAGATCATAAGCAAGCCCATCCCAGTTTATTTCATACTTTCCAGTTTTCTTCACCTATTTTATCATGTACTTTCAGTGAAGCATTTATCACAGTTTGCATGCACTGTATTTTTAAAAATGTTATTGCATTTTTTAATACTTCTACTTTATTTATTTATTAATTTATTTTTATGTGGTGCTGAGGATCTAATCCAGTGCTTCACACGTACTAGCCAAGTGCTCTACCACTGAGTTACAACCCCAGCCCCACATGAACTGTGTTTTTAAATTGTGTATATCTTTTTGTCCCACTAGATGTTGAACTCTCATGGGCAGCAACTGTATGTTATTCATCTTGTATATCTCACAGTGCTATGTTAGCAAACATTTATGGTCTTAAGTTGATATAATTCATGATTTAGCACAATTTAAGTCATTAATCAGAATGATGTTTTACTTCATTTTCACCTACATACACTTCTCCTTTTTTGATATGTAATTTTAATTCATCATCTTTTTCAAAAGAACATTTATTTTGTACTAAAGCAAAAGCACATTAACTGTAGAAAACTTTAAAATACAAAATTATTTCAACCACAGCATATTTCTGTTTCTTTTTTTAATACACTTTTGTTTTAGTCTAGTCTAAATCATGTTGCATAATATATCCTTCTCTAATAGTTGTGTAATCATTCAACAAATATTAATTAAGCACCTACTATCAGGAAGGTATTCTAAGATTATACCAATAAACAATGTAATGGTAATACCAATAAACAAAGTAGTCAAAATTACTTGCTTTCATAAAGCTTATATTGTAGTGGAGGGAGACATAGTATACAATAAAAATATACATACTAAGTGATAGGATGATAAATTCTTTGAAGAAAAATGAAACAGTTGAATAGGAAGTATATGTCAGGAAGAGAATTACAGTTTTAAATAGATCAGTTGGTACAGGAATTTTCATCAAAATAACTTGTAAACAAAGACCTAAATTTTTAAGAGAACTATGTGTTGTCCGAGGACAAAGCATTTATTTATAGTGGTGGAACATAAATGTCCACAAAAAGAAAGCTTATTATTTTAAAATTATCTAAATTTTAATATATAGCCATACAGATCCTATTATCATTTAATTATTACTTGAGGAATTGTGTTAAATAAAACTAATTTCATCCTAATCTTAAAAAATATTTGATATACATGTATATGGATATATATAAATATATATGTGTAAATAGAATACATCAGAAATTAGCACCATTTTATTTATGGTTTACAATTTTTTAAATGTGTGTGTTTTTAGGTTTTCTTAATGAATATGTATTAAGATTATAAAAAGTACTAGAAATTAATTTTAGTACATACTAACTTCAGGTTCCTGTTAATGGAATAATGGGTATTTAACTACGCTCTCTCCAGAATCAACTGTAAAGCATGAAACACTTGGTTTTATTTAGCATCTAATTAGCAAAGCACAGTGCTTAGATACTTAAAAGAAGGGAAACCCAAGAAGTGAGCTCATCCTAGTATCCATACTAAGTTCAGGGAAGCAAAGCCCAAATACAACTAGCAGGATGGAAGAAACAGTAATTAGTGTACTGCTAAAGTGGTTGGAATTTGTGAGTCTAGGTATTGGAAAGAAGGAAACTTCTTACAGAGTTTCAATAATCTTTATAGGGGGTCTCTCTGATTTTTTTGCCTAAATATTGAACTCCATGTGTGCAGGACCACTCTCTTAAGAATGGGTACTAGGACTTCAAAGGAGATTCTGGAGATCACACAGTGCTGAGAAACTTTTTCAACCAGCCAGATTCAAAATCCTTGCTTACCACCCTGGGTATTAGTTGTAGATGCAAATAATATAAGAAAAAAAATGAGACATAACAATGGATGCAGGAGAGATTTAGGGAATATTATAGACAACTTGATGCCAATAAATTTTAAATATTGAATGCAGTGGATAAATATCAAGAACATTTTAGGTTACTTCAGCAATAGAAACCTGATGGCCTTTTAATCATTAAAGAAATGAAATCAGTTCTTCAAAAGCTGACTATAAAGAAAATATCAACTCTTGTAAACTTATTTCTAAACTACCATAGAAAATCCCCTGTCTTCTAAGTTTTGAACCTGTGTAAACTGGAATTTTCTATTCCTTTAATGTTTGGTAGAACTCACTTATAAAACCATCAAGAGTTGATTTTTTATTTTACAATAATTTAAAATAAAATAGTTGATTTTATTTTTAAAAAAATGCAATCCTGAAAATATAAGATCAATCAAAAAGAAGGCAAGAAAGAAGGAACAATGGAATAAAGAATAGGATGATAGATTGAAAAGCACACATGATGGGAAAGTTAAAACCAACAATATTAACAATTAACTTAAAGAAAAATGGACTAAACATTGCAATTATAAGGCAGAGATTTTCAGACTGTTACATTTTTTGTCTACAACAGTCACTCTGCTTCTTTTTTCCCTATGATATTCCCTTTTTTGAAGAGCCAGGACAACTACTTAAGATACTTAAGATATAGGTGAAGTTTATTTGATTATAGCTTTTATTTGATAAAATTTTAATTCTCTCTTTTTTTTCTTTTTTGTGGTGCCAGAGATTGAACACAGGGTCTTTTGCATACCAGGCAAGCACTCTACCAACTGAACTATATTCCCAGCTTGATACAATTTTAATACAATGAATAACTGCTATTTTGTAGCAACATATTTAGGCATGAATGCTAAATAGCTCACATAAATGACAGTAATTCCTCTTATTTTACTTAACCAATTTGATTTGTCATGATTTAAGACCCATTTATATGCTGTTTACAGGAGATAAACTGTAAATATAAAGATACAGAATAAATGTAAAAGGAAGGAGAAAAGATATTCTAAGCAAAAAAACTAATCATTAGAAATCTTGAGTGACTCTAATAATATCAGACAAAGTAATCTTCAGGACAAAGAGTCTTCAGCACCAATACTGATGATAAAAATACTAGTTCATAAAAAGACATAAAAACTGAATTATCTATTTATAACTAATAATGGAGATATTATGATCCAGAAACTTAATTCATCTTATAGTCTTGCCATTTAATAATAGAGGACTTATTACATTTAAACTTCTTATAATAAACAATAGAGGGGTATTTTTCTTTTGGTGCATCCTGTTTAGTAATTCTTTTACTCATTTACATTTTTTTTATTCACTTGTTTTAGTACCCATTTATTCTCTGTGCAATTAAATCTTCTGTTCTCTGATATGGATAAATAGTGGAATGTAGGTTTGTAGTAATACTGTCTAGATTTGAGTTCTGGATCCTCTTCTAGATTTATATTTCTTCATACCTCACTTTGTAAGCAGTGTAATAAAACACTGCATTGACATTTAGTACATAATAGCATTAGGTTTTTTGTTTGTTTGTTTTGTTATTTTTAGTATTTTTTATGGTTTTTTTGGGTTGGATGGTGGTGATTAGAGCCTTCTTGTTGCTCACTAAACACATGCTGTTAAAGTTGTTTCTCACTTCTTCCTCAGTAAAGAAATACTTTACTTTGTTGTTTGTCCTTATTCTAGAGGCCCAGATGCCATACATTCATACATCTGTTCACTGTCTTTAGTCTTCCAAGTCATCAGACTGCCATTGACCATCATTGATATTGGTACTGGTTATTATTTGAGAACTAATAAAAAAGAAAGATAAATCATGACAAATCAAATTGGTTAAGTAAAAGAATAGTAATTACTGTCATTTATGTGAGCTATTTCGCATTCATGCCTAAATATGTTACTACAAAATGGCAGCTATTCATCTTATTAAAATTGTATCAAAGCTATAATTAAAGAAACTTTACCTATATTTTAAGTGTCTTAAGTAGCTGGCCTGGCTCTTCAAAAAAAAGGTAATATCATAGGGGAAAAAAGAAGTAGAGTGACTTGTTGACAAAACACGTTAACAACCACTTATACTGCATAAACCTAGATTCGATCTGGTTCTGGGGGTAAAAGCTCTATAAAAACTCTTGAGATAATTAGGAAAAATGTGAATGTGGACCATATGGTATATTATGTTGTGGAATTGTTAATTTTCTTAGGTGACATGATGGAATTGTGGTTATTTATGAGATTTTTGCTTCTTATTAGGATATTCATGTTGTCCCCTTATTCTTAGGAGATGTCATGCTTTTCAATGGTAGAACAGATGCATGTATTACATATGTGTTTATATGTAGAAGAAGAAAATAAATTTGGCAAATATTGTTGAATCTGGGTGAAGTGTATATGGATTTTTGTTGTGCTGTTTTCATTTTTTTTGTTGTTTTAACCACTTTTATAATGAAAAGTTGAATACCTGCACAAATGTAGCAATTTTAAAATATCTCCAGAAAAAGAAATCATGATGAAAATTAGAAAATACTAAGAATTAGACGCTAATGAAGATTCCATATTTGAACTTTAGATATGGCTAATTAATACTTACAGAAAATTTGTGATGTAGCTTTAGAAAATATGTGTTATGCTTTAGAAAATTAGTGAGACAAGCTTTAAATTTCAGATGAAAAATGAGTTATAGAAGTAACTAAAAAAATAGGTGAGAGTAGAAATCAATTAAGTACAAAATTAAAACATGGTAGGATCAATAGCTTCTGAGTTGGTTTCTTTACAAACTCCCATTAGGTGTTTAAGACTCAGAATGATGAATCAAGAAAAATAATAAAAGAAATAAAAAATGAGACATAACAATGGATGCAGGAGAGATTTAGGGAATATTATAGACAACTTGATGCCAATAAATTTTAAACATTGAATGCAATGGATACATATCAAGAACACTTTAGTTTGCTTCAACAATAGAAACCTGATGGCCTTTTAATCATTAAAGAAATGAAATCAGTTCTTCAAAAGCTGACTACAAAGGAAATATTAACTCTTTATGGTTTTAAAAGTGAGTTCTACCAAACTTTAAAGGAACAGAAAATTCCAGTTTTACACAGACTAATTTTACAAAAATTAGAAGATAGGGAATTTTTTATAGTAGTTTAGAAATAAGTTTACAAAGTCTTCCTTTATGAGACATTCACTCCATGCTTTATTGTGAGATGGACCTATTAATGCAGCAGAAACAGGAAAAAAGCAGAAGTGATGCAAGAGAGATTTGAGGGAATGGTTTATGAGGCACAACAGCTTCTTTCTTTCTCTCTCTTGGATTGTTTGTTCTGGGAGAAGGAGCTACATCATGAGGACATACAAAGGCCTATGGAAAGACCTCTGTGATGAAGAACTAAGGCCTTCTGCCAAGCGTCATGTGAGTAAGCCATCTTGAAAGTGGATACTACAGCCCTGCTGACATCCTGAATGACACTTCATGTGAACCCTGCTAGCTAAGCCATTCCCAAATTCCTGACACACACAGAAACAATGTTGGCTGGTTTAAACCTTTAAGTTTTGGGGTAATTTATTACACAGCCATACATAGATAACTTATGTACTAGTATTCATTTGTGAAATTAAGATAATCTCGGCACCCAAATAGGCCATAAAAATGGCCTTTAGATTTACTATCCTACTCATAAACAGGAATAGATAATTTAAAACAAAAATTAGCAAACTGAAGCAAAACATGTCTAAAAAAACATGGTAACTAATTTGAATTCATTACAGAAGTGCAAACTTGGCTCATTAGAAAATCTGTTCATTTAATTTACTACCTTAACATGTGAGGGAAGATAAACTGATTATCTGAAGTGATGCAGGAAAAGAATTAATATATTGTATAACATTCTATCTTTCTTTCTTTGGTACCCAGGATTGAACCCAGGGCACTTAACCATTTTTGAGCCACATCCCCAACCCTTTTTTGTTTTTAGAGACAGGGTCTCCCTGAGTTGTTGAGGACCTCACTAAGTTGCTGAGGCTGGCTTTGAACTTGACAATCCTCCTGCCTCAGCATCCTGAGCCACTGGGATTACAGGTGTGTTCCACCATGCCCAGTTTACAAAGAAACATCAAAAAAATACTCATTAGTGAAAAATATTTAAAATACTCCCTTTAAAATGAATAAACAATAAATGTTCAGAGTTCATAGTACATTTAGATGGAAAGAAAAAAATAAAATGAATAAAACAGAAATAGTTAGAAAGAAGAAATTTAACATAGGTTAACCAATATAGAAAATTCAATCAACATAAAAATTATTGACTTTATTAAGATAGTCAATAAAAATATTTAAAATGTAACTGGAAAATTTCTTGGCGATAGCTCTAATTTTAGATGTTTAAGACTTTATTATATATTTAAAAGCCTTATTGAAAGATATAATTTAGGACTGAATAAATGGAGGTATATACCATGTTTGTTTTAATAAAGACTACAATAAACATTTTTTTATTTCTCACCAAATATGTTTCATATGTATTCATTGTAATTTTAATCCAAATAGTATTTTTTTAAAAATATCTGATTTAGGACTGGAGTTGTAGCTCAGTGGTAGAGCACTTGCCTCGCAAGTGTGAGGCACTGGGTTTGATCCTAGTACCACATAAAAACAAATAAAGGTATTGAATCCATATACAACTAAAAAAAAATAGAAAAAAAATCTGATTTAGGCTTTTTTTATGGAACAGGAAAAGATCTAGAATAGGCAAAATGCACCTAAGAGAGGGAAGTCATAGGTTAAGAAATTGCTGTACCAAATGCCAAGACTAGTGATGATTACAGTATTTATGATAGTTTGGTATTAACATACAGATAAATAACTGGAGGAAAAGAATTGAACGTAGAAAAGACTCATATATATTCTGACACTTGTTACAGGATAGAGGTGATCTTTCAAACAATGAGAAGAATGGTCTGTTAATAAATGCTGGTAGAATAACTGAATATAGAAGAAAAATGAAATGGGTCCCTTTTTCACCTTGATACAAAGTCAATTAAACTTTTTTTGTTTTGAGATAACTGTTGATTCACATGTGATTCTAAGAAATTGATTCTGTATATCCTATTACACATTTTGCTCCAATGGTAACATCTTAAAATTTGTAGTAAAATATTACATTGAAGATATTGATGTAGATACAGTCAAGACTGAGTATTTCTATCACCACACAGATCCCAATAGGACCCTTTTACAACCACACCCACTTCCTTCTCACCCTTCACTCTCTCCTTAACTCTTAGCAATCACTAACCTGTTTTTCATTCTAAAAGTTTTGCCATTTCAAGAATGTTGTCCTACTAGGTTTATATAGTAAGTAATCTTTTGGCTTTTTTCACTTGACATAAATCTTTGAATATTTGTTCAGGTTGTCCCAGTTATTAATAATAATGTGTTCCTCTTTATTGCTGAATAGTATTCCCTGGCATGAATGTACCACAGTTTGTTTTACCCATACCTAAATAATAATGAAATAATCCTAATTCTCACCTCAGTTTCTTTGTATCATTATTGTAATTCTGTTTACTTTATGGAAACATACACAGAGTATATGTATATAAAATCATACATAATTGAATACATTATTCCTGTTATTATTTTGACCAAACTGTTATCTGTAAGATCATTACATTTTATCTTCACATTTCCCTTCTCTAATGTTCTTTGCTTCTTAATGTAGATTTGAGTTCTGTACTTTATCATTTTTTTTTTTTTGCTTTCTTTTTTGGGGGGAATGGGATATTGGGGATTGAACTCAGGGGCACTCAGTCCACTGAGCCACATCCCCTTCCTCATTTTTTATTTTATTTAGAGACAAGGTCTCTCTTGAGTTGCTTAGCTAAGGCTGGCTTTGAACCTGTGATCCTCGTGCCCCAGCCTCCTGAGCCAATAGTATAACAGGCATGCACCACCATGCCTGGCTGTTTTTCTTCTTTCAAAAAAATTTTTTTTTCGACAGTTTTTGAAAGGCATGTCTACTGCCAACAAATTTTTTGGTGAGATAGTCCTCCTTCAGTATTGAAGGGTATTTTTTTTTTCTGTTTTAGTATTTTCTCAACAGTTTAAGTATTTTACTCCACTATGCTCCTGCTTATGTCATTTCTTAGGATTGGTCACATGTTAATTGTCATCTTGTTTATGCATGTGTAGCTAAAGTGTCCCCCTCACCCTTGACTTCTTCTAGGATTTTTTCCCCTTTATTTTCTGTAGTTTGAGAATGATATGGTTAGGTATAGTATTTGTTTGTTTGTTGGCATTTGTCCTGGTGCGTGTTCTGTCAGCTTCTTGGATCTGGGGTTTGATGTCTGACATTAATTTGGCGAAATTCCTTGTCATTATTGTTTGAAAAACTTTCTTTGTTCCTTCCTTTCCTCTCTTTCTTGAATTTCTCTTACACACTTTACATCTTTTGTAGCTTTTCTACAGTTGGATATTCCAGGGGTCTAAAGTCTTTTTCTTGTTTTCAATTTCTGTAGTTTCTATTGAGATATCCTCAAGCTTAGATTCTTTGCGCATGTGTGTTCAGTCTACCAAAGCCTATCTGAGTTGAAATACTTCATTTCTGTTAACTAATCCGTAGCTTTTCTTTTTAGTTCTTATAATTTTCATCTCTTCTTCTTATATTATCATCAGTCCTTGCAGGCTGTCAACTTTAGCATCTTAATTATAGTTATTTTAAGTTCCTGACCTTAGAATTTCAACATCTTTGCCATATCAAAGTCTGATTCTATTGCTAGCTGTGCTCATGAAACCAGATATGATATGCTGGGTAAAAGGAACTGCTGTATATAGCCTTTAGTAATGTGGTGGTAAGGTTTGGGGGAGGGAACATTCTGTAATTCTATAAATTTCACACTTTTAGTAAACCTGAACTGGAATCTGGACTATAAATTATACTTCATGAGTATTTTTTGATTTCCCCCCCCCCCAACTCTCAATGAGTCAGAATGATTAAAGGTGGCTAAAGTTGGAAAATTCCCTTCTTTCAGGTCATTTGGTCAGACGAGGCTATGTTTGAACTAGTTTATCTTGAGGGTTGAACTTGTTAATAAGAATAGAATGCTTTGGTATATTTCAAAATGGTTCCTTTGTCTCTTCTACCTGAATTACATGGGAATTTTTCCCCACCATTGACTGAGAATATCTGCTTGAGGTAAAATTCAGAAAAGTTGAAGAACCTCCGGTGATTGGTTCCTCTTGGAGTTTTTCTCTCTCAGACTTGTCCACACTGAGCCTCCAACAACTCATTAGTTATAGTACAAGTTTCCCTGCTTTGATACTGATTCCCACAGAGGTTTTGCTGTTTTGCTCCACCCTGTGAATCTAAGAAATTTCTCATTTTCTAGTTTTTTTAGCCTTTTTCCTTGTTATAGATCTTATTGGAGATTTCGGCTTCTTGCATGCAGAATCAAAAAATCTAGCTTTTTTAAAAAAATTTTTTTTAAACCTTCTAACAGAGTCTTTTCCAAAACTGGCATCCAGTTTATCAGTTTTCTCTATTATGGATAATGCTTTTGATGGCACATCCACCTTGCCCTAGATATGAGAGATTTTCTCTCTAAAAATTTTGTAGTTTTGTTTTAAATTTAAGTTCATGATAGATCTTGAGTTAATTTCTGAGACTTATCTTTTTGGAGGATGGGGGGAGATAACAGTTATTGAACCCAAGGATGCTTTTTCCTTTTAAGACAGAGTCTTACTGAATTGCTCAGGCTGATCTTAAACTTGGGATTCTCCTGCCTCATCCTCCCAAGTTGCTGGGATTACAGGTGTGCACCACAGTGCCCACTGAGACTTATCCTGAAGTTCATGTTTTAAACTTTATTTTAATTGTGACAAATACACATAACACAAAATTTGCCATCTTCACCATTTTTAAGAATATAGTTCAGTGGTATTAGGTATGTTCACATAGTTAGGGGGGCATTAACACCTTCCATCTGTACTCAGTAAACAATAATACACTAGTCCCCCTCCTACCACACCTTGACACCCAAAGTTCTTTTTTTCTCTGAGTTTAGCTAATTCAACTAAGTACCTCATAAGTAGAATCATTCAGTATCATTTTTCATTTTGTGACTGGCTTATTTCACTCAGCACATCTTTAGGCTTCACCTATGTTGTAGCATGTATTCATATATATATATATATTTAAGGCTAAATGATCTGTTGTATGTATATATCTTTTTTTGGTCCATTTGTTTATTGGTAGATACTTGAGTTGCTTCCACCTTATTCTATTATGAACAATGCTGCTCTGAACATGGGTGTACAAATATCTCTTTGAGCCATTCCATCAGTTCTTTTATGTATATATACAGAATTGGAACTAGTGAGTTCTGTTGTAATTTTATTTTTGATGCTCTGAGGACCACTGTACTATTTCCCATCACAGATGCATCTCCACAAGCACTGGCACTTACATTCTGGTTTGGGGGGTTGGTTTGTTTATTTTTCTAATAGTTGACATCTTACTGAGTATGAAGTGGTATCTATAATATATGGAAGGCCCATTGCTACAATACCATTATTTGAAAAAGCTTTTTCCTCCATTTAATTGTGTTTGCACTTGAGCATATTTGAGTACTTTTATTTCCAGATTTTCTTTTCTGTTCAATTGGTGTGTGTTTCTGTCACCTATCAATACAATGGTAATACTAGCTTCATAAAATGAATTTGGAAGTTTTCCCTGTTCTGTTTTCTGGAAACAAATGTATAGAATTGGTGATAGTTCTTAAACATTTGTAGAGTTCTCTAGTGAAAACATATGGACATTTACATTCAAGTTTAAAGTTTTGGTAATCATGTCAGAGTATGAAGGGATAAATCACTAACTAACTAGTTGAAGTACAACTGAAAGATTAGTATTTAAAATATTTAAAGACATTCTTCAGTTTACTAAGGTACACATAAGCAAATAGACATTTGGGCAAAGTTACTTCTTCTTTGATCCTATATAAAGAACATTGAATCTAAACTAAGGATTTGGAGAGACCAAATAATATTTTTTGGAGTGTATACTTTGTTTACACTTGAGACACCTTCCACAAACCATAGAAAAATCTTGCTCCTAAGAGGAAGTAACTCTCGTTTTGTCTTTATTGTTTTAATTGACTCTTATAGGTTATTTCAGTTCCCTTTTGGTTCTAGACAGTATTTTAAATATTTTTGTGTGCATTACTTATTCTGGTTGGCTGATGACTTTTTAAAACTTTGTCCTGTGAAGCTCACAGTGCTTTTAAGCATGCCTTTTTTTCAGCGGTAGCAGTTTTAAAGTCAGGTGAGTTTGTTATCCTCATTCTCATTTGTTTTCAAAAAGTTCTCTCTCTCTCTCTCTCTCTCTCTCTCTCTCTTTTTGGTTTACAGGAATACAGGAACACAAACTAAAATAAGATTATTTTAAGTAGGATTTTAATTAAAATCATCCTGTATTCCACAGTCATTACGACTTGAATGTGTGCAAGTTTTTTTTTTTGTTTTTTTTTGGTAAGGGTTTATGAGTTTTATTTCTTTTTTAAAAAAATCAAGCTTTTGTTTTGTCAATTTTTAATTTTTACTTAACCACTGAGCTGCATCCATTTTTATTTTTTATTTTGAGACAGGATCTTGCTAAGTTGCAGAGGCTGGCTTTGAACTTGGGATCTTCCTACCTCAGCCTCCTGAATCTATGGGATTATAGGTGTGCACCACACTCAGCTCACCTTTTGGTCTTGATTAAATAAAAAGGTATTCCTGATAATTTAGTTGTTAGAGTTTATATATAAATATTTGTAGGAACTAAACCTTCAGAGTGTTAGCCCATGATATCCTTTTTCTTAAAATCCATCCTTACTAAGAGTTTAGCATTAGATTTTCCCTATAGTTTGAAGCACATACTAACAACCTATGCTTCTAAATCAACATTTCCCCATTTGCAATACTAATTCTATGAAAATAAAAGCTTTTGATTAAATTAATTTGGGAAATGTTGTGTAGGATAACTCTGTAACCCACTCTCAAATGGTCAAAGTGCATGGTAGAATATTAAGATTCATAAGGAATCCTCTTTTATAAGGATGGGGAACGTAATCCTCCTTAAAATCCTATGTTAAATAAAATTAGAATCCTATCTAACTTTGTCGAACTCACACTTGCTAAGTTTTCTTGAACATCAGCCATTTTTTGCATGGGTTGTCTGTGTATTGGGAGAACAGTCCTCACAAAATGCACTTAGAAAATATTGCTAATAAATCACTAATCTGTATCAACTTTGTAGTTCTCTTCATCTTCAGGTTGTAATTTGACTGGCTACTAGTATTTTTATACTCTTTTATATTTAACAACTGTCTTCTACCTATGTTATGTCATAATTTCTTACTGACTACAACATAAATGCTTTATACCTGTGCTGTGATTCTTGCTTTAAAGCAATGAACAGTAGGATATTAGCTTAGTGATTTTGGGCAGCCAGGGGGAACAGATACTATAATATCAATTATTTTACTGTCCTAGTAAAACCTAGAAGGGAATTATTCTGCATGTATTGTGGTCACTGGCGGTCTATAGAGGAGTATTGGAAGTTAAGTTTAAGCCTTAAAATAACAGATGACCTCTTTTTGTCTCAGCTTGCTTACTTCTAAAGCAATCTTCAAACTTTTTAACATTCTTTATAGTTCATAAGACATGCTCTTTCATGGATCTGTGCTGTCCATTTCACTAGCGAGTAGTAACATATGGTCATTGAGCACTTGAAACATGGCTAGATCAAATTGAGATGTGTTGTAACTGAAAATAACACTGGATTTCAAAGATTTAGCATCAAAAAGGATAAAATGTTTCAAAATTTTTATATTGATTATGTATTTAAATGGTAATATTTTGATAACTCAGCCTCCTGTTGTGCCTTTAAAATATATGTCTTGGTTTCTTCCTCTCTAAAAGCATCATTTATTTAAACATTGAGAAGATGAGCTTACAACTCATTGATTTCATTAAATAGCCTCTTCTTTATAAATTAAAACACATTTACTCCTTTGTGGGAGAGAATTTTAGTGTTAACTATATAATTGATTTTTGTATTATTTTTATCTTTTATTATGAGAAAAGTAAAGTGATTCTGTGGTTTAAGTGAAAGGCAATTAGACATTAAATTTGGTGACTGTTGTTTTTTGAATCAAATACTTAGGTTCTGAACCCTTTACTACTGTAGTAAACTCTAGAAAGAAGTAATAAGTCATGTCTCATAAGCATACCAAAGGACCATCCCAACTGCAATTTTCATAAACTTTCTGGTATTCATTTATATGAGACATTGGCATTGTCTAATATTCACTTCAAACATCATTATCTGCCATCTTATAGGAAAACTCATTCTAACTTTGATTTCTCTTATAATCTGGGTTAAGTATCTAAAAATGATTTAATGCTTTTTTAGTTGAAAAAGAATCGCATATACCTAGTGCCTCACCTATTAGTGATACCTAATATATATTTAAAGAAAATTATGTCATTTATCTTTATTCCCGTGTGTGTGTGCGTGTGTGTGCGCATGCTCATACACACACACACCCACCTCTTATCTCTAACCCAGTTTTTTCATTATGTAACATAAAATGGTGCTAAGTTATATGGCTATAAAACCTTTTTTCTGAAATAGTACAGTGTCAGAAAAAAAGAGCTATTTTCCCCATTGGGCTATCCAACAACATTATCCTGCTCCCTGTTTTAGTTTGCTTTTAAGTATTTTTATGTGTTTATTATAAAATATAAGTAGTGACAAGAGCTTTCTAAAATTTTGAGAAGAAAATGAAGCCTCAAAAATCTCATTTTTCAAAGAAAACAGAGTTATCCTTACAGATGGGTCTCAATGTACATGCACCTGCCTCCTGGCTCCTTTTATTATTTTTATGGGCCTTCTTACCTATATCCTATAGACCAACTAAATTTTCCTGTATTTGCAATCTGCAGCTACTTCTGCAGAATCAGCACTAGAGGGCATTGAAGTTTAGCAAAGGCTAAGCCTTCCTATAACTCACTTCTGGCAATAGATAATTGTTGTTAGGGAGAAGAAATTTCCCAAAATTGTGAGACTAGAGCCCACAATTTTCTTGATTAAAATTTTATTTCTGCTATATATATCACAATATTTCTCATTAGATAATTCATTTGAAGATTTAATTTTTGAAAGTATGTTATAAATGAGTAAATGCTTTCCTAAGACAAAATTGACTATCCACTATATACTTGAAGCCTGTTGTCTCTGTGAACTTTTGTTATCAACTTGAAAATCTGTTTGTTTTTGGGGGGAAAAAAGGAGAGAAACATGGATTGAGACTAAAGAAGCAGCAAACTTTGTTCAGAATACTGCCTGCTTAAAAACACAGATTTTTTTTATAATCCTTTTAGTGCATGTTATATCCTCTTAGTGCTATTCGTAAATATTATAATGGAAAATTTCAGGATTTGGAACAATCAGCTGTCATTTAATGAAAGACGCCTATATATGGAAGAACAGCAGAAAAGAGAAAATAACTCACTAGAAAGTGAAAATTCGTCATATAACCTATAAGCTTTCAAATACTACCAACATACACTTTCAGTATTACTCCATGACTGCTTAATAAACATCAAGTAACAGTGGCCCAGTAGTCATTGACTGTAGTGACTCAATCTGCTATTCTTAGTTTTCTGTGTTGTCTATTTTAATGTTTGTTTCATAGTTTGAATCAACATCAGAAGGTTTTGGGGTCTTAAACTAGTCTCAGCTATAGAACATACATGATTGTTGTGCTTTTCTTTTACAAGGATCTGCTAAGCATTTTCCCCTTAAATTTTTCATTGTGAAAAATTTCAGATATGTTACAAAAAGATAAAAAAACTATGAACCTCATATCTTTATTGTTCAGCTTTGACATTGTTAATAACCTTCCCATAACCCCCATTGGTTATTTTGAAAGGAATCCTCACATTTATGATTTCAACTATAAATAAATATAATTGTGATTGACACTAAAAGAGTAGTTTGTTAATAGCAGCAAACATAATCAATACTCAGATATCTAAGTGCATCTCATTTTGGGAGGAGAGGTTACAGTTTGTTTCAATCAGTAATATTATAGTACCATTGGTTAATATCTCTTAATCTATAGATTCCCTTTAAATTTTTTTTCTTAACAGTTTTTTATTTGTTAAGCAACCCTTCATCTGAATTTTGCTGATATCATCTCCTTGGTGCTATTTAGTATATTCCTTTTCTCCTCTATTTCTAAAAATTAGAAGTTAGATGTGATGTGATATTTGGGCAAGTAGTGGTGTGTACTTTCATCAAGTATTAAGAATTACTTTTATGACTATACTGAACTAGATATAATATTGATCTAGGAATATTAGAGTTTTATATTTGTTTTGTTTTGTTAAGGACCACTGAGGCATGTCTTTGACCTCATTCTTCTTTTTATTTTCTATTGCCTTCCCTCACACATACACTTGAACTTCAGGTTAGGAATTGTTGGGAAGACACTATTACTTACTTGTTGTATGTTCCTGCATTATTTACTTTTAAATATAGGACCCAATGACTATTCTGAATGGAAGTAATACATTATATCTTTAATCATTTTTTCCCATCTCTAGGTTTCCTATGATGTTTATCACCACCTTCCCTATAGGAATTGTTCAGCTAGAATGGCTGTATCAGGTTTTCAATATGTCATTGCCTTTCTATACCTAGATTTCCCTGAACATTCTACAAAGACATTAATAAATGGTTTTACTAGCATATCAGGTTTTTAAAAATTTTTTATTTTGAATTAATTTGGCACTAAGATAAGCAGAATATTCTCATCTTGAAGAAGAAAGAGCAGAGTCAGTGTCCAGTTACACATAAGCAGTATTTTTGCTTCTAGCATTCCAGAGTCTATTTTAATACCCTTTGACTTTTATGTTGTGATACTTGGTTTGTATCAAGGAGCAATATCTAGATATTTTTTCTATATTTTATCTTCCCCTTGCCTCCCTTTCTCTCTCTTCTCTCCATTTCTTCTTTTGAATATACATTTAGAGTTGCCTAATGTGTATCAAAGTGCTAGGCTTAATGAAACACATTAACAAAACATAGTTTTTATCTACAAGGGAAATGATGGCCCATTGGGACCTATAGTCTATTTATATGGAGTGAGGAGAGTCATATTACACATAGAATCCAGAAAAACTGAACCCCCAAATTTAAAAAGCAGACTTTTAGGAGAAAATAAATCTCTTTGTGGAGCTGGGATTGTGGCTTAGTGGTGGAGCGCTTGCCTAGCATATGTGACACACTGGGTTCGATTCTCAGCACCACATACAAATAAATAATAAAATAAAAATTTCTTCAACAGTGTTTTAGCATTCTTCCTGGATAATGGGGACAAATAAAAATCAATGTGTGAACTTACATAAATCATTTAACTTCTTTTCTGTTTTAGAAGTCAGTAAAGTAACCCCTGTCTTCATTAAACCTTTTTTTTTTTTTTTTTTTTTTGTGTGTGTGTGTGTGAACCCAGGGCCTTGTGCATGTGAGGCAAACACTCTACCAACTGAGCTATATCCCCAGCCCTCATTATACTTTTTTAATCCTCAATTTCCTTAACTGGAAGTGTCAGGGTTAGTCTAGTGTCATGTAACAATAGAACCTATTACATGCTTATTATTGTATTATGGCCTTTATATAAATCGTCTTTTTACCAAAACCTCTGGAGGAGTATAAAAATGGTGCATCAAAGTTAAAAGCATATAACTAGTAGTTGCAGAATTCTTCCTTATAAAGACCATAAAAATAAAAATTTCTTCAACAACTAATAAAAATATTTTTAAAATAAATAATGTCTTTGTGACCTGATAAGGAAAAAAAAATTTAAACACAACACCAGAATCATTTTTCATATAGAAAAACACGTTCAAGTGCCACATAATGATGTTTCAATCAACAGTGGACCATGTGAGCCTGTAAAGAGAATGAAGCTGAAAAATTCTTATTTTCACATAGTCATTGGCTATTGTGATAGCTCAATACATTATTCACATGTTGGTGAGGATAATGGTATAAACACACTTACTGTGCTTCTAGTCATGTACTAGTATAGAGCATAACATTTATATGCAGTTCACAATATTTGATAATAAACAACTATGTTACTGGAGTATGTATTTGCTATACGTTTTTGTCAGTAGAGAGTTAATCCCCCACTTATGAAAAAGAATTTACTGTAAAAACAGTACACCTTGTTTTGCCAGCAGCTGACTGATCAAAAGGCCATGATCAACAAAATTGCAATATTTTATTTATAGATATATTTAACATTTGTAATAAAATACACAAATTCATGAGAATGATAACTTTCAGACAATGGTCACTGCTGAGGAAGGAACGGTAGAATCAGTTTTATCTAAAGTTTTCATCCTTAATTAAAAATGAAAAGCAAAGTATTTATATTTATTCAATGGGTACCAGGTACTTTACTTGGCAATAAAGTTTATTCTTTTGTTAGAATTTTTTTATGCTCAGTACCACAAAATTGGCTTTATGGTAAAATTAATAAACGTTTAATAAGCATTCCGTGTCAAAAGCAAAGTTTGCTTTTCATACCTAAATAGAACTTTTGAAGTGACTCATTTGTTAATCACTAAGTTTACATATTATGGAATTTTATGCATGCCTCAGCACTTGTGAAATTATTTTGCTTTTTATACTCTAGAGATATGGCTCTTAATTAGGAACAAATGGAAATATGGGAGCAGCTGTGGTTGTCACTATCTGGGCATTTAGTGGGCCCAGATTTAGTGCTACTGATGGCATTTAGTGGGTCCCATCCAGTGATGATAGACATCCTACAATGAGTAGGACAAGCCAATAAAATGAACAGGGATGCCATTCATAATGTCAGTACCACATTGAGAAACATTGGTCTATAGGTTAATTTCATTTCAAAGTACAGTATAGTACAAATGTTGAGGAATATTTCATTAGTTTTGTCACACAAACAGCAAAGAATATATTTAACTAAAGGCTGCTATGATGTCAGTAGGTGATGTTATCTTATAGGACCATCATCATTTAAGCAGTCCATTGTTGACAAAAATATACTTTTGTGACATACCACTGCAGATCCCCTGAAGGTTCATAAGAGTGAGCAAGAACCAATGAACTATGATTATTTTAAAAGCAGTTTGAATTTAAAAACAGAATTGATACTTTGGATTTTGTTTCTTGATTAGGTACTAGAAGTATCCAAATGAGGTTTTTCTTAGTCTTATAGTTCTAATTATTTATTTTTATTGAGGTAAAATCTATAATTTAAACATAAATTTAACCTTTTAGGGTATGCTCTTACATGGTGTTTAGTACATTTATAGTGTGTAAACATCACCTCCATCTAGTTATAAAACCTATCACTCCCCATTTTTCCCCATCCCCACAATGCCCTGGTAACTACCAGTCACTCTGCATTCTGTCTTTGTATGTAACTATTCTGGATACTTCATATACATACATTAATGTGATCTTTTTTATTATTTTTTTAAAATTTATATATGACAGTGAGAGCATTACGATTCATATTACACATATAGAGCAAAAAGCTAAATACCAAAAAACCAAATAACCCAATCAAAAAATGGGCCAATGAACTGAACAAACACTTCTCAGAAGATGATATACAGTCAGTCAACAAATATATGAAAAAATGTTCATTATTGCTAGCAATTAGAGAAATGCAAATCAAAACTATTCTAAGATTTCATCTCACTCCAGTCAGAATGGCAGCTATTATGAATACAAACCATAATAAGTGTTGGCAAGGATGTGGAGGAAAAGGTACACTGATACACTGTTGGTGGAACTGCAAATTGGTGCAGCTAATATGGAAAGCAGTATGGAGGGAGATTCCTTGGAAAATTGAGAATGGAACCACCATTTGACCCAGCTGTTCCTCTCATCAGTCTATTTACATAGGACTTAAAAACAGCATACTACAGGGACACAGCCACATCAATGTGTATAGCAGCACAATTCACAGTAGCTAAATTGTGGAACCAACCTAGATGCCCTCAGTAGATGAATGGATAGAATGCGATCTTTTATGTCTACCTTCTTTAGTATAAAGTTTCTTTAATATAAAGACTTTAATATAAAGTCTGTCAATGTCAGTAAGGTTAAGGTGGTTGATAGTTTTGTTCAGACTCTTGTGTATCATTAGTGATTTTTTATAGTGTTACTATCAGTTATTAAAAGGGTGTTAAAAATTCAAAGTATGGATTTGTCTCTTCAGTTTTGTCAGCTTTTATATATTTGGAGCATAAATGGTTGTATGATGTTATGGTCCTGTGTTCTTAAAAAACACATTATGGTATTATGAAATGTCTTTCTTATCTCTTATAAAACTCTTTATCTTGAATTTAAATTCATCTGATGTTAGTATAGCCTCTGCATTCTTCTTGGCTTACTATTCATGATGTATTTTTATCTATTATCTATTTCTTGTTTTCGTTCTATTCCTATTTTTATTTAATGTAATTAAATAAAATTACATTAAATAAAAATTAAATTTTATTTAATTTATCATTAGCTTTTAGCTGTATTGCTATGTATTATTGTTTTAGCAATGTTTCCAGGAATTATGAAATGCATTCTTTAATTTATAACAGTTTTAAGAGTTTAAATTGTGATACTTTCTCACATCTCCCCAAGTCTTTTGTGCTTTGTCTTCATACATATTACAGCTGTATACATTCTGTTTTTTACCTTAGTCATGTTTCCAAGAAATTAAAAGAATAAATATGTATACATATTGCCTTTTATATTTACCTACATTTTACTATTTCTAGTACTTTTCATTTCTGTTTATGGTGCATTGTCTTTAAAAATATCTAGCCCAAATTCTTCACATTCCTGTATCATGTTGCTTCTCTCATTATGAAGTAATATCTATTTTCCACCCTCTGAGTCTGGGCTGGTCTTTTGCCTTGTTTTAATGAACAAAATATATTTTCAGTGAAAGTGATGCCATGCCAATCCTAACCTAACACCTTGGGAAGGTGTATACCTTCTACTTTTATCCTCTAGTTATCTAATCAACAAATAAAAAATTTTAGAATGACTGAATGACTAAAAGCATTTGAGGAGATAAGGCTGACCCAACCAGTTGAGCTAGCAGACATGTAAAGGAAGCTATTTTATCAGTTCTACCTTTGGTTAAACAATCCCTGCTAAAGGAAACCACATAAGCAGTAATAAATACCTAGAGCAAAGGACCCATCAGGTTATGTAAAACCAAATCACAGAATAAGGAGAAATAACAAAGAATTTTTATTTTAAACCATTAAGTTTGTTACACACAGTGCATCTGTTTCTACCTGGTGGATCATCTCCTTTTATCCTGAAGAGGTTCTTTTAGCATTGTTCATAGTAGAGATCTATTGGTATTGAATTTTCTTACTTTTTATTTATTTGAAAATGTCTATTCTGCTTTCAATTTTGAAGAGTATTTATCCTGGATTAGCGGTGTTTGTCTTCTAGCACCTTAAACCTTTCCATTAACTTTAACCTCTCATTTCTGATAAGAAGTCAGCTATCATTTTAGTCATTTTTACCAATGCATCACACACCACTTTTTTTCTAATTGCCTTCAAGACCTTTTTTCCTCCCAATTGATTATTTACAGTTGACTCTGATGCATCTAGATGTGATTTGCTTTGTAACTAACCTTAGTATTCACTGAGTTTCCTAAATCTGTTAACATCTTTTTTGTTAATTTGGGATAATTTTAGCCATCATTGTCTTAAATATTTTTTTCTGTACAATTTATGCCTCTATTCTTCTAGAAATCTAATTATATGTATGTTAGGTCACTTTGTACTGATAGTAACCAAGTATCTATTTTTTTCTTTCTGATTTTTAGACCAGATAATTTTTATTGGTCTATCTCCAGGTTAACTTTTTGGTGTTTTTGCACTATACAAACTGATAATAGATTTGTTTCATGAATTTTTTTATTTCAAATACTATACTTTTTATTTCTTTTAAAAGAAATTTTTCATTTATATGTTGACACCCATATCTACTTATTCATTATGATTAAGCTTTTCTTTAACTCCTTGAAATTAGTTATAAAAACTATTTAAATTTTTTTTCTGCTAATCCTAACATATGGGTCAGCTCATGGAACTTTTTTTATATGTGATATTTTTCTCTTGTGGTTCTCATTTTTCGATCTACTTTGCATTCTGGCAAAATTTAATGATATTCTACATGCCTATAATCCCAGCAACTCAGGAGGCTAAGGCAGGAGGATCAAGAGTTCAAAGCTATTCTCCGCAACTAAGGGATGCACTTAGCAACTCAATGAGACCCTGTATCTAAATAAAATGCAAAAAAGGGCTGAGGTTCTGGCTCAATGGTTAAGCACCCCTGGGTTCAATCCCTGATAGCAAAAAAAAAAAAAATTTTTAATTATATTCTGGTCATTTATAGATGATACATCATAGGAAGTCTGGATTATGTTGTCTTCCTATAAAGGATATTCTGTTTTATGTGTCATGCAGGCTAATTACTGGTGAATTGTTTTGATCATATTAGATTTGGTATTATTATTATTATTATTATTATTATTATTATTATTATTATTATTATTATTTGGTACCAGAGATTGAACTCAGGGTACTCAATAACTGAGCCACATCCCCAGACCTATTTTGTATTTTGAGAGACAGGGTCTTGCTGAGCTGCTTTAGCACCTCGATTTACTAAGGCTGGCTTTTAGCTCATGATCCTCTTGCTTCAACCACCTGAGTCACTGGGATTATAGGCATATTCCACCGCGCCCGGCTTGGTTTGGTATTTTTCTTTTTTTTTTATATTTCATGGTGCATTATACTTGTACATAATGGTGGGATTTGTTGTTATGTTTTCATACATATGTACAATATAGTGATAAAACTTAGCCAATATCATTCTCGAGTATTTCTCTTTTACCTGCTTTCCTCTCTCCCCTGATCCCGTTCCTCTATTCTACTGATCTCCCTTTGATTATTGTGAGATTCCTTTCACACACACACACCTTTCTTTTCCTTTTTCCTTTCTGGCTGCCTCTTACATGTTTAGCATGAATCAATTTTGGTTTCAAATGTAGGTCAACCATTTTCCCTTTACTCTTTTGTGTGTGGTTCTTTTTGCTAAGGCTTATTTCTGAACTCTTAATTAATTGCCTGATATATTAGTGAATCTGCTGCAACCTGACTCTGCTGGAAACCTAATTTCTTCCAACATTGCCATTTAGCATCATCTTCAGTCTTTATAGCAGTCAAACTCTGTTAAGCCTTAAAGAGTCTCATCTGGTACATTCATATCAAAAATTAATTTCCTCCAGGCTTTTAGTATTGTCTCTCTAACATACACACATAATCACATTGCACCCACCATACATAACTCAGACATTCTTGTCCACAAAATTCCAACCACTATGATAATCTTGCACTTTGATAATTTTCTCCTTAACTCAGTATGACCACCATCTTACTTGAGCTTCATCTCCCTGTATAAGTGTGTTTTGTGCACCAGGCCTACAGTCACGTCTGAAATTAATACCCAAAAATGTTTAGTTTTTCTAGTTTTATACTCTTTTGTGTCAGGAAAACAAATCCAGTACAGTAGATCTATAACAGTTTAAAGTAAAAGTACTAAATTACTTATATCCTTGCCCATCAATAGTGGTAGAGGCACTTAGGTGAACTTACATAGAAACTGCAACATCTTACATACTCAACAACAATTTCATTGCCCATGGAACCCAAAATTAATTGAAAGAGTAAATCCCAAAATGGATATCTGAAAAATAAACTGGTCAAAATTAGTAAGGCAGTCAGACTTAAGTAATCATATATTTTACCAATAGCAGTAGCTTAAAAGTATGGGTCTACATTAACTAGAAAAATACAAGTTAATGTCTAGAGTCATAAAAGTTTCTATTACAATCCAATAGGCAGTCTCCTATGATGCTTTAATATTATATGATAGTTGTGAAATGATTACAAACTAATAATGAACATAATCTATTTGCAGATTAAAATGTTCTTCCCTGTATTATCTACAAAGTTTAGATACACCTCAAAATGTCCTGGAAAAGAAATTTCTTAACTCTCATCAAAATGAACTGCCAGGTTTTTTCCTACATTTGACATGACACAGTGTCAAGATTTCTAGCCCTGAATACACACTTTCTATAGGGAAGAGACATTTATCTTGGCAATTAACAGATCATTTATTTCATTTCATACCACCAATTTTCATCGTAAGAATTGAAATGTTTATGTATTTATTCTGCTGACTTTAATCTATAATCTAATCAGGGATCAACAAATTTTCCCTGAAAAGAGACTGATAATAAATATATTAGACTTTGTAGGCAAGTCTTCATTGCTACTCAAGTGCCAGTGTAGCACAAAAATAGCCTAGACTGTGGGTAAATAATATAAGCTTCTGTGTTCTAATAAAACTTTGTTTACAAAAGCAAGTGTTATTATTGGACACCGTGGTGTGCTCCAACAGTCGCAACTACTCAGAAAGCTGAGGCAGGAAGATTACTTGAGCCTAGGAGTTCAGGCCAGCCTGGGAAATATGAAAGAAAGAGAGAGAGAGAGAGAGGGAGGGAGGGCGGGAGGGTGAGAGAGAAGAATGAAAAAAAAGAAAGAGAAAAAAGGAACAAAGAGAACAATTTAAAAAAAACAGTGTCAGGCTGACAGCTATGATTTGCTCATCACTGTTCCAGAGTATTAATTAATGTTTATGCTCACAACAAATGTTTGGCTAAGCTGTGCATATACATACATGAAAGCAATTTTGTTCTTTTGGTTTGCTTTCTTTTATTTTTTTCCATTTTTTTTGGTGATACTTTATAGTCATAAATCATGGCAGTATTTGTCGTTACATATTTCCACATGCACAATATAACATTACAGTTTGGCCAATATCATTCCCCATTATTTTCCCTTCACTCCTCCCTCTCCTGGTCCCTTTCCTACACTCTACTGATCTCCTTTTGATTTTCACTTTTCTTTTCCTTTTTTCTCTCTTGCTTCCACATACGAGAGAAAACATATGCTCCCTTGACCTTATGAGTTTAGCTTATTTTGTGTAACAGAATGTTCTCAAGTTTCATCCGTTTTCCAGCAAATGACACAATTCACCTTTATGGCTGAGTAAAGCTCCATTGTGTGTATATGCCACATTTTCTTTATTTATTCATCCTTGATAAGCATCTAGTTTGATTCCATAGTTTGGCAACTGTGAACTGTGCTGCTATAAACATGGGTATGCATGTACTACTCTAGTATTATGACTTTAATTCTTTAGGATAAACATTGAGTAGTTGTATAGCTGGGTTATATGGTGGTTTCCTGCCTAGTCTTTTGAGGAACCTCCATACTGATTTCAATAGTGGTTATATTCATTTACAATCCCATCAACAGAGATAAAAGTGTCCCTTCTTCTCCACATTCTCTCTAGCATTTTTTATTGTTCATATTCTTTTTTTTTAAGTAGTTGGACACAATACCTTTATTTTTATTTATTTATTTTTAATGTGGTGCTGAGGATTGAACCCAGGGCCTCGCACGTGCTAGACAAGCGATCTGCTGCTGAGCCACAACCCCAGCCCCATATCGTTCACATTCTTGATGGCTGCTATTCTGACTAGAGTGAGACGAAAGCTCACTGTAGTTTTGATTTGCATTTCCCTAATTGCAAATGATGTTGAACATTTTCATAGATTTGTTGCCCATTTTTATTTCTTCTTTTGAGAAGTATCTGTTTAATTCATTTGCCCAATTAAGCTAGGTTATTTGAGGTTTTGATGTTAAGTTTTTTAAAGTTTCTTATATAGTCTGGATATTAATCGTATGTCAAAAGAGTAGTTAGCAGGGCTGGGGCTGTGGCTCAAGTGGTAGCGTGCTTGCCTGGCATGCATGCAGTCCAGGTTCGATCCTCAGCACCACATACAAAGATGTTGTGTCTGCCAAAAACTAAAAAATAAATATTAAAAAATTCTCTCTCTCTCTTTAAAAAAAAGAGTAGTTAGCAAATATTTTCTCCCATTCTGTAGGTTCTTTCTTCATGTTACTAATTGTTTCCTTTGCTGTGCAGAAGCTTTTTAATTTGAAGCCATTCTGTTTATTAACTTTTGTCATTATTTTCTGAGCTTTAGGAGTTCTAATAAGAAAGTCATTGCCTGTACCTATATGCTGGAGTCTCAAACCTATATTTTCTTCCAAGGATTTGCATAGTTTCTGGTCTAATTCTTGGGCTTTTGATCTCTTTCAAGTTTGTACAGGGTCTAGTCTTTTTTGTCTATATATGGATAACCAATTTTCCTGGCACCATTTGTTTAAAAGCCTGTCTTTTCTCCCAATATGTTTTGGCACCTTTGACAAGGATCAGATGACTATGAACTGTGTTGGATCTTTTTCTGTGTCTTCTCTTCTCTCCCATTGGTCTATGTATCTGGTTTTATGTCGGAGCCATGCAATGGTTATTTGAATAGCTTTGTAGTATAATTTGAAGTCAGGTATTGTGATGATGCCTCTAGCTTGCTTTATTGACTTAGAATCGTTTTGGCCATTCTGAATATTTTATTATTCCAAATGGATTTCAGGACTGTTTTTTCTAGTTCTGGAAAAATGACATTTATTATTATTATTATTATTATTATTATTATTATTATTATTATTATTATTATTTTAAATATATGTATGACAACATAATGCATTACAATTCATATTACATATATAGAGCACAGTTTTTCATATCTCTGGTTGTATACAAAGTATGTTCACACCAATTCGTGGGTATTTTTGATGGGAATTGCATCAAATCTGTATGTTGCTCATAAAACCAATTTCAAACATATACAATCATATTAGTAGTGATTTTAGTGTCCAAAAAGAGATCTACTAAACAATAATTACTGGGCTGGTTTGGTGACTTGTAGTCCTAACTACTCAGAAGGCCAAGCCAGGAGGATTGCTTGAGTCCAGGAGTTGGAGATCAGGTTAGGCAACATAGCAAAACCCCCATCTTAAAAATAATAATAATTACTGATGTCAAAACACATCTCAATCATTATGATAGTCACTAACTCTTCAGTGTTTTCCTTGAAACTCTAATATACAATTAGTGAATGTCAATTTAGGACTACTTGTGCTGTTTTTGAGAGGAGAAAGTTGATTATAATGGTAAATGAAATCAGCTATCATGAACTGATTTGTGTTTATTTAATTACAATTATCATGTTGATGACTCTACATATTAAGTCTCCACCTATAGTCCCCTAGGTGCTAATTTTAAAAACGTGAGTTTTCATTAAAAATAAGAAAATAAACCCCTCCATATGCATTTCAATAATTCAAATTGTATCATAATTTGACTATTAACACAAAGGAAAATCAATGCAACTAATTTACATTTAAATTTAAGATTACACAGTGCAAAAGAGGGAATAGTCTTGGAAAGGGAAGTAGAAAAATGTAAGATCCCTCTTAGATGTCAGAAAAAATAAATTCAAAAATGTGATTTTTTTTAAAGGTAGTGTTAACTTGAAGTGGAAAACAAAAAGCAAAAAACCTTTGAAGCAAAGTCAGTTGTGTCTACAAGGGCCTTTGGGTTTCTTTGATGTTTTAGTGCTTCTGGTTTTTAAAATGTTGATTTGTGGAGGATGGGCACAGGGGATTAAATCTAGGTGCTTAACCACTGATCCACATCACCAGCCCTTTTTTACATTTTTTTATTTTGAGATAGGGAATCCATAATTACTAAAGGCCTTGCTAAATTGCTGAGGGGGACTTTGAACTCAAGATCCTCCTGCCTCAGCCTCCAGAGCCACTGGGATTACAGTGTGCATCATGAAGCCCAGCCTTAAATGTTGAAGCTGTGCATACTGATGCTCTGTTCAGTTCAGTCTCTTTCTCTGTGTTTCATTTTGGAGAGTCTTTATCACTGCATATTCAGTTTGCTGATATTGACTTCTTCAATGTAGAATTTGCTGTTAATCTCATTCAGTGTAATTTTCACCTTAGCCATTGTTTTATCTGAGTTTGAATTAGATCATTTTTATATCTTCTTTTTTCTCCTTTACATGCTTATGCTTTTCCATAGCATCTTGAACATATGGTATACAACTGTATTAATGACCTTGTATAATAACTCTATCACAGTGTAATTAATGATCATTTCTATTAATTTTCTTTTCAACATGGGTTATATTTTCCTACCTCTTTGTATGCCTCATACATTTTTATTGGATTCCAAACATTGTGAACTTACCTTGTTGAGTATTGGATATTTTGTATTCTTTTAAATATTCTTGAGCTGTGTACAGCTTTTTCTGAACTATCTTGGAAACATTTTTATCTTTTTAAGATTCTGCTAGACAGGAGTTACCTTCAATTTTCGGCTAATTTTTGCCTTTTACTGACTATGTTACTTGATGCCCTTTTATTATAGATTTTCCATTCCAGTTGGTGATTACAAAAATTGATCTCCATGCCAACAATCACCACCACCTTCCATCCTGTTCCTTTCTGAAGATTCTTTCTCTGGCCTTACATGTGTGCCCATTGTTACTTAACCACAGACTTCAGGGGAACCCTCCATAGATGTCTAGAGAGCTAGTACATGTACACACTCTCTCTCCCTCTGCAGTTCTCTACTCTCTCCTTTACTCTGATCTGTGACTTCTAGCTGCATCGGTCTCTTCAGACTTTTAAAATCCATCTCTTCAACTCAGGAGATTTTCTATTTGAGTTTGCCTTCTCTGAATGTGGCCTGAAAAATTCTTTCCAGGGAGTAAATTGGGATAATCCTAGCACTCATCTCTCATGCTTAACTTTATCTTAGAGGTCACTCTTATGCTGCTTATTATCTAATATCTGAGAACTGTTGTTGTTTGTATTTTGTCCACTTTTTTCCAATGTTTCATATGCGAGGGTAAATCTGTTGCCCCTCTTGGAGAGATTTAGTCCTCCATAATGTTTAACACTATTCTCTGGCACATCATTTACAATAGATGAGGTTCTTCCTGGTAACGGCAGCGTTAGGCCTTCTGAATGCTCCTAGGCAAGTGCCTTCACAAGTTTCCAATGGTATATGTTATTATGCTGCCAATTATTTGTTTCAGACATGTTTTTCTTGTCTCATTTAGATTGTACTCTGACATTAGGAACCCTTCATACTTAGAATTTTATGTCCCCTCCACCCAAACTGGATACATTTATTTTTAACAATTACTCAACCCTTACCCCGTAAGAATTCCCTTTGAGGTATTAAAAAATAATGCACTTGAGATTATTTATCTCCATGCTAACAATCACCACCACATTCTATCCTGTTACTTTTCTGAAGGTTTTTAACATAACCTTATATTAAACATCAATGCCACATATTTAAATGCTATGAGTAAAAGTGAATGCTGATTCATCCACTAATTGTATGTATCCTGGTAGAAAGAGCTACCACTACCTTATTGTGGCCAGTTGAGAAATTTTCTTCTCATTATCCACTAGACTAGTTAATATGTCTTTAAGGCAATAAGTTTAAAAAATAATACTGATAAATCAAAATATTGAAAACTCTACAAACTAAGCAGCTAGTTCTTCAGTAACTGGAAGCACTAACTATGCATATAAAATTATATCTGATTATGAGTCAAAGTAAATATCAAGAAGATAATATGCAATTAGATCATTTTGCTATTCTGATTTTTCCACCAATGAATTATCATTAATCTCTATAATAAGAAAAATTCTACAACGTACCATATTCTATAATAAGAAAAATAAGAAAAAATTAAAACTAGTTTTTAAAGATCTGCTTAAATATTCCAGTATCATGTAACCAAACAACTACTCTCCACAACAACTATGTTTTTATTCAACACAAACATTCAGGGGTACATTCCTGGAGTTGAGGATGCATGCTGCTGAGAGGTGGACCTTTAATGCCTTGTTCTCATAGCTTATTTCCTCTCAGTACTATTTATATATGGGCGCTTAATAGTTAATATATGTGTTTAGGTTAATAGTATAGTATATTTATAATATCATTGGAACCATGAGTTTATCCAACAAATCATTTGTTAACTCTCTCATACATTCTAGGCATTTCCCTAGTCACTGATGTAACAGTCGTGAACAAAACAACTAATTTTCTGCTCGTGTTGGAAATTGTGTTTGAGGTTGGGTTGGAGCAGTCAAGTAGATAAACAAATGTAAGGAAAGTAGTAAAAGTGGTGTAAGGCAGGTCTGAAGAGAAAGAAAGGCAGGGTGATGGGCTTGATAGTCATGGCAAGAGGCTCTATTTTGTGTAGGGTGGCCAGGGAAGGCCTTTATCACATGAAATGTCACTGTTACAAAGACATGATAAAGTGAGGGGGTAGTTAGCTAGTCAGATGATTTGGGGAGTTAAGGTTGAGGCAAAGTTGCAAGTGTAAATGCTCTGAAGCAGGGATGGGCTTGGTGTATTTAAATGGAACTAAAAGAGCAAGAGAAGAATGTTAGGAAATGGGGGGAAAAGGATGAGGGGAGTCACATTGATTAAGAGCAGTCCATAATAAGGCAGGGCAGTCCATAATAAAGTCATGGCTTTTTTTCCTTTTTTTTTTTCCTGATACCAGAGATTGAACCTCCAGGGGCACTTAAACACTAAGCAACACCCACAGTCCTTTTTAAAATATTTTATTTAGAGATAGGATCTCACTGAGTTGCTTAGGGACTCACTACATTTCTGAGGCTGGCTTTGAACTCAGGATCCTCCTGACAGCCTCCTGAGCTTCTGGGATTACAGATGAGTACAACCAGGCCTGGCTAAAGTCATTGCCTTTTATTTGGAAATGGGAAGCTATAGGAAGATTTTGAACAGAGAGACACAATCAAATTTATATTTAAAAATATCACTCTAGTTGCCATCAGGACAATAGATATTGGGGAAAATGAGGGCAGAAGCAAGGACGGAAGAAGGCTATGGAAATCATTCAGGTGACTTATGATGTGGGTTTGGCCTATATTGGCTTAGCAGATGCAGAGGAGTGGTCAGATTCTGGGCATGTTTCAAATGCTTACTTGGAAAGAAGGAAGTCAGAAACATAAATAAATAAAATGCTGTATAATTTATATCAAATTCTAGAAAATGCAAAACAATCTATAATGACAGGAGATGTTTGGAGACAGCCAGAAAAGGAGAGGGGAGGGCTTACAAAGAAGGATGAAAGACTCTTTTGATTTTGGTGATAGTCTCATTGGTATATTCATGTCAAAACTTATCAAATTTTACACCTTAAACATTTGCAATTTATTGTAGGTCAACTATATCTCAATAAAATTATAAAAAATAAAGACATAATATTGTCTAATGGACTGGAGTTGGAATGTGAGAGAAAAGAGATCAATGTTGGTTTGTAAGTTTTGGGCTTTGAGCACCTGGATAATGGGAATTAAATTGTCATTCTTATTTCTGAGATAGGGAAGACTGAAAGGAGCAGATTTTGAGAGAAAAATGAATTCAGTTTTCAACATGTTGTTAGAGATGCCTACTAGATACATTTTATAACATAATAAATACATGGTAGAAAAGAAATGAAGAATGACTCAGACAGTTTCTCTCTATGATCCACTGGTTCTCCAGAAAGCGCAGAAGTACACTGGACCAACGGGGACCTCTCATGGCCCCTGTAGACAAATGTTTGTGCACACCTTTTTTCCATTGTTTTCTTTATTTAACATTATGAACATGGTGGACTACATTCTTTTCTCTAAGTTCTAAAGATTCACTTAATTTGGGGAAACAACTGATGGGTTCATTGTTGGAGGTTGATGAATAACTTTAGCAGAGACTATAGTAACAAGCCCTTGGTCACAGACAAATGAGAATGGTTCCACCAAGGATGGGAGCATTGCAGACACTCTTCCTTGGGCTGCCTAGCTTGTGCCTTTCCCCCACTTAACTGTACATATCAGTAATTCAGCTATATTATGATTTAAATCAGATTTTGCTCCTCTTGTCAGAAAGTACAACATTTGCTTGTTAGTTGATGGGTTGTGATGAAAAGGAGTCTACTCCTTGGGTTTGAAACTTAGCTCCATTGCTCACTGGATGTGTGACTGCCTCAATTTACTCTAAAATAAGGACTGGAATAGGACCTACTACTACTGTAAGGTACTATTGTTATGAAGATTAAATGAATTGATATATATAAAACCTTTAGAATAACAACTGGACATAAAGAAAGTGTTCAAGAAATGTTAGCTAATAGCTTTCTTCTCTGACAATCGGTTTTGACAGTTGGTTCCCACTAAGTTGTGGACTTTTTCGGACCAGGACCAGATATCTTGTCTTTTGATTTTCATCCACTCCCACACCATGCTAGGGCTTTGTCCAACGTCTGGCATGAATGGTAGCACAAAATGAAAGTTAAAAATATGCTGTTGAATTAAATGATTTCTTCCCTTATGGATAAAGATAAGAATCTCAAGATCTTAGCCCAAAGACTACTGTCCATCTCTCTGCCCTCACTTGTCCCTGCCTTAAAAAAAGCAGGTCACAGTCTCCAGTTTACACCCTCAATCACAGTTCCATTCACTTTCCCACTTTCCCCTTTCCTAATCAGAGGGATCTTGGGGTGGGGCTTCAAGGAACCTCTAGGAGTTTGAAGGGGAGGGAGCTTGGAACCATAGACTAGCTGTGACAAGTCATGGGTGGGATTTGGTAGTTCAGAAAAGGAGGTACCAGACCAGGAATGGGGGATGGGAGTGAATGGTGAAGTGGAGTAGGCTAGTTCAGGATGAACCAGAAATGAGACATTGGGGAAAGCCAGAAAGGACGGGTTGGCGGAGTGGCGGGGGATGGGTGGGTGAGGAATGGAATCACACGGAGGGTCGCTTGTGAGGTCACCGAAGCAAAGGCAGGTGATTGGACAAGAAAGAGAGTCCTAGTTGCCACGGCAGCGACTAGAGGAGAAGGTCTTCAGTTGAGGAGCAGGTCTCCACTAGAGAAGGACGGGGAGCTCTGGCTCCCTGCGTTCCCCAGTAGAGCCAGTGCATCGACCCCAATATATCCCTGCTGACGTGTTATCCGGGAAAGGCTTAAGCCTTCCTGGGCGCCGCGCCTCGCTACCCACCCGCCCCCTGAGCCCCAGCTCCGGGGCCACCCGCCGACGCCCGCCGCAGCCTACTCCACTGTGTCACCGGCTCCCCGAGGTGACCACAACATGGCTGCGGCACTGGGGCTTCTCTTCTGGCTGTTCGTGCTCTGTCCGACCTGGCGAGTGCTGGGCCAACTGGACCTGAGCACCGGCCGACGCTTCTGGAAGCACAAACTCTGTGCAGACGACGAATGCAGCAGTGAGTAGGCGGGCAGGCGGCCTGGGTCTACGCTGTGGCTCTTCTGGGCTGCATGGGGCTCCGATCCCCCAGTCCCCAGCCCCGCGGACTGGGCTAGGGGGTCGCAGGATGACGGGTGGGGCGCAGGAGTGACAAGAGCCTCAGGACCCTGCGTGTGTCCCCTCCGGCTCTGCCGGCGCCCCAGCCAGCCCGCTGGGGGGGGGGGGGCTTCGACTCTCACTTGTTGCCAGCGTTTTATTTTTCTCTACTGACTGAGGTGGGGGTTGGGAAACAGGATTCCCCAGGGACAGCTCTCAGTTTATTCCCTTCCAGGATTCACCTAGGATCTCAGTGGGTGATGAGGTTGCACGCCACGCATCCGGGGCTCCCCACGCTGTAGCAGAGCGCTTTTTTGCCCCCGCCACAGGGACCTGGGCAGGTGCAGTATCAGGGCAGATGCTCTCCAGGGCTCGGTGGCCCTAATCCCAGCGGCAGGTTGATGATGGGGCTCCTTGTGAACGGCTCACTGGCCCCTTCGTCCTTTTGCTGCACTGGGGATTGGGCTGGTTTTGCCTTTTAACAGGGACTAGAGTTTAGGCTTGGGAAGAGCACCGAGTCCAGGCATGCAATGTGTTCCAAGGTCTCGGCCCGACTCTGCTTCAATCCTGTCATTTCTGTGCATAGAAGCCTCCCTTCATATTTGAGGTAGGGTAGCAGGTGAGCCAGTAATCTTTTGCTTTTGAAAGAGGCCAAGGATCTGTACTGGCCACCTGGGAACTGCAGCCTCTTCTGTGCTCAGGAAGTGGACAGAATTGCTTCCCAGTCCTGGATTAGAGGTGGGTGGTGGGGAGGATGTAGCCATTCAGATTCAGATGAAGAGGTTTGTTGCAATAACAATAATAAATACTCCAAAATTTTTATAAGCCAATTCAGTTTTAGACTCAATTCAGTTTTAGACTCAGTTTTAGGATTATTATCCCCCTGAAGAGCTAGTGGAGGATGAAAATGCTGTAAGTGCAAAACAGTCAAAAGAAAAACATTCTGGGATTCAGAATGTTAACCAACACGTTCTTGAGAAAGCAATGAGTATAATTTGGGAGATTTTTAAGAAAAGTGAAACCACAGCTAAAAGGATAGACATGATGGACAAGGAACGAGGTGATATGGAAATGGGAAAGGAGGAAAGTCCTCTGGCAGATGAGGAAGCCCAGGGACTCTTTGACGGAAGTGATGAGGAAAACACTCAGACTTCAGGGATAAGTGAAGTATTTCAGGATAAAGATTCTGACGATCTTGAAAAAGACAACCCTAAGGAACATCTGAACACTTCAGGGTCTACAGAAAAGGCTACTGGAAAAGAAATCTCAAAAGAGGACCTTGAGGACATAGGGCATATCACGGATGCAGGAAGCCAGGGTCCTGCTTCTGCAGACCTTGAAGATGATATACTCCCACAGAGTCCACATATAGCCCTAAAGCCAGAGGTTAGTGATCAGAAGGAAGACTTGCCCATTATCCGCAGCTTCTTTACAGAACAAAAGTCCTTGCAACGCTTCCTGAAGTACTTTGATGTCCAAGAACTGGAAGCCATGTTGCAGGAAATGTCATTAAAGCTGAAGTCGGCACAGCAGGAGAGCCTGCCCTATAATGTGGAAAAAGTTCTAGATAAGGTTCTAGATAAGGTCTTCCGTGCCTCTGAGTCACACATTTTGAGCGTAGCAGAGCAAATGCTTGATAATCGTGTGAATGATGTTAGAGACATAGGAATAAAGGAAAGTAACATATTTGAAGAGGCTGCCGTGCTTGATGATATCCAATACTTGATCTATTTTGTGAGGTACAAGCACTCCACAGTGGAGGAGACTGCTCCATTTGTAACAGCGCCTCCTCTAGAGGAAATCTGGGCTAAAGCTGAAGGTAAATACCTGCCTGCGGCTTGAGCTGGAGAGAAGGAGTTGTTCCATCCAGGTGTTTTTGTGTATTATTGTAAAGTTCTATTCAGTTTCCATGTGCCTAAAGGAGAAAGAAGGCTGACTCAGGAGCCCCATATGTTCCTTTATTCATTCTTTGGGGCTAGAGCATGAAAGGACATTGCTTATTCTTTTTTTCCTTTAGGACAGTTGGGATTGGTTAGCATGTTCAAAGAGAAATTTTATAAAAAGCTAAAGAGAAAGATATAAATGAGAAACTAATGCACAAAAGTAGACCTGTTAACAGTACAGATTTTATGTTAAAATTATAAAAGGGCTTTATTAAACATAATTTCTTAATCATAAAATATCTGTACTAGATCATGTGGGTGTGGAGTGACTAGCATAACTTTTTTGTTTTTTTAGAATTTAATCTCTTCTTATGTGGTGCTGAGGATCGAAACCAGTGCCTCACTTGCACTAGGCAAGTGCTCTGTCACTCAACCCTAGCCCTAGAATAACTTTTAATGGATAGCTTGCCTGAATTCCCCTCCCCAGCATTTATCTTTTGTGGATACCATGCTATCTCTAGTCTCTTGGGGGAGAGGTCACTTATTCTGGTTTTACTCCACTGGGTTCTAAGGTCCTTGCATTCATATTAATCAAGGATGGAACCAGGATGACAAGCCTTATAATGTAGTGCTTGACACATAGAAGCCTTTCAATTAAATATTCGTCAAACTGACAATGAGCCAATATCCTGAAAAAAGCTTTCTGTTTTCTGGTTTCATATTTGATCATCTCTATCCATTGTTTTTCAAAATGAAATATTTCAACTGAGAGTATATGATAAGAATTCCAGAAGAACATAAAGCCATTGGAAAAATTTACTTCCCAAGAATGCTAATTTTACCTGATAATTTGGGGAAGGAAACAGTTGTACATTTAATCAAAGCAGATATATTTTGGATAAGAATGCAAAGTACAAGTGAATGTTCAGGGTAGAATATGAAGCTGTAAAGAGATAATCTTTGCTCTGGATCCTATTGGTCTATGTCCTGAGCTCAGGAAGGAGATAGGTTCACCTTTTGGCTCCTAGGTTACTTTGAACATATTTGAAAGGCACATTAGCAAGCTAGACATACGGAATTCCCTTCTCTATACTGGCTCGGTGAGACCAGCACACTTGTAGATGAAAGAGTTCCTGTTATTTCTGAGCAGAATAGACATTTCACATTTTTGTTCTGGACCAGAATTCTCTTCTGCACATTTATTCATGTGGGTGTATGTTGGTTTGCCAAGGGAAGGTAAGTTATTGAAGCCTCTATCATAAATGTATTTGTTTATGAAATACTTTGGATTAAAGGCTTCTTTATAAATTTGGCTGTATAGTTCAGTCATCCTTTAAATGGGATGAAAACAATTAACCGTCCCGTATCCTTGCCCAGTTGTTCTCATGGGTGCATGCCAGGCCATGGAGGGCAGTGTTGAGGTATCTGGAGCTGTGTGCTGAGGGGGAGTGCTGATCATTGGGCTTAAGTGGGGGTAGATAGTGTCATCCAGCTGGCTCAATGCATTCTTCTCCCCTGTAGAGATGCAGCCACCCCATGAAGATGATTTTCCTAAAGAGAACACAAATCATCTTAATAGAAATCTTCATGAAGAGCCTCGCCTCCTGAGTCATCATTTAAATATGAACCATCCTGAAGAGCCCAGCCTCTTGAGTCAACCTGTGACTGAGGACATGGGTGTCTTAGAAGTGTCTCAGATCCCAAATACTGAGAAAGTAGACCCAGGTAAAGCTTGCCAATTTTTCTCTACAAAGTAGAGGCATTATCATAATGAAGGCTTTCAAGGATATTTGTTGCCAAAGGTACAATTAGAGCAGAGAGTGATATAGGTACATGTGAGTTCAGAAAAAAATCTCTTAAGTGAGAGAAAATCAAGAATAAAGATGACTAGAAATCAAAAATAGGCCAGAGACTGTAACTCACTTAAAAGCAAATGTTTAGCTATGACTAGCTTGTGTAAACCATTTACAACTAAAATATTATTCTTCAAAGGCCTTATGCTCTAAAACTGTAATTTTCAACCAGACCAACAGCACCAGAAACTCTGGGGGTGGGACCCACAATCTGTGTTTAGCAGGCCTTCCAGGAAAGTCTGGCCTGGTACAAGTTAGCTTGAGAATCACTGTTCATAGTCTCATAAATTCTGTGTTTTTTCCCTTTTCTTCTATATGGAATGTAATATAGCTCAAGTCCTGTTTTGACTTGCTTCCTGGACATGGTAATTAAACTTTTTCAAATGCAGTCAATGGTCCAGATCTTTATACTATATACTTACAGGAAACAGTACAGAACTGCAATCAATTTTTGACTGACACTTATGAATACTTCATCATAGTTCACAGTATCCAGTGGTAGATGAGAAACAATTTTTCAAAAAAATCCCCAATAATGGCATCAACAGCATTCTACTTTTGTGTTGCTCACTCTCATTTTATTAGTAAATTAGATGATGACTAATTGTTTTATTTTATCCATCCAGTATGGTGCTATGAAGCCATAATTACTGTATTTTGTGTTTTTAAACGTTCTGGTCTGTAAGCATAGCTATAGCATTATCCTGCACCAGTGCAGGGCTTAGCAGCACTGAACCTGACCCCCCCCATCTGCACACACAGAGTGTAGGAGAACTCATAGGAGGGGGGGATTCAGTTAATTTGAGAAGGAATGACATATCAGTTCTCCCATTTTCCAGAAGACATTGCATCCATATATGAACACTACTGACTTCTGAACTGTCTTTAACTCCATAAGGTTCTGAAAATGAATCACGCACCATTAAGATTTGTTATTTTCATGCTGCAAAACTTTCAAGATTAGGGAAAACTTGGCTTACAAAATTAAGCATGAATTATTTCCCTGGCCTTTTAGGTTCCACCACAAAATGATGTCAATCACCTTTATAGGTAAAATCTTCCCAAATGTCATTTAATGTGTCTCAGGTGCTGAGATGCTGAGCCAATGGGCAGACTTCACCAGCAGTCAAATTCATAGACCAATAATGAATGGAGGGCCTGGGGTTGTATCTCAGTGGTAGAGTGCTTGTCTAACATGTGAGGCACTGGGTTTGATTCTCAGCACTGCATACAAATAAATAAAATAAAGGTCCATCAAAAACTAAAAAAAAAAAATTAAAAATTAGCCAAAAGCTTAAAAAAAATAGTAGTGAATGGAATCTCAGGGTTGAGAAAGACCTTAGAGGCAACTGGTCCAACTTCCTTTTTTTTTTAGAGAGAGGGAGAGGGAGAGAGAGAGAGAGTGTGAGTGAGTTAGTTAGTTAGTTTTAATATTTATTTTTTAGTTATCGGCGGACACCACATTTTTTTTTTTTTAATGTGGTGCTGAGGATCAAACCCTGGCCGCACGGCCAGATGAGCGCACTACCGCTTGAGCCACATCCCCAGCCCAACTGGTCCAACTTCTTAATAACTGCATGTTGGACTCCTAGCTGTTTAATCAAAAGTACCCCAGGCTCATGTAGCTCATACTGAAATTCCACCCCTACAAGCTCTCTGGTCTAACTGGAATTCTACCTCATTCACAGAGCCTCAATGAGGTTTGTACCCAATTCCCTTTAGTCTCTCTTGGTATTACTGTGTTCTTTTTAAATAGCTGTCATCTGTCCACTCAATAAATAGTTGTTGAGTATCTCTGCCAGTTGCCAGATGCTGTGTTAAGCCTTGGCTCATTCCACCTGTAAATCTGCAAACCAAGACTCCCTCTCTTTCAGCTTTCCTAAAATTTTTAACACAAAGTTTCACCAGCACTAAATCTATGTTTGTTGAATGTGACCCTGTCTATATATCTCTGGTTTTTAAAATTTTCCTTTAGTAAATATTGGTCTGATAGCAGTTGTATGGCCATGGAAGTAGTGGAGAGTAGACTGGAGATTGTTCATTTTATAATTGAAGGGTCTGACAGCTCTAATTAGGATTTTGAAGTTTTCTTCTCTGTGTTAATTGTCTTTAGGAGAGCCACATATTCCAGGCACTGTGACTCATATATTTAGTGAAACACTCGATGAATATTGAAACTGAAGAGAGACATTTCTTATTCTATAGCATAAAATAAAATAGCCATTTCCCCTTACAATTTTAGAGCTACTTATAACAGAAGGTACTCCTGTTGATGATGCTGATACAGAAAACCAAGTAGAGGAGATAAAGGTGGAAGAGCCAGCAGATGCCACCCTTTTGGACAACATGCTTTCCTTGTTATATTCATTCTTGCTTTATTTCACTAAGATGGTAAGTTTGACATAGTTTCTTCAATTAGAATGTTGATTATTTATTAGTTTTTAAGTGGCTTCTGGTCATGAAGTGAAGAACTTAAAATGTCTTTATGAAAATGACTCCTGACCCTTTGAGTAGATAGCTCCTAAAACAAAAGCCATAGGGGTGTGGCTTAATGGCTACTTAGTTTAGCATATGAGGAAGATTTGCTGTCTACCAAGGCTGGACATTTGTACACCTGTAAAAACTTGGTTCTTCCCCTCAGAACCTTTCATTCTGGCAGGGAGATAATAGCATTCACTTGAAACACAGTAAGATAATGGCAGAAAGAGAGGTATTTATTTGATGGTAGAACATTATTGTCCATAAATGCATTTATTATGGTTGGAAGGGTGATCAATAAGGTCAGAAAGTAGTTGAGATGTGTTTGAAGCACAGGCAAAGGGCAAACAGGAGTGTGACATGTGGTTTCTTGTTGATTAGACAGGCTGGGGTGGAGGATGGTGGCGGAAGCTGGCAGTCAGAAGAAATGTGTTCAGAGAAATGGAAACATGAAGAAAAGGATATTTGGGGAGGCCAGGAGAATGTGAATAGTTGGTGTTGTATAAAGTGTGAAGTTGGAGGGGGATGGTCTGTTGGAGAGGCCAGCAAATCTTAAAGGAAGTCATGAGCCAAAGTAGCATTAGACCATTAATAGTGGGGATCCTTAGAAAGTTTTAAGAATGAAAGGAATTAGGTTAGATCTGTTTCTTAGAAAGAGTCACTTAAGGCTGACCTTTCTAAAGAAAATCATGATCCAAACAAGACATTTAATCTGTCTAGAAGCTTATCTAAGCATTTTAGGACTTACCTCCCCCTCATGGTATTTGTTGATATTGGACTTTTAGAGTTTAATTATAGGAATGAGAAAGCTTTTAGAGATTGGAGGATAAGATGATCCTAGGGCCATTGTGACAGTAATCCTTCTCAACTGAAGTTGTTTCCTGTAGGTTGTGTTATTTCAAGACTTGTGTAAGAAAAGTGATGTTGTTGTTTTCCTTGGAAAATGTATAGATTTTGAAGCCAGGTAGATCTGGTTTCAAATCCCAACTTTATCATTTAGAAGTTTGGGCAAATAACTAAACTTTTGAATATCAGATTCCCCATCTAAAAAATGTAGATCATGCTTACTCCAATCATAAGAATTAAATTATTTGACAAGGTAAAGTGTCTGGTGAGGTGTCTGGCATTTTGTAGGGTTTTACCCCCACGCACCCCCTAATTTTCATGTAGGCAGTCAGAGGTGGTATAAAGACAATGAATACCTGGGGAGGAAGACCACCAGGGTGGAAAAGATGTGATGGGGAGAAATGAATCATTTTTCAGTTGGCTCCATGTTTGTTCATGGTGGTGGCAGCCACCTGGGTAAGGAGTATGTACAAGCCAGGCAGTTAGAATAATATTTCCAGTGATTAAAGCCCAGTCTTCCACAGTCATAATTTGATTATCAGAATGAATCAACATCACTTGGAAAGTTTACAGCCTCACGATATGGGAAGGATTTCTTTATTCATATTTTTAGGTATGCACAGAGCCCTCCTCTAGGTCTAGGTCGAGGTACACGAATGTGGTGCAGGTATGGTCAGTGATTTTGCGGTGACAGGTAAGACATTGACGTGAGTGGCAAAGAAGAGGCACAATGTTATGAGACTGATTTGAAAGGAGCCTTCAAAAAGGCATTTTGATGGCCCAGAACGTACAGGACATTGTGCGAGGACTAAAAGAGTCTAACAGGTGTAAGGCATGATTGTGATTATTGAAAGCCTTAAGAAAAGGACTTAACAAATATATGCAAAAATTATGAACAAGTCAATGTAAAATCTTAAACAAGTAGTATGATATCTGATAGGACTGGAGAGTAATAGGCTCTGATGTGTTTGGGAGATGTGCACCAATCAGATTCATTGATCAATGGAATCTTAGTAGAATCTTAGTGTTAGAAGAAACCTTGGGAGGCTGTTAGTCTAGTTTCTCACTCATTGCTGTAATTTTCTTTACTGTGGCCCTGACGAGTAGTTATGAGGCCTGTACACCAGTATTTCCTAGCATGAGTCACTCTCTTACAAGGCTATTTGTTCTTCTGTTGTCTAGTTCATCCTTGTATTGACTCCAAATTTTCCTCCACATGATTTCCTCTATAAAATTGAATTCTTTTCTACATAGAAATCCTTTAAATATTTGAAGTTATATCTTAAGTTAAAATTTATTTTTAGTATTTTTATCATGGAAACTTTCAAATAAGTGCAGAGAGAATAGTAGGGGACTATAGATAACCATAACATACTGTACATTTCAGAGTACTAGAAGAAAAGATTGTGAAAGTTTTACCATAAATGATGTTTGAGGAGGTAGATATATTTAACCTGATTTAAATGTTACATAGTATATACATGCATCAACTGTCCTACAAAGCAATAGTAACAAAAACAGCATGATACTGGTACCAAAACAGGCAGGTGGACCAATGGTATAGAATAGAGGACACAGAAACCAATCCACAAAATTACAATTATCTTATATTCGATAAAGGGGCTAAAAACATGCAATGGAGGAAGGATAGCATCTTCAACAAATGGTGCAGGGAAAACTGGAAATCCATATGCAACAAAATGAAACTGAATCCCCTCCTCTCGCCATGCACAAAAGTTAACTCAAAATGGATCAAGGAGCTTAATATCAAATCAGAGACTCTGCGTCTGATAGAAGAAAAAGTTGGCTCCGATCTACATATTGTGGGGTCGGGCTCCAAATTCCTTAATAGGACACCCATAGCACAAGAGTTAAAAACAAGAATCAACAAATGGGACTTACTTAAACTAAAAAGTTTTTTCTCAGCAAGAGAAACAATAAGAGAGGTAAACAGGGAGCCTACATCATGGGAACAAATTTTTACTCCTCACACTTCAGATAGAGCCCTAATATCCAGAGTATACAAAGAACTCAAAAAATTAAACAATAAGAAAACAAATAACCCAATCAACAAATGGGCCAAAGACCTAAACAGACACTTCTCAGAAGAGGATATACAATCAATCAACAAGTACATGGAAAAATGCTCACCATCTCTAGCAGTCAGAGAAATGCAAATCAAAACCACCCTAAGATACCATCTCACTCCAATAAGATTGGCAGCCATTATGAAGTCAAACAATAACAAGTGCTGGCGAGGATGTGGGGAAAAGGGTACTCTTGTACATTGCTGGTGGGACTGCAAATTGGTGCGGCCAATATGGAAAGCAGTATGGAGATTCCTGGGAAAGCTGGGAATGGAACCACCATTTGACCCAGCTATTGCCCTTCTCGGACTATTCCCTGAAGACCTTAAAAGAGCGTACTACAGGGATACTGCCACATCGATGTTCATAGCAGCACAATTCACAATAGCTAGATTGTGGAACCAACTTAGATGCCCTTAAATAAATGAATGGATAAAAAAAAATGTGGCATTTATACACAATGGAGTACTACACAGCACTAAGAAATGACAAAAATCATTGAATTTGCAGGGAAATGGATGGCATTAGAGCAGATAATGCTAAGTGAAGCTAGCCAATCCCTAAAAAATAAATGCCAAATGTCTTCTTTGATATAATGAGAGCAACTAAGAACATAGCAGGGAGGAAGAACAGGAGGAAAAGATTAACATTAAACAGAGTCATGAGGTTGGAGGGAAAGGGAGAGAAAAGGGAAATTGCATGGAAATGGAAGGAGACCCTCATTGTTATACAAAATTACATATAAGAGGTTGTGAGGGGAATGGGAAAAAATAAGGAGAGAAATGAATTACAGTAGATGGGGTAGAGAGAGAAAATGGCAGGGGAGGGGAGGGGAGATAGTAGAGGATAGGAAATGTAGCAGAATACAACAGTTACTATTATGGCATTATGTAAAAATGTGAATGTGTAACCGATGTGATTCTGCAATCTTTGTAATGTTTTGAATAACCAATAAAAAAATAAAAAAACCTGTAAATCTGCAGATCCAAGATATTAAATGGAACTAGAGTACAAAAAGCATGAATAAAGCTATATCAAGGTATATTATATCATAAATAAATTGCTCAAAACCAGTGATAAAGAGCAATCTTAGCAGTTAGAGAAGACTTTTATGTAGAGAAGAACTAAGGATGACATCAGATTTCTTGTCAGAAATTAGGCATAAGAGAATATAGTGGAGTGATACCTTTAATATATTTGAAGAGCAATAATGTTGGCCAATAATATCATGCCCAGTGAAATATCTTTCTAAAATGAAGACTTGTACTGACATACAAGCTGAAAGAATTCACTCTACACTTGCACCAAGACAGCATATGGAAATAATGGAAAAAGGAATAAAGAACACTGAAAATGGTGACTGTGCGCATAAATATTCAAAATAATTTTTCTTATTTGAACATTTTAAAAAGTCATTGACTGTTTAAAGACAAATATCAGTGTAGTATGGGACTTAGAAAACATGTAAAGTAAAATACATGACAACAGTATAAATCTCAGAAGCGTAGTAACTATTGTAACGTTCTTATTGAATATGTGAAGTACTATAGTATCATCTGAAGGTAGATTGTGACAAATTAAAGATGTATATTCTAAACCCTGAAGCACTAAGATTAGAAAACAGAGTTATAGCTTAATAAGCCAATAGAGGAGTCACTAAAAATACCTATAGTGGTATTTCTGCAAAAGAAGTCAGAAAGAAAAGAAAAAGAACAAAGAACAGAAGGAACAAATAGAAGATTATATTAAGCTTACACATATGCACAGCAGTAATCCTATTAAGTGGAAAGTATCTAAATACATCAGTTAAAAACAGAGATTGTCATATTGCCTAAAGAAGCAAGACCCAAATAGAGGTCTATGGGAATAACACTGTAAATAGAAAGATACCAAGAAGTCAAAATTAAAATGATTGAAAAAGGTATCTCATGTTAAACACTAGTCAAGGAAATCTGGAGTAGCTACATTAAACCAAATGAGGTTGTGGGGCAAAATATATCATCAGGACTAAAGAAAGTTATTTCCTAATGATAAAGGAGTCAGTCAAGATTATATAATAAACCTAAATGCTTGTACTTTTAATATTAGACCTTCAAAATACATGAAGTATAAAAATCGATAGAATTAAGAGGAAAATGATGAATATAGGATTACATTTAGAGATTTCAATATCCTCTCCTCAGCAATTGGCAGAAAATGAAAAATAAAAGTAAGGTTGTAGAAAGTATGAATGACGTAATCAATCCATCCATTTGAAATTAATTGACATTTATAGAAAACCCCCAAAGAGCTGAATACCTATTCTTCTTAGTGCACGTGTAACATTTACCAAGATAAACCATATTCTGGATCTTTTTTTTAAAGAGAGAGTGAGAGAGAGGGAGAGAGAGAGAGAGAGAGAATTTTAATATTTATTTTTTAGTATTTGGCGGACACAACATCTTTGTTTGTATGTGGTGCTGAGGATCGAACCCGGGCCGCACGCATGCCAGGCAAGCGCGCTACCGCTTGAGCCACATCCCCAGCCCCCATATTGTGGATCTTAAAAAAAAATTATCAGTAAATATAAAAGTATTCAAAGACAGGCAAAGCTTATTCTCTGAACACAATAAAATGAGAAATCAATAATGGAAAATTCCCAAATATTTGGAAACTTAAGTGCCAGGCTGCTAAATATATATATATATAAAATATATATATTTTATATATATATTTTGGTAGATGAACACACAGTACATTTATTTTCATGTGGTGCTGGGGATCGAATCCAGTGCCTCACACATGTGAGGCAAGCACTTTACCACTGAGCTACAACCTTAGCCCCCACTGCTAAATAATTTTTGAGTCAAATAAATCAGAGAAGAAATTCATATTTTGAGTTGAATAAAACTGAAAACAACATATCCATTTGTGCAATGTCACTAAAGTGTTATTGGAAAATTTATAGCACTACCAGGCCCAAATAGCTTTATTAAAAAAGAAGTCTCCAGTCATTAACTTTAGTTTCTACTATGAGAAATTTCAAAAGGAAAAATAAGTTAATCTCTAAGTAAGCAAGAAAAAAGATATAATAAAGACCATAAGTCAGTGAAATTTTAAAAAAGGAAAATAAGAGAAAATCCATGAAACCCAAAGCTAGTTCTTTAAGATGAATAAAATGGATCAACATCTAGCGAGGGAAATAAAAGAGGAGACACAGATTACCAAAATCCAAAATCAGAAAAGGGATATAACTACAGATTCCACAGATACTAGACTGATAATAGGGATATTATGAACAGTTTATGTTAATTAACTTGACAATTTAGTTGAAATGAAGAAATTCCATTTAAGCCACAAATTGCAAAAGTTCACTCAAGAAAAACAGACATCTTCATAAACCTTGTTGACTATTAAAGAAATTGAAGGTATAGGTAAAAACTTTTCTACTCAGAAAAAAAAATATAAGACCCAGATAGCTTTATTGGTGATCCAATTAAACCTGTAAGGAAGAAATGATACTAATTCCTATTAGTAATACTAAACCCTTGTAGAATATTAAAGCAAGGAAATATTTCTCCTATGAAGCCAGTGTTATCACTACACTAAACCAAGACAAAGATATAACAAGAAAAGAAAACCAGAGACCTCTCATGGGATCTCCAATGAACCTGTACAGTAATTCTAAACAAAAATTTAAGTCAAATACAACAATATGTAAAAGGAAAATACATCATAAAAAACTAGACTGATGATGGGGATTTATGTCAAGAATCCAAAATTTATTTAACATTTGAAAATCAATGAAATTTACCACATTGATGTACCTAAAAGCACAGTCTTTGTGTTCAGCTCAAGAGATACAAAACAAGCATTTAAAAAATATAGCAGAGGTGGAAAATGTTGAGGAGTAATATTGGCCAAATTATATTGTTATTTTGTGTGCATGTACAAGTAAGTGACAATAAATCCCATCGACATGTAAAAAAAAAATCAGCCCTGATTATTATTTAAAAAAATTTTTTTTAGATGTTGATTGATTTTATTTTATTTACTTATTTATATGCGGTGCTGAGAATCGAACCCATTGCCTCACACATGCTAGGCAAGTGCTCTACTACTGAGTATCAACCCCAGCCCCTCAGCATTGATTATTGATGTAGAAAAAAACAAACAACAAACTAGGAATAGAAGGGAGCTTAAAACATCCTCTGAAAAAAATTCAGCTAACCTCATACTTAATGGTTGATAATTGAATACTTTTCCCCAAGATCAGAAACCAAACAGAGATGTCTACTCACATTACATCTATTCAGCATTGTACTGGGGTGCAGTAAGGAAATAGCTAGTATACTAAGGCAAGAAAAAGAAATAAAATGCACTCAGATTGGAAGGGAAGAAATAAAATTATCTTTATTTTCAGATAACATGAACATATATAGATAAAATCTGGTATGATCTAGAAAAAAGCTATTGTAAAATTTACATCTAAAAGCAATTATATTTTCTATATATTAACAATGAATAGTTAGAAATTGAAATTTTAAAGATTTCCATGTACAATAGAATAAAAATATGAAGTATTTAAACATAAACATGGCAAAAACTAAAATGTATATATTAAAAACTATAAAATATTGCTGATAGAAATTAAAGAGAACCTAAATGGAGAGATATACCTAATTTATGAGTCAGAAGACTAAGGTGTCCATTCATCCCAGTTTAATCACCAGAGTCAACATTATTCCAATCAAAATCCTAGCAGAGTTTTGTAGAAAATGACAAGCTGATTGCAATAGACCTAGAATACGTGGCTTCAAGACTTAAGCTAGGGCTGGGGATGTAGCTCAGTGGTAGAGCACTTGCCTAGCATATGCAAGGTCCTGTGTTCAATCCCTAGTACCATATGAAGAGGAAAAAAAAATTATTCTAAAGCTACAGTAATTAGGATCGCAGACAAAACATTGGAACAGAGGCAAGAATTCAGAGATAGATACACATATATATGGCAACAGTCATTGACAAAGATGGAAAGACAAGTAGAGAATGGAAAGTTTTTCCAGCAAATGGTACTGAAATTACTGCATATTTATATGCAAAATATTGATCCATGCCTTGCATTAGACACCTGAATTAACTCACAGACTTAAATATTAAACTCAAAACTACAAAACCTCTAGGAAAAAAATAAGAGAAAATTTTTTGTTGAACTTAGGTTCGGCAAAGATTTCTTAAATTTGACAACAAAATCATTAAAAAGGATTTGACAATTTGGGATTCATCAATCTAAAACCTCTGTAATTCAAAATACACTTTGAAGTGAATGAAATACACAAAACACAAGCTGGGAGGAAATTAGTGTAAAGCATTTATCTGATAAAAGACTTGCATCAAGAATATATGAAGAACTCTTAGAACTCATTAGAAAGAAAAAATATAGTCCTGTAAAATAACACTTAATCAAAGAAGATAAACATATAGTAAATAAAGACATTAAAAATGCTTGACATAATTATCAGGGAAATGCAATTTTAAAGCACAAGAGTTACCACTACACACTTATTAAATAGCTAATATTAAAGATAATTGTGCTGAGTGGTTGGAGAAGAGATGGAGGAACTGGATGGGTACACAGCTGGTGGGGATATAAAGTGGTAGAATCACCTTCTTAAAAAGGTAAACATACACCAGTCATATCCAACCATTCTTTTCCAAAGAAAAGATAAGTTATATAGTAATAGAAGGAATTTTATTTCAGTGTTCTTGGCTATTTTAGTTGTAAAAGCCCCAAACTGGAAAAAAATCCAAATGTCTATCAATAGATGATAGACAAATTGTGGTACATACATATAATGAAATGCTACTTAGCAATAAAAATAGATGATAGATAAACTGATGTAGACGAATCTCAAATTATGCTGAATAAGAGAAGCCATAGAAAATACAATATATTATCCCATACACATAAAACTTGAGGAATACAAACCAATCTATTAAGATAGACATTTTGCTGGAGGAGTGGGAAAGTGGGGGGCAAGAAAGAAGGGTGACAAAGGGCAGAATTACCTAGAGAATGATAATATTTTTGGTAGTAAAGGATGTGTATATTATCTTGATTATAATGGTGATTTCATAATTTCATGTTAAAATTTATCAAATTACACACTTTAAATACACGCAATTTATTGCATGTCAATTTTACCTCAAAGCTATAAGAAATATATTCATCTTTTTTCACTTTCTAAGATACAAATAGTGTTCTATAAGTACTTTTCTCTACTTCATTTTTTAAAAATGTATTCTGGAAACCAGCTCTTAGCAGTATTTAAAATTATTTTCTTTCTTCTTTGGTTTATTCAACAACTTTTATTGATGACGGTTGTTTCAGCCTTTTGTGACTATCTTGTGTTATTATAATTAATGCTTGAATAACATAGTTTTGTAAATACAAGTTTTAAACATTTGTTGTTGTATTCCCAGTATATTTAGAAGTTAGGGCTGGGGGACTATAGCTCAGCAGTAGAGCACTTGCCCTAGGTACCCTTCCCAGCACTGAAAAAGTGAAAAAAAAAGTGGGATTGTTGAGTTAATAGGTAAATATATAAGCAGTTTGGGGAGATGTTGCCAAATCTCATCCATAAGGGTTGTATCATTTTGTATACTTATCAGCAGTGTCTGAGAATTTGTATTCCCCCACATTCTCTCACCTACTGAGTATGTTGTCAAACGTTTGGATCTTGCCAATGCAAGTGAGAAATGGTATCTTGGTGTGGTTTAATTTGTATTTTGTTCATTATGAGCTAAGCAGAACATGTTTCCATATGTTATAGCTATTTGCATTTCTTTTCCTGAGATCTGTTTATTTCTTCAGCCCATTTTTGTATAGGTTTGCTGGCCATTTTATTCATAATGTTCTTTATATTTCAGGAACATGATTCTTTGGACAATAATATGTTGCAAATATTTTTTCTCAGCTTGTCACTGTCAAACTGCATGGGTGTGTGTGTGTGTGTGTGTGTGTGTGTGTGTGTGTGTAGCGGGTTTATATACAGCCAGGAAAGATTTTTTCAATGAGGCAGGTTTTGCCCACTCATAATACATAGAAAATTTCACCAAATATTTTCTAGTACTTGTTTATTTTCTATTTTTACATTCAGGTTTCTTATCCATTTGTAGTTTATCTTTTGAATAATTAGAGAAAAATCCAATTTTATAATTTTCCATGTGGTATTTGCAAACGCTACTTATTAGAAAGTCTATTTTCCCCAGACTAACTTTTATTGTACCCCAAATGTCCAGTGCAGTTGGTTCTGTTTCTGGAGTCTCTATTCTGTCCCATAAACTCTATGTATTCTTGGGCTTGGACGAGGGTACATGATTTGATTATATAGTCTGCCCTCCCTGTACCCTTCATTGCTCTTCTTTTTCAGTGCTTTCCTGCTTATTCTTGTTCTTTTGAATTGACCATATTCAACTTGAGGACAGATTTTTAAAGATCCACATATGTTCATTCCCTCCCCAAGTTAAGCGTCCCCAGTTTCTTCAATTTTTAGCACGTGCTTTTTGGGCTATTCATGATTCTGTTCTTTCCCACAAGTCATGCAACCTTAAAATGTGGCATCCAGAAATGAAGCCACCGGCGTGGGGTGTTAATGACATGATTCCTTAGGGTAAGGCTTTTTAAAAAGAGTGTCATCCACAAGTGGATAAAGTCACATAGGACTGGAGTGAGTAGGGAAGGAAAGCCCAGTCCCAGCAGTAGTCCTTTTGAAGGCAGCAGGAGAAGCATCTCCTCTTCTGTCTGCACTTTTGGGTCAGGTACCTGGTGTCTCCACACGTTGAAAAAAGGGTTTTGTTCTGGGAGGGGCTGGGAGGCCTTTCTCCTTTTTCCTAGTCTCTGCCTATAATCCCCTTCTGCTAGTTCCCTGGCTTCCTCCAGGGCCTTCTAAATCGCGGGTCCTCTTCCTAGTTCCTGGGGCAGGTGAGCCTCTTTCCTCCTGGAATTCTTTCATTGCTCAGCTCTCCTCACGCTGTCCCCCGCCGGGCTCCACAGTTGGTTCTTCCCGCTCCCTCCCGCCCCTTGGCATCCTAGGTCTGCAGACTGCAGTCCGCCCAGCGGCTTCATCTGATGATGCGTTTTACCTGCGTTGGGCCGAAAGCGCCTGTGGTGGAGGAAGGCAAAGTTCACTCCCACTACCCGCCCCCTGCGCTGGGTCCTCCCAAAGTAGGAAATGTTGAAAGAGAGGGTCCTGTGCTGTTCTGCAGGGAAGAGTCGCTTCCGCTCAGCTGTCCCTACACCATGGACTCAGTACCTGCCACTGTGCCTTCTGTCACTGCTTCCCCGGGGGATCCGGAGCTCCTGGGACCCCTGTCGGTGCTCTACGCAGCCCTCATAGCCAAGCTACTGGAGGTGACGGTCCCATTCCCAGGGAGGGACCCCAATTCTGGCAGGCGGGTGGCTGAGTTCTGGCGGAGTGGGTGCACTGACTGTCGTGGCGACGGAGAAATGGAGTGTGTCAGGCCCAAGGCAGGCAGAATATGACTGTATTGTTAAGCGAGGACAGTGAGAGTGTACTTGAGCTTTCCCCACTTGCACTGTTTTTTTTGATGGAATAGAGGTGACAACCTCATGTTATGTTTCGAAATGCAGCCAACAATTGAAACAGCTAAGGTTACTACAGGTCTTTTCCCTACAGAGACTGCTGGGGAATTGGGCCCAAATGACAGTTATCTCGAATTACGTATAGAGTGTGGTGAAAACAGGGAAGGTAGGCAGGTGTTTAATGCACTGCCTTTGAGCAACCGTTTAAAATCAGGCTTTGAATTTTATAGAAGGATGTTAAATTCAGAGAAGTTTATCTAAGCCAGTTCTCAAGAGTTGTCTGAAATTACATGTCACTTATCTGTTTATATAAGAGTGGAATGGAAGTAAGATTTAAAATCTTATACGTATATCATCATTGTTTTTATTTGTTGCCATAAAATTAATTAGTTCTTTCATATATTTAAGTTTTTGCCTTAAATGAATTTTTTAAATTATAAAAACCAGGTTGTCTAAGAGAAAAGAATGATCCAGAGGGATTCTAGCCAGGTGTTAGACAATGTGATGATATAGGGCCTGTTACAAACTGGAAATGTATGCTCAATTTAAAGTATTTAGATTCAGGCTGGGGTTGTGGTTCAGTGGTAGAGCGCTTGCCTAGAATGCATGAGGCACAGGGTTAGGGTTAGGGTTAGGTTTAGGGTTATGGTCAGGGTTAGGGTTAAGGTTAGGGGTTCGATCCTTAGCACCATATAAAAACAAAATAATGTGTCCACCTGAAACTAAAGATACATAAATAAATTTTTAAAAAAGTTTTTAGATTCATTATACTTGAAAACACTGCAAGTGAACAAAAAATATGAGACTGTCAGTATCCTCTCTCTTGAAGAAGCTATTGGAAAATATTGAGGAGGTGGATTTCTGATGAGGAGGTTGGTTTAGAATTGCCATGATTCTTTGTGACTGTTTTGTTATAAATTTAAGGTTTCCCATTTCTTCTAATTTTTCTGTTTCAGCTGTTTACTCCATTGCCTGATGAGTATCAACCTGGACCTGATTTTTATGGACTACCATGGGAGCCTGTAGTTTTCACTGTTTTCTTTGGATTGGTATCCTTTGTCATTTTCTTTTGGAGAACTGTTCTTGTTGTGAGTAAATTAACTTACTTGTACCTTAGCACATAAGCACAAGGATTATTTTATATAGTCACTGCCCCCCCCCTTTTTTTCCTTTTCAGTTGCTAAAACACAAATTACTGGTTTAAGTCAAACTAACCTTATAAAATAATTTAGTGTGGTTGCAGTTGGTAAAACTGGTAATTCTTACAGCCATCCTGACCAGTAGTTTCATACGTATCAGAAGTCTTAAAAGTGGAATAAAAGGTGGGATAGGTTAGATAAATATCCTTTTATGTAGCATATATGTCTAGTAATCTATATTAAAGAAATAACTATGCTTTGAAGATTTCGGTAATGTTTTTCAGTGGAACAGTGCGTTAGATTGAAGACTTAGCACAACATAATTCATTTAGGGGTTATTGTATGTTCGCTTAATGGAATAGTAGGCAGATTTATCTATTTCAAAGCTTTGAGGTACAGAAAATGCTCACAATTAAATGTGAAGTGGAAAAAGAAAGCAAAAACTAAGATTTAAATGTTGATGAACTGCGTGTTAATATAAACACATATAAACAGGGGGAAATGCTACAAAGAAATACAGTAAAATGAGAAAAAGGAGATGAGATAATTTTTCCAGTCTTTCATATATATTTTTCCCAGATTTTATGATTTGATCATATGTTCAGAAAATACCTTTTTATTTGGAAGTATAGATTATGTGTTGTCCAAAAATTCATTAAATGTTTTGTTCATTAAGTCTTTTTTTTCTGAGCAGAATTAGTCTATCTCTGTGTATGTGTGTACATATATGTATAAGCGTATATATATATATATACGCTTATACATACTTATGTTTGTACTGTAGGTCATTCTGTTTCATAGTTATTTAACATAATTGGAAGAAAATTATTTTAGGTAAATGGACTTTGCATATGAAAAGCCTAATAGTTAAAGAGGCCAAAAGCATTGGATACAAATCTTTTCAAATCTGAGTGTTCTTTTTCTGATTTCTTAATTATGTTAAGATAAGTTTCCTCTCCTTGTACAATTGAGTGTAAAATCTCTTAAAAAGTATTCCCTTCTTAAATAGAAGAATCGTTTGCCTGTGAGGAATTTTCTAATCTCATTGAACTTTTTCTCAGCTAAAAGGAAAAAGGAAATAGAAGGATAAAGAGAAGGGAAAAACATGAAAACACTTTATTTTTCTCTCTTGTTTCTTTCATTTCAAGAACCCCGGTACCTGTTTCTCTTTTCACTAGGTTATGTGGGATCTGGTTCCTAGCTTTTGCTCCTCAGTTTCAGCATTTGACTTTGGAGCTTTAGTCTCTTCCTTAGATGACTGCTTTTATGCTACTTCCCATTTTCCTCTGTTGTCATTTTGAGTAAAATGTTAGCAAGGCTATGACATTAAAAAAATGCCATTTCTTTCTGTATTGGAGTTTTCTGAATGCAATTTCCTATTACGAAGATCCCATGGATGATCCATGGACACATCTGAGTATCCCATCACCATTTATAACATTTGAAAGGACAAGTATATGCTAAGTTACAAAGAAATTTAGTGATGTTTTTTAACAATTTCTGCTTAGGTTTTATTATCAGGCAGTTTATTGCTGTCTTTAGGAAATGATTGGTTTTGTCCTTTCCAGAATATGTTAATTGTCATTTCTCTTGTTGCTTGTGCATTTTCTTCTAGCAGTCTTCCCTTTCAGATTTCTTGCTATATATTTAGTGGTGTGTAGAAATAAGATGATGTAGCCTCTTAGTTTCTAAATTCAGCCAATAGCCAAATTTAAATTGGAGTTCTAAGATGTTTTCTGGTGAGTGAAAGTGGCATATCTTAGTACAAAGATTATGCCTTTAATATTGTTTCCTCAGATTCCTTTTGAATAGTCATTGTTTCTAGACTTTATCCTGGTTATTTAGAATTCTCAAGTAAACGATTTTGAGTACACACACACACACACATACACACACATCTTTACTGTGAAATAAGGTACATATCTTAGTGTTTTTATGTCAGAGCCTATTTATGAAATATCACTACGAATTAAATTTAAAATGCTTGTTAACCTTTACTTATTTTTAATCCTATGAATTTATTATCCTGAACCAGAATGTTATTAAATTCTCACTTGGTTATGATTCTGACTGTTGTTTTAGGAATGCTGTTTCTATTGAGCAGATTTTTGACATCAAATTTAATCTTTTTTCCTCTCTTCTAGGTAAAAGATAGAGTATATCAAGGTAAATTTTTAGGTTTTTTAACTTGTATTGTATTGGTGTTTGATGTGTGTTTTATGTATGTTAGAAGTAGATACAGTGACTTTTAATGTCTATTACTTTTTTACCTCCTGAAAATTTTACTATTCCTAGGTTGCTAGCATGGATAATAGAGTAGATGATGATGGTTCCAACTCTGAGATAGGAGATAAAGAGGAGGAACAAATTGTGGATAGGGAGATGATAAGTTTTAATTTGGGGCAGATTAACTTTGAATATTGATGTAATGCAGATGTATTACATTTAAAGAGTATTTCTATGCTAATGATTTAATCATGCATTAAGTAATTGAGTAGATAATTTAAAGAATGGTAATGTGAATCAATATGCTTTCATTTCTGTTTTTCTTTGCAAAGAATTAAATGATTCCATTTTCTGAAAAGAAAGTGTTTTGAGAAGGGAGGAATATCAAGCTACAACACTTTACTGTATTTCCCATCTGTGAAATAAGCTTAAATTGAAATATCATTTTGGATGGGAGGGATACCTGGGATTGAACTCTGGGGCACTCTACTGAGCCACATCCCCAACCCCCTATATTTAGAGACCAAGTCTCACTTAGTTACTTAGTGTCTTGCTGTTGCTGAGGCTGGCTTTGAACTTGGGATCCTTCTAGCTCAGCCTCCTGAGCCACTGGGATTACAGGTGTGCACCACCGCGCCCAGCAAAATATCATTGTTCTTATATTTTTCTTAAATTTTAATAATTTTATACTCTTATTGCTAATAAGCTTAGATTGCTTTTTAAAAGCATAATAGTTATGCTAAGAAGTATTTCCTCATAGTACCATATAACATGTCTTTGCTTTTAGTAGATTGAGTAATTGAATTTCATTTAGTGATTGTAATAATCTTGTGTATTTCACCCTTTTAGTCACTGAACAGCAAATTTCCCAAAAGATAATCAATTTCATGAAAGAAAATGAAGAACTGATAGAGAAAGTTTCAAAGTATGAAGAGAAGGTATAATTATTTTTTTGTTTCTTTCTCCCTTGGTTCTAGCTTGAATCATTTCTACCTGTTTTAATTTAAAAATTGTATTTTAAAATTTTTGTTTCATTATTTTCTACAAATCATCCAAATTCTAAGTAGTCATATGTATTAAGTACTGCTTTCTTCTGGAAAGGGTCACTTGTCTGGAAGTAACTTGTATAGTAGCACTATAATTTGTGTATCTTAATTCTGAATGCTTTATTTACATAGATGAAGGAATCAAAGAAACAGGTCCAAGAAACCATGAAACAAAATATGATTCTTTCTGATGAAGCAACTAAATATAAGGTAAAAATCCCTTCTTTGGGGGGAATTACATTCTAAACTCAAGTAAATGTAATGAGTAATCTTGACACCTTTTTTCCCAGGATAAAATAAAGCTTCTTGAAAAAGCTAAAGAATTTCTGGATGAGAGAGCTAAAAGTCTTCATGTTATGTTAGAATCTGAAAGAGAACAGAAAGCTAAGAATCACGACTTGGTAAGAGTTTTGCTGCTAAGTGTTGCTGTAATTTGGCTTTTGAAATATTTTGTAAAATTGGTTAAGTTGAACTTAGTCCAGCTGTTAACTAAAGTAAGATTAGGAGTCAAGGAAGTTGAACCCACTTCTGTGCCCATTTTGTGGAACTTTTAAGTACTGATACAACAAATTATTTTTATGAGCCTAGGAAATATTTTTATTCTCAACCTTGGATAATTTTTATATTGCTTTGCTCTGCCCTTGGAAACATGCAGATCAACTAAAAAACTATTGTCCAATTGAACAGTATTTGTTTACTTTTTACTTGAAAGAGTAATGAATTAATCAATTTTCTGTACTTAAAAAAATTTTACTTACATATTTCATTTTCAATTTTTATAAGTTTCTGTAATTACATAAAAGTTGCAAAAGATAGTAGAGAGTGTGTTCTGAAATATCCTACCCCCAAGTAAGCTTGATCACCTAGCTGAGGTAGTATTTATCAGATTTCTCCACTGTAAAAATTCTTTCCAATTCTTTTCATATTATATTCTTTGGAAATTACCATGCACAGCCCACAGTTAAAGTATGAAGAGTTACGAGCTCAGGATGCAGCTCATGGTAGAGCACTTGCCTAGCATGCATGAGTACCAGGATTCAATCCCAGGCATTGCAAACAAAGATTGCAGAGTTATGTCCACTTCCTTAAGGAGCAAATATATTTATAAATTTTTTGGAATTCTTCTGTATGTGAGATTAGTCTATTCTCCCTTAAATTTTATCATTTTTTACTTCAGATAAGAAAATTTTAAAAATGATCTTGGGAAATTTTTTTCTCTATCACTAGAAAAAAATTAGTAATTTGAACTGGTATATTTGAAACAGTAATTAATTAATTTTCTATGCTTTAAAACATTTTATTATTGCATTATGATTTTCTATACTTTGACCTTTTTTTCTGGTTATCTCATAAACAGTAAGGTTGTGGATGCCATGAAATATTTATGACTTCATTGACCTCATCTCTTTCAGTTCTTGATTTTTTGCTTAGTCCAAAGCTGGATCCCCTGCATTTACCTGAAATGTAATGGGATGGCTTGACAAATACTTTGATGTGTTTATCTTTTTTAGTATATATATGTGTGTACACACACACACACACACATATATCAGTATTTCTACTGAAATCCTAATGCATATTTTGTGTTCTGTTTTCACCTGGCAGATAATGGAAAATAAGAAATCTATAGAGAAGCTTAAAGATGTCATTTCAGTGAATACTTCTGAACTTTCAGAGGTAAAGCTGCCAACTCTTGCTAATGGGATATTAATACTACATCTTAGTTTTGTTGTGGACCAAAAATTTGAAGTGTGCTAAAATGTGCAAAAAATGAGAACTATATGATGTCTGGTTTGGGAAAGTATAACTTTGTTTTTTCTTTGGAATTAATTCACTAACTGTAGTGTTTTGAATTAGCTTCAAATTCTCCTTAATGAAGCTAAGCTTCGTGAAGAGAAGGTGAAGTTGAAATGCTGTCAGCTTCAGAAAGAAAATACCATGCTTAAGAAGACGAAAGAGCAGGTAAAGAAAATTTGATGTCATGCATAATGTAAACTAGAGAAGTGAATATCATTATCTTGTATCTTTCTTGGATCTGTTTCTGAGGTAAGGAATATTCATGTAGGACCTTTTCTAGATATGCAAACTTTAAACATGCTCCCTAAATTGAGTGCATATATATGTTCTCCATCTGTTTTGGATTTTTGGATTATTGCTTTTCTTATCAAATGTCAATCAGTTATTAACTTGCATAGCCTCAAAGAAACTTTTTAAACCAGAAAATTAAGTATGTTATGATCCTCTTTTGAGTAGTTACTGATTCACCGGCCAAGGGAAGATTGCATGATAAGGAGTGTAAATTTAGGAGACAGTCATATGTGCCCAGCCATTCCTGCTGGAAGTAAATTATTTGAATTGGCAGCAATTTTCTGGGGAATGCAATAAACAGGGTCAACTTCCTGAGAGCTCTGATGTTCTTACTGCAGCTGTGAGAGTTGGGGCCACTCTGCCCTCTTCCTTAACCAAGGTCTCAACCTCCTCGATTGAGGCAGGCCACCGAGGAGTATGGTTCTCTATTTCTTTGTCTAAGTCTTGTAGTCCTGATGTATCCAGTGCAGAAACCCCTCCCTAACCCATAGGAATTCATGTGTTTTGACTTTTCAGTTGCAGCAGGAAGTCAAAGACTGGAGTACATCACAAGCTGAGCTCAGTGAACAAATCAAATCATTTGAGAAGTCCCAGGAAGATTTACTTGTAGCTCATAATCCCAAAGATGATACTATTAATGTAAGTTTATACGCCAAATACATGTTTCATCTCATGAATTCTCCTGAAATCTTCTGAATTAAAATCGAGAGTCTTCCAACCTTTTGCTTCTTTTCTAGGCTTTGACTAATTATATCACACAGTTGAATCGGTTACAATGTGAATCTGAATCTGAGGATCAAAATAGAGAAGATGAGTCAGGTGAATTAACCAATGGAGAGGTAGCAGGTAATCAGTCTCAGGAAGGTTGAATCCTTTTTTTTTGCTTTCCTGTGTTTAATTAAGTATTTATACAGATGCCACTTTTCAGCTGGTTGATTTTCTTCTTAAGCTTCAGGGTTGTAGACACATATCACTGGATCTATAGATATGTCTATTGCATTGGCAGAGGTGGGTTGCTGGGGTATAATGTAGCAATAGGCATGTGAAGAACACTGACTTTTTCTATCCCATTGAAAACTAGTAAGTACACTGCAGCTACAATAGTCACATCCAATACCTCTGAGTATTGAACATTGTACAGTAAGAGAAATTTGTTTCTTAACTTATGCAGATGATAGTTGATTTTGATACTCATCATCTCTCTGGCTCTGTGGTTTTAAGGTCCACAGTCAGTCTTAAGAGTCCGGAGGTAGTTGGAACCATAAACTAAGGCTGTGAGAACAGAGGCTAGAGACTATCAGAAAGCTAGAGAGAGGGAGTGTAACAGTGTTTACTGATGAGGAAAATATTTCCAGATGTTTTCTCCCAAGTTGGATATTGCTTACATAGCAAGTATTTCAAACCACACCTGGTAGTAGATTCAGGGAGAAAATAGAGGATTTAATCTTTCTAAATAAGACACTTACTTGCCCAGGTGAAGATAGATCTGAGAGAGGAAGAAAAGCTTTTATCTTACAAGAATAGCATAGATAACATTTTAGTTGTGCAAACTAGAAATTCACCTTTTCTTTTGTTTTGTTTTTAAGACAGACACAGTACTTTTATTTATTTTTATGCTGAGGATCAAACTCAGTGCCTCACACATACTAGGTGAGCACTCTACCACTGAGCAACAACCCCAGCCTGAAATTCACCTCTCTCTCTTTTTTTTTTTTAAATTAAGCTTGCAATTCTCTTAAAAGTCATTAGTCTAATCAGTTTAGTTATTTAATTGATTTTTTTTTCTTCTGGTGTTTGAACACAATCATTATTTAGTTTGGGGAAGTTAGGAGAATATAGAGTTAAAAGTAAGGAAAGAAAAAGCTAAAATCTTTTGTTTTTTAGGTGATCGGAATGAGAAGATCAAAGATCAAATTAAGCAGATGATGGATCTCTCTCGGGTACAGTTCTTTGTAAGAGTCCCATAGTGCCTGTGAATTCTTCCTGTGCCTCACTTTTAAGAATACCTCTCTTTTCTGCAATTTTTAGACACAAACTACAATATCAGTAGTTGAAGAGGATCTAAAACTTTTACAACCTAAGCTAAGAGCCTCGATGTCCACAAAATGTAATCTAGAAGGTGGGTTCTTCTTGAGAAGAAATTGCCATGTTGGAAAGTCTTAAAATTTTATTGGAAAGATAAAGAATGGCTTCTTGCTTTTATGCTTCTTACTTTTCTTGGCACTACTCCCTCAAACAAGTTCTTAAGTCCTTGTAAACATATAGAGATAAGCTGTTTTATCCTTTACAGACCAAATAAAGAAATTAGAAGGTGACTGCAATTCACTACAGTCTTCTAAAGTTGTACTGGAAGAGGAATGCAAAACTCTAAGGCAGAAAGTGGAGATTTTAAAAGAACTCTACCAGAAAGATGTGATGGCACTACAAAAGTAAGATTTTCATTGTTTGTTATTGTTATCACTGTGTGAACTAATAGATAATTTTATCTTTTCTTAAGATTATTTACAATTTCTTCTAGTTGTAATAAGTAGAGACTTGTCTTTTTTCCTTTGTTTTTTGTTTCCTATAAGTTGCATTTTTCTTTCCATCGTCAGTCTTAAGAGTCCTTAGGTAGTTGGAACCATAAACTAAGGCTGTGAGGACATCGTAATCAATTGTCAAATTCATATGAAGGCAGGAAGTGGTAAAATGGTATTAACAGTCACTGATGTGGAAATACCTCTCAAAGTTCTAGACCCTTTCTATGATCCCCCTATTTATTTTAATTAACTTTCATTGTGATCAGTTATGTAATTCTAATGTTTTGAACTTGTATCTCTAACTCTGGACCTTTAAAAATACTGAGTGATTTGGAATGACATGTTTTAGTAGAATAAAAACTTCAAAAAGGAATAATATTTACTTATTGATGGTACAAGTTTTGGACTTGAATATCTCAGATGTTCACACAAAATGGAACTGTGGCAAGGACCTTAGGAGTTATGATTACAGAAGTACTTGTTTGTAGTATATATTTATATATTAATCTTCTTAGTGTGGAGCTAGTTATTTTTTGAAAGTTCATTTGAAGTTTTTAATCCACAAAAATACTTGAATTCTCTAGAAATAGGTTGTGTCAGATTTTATTTGTTTGCACCTGATTTTACTCTTTGGTATATATATATATCTTGTAAAGCAAAGACAGACCTTCTTACAGACCTAACTATTTTTAGGTATTTTGACTTCTGTTGCCTAATTAATGCATTAAATATTGAAACCTTTCCATTAACTTTTCTAAAATTCTGTGATCTCCAAGCGACCTTTTTCGAATCTCAAATTTTTGTTCAGGCAAGTTCTAAATTCCTGGCCTGTTTCAAATAAACATTTCTCATTTTATCATTTTTTTTTTTAAAGAACACTTGTTTTCTCTGTCCCTACTAGTAATCTGAATGACCTAAATGGCAACTAATTTTCTTTGTAATGCAGTTAAATTGTAGCACTATTTTTCTCAACTCCTCCAAAATTCATTCCGTCATCATCTGTGGTTTGTACTCTTTTTACTCATCCCTAGGTACTATGTTAGTTCATGCCTGTGTCATCTTTTCTGTTTCTAACCAGGATCATCTCTCTTCATTCTCCATTTTTTATATTTGTATATAACTTATTTCAAATTCTTAGTAGTTTTCTCTATAGCCGCTTGAGTGGACTTTCTAAAATATAAGTCTGTGCATGTCAATATGTGCCTGTGGTATATGAAGAATTTGCTTTCTATTTGATGACCTGTTCTTTTTTTCTTCCTTGTATCTTTTTAATAGTTTAAATATTTTTAATTATTTTCCTCATCCCCTGTATAAGCTTGTTGTAATCATAAATTATAATGGAATTATAATTATATAATTATTATTTTATTCATCTTCTCATAATTTAAAGGCCATGGTATATATTCTGGATTTAATAAAAACCTGACATAGATTAATAGGTTTATTATTTTTTTTATGGGCTTTAAGTAGCTCCTGAATCAGATAACTGTTGTGGCATTGTATGTTAGTACTTCTTATACTGTGAACTCCACAAGACATTCATTCAATTTATACACATATTTAAAGTTTCTATAGTTCTGCATTCTACACTGTTGGTTTCTTATTTGAAATTATTTTCATTCTATTTGAACATTGTCCTTAAATGATAGATTTGATTAGTGTATCAAAGGTAGTACAAGGATAAACAGAGAATAGTATTTTATCCACTAAATATTGCTACCTTTATAATCTGTATTAGGTTGACATGAACTTCATGATTAGAGTTAAAACCAGTTTCCATTTTTAAAGGATCTTTCTTTTGGCTACTGAATTTTGACTGTTACTTAGTTTTAGCAATTTAAAAATATCCAATTAATTACCATCTGTTTTAATTTTTTTCTTTAAGGGTCCATTATCATTGTTGTTTGGTCTTATCCCTCCCGTAGTTTCTGTAGTCCTTTCTCTGTTTTTATAACAGTTGTATTGGGAAGTGCCTATGTGTAGTTTCCCCACCCCACCCACTTTTCCTCTTGCAGTTATGTTGCTTGGGACCTTTAAACACTTCTTGAATTTTCGAGTCTTTTTCTAAATGTTGATTTTACCTCATTCTCTCTTCTGATTATAATAATGCATATTAGAATTTGATTTCCCCTGCCTCCTACATTCTGGATTTACTTCTTCTGGATATTTTCTTCTGACCTGTCTTAAAAGCGCTAGGATTTATTTTACTTCCCAAATCTGCTGCTAAAATCATTCATTGAGTTTAGGATTTTAAAAAATCCAGGGTTTAAAATATTATTTTAGTTGTAGATGGACACAATATTTTATTTTTTATAGGATTTTTTTAAGAGAGAGAGAAAGAGAATTTAAAATTTATTTTTTAGTTTTTCTCAGACACAACATCTTTGTTTGCATGGGGAGCTGAGGATTGAACCCGGGCCGCACGCATGCCAGGCGAGCACGCTACCGCTTGAGCCACATCCCCAGCCCGACACAATATTTTATTTATTTTATGTGGTGTTGAGGACTGATCCCAGTGCCCCACACATCTGGGGCTCGTGCTTCACCACTGAGCCACAACCCCAGTCCTATTTCAGTACTCCAGCTCAAACCCAGGACCTTGAGCCATGTGCTCTACTATTGAGCTACCTCCCCAGATGCCTTGCTCTTTCTCATAAGGGACTAGGGTCTTACTGCTTTCCAAGCTATCTTTAATCTCATAATTCTGCCTCTGCCTCCTGAGTATCTTTGACTGTAGGTAGGTCACCACACCCAACTATTTCTTGGTTTTATAGATTCTAATCCTTTGACAAAATTCATAATCTTTTTTTTTTTCCTCTTTTGTGGTGCTGGTGTTTGAACCCAGAGCCTTGTGAGTGCAAGGCAGCACTTCACCAACTAAACTATGTTCCCAGCTCTGAAATTCATAATCTTGACTTTACTTTTTTGACTATATAAAGCACAGTGATTTTAAAACATGTGCAGATAACCCCATTCGGTGGTTTCCGTTTCTGTGGGATTTTTTCTCACAGAATTTTGTCTTATGGAGTGCCTGGTCAGTTTTGATTGGCCAACATTGTTGTGATAATTATAGATGAAATTTGCGGACTAAGACGAAGTTATCTTCTTATAGAAAAGTGTTGAGGTTACTTGAGTAAGATTGTCACTTTAAACTTAGTCAGCAATTAAGATAATTCAAAAATGACTTGTCTTTTCAATGTTTCAGTATTGTTCCTTTTAGATTTTTTGCCTGTTCATCACTTAAGTGTGCAGTACTTTCTAATCTAAACTCAAAGGCTAGGGCTTTTATTAAGGGTCCCTTTATTGGTAGCCTCTTTTTTCCTCTAAGCCCAGGAATTTAATGAAGGCTTGGTTCAGACTCATATCTTTGTGTTATCTTCAATAGGAGAAAAGTACCTTAAAGTGCCAGCCTTGCTTGTAGTTCTGAGATTCCTTTTTCTAATGGATCTTGGCCACATACATATATCTTCACTTACTTTTTAGCTTGGATCCCTTCAAACACAATTTTATATTCTTATAAAGATGTTTTGATTGTTCTTAGTGCTCTCAGACTAACTCTTTGATAATTGGAAACAAAATTCTCTCTTTTCTTCAAGATTCAGTTTTCTCCATATTCCTTCTTAAGCCAGTGGGGAAAATTATTATATTCCTTTAGGCATCATTTATACCTGAAACAGTGAGCTCTTTTATTCTTTAGCATCTTACAAGGTAACTAGTGTATTATAGCCACTCATAAAATACTTGCTGAAGAATTAAATGAGAAGCTATATAAGAATATATAATCCCCTTTTTCTATTTGGTATCAGTAATCCTTTTTTACTGTAGTTCTTCTGATTTATGGAAAATTAAGTTTCAAGTTAATTATCTTTTGAATTGGAACTATGGCTAAAGTAGTACAAGGATAGCAGAAAATAGTATTTTTTAAAACATTAAATGTGGCTACCTTTGTGTCAGTAGATGAACATGTTGAGTTTCATGATCAGAGTTAAAACTTGTCAGTAGATAATACTCTGATAGTGGGTCAGTTTGGCTTCTTTTTCTGGTTGATAGACATTATCAAAACTCAGATTTGTCATTTTGCTTAATTTACAATTCTTTTGAAATAGATATCTAAAGTGTGAAAAATGTTCTGTGCTTAATTGCATAGCTAAAAGACATATTCTAGAAGATTTTTTCTTTGACTGACTATATCTTTATTATGGTACCAGTCTTGGATTGAGAAAAGAGTTCCTCCATGACAAAGATATACTTAGTGTCCTACCCATGGCAGAAACGAGAAAAGAATTATCCCTTGCTTTATCCTAATATGTTTAATTATGTTAGGTTGATCAGTCCTGATCTTCCACATTGAAGTAAATCCTGATCTTCCACATTGAAGTAAAGTGAGTTTTTATTATCTTACACACAGGAGACTTGCCCTTGGGGCACATGTTGTTTTCACATTTATTTTATTTACTGGTAAGTTGAGAATTAAGAGGAGAAGTTAGAAAATGTAAGTGATTTGCCAGAGTTTGATTTATGAAATTGCAGGTTTGAATTCCTATTTTATGTGCCTAAGCATTTTATAGAATTGTGGGAAGTGATATTCACAAAGAGAAACTTTTGATTTGATAACTGGCTTTATTTTAGGAAACTGATTCAAGAAGAATGTGAGAGACTAGAAAAAGAGCAGCAGCTGTCAGCTGCAGATGAAAAGGTGGTTTCCGCTGTACAGGAAGTTAAAAATTACAAGTGAGTTCAGTTTCTAAAGGAGGGTGTCAATGTCTAATGAATTAGTGTTAGCTTTCTTTTAATTTTTTTTTACATTATGTAGATAGAAGAAAATAGCATGGAAGTATAAATAACGAGAGGATATGAGCACATTCAATTCACACAGGAGAAAAAATAAATTTCAACTTAACAAATGAAAAATGTTAACAAAAATTTACTTGTACCCAATGGGCAAGACCATAGGGAACTTGGTCAATGCAAACAGTTCTGGGGGTTTTGTATGTTGTAGTAATTCTTTAAGAAATCAGTTTGCTGTGTGTTATATCAAGACCCACAAAAGTGTGGCATTTGATAGACCTTGGAAATCTTCTATGGATATAATTTGAAAAAAAGAAAAAAAGTTTTAAGGACAAAGATATTTCTAGCAGAATTACTTGAGAACACACTGATGAACAGTTAAGGAATTAAATGATAAAAAAGTTATTAGTATTAGGTTTTTATTTTATTTATTTATTTATTTATTTTTGGTGCTTTACTACTAAGCTACATCCTTAGACCTTTTTTTTACTTTGAGACAGGGTCTCAGTTGCATAGGTTCCCACTTAATTGCTGAGACTGACCTCGAACTTGTGATCCTCCTGTCTCAGCTTCCCAATCATTGGGATTACTGGCTTGTGGCATTGCACCTGGCCTGTAGTATTAGTTTTGATCACACTGGATTCATATAACTAGAGAAATGTTTTTCTTATGTATGATAAAAGTCTTTAAAAGTATAGCTGATGGAATAAAGGGAAAATGGTTAGAATGTTTCAAATTTTATTCAATTGTTGTAATTTTTAGGCGGAGAATTGAAGAGATGGAAGAAGAATTACAGAAAACCAAGTGCTCATTTAAAAACCAGGTAGTAATTAATACTGTCCTGTACTTGTAGAATTCTTTGATATCTAATACAGACAATTATAGGCTATTATAATGAGTCCCTAAAAACATTTTCTTAATGTGTTGTCTTTTTCAGATTGCTATGCATGAGAAGAAAGCTCATGATAATTGGGTAAGATTTTTTCCCCCTTTTCTTTATTTTTTGCATAGCCTACCGCAACTGAATTTGAATATTTTCTCTTTAATAGCTCAAAGCTCGTTCTGCAGAAAGAGCTATAGCTGAAGGGAAAAGGGAAGCTGCTAATTTGAGACAGAAGTATGTGATTTTTGTATCTTACTGTATGTTTTATAGTGTTTTAAGGTTATGCTAGGTATTATCTATGATTGCTGTTTCATAATTCAGCCCATTCTTTCTCAATATTCAAGACTACTGGAAATGACCCAAAAGATGGCAATGCGGCAAGATGAACCTGTGATTGTAAAACCAATGCCGGGGAGACCAAATTTACAAAATCCTCCTCAGAGAGGTAGGGGGCACTTTGTAAAATGAGCTATTTTATTTCTTGGTGCAGAATGTATGTAAATTACTTTTTATTTCTGTGTGTAATGGTTATGAAATAATCTAAATGATTTGCTAAAGCGGGAGGTGTGGGGGTTGGTGTCAGGGAGAAGGCTGCCTTAAAGTAGTAACACGGCATTGTTATCTTTAGGTCCACTGAGCCGTAATGGCTCTTTTGGTCCATGCCCCTTGAGTGGTGGAGAATGTTCCCCTCCACTGACAGCAGAGCCAGCTGGGAGACCTCCTTCTGCTACTCTTAATCAAAGAGATATGCCTAGAAATGGATTTGGTGAGCATTCACATGTTGCTTTATAGTAAACTGCTTCAAGGTTTTGGGTTTTTTTTCCCTTTTGAATATTCTAATGAAAACATAGAATTTGGGCCTGTACAATATATAGAAGATAATTTCTTACTTTATCTTAGTGAATGTTTTCTGTAAAATCTGTTCTAGAATAGAAAACATTTTTTTTTCCTGGAGGTCCCTGTATTGTTTTTTTCTTTTAAATTTTACACTGTGAAGTGTAAACCTTTATCTTTAAATTAAATCTCTATGGTGTTCCTTTCCCAAATATTATAAAAGTAGCCTTAAACTTTATGTGGCATACATATTTCCAATATGAAATGCTGAGTCTTATTTCCAATTCTAAATAGGACTGTAGTCTTGGTAAGATTGGAAGTCAGGTTATACAGACTAAAGAAAAGCCAACCTACACATACTTCAAGTCTATAGCTTAAAGTTTAGGACCAGTATGTATTAATTTGCTGTTCTATCAACCCAAGGCAGTTATTTATTTTACTTAAGTCTCTTTATAAATTGTGATTTACGTATTAGGCAACCCATTTTTTTAAAAAAATATTTTTAATTGTAGATGGTGTGGTGCTGAGAATCAAACCCAGTGCCTCACTCATGCTAGGCAAACACTCTACAACTGAGCTAAGACACCAACCCCTGGGCAACCCATTTTTAATGTTGCTTTCTAGTTATTGTTGAACCCTGACCTGTCCACCAGTGGTATATTTCTTCTGAAAAATACATACAAGGGCTCTGATCTTTCTTTCCCAAGGGTCAATGGATGGACCTTTACCTCGTACTCAATGGTCTTCTGAGGCATCTGGGAAACCCGTTGCCTCTGGTAAAGAGACCAAGTAATTTCAAAGAATCTGTAATTGTGGATGCAGGATTTTTATTCTTTTCATGTTAGAATAAGTCTGAATCCATTCTTTGATCTCTAACAGACCCAGGATGTGGTCCAGCTCACATGAACAGCAGCTCCAGAAGTTCTTCTCCAGCTAAGGTGACGGATGAGGGCAAGGTAAGTTCTGTAGTTACTGTGAATCACGTGGTCGTGCAGGAACATGTAGCTTTCCTACAGTTCTTGCTCTTTGCTTTATCCTTCTTTGTGTTCTATTTGTACTGTCCCATTTGTTTTTTAAAAAGCAAACTGTTCCCCAAGAACCTGAGACCCCCTCAGTTTCTACCATTACTTCTTTGACTGAGCATCCAGTTGGAGTAAGTACTTAGAGGTTGAGAACTGAATTGGGTTTTATTCTGTGCATTTCTGGGAAGGATATTCAGAGCATGACACTGATCTTGTTTGCTTTAAACTGCATGCAATAATGAGCTTACTTTTCTCCTTAACTTGGAAATGTGGCTTAAGTGTGTACAACTATAATGAACTACAGAATGTGAAAAGTTATCACTCTAACTTTATATGGTGTTTTGTGTTGAATGTTCTAAGGCAAAGTAAATTCATTATAAATTATATAATTCATCATTTTTATTTTTGTTTGGAAGAATGCTATTTAAGAATTCCTCCATTTGTGCAAACCCTACTTTGAGTGATTTGAATTAGATTGGTATCAGATTTTCTAAAAGTGAAATACTGTTTCATTGCAACAATGATAATCTGAAATGACCTCTTGAGCCAGTCCCAAGAAATGGTCTCATTTGTTCACATAAGTGCATTCTCTTGTAACTGTGTTGCTATTATATCTGGTAGGTCTTCTGCAGCTCTATAATAAAATAAATTTAAAATAAATTCTGCAGCTCTATAATAAAATAAATATCTCAAATGGTGTACAGTAAATGAAAGTAAATATTAAAGCCTTGTCTTCCTAATTTGTGTATATAGCATTGTGTTGGAGAATACTTCTCAAGTTCCAGTGTATACATATTCTAGGAATATACATCTCTGGAGCAATCTAAGGGCAGCTGAGATAAGACCCCCAAACCCCTTTGTAGTAGAAGATTTAAAAGAGAGCAAAGACCCGTTGTTAGAGAGGAGTAGAGGTGGGAAAAGCATGACTTGGAGGCAAACCTGGGATTGAGACCCTTTAATATGCAGTGTGGCCTTCAACAAATTATGATAATCCATTTGCTTTTGTTCCCTCTTATTTAAAACAAGGAGACAGTCTACTTAAAGATCTCAGAGGTTGAATAATATACGAAAGACTTACTGAAGATACTCTGAATAGTAGCTCTTATTACGTGGGTAGAGAATGGATTTTTCATTTTATTCTGTTCTTTCTTAATATGGAAGTAATGAGCTATTGTGATGAAAGGGAAGTGATGGGGGGGGGACTCCCTTTGAAATAGGTTGTAGTGAATACAGCATGACATACTGGTCAGAAATCACCTCTGTTAATAACCTCTGCCAGTCCTCTTGCCTTTCCCTTTCCTGAGCAGATATAATCAGTAACAAACTGCTCCCTCTTGTGGAATCCTTCTAACTTCTGGAAGCTGTCAGTGGGAATACACAGGAGGGGTGGGTAGAGTTTTGTTGCACTGATGGTGTTCTCTGGACAGGTGCCTGTTTTGGGTTTTAGCTTTTATCGGTGTTGGTACTTTGTCTTAATACATAGGAATTTTAAAACTTTTAACTTCTTTAAAATCTTAAATTGCAGGTTAATATGGCTATGAAAGGGCCCCCTCCTTTCTCAGGGGTACCCTTCATGGGCCCCCCTATGGGACCCCCGATGGGACGGCCTCCACCACCTCCCTTTTGGTATGGACCACCATTTCAGCTCGGTGGGCCTTTTGGGCCTCGGCCAATTCCTGCACCATTTGGTATGATGATCTGAACAGTAGTGATTGACTTATAAATCACATTCATCTTTCATTTCTATTGCTTGCTAAAACAGTTGGTTGCTATCTCAGGTCTTAACAATGAAAGGATACAGCTGAGTACATTTTAACTTTTCCTCCAGTTTTCTGGGACATATGGGACACTACATAATCTTATACTGAGATAGGCAATAGCTATCTCATAGACAAGGATAAGGGGCTATATAGAGAAAAGCCAGAAATATTACTTCTGCAGATGTTTGTTGAAAATATGTTGATATGCACTGCAATAGATGGAAAGGTGAATGAGACACATGCCGTAACTTAAAATTTTGTCACAGATATGAAAATCCTATAGCATAAAGTTTGTAATCACCCATAATGGATGCATAAGCAGTAGGTTATAGAATATAGAAAAGGAAAAGTCAAACCCTCCTTACCTTGAGAAAAGTCAGAAGGAAGTGTTAAAGAGGAGGATTTAACAGTGACCTAATAAATGTTGCTGATTTAATTAGGTGGCTGTGGAAGGCCTTTTCCAGGAGGGCATGCACCTTGATTCTGATGGCATGTGTAAAGTCCATGCTGAAATACTTCATGAATTTTTAATGGATACAGTAATAAATAGTAAGATTTCCTTTTATCAAAATTTCTTTGATGTAGTAAAGTTCTTATTTCATAATTATCATCTTGTCATGGTAATATAGTACTTCCAAATATAAATGGAGCTCTTGTGAGATAGAAATAATTCTGCAATTATATAGTAGGGAAAGAAAAAAGATAAGCCTGGAGCTAGGTAGAGCCATGTTTAAATCCTTAATATGTTGCTTCATGGCTGGTTGGCCAGGCTATAACCTAAACTTGTTCCATTTCAGTTTGCCTCATCTGGCAAGTCAGGATGTTCACCAGTTGATGTTCTAGGCTTGGGAGAAATTAAAGACTATATTAACATACTTGAAATCACCCAAGTTCAGAAATTTCTGGGTATTTACATAACTTCCTTTTTATTTTCCAGGTCCTGGTATGCATCCACCAATAGGCTTCAGAGAATATGCACCAGGTGTTCCACCTGGACAACGGGATTTGCCTTTTGACCCTCGTGATTTTTTTCCAGGACCTGCACCATTTAGACCTTTAGGCTCATTTGGCCCAAGAGAGTACTTCATTCCTGGTGCCCCATTACCACCTCCAACTCATGGTCCCCAAGACTATGGGCCACCACCTGCTGCAAAAGACTTAATGTCTTCAGGCTTTAAAGATGAACCTCCACCTACACCCGATTCTCAGAGTAGTGAGGGCTGTTCACAGGCCTTAAAACAGGGCCCATAAAATTAACCTCTGACACTTAGTCAGAAAGTGGACTATGAACTATTCATTGTGTTGAAGAATTATTGGCTTCAAAATATAAAAGTTTATTTTAAATGGTTTATGTTTTTAGAATGAAGCTGCCTTGGCGCAGTATACATTTGGAGCCAAAATATTTTCCCCCTAAATATCCCCCACTTAAACTAGAGTATCCTTCCAACTTTAAAATGTGCAATAAGGAATACCTTTGTTTTAGTTAATGTAGCATATACAATTGCTAAATGATTTAGAATGTCATAATTATGGACATTTCCTGTGGAAATGCTTTAAGAACATGTATTTCCATTATCCTATTTTTAGTGTATTCCAGTTGATAACAGAGAAATGGTGTTTTATAAGCTTGATTTTTCTCTTTAAATATCTGGTCACAGAGACTGTTACGCTAAAAATGTTTACTCAAAGATCATAAACTTCATTTTCCTTCTTGCTGAAGTTCTTTGTTGTAATAGTTCATAAAAAATTGTTTATTAATATTTCCCAAGTGTCTGTTGATTCATTGGATCGTCATGAGACTTTGTGCCTTTGGGGAAGCATGTAAACTCACTCTCAGAACTGAAGATGGTGACTTGGCAGCATATTTACTGTTGCTCACTGTTAAGGAGGCTGGACCTTGGTCAACTGTGGACTTACACAGAGGAATTTCTTTTACTTGTGAGAAGTCTTGTGGCTCTATTTTTGTAGCACATTCATGTACTTTTTTCTAACCACTGTCCATGTGAGAATGGTTTTCTGAGAATGAGATTACATTAGTAGCAAGAGTTGTTTGACCTGAAGTTCTACTGCTTTTGCCATTATTGCATTATAACGGTAAAATATAGGGTGGTATGTTGTGTCTATAAAAAATAAGGAAATTTCTTTTAAAAAATGTACACACACACACTCTTCTCTTACCCATACCTTGCCACTGATTTTCAAGAAATATGATAAGTATTCTCAAAATAGGGGCAAAAGCTTCAGTGTGAAACAAAATCTCTGTGAAACAAAATCTCTAAACTCAGAATCAAAAAGAATTTGAGTCCGTTAGGAAGAATTCAATCTACATACCCTCCATTTAATATCAGAAGCAGCAGCTATGTGTAAGAGGAAAACCATATAATACCTTATGCCATTTTTAACCATGTAAAATAAAATTTAAGTCACAAACACCAATTTTGTATGTATCTTTCAACCTCTACAGGACACAAGGCAATGCTGAAGTTACTATAACTTCTAATTTTAAAATAGCATTTAAATAAAGGTGATGTCAGCTAGGAAGATAGATTTTCAAGGAAAGGCAGATTTATTTTTTTATTCAAAGCAACAGTAGTTTTCCCTCTAAAGCCTTTTTTGTATTTATTCTATTAGTAAGCTATAATGCGTTCTACGTAGTTTATCTGAGCAGTTCTGAAGCCACCCATAGTTGCCTCTCCTTACATCCATCTGATTGTACCACTTCTGTAGCAAAGCCCAAGGTAGTTGCCCATATACCGGTTGTGAGAGAATACTGTCCCTTGATTCAATTATACTTTTGTATCTCAAAAAAGTTTTAGAAGTCCTCTCCAGCAAATTGTTTTTGAGTTTCTAATAATCAGGGCTGGGGTTGTGGCTCAGTGGTAGAGTGCTCGCCTAGCATGCACAAGGCACTGGGTTCGATCCTCAGCACCACATAAATGTAAAATAAAGATATTGTGTTTATCTAAAACTTAAGAATAAATATTTTAAAATAAATAAATAAATACTAATAATCAGAATAAAGGAGACTAAATTAAAATAATCCTGTTTTCAAAAATTAGGCAACAGATTGGGAGGAAATATTGTAAAAATAAAGAACTTTTATCTGTAGTACATAAAGAACACCTACAACTCAATAGGTAAGAGATAATTCAATTTAAAAATAGGTAAAAGATTTGAACAGACATTTCACAAACAAGATTTACAGAGGGAAAAATAAGCATATGAAAAGACATTCAACATTATTAGTCATTAGAAAAATGTAAATTAAACCTATAGTTAAGTATACTGATAATGGCTACAATCAAAAAGACAATAATAAATGCTGCTATACAGAGAAACAGAAAACCCCTTCATACTGCTGGTAGAGATATAAAATGGTACACCCAATTTGGAAAATTTGACAGCTACTGTAAAAAAGTTACCTACTTAACATATGACACAGCAATTCTACTTATAGGTATCTATTCAAGAGAAATGAAGAATATGTCCACATAAAATATCGCACATGATTGTTCAGTGCAGTTTTATTAATAATAACCAAAATTCAAATGTCAACCAAATAATGAGTGAATAGGCACATAAAACATGAGACAGCCATACAATGTAATACTGTAAATTCACCAATAAAAAGGAATAAAATCATAATACATGCTATGACAAGGAAATATGCTAACTGAAAGAAACTATATGCACAAAATCACATATTAGATGCTTCAAATCATGAAATGTCTAGAAAAAACAAATCTATAGAGAGAAAATATAGATAGTGGCAGTGGTTGCAAATGGGCACAAGGAATCTTTTGAATATTATAGAAAAAATACTGAAAATTGAAAAGCAAATGTGTTCATGAAGCCAGAATTAGTCAGGCAGTCAGTACAGATACATAACTTGAGTCAGGCAAGATCAAGAAGATCTCTTTTGACTGATTCCAACCATTTGGAGACTGTCCCCATAAGAGAAGAATTTTAACTCAGAGTGCTTCTTTGACCCTTTTCAAGAACCTCACACCTCCACCTGTAACCAAGGTAATCTGTCCCAAGAATTGCCCCTCTTTACAGGAAGCTTTAAGGTAGTTCATTTGTCTTTGGCTCTCTGCACTGCCCTTCCCCCTTCAGCTCACCTGTGTTCCACCTTTTGGCCACCCCACCAGGAATTTCTTGGCCTAGTTCTGGGCCTAGTCAAGGATTCAGGAAGGAGAAAAATAAGAAGAAAAGACGGGAGAACAAAGGAAGCCTAGAAAACAAAAAAAGACAGAAATCCTCACTTCTTCGGACACCAGTGTTATCGTTGTTTACCAGTGATGAGTCCTTGATTCTCCAATGTTGAAGTATAACACCAGAGAAGCACGCCGAGGCAAGTTCATAGTGGAAAGTAGAAGTTTATTAAAGGACAGCAGAAAAGACTTCTCCCGGAGGAAGAAGGGGACCCAAGAGATGGTATCCATGGAAGGGCGATGTCTTCCTCTTTTTATAGCTAAGGTTTTCTTTTAGCTTTCCTTCATTTATGTCAGTGTTCCTGTCCTTTGTTCTGTTATCTTTCAGTGATGTAATGAATGTGGGAAGGCCTGAAGAGTGGGGCACATGTGGGCCAAAGGTAGCCTTGTGAATCCAGCAAGAATAGCTGACCAGATTCCCTCTAGGAGTGGAGGAATGTAAGAAAAAATTCTCACATCTCTTGAGAATTAACTTCTGAACTATTTAACCAAACATTGTCTTATCCTGTCCTTGGATAAGGTGTATCCAGCAAAGAGATGAGAAAATTGGGAGGCTATTCTTTTAAATTACATCGGGAGGGTGCTTGTTTCTGCTGCAGAGCTCACAGGGTTCTGTCTGAGAAATCACATCACCATCAGCACACTCAAAGAGAGAATTGAGTGCTTTCTTCTGACGGGGAGTTCAGGAATTCACAGGGATAGATAGATGATATATAGATATACAGATATAGATAGATAGATGATATATATAGATGGACAGATAGATAGGTAGATAGATATATAGAGAGATTGATATATAAATATAGATAAAGCAAGAGGTATTTTAAAATAGAGTGCATGCATTTCAGGCTGTCTGACCTGAGCCAGGGCTATAGCAAGAATGGTTATGGAAGAAGAAATGGTTTGTGTCACCATCACACAGAAGTTTCTAATGGTTCTTCTGCAGGCACATGACCTCTTATTTTTTCCAGAGACCATGTGTGAAGACTTCCAGAGATGTTGAGGACCTCCAAGGACATCCTGCCTGCCCCAGCACCCACTTTGAGTGCGGAATTACTTCTTTCTTGGCAGAATGGGCCAGGAAGAATTCTAGACAGGTAGGGCTGGCCAGCCATCTTCCACTGGCAGATCAGAGTCGTTGCAAGGCCACCAGGCATGGACAGAAAAGTTGGGGTCCAAGCTTTGGATGCTGCCAATGGACCCACCTTCTTTCCTGTTCTTCTTCTGACCACCAATAGATAGGAACAGGGTTGATGTACCTTTCCATGACACAGGTAGGCCCTCTTCCAGTCCCACCCAGGCTGCATGGGAGGTGTCATGAACACTAGACGGAGTTGGAAGTTTTCCATGAATGCCTTCTGTGACCCCAATACTAACCTCTTCTTTTTGTGCCTCAATTTCCACATGGGTCAAAGGAGCTGGATAAGATGATCTTCAAGGCCCTATCAACTCTGCACATAATAGTGTTCCTAAGATTCCCTGGATTTTTTTCTTGACGTAGATTTTTTTCAATAAGCAACTTTTCCTTCTTCTCCCAGGTAAATCTTAGTCACATGTTTCTGAACGTTTCCACACCACCTTCTCTGGACTTGTCTCACTGAATCTTTGCTTTTTTTTAGGTCCTTGGTGGCCAGAGCTAGTAAGGTCTTGCCTATCTGCTCCCTGGGACACACTGATCTTATATTCCCAAGAAACTTCTTCCGTGGTAGGGGAAAGACAAAGGTGCCCCCTCTATTTGAGCATTGGCTCAGTTTTGGACCCCAGGCTGGGCTCTTTCATTTGGGTTTGTTAATTCATTAAATTTTAAAGCATTTCAGAGCCTCAAAGGAGTCAGTCCAGATGAGGAAACTGAGGCTCAGAAACCATGGCTTGTGCAATCTCCCATATTAATAAAAAGTGAAGCTGGGAATCCAACTGCATCTGTTTGGCCCTAAACTCAGAGTTTATCTTTTGCATCATGAAACCACCTGGCTTCTTCCTGGAGGAAATTCCTGATTCAAGGACAGCATTGCCAAATAGCAGAGAAGGCAGAGCACAGAATGTTGCTCTGAAGACACGAGTAAATCTCAGGTAAATAGGAAAGGGAAAAGGAGACACTCAACTCTCAGAAACTGGAAATAATCCACTTAAAGCCAAGGCTCTTGGCATGTGACATCACACCCAGACTGCTCCTAACCCAGCTTTGTCAATCTGACTCTTTAGAGAGGACTTTGTACCAAATCCTACAAGATCCCCAATGGCAGAGTGCAATGTGCCATCATTTCCAACACAGAGGAGCTGTGGGAATTTGGATAAGCTCCTCCCATGCTCAGAAGCCTTGATTTATCTATCTCAACAGAATATGGTGGGCAGTAAAACTGAACAGACTTCTCTGACTCAGATGGAAAAATATATTGTCATCTTTTACTCACAGTAGAAAAACCTGGCAGATATTTTTGAATCTCTACCTGTCACCAACTTTGAACAGTCCTTTAAAGCTTCATGAGTATTTTCATACTTTCTAGCCTGTAATTTACCCAAAAGACCTCTCAGTAGGCAGGGCTGCTCCTGTCCTTGGCTGTAGTTCACAGAGTTAGAAACGAAGGTCAACCATTTATGGTTCCCAGCTTGTTGAAGTGTTGACTTGGAGTTGGAGCCCTCTGTCAACACTTCTCTATCTTCTTGTCATTTGGAGATAGCAGGCTCGTAAGGACATCTCTACAGCCACCTGTCGTCCAGATGTGCCCAAGACCCTCCTTGGCCCCATGTCCCTCCACACGGGCCACGTGCCTGAGTTCAAAGCTATCCTCGGGACTGAGTATGGAGGCTAGAACACAGGTCAGCCCTCCTGAAGCCACTCACATCCTGAGGGCTGCTGGTCTTCTTTCCGTTTTTTTTTTTTTTTCTTTTTTTCTGTGTACTGGGGACTGAACCCAGGGATGCTTCACTCCTAAGCCCCATCCTCAGCCCTATTTTGTATTTTATTTAGAGACAGGGTCTCGCTGAGTTGCTCAGGGCCTCATTAAGTTGCTGAGGCTGGCCTCCAACTTTTGAACCTCCTGCCTCTGCCTCCTGAGCTGTTGAGATGAAAGAATGTGCCACCATACCCAGCTCTGAGTCTGCATGGACACCTGTAAATGTAGCATGACCCCAACTTGAGTGGGACTCACCCCCAGAACACTAGCCTATATAGGCATTTTCCTCTACAGCACACTCCCAAGGTCCCCTTCAGTCCCACCTGCTGGTCACAGTCCCTGGGGACATGACTGGTGGAAAACTGCCCGCAGAACTGGATGATTTGGAATTTGTTCTTCTTGGTCATAGGATGCTGGCTTATTTCTGTGTCTTCAATGCCATTTTGAAACCAAGGTGGTTCAGAGTTCTTTACAAACAGCCAATCATGAATTCAACTTCATGAAGGCCAATTAATCCTGGATTCATTATAAATTTGCCCATAGGAAGTTATTAGACTTTCCCCTTTGATTGTAATTTGGGTTTTAAAGATGCTTTCAGGAGTGAAATAGAAATGTCTCTTTTCTCAGAGGGGACCTACCTTGTCAGCAATTGCCATTAACCCTGTGTGTTCATTAGTGGGTCATACACCAACCTCAGAGCAGACTGTCAGGCCTCCAGCTGAGCTCCCTGTCACCCCCAGAACTGAAAAGTTCTGCTAATGCCACACTGAATCAGAGGTGGAGGAAGTCTGATGCAGTGGCAGAATCTCATTCAAGCAGGGCACAGTGGTGCTAATCTGTCATCCAGGTGGCTCAGGAGGCTGAGGGAGGAGGATGGTAAGCAAGTTGGAGACCAGTTTTCACAGCTTAGTAAGACAGTGACTCAAAACACCAAGAGAGCGAGGGATATAGTACAATGGTAGAGCATCCCTGGGTTCCCTCCCTAGGACTGAAATCAATGAGCAAACCTGCTGCTAAATTTGGTTTACTAATACCAGATTTTTGTGAGAAATTTTGTGTCTATGTTCACGGGGTTATTGACCTGGGTTTTTGTTTTGTTTTGTTTTTCCTTGTAGAATCTTTACCTGTTGCTGTTACCAGTATGATACTTGCTTCATGGGAACATATTAGAAAACATTTCTTCTTCTTTATTAATTAATTTATTTATTTATTTATTTAGTAAGAGTTTGAGATGCATTTGGTTTCATTCTTTGTTTTGGTACCAGAATTTGAACCCAGGGGCGCTTATCCACGGAGCCCCATCCCCAGCACTTTTTATATTTTATTGAGAGACAGGGCCTCACTGAGTTGCTTAGGCCCTCAGTTTTGCTTAGGCTGGCCTCTAATTTGTAATCCTCTTGCCTCAGCCTCCCCAGCTGCTGGGAAGACAGGAGTGCACCACCTTGCCTGGCTGGTGTTCATTCTTTAAATATACCATAGAATTCACAATCAAGTCAAGCCATTAGTTCCTGAGCTTTGCTTTTCTTTCTTGGAAATCCCATGCAGCTATCCATAACTTTTTGTTGTTGTTGTTGTTGTCACTGGAGCTTGAACCCAGGTGTGCTTAACTACTGATCCACATTTCCAGCCCTTTTAATGTTTTATTTTGAGACTAGGTTTCACTAAGTCACTGAGCCTCCAACTGGACATCCTCCTGCCTCAGCCTCCTGAGCCCTGTGATTACAAACATGTGCCAATGTGCCCAACTGAGAAAAATAAATAATTTCTATTTTTCTCTATCCACTATTGTTTTGAGTCTCTCTGTTAATGCAGTTATACTAACAATCTAACTAATACAACATTAGATCATCACTTGCACAGTTGTGAGTGTGCAGCTGAGGTTGGGGGCCATGATGACCCAAGGACTCCTGGGGAACACTGGGTGACTTTCTCCTCCTGAGCACCAGTACAGAAGAAAAGGCAGGCTTGACCCCGGGCTTGGGTGTTCAAAGGTCAGATGGGGCAGAGGTCAAGGCAGTCAGGGAGCAGAAAAGTCGGGAACCAAGTGACTGAAGGCATCCGTCTTGGGCTGGAGAGGAGAGGTTGAAGAACTTAAGGTGAAAGTTGCTGGGACTGAGAAACTGAGAGGCGGCAGAGATGGGATTGTCCATTGCATGGTTCTGGAAGGTAGTTCTCCATAGGATTATTGGTGTATGTTTCATTGCACTGATCTGACATTTTAGTATATATTAGTGGATAAAAATATAATTGAAGCCAGGCACAGTGGCATATGCCTGTCATCCTGGTGACTTGAGAGGCTGAGGCAGGAGGATCACTAGCTGGAGGACAGACTCAGCAACTTAATGAGTCCCTAAGCAACTCAGGGAGACCTTGTCTGTAAAGAAAATATAAAAACAAGTGGGGATTGGACTCAGTGGTAAAGTGCCCCTGGCTTCAATCCATAGTATAAAAATAAAGAGCATGGATTCAACAGTGTGTGTGTGAGTGTGCGGGGGGGGGGGGTGTGTTTCTACAACCTTCTTTGAATTCATAAAAAGTCTTATCTAGGAGCTGTTTTGTAGACTGTGTACCATGTTCCAAAATTAAAATTAAAATGGTAAATATGTGTTCTCCACCTTCATAATGTAAAGCAGTAGAGGGAAAGAGGCAAACATCGACTCAATAATGATGTCAATGATCAGAATAAAATAATTAGATTTTAAAGTCAGACTGAAGAGGACAAAGAAATCGCATGGGCATCAGCAATCCCCACAGCTGGATTGGACCTCAGGCGTGTCTTCTCCCTCCTGTGAGCTCGCTTATCTCCGGAAGTTCTGTTTTCCTCTGGATGGGTTTTCTTCATCTGCAAAATGGTAGAATGCCATTTGCTTCTGACAAAGTCTTACTCATTTATTAAGATTCTGAGTAGGTGCCAGGCATTGTGGCACACACCACTAATTCCAGTGGCTTTGGTGGTTCAGGCAGGAGGATTGCAATTTGGAGGCCAGCCTTAGCAACTTAGAAAGGCTGTAAGATACTTAGTGTGACCCGATCTCTAAAATACAAAAATGGGCTGGGGCTGGGGATCAGTGATTTAGAGCCCCTAGTTTCAGTCCTGTACCAAACATACACCCAGAAAAATGCTCATTGGGGCCACCCACCACCTGGGCTCAGCTCCTCAGCCAGGGAGCAAAACTCCAGGGCTCCAACCTTCTGCAATCACACCCCAGAGTGCCGGAAGTAGTGTTGCCAGGGAAGTCAATTCAGAGACACAGAGGGAAGTGTGTGGGTGGAGCTCTACCAGCAGGTTGGATGGGCACATGCCTGAGCCAATGGAGAGTGGGGTGTTCCAATATCTTCCAATGGGGCACCGATGGAGGTGGGCTCTTGCAAGCCGCCCTAGTAATGGCTGCTTGGTGACCCCTGGGCCGGGGCAGGGTAGTGATTCCTGCGTGGGTTGCACTCCAGCTGGCTCCTTGAAGATTGAGGAGGTGGAGAGCATGATAAAGATGCCTCGTATTCCCTCACACAGCCACGAGAATGGGCTGGGGCTTGACGAGAGCGCCCTGGCCAAGCAGGCGACCATGGGGCTCCTTGGCCAGGAGAACACGTGAGAGGGGCCGTGGGCGGGGCTGAGGGCCCCGGGATGGGGGGATGGGGGACGGGGGCATGGGGGCGTGGAGACCATCCTGGCATTTGCACCAGCTCAGTGTCACTTTGGTTCTCGGAGTTGACCCTGGGGCCCTGTCCGAGGAGCCATACTGCGGCCCTTTTTGTGTTTATTCTGAAACAGGGTCTGGCTGAGCTGCTGAGATGGTCTCCACCTTGCAGTCCTCCTGCCTCAGCCTCCAGGTGCCCTGGGTTGACAGACCAGCACCACTGCACCCAGACCAAACATCCTTTTACCAGTCAGGTCTGCTTTTGTTAAGTGGGAACCCTACCAAGTCCCAGCACTTACGGTATTTATTATTATTATTATTATTGCAAAAGAAAATGTCACATCCATTGGCCAACCAGTTTAGAAATGACAGCTGGGGGTTTGCACTCCATTGCTTCTAAGCTGCTGGACTCTAGAGTCATGGCCTGTGACCTCCCTGGAGGCTGAGCAGCTACAAAAACCTGCAATTTATATGAGCTTGTGACTGTGGCCTCAGAACCTCCTATTAACAGAAAGGGCCAAAGAAAAGTCTCTGGTTTCTTGTCTATGTCTTTTTTTTTTGGAGAATGGGGTGTGCCAGGGATTGAACTCTGGGAGCCCTTTACCCCTGAGCCCCATCCCCAGCCCTATTTTGCATTTTATTTAGAGACAGGGTCTCTCTGTTTTGCTCAGGGCCTCACTTTGGCTGAGGCTGGATTTGAACTGACATCCTCCTGCCTCAGCCTCCTGTGTTCCTGGGATCACAGGTGTGGGCCACTGTGCCAGGAAGTCTTTTGTCTCTCACCTCCACTGTCGGGGCATCCAGAGCAGTGCCTGGAGGGCGCTGGCACCCAGGGTTGGTTGGATGAGTCTGTGAATCATTTGGACCAGGGACTGCATTTTTTCCCCACTGAAACATAGTAATAGTGACCAGGGATGTGACATCATAGAAGAGTTCATCAAAAGCAAGAAGATGGCAGGAAGAGCCATGCTGTGGGCCGGACCTCTGGGAAGTGGAAAGGTCCTTTTGTTCTCATTGATTTCTGCTGCCCAAGAGGATGAACCTCAGGTCAAAGCCAAATGGAATATACATTTTAACTAGTCTTTGTTTAGTGACATGGGTCATATGTGTGTTTAAGAAAAGAATCTGATCTCAAACTCATACTTCTAGAATGAAATCATCCTTGCTAGAGAGAAGGGAAAGTCCTGAGAGGGGTCTGGTCACTGGGATTGTCCTTGAACTCTTTCAAGTCTCTTTTGCTTGGGAAATGTATCTCTTTTTCTTTTCTTTTCTTTTTTATTTTTAACCAGTGATTTAACTTGGGGGCACTCAACCACTGAGCCACATCTTTTTCTTGTATTTTATTTAGAGCCAAGGTCTTGCTAAAGTTGCTAAGGGCCTTGCTAATTTGCTGAGGCTGGCCTCCAACTCATGATCCTCCTGGCTCAACCTCCTGAGCGGTAGGATTATAGGCATGCACCACCACGCCCAGATAAAAATCTGATTCTGGTGGTCCAGGGCCTCGAAAAAATTTGTGACAGGCTGTGGCTCAGTGGTAGACCACTCACCTCACACGTGCAGGACCCTGGGTTCGATCCTCAGCATCATATAAAAATAAATAAGTGAAATAAATGTATTGTGTCCAACTACAACTAAAAAATAAATATTAAAAAAGAAAGATATTGTGTCCATACACCATTAAAAAATATTTTTAAATCTCTGTGGCACATTATTGGAGGGGGAAAATTGAGTCATCCAGTATTTTTTTGAATGCGAACTTTGTCCACCACTATTTTGGCTACACACATGATTGACAAATAACAGAAACGCCCTTTTGATCTTCAAGGGGCTTCTAGTGTTTTCCGGGCAGAGAACCAGGAAGTCTTCTGATGGCACAAAATGGCTCAGTTGAGTGCTGAGCTCAAACTGCTGATTTTAAATGCTGGAGTTGGGCAGAGGGTTTGATAATTCCCATTCAGAGTCGGGCTTTCCAGGGGACAAAGGAGGACACATGGTGGAGGTTGTTGGGATCTTCAAGGGGATTGGCCAGATCCTCAGGCTTCCCAGAGCTCGTGGTCTGGGCATGGCTTATTCTCTGGAAGGGCCTCTTGGCACCAGAGAGTAGGAGCCTACGCTCTTGTATGTAAAGAAGTGGGCTCTTACCAGGGATAGTGGCCCCTGCCTGTCATCTCAGTGACTCTGGAGGCTGAGACAGGAGGATCACATGTTGGAGGCAAGCCTCAGCAATTTCACCAGGCTCTAAGTGACTTAATATGACCCTGTTCAGAAATAAACAACATTAAGGTCTGAGATGCGTCTTGATGGGTATTCACTGATCAGCTGGGAGCCCTGGGGCAGGCTCCTGACCTTTCAGAAGCAGAAACAGAATCAGCTGTGAAATAAAAGCTTGAATTCTCATTTTGAAGTTCTACATATGGAGTTGCCAGGGTGTGTTGTGTGGTGTCTGATGGTAGATGAAGAAGTTCTGTGTCTGGGGGAAATTTTTTGAGGCTGGAATACCATACAGTGTGCACTTACAGGAACATTAGCTTGTCCAAGTCGTCTTTCATTTTTTCTGGAGGGGGGATTTACCAAGAATTGAACCCCAAGAATTGAACCCAGGAGCTTTCAACTCCTGAGCCCCATCCTCAGTTTTTTTTACATTTTATCTAGAGACAGGGTCTCACTTAGTTGCTTAGGGCTTCACTTTTGCTGAGGCTGGCCTCCAACTCGTGATCCTCCTGCCTGAGCGTCCCAAGCTGCTGGGATGACAGGCCTGTGCCACAGCACCAGCATGATAGCTGTTTCCTTCAGTGCTGTTTCTCTCAGTGTTATTTGGTACTTTTTGTCTTCCAGTGTTGCTCTTAAGAAGTCTGATTTTCAATGTTGGAACCTTTGTTTCTGGATATTTTGGAGGTACTTTTGGATAGGGCTCCCTCCCCTGATTTTCCTTTCTTAATGTCCACAGCGCTGAGTCTCACTGTTTGGTGTCATTAGTGTGGAAAGTCGCCAGCTCTGAACCCCTGAGCTGTGACCTGTTCCCGTTCTCTGTGTGGTCTTTCTGGAAGTCCAGCTGGGTGAGATTAGCTCTGCAGTGATTTTCCACCTGGGCTGGTTTTGCCCTCCAGAAGATCTTTGCCAGTATCTGTAGAGTCGTCTCTTGTGGTTTTCAAAACATGATGGGGAACTCCAGTGTTAGAGGCCAGCGATGCTGCCAAACAACCTGCACTGCAAGGCTGTCCCCAAAAAACAGAAGAAATACTGAGAAATCCTTTTTTGTGGGGGGGGGAGGGGATACCAGAAATCAAACTCAGGGGTGCTTAACCCCTGAGGCCCGTCTTCAGCCCTTTTTGTATTTTATTTAGAGACAGGGTCTTGCTGAGTTGCTTATGGCGTTGCTAAGTTGCTGAGGCTGGCCTCTAACTAGCCATCCTCCAACCTCAGCCTCCCAAGCTGCTGGGATTATAGGCGTGCACCCAACACCCAGCTCTCAGTTTCCTAATCCATAAAATACAAGTTAGCAGGCTGGGATTGTGGCTCAGCGGTAGAGTGCTCGCCTAGCATGGGCGGGACCTGGTTCGATCCTCAGAACCACATAAAGATAAAGGCATTGTGTTGTGTCCATCTACACCTAAATCAGTTATATCAGTTCAGTCACCTATATCAGTTCAATATTTATTGCTAAGGGGAGGGCAGCTTAACTTTATATTGGGTTGATTTTTGAGCATTTTTTTAAGATTTAAATTCTTCCCCTAATTTAGGGTTGTAACAAAATTAAACTTGTTTTGAAGAATAAAAATTAAAAATAAATATAAATAATGTAACCCTGTTTAAAAAACAACATAAAAGTCTGCGATGCATCTTGGTGGGTATTGCTTGATCAGTTGGGAGGCCTGATAATATTAACATATAAAAAGATACAAGTTAGACTTTCAAGATGACAGGCTATGGAAAGATTAGTGAGATATATAGAGCTCCATAGGAAAAGGTAGGGATATGTGCCTTTCTTCCATGAGTTTTTTTATAATATCATATATTTTTAGTTGTAGCTTTACACCATGCTTTTTTTTATTTATTTATTATTATGTGGTGCTGAGGATGAAACCCAGGGCCCTGCACATGCTCAGTGAGTGCTCCACCACTGAGCCCCAGTCCCAGCCCAGCCGCTTCCATGAGCTTTTAATTGGAGAAATGTGGACAGCCATTGAGCCATTCTTAATCAAGTATTGGTCCTATTTGAATGGAAGGGTAATGGTCACCCCTTCAGTATTAGGTCGAGTGAGGCAGGGATGCTGTTCAGTGGGACGTGGTCACTGTTTTGATACTGGAAACTGATAATGGGGGTTGGGGGCTGGAAAAGAACATGGAAGACACATTCTGGTTAGAAGGTGGGCATAAAAACTAGGCACAGTAGCTCACACCTGTAAACCCAGCAACTCGGGAGGCTGAGGCAGGAGGATCTCAAGGTGGAGGCCAGCCTCAGCAGCTCAGTGAGACTCTGTCTCTAAATAAAAAAAAATGCTGGGCCTGGGGCTCAGTGGTGGAGCAGCTGCCTGGCACATACAAGGACCTGGGTTCCATTCCCAGAACCAGCAAACCAAAACAGGTGAGAAGAGCTGCCTGTGGCCTCCCCTGGTTCATATGGTGTTGGAATCACATCCCTCTGTGATCTGTTCTAGACATTTTCCCTTTGCTATTAGAACACATGCTTTGGGCTTGCCAACTCAGGTCCCTAAGCATTCAGGCAGTGAGGTAAGCAAAGTGACTGGCTCAAGCCCAAGGATGTGGTGTTTTTTTTCACTAAAAGAGGGCCGCTGGTTCCAGACCTGGTTTCTCAAAAGAAGCCAAATAGTTGGATTTCTACACAAAAGTTCCTAGTCAAAAAATGGCAAGAGTCGGGCACAATGGCACATGCCTTTAATCCCAGTGGCTGGCTCGGGAGCCTGAGACAAGAGAATAGTAAGTTTGAGGGCAGCCTCAACAAAAGTCAGGCCCTCAGCAATTCAGGGAGACCCTGTCTCTAAATAAATACCCAATAGGGCTAGGGATGGGGCTCAGGGTTTGAGGGCCCCTGGGTTCAATTCCCCCACAAAAAAAGCCAAGTTTAAAGGCACATCTAAGACTATGTGGTCCCAACCAAACCATCCTGTGGGTAGCTTGTTGACTCCTTGTAATCTAGGCAGTATTTTAATTTGCCAGATGAGGCCATCCAGCATTAGCATTACTGTGTGCTGAAGACCACACTGGAAAACACGGAGAATATCAAAACTAGAACCAGCCTTTGCCCCACGGGCTAGTGGATTTTGCCCAACAGTGTTCACTGATCATCCCCCAGGTTGGCTGCTCAGAGGTGAAACCAAAAGAGTATTGAAAAAAAATCTGGGCCATCTTTGAAGAAATAGCTCCACTTTGCCTTGTCCCAGCATCTTGGGAGGCTGAGGAAGGAGGATCAAAAGTTGGAGGCCAGCCTCAGCAACTTAGTGAGGCCCTCAGAAACTCAGGAGGCTCTGTGGAGCCTGACCTCATTCTCATTTCAGAGATGAGGAAGGATGAAATGGCACTCAGAGGGACCAGTGTAGGACCCCGCATTCCTGGGGTCTGTGGTGCCACCTGCTCTGTGCCCTAGAGGCTGGGCTGCCTGACTTCCAGAAAGGATCAGAGTATAGCCTCTGCTCCCCGACCCAGAAAGTGCCTCATTGGGAAAACAGACTCTAGTATGGAGCTCCTGGGCATCTAAAGGGATCTCAGGGGACATGTGAGTTGGGGGTGGCCTGCAGAATGTGGGTTTTGGGAGGAGTTTGCAGACTGTAGGCCAGGTGACAGCAAAGAAGACCCCTCAGTTTACTCTCTGGCAGGGACAGCCAGGGACTGTCAGGTAGGGACACCTAGGGCCATTCATGGGAGATCAAAAGGATGAAAACAACACCTCCAGTCCTGGGATGGCAGAGCCTAACAGAGGGGCATTTTCTAAAAGATGAAGAGATGGAAAATGGTCAAAACTAGTATATTTGAAATTTGAAAGGAAAACTTGCAAAATATTGGGACCATACAGTTGTGTACCTTGTTCCTAAAGAAATATTAGGTTATTGACTGCCTTCTCCCCTTTTAGTTCTTTTTTATTTTATTTTAGGAAAGAATCGGTTTTGCCAGCATTTTCCTCAGGAGCTGTGCATTACCCACAGCAGGGAAGACAAACTTAAAATTCTCAGGTTGCTTTTGACTTCGAGTCTGGGCTCTAGCACTTCTAAATGTAGAGGAAAATCATCTTTGCTGTTTTTTCCATGTGTGATTTCTTCCCTTATCCTCAAGTACCTGGTGATATTTGTTTATTTGTTTTATAAGCATCTATTTACATGTAGTTTTTGTATGAAATACTCCCAGTTGCCACAGGGTGTAATTTGGGGATTAGAAAATGCTGTTGGAGAAAGATGCTAGTGATTTCATTTTTCAAGAATGTAAGTCATTTCCTTTCTGTGATTTCAGGGAGTTGATATTTCACAGCATCAGAACTTTGTGAGGAAAATTTTCTGTAATACATCTGTCGTTAAAAAGGCTTTTGGGTTTCCTTCCTAAGAGCAGTGCATAAATTTAAGCCAAGCAATGTTAAAGGATAAGAAGTTTTTCAGCATCTAGAGCATTATAAGACTACTGTAGAAATAAACTTTAACAACCAAGACCTACTAATGGTCTGTAGGTTGGAGAGTGGGGGAGAGGAGAAGACCAGAAAATGGGCAGGAAAATAGATGCCTTTTCTTTTCTTTTTTTCTTTTTTTTTTTTTTTTCAGTATAAAACTTGTAGCGCTTGTCACTTTCTTTGAGTTTAGTTTTGGGAAATAAAAGGTTTATGTTTAAAAAAATACTTCACAATATGAGACAATTGACATTTGAATGCCTTTTGAGTATGTTTGTGAACATATTGGATTCATATTTCATCTTAAAATGGACTTTTGGTAGGATGATTCGATGTAAAGTGTCCCTGAGGGGATATCTCATATCTGGTTATCTACAAGATATCTTCTTCAGAAAGCAGGCTGGCACTAATATGAACTAACCCACCCCACCATATCCCCCTTTGAATTGCTTGTAAGAATCCCTGAGATCTGACTTTGATTGGACATAGTAATCAGCAGTTCTTGCAGTGCTCAAAACATTTTAGGGGAAAGGAAATCTTTCTCTATATCCAGTCCCTCCCTTTGGTGGATATCAATGGTTAGTACAGAATTTGAACTTACAAATTCAAGATGCTGCTGGTTCTACAGGAAAATGCCTGAAAACAACATGGGCTAGGATACAGACACTGCTTTTGAAAACAAATTCCAGTGTGCCAGGTAACACTTTTAAGCTAAAAGTTTCTTAAAAACTATCATTAGACTGGGCTAGCTGAATTAGGGGTGAATTAGAGCTTTTTCTAGATTCTGGATCCTGTTTCCACCTTAAACTATGTTTATAAAACTTTTGTATTTCAGAACTTTTGTGTACCCTTTAGTGGCAGATAATTGGAATGAAAGTTTCAAACAGAATTGTTTTTGACTCAGCTGTCAGTTTCATAGTTTAATGCAATTGAATCCTGTTTCACAACTAACTCTTTTGATAAAGGAATTCTTTTTGTGTTTTTCAACTTGAATATTGCAAATTTTAATTTCTAAAGATGTGAGTTTTTTTTACAAAACTTGCAAACAATTATTTTATTACATGGAAGCCAGTATCAAGAAAAGATTAATTCAATCCAGATGTAAAAATATATGTGAATTTTAAATTGGATGATCTTAACAATTTTTTTTAATGAGGCTGCCTGGATCCCAGATGGAACTCACAAATTATCCCTTAGGTTATATTCTGAATTGATAACCAAATTTATTGGCATTCTCTAAAACCATTTTAACATGGTTTTAAGACTTTAAAAGGCAGAAAGTGGAGATGATTTTTTTTTCTGTTATTCATTAATACATACTTCATAATGCTCTAGTTTAGTACATGAAGCCTGTTTCTCAAGTTGGAAAATGAGTTAATATTTTGTATCTTTATGGGCAAGGTATAGAGACTTTCTTTTTTATTTGTGCAATTTCAACTTTTTTCTTTTACAGAAAAAAATATTTTAGTCTTTAGTGGAATTCTGCTGCAATACACTTTGTAGTTTCAGGTGAAGCAATTGATTCTTGTATGAAGGCCCTCAATCCTCTATGGCCTTCTTACCCCTGAAAACAAACAACAAACACAACTTATAAGAAAACATCACTGTATTTCTTAATCTGTATCCCTAACATTGGAATTTTAAGTGGTATTTGTGGCATACTTAAAGTTATATATTTTTAGGAAATCTTTGTATGATTATGATTATACACACACACACGCACTCATTTTGAGAGTTTGCTACATTGTGATTGTGAGTAAAACAGAAGGAGAAATAGAAGAAATGTAGGGAAGGATTTTATGATAATGCAATTTTACTTAAAATATATCCTTCCTAAACCTAAGCAAGGAAAATTGTATTGTGGGCCTCTGTGGTTAAACTTCAATGTAGGGGTTAGTCTTTTTAAATTGTATCTTATCCTACAGTAAGAACTTGGGTGGAGTCTATAATAATAGGTAAAAACAAGTTAAAAAGATAATTTGAGATGATGGAGGAAGTAGAATACTGGGCATTGGGTTGCAAGGAAAATTTAAACTTAGAAGGATAAGTATTTACAACAAGGCTGAGGTAGGGAGGACTTTTAATTTAGATGTAGGAATTAAAGACTGAGATCTTCTTTTGTTGAAGAAAAATGACTAAATGATTGGAATTGAACTGTCGGATATGTCTTCTGGTTGATATTTGCCTTGGAAACCTTGTCTGCCTTAGTGTTGTGTTGAATCACTACATTGATGTTAAATAATGTATAGAGACTGGGTGCTTATTTCTGTCTCCGTCCTCTACAAAAGGCCAGCTTCTGTTTCAAAGACTGAGAACATATTTTGTCTAAGAGCTAATGATGAAATAAATGCAAATGTGTAATTAGTTCGCCAGCATTTGAGGAAGCTGCCAATTCCTCCCTCCTATGCTGTGGGACCAAAGGAACTGTAAATCAGTAAGAGCTTAAGTTATTATAAAGTTTTGAGAAAAAATGAACAATCTGTATTTCTCAATATCTTATGTAATTTAGTGTATAATTATTTCTGATGCAAGTTTGTATACTATCACTTTTTATATGAATCATATTGAGCAGTCATGCAGCATACCATATTGATCACAGAGGGACTACAGAATACTAAGAATGGCAAAGAATTAATTGATCTGACAATTGGTCATATTACCTTATCAAAATAAAAATCTTCTAAACAAATTCCCAGATGAACTCACTATAGACCTAAGGAGAAGGCAGTGCTTTTCTAGACATTCATTTGCATTTTATAGCATTTTCTTGAATGTCCATCCCCACCTGTGGCCTTACCAGTAGAGTTCAATCTCTACAGCAGGAAACTTGATAGCGATTGGGTCATTTGAGGTCATTGCAATAAAGTGGTCATAGTTTGGATGATTTTTAGACAGTTAGTATTCCAGGTATTTTCAGATGTTTTCCTGATTTTTTAATTTTATACAAAACAACAGCTTATATTAATTAATAGCCATAGTTTTATGTGAGAGAAAAATTCATTGTATGCTCTCTCAAAGTAATTATCTGCATCTTAATAACCATGGATAAATTTTTTTAAAAAAGGAAGTAACTCATCCTTGGGAGTAATTAGACTTAAAGGCATGCACCATTATGTGAGTTTGTATATTCAAATTTAAGAATGTTACAAAATAGCCATGTGCAGGTCATCCACCTCAATACCGGTAATAGAGGTTTCTGATTCATGAGGATCAAAAGTTTGAGACTAGCCTTGACAACTGAGAAAGACCCAAGACCCTGTATAAAACAAATAAGAAAAAGAACTGAGAGTGTAACTCAATGAGAGAGGAGTTATGAGTTTAATTTTTCTCATTGCTAACTAAGTTAGAAATATGAAACAAAAATATTATTAAAATTTATTCTATTAATATTTTATTTATTATATAGACTTCTATCTAGCTGTAAATTCATCATAATTTTGCATGGGCATTGAAACCATTGTTCTAACAGAGTGCAAAGAAAGCACAGAAATTTTACAGGATGAATTATATTTTCAAATTAAGTCAAGTTTTACACTGTAACAAATTGTGTAGATAAAATGAGAATCAACAGACTCCTAATTAAACTAGATATTTCCTCATTATATGTGAAAACAAGTCCAATGTTTAAACCTTAAGAAATAAAACACTATTTAAAATTGGATGATTATCACAGCTCTCTTTCTATTTGACATCCCAATTCTGCCTGTGTATAAACCTGAAGAGAACCGGTATGGTGATGTGTTTCTGTAATTTCAGTGACTCAGGAGATTGAGGCAGGGAGATTTCACACTCAATGCCAGCTTCAGCAACTGAGTAAGTACCAAAGCAAAGAAAAAAAATGACTGTGTTGGGCAAGGTGCACATAACTTTAATCCCGGAAGGACAGGGGTAATGAGGCAGGAAGATGGTAAATTCAATGTTACATTCAGCCAAAGTGAGAACCTAGACAAATCAGTGAGACTCTCTCTCTAAGTATAATACAAAATAGGTATAGGGATGTGGCCCATGGTCAAGTGCCTCTGGCTTCAATCCCCAGTAAAATAAAATAAAATGGGGCTGGAGGTGTGACTTTGTGCTTAAATGCCCTTGGGTACAATCTCTGGTTACAAAAGAAATAAAAATTCTTCTCTTTTGAAAAAGTATCACTATCTAACAAACAAGAGAATACAAAAATATTGATAACTCATGTATCCTAGAGGAGTTGAGTTTTGCCTTTGAGATAAGGTAGAATTAACCCTGAATTCCAGTAAAGTTACTTATTAGTTTTGATACTTAGCAAATGTTCTTTCACACTGAACACCTATGTGAACTGCCAACATGTAACAATTCTTAAGCTTGATCTATATACAGAAAGTTGATGATATGCTTTTATTCGTACTCTAGAAAAATTGTAGAATGTGTTTCCAAAACTTTGAATCTGGCCTCTTACATTTTTTTATGGATTATTTAATTCTGTGGCTATGAAAGTGTGTTCTTCAGGTATCTGGTAAAAAATATTTTGAATGTTTTTGTTTTCTCTTTCAGAACACTGTTACCTCCATGAAAACAAGCCCACAATATTATTTTGAACATGAGTTATTCTGGGAAAGAAAATCAGGGTGTTTTACTGGCAGCGTGATAATACTCTAAAGTTCAGTGTATCTACCAACTATCAGCTAATTATAAGCAGCAAAGATTCCAAGTGAACTGAGCCTAAATTGATGACCATCCTGAATATGAGATAATTAGTTTTACAGTGAGTTAACTAGTGACAGATAATTAATTAATTTACTCACTATAGGCTGGATGCCAGGATTCAATCACAGGATGTGCAGAGGTTGTATGAAAAACAGCAGTCATAGATAGTGATTTATTTTTTCTTCATTGAAATTTTGTTGACTCTCTTAATAAACTGTGTTGAACTATAGAAAAATAATTATAAACATATATGCCTTTAATAATGCAAATATTCTCCCAGTACATTAGAAATTTGGTATGAATATTAGCATAATAATAAAACTCAAATATATCAATCCTGACTATAGGGTCAAGGTAAAATTGCACATAAGTTTCCCTTTAATGTTTTTATACTGTAGAGTCTAGGCTACTTAAAAATTTGAAGACATGGCACCATCCACCTCCTGGGACACTAATTATTTATGTTTACCATGTCATATCTGAAATGGGAATGAATCAGTTCTTAGAATCTAGTGAGAAACAATGCCCACATTTGTACAGTTCTGGGTTAGAGCCACCAGCTGACTTAATGTGAACTGTCTCTCCTGTTCTTTGGTCCTTTTGAGAATATGTCTATGAAGTGTATTCCATCACCTAGTACATAAAAATGAGTGGTTCAGGCCTTTCATTTTGCTGATGTCAATGAATTTATAGCTCTCAAACGTAATATTTGGATGCAGTAAACTGAGATATGCCTGAGACTTCAGGTAAATAATGAATATTAAGATGGATTTTCAAAAGTACATGTATGTATTAATAAATTCATAATGTCAAGCCATAATAATATATTGAATATAGTGTTTTTAGTTACAATTTGTTTACGCTCTTATTTTCTTCTCCTCTTTTTCCTCCTCTTCTTTCTCCTTCTTTTTCATTTAAGGACAGGTTATTCCTGAGTTTCTTAGTGCCTTACTTTTTTGCTGAAGGTAACATTGAACTCACACTTCTCCTGCATCCACCTCCTGAGCCACTTGGATTACAGGTGTATGTCACTGTGCCTGGCTTTTGTTTTTCAGTCATGATGTGAGTAGTAAAAACTTTAAAATTATATTTGTGAGTTTCTTTTTAGGGGTGAGAGATATGGGGACATTGATGCCTCAGGAAATTGCTAATGAGTTTAAACCTCAAGCTGTTCTTCAGAAGGTCATAGAAAAAAAAAGTGAAGTAAAATTTCATAAAGTAACTGTCATATCATTTCCATAAATAAAAAAATATACATATTTATTAACAAATTGCTTTAACATTATATATACAGTGATAAGTGTCAATGCACTTCTGTCTGGATTAGGCCCTACTATTGGGAGGAAATTCTGCCTCAAAGTAACTCCATCTTGAGGCACTTAATGCAATTCACAGCCAACAAAATAATAAAAAGAAGAAGGGTAGGGGGATTCCAGGTTTGTGAAGCATACCTGTAATATAAGTTACTTGAAAAGGCATCAAAGAAGTATTTATGGAGTTCTCAAGTGAGGGTGCACAAGTCTAATACACAGTCTTTTTTTTCTTGAATTTTTATTTGTTTCTGTACATGGATACAATTATTATTAGATTGTTTCTTTGTTGTTGTTTTTTTAATGTGGTGCTGGGTGTTCAACCCAGTACCTCACACATACTAGAAAAGCACTCTAACACTTGATCACAACCCCAGTTCCCACAGTTCTTTACTTACTCTGTGTGTGTGTGTGTGTGTGTGTGTGTGTGTGTGTGTGTTTTGCAGGAAATTGAACCCATGACCTTATATAAGCAAAATAAGCACTTTACTAATTAAACTGTATCCCCCAAATCTGATCCTTAATCTTTCAACAATGAAAATGGGGAAGTTCCTGAAGCCTTTTCCAACCAGTCTCTTAGGTAAAAATTCTCCAATCCTCACAAAGCCAATGATGAGGGAGAGGGCTTCCACAATCATCTTTTCTCTTCCTGTCTGGAGCCCTCCATTCTTTCAATCTTTTTGTAGACTTTATGTTCTTGATCAGGAGCCCAGGTTTCTTTTCTACATAGATACTGAAAACAAATCACATGGAAAATACTGAGATCCCAAAAAAACAGGAAGTGGGAAGTGTGATTGTAATCCTGAGACTGGGTATAAAGTTTGTTTAAAGCTGGTGGACGTGGCAATGGCAGAAAATGGAAATTATGACTAGGGGCTCCTCATGGTTCTCTCCAGTGTCTGGGTCCAGAAGGACTCTCTGTGGCAGCTCAGGCTTCCCCCTCTGACTAGTTTAGTGAAGATTAGATAAACAGTTGATAACCTGAGCATTTTGTTCCATCATTCTATTGTGTTTTAAGCTTCTTTCTGAAGCCCTTTGTGGGCATCCATGTGCCACAAGTCCAGCATGTCCCCAGATTATTGTCCCAGTGGTGAAGACTGGATAATTATCAGGAGAGAAACCCAACTCCATTTGTTATATTCATGCATGAGAGAGAATTTTAAGGCTTTTTACTCATAAGTTTCTGTTTTGTTTTTATTTGTGTGTGTGTGTGTGTGTGTGTGTGTGTGTGTGTGTGTGTGTGTATATTTTTTTTTTCTACCAGAAATGCAAGCCGGAGGTGTTTATCCACAGATTCACATCCCCAGTCCTTTTTTGTATTTTTATTTACAGACAGGGTCCCTTTGAGTTTTTTAGGTCCTTACTGAATTGCTGATGATCGCTTTTACATCATGCTCCTCATGATGCCAGAGCTTTTTAAATGAAAGGGAAGATTTATCTCAACTCCAAAGCAAAAATTTGAAATCCAGAACTTCAGCTTAGGTCTTCATCGGTCTGAGAATAAAACCCTCGTTTTCTAGATCTTTGTTCACACATCTGTTTGTAATGTTTATCTCTGTTCACAGTGAATAAGTATAAAATAGAATAGATAGTAAAATTATCCTGTAATGAGGATAATGGGCTTCATTGTGTCACACCTCAAGGCTAACTGGAAGATATGTTAATTAGCACCTTTAAGGCCTATTTCAAATGTGAAAACCCTTGAACCCCATTTGGGAGAACACCTCCAACAAAGTCCTTTGTTCCTGGGGTGATTCCAGAAATGATAAAAGTGAATCCATATGGTAGTCAGGATACTTATTACCAAAGCCTATTTTTAAGAAACATGGGGAAAAAATAATTGTTTATGTTGAAAGTTGAATTTTGAGATTAAACAAAATTTCTCTCTTTGCCAATTGTATCTCGATGATTGTCGTAGAAATTTTGAAGAATAAAATTTATTTATTTAAGCAAGAAGAAATAGAACTCCCACCATGTGGAAATGGAATAATACTAGAAAAACTCATTTTGGTGTGCCATCTTAGAAGTTAACTGATGGTTTTGGGCAGAACATTAAGAAACAAAGTCACAGATTTCCCTTACTATAATATTAAATGAATATTTTCTTCTGGATCAGGCTATCTGTAAGTTTGGATCTGCAATCAAACAATATCCACTATTCAAAAAATAAACTGCAACTACACTTATATTAAAGATAGACAAGATTTATGATGATTCCAATAAAAGCAGTGTTTAATTGCATCTATTCATATACTTCAGTAATGAGCCAGGTCTCTGATCTACTTAAGACCATAATTTTGGTTCAAGTTACCCATATTTCTGTTTATCTGTGAATCATTCAGAAATGATTAGGCACACATCCTCTCTGTAGGAAAAATGTCAATTATAAATAAAAAATTGATTAATCCAGGTGATACTAAGGAATTATCTACTGTATCATCTATTAGCAACCTATTCCATCCACAGAATTTTCAAATTTCCATTTTGAATATTTTGTATCTTTAGCTAGATCAACGTATTATTTAGGAACATGTTTCACCATAATACAAGATAATCACACCTTGAAGAGAGACATAATTGAATCTTACAGTAAACTGATATTTAACATTAATTTTTAATACAGTTGATGAAATATAAGGTTTTTTAAGAAATTATAAACTAAGAAAATATAAACAAAGATTGTACCTAGGTGGAGGAAAAGTGATTAGGCACTTCAAAGTACATGATACAACTAAAAAAGTGGTTTCTAAAGTCTCTTTGAGCTCTTGTGATTCAAGGAACTCTTAACAAGATTATTATAAACTTTTCAAGATTTTAAGGTCTTACTGATCAGTGAAACACTCCAGTTTTTTAAACCAGAAAAATAAAAATTTAAAATAGGATATGATACAAGAAACCATGAAAATCATGATTAAAAATAACATCTAAAATTTTTGAAACACCTGCAGTGAGAAATTTAAAAGTGGGAAGAAAGAAGGGAGAGAAGAGACTGAGGGATAGCATAAGCACTAGTTGAGCACAACTGTCCACATACCCTAGACTCAGCTTACCACTCCATCCATCATTCTCCTCATGTTTGGTTCTTAAAATTTTGGTGCTCAAAAATAGAGTATTTGAACTTTTTCAATTGTAATCAACCCATGCATTTTCCACAATTAGAAACAGTGTCTAGAGAGGTAGGTAATTCAAACTGAGTTCAGAACTTTCCTACATTCAACTCCAAGTTTAGAAATGCCACTTTTAAGGCTAGAGTCACTTCCTGGTGAATCAGGTTTAAAGGCTCAGAAATAATAGCATAGTCAATCATCACTTGTTATTTTATAGCTCCTATTTTATTCAACATTAATTAAGTAACAACCCAAAATTTAATATTCTCCCCACTCATCTGCCAAAGACCAAGTATTGAAGAGCATTAGCAAAGCCAACAACAACATAATTTTTGAGAGGGTAGGGGTATCAGGGATTGAACCCAGGGGCAATTAAACCTTGAGCCACATCCTCAGCCCTTTATATTTTTTAGTTTGAGACTGGGTCTCACTGAGTTGCTTAGGGACTCCCTAAGTTGCTGAGGCTGGCTTTGAACTTATGATCTTCCTGCCTCAGTCTCCTGAGCTGCTGAGACTAAAGGCATGCACCACTTGTTCCCAGGAAGTACATTGATTTTGCATAATCACATAAAATGCAGATAGAAATAAACATTATTTAATTTAACATATTTCTTGGGTGCAGATTTTCACAACAATAAAATAAACAATTTAATTATTTATTAATAAAAATTGTATGAGAGATTAATAAAAGTCTTTCTGAATGGATGCAGGATTATATTCCTCATACACACAAGAGTTATGCCTGACATATAATAGAGAGTAACTGCTGAACATTTAAACTTAATATAAGCTGAATGCAGTGGCATGCACTTCGAATCCCTGCTGTTCTGGAGGCAGAGGCAGGAGGATCTTGAGTTCAAAGCCAGCCTCAGCAAAAGTGAGGCACTAAGCAATTCAGTGAAGCTTTGTCTCTAAATAAAATCTAAGATAGGACTGGGGGGTTGGGGTTGTGATTCAGTGGTAGCATGCTTGCCTAGCATATGTGAGGCACTGCGTTCAATTCCCAGCACCACATACAAATAAATAAACCAGACATGAAAGTATATATTTTGGGTGTGTGGGAGATTTTGCCTCTTGGTTTTATTTTCCCCATTGGGTTTCTCCCAACTGAAATTAAGTTTTCATGACATGAGAAGAACATCACATAATCTTTTACCTTTCCCCCTCACTAAGGTGTGGCTGTAGAGTTTAAGAGTGGTGAGGATAATACAATTGATGAGAAGTGATGAGATGTCATTCCAAGTCCTCATCAGTCTCCCCAGCTCAAGTGCATTTTTTATTGAGCTGGCTGAACATCTGTTCATTTGCTCTACTCTTTATACTAAATTTTGCAGATTTTTTTACCCTTTTTTCAATCCTTGTTAGTTACCACCAGATTTTTCCATGAAATCATTTACTCTACGGCCAGAAACATCTGCTCTGGTGGTCTGCACCTTGGTCTTCTCACTCTTCCTTCTTATTAGGTGAGGACAACCTGCCAGAGGCCTCACTCTGTTTATCAAGGTGAGGGGAAGTGATTTGTTTATGTCTGAGGGCAATACTGCAGGGCTTCTTTAGGCATGCCTGGTGAGGCTGCATGTTTCAAACTGAAGTTTTTAAAATGGAGTTTTTTTAGGCCAGGCCTAAGGCCATCCTCACAATAGTGTAGTTAATTTGTCCAAAATCAAGGTGGTTTTTTTTTTTGTTTGTTTGTTTCTTTAATGTATTTGTCCTCAATTGAATTTTTTTCTTTTTTCCTCTTTTTTTTTTTTTTTTTTTTTGTACCAGGGATTTAACTCAGGGGCACTGAGATACATCCCCAGTCCTTTTTTGTATTTATTTAGAGAGAGGGTCTCACTTAGTTGCTTAGTGCCTTGCTTTTGCTGATGGTAGCTTTGAACTCATGATACCCATGTATAATTCCTCTGTGCCACAGGGGTTATGGCCTGTGCCACCAAGTTTGCGTTCAACTGAGTTTTTAAATATGTAAAACAACTTTATTAAAGTGACATTTAGAAGCATTCCTAATATTCAAGCAAACTCCTTTGTCCTGGTGTGGCAGGAAATAAAAGTGGAACTTGACTTTAATTTAAATAAAAAGAAAGTTCAATTGCAAGGGCTTAATTAGAACACAGATAATTAGAAGGTTACAGGACATAGCACTGTTGTATTTGTTTAAAATAATTTTTTTCTTAGTTGTGGATGAACACAATATCATTAATATTATTATTATTATTATTATTATTATTATTATTATTATTATTATTAATGTGGGTCCAGTATCAAACAGACTCCCTCATGCATACTAGCCAAGCATTCTACTACTGAGCAACAACCCTAAATCCTTACCTGGTATTTTTAAAAATATTTATTTATATTTAATTTATTTATATGGGGCACTGAGAATTAAGCTCTGGGCCTCATATATGCTAGGCAAGCACTGTACCACTGAGCCACACCTTCAGCTCTTTCCTGGTACTTTTTAAATACCAGTTTTACATAAATTTTAATTAGTAGGTTTAACCCTTTCCAATATCCGTTTGGATTAAATCAATAACCTAGAAATCAGTGAAGCAAAGTCTAGCTTTATCTCAAACTCTGATTTTACTTCCTCTTTCTTCCCCAGACCAGACACCTTATCACAGTGTCTGAACAAATATCCCCCCTTGAGGAATTTACTGTATGTTGTCCACATTCCAAACTCCAAAATTTACCTATTCCTTAGTTTTGGAAAAGTCTCACAGAATTTGTCCAGAGGTACCAAAATTTCTTGGAGTACTCAGAAGAATCCATATCTGAGTCTTGTCTTTTTGGGAGCAGTTTGAATTATAAGTATGCAGCCTTTAAGGTAAGTAGATGGATGATCTGCAGCTGGAAGAAACATTTTCATCCATACCTTGCATCTAAAAGGCACTTCATTTGATTCCTTTTATTAGATATTGTGAATAAACCTACAATAAAAATGGAAGTGAAGTAATATCTCTAACAAAAGTGTTCCATTTTTTTTAGATATTTATCCAGAATTATAATTACTGGGTTATAGGGCATTTTTAAACCAAGAATTGTTATTGTTATTTATTTTTACTTATTTAGGCACTTTACTACTATGGTACATCCCTATTTTTTTAATAAGACAGGATATCACTGAGTCACTTAAGCCATTGCCAAGTTTCTGAGGCTGGTCTTGTAATTAAGTTCCTCCTGTTTCATCCTCCCAAGCCACTGAGAGCACAGACATTCACAATGATACCCTGCTTCAAAAAAATTATTATTAGTGAATTATATGGCATTTTTATTTTGAGCTCTTAAGAACCATGATAAGGGCTGGGAATGTGGCTCAAGAGGTAGTGCACTTGCCTGGCATTCGTGTGGCACTGGGTTTTATCCTTAGCACCACGTACAAATAAAGATGTTGTGTCTGCCAAAAACTAAAATGAATAAATAAATATTAAAATTCTCTCTCTCTCTCTCTCTGTCTCTCTCTCTCCCTCTCTCTCTCTTGCTCTCTCTTTAAAAAAAAGAACTATAAATTTTTTTCAAAAGTATCTTTATTAACTTTATATTGTAGCCAAAATTTTTATCTATGCATATACACCTGTACTCTGGAGTCCCTACTATCTTTCAGATATTTGTTTAGTTTGGTGTGGTTTGGTGCTAGGAATTGAACTCCCCTGGTGCTTACCACTGAGTTATGTCTCCAGTCCTTTTTTTTTTTTTTTGAGACAGGTGATATATCACTAATCTCTCAATAAGTTGCTTATACCCTTTCTATGTTATAAAGACTGTCTTTCAAATTACAATCCTCCTGACTTGCCTCTCCAGCCTCTAGTATATTTGCCACCACACCTAGCTCTTTCAGATTATTATAATAACCTTTTCAACAACACTGCCCAGGCTACAGAAAATCTCTTTGACTGATGCATTTTATCCCTGAGGAAAGTTTATATGAAGTAGCCAAAGTAGTACTATTCTCTAAAGATTTGTTGGAATAAACAGGAATCATTGCTTTTTAAGCTCCTTTCTGAACAGCTGTTTGGTATCATAGTTCATAAAAGTACTTGGAGAAGAATTTAAATTCATTTGTTTGAAATCTACAGAGATTTACATAAGCTCAATCACCTTTTGTTCTAGAGTTTGGAACTTCAGGACATAGTAAGGTAAGTAAAATATGTTAAATTTGAGATATTCAGTACACACATCGACACACACATACACACACACACACACACACAAAACTTTCTAGGAGCAATTGGTAGTTCTGGCATTATTACTAGTGTATCGGGGACATAGTAACATAAACAAAATATGTTAAATATGAAACATTCAATACACACATACACACACCCACAAAAAAAAAAAAAAAAAAAACTTTTTCTAGGAGGAATTGGTAGTTCTGGCACTTATTACTAGTGTATCAGGGTTGGGGCACAATTCAGGAAGTGCTAAAAATCTCACTCAAGCTAAGAGTAGTTTACTGGATTCCTCCCTATTTCACCTATAATACAAGCTAGAGTGAACTTCATCTGTCAGCAACAGCAATTGGGAAAATATGATGGCAGATTTTTTTTGAGATAAATTGACAGCTTTGATATTTGGGTATTTTTGTGTCTTGGTCACAGCTAATGAAAAATCTGTGAAAAATTTTATGGCTCCTAGATATCACCATTTTTTTTTATCATTTCTTTCATGTTTCCTTCTTTTTTGTGGTGCTAGAGATTGAAACCAGGGCCTTGTGCATACAAGGCAAGCACTCTAAAAACTGAGCTACATCCTCAACCTCTCTCTCACATTTCTCTTCACTAGAGGTGATGATGGTAATTGGGAATTTTGTCCCAAATATGGTACATTTCTTAAGACCGGACTAATATCAAGTGTATCTAAATCTCTCTACTTATTTATGATTTTGCCAAAGAGATACTCACAGTAGTTTTTTCCTTAAATTTATCTATAGATGGAGGGAGAGTGTTTCATTTAATATTCTGGTTTATTTTCAACATCATTCCCTGTTAATATTTGCTTTTTATAGTGTTGCTAAGTTTGGAACTGACTATATTGCACATTCTGCACACATAATCTTACAGTGAACTTTGCCTCTATGTCCCAATTCTAACTTTAGGTTGGAAAGATTCATTCATTCATTTCTAAAGTTATTTTTAATATGGTTGGTTTTACATATGCCTTTCTATTGCTCTTAACAATACTATTGATCTACATATGGTATCAGATTTGATTTATATTATGATATATTGGTCTGTATTATTGCAATATAGTTTCATAACATACATTAAATGTGTCTCATAACAATAACTATAGTATTTGTTTTTTTTATTAAAGGTTTTGGGGTATTTTACATATATTTTATTTCTAAGATAATTTTTTTGGTCCCTTCTTTTCTTTTCTTTTATTTGGTACTTGGAATTAAACTCAGGGGAATTGAGCCACATCCCCAAACATATTTTGTATGACATTTAGACACGGTATCTCACTGAGTTGCTTAGGGCCTCATTTTTGCTGATGCTTGCTTTGAGCTCACAATACACCTCCCAAGGTACTGGGATTACAATTGTGCACCAACAGGTCCAGCTCTATTCTTGTATTTAAAGAAAAACATGCTAAAATTTTGATAGGAAAATATTATATATTAAATTGAGTTAAAATAGTTGTCTTTGTAATGATTAGTTTTATTTACACACATGCTATTTTATGTGCTTTTGTAAATTTTTATTTAGTTTGTGATAAGTTCCACATATTTTCCTTGAAATCCATTATACATGTGATGTATTTAACAGATGTAACTTCAGTATACTACTTATGTGGTATTTTGTACTCTAATTAAACCAAAAATCTTTCTGGGCTCCAGAAACCATTTTTTTCTCAAACTTTATTATTTTTATTTTTCTGAATGACCTCGTCTTTCCTCCTAGGCCACAGATCTCTTGTATTGACAAGTATAGCTCTAGTCTTATGCTATCACATACTTGTACACTGTCATTGTACACATATATACTATAATTTCTACAGGTCTAAGCTGCTTGGTGAGGAGTATTATATATATGAAAACTGTGTACATCATGAAAACTGTATATATATATATATATATATATATATATATATATATATATATACAGTTTTCATGATGAAATAACAGCAATTTCTACTCCATCTTTAGTTCATGTTAATTTGTTCTGTGTCCTCATAAATACATTGTATTCTTTTTGTTGTTGTTGTTGTTGTTGCTGTTTCTTACTGGAAATTTAAATCAGGGGCACACAGACACTGGGTCACACATAGTTGCTTAGGGCCTTGCTATGTTTCTGAGGCTGGCTTTGAACTCAGGATTATCTTGCCTTAGCCTCACAATCCATTGGGATTAGACGTGTGTGCCATGGAACCTGGTTCTATTTTATTTTTATATTGAAATATATACTACTTCTGAAAATAATTTATTCCTGATATTAAGAAAGCATAGAATACCATTCTCCCCCACAAATAACTCCCCCTTCGTTTGGAAAAGATGTCAATTTTTTTGGAAAAGATGTCAATAGTGCTAGATGTATAATTTATTAATGTCTAAATGGCAAGTTTATTATTATTATTATTATTATTATTATTATTATTATGCTATGTATTACAAAACTTTATCTGTTCATATTATTATAAGGTATATACTCTTTTCTATAACTTTATAGCATACATAATTGTGTATCAAAATGACCTTATGGGGGTTGGGAGGTGAGGGGAGGGATCATGGGGTTAAAAATGATGGTGGAATATGATGTATATTGTTATATAACATATATGTATAAAGAAGAGAATTCATGTAAATATAATTTGTATTAAACCAGAGAAATGAAAAATTGTACTCTATATGTGTAATAAGAATTGTAATGCATTCTGTTGTCATATATAATTAAAAAATACTTAAAAATTAAAAATAAATGATGGCATTATGTTCTAACTGAAAATAAATACTACTCCTTTTAAAATTGAAAAAAAAATGTCTGTTGGTGAGTTGTAAATTTTATGAAGTACACAATGTATCCTGAACATTCAGTAATACATAAACCTAGATGTAGGTATTTATAGTGTTGTCAGCAAAATTTAAAAAAATACTGTAGAGTTCATTTTTTGCAATGTATACTCATAATTATATGAGATGCATTTTGTACATATACATGTATACTACCATTATATATAATTAATAAATGATTACTACATCTCACATTAACTAAATTTATTTCAAATTAATTTGTCTTTTGAACGCACAGATATAAGACACTTTTTGATATGTACACTTGGTGTGTCTTTAAATTTGTCAATTTTTATGTATTATGTTATTTTTTTATTCTCCTTTTTATAGAATTCTTTTTTGAAATTATTGAGATTAATAATTTTTAAGCAATTCAGTATATCAGTGCAGTCTGTAGATTTTCTTTTTTAACCTAAGACAAAACACATCCAAATTTTAATAGGCTTATTGTTATGTAAATGACATTTAAAAACCTGCATATATAACACCCTTACCTGACCTTACTCTGGACTATTGATATCTGGGTGGAGGGGATCTCAAAGTGATCCATGGAAAAAGCAGAACAGGGATGAATCAGGATGTGACATTGGTGGACACTGAGTATATAGTAGTGAGTATTCGTGAAAAAGTATTGGTGGAATAGGTACGGGTAGAGAAAAATGTGCTGTGAAGAAAAGAGGGAAACAGTGACTAGCTCAAAGAGTTCAGATTTAAAAAGTCTAATGGTGGATCAATGGTAGTATGAGGGTAAAGGGTAGTTTCTGTGGAGGCAGAAATAATGTAGAAGTGAAAGAAGAAGGTAACTCTGGCACAGTACCCAAGAGAAAGAGTCAAATGAACAGTACCCTCTCTCTCTCTCCCTCTCTCTCTCTCCCTCTCTCCCTCTCTCCCTCTCTTTCTCTCTCTCTCATATATATATATATATATATATATATATATATATATATATATATATATATATATATATATATACTGAAAACTTCTATAACATTAGATGAATTTCAGCCAGCCTCAGCAACTTAGTGAGGCTCTAAGAAAATCAGCAAAACTCTTTTTTCTTTGTAGAATATTTTATTAAAGGCTGAGAGTGTTTCTTAGTAAAAAACCATGTCTGATTTCAATTTGTCATATGAGAGAGAGAGAAAGAGAGAGGGGAGAGAGAGAGAGAGAGAGAGAGAGAGAGAGAGATCTTGCAAAAATAAAAAAAAAGTAATCAGTTACACTGTTGGAAAACTCATCTAGGTTATTAACTACTGCTTGGGAAGTTAGTCTACTCTCCAAAATATAAAAGTGAGAGAGGAATTCTTTATTAAAGTGTATATAAGAAAAAAAAGGACTTTTGACACAGCTTTTAGTTGACCCAGACTGGGTCAAATTTGGCGGGTGATTAGGGTTCTGCAAAGATGATAAATCCTTGAGTTATTTGGAATAATGTGATTTTATCTAGTCTTCATAAATGAAGATTGAGGTCTAATATAAATCAGGCTTGGCAAACGAAAAACATTTCAAAGAAAAGTAAATGTATGAATAAACACATAAAACAATATTTAACCAAAAATCAACATTCAGAATATTTATGCAATTATGTAATCACCAGTAATGTAAAAACAGTGACAATGAAAGTAAAAGTGAATTAATAAAAAATAAATAAATAATGTAATGAATGAATTAATTAACGGATAGGTAACAAGTGCAGAGATGTAATGTGACTGTAATTGTCAAAGTCAGCTTGTAGCCATGAAAAAGTGTAAAGGTACATAGAAATGGTGTTTTACTACTTACTGAGACATACCCTATGAACTACAAATTCCACTCCCTGGTGGGAAGAGTTTAACACAGAACTCATTCACCTGGCTCTCTCACTTGGGAACTGTGCAAAAAATTACCTTTTTCTTACCCTCAAATTTTATTGCTGCTTCCAAGAACACTACCCTCTATATTCACACTATCATTGTAGACTTGTAGCATGTGAACCCCTCTACTGTTCAAGTTTTTCTTCTTTTTTTTCATTGTTCTTTTTCACCCTACCCCCATATCATCCACCAATACTTATTTTGTATAGCAAAATCTACATACTCAGCAATCACCAGTCTTATATCTTACTATATCCATTTTGTACCTTGTGCATGACCACTTTGAGATCCCCTCCATGAAAACATCAAGAGTCCAAAGTGATCAGAATGGGGGTAAAAATTGTAGAATATTAAAGGTCAGTTACACAACAAGAAAGCTATAAAAAGTGGGCTTCATTTAAAGGTGAAAATAAAAAGAAAATCTTTAGACTTCACTAGTTAAGATAAAGGATCAAAAATTTATGAGTCTCAATAACTTGAATTATACTTGTGAGTCACTTTTTTGGGGGGAGGTATATAAGGACATTGCTAATGAGTTTAAAGTTCAAACTGTTTTTTTATGAGACAAAAAATAGAAAAATTAAAAAATATATTAAAGTAATTGATATCATTTTCATAAAAATATATATACATATTTATTCACAAATTGCTTTAACCTTATAAATAGTTATAAGTGTCAATACATTTCTCTCTGGGCTAGGTCCTATTATTGGAAGAAAAAATTGCCTTAAAATAACCCCATACAGAGGCATTTAATGCAATTAACAGGCCTCAAATAATAATAATAATAATAATAATAATAATAATAATAATAATAATAATAATAATAATTTTGGTGGGGAGGATTTCAGGTTGTGAAGCATACCTGTAATATAAGTTACTTGAAAAGACATCACAGGAGAATTTTATACATTGTCTGAAGACATATATGTATATATTATTTATAAAAAGTGTTTATGAATTCTGTAGTGAGGGTGCACAAGTCCAGTATCATTAGTAGTTTGTTTGTTGGCATTTTTTAATATTTATTTTTAGTTTTTGGCGGACACAACATCTTTGTATGTGGTGCTGAGGATTGAACCTGGGCCACCCGCATGCCAGGTGAGTGTGCTACCACTTGAGCCACATCCCCTCTTGGGTGGCTGTTTAATGCGGTGCTGGGTGTTCAACCCAGTACCTCATGCATGCTAGGGAAGTTCTCTACCACTGATCCATAACCCTTGTCCCCAAAGTCCTTTACTTAATCCTTTTTTTTGTGTGTGGGGGGGGAGAGTGTGTGCGTGTAGTGCAGGGATTGAATCCATGGCCTTATATCAGCAAAACAAGCACTCTACTGATTAAGCTATATTCTCAGCCCTGATCTGTAGTCGGTTAACAATGACAATGGTGCAGCCTTTCATTCACACTTTGATTCTGTGCCCACTTGGCTCAGGTTGGAGGCAGTGCCTGAAGCCTTGACCAATCCCTCTCTTAAGTGAGAACTGTCCAATGCTCATGCAGCCAGTGTTGAGGGGCAGGGCTTCCACAATCTTCTCTTCCCTTGGTGTCTGGAACCCGCCATTTTTTCAATCTTTTTTGTAGGCTTCTGTCCTGGATCTGGAGCCCAACTGTCTGTGCTATGCAGAATCTGAAAACAAACCACATGGAGAACGCTGAGAACCCTGAGAGCCAGGAAATGGTAAGTGTGCCTTGTTATATTGAGACTGTGTAGGAAGGTGGCTTAAAGCTGACAGGAGTGGTAATTGTGGAAACTGGCAGTCATGGCTAGGGACTCCTCGTGGTCATCTCCAGAGTCTTGTGGCCAGAGGGTCTCTCTGTAGCTTAGATCAGCAGTTGAAACCCTGGGCATTTTGTTCCATAATTGTTTGGTGTTTTCAGCTTCTTTCTAAAGCCTTTTTTGGGCTTCCATGTGCCATGAGTCCAGCATATCTCCAGATTTCATAGTGAAGACTGAGATAATTAACAGAAGAGAACTACAAATCCATTTATTGTATTCATGTAAGAGAGAGGCTGTTAATTTTCAGGCTTGATACTCATGAGGGTTTTTTATTTTTTCATTTATTATTATTTTTGTGTGTATGTTGTTTTCTTTTTGGTACCAGAAATTAGACCCAGGGGTGTTCATCCACAGATTCACATTCCCACCCCTTTTTAAATATTTTTATTTAGAGACAGGGTCCCTTTGAATTTCTTAGGGCCTCACAAGTTTGATGATGCTGGCTTTTAACTCATTCTCTTCATGAGTCCTGAGATTTTTAAATGTAGCAGAAGCAATATCTCAAATTCAAAACAAAAATCTGAAATCCAGAACTTCAGTTTAGCTCTCCTTGGACTTAGAATAAACCCCTAATTTTCTAGCTCTCTGTTCACATATGCAAAACTAGGGTTCTCTGTTCACAGAGAATACATATAAAATGGAATAGATAGTATAATGACCATGTAATGAGGATAATGAGCCTCACTCAAACACACCTGGTGGCTAACTGAAAGATGTTAATGAGCAACATTAAGGCCTATTTCAAATGTAAAAGACCTTGAAGCCCACTTGTGGGATCACCTTCAACAAAGTCCTTTGTCCCAGGGGTGATTCCTGATTGAATTTGAAGAGAAAAGGATGGGTCATAGAAAGAATGAAAGTGAACCCTTATGGTAGTCAGGATGCCTTTTCCAAAGCCTATTCTAAATGCATTATGCTTTGTGTTCTGCCCAAAACCATCAGTAAACTTCTAAGTTGGCACACAAAAATAAGTTGTTTTTTCTCTGGTATCATTCCTCATACCACATGGTGGGCGTTCTATTTCTTCTTGCTTAAATAGATTTTTTTCCTTCAAAATTTATGTGACAAGCACCCAGATTCAGTTTGCATACTGAGAAATTTTGGTTCATCTCAAAACTCCACTTTCAAGATTATTAATCATTCTCCCATGTTTTATTTCAAATGTATGCATCATTTATAATGTTTTTCTTCAAGAACTGGAGGGCATTTTTAAGAGATTTTAATTTATCATTCTGAGATTTTCACATGAAAAGAAAGCAGAGTAAAGTTAGGTGACATTAAAAAGAACGAATCTCTCCTAAATGAGGTTTTATGTGTCCCAATTAAGGATATTTAAAAACTCTAATGGGTCATCAATTGAGGGTTTATTTATTTATTAATTTGTTTGTTTGTTTATTTATTTATGATCAGACAATCTGGGGTTGTGGCTCAGTGATAGAGCACTCACCTAGCACATGCAAGGTCCTGGGTTTGATCCTCAGCACCACATAAAAATAAGTAAATAAAAAATAAATAAATAAATAACCCACAGAAACATTCCAAATATTTCAGAAAACTGTTTTATTCTGGTGTGGCAGAAAAAAAAAAGTGGAACTAACTTGAATTTTAATTACATGCAATTTCAATCTCTCTCTCTCTCTCTCTCTCTCTCTCTCTCTCTCTCTCTGTACTGGGGATTGACCCCAGGGCCTCATGCTCAGAAGGCAAGCACTCTACAAGCTGAGCTATTTACTCAGCCCCATTTTTGTGGGTGGGAGACCAGGGATTGAAGTCAGGGGCACTCTACCACTGAGCCACATCCCTACCCCTATTTTGTATTTTACTTAGAGACAGGATTTCACTAAGTTGCTTAGTGCCTCACCATTGATGAGACTGGTTTTGAATTCATGATCCTTATGTATCAGTCTTATAAACAGCTGATATTACAGGCATGCACCACCATGCCTGGACAACTTCAATCTTTTTTTTTTTTTTTAAAGACAGTATGTGAGAGAGAGAGAGAGAGATAGGGAGAGAGAGAGAATTTTCTTTTAATATTTATTTTTCAGTTTTGGGCAGACACAACATTTTTGTTTGTATGTGGTGCTGAGGATTGAACCAGGGCTGCACGCATGCCAGGTGACCCTGCATGCCAGGTGAGCCTGCCAGCGCTTGAGTGACATCCCCAGCCCCAACCAACTTCAATCTTAAGGGCTAAAGTACTCACAAATTAGATCAAAGTCCATGTCAATATCTTGGTACTATATATATAAAGTTGTTGATAGACCTTATATTCCAGTGCCTCATATGTGCCAGACATAAGTGAGCTCCACTGAGCCCCAGCACCTAGAATTTTTTATGGGGGATATTGGAGATTGAACTCACGAACACTTGACTACTAAGACAAATCACCAGGATTTCTTTTTACTTTATTTAGAGACAGGATCTCACTGTGTTTCTTAGCACCTCGCTTCTGCTAATGCTGGCTTTGAAATTTTGATAATTCTTCCTCAGACTTTTCAGCAACTTGGATTACAGGCTTGCACTATAACACCCAGACCCTGGTACATTTTTAATACCTGTTTTATGTAGATTTTAGCCAGTAGCCTTAACTTTTTTTCTAATATATATTTGATTTGAATCCATAACCCAGAAATCAGTGAAACAGAATCTATGTTTTATCTGCAACTCTGCTTTTGGTTATGTCAGTGTCTGAGTTAATATTTCCCATTAAAGAATTTACTATGTCTTGTGTTCTCATTCTGACCTCCCATATGACCTAGTTCTGAGTTTTAGAATATCTGAAACAAGGTTCCCAGAGATTCCAAATTTTTTGGAGTATTAAGAAAACACCACTCTCTGAGTCTTGTCTTCTAGGGACCAGTTTGAATTTTAAGTGTGTAGCTTCTGAAGGGATGGATTAATTGGATTTTTTGCTGCTGGAAGGCATTTTCTGATATACTTTCTATCTAAAAGGTACTTTATTTGTTTCCTTTTATTAGATACTGTGAATAATGGTACAATAAAAAATAGATATGTGGCAATATATTTAGCAAAAGGATTCCAAATTTTTTACATATATAAACAAAGTTATTATTACTGGATTGTATGGAATTTTTTTACCAAGAAATATTATTTATAATTTTTTTTTATTTATTTAAATACTGGAGATTAACCCCAGGGGTCTTTACCAGTGTGCTACATACCCAGTCTCCAACACTTTTATTTATTTATTTATTTTTGAGGGAGGGTTTTACTGAGTTTGTTAGGACCTTGCCAAGTTCTTGAGTCTGGTCTTTAACTTAATAAATCCCTAGTTTTCTACCTCTTATTTTCCTAAGCCACTGAGAGTACAGGCATGTACGATTTTGCACTTCTACCTCAAATTATTACTAGTGGTTATGTGGTATTTTTATTTTGGTCTTTTAAAGAACCTTAACACTTTTATAAAAATATATTTATTAAATTTATATTGTCACCAACATTTTTACATATCTGTGTACCCTTGAATCCCTATCAATTATTAGATATTTGCTTGGTTTTGTATGGTTTGGTGCTGGGCATTGAACCCAGAGGTGCATACCACTGAGATACATCCACATTCTTTTTTATGTTATATTTTGAGACAGGCTCTCATTAAGTTGATTGCAGCCTTGTTATGTTACTGAGGCTATCTTTGTACTAACAATTCTCCTGTGGCATTTTCCATAGCTTCTAGAATTTCAGGCATATGCCACCACACATGACAATTTTAGATTTTTATAATAGCCATTCCAACAGCACTGCATAGGCTGAATAAAATCTATTTGATTAATGCATTAAATCCCTGAGGCAAGTTTATGTGAAGTAGCCAGTGTAGGAGAGTTGTGTAAAGATTAGCAAGGATTGTGGAATGTGAAAGACATTATTATCTAAAGTACATATATGGGGCTGGGGATGTGGCTTAAGTGGTAGTGCACTTGCCTGGCATGCGTGCGGCTGGGGTTCTATCTCAGCACCACATAAAAACAAAGATGTTGTGTCTGCCAAACACTAAAAAATAAAAATAATAAAATTCTCTCTCTCTCTCTCTCTCTCTCTCTCTCTCTCTCTCTCTCTCTTAAAAAATAAAGTACATAGATGAAGACAGGAATTGATGTGAACATACTTTATATGCAAACAGAGGTATGAAAAGTTTTTTTATATGTGTAATAAGAGTTGCGATGCATTCCACTGTCATGTATTTAAAAAATAAAACAACAAAAAAATCTTTATATGTATTGCTGAGAATCAAACTCAGTGCTTTACATTTTCTAGCAAAGTAGTCTACAACTGAGACACAACTCCAGCCCATGAACCCAGCTTTTTATAGTCTCTTTGTAGTAATCAGAAACAACTTTAAAAATTAAAATTGCATTTATATCACTTTTCCTAGTACAGTAATGTATTACTAACTAAACTTATTCTTAGTATTTTTAAAAAATTTTGAATAACCAATAAAAAAATAAAATTAAATTAAAAAAAAATAATCTAATGGATGACTGTTATTTTTCCAGAGATTATTTTATCACTTCTTTAGGCCTTGGTGAAGGGTCTTTTTTTTTTTTTTTTCAGAATATAGATTTCTTCTATTATCAAATGGGTCCATGCTAACTGTGTTGAAAATAGTGATTCTAAACTCCACACAATCCACACATTTCCAAGACTATAGTGGAAAGGGAAAGACAATATTCACAAGCAAGAAACCATTCCCCATGGAAGCATAGTATCAGTGTCCAACCTGGAGTGTAATCCAGATCTTTCAGTGGTAAGGTTGTTTAAGAACCACAACCATAGGTTTTTGGGATCCTCTAAAGTACACTGAATGGCTTTAAATCACTTACTCTTCTTCAAAATAAAATTTCTGCTACCTACTTAAAAAATAAAGCACTATGAATGAGAAAGGTTAATGAGACTTAAGTTCTGTGGAAGTACTGAGGTTGACCTTTAATTATAGTTTATAAATAGTCAAATAAGAATGGCCTTAGTGTTGTCTCAACTTTTCCAACACATGATATGAAATACTTAGATGAACTGACATGAAATAATGAAAATGCATTTCAGGGAAGTGATATCACAGAAATTTTCAGGGTAGAATCTTGGAAATGTGGAAAAATATATTCATATACATATGCCTTTCTATAGAAAAAAATAAGTGATAAGTATATGAGTATGAGGGTAAATTCAGTGTGCCTCATGCATTGTAGGTTGAAGGTAATGATAAAGTAGTAACTGAGGATATCCAGAACTCTGTAATCCTGGGAGACATTAATAGCAATTTAGAAAAAGAAAATATAGTTAAATCCCTTAGATTTACATCTGTCCTCTGTTCCTCTTATGAATAACATTCTGTCAAATGAGATTATGTGGGTATGGTTCTCTCTGAATTAATGTTTTCTTTTGTTTTTAGGATTTTGTCAGCTATGTCATGTAAAGCCCTGTCTTAAACTCACTTTGGGGGCTCTTTTACCTCCTGTTCTGGACTGCAGAGCAGAGTCTCACCTCACTCATTCTGTGCAATGAATTGACTTTTGTCAATCATTGCAAACAATGGTTCAAAGAACAACCATATTGGAGCGTCTTTCCTATGCTATAATATGGTTGTCAGAACCTTTAGGTTAAAGGGTAGTTACTTGCTATGTTGGAAAAATCTTCCCTATAAAAAGGGCTTATCAACATATATATTTTTTGTTTTGGAAACCCCATAAACACAGAAGAGAAGCATTTATGGTAACAAACAAAGGAATGCCAGAAGCCATTAGATAAGAGAAAATAAAAATAAATAAAATCTTCTCTTAGAGCTTTTAGAGGTAAAAAGTTTATTTCTGTTTTGTGTAATAAAACTAAAATTTCTCTTTGGCTGACAATATTTTGATGTTTGAAACTTGCTTGCAATCTCTACCTGTGTTTTGAATTCACCTATGCCTGGCTATCCCTTACCAGATAACAATCCTCTCTAAAAACCTTACATGTGCCTCATAAATTCTGGCTCCTTCTGACCAAATAACAATTCTCTATAAATCTCAGTGGAAACTTATAAATTCTAATGTCTGGAGCTGAATTTATTTCATTTTAGGGTCTGCTGGCTGCTCCTTGTGAATCACATGTCATTTGGAAGCCAATGACAGAACCACAGGGGCCCAGCACAGATGTTGGATCACACACCTGCACTCCATTGCTCCAGGCCCAGTTCCCTGCTGGATCCTACTCACTGGCATCTCTGTTCTTCACCATGGTCATGAATTCCACTCAGTCAAAAACGGCACTCGCTGGTTCAGTCATGATGAGCAACAGGAGATCTAAAGGTTCTCCAGGAAATTCTGGTCATGGGATTCTCAAAAACTTCAAGGTATTGGCCTAGCAATATTTCAAGAATGAAGAAGTTGGCACTGTGGGTTTTGATTCATTCAGGAGCCATTAAGTGTTGAGGAATCTCCTTTCAGTAAAAGCTCTGAAGATCCCATGCAGGCAAGGCTTTTCAAGGAGTGGCAAAAGGTCCCAGGAATCCAGGCCCATTCGGGTCTAAAATGTGAGGTTCATGTGAGTTTTGGCTCTCAACTATAGCTCAAAAGGCTTTAACAGCAAAATCATGTAAACTCCTGGCTGAGATTCCCAGTGCTCTGGAGAAAGCCCCCCTTGGCCTAGATCTCAGTTTCCAAAGGCTCCTCAAATGCCTGGCCTTGTAAAATCCCAACACAATTCATGGCAATAGTTCTCTGAGATCAGTTCCAGAACTCAGTCTCTAATGGCATCACACCAGAGTTCAAGCTGAGCTGGACCCAGTCATCTTTTCCAACCACCACACAAAAGACCACTATTCTAACAAAAACACTCCCACATGGCCCTCATCTTCTTCGATACAGACACTCATCATAACATTCTGGCTGGGGATTTCCATAGGGGGAGCAGTCTAAGATGGTGTGCAAAGTAAGCTCTCATGCCCATCATATGCCAAATGTCATGGTGGCCTGGACACCCTTCCTGAGAAACAGGATAGATAAAATAGTTCTGTAGTTAATACTACTCTGCTTCTCCAATTAGAGGCCTCCTGCCTGGCAGGGGTAGATTCTTTATGTGCCCTGGACTCATGAAAAAACCCAAAAACCTGTGTGCTAGTTACTGGAGGGCTTGCAACAACTCATTTGACCCAGATTCATTCAGGAGCCATTAAGTGTTGAGGAATCTCCTTTCAGTAAAAGCTCTGAAGATCCTATGCAGGCAAGACTTTTCAAGGGGTCAGGAGCCTGACCAGAGGAAGGCAAGAGACTTCATCCAATATTACACTTCTTTTTCATCCTTTTAGAGTTGGATGGACACATGGGATTTTTCTTGTGATTTCTGGAGTGCTGTGAATGTAATTCACAGCCACACCCAGGGCCAAGAGTCTGATTCAGACACAGCTTTTACAAAGCACTTTACCTAAAAAGGCACAGATTAGGCCTCATTATTTCCATTTGAAACTGTTTTCTTGAGGATTCCCAAAGGAGTACCCCAAGGCAAACATCTTCCTGACATTCAGTGGAACAGAACAATAGGTAAGAAAAAAGCCTGGAGAAAAACTTTTCTTTAATTGAACACTGTGTCACTGACAGCTCCTAATCATGCAACTTGGGTTGCTATCTATCCAAGCAGGGATTCTCCAGAGAGATCCTTACCAGTCATGCTAATTTTTGAGTTTTTTGAGATGCTTGGCATTCCCTTCAGCAATGCAGTCCATGGCCATGTCACAGAGCTTGAAGGTGGTACACATCTTGGACACAAAGCCAGGAAACCTTCACAGAGTGGACAAAATTCAGGAAGAATAAAGGAACTTAGGATTTTAGTAGGTGTTGCCCATCTGCAAGGCAAGCAGAAGTCCATTCAAAATTGGCCATGAGGAGACCTGCAAAGATTTCCGCTAGACAGGACACATTCACGGCTGCATTCTTTTCTCTACTCTCTTTAACCAAAAACCTAGTGGGATTCACAGACATATAAAGACTCACTAGTTAACAGTCCATTTCAAACCAACAACAACGACAAAACAAAAAAAAAAAACAAAAAACAAAACAAAAAAACGATTTGCCTTCATGTTCTCAGAACATGAGACAAAATGACAAATTGAAACACACACCCACTAAGGCACACAAACCACCCCTGTATTTGGTCTGCATCTATCCACTCTGTCCTCTGACTTGTGGGTGAAAATATGTTCCCCATCAGTGGCCTGTCTTGTCTCAGCTCTGGTCTCCTTGGACATCTCTGTGTAGTTGTCAGGAGCCTGCAATGAGCCAACAGTTCTATCTCAGGAAAGGCCCCTGTTCAGACTATTCAAGGCATCTGGCTATCCACACATCACTAGGTGCCATTAAAGAATGACTCTGGCCTTAGTACAGACAAACAAGTGAGCCCACTGGGACTGCAACTGCCTCTGGGTGACTCGCCTCCTGGATCCCAAGTTCAGAGATTTCCATCACCAAGAAAGTGAGGTGAGGTCACTTCCTTCAGGGAAGTGAATGAGGTCACTGCCTTGGCAACCATTTTGTCCTAACAGTTGTTTCCAAGGGTCCCATGAGATGGAGGCTGCCCCACCTTCCTGGGACATTTTCACAAGACAGAAATGTCTATATACCCTAGGAGCCCAGGATCAGCAATCCACAGAGGCCTCATTGTGTCCATATTCCCTGCATTGAGAAGAGAGAGGCTGATTCTGCCACATCCCTTCATCCTGACTGGGTTGTTGGCCATGGAAGTTGACTTTAGAACTCACAGGTCCTACCTAGCTGCCTACATTTGCTCCAGGGATCATTTCTGCATCTACCTTTGAGCTTCTCAGCAGCTGTAGGATTCCCTACATACCTGTATGGCAAGATCAACTCAGGACATGCTGTTATGTGAAAATAGATAGTGGAAACAGAGTATGGTTAAGGGTCATATCATGTTCGATTTGGATTACGAGTCATTCTGCTGAATGAATACAGTAATTGGGCAACTGGGATATTTATAAGAATGTAAGGTGAAATGTAAGTAGGAAAATAGAAAACTAGGTAAGATGAAGCACACAAAAGTGTTGGGCCGTTGGTTTGGATACATAGTTTTGAATTATGTTCTGCAGAGATGAATCCTCTAAATCCATAGACAATGGCATAAGATCATGTACTTGGGACTACTGAATGTAGAAGAGAACTTCCAGTGAAATAGAGATAGTAGGCAGGATTCCAGTGTAGGCTAAAGAAGAAGAGTGAGTTTAGGATTTGGACCAGAGGCCCTCTTTGCCTTCGAATAAATTTCTATCAGAGTGTAAATGGGAATGTCAGCACACATGAAGAGTCAGTCACAACAAGGCACTTGGGGAAATATCAATACGGATGTTAGTTGATCTGGCAAAGTACAAAATGAGTGATAAGATCAGGGATATTTTCAAGAGGGGGGTGGTTGAATACACTATCCTAGGAAGAAAAATGTGTATAATCACCATAGGATTGAAATTTGAAAACAATAGGCAACGCAGATGTAGATGATTTTAGTAATCCATGCTCTCATTAAAATTAGTCTTTGGTAGAAGAATAAGATAAGTGTGAGTTTTGCATTTTGTGTCCAGAAGATAATGTGATGAAAGGAATACATGGAGCAGGTGACATGCGTATTTCTTCCACCATTTCTGGGAGCATGTTTTGAAACAGTATCATTTAGAGTTTGGGGATAAAAATAGGTGTACCCTGGGTCTACGTATATAGAGATGATGCATGAGTAGACCATACGGTGAATAAAAAATATAAAAGATTACTATTTTAAATAATGGATTGAATTGATATTTTAAAAAATACATGAAATCTGTTCTTCACATACAAACACTCAATCCAAGTAGTTATACATGTAGTTTTAATATTAGGGTTACTAATTATAACAAACTGTGTTTGAGTTTTGCTTCGAAAATGATGATGGAAATCAAAAGTAATGTGTTATAAAAGAAATCTCTTGAAAAAGCAAGTAAATCAACATGGAAAAATACATGGGTTCTGATACAGGGAGTAAATGAAGGTAAATCATATGCATATCAATTGGTGAATTGTGGATGAACTGATACATCCTAAGATGTATATATACAGAATAAATAAGAATATAATAATTTTGATTGAAAATTTACTTCAAAATACACATCATGTTCCATATGAATGTACTTTCATTGATGTTAAACTGAGTCACTTACTGCTGAAATATTAGGCTTAGTACTCAATACTCCCTGAAGTTCATTTTGAGTGTTCAGAAATGAATATGTATGTCAAGAAAATGAATATTTCTGAGAAATACCTTGTGAAAAGTTGATTATAAATCCACACAGAAAGACATGGAAGAATCAAGGTAGTATAAGTATATGACACATATATTCATGTTTGCAAATCCAATATATATATATATATATATATATATATATATATATATATACACATTTTTAATACATTAAAGTGTAATAGTACGTATGCCAATTGAAATTCATAAAGGGATATATATCCTTCACACATATACCCAAAATATTCGTTTTCCTATACATTTTTTATGTATAAACTTGTTGAAGTATAAAGCTCACCACAGCTTGAATATTCAGTTACCTCAGTGTATTGGGGGGCAGTGATTTCTTCATGAAATTCGTATTTTCCAAAGTGAGAGTACTCTCAAGAATATACCTGTGATAGCCGTAGGATTATATATATGTCCATAAAATTGTACATTGTGACCCAGGCGACAGAGACAGGGTGTCAAGAAGTTATATATTTGTTAATTTTGATAATTCATGGAGAAGAAAAATGAGAAAAATGTGTGATAGGTTTTATAATATGTATCTCTGATGAAGCAAAAGGCAAGTCCAAGTACACACCATGCCTCCTATCAAATGCCTCTACATCTATTCCTTTAGAATTATTTTTATCTATGTTAGGATAAGTAGTAGAGTCTAGGAGGTAATGGGTTAGTGTCAGAGATTCAATATTTCAAATGGCAAAATGGAAAATGAGTCTAATATACATGCGAGCATGTGGCACATAAAATTCTTCCACTGTCATCCACCACAATGCCTTGACATTACTATCACCCCAAATAAGACACAATAAGAGGAGAAGAGGAAAAAAATCTGTGAATACATATCTGGAATTGAAAATTCTGAGCAGCTCACAAACTTGGGTGTGGCACAAGAGATCCCAAAAGTAGGGGACAGGGTAAACATTCCACAAACATGGGAGCTTTGCTGGCCTTATGACTTCTTGACTATCTGCCTCTGACATTTGTGTATTAGACATATAGCTTTGTGCTTTAGCTTCCTTTGTAGTGAGACCATCAAAGATTGGTCTGAATCTATGTGAACAGGAGAACATGGGTTCATATTTTTCAATACAAACAGGAGGCAGCAGACCTGAATCTTCTCTTTGTTGGTAACTGTGGCCATTGGGGTATGAATGTCTCCTGGCTGGATTGTGAAGCCTTTGGGTCACCCTCAAGTTTTAATGGCATTTCTTGCAGCTTCCCTGGAAAATTGGTGTTTGTTTTTGAAATACAAAAAGTCAACAGAGACACAGTGCTGGAGGCATCTCTGTCATGTGGGGTGAGTCAGGGTCTGAAGGAAAAAACACAAACTGGGCTGCTATCCCATATATCTTTCCCACTGGGGCATAGCAACTTGATACTGAGCATCACACCTAATCCTCTCCCCACAACAATATGCCTTTACATTTTAGGGTCTGCTGGCTGCACCTTGTCAGTCACATGTCATTTGGAAGCCAATGACAGAACCACAGGGGCCCACCACAGATGTTGGATCACACTCCTGCACTCCATTGCTCCAGGCCCAGTTCCCTGCTGGATCCTTCTCACTGGCATCTCTGTTCTTCACCATGGTCATGAATTCCACTCAGTCAAAAACGGCACTCGCTGGTTCAGTCATGATGAGCAACAGGAGATCTAAAGGTTCTCCAGGAAATTCTGGTCATGGGATTCTCAAAAACTTCAAGGTATTGGCCTAGCAATATTTCAAGAATGAAGAAGTTGGCACTGTGGGTTTTGATTCATTCAGGAGCCATTAAGTGTTGAGGAATCTCCTTTCAGTAAAAGCTCTGAAGATCCCATGCAGGCAAGGCTTTTCAAGGAGTGGCAAAAGGTCCCAGGAATCCAGGCCCATTCGGGTCTAAAATGTGAGGTTCATGTGAGTTTTGGCTCTCAACTATAGCTCAAAAGGCTTTAACAGCAAAATCATGTAAACTCCTGGCTGAGATTCCCAGTGCTCTGGAGAAAGCCCCCCTTGGCCTAGATCTCAGTTTCCAAAGGCTCCTCAAATGCCTGGCCTTGTAAAATCCCAACACAATTCATGGCAATAGTTCTCTGAGATCAGTTCCAGAACTCAGTCTCTAATGGCATCACACCAGAGTTCAAGCTGAGCTGGACCCAGTCATCTTTTCCAACCACCACACAAAAGACCACTATTCTAACAAAAACACTCCCACATGGCCCTCATCTTCTTCGATACAGACACTCATCATAACATTCTGGCTGGGGATTTCCATAGGGGGAGCTGTCTAAGATGGTTTGCAATGTAAGCTCTCATGCCCATCATATGCCAAATGTCATGGTGGCCTGGACACCCTTCCTGAGAAACAGGATAGATAAAATAGTTTTGTAGTTAATACTACTCTGCTTCTCCAATTAGAGGCCTCCTGCCTGGCAGGGGTAGATTCTTTATGTGTACTGGACTCATGGAAAAAACCCAAACACCTGTGTGCTAGTTACTGGAGGGCTTGCAACAACTCATTTGACCCAGAGGATACCTGTTCTTACTTCATAGGGGTCAGGAGCCTGACCAGAGGAAGGCAAGAGACTTCATCCAATATTACACTTCTTTTTCATCCTTTTAGATTTGGATGGACACATAGGATTTTTTTTTGTGTTTCCTGGGGTGCTGAGAATGTAATTCACAGCCACACCCAGGGCCAAGAGTCTGATTCAGACACAGCTTTTACAAAGCACTTTACCTAAAAAGGCACAGATTAGGCCTCATCATTTCCATTTGAAACTGTTTTCTTGAGGATTCCCAAAGGAGTGCCCCAAGGCAAACACATTCCTGACATTCAGTGAAACAGAACAATAGGTAAGAAAGAAGCCTGGAGAAAAGCTTTTCTTTTAATTGAACACTGTGGCACTGATGGCTCCTAATCATGCAACTTGGGTTGCTATCTATCCAAGCAGGGATTCTCCAGAGAGATCCTTACCAGTCATGCTAATTTTTGAGTTTTTTGAGATGCTTGGCATTCCCTTCAGCAATGCAGTCCATGGCCATGTCACAGAGCTTGAAGGTGGTACACATCTTGGACACAAAGCCAGGAACCCCTTCAGAGAGTGGCCAAAATTCAGGAAGAATGCAGGAACCAAGGATCTTGGCAGGTGTTGCCCATCTGCAAGGCAAGCAGAAGTTCATTCAAAATTGGCCATGAGGATTCCAGCAAAGATTTCCATCAGACAGGACACATTCATGGCTGCATTCTTCTCTCTACTCTCTTTAACCACAAACCCAGTGGGGTCCACTGACATAAAAAGACTCACTAGTTAACAGTCCGTTTCAAACCACCACCACCACCACCAACAACAACAACAACAACAACAACAAACAATGATTTGCATTCATGTTCTCAGAATAGGAGACAAAAATTACAAATTGAAACACACACCCACTAAGGCACACAAACCACCCCTGTATTTGGTCTACATCTATCCACTCTGTCCTCTGACTTGTGGGTGAAAATATGTTCCCCAGCAGTGGCCTGTCTTGTCTCAGCTCTGGTCTCCTTGGACATCTCTTTGTAGCTGTCAGGAACCTGCAATGAGCCAACACTTCTATCTCAGGAAAGGCCCCTGTTCAGACTATTCAAGGCATCTGGCTATCCACACATCACTAGGTGCCATTAAAGAATGACTCTGGCCTTGGTACAGACAAACAAGTGAGCCCACTGGGACTGCAACTGCCTCTGGGTGCCTCGCCTCCTGGATCCCAAGTTCAGAGAGTTCCATCACCAAGGAATTGAGGTGAGGTCACTTCCTTCAGGGAAGTGAATGAGGCCACTGCCTTGGCAACCATTTTGTCCTAACAGTTGTTTCCAAGGGTCCCATGAGATGGAGGCTGCCCCACCTTCCTGGGACATTTTCACAAGACAGAAATGTCTATATACCCTAGGAGCCCGGGATCTCAATCCACACAGGCCTAATTGAGTCAATCTTCCCTGCAGTGAGAAGAGAGAGGCTGATTCTGCCACATCCCTTCATCCTGACTGGGTTGTTGGCCATGGAAGATTACTTTAGAACTCACAGGTCCTACCTAGCTGCCTACATTTGCTCCAGGGATTATTTCTGCATCTACCTTTGAGCTTCTCAGCAGCTGTAGCATTCCCTACATACCTGGATGGCAAGATCAACTCAGGACCTGCTGTTATTTGAAAATAGATTGAGGGAACAGACTATGGTTAAGGGTCATATCATGTTCGATTTGGATTAGGAGTCATTCTGCTGAATGAATACAGGAATTGGGCAACTGGGATATTTATAAGAATGTAAGGTGAAATGTAAGTAGGAAAATAGAAAACTAGGTAAGAACTCAAGCACACAAAAGTGTTGGGCCGTTGGTTTGGATACATAGTTTTGAATTATGTTCTGCAGAGATGAATCCTCTAAATCCATAGACAATGGCATAAGATCATGTACCTGGGACTACTGAATATAGAAGAGAACTTCCAGTGAAATAGAGATAGTAGGCAGGATTCCAGTGTAGGGTAAAGAAGAAGAGTGAGGTTAGGGTTTGGATCAGAGGCCCTTTTTGCCATCGAATGAATTTCTATTAGAGTGTAAATGGGAATGTCAGCACACATGAAGAGTCAGTCACAACAAGGCACTTGGGGAAATATCAATACGGATGTTAGTTGATCTGGCAAAGTACAAAATGAGTGATAAGATCAGGGATATTTTCAAGAGGGGAGTGGTTGAATACACTATCCTAGGAAGAAAAATGTGTATAATCACCATAGGATTGAAATTTGAAAACAATAGGCAACGCAGATGTAGATGATTTTAGTAATCCATGCTCTCATTAAAATTAGTCTTTGGTAGAAGAATAAGATAAGTGTGAGTTTTGCAATTTGTGTCCAGAAGATAATGTGATGAAAGGATACATGGAGTAGGTGACATGTGTATTTCTTCCACCATTTCTGGGAGCATGTTTTGAAACAGTATCATTTAGAGTTTGGGGATATAAATAGGTGTACCCTGGGTCTACGTATATAGAGATGATGCATGAGTAGACCATACGGTGAATAAAAAATATAAAAGATTACTATTTTAAATAATGGATTGAATTGATATTTTAAAAAAATACATGAAATCTGTTCTTCACATACAAACACTCAATCCAAGTAGTTATACATGTAGTGGTAATATTAGGGTTACTAATTATAACAAACTGTGTTTGAGTTTTGCTTCAAAAATGATGATGGAATTCAAAAGTAATGTGTTGTAAAAGAAATCTCTTGAAAAAGCAAGTAAAGCAACATGGAGAAATATATGGGTTCTGATACAGGGAGTGAATGAAAGTGAATCATATGCATATCAATTTGTAAATTGTGGATGAAATGATACATCCTATGATGTATATATACAGAATAAATAGGAATATAACAATTTTGATTGAAAATTTACTTCAAAATACACATTATGTTCCATATAAATATACTTTCATTGATGTTAAACTGGGTCACTTACTGTAGAAATATTAGGCTCAGTACTCAATATTCCCTGAAGTTCATTTTGAGTGTTCAGAAATGAATATGTATGTCAAGAAAATGAATATTTCTGAAAAATACCTTGTGAAAAGTTGATTATAAATCCACACAGAAAGACATGGAAGAATCAAGGTAGTATAAGTATATGACACACATATTCATGTTTGCAAATCCAATCTATCTATCTATCTATCTATATATATATATATATATACATATATATATATATATACACACACATATTTAATACATTAAAGTGTAATAGTACGTATGCCAATTGAAATTCATAAAGGGATATATATCCTTCACACATATACCCAAAATATTCGTTTTCCTATACATTTTTTCATATATAAACTTGTTGAAGTATAAAGCTCACCACAGCTTGAATATTCAGTTACCTCAGTGTATTGGGGGGCAGTGATTTCTTCATGAAATTCGTATTTTCCAAAGTGAGAGTACTCTCAAGAATATACCTGTGATGGCAGTAGGTCAAAATTGTACATTGTGACCCAGGCGACAGAGACAGGGTGTCAGGAAGTTACATATTTGTTAATTTTGATAATTCATGGAGAAGTAAAACGAGAAAAATGTGTGACAGTTTTTATAATATGTATCTCTGATGAAGCAAAAGGCAAGTCCAAGTACACACCATGCCTCTTATCAAAGCCTCTGCTTCTATTCTTTTAGGATTATTTTTATTGATGTTAGGATAAGTAGTAGAGTCTAGGAGGTAATGGGTTAGTGTCAGAGATTCAATATTTCAAATGGCAAAACGGAAAATGTGTCTAATATATATGCGAGCCTGTTGCACATAAAAGTCTTCCACTGTCATCCACCACAATGCCTTGACATTACTATCACCCCAAATAAGACACAATGAGAGGAGAAGAGGAAAAAAATCTGTGAATACATATCTGGAATTGGAAATTCTGAGCAGTTCACAAACCTGGGTGTGGCACAAGAGATCCCAAAAGTAGGGGACAGGGTAAACATTCCACAAACATGGGAGCTTTGCTGGCCTTATGACTTCTTGACTATCTGCCTCTAACATTTGTGCACTAGACATATAGCTTTGTGCTTTAGCTTCCTTTGTAGTGAGAACATCAAAGCTTGGTCTGAATCTATGTGAACAGGAGGACATGGGTTCATATTTTCCAATACGAACAGGAGGCAGCGGATCTAAATCTTCTATTTGTAGGTAACTGTGGCCATTGGGGTGTGAATGTCTCCCTGGTGGAATTGTGAAGCCATTGGGTCACCCGCAAGTTTTAATGGCATTTCTTGCAGCTTCCCTGGAAAATTGGTGTTTGTTTTTGAAATACAAAAAGTCAACAGGGACACAGTGCTGGAGGCATCTCTGTCACATGGGGTGAGTCAGGGTCTGAAGGAAAAAACACACCTGGGCTACTATCCCATATATCTTTCCCACTGGAGCATAGCAACTTGATACTGAGCATCACACCTAATTCTCTCCCCACAACAACATGCCTTTACATTTTAGGGTCTGCTGGCTGCACTTTGTCAGTCACATATCATTTGGAAGCCAATGACAGAACCACAGGGGCCCACCACAGATGTTGGATCACACACCTGCACTCCATTGCTCCAGGCCCAGTTCCCTGCTGGATCCTTCTCACTGGCATCTCTGTTCTTCACCATGGTCATGAATTCCATTCAGTCTAAAACGGCACTCGCTGGTTCAGTCATGATGAGCAACAGGAGATCTAAAGGTTCTCCAGGGAATTCTGGTCATGGGATTCCCAAAAACTTCAAGGTATTGGCCTAGCCATATTTCAAGATCTGTGTCTCTCTACACCATCTCTGGAGTATGTGGCTCTGGCTGGATCCCACCACACTGTGTGTTTTGTGCTGAAGTTTCTTCTTTTGTCACTATATTTTAAACATTTTGCACATCTGAAACTATTCTTGTTCATCATGCTTTACTAGTGTGCATGGAATCCCTTCCAGAAAATATACTGTAATTTATTTATTCAAACCTGCATTGGCCTCTTATACTGGCCATAGCCAGGTAGCTGGACTCAAGAGATGCAGCTCTCCTCTCATACACATACCCCAGCAAGTTCTCAGATCTAAGGATGGCCATTTCTGCAGAGGTTGTTTCAGCACCTCTCCTTGCCTACCCTCTTCACATAGCTTCCAGCCTTACCAGCTAAGTCTAATAGTCTTCCCTATCTCTGGGTAGAGTCCATATCCTTGCCCTGGTGTGGGAGGATAGAGACTGAAATTATGGTGGCACTGACCTGCCTTGTTTGATGGCAGTCTGGTGCCTTGTTCTGATGGAGGCTGCCCATGGCCCCTGATGACCCTCCTTATGGTAGCCAGACCCAAGTAGTGGGGACCGGAGTCAGGTCTATTGGTAGACCTTCCTAAGAAGCCTTGGGGAACTGCTGAGTGGACAGAAACCAGAGTTCCCAGGTCAGCCCAGTTGGGCCTGGCACACAGTGAGCCCCATTCAGCACTCTGATACATGGACCTGGGCTGATCTGGGACATAGGGGTGTTAAGAGCTGATTTATTCTCATTCATATAGCCTATCTCATTCCCAGGGGTGTTCTCTGGCCCTCCAGTCAATACCTCAGCACTCTTAACTGGCCCTCATGAATCACAGTCCATAGAATTGAATCTCCACAGTTGGTAGATGTCAAACAAGGGTTTTAGGGTCAAATTTGGGGTCATTTGGGTTAAATGGTACTGAAATTCTTTCTTTTCTTCTTGACTGCAGGTCATCTCAGGGCCTTGGTTTTAGAGTGGGGTAGGTAATATTCTCTCTCATAGAATCCCTATGTGCCAAACTTCAGGGCCTGGTGTGCCCAGGAACCCATTTGGGAACCTGGTGACTGGGGTGCTTTAGAGAAGTGGAGGGGAAAACCCTCGGGCCCTCAGCAAGCAGAGGCCCTGAGATAAGTGGGAAATCCCACAGAAATCTATACCCATGGGGTTCCTGATGGGTGGAGGGACCATGATGTTGCCTAGCAGTGAAAGGCAATGTACAAATTTAACCTTTGGATTTATGACTCCATTTCTTTGCAGCAAACGTCATGGGAAATGTCAGGCCAAGGCTGAAGCTGGGTGAGGGGCCCATCCAGAAAGAGGGTGGGGTTGAGGAGGCTGAAGGACAAAGGGATTTAAGCCAGCATGAGACTTCAGGCACCTCACCACCTCCTGGGAGCACTCTCAGATTGCTCCTTGCTTGTTTAGATCCCTAGCACTGTGTCCTCAATTTGCCCCAGCCATTGTAACCTTGTTAATATGTTGCTTTTATTTGCCCTCCTGCCAGAGCCCAGATGGGGCTGGCTCAGGGACCTTCCAGAAGTTCCCCCCTCCCCAAAGATTCGGAAGCCTTAGGATCAGCTTTTGAATTATTGGCTGGCTGTGTGACCTTGGGTAGCACCGGCTTTCCCTGGTAACTGGAGGCCTCATCTATAAACCACAGCTGTTGACCAGAGGTGGTGTTCCTACCTCAGTGCCTTTATGAGTAGGAAACACTCCAAATCCTGGGATTGTTAGCTGTTGGGCTCTGGAAGAGATGGGTGGGGCTGGGTGCAGGGCCAGGATGAAGATTGGCTTGTAGCATCTCACAGTAGCCCCAGCACCTAGAGCAGAACCCACACTGTAGGTGCTCAGTAAAAATAGAGAGTGAACATCGAAGGCAGACAAGGTCTTAAGCTGACTGGGAGACTTGACTTCAACAAAGGGGAGAGGTTAAGTTTGGGACCATAAAGACTTCCTTCCATACCCCAAAATTCTTACTCCTGGGGGACAACTCTAAGAGCCAGGAGGCCCCTCACTGAGGGTTCCAGGTCAGAGTGTGTGGACTGCTTCTTTGGCATGTAGGTTCTCCTCACACCTTGCTTCCTATGACAGGAAGATAACAGGTTTCTGTTGTCCCACTTCCTTTTCACTCTCCCTTGGGCCAGACTGGAGCTTAGCCTGCCTCTGGATTCATAGCTAGCCAAGTCCCTGTAGAGGTTGGGAATGTTTACAGTTGTGGAGACTAAGGATAGAATTTGCATGTCTGGACTGTGATTGTGGGTAAACAAATATGGCTGTGTGTGCATGAGGACATGTGCCTGGAGTATGCATATATGAGAATGAATTTGCATCTCTTTGGAGATGTCCAACTGTATACCTAAGTATTGTGTGTATTCGTATCTGTGTGCATGAACTGTTTTTGTGAGTCTGTATTTGTGTGATTCATAAGTTTGTGGGAAAGAGTAAGGCTGATTGTGTGCCTGTGTGGTGTGAGGTATGTGTGTGTATTACCCTTCCCTTGTTGCACCCCGCCACTCAGCCTGGCACCTTGTTGCAGCTATGTTTACATCTTGGGAGTTGGCAGCCCAAGAAAATGGGAATACAAAATAAAGGACACAGAATAGAGAAATGGAAAAAAAGGCAGAGGGCAGAGTGTGGGGTAAAGGTGTGAGCAGAAATGACCAGAGCATGCAGGGAAATCAGGGGCATAGGAAGTGGCTCTTCCCAGCCCTGAGTGCTTCCATTTGGGCAGGTTCTTCAGCCACTGCCCAGAGGCAGCATATGACATGGGGCCACAGGAGCCTGTTGTCAGAGAACTCTGGGAGGTGGGAGTGTGCACCTAGGGGCAAGTTGGTACCAACCTGGATCCTGAGTTCTTCATTGGTTTGCAAAGGTGGTAGCAGCATTCCTGGGAAGATGGGCCATGAACAGAGGTGTGGCTTGGGAAACTAGAGATCTCTCACTAAAGAACCAATTTTGCTAGTCCCAAATTCAAAATATAACCAAATAATAGAAACTTTTCACTTATATAAAAAGAAGTATAGCATTCATCGAGATAACAAGTGGATATTTTCACATATGGGATTTATAATGGCTTTTAAAGATGGGCCATGAACAGAGGGACTGGAGAACCTAAGGACAGTGGCTACCTGAACACAACCAAGAGATGATGGACCACATGATCTCAGGATATTGGAGAAGCACGGAGGACCAGTGTGCAAAGACCACCTGGAGCTCAGGTGCCAGGTGAATACTGCACTCACCATCTAATGCTCAGTCTTTTTAGTGGCAGTAGTGGATGACATGGTTCCTTGGTTTAGCTCCTTGCTAAAGGAGGAAAATATTTTTGTGTTAGTAGGAAATGTTTTTGCTAGAGGCATTAAAAGAAGGAACTGTGGAGAGAACAAAAGAGGTTATTCTCCCAGTTTTGGGCTGGAGTCTGGCAGGAGAGGAACTTCTGTAAAATTCTAAAATATAATTCTCTGAACTAAGCCTCATGATTATTGACTTTTAGAGGTTTTACCTTATGTCTTCTAGAATCAAGATCTTCTTAGAGGCCACACAAACACTATCTTTCTCAATTCCTTTTGCTAGATTAAATTTGAAAAATTTACTGAATGTATATGGATTAATCTTAGACATATCTTTAACTAAAAGATTGACACATTATGTAAAACTAACCCCCATTAGGACATTTTTACTAATTTTCAGAAAGCATATGACATGTAGACAGTAACTTCCATCTATTAAATTGTTTGAGAATGTGTTTAACCACTCACTCACAGGGCACATGCTGATTAAGGATCTGCACTCTAGTATTGCTTCTCCCAGGAATTTATTGAACATATACTTATTGGGTTCCAAAATAACCAGAGTTTGTGGTAGGTGGTAAATAGCAGTACAACAGAAGAAACATTTAACTAATGTAATCTTTACATTGTATGTTTACTTACATGGGCAGGGAGCACAGGACCATACTTCCCACTCATGTTCAAAGCTCTACAACTAGTGTACACAAAACTCTAAATTATTAAAAAACTAAGTTCAGCTATTTCAGGAATTTATATTAATGAGTAACATGGGATACTAATTACATGTTGTTTGAATAGATGATCTACAATTATTTTCTTCAAGGGAAACTAGAGATCTCTCACTAAAGAACCAATTTTGCTAGTCCCAAATTCAAAATATAACCAAATAATAGAAACTTTTCACTTATATAGAGAAGCATAGCGTTCATCAAGATAACAAGTGGATATTTTTACATATAGGATTTATAATGGCTTTTAAATTCAGAAGAAATATGAAACTAAGTAACATTTTTTTTCTGGTAATTTTATCCATTTCTTCCACAAATACTTATTTAATACCTATGATGTGCCAAGCTTCACGCTAAGTAGCAAAGATAATAATCATGAACATATTAATGTCTTGTCCTCAAAGAGACAAGATATAGTGAAAAAGCAAGCCTGAAATATAGTCACAGAGCAGTGTAATTCTCATAAAGGATATTTAACCCAGTTTCTTGAGGAGAGGAGATAAGAAAGTCTCAGAAACCAAAAAAGTATTTGAGACAGGGAGTACAGTTAATGCAAAGTCTGGAGACAGAGTTCATGTATAATAAACACAGCTACCAGCCTAAATTATATATGATAGATATTTGGATATGCTTGAAACTTCAAACACTATGTGATCTGTAAAAAGAGTTTTGTAAAATAGTTAAAAATAAAATTTCATTTTAAATATGCTGAATCCTCATTAAAGCCGGAAATGCCATGTGCTACTAAAAACTCCATCAAAAAAAGGAAACTAATAGAACAAATACTTAGTTTAGAAAAGTATTACTTTCTTTGCATTCTGCAAAGATGGCTGTAATTTGTTGGGAGAAATAATAAATATTTAGTACATAATTTTAAAAGTTATAACCAGGAATGTTGTCATATCTAGATTATACATCCTGCATTTTGATTAATTTATTTTGTATTGCAACAGTTACAAATATTAGTTCAACATTGGAATGTGGGCAAACTTTCACAATGCCAGTGGCAGGGTGGTACCTAGGTATCTCTGTATTGCATGGGCACACACAGCCCCAAACACAGGAGAATGGGACCATGGTACTGAAGTAGCATTGCTTGAGGTTTTTCATGAATTTTGAAATACACTCCCAACCTAAAACTGCTACAGTCATCAAGTTATTAAGTTTGAGTCTGACATCCCACTTTGTGTATGTTTCATGCAATGATTTTATGAAGAAATGCTAATATATTACACTACGGCATTTCCTTTAAAAATAGCATGCTTTCAGTGTTAAGATTTGGACTGAAGAGTTTCTAATGGGCTCACTCAATGTCTGTACCTAGGAGAACAGAGTCCTTCAGTCCTTCAGGTCTAAGTACTGGGACAGGCAGGCTACTTGTACATATGTTGGTGCACACAATGACACCAATGACATAATTACATTTGAAATCTAAGTATTAAAATAATTGCAGAATTAAAATATATATTATCCTAATATAAAAGGTTAATATTGCATAATCAAACTTAGGCAATAAAAGTTAGTATTGGGGATAAATGTGTATTTTTAAACTTTTGGAAATATATAATACTGGCAGTTTCTCACAACTCACTCAAATTATAGATATTTGCATGAATATTAGACCATTTTAAAGCAATAATGTGTTAACATAATACTCAATATGATTTGTATTTATTTCCAAGTATTATGGCTAAGGAAGGAAGAAAGAAGAGATTAATCCCAGTTGTAAAAATTGGTTGTCTGTATAAATTGGCCCCTAAGGGGAATTTTCCAGATTGGTTTCCTTGTTACTTGACAAGATCCAGTCAAAATCATATTTGTCTCTTTGTCATGTTACTTTAGCAGGGCAAATTGATTGAATGGAACAGGTGCCCATGTGTATGAATCAGTGATCATGGCAAAGCACTTATTAGCTGTGGCAGGGCACAGGAAGGCATGAGGGATTAGCAGGAGCAGGAGCACCAGGTTATTGATGAAGATAATAACAAGGCTCTTGGGGCTGCATGCACCGAGGCCATAAAGTTTACCAGACAAGCACATCAGGATGTGTAGATACATTGATGGGGAACAAGAACATGAATAAATATGAAGCACAGCTTCTCACTTGGCAGAGTTATTAAAAGTCCACTGCAGGAAGATGAACCATTTAAATATATTAAGCACTCCAGGCTGCTAAGGCAGAGTTGCTGTCACCACCAAGGTCATTGTTTGAGGAGCTTCTGTTGTCGCTGTTTTTAATTCTCTTTCTCCTTTTGCAAATTTGAATTTGTTTTCACTCCAGCCACATCTGAATCTCAGCTCTGTGCACAGGCTTGGAAAAGCAAAGAAGCACAGCCTTTCGGCATGAGCTCAGTTAGCCTCTAATTTCTGGGACTTGCTGATCAACTTGTAAGTCAACAGGGAGCCTGCAGTTAGATGAGCTTACTGTCTTTTAAATATTAATTTGCTTGTCCATTTGTTCTGAGTCCTCTGTACCTAGCTTCACTGAGCTCAAAGCCTTGCCACAGAATTGTATTGGGGGTACTGAGCCTTGAATGGCTCTGTGTGAAAGGAAGACACAGAAGCAGAAATCCAGACTTAACCAATATAATATGGAGAAAGAATGTGCAATTTTAAATTACCCTGATGTCATTAATTTAGGAGCCCCATAATCTGAAAAAAATAATTCTACATTTGCTGGAGTACAAAAAGCTCTAAATTGATATAGGCAACTCTCAATAATTTTGCTTCAGGGTTAAACCTCTTCCTTCTAAGGAAAGATCACTGGATGGTTCAATATTTTAAATCCTACTACAACATAATGACATTTTAGGGAGTGTTTGCAAATGCACACTAAGCTGACACACTTGGAACAGTATTTTATTTTAGTATCTGAATCAGCCTTCTGCAGAGGCCTAATCTTAAGTGTGACATTTTTCTTGCTATCACCCATAGACTGGCATCAATATGATGACATAATTTGCATGAGGCCTCCTGTAACACTGGAAAAATTCCACAACCTCTTCACTAATAAGATAAAGAAGGAGGTGGTGAAGGGGAAGAAGATGGCAGCCAACATCATGCTGAGCCACATCTTCAACATCCCCAGACCTGGAACTTCATCAACCTGAGGAACTTCTTTGCCCAGTTCCAGGTGCCTATGATTTATGAAGGGAAAGCTCAGCCCTGGCATAGCCTGGGCCTCAGAGAGAAAGAGGTATCAGTTTTCCCCCAATCATCAGTAGCTCTGGTGTGGGTGGTCAGGGTCCCCTGACCTATTAGAGGCATATAGAGACCCTGTGACTAAGTAGGGCAGGTGTAGAGGGGTCAGGAGGGCCTTTCCATCCCTTCATTTCTGCACCACCTCTTGGAAATTCTCTCCTTATCTCTCCTCCTGATTGCACCCATGAGCCTCATTCCCAGCACCAATCTTGCATTCTTTCTGGGCTTAAGCAGAGTTGAAAGAAAAGGTGGAGCCCATCCTTTCCCCTTCAGCCACACTGTGACTTGGAGACAGAGCTGGCACTCTCTCTCAGTTTGACATTGAGCTATCATGAGCATCCTGGGGCCTCCCAGACCCCCTCACTACATGGTTTGGGACTGAGCATCGATGTGCTCCTGCTGCTTCAAAAGCTAATATACTGAGAAGGTGGGGAGGTAGGGCAGATGGGGCCTTCCCCAGAGCTCTCTCCTCAGGACATTGATCCCCTGCCCAAGGGGCCTTCCAGCCTCCAGGGCATGCACTCCATGGTCATGCCTCTTCTTTTCTCCCTGCGTCAGATGAAGAAACACTTGTGGGAGTATTTTAAAAAGCAGATAAGATCATTTCTAGAAGAAAAAAGTGGGGATGTCCTGCATGAAGGCTGCCCTGTGTGAAGCAGACTGAGAATGGGACTGATCAGTCTCTTCCTTGGGGAAGATACCAAACTCTGCTTACCGGAGTGTGACCTGACCTCACAGTGCTCCATTCTCTGCCACAGTCCCTGCTCACCAGATGCCCTGCATGGTGACCTCCACCACATCCTGGTAACATCTGAGAGGTATCCCATGTTTTTTTTTTTTGTCAGAGATTTTGTAGGCATTTATCATGATTTCTATCTGATTATAGAGATAAGTGATAGAGAAAGGCTGAGTGCACACTGGGGAAAAATAAAACCACAGTCATGTCACCACTTGCTCCTGTCACTTTGCTGGCATGTATGTCATTGCTAGTGTTGTTAAATTCTGTGTTCTCCTGAATACCCTGACTTCAAAAAGCTTCACAGGACCAGGCACCATGGCAGCACTGTCATCCCAGCTACTTGGGAGGCTGAGGCAGGAGAGTTGCTTGAGCCCAAGAGCTTAAGGCCAGCCTGGGCAACTTAGTGGAACCCCATCTGGAAAAATAAATGAATAATATAAAGTACATGATAGAAGTGCTCCTGGGAGGAACTTCCTCTTCACACTCAGCATGCCTTAGCACTGGGGCCCAGGCCTGCCTGCAGGTGTCACCTAGGTCAGCTGCAGAACCCACATGGATGCTGTTCTTGCTGGCCCACCTGTGCTGGTGGAAGCACACTGTCCCTGCTGTGTCAGCCGTGGCCTTCTATGTGGTAGGGGAATCCTCTTCTGAGGTGCTGTGCTTGGAGGATCTGCTTCTGTTTGGTTTGAGCTTGGGTAACATCAGGTGGCCTCTCCTGAACTCTAAGCACCTGTGGGTTTCCTAAGCTTTAAAGACCCAGACAGTTGCTGTGCCCTGTATGAAAGAGAGACAGTGGTAAGGATATCTACCAACAGCTGTGTATGGGTGTGAGAGAAGGAAGAAGCATCAATTTCTGTGCCCATGGAACACACATCATGTGCCATTCCTTTTAAAAAGTGACTTTGTAGCTGGGCATGGTGACACATGCCTGTAATTCCAGCAACTCAGGAGACTGAGGCAGAAAGATTATAAGTTTGAGCTTCAGCAACTTAGGGAGGCCCTATCTCAAAATAAAAAAAAAGTTTGGAGATATAGCTTAGTGGTAGAAGGTTTCTGGGTTTAATTCCAGTTTAAAAACAAAAACATTTGTTTTGTGTTTAGGTCCACCATTGTCAGACTGCCTGATTCAAACCCTAGGCCCTATGTGAATTCCTTAGTCAGAAACCAAGCACCTCAATACCTCAGCTGTATGGTGTGGGTAGAAATGACTCTAGTGGGTGTCTGTTGGCATTTGTGGTATCCTGGTGCACTGGGTTGGGGGCCAGGAACTTGTCCCCATTGCCACATTGTGCCTCCTGGTCTGGTACTCAGTCCAGGTGTGTATTATGCTCCCTCTGCTGGGTGCAAGTGGCTGTCCCTTCCCTCCTGGGACATCAGACCACAAGGCAGTTTGGACATAGAAATCCACAGCTCACAGTAGGTCTTGGTTCCCTTCCAGATGGATTGTTGCAAGGGTATTTGGCTGGCTTGGCATCCTCCCTGAATTACTATATGCAGCTGGTCCCTCCAAGAAAAGACTCTGTGAGCCAGTCTGAGAACATCTAAGCTGCCCTCAAGGGAACCTCCTTCTCTCAGTTTCAGGAAGAATTGCTAAATGAGTAAGTTGTAAAGCTGCATTAATGTAAATGCATATTGGAATAATATGTCAGCACTTTGTCACGAAGCTACATCACCAGTTCTTTAAATTTTTAATTTTTGAAGCTGGGCATGTTTGCACATGCCTGTAATCCCAGGTACTCAGAGGTTGAGGCCAGAGTTCAAAGCCAGCCTCAGCAAAAACAAGGCACTAGGCAACTCAGTGAGACCCTGTCTATAATATAATAAAAAATAGGGCTGGGAATGTGGCTCAGTAGATGAGTGCCCCTGAGTTCAATCCCCAGAACCACTCCCCACCAAGAAAAAAATATTTAATTTTTGAGATGGGTCTTGCTAAGTTGCCTGGTCTGGGCTTAACTCATGATCATCCTGTCTCTGAAACAACTGGGATCACTGGCATGGCCAAAGTGCTATGCAGTCTTCCTCTTATGACTATATTAATGTGTGTTTACTCATTTGTGTGACAGACACTTAGCAACTCTGTATATCCCAAGACTCAGCCCTGAGTATCACAAATCACAGTTTCTGATCTCTGACATTGCCTTTTAGCTGAAGTGGTGGGTGATGAGTGCATTTGGTAGGGCTGGAGCAAGCTTCTCCTTCTGCTAGCCATAAAGCTCAGGCCATAGAACTGGCCAGAAGAAAGCAGAGGACTTCCACACTCTCTGCTCTCTGATTGTGAAGGCATTGCAGTGGCCCATGGGTGGGAAGCTCAGGCCTCCTGGAATGGATGTCTTGGGTGGGCAAGGGTACAGAGACAATATCTTGCCCCCACCTCAGGTCTTAAAGGCACAAGTGTATCCAGGTATTGCTAGGCACCCCTGGGTGGGATGGAAGGTGGGCTTGAACACCACTGCCCCCACTGAGAACTGTGCTTCACCAGGAGAAATGGGACTCCCAGATGCAAAACTCCAAACTAAATACTAAGCAATATGCATTCCACCAATTTAAAAAGCCAGAATAAGGCCAGGGCTGGGGCTGGGGCTTAGTGACAGAGCACTTATCTAGCTTGGTCGAGGCAATGGGTTCCATCCCCAGCACCACCAAAAAGATAAAAGTCAGAGCAAGAGTCACAGAGGACTAGAGAACAAAGGGACCAAGTAGGACTAAACCTCAGGGTAGAGAATTCAATCCAATCCCACACAGGAGCCTGAGAGAAGGAGCCAGCAGATCCAGATCTATAGCTCTGTGGAGCTCTGTGCCTCCTCTTCAGTGACTGTAAAACAATTGGCAGGAGAATGAATATGGTACAGATGTTGGGGAGAAAGCTGGAGGCCCAGATGGCACCCAGGGGCTCTGGCACCCTGCATGCCAGGACACATACCCTTCTCAGGTATGCCCGTGAGCACATGCAACAAGACAGGCTGCATTCTGAGCTGAACCACTCTCAGTACCCTGAAGGTGCTGCTGTTCAAGAGTGCATGTCCCTAACCACAGCTGAGCAGAAGGCTCTCTGAAAAATCCTTACATGCCTTGATGTGTTAACAGCATGCTTCTAAATAAGGTCATCTTGGAGTGAGGAAAGATTGTTCAGAGAAGACTTGGAAAGCACAACTACATAAAAACAAAATCAAAGGGAGCTGGGCTGTGCTCAGTGACAAAGGTCTGCCTAGCATGGGCAAGGCCCTGGGTTGTCTCCCCAACACCATAAAAAAACTTTTTAAAATTCAATTTAAGTATAAAACTTAAAATAAACCTGAATTAAACATGAAAACATCACTGTATTCACACACAGATAATTTTCATGTGTGGAATAACCTGTCCCCTTGCCCACTCCATCCACTGGGATTCAGTGCCATCATTAGGGATAAAGGTAGTGAGCTCAATTGTTCCCATCTCTCATCTAGTTTTGGAACCTTTTGAAATGAAGGTTTCAAAATGGAAATGTTTTTTTTTTTAATTCATTTTTTTAGTGTCAGGGATTGAAACCAGGGGTGCTCAAACATGGAGCCACATCCTTAGTCCATTTTTAATGTTTTTTTTTTTTGAGACAGGGCCTCACTAAATTGCTGAGGGTGGCCTTGAACTTTTGATCCCCCTGTCTCAGCCTTCTGAGTTGCTGGGATCACAGGTGTGCCATGCATTTGGCTATTTTGTTCAGTTTTCATTTGATTCACTCCATATGTTTGTTTCCATGATGCATTGATATCTACTTTAAAATCTTAGAATTCTGGACCTTCCCAGCCTTGCTTTTCCTTGTCTTGAGTCTGTTCAGTGCTCTCACTGCTGCCCTGGTCTCTGTCCCAGTTTCTTCCTTCAAGAACCAGTTTCTTGACTTCACAGAGAGCAGGAAGCAGTTGCTGTGTGTGGATGAGTATGTCTTTCGATCCTGGTTAAGTCTGCTATCTCTGGGAAGCCTCGTTCCATATATGGAAAACTCCACATAATACTTGAGTCTCATGCCTGCTTGGGTCCTGGACTGTTTTCTAGGGGCTCACAACAGGCTGCAATGGCTTCAGAAGATCTCTAAGATTCAGAAGATGTCTTGGAGGTTTGTGGTTGGAAGTAGATTGTCAGGTCCTTGCTTAGCAAAAGCAGGTAACATGCTGAACATTGAATGCTTGTGGGTCTTCTGTCCTGAAGTGCAGATTGGGGGAAGTGCTAAGAATTGCTGAAATAAGAAGTCATTATTTCTTAGGGTTAAAGTTTGACTTCCCAGAGTTGATTCTGGTCTAGTATACAGAGCACAAAGGAACATAGCCACTTGTTAATTATGAGTCTTAGAAGGCTCTGTGAACATCACATGTGTCATAGTTGCTGTTTTTCCCTTGATGCTTTTTGGGGTAAAGAAAATGGTATAAGGGCTGGGATGCAGCTCAGTGGCAAAGCCCTGGGATTGATCTCCAGCCCCCCCAAAACAAAAGACAATAAAAAGAACACCAACCAAAAAAATGAAAATGGTACAAATTTTACCAGTGGAAAATGAAGATTGGCTCTTGAGCCCTTGAAGTTTAATGTGCAGGGAGAACAAGACAAGTCCCCATGCCCTACTCTCTTCTAAGCATGAACACCTGTTTTCTGGTTGATAGTTTCATATTTCCTTTTCTCTTCCTTGACTTAGCATGTTGGGTAGGTTTTCAAAATGCTCATTTACCTCATGAACATCTATAATGTCATGTAAGTAGATCAGCCAATTGCTGCAAGGCTCCTATGTTGTGTGAGCCACCTCCTGTCAAAGGGGGAAGGTGGCACACCAGCAAGTGCCCTAGTGTACTCTGCAGTTGTGAATCCAGCCATCAAGGTTTTAATTTCTTCTTTTTCTTAAAGAAAATGAATTGGGCTTTGGATGCAGCTCAGGGGTTGAGCGCTTGCCTAGCATGTGAAAGGCCTGGGTGCACTCTCCAGGACTAAAAACAAACAAACAAAAAAAGCCAATCATAGCTCTTGGGTGCTGAGATTTTGCTTAATTCCCATCCAACATTTTGGCCTTTGTGTTTTCTTTATTTTTAAATGATCATTTTCAGAATGAAAATGTATGTGTCCTGCATTTTTTTAAAATGTTTGCTTCTATGGTTTTTGTAAGTTGCATGAGTTTAAAACAAAAATCAAAGGTTGCCTTGCAGAATCATTTACTCCCGCACTTGTGCATGACCTTTGCCACCTGGAGAAACAGCACAGGAAACACAGAACAGGAATGTTCACCAGGGGCCCAGGTGTTTATGGAGTCTCTCAGCACTTCTGGTTTCCCTCCTCTGAGCCCCTGGGATGTCTGGACGTGGGGAACAGCACAGGGTCTCCCTGCATGACAAGTCTTTGGGACTTTGCAGGGTTCTTTCTTGTATCACCAGGCTGTCAGTTAGTAAATGTAATACCCGTTCACACCAGGTGGAAAAAATTCCATACACAGTGCACACTCTTCTTCTAGCACCCTCCCTCCCTCTCTCCTATATCTCTCTGATTTTTTTCTTAAGTTATGTTTAAATTATTAGAAAGAGTCACTCTTTGCTATTTTTTCGAAGAAGGGAATGTATTTGAAAATATTTTAACTTGGTTTTTATAGAGTGTCAACTGCTAAGTTAAGTCAAAATGACTGTGTTCCCTTATTATCACAGTCACAGCTTTAAGGCTCATTGTAATGGTAGCCTGGAGAAGATCAAGTAAATGCCTTACTTGTGCTCATTTATTTTATATTAAATAATTAATTTATTTGCAGTACTGGGGATTGAACCAGAGGCTCTCACCACTGAACACACTCCAGCCCTTTTTGTTTCTTATTTTGAGATAAGGTCTTTCTAATTTGCTGAGGCTAAACTTGAATTGGGCCATTCTCCTGCCTCAGCCTCCTGAGGAGCTGTGAGTACAGGTATACTTGTACATCTCAAAAAGGAGAAGGGACTGGTAATTGATAATTGGTATTGTTTTCTCATTTAACAATGACTTCAATGATCTCTCTGGACTCCTGGTGGTGGTAATATTCTTCAGAAGACCTCATGAGAATCCTCTTGACTGTGGGCTTGAAGTTCCATGAAGCTGTCTGCAGGATCACCAAACACCTGAGGTTTTATGAGATCCCTGCCTCATCTTCTGAGTTCATTTGCAGAATCGTTGGACTTAGACCTCCAGCGGTGAGTGGGATTTATGGACCAAATGTTATACCCAGGAGAGGTCTGAGATTCCACGCAGCCTGATTTGGAAGGGAACTTGAGGTATTTGGGGAAGCCTGGATGAGACAGAGTGGTCAAGTCAGCTGTCATGTATTTATTTGGCACCTCCTAGATGCTGGGTTCTGTTTTGTGCAGACTACACACTTCACTCTTAGCCTCATGAAAAACATGACCCATTCCTTGTCCTTAATTCTATTGTTCACAGAAAACTAGGGCCTGTTTCCCCCTAAAAAAGCACATATCTATGCCTCATCTTCCCCACCAGAACCTTTCTCTTCATGTCGCAACACAACATGGCAGCGGAGCCCGAATCCTGCTGCACTGCTCAGGTCCCTGTGCCCCTCAGCCTGCAGTCATCCTCACCCTCGTGCCCCAGAGGGAACCTGACTTGATTTCTGCCTCTGAAGATGCATTCCCCTTGGCCTTCACACTCATTTCTCTCAGCTGTGTCTAGGGCAGCATTCCTGCTGCTGAGTGGAGAGCTCCATGTTGTTCTGGAGCTTCTCCACTGTGGGTACTGAGTTTCTGCTCTGGGTGATGCAGAGTGACATCTTGGGGTGACTCTCTTTTTAAAATTTTTCCACTTCAGAACTGTGACATAGGAATAGAGATGGTTAAGTCTATGTTTTCACCTTATTCCTTTCAGCCTTTATTATTTAAAATACCACCCATAAACTCTATTTTTTTATGCCAGGGTTGAACCCTAGTTTGCTTAACCATTGGCCACATTCCCAGCCATTTTTTTTTTTATTTGATTTAGAGACAAGGTATTACTGAGTTGCTTAGAGCCATACTAAGTTTCTGAGGCTGGCTTTGAACTTAGGATCCTCCTGCCTTGGACTTCTGAGCGACTGGGGTTATAGGCACTAAGAATGATTGTTGATAAGGTGTCTGCTTTCTCCAGGTGGTACTATTTTATCCATCCCAGGTTGGTGCCAGTTTCCAATAGATGGTGCTTTGGAAGTTTGTCAATTATTTAGGATTTACTTTTCTGCAGAAGGAAATGTCCTCATTTGTTGTTTTGGGTCCCAGATCTGTGGTCTCAAATTCTCTCCTTGGGCTATAAAAACAAAATTTGCAGTACTAAAATTGACCAAAACAGAAATATGCTAGGGAATGTGGGAGCCTCTTGTCAGGTCAGGTGGTCATCTGGGCGGCTGCCATGAGAATCAGAGCACAGTTCAGGGCCCTGCTGCTTATTCAGCCTCAGGGTTGTTCCTGCAGTTCATTTATTGACCACCTCTGTACAGCCCTGGATGACACCAGGATGGGTCAGTATGGGACTAGGGCCACTTTTGGAGTTGGTGGAATGCCTGAGGCCTAGCACAAGGGAAATGCATGCCCTGCTGAGGCATCCAGATTGTCCTGAAAGGTGCTGTGCTGTTCAATGAAATTGTGCAAGGGCCTTTGTTTCAGTTTCTCTTGAGACCCCTCAGTGCTCTACTGCCCTGCTCTCCCCTGTGCCCTGTGTTCTAGTTACCCTGCCTGGAGCCTTGTTGTTGGTATGTCTCCCCAGCTCCTTGTGTTTCTCCATCTTGACGCTTACTGTGGCTGATGACCATGCTCTTCCTGCTGTCTGAATGGGTCTTCCACTCTGGTTGGTTCCTTACTGCAGGAATGGCATCTGCTTGGTCACCTCATCAGTTTGCCCATATGGAGGCCCCAGGGTGGTTCTGTGAGCCTCAAGGGGGGCAGGAATTGACAGACCCAGGTTTTGTGGGTTCTGTAAAAGCACAAGTTGTGCAGCCCTCAGGGGCTCAGGAGAGGCCTCTCTAAAGAGAGGCCTGAACTGGTGTTACATGTGGTCCCTGGCAGATACCTCTGGAGTACAAAGAGGGGCTGAGGGAGGGTCAGAGGCCTTGAGCCCCCAAAGGGGGTGGTTCGTTTGTGTGGTGGTGGAGGAGAGGAGTAGAGAACGTGGCTGTCTGCACAGAGTTGCCAAGGGAAGAGGACTGGCTGGCCTTCAGGCCACATCCCTGAGGAAGAGGTGCCAGAAGTTTGCATGGCACCCTGGCTCAGGGTTCTCTGGAAGGTCTCTGCTTATGGGTCCATTCTTCTCAACTGTACTTGACTGTTGATCTGTTTTCCATCTCCAGGACTGGGCATGGCAGATCTCTGTCAGCTGGAGGTCTAGTCTTTGAGCTCTAGGGAGTTCTCATGAATTGGTTTATTGTGGTTTCCTTCTTGCTGGGTTCACATCAGCAGATGCTAGGCCTCCTGAAATGGTTGTCTGATTCTCATAACATTTCTCCTGTTTAGGCTATGCTTTCTGAGCCTTCTCCTCAAATTTCTTGTGCAGCCTGGGCATTGAACTCTTCATATCAGCTCTCACATATATTTAATTTGAAGGCACTCCTTTTTTCTTTTTTTTTTCTTTTCCTTCTCCTTCTCCTTTTTTGTAACAGGTATTGATACCAAAACCCTCTGAACTCTGAACTCAAGTGCACTGAAACACCGAGCCACATCCCCAGCCCTATTTTATATTTTATTTATTTAGAAATAAAGAAATAAAAAAATAAAAGTAATAAAATATTTCTTTTTTATTGGTTCTTTTTAGTTATACATAGAAATAGAATATGCTGGCATAATTATAAAATCATGGAAAATAATTTGTTCTAATTCAGTCCCCAGTATTTTTCTTTACCTTAATTTCCTTCCACTTCCTGTTCCTTTCCCTCTACTGATCATTTTGCTATTTACTTAAGAGTCTTTTAAAATTAGTATCGTGTGGATATACAGGATGATGAGATTCAGTGTGTACATTCATGGTATATTCACACAGGTATATAGGAAAGTTAAGTTGCATTCATTACACTGACTTTTCCTATCCCTTTCCTCCCCCCCCTTATATTCATTCACTTTCATCTACTCTTCTGATCTTACTTTGATTATTTTTAATGTCCCCCTTATTTTGAATTAGTATCCACATGTCAGACATAATATTCAACCTTTAACTTTTGGGCTATGGCTTATTTAACTTATGATAATCTCCATTTCCATCCATTAACCAAAAAAAAAACATAAAATAATTTTTCATAATAATAAAGTAATTGTAACAGTCCATTCTGTACAATTACCACATTTTCTTTATTCCTTTGTCCAAGGGCACTGAGGTTGGCTCCATTGCTTATCTATTGTGAATTGAGCTGCTATAAACATTGATGTGGTTGAATCACTGTAGTATGCTGAATTTTTTGAGATTGCATTTTGTTGGTTCTTTTTAGTTACAAATGGCAGTAGAATTCACTTTGATGTAATTGTATAAGCATGGATTATATCTTTTTTTGGTGGACTGAGTAATTTCTTTTTTATTATTATATTTATTTTTTATTTATTCTACTTAGTTGTACATGATAGCAGAATTTATTTCAATTTATCATACACAACTGGAACACAACATTTCAATTCTCTGGTTGTACATTGTGTAGAGACGCTTCATTTGTGCAATCATATATGTACCTAGGGTAATGATGTCCATCTCATTCCACCATCTTTTCTACCCTCATAACCCCTACCCAACCTCCCCTTTGCCCAATCCAAAGATCTTTCATTCTTCCCATCCTCCCCCCATCATAGATCAGAATCCCCTAAAGGGAGAAAACATTCCACCTTTAGTTTTTTGGGATTGGCTTACTTTGCTTAGCATTATATTCTTAAACTCCATCCATTTACCTACAAATGTTACAATTTTACTCTCTTTTAATGCTGAGTAATATTTCATTGTGTGTGTGTGTATGTGTGTGTTTGTATGCATGTGTTTGTGTATACATGTATACCACAGCTTCTTTATTCACTCATCTTTTGATGGACCTCTAGGTTGGTTCCACAGTTAAGCTATTGTGACTTCAGCTGCTGTAAACATCTGTGTGGCTACGTCACTATACTATGCTGATTCTAAGTCCTTTGGTATAGATTGAGGAATAGACTAGCTGGGTCAAATGGTGGTTACATTCCAAATTTTCAAAGAAATCTCCTTACTGCTTTCCAAAGTTGACACACCAATTTGCAGTCCCACCAGCAATGTATGAGTGTACCTTTTTCCCCACCTCCTCACCAATACTCATTATTGCTTGTATTCTTGATAACTGTCATTCTGATTGGGGTAAGATGAAATCTTAGAGTAGTTTTGATTTGCATTTTTCTAATTACTAAAGATGTTGAACAGTATATATATATTTGTTGATTTATTGTATATCTTCTTCTGAGAAGTGTCTGTTCAGTTCCTTATCCCATTTATTGACTGGGTTGTTTAGTTTTTTTTTCTTTTTTTGGTATTGAGGTTTTTTAATTCTTTCTATATCCTGAAAATTAGCACTTTATCTGACATGTGTGGGAAAATTTTGCTCCCATACCTCACTGATTGTTTCTTTTGCTGAGAACAAGATTTTGAGTTTGAATCCATTTCATTCATTGATTCTTGATTTCATTTCTCATACCTTAAGGGTCTTGCTAAGAAATTCAGGGCCTAATCTGACATGATGAAGATTTGGACCTAATTTTTATTCTGTTAGGTACAGTGTCTCTGGTATAATTTCTAGGTCCTTTATCCACTATGAGTTGAGTTTTGTGCATGGTAAGAAATAGAAGTTTAATTTCATTTGCTACAGAGGATTTCCAGCATTCCCAGCACCATTTGTTGAAGAGGCTATCCTTTCTCCAGTGTATGTGTTTGGCACCTTTGTCTAGTATGAAAAACCTGTATTTGTATGGGTTGGTCTCTGTATCTTCTATTCTGTACCTTTGGTGTACATATCTATTTTGGTGCCAATACTAAACTGTTTTGTTATTATTGTTCTGCAGTATAGTTTAAGGTCTGGTATAGTGATGCCCCCTGTTTCACTTTTCTTGCTAAGGATTGCTTTGGCTATTCTGGGTCTCTTATTTTTTCAAATGAATTTTATGATTATTTTTTTAGTTCTATGAAGAATTTTATTGGGATTTTAATAGAAAGTTCATTAAAACTGTGTAACAATTTGAGTAGTATGCCCTTTTGATTATATTAACTCTGCCTATCCAAGAGCATCGGAGACCTATCCATATTCTAAGGTCTTTTACAATTTCCTTCTTTATTGTTCTGTAGTTTTCAGGTCTTTCACCTCTTTTGTTAGGTCAATTCCCAAGTATTTTATATTTTTGAGGCTATTTTGAATGGGGTAGTTTTTCTAATTTCTTTTTAAGTGGATTAATCACTTATGTATAGAAATGCATTTGATTTATGGGTATTGATTTTATATTCTGAAACTTTGCTGAATTAATTTATTAGCTCTAGAAGTTTTCTGGTGGAATTTTTGGATCTTCTATATATAGAATCATGTTGTCAGCAAATAGTGATAGTTTACGTTCTTCTTTTCTTGTGCATACCCCTTTAATTTCCTGTTTTTCTGATTGTTCTGGCTAGAATTTTGAGGACTATGTTGAATAGATGTGGTAAAAGAGGGCATCCCTGTCCTGTTCCAGTTTTTAGAGGTAATGCTTTGAATTTTTTTTTTTCATTTAAAATGATGCTGGCCTTGAGATTAACATACATAGCTTTTACAATGTTGAGGTCTGATCCTAATATTCCCAGTTTTTCTAGTGTTTTGAACATGAAGGTGTGCTCTATTTTGTCAAATGATTTTTCTGCATCTATTCAGATGATCATATGATTCTTGTCTTTAAGTCTATTGATGTGATGTATTACATTTACTGATTCCATAATGTTGAAACAACCTTAAATCCCTGGGGTGAACCCCATTTGATCGTGGTGTACTCTTTTTAATATGTTTTTGTATGTGATTGGCCAGGATTTTATTGAGAATTTTTGTGTCTGTTCATTAGAGATATTGGTCTGAAGTTTTCTTTCCTTAATGTGTCTTTGTCTGGTTTTGGTATTAGGGTGATGATAGCCTCCTAGAATGAGTTTGTAAGGGATTCCTCCATTTCTGAATAATTTGAAGAGTACTAGTATTAGTTCTTCTTAGAAAGTATTGTAGAACTCAACTGAAAATTCATCTGGTCCTGGGATTTTCTTTGTTGGTAGGCTGTTGATGATGTCTTCTATTTCCTTGATTGAAATTGATTTAAATTGTGTAACTCCTCCTGATTCAGATAGGATAGATCATATGTTTCTAGAAGTTTGTTGATGTCATCGAGATCTTCTATTTTATTGGAGTATAAATTTCAAAACAGTTTCTAATAATCTTCTGTATTTTAGTAATATCCATCATGATATTTCCTTTTTCATCATGAATTTTAGTAATTTGAATTTTCTCACTCCTTCTTTTTGTTAGCCTGGCTAACAAAAAAACAACATTTTATTTTGTCAACTTTCTGAATTGTCTCTTTTGTTTTAATTTTATTGTTTTCTGATCTGATTTTAATTATTTCATGTCTTCTACTACTTTTGGTGTTGATTTGTTCTTCTTTTTAATGGCTTGTGATGTAATGTGAGGTCATATATTTGACTTTTTATTCTTTTAACGAATGAGCTTACTGCAATCAACTTTCCTCTTAGCACTGCCTTTATAGTGTCCCAGAGATTTTGATATGATGTGTTGATATTCTCATTTACCTCTAAAAATTCTTTTAAATGCTCCTTGATGTCTTCTGCTACTCATTTCTCTTTTAATATCATATTATTTAGTCTCCAGGTATTGGAGAAGCTTTTATTTTTTATTTTATCATTGATTTCTACTTTCATTTCCTTATGCTATGATAGAATACAGGGTAGTATCTCTATTTTTTGAATTTGCTGATAGTTGCTTTGTGGCCTAATATATGGTCTATTTTAGAGAAGGATCCATGTATTCCTGAGAAGAAGATGTATTTACTCGATGATAGGTGAAATACTTGATATATGTCTGTTACGTATAAATCATTAATTATATTAATGAGTTCTGTAGTTTCTTTGTTTAGTTTTTGTTGGTGAGACAGGTGTGCTAAAGTCATGCAGTATGATTGTGTTGTGATCAATTTCTTCTTGAAATTGAGAAGGGTTTTTTTGATATACATAGAACCTCCAATGTTTGGGGCATACATATTTTATGATTGTTATGTTTTGTTGATGTATGGTTCCCTTAAGTTGTATCAAATGTCCTTCTTTACCTCTTCTTACTAACTTTGGTTTGATGTCCATTTTATCCATTAGTAGATGGAAACTCCTGCTTGTTTACATGGCCTATGTGAGTGGTATGTTTGTTCCTCCATCCTTTCACTTTCACCTTCACTATGTGAATGTCTTTTGCTATGAGATGAGTCTCTTGAAAGCAGCATATTTTGGGATTTTTTTAAAATCCAATCTGTAAATCTATATCTTTTGAATAATGAGTTTAGACCATTCACACTCAGGATTATTATTGAGACATTGTTTGTATTCCCAGTCATTTTGGTTTATTTTTGGTTTTTAACTTGACTTGGTTTCTCCTTTGAGTGGATTTTCCTTTAGTGTAGTTCCTCCTTTTACTGATTTTCATTGTTATTTTTATTTCCTCCTCATGTAACATTTTGTCAAGAATATTCTGTGGTGCAGATTTTTTTCATTGTAAATTCTTTTAATTTTTATCATGGAAGATTTTTATTCTGTCATCAAATCTGAGGCTTAATTTTGATGGGTACAAGATTCTTGGTTGGCATCCATTTTCTTTCAGAGCTTGATATATGTTGTTCCAGGATCTCTTAGCTTTGAAGGTCTCAGCTGAGAAATCTACTAAGATCCAAATTGGTCTATCCCTATATGTAATCTGAAAATTTAATCTTGTGGTTTTAAAAATTCTATCCTTTTTCTATATGCTAGGCATTTTCATTATAATGTGCTTTGCTGTGGATTTGTTGTAATTTTGTATATTTGCTTTTCTAAAAGCCTTTTGTTTTTAATTTTCCAATTCATTCTTCATGCTTGGGAGATTTCCTATTATTACTTCATTGAAGAGATTGTGCATTCATTTGGTTTGTATCTCAGTGTGTTCCCCTATTCCAGTAATTCTTATATTTGGTCTTTTCATGTTTTCCCATAATTCGTGAAGGTTCTGTTTATAGTTTCTCACCCTCTTCACTCTGTGGTCAACTTTATTTTCAAGATTATATATTTTGTCTTTATTGCCTAAGGTTCTGTTTTCCAAGTATCTAGTCTACTGTTGGTGATTTCTATTAATTTTTGTATTTGGTTTATTGTTTCCTTCATTTTAAGGATTTCTATTTTTTTTTTTTTTTTCACAGTCTCTATGTTTTTCTTGAAGTAACCTTTTGTTACCTGTATTTCCTCTCATATCTCTTTGGTGGAACAGTCAATTGTTGCCTGTATTTGCTCTTTTAATTTATTCTTTGTTCTGCAGATCATTTTAATTATGTACGTTTGGAATGGAATGTCAATGGAATCTATTATTGTATCAGCTTGGTGTGTTTCAAGCACTTTCCTCCCTTGTTTCTTCATGTCATCCATGTGTCTTCCTCTCTGGCAGTGTGGATTTGAGGTATTATAGTTTCCAACTTATAATCATGTAGTGACCCTGCATATTACCAATACCTTGCCTGTAGGAACCTGGAAGATGGTCTTGTTGGTCCTGCCTGTTGTCACTAAATGGAAGCCAGGGGAAAGCCACCCCATGCATCAGTAGATGGGGCCATAGCATGGTCACTCTCTTCCTACCGTGGAGTGGGCTGGAATCGCTGTTGTCTGCTCCACCTCCTTCTGTGTGGCAGGAAGGCTGAAGTCACTGTCATCTGCTCCTTGTATTTTATTTAGAGACAGAGTCTCACTGAGTTGCTTAGCATCTCGCTTTTGTTGAAGCTGAGTTTATACTTGTGATTCTCCTGCCTCAGCCTCTCAAGCTACTGGAATTACAGGCATATGCCACCACACCAGCACCTTTTTTCTATTTTTTTTAGTTGTAAATGAACACAATACCTTTATTTATTTATCTTTATGTATTTCTGAGCTTCAAATCAAGTGCCTCACTTGCTAGATGAGCTTTCTACCACTGAGCCACAACTGCATCCCCTCCCTTTTTGCTTTAAAGATCCATTTATATACTATGTTGTTGTCATGGATCATGTGTGAAGTATCTTATATTTTGAGGATTATTGGTATTTTTAAAGATTTTTCTTTTCCTTGCATAGTTTTCCACTTCATCCAATTTGGTTCTTTCCATTGGCTTTTCCTCCTTTCTTTTCTTTACTGCACACTGAGGATGAAATCTAGGCTTTTCCTTTTTTATGATGCACTGAGCATCAAACCCCATGACTCAAACATGGTAGGCAAACATTCTACCACTGAGCTACATAAGCCCTATTTTGGGTTTTTGGTATGTTCCCCATGATAAAGCTTTTTCTATTCTGGTTGGAGATTTTTGTTTGTGTCTATAAAAACAGTCACCACAAATGGATTGATAGGCTAAGGGCTTCTGGTCCCTGGCCCCTGAGGCTCTGTGGCTACCCTTGAATTGATCTGGCTCTCGAGGGCTTCTCTTTAAGGCTGGTCACTTTTGCAGCCCCCTGCCTGCTGCCAGGTTTCTGGATCTAAGAGGGTGAGTAGGAGAGTGAGCTCCTCTACTCCAGTTTCCTGCCCTGGTGGCTGTGTGGTCCTCTTCATCCTTAAATTGAATACACCCTGTCCTTTGTAACTACCCAAGACAGGTATATGTCTGGAAGTGGCCTCCAGGCCTGAGAGCCCTTCAGGTGGTCCTTCCTGTCCCTTGAAAGGCAGAGGGCAGCCTCCATGGTGGAGTGAACTCTCACCAACTGCTTCTTTAACAGACTTTGAACATACTTCCTGTTCACTTTCTGCCTCCCTCAATCTAGGGTGACCTTAGAAACTAGTGTCCTTTATTACCAGGTGCTTGTGCTTGGCCTGGCTGAGCTTATGTGTACTGTGGCCTCAGGGTCTGTGTTTTTAGGCCCCTGGAGTATCACTTGCCACTGGCGTGGTCATCTTTCTACTTCCCAGTGTGTGTTCCTATTGGGCTCCTTTTCTACTCTTCTCATTCCTGCTGGTTATGATCTTTTAAAAAGCAATTTCTAATCTGTCACTGGAGTTGGGTTTGGGAGGAAAGGAGATGGATATGTGTTTCCAACTGTCCTTTTCACAAAAGAGCTTACAGTCTGTTATTTATCATGAAAACTGATGAATGAGCCCACAGCAGGGTAGAGGGGAGAAGGAATGAATTCTTCCTGTGACAAAAATCCCAGCAATGGTGTTCACTTAGTTTTCTTAAGGCAGTGATTAGAAGTACTTATAAAGTAAAATAAGAAGCTATCATGACTAGCAGTTTAAGTTTCATGCTTCCTTGTGGTTTCCAAAGTGGATTTTGGAGAGATTAAAGCAAGACACCAAGAAGACCTGAATTGCAAAAGACTGAATGAAACCATGAGTGTGAGCCAGCTGGAGTCCTCGTCCTGTAAACAGATGACACATTACAACCTAGGCCCTGAGGTCCAGGAAATGGCTGAAAGGATAGACTCACTGACAGACAGCCACATCTTCCAGATCTTCTGGGAAGAAGCTGCAGAGTCATTGAATGATCCCAAAAGGGAATGTGAAAGGTGACCTCTTGCACTTACAGAGGCCTATGAGTACTTATACTCACCTTGTTATCAAAGGTTCATGAAACTATATCAGGATCTGAAGTTAAGAGATGTCACCTTGGCAGAAATTGATGTCATCTTCAAAGACTTTGTAAATAAATACAATGACCTGACTTTGGATCGCCAGATCATGTGTGAAGTACACCCTCAGGCCCCGAGGGGCTAGATATCAGAGCATGTTGAGCAGATCAAGGAGTACCATAGCATTCACCAGGCAATCAGCTCCGCCAAGGTTATCTGCAAGGTCAAAAAGAATTTTGGTTTGACTGGTGACTTCAGTGTTCTTTACACTTTAATAAGATTTTTTAGTTATTTGCTGGGGACTCCTCTGAGGTGGGGGCCAACCTCAGACTCCTTGGAAGCCCCAGGGATTCTGGGATCGGCAGTGTGGCAACCCCTTGAAAGGCTCTGTTTGGGCTGCACTGAGGCTAGAACATTCCATGGCCTGCATTTTTACCTTTGTTTGAGATAGTGTGACTGTTCCTTAACTAGTGAGTTTTCTTGGGTCGATATGAGAACCAAAAATTCAGGAGAGAGAAACCATCCTCTTTCCAGAGGAATCTTATTTCACTAGGTCATAAAAGCACAGAAGAAAATATTTTGTAAATTGTCCAGGTACCTTTCCTAGTTCCAACAGGAAGTACCAAATGGTACATTGTTCCCTTCATAGGTCAGGCCTGAGTTTCTCCCTCCTGTTTCTTAGCCTCACATTTTTAAGGTGTGTGTGGCCTATGTTTAGTAGAGACAGGCACGATAGTGCTTAAAATTTAGCAGAGTGTGGAATAGTCCATACCTAATCTTGAAACTTTCAGCAAGTCTGTAACTCTCATAAACAGAGAAACCCGAATCTGGAAGGGCTGCTGTGCAGAACAGGTTTCAAAGTCCTTGAAGGCTTCATCATGGCACTTAGGTACTGTGGACAGTAGCTTCCGTAGCATAGCAAAGAGGGCCATGGAGGTCATACTATTTTTGGTGCAAGAGTGTGTCACACTCTTGCTGTAGCATCTTCTTGTCCAGGCTTGTGGGAAGGCAGGCATGGGTGATCTCTACAATAGCCCTCAGCAGAGCTTCATCTTGCAGACTGATGACTTTGAGGCCACCTGCCATTAGAGACTGGATCAGATCAGCTTGCAGCTCATCTAGGCCAAGAAGCTGCTACAAGACATCGGTGAGCCCCACTGCCAGTGTCTGGAGAAGCTGGCCCTGCAGAAGGAGCTGGTCAGCTGACTGCATGAGATTCTGGGAGGTACAGGGGTAGCTAATCTTCAGGTGTTTGCCAAGTTTTGTTCCTGAACTTGAGGACATCCCCCCTCAATCACATGTGTGTGTTAGTTGGAGTGCAGTGTCTGCTTCCAGTAGTTTGCATCAGGACAGCTTTTCAGAGTTCTGATTAAAACTCTTTTCTTTGCTGCTCTCTCCATCTTTGGATGCTGGCATCATTTTCTTCAGTATCTTGACTCCTTTTCTGCCTTCCAATTCATTCTGCTAGAGGACAAGGCAAGCTCTTGCACACAGGGGAATGTTGCTGCAGCAAGCTTGCAGAATCAATGCATTTCTCTCCCAGTCCAGGGCTGGACAGCCTATGTGGTTGTGTAGATTAGATAGAGGGTGGTGGATGGGAGGTAAGAAAGGCCAAACAGATGGAGCAGGAGCAGCACTGATGCACCACAGAGGCCTGGCAGGATACCTCCTGCTAGCACTGAGGCTCTGCTGGCTCCAGCTCTCATCCAGATCAGTGCTGCTTGTACTCCTGAGTCTGCTTTGATGTATAATCTTTGGTAATTAACTCAGAAGAATTATCTCAATTTCTAAAAAATAACAAATTATACATATATTATTTACCAAGTGAACCTGTTTTTGTTTAAGTGATGATGTTTGTGAATTAAAGGAAATAAGGTGCACACAAGCCTAGTACAGTGCCTGGGAATTATTTGGTAGAGGTTAGATGTTGATCAGTGGTGTCATCATATCCTGCAAAACACAAGGTATCCTGGAGTCCTAACTGAAGGAAGGAAGTGGGAGTAGGCCCTAGATGTTTACTTAGTGTCTATTGATGGCCTCGCCTCACTAAGGATCATGCCCCAGGTATGAGTTGTGCAACATCCTGGAGTGGTCCTCTGCAAGTCCCCTTTCTGTCCCAGGCATCATTGAGCTCCAGGTGTTTGTGGACCTTGCCTTCATCTTGGCTGAAGAAAATGACATTGATGTGGACTGGGTGGTCTCCTTTCATGATGCTGTGCAGGGCTATGCGTTCCTGCTGTATAAGCTGGACAAGAAGGCAAGCTTCGGCGAGTTCATGAAACTGCTGAAAGAACTCTGGAAGGCTCTGCAAAATGATCCTCACCTTCCCAGTAAGCTGGTGAGTCTTGTTCCTTGTTCCAAGACATGGTGATCTTGCAACCCTGGGGAACTTCTGTGCTTTGAGGCCACACAGGCAGCAATTTAAACTGATGTTGAAAACCAGCTTTTCTTCATGAATGGAAATGCTTTCTTTGTCTTGGGTTGGAAGAGAGTTATGGAACTGCATATCAAGAGCAGTCTCCACCCTACAATACAAGTGTGAAAACAGCACAATAGGAAGTTTAAAAGAGGGTTACAGTGGTTCTCTGAATGGTAGTAATTGTCTTTTATTTTATTACTTTTGGGTATTTTTAACAATTGATATTGACTAATTTTTTATCAGAAAAATATGAACATTTAAGTAAATTGTCTATACCAGAGTCTGAGTTAACCTTCACTACGTAACTCACCCAATGAGCAAAGATGCCCAGAGACCCGCACTGGCCTTGAGACAGCTGGTCCTGCATGTGGTTGAAGGGTAGGGAGATGGACAGAGAGAGCAGTTTGCAGTTTGCCTGCTAGAAGCTCATATTCTCTTAAAATTTTTCTAAGTTTTTTTGGTCATACTCAGGGACCATGGCAGGACATTAAGAACTTAGGGATCCTGTTCAGTCAGGCATTTCTCCTCAGAGGGTCTTTGTTCTGGGAACCCAGGAGGATGGTGGCCTGCCACCAGAGGGCACAGCCTGTAGTCATCTAACCAATCATCCATAAGTACAGGCCATGTGCACTCCAGGGTCAGCTAGGAACCTGGCACCATTGCAGCCACAATGAGTGGTCAGTGTCCTGGGGTACCAGAAAGGGGTACCTGAGGCAACCTCAGGAAATGGGCAAGAAGTTATGCCTAGAGCCCTGGAAGAGGGTGGCTGGAGTTTGCCCAGCAAGAGCAGAGGCATGAGGAGGACAGGAAGGAAGACAGTCATTCAAACTTTGGTCCATGTTCTCTGCGTTTGTCCCAACAGTGAGATTCTGCCAGAAACTTGGATTGGCTGAAGACAGTGAAGGAAAGCCATGGGTCCATCAAGCTCTCTTCCCTGTCCCTGGCCACAGCAATCAACAGAAGAGGCATCAATGAGATCAGGGCATCCACAGGCAACCAGAAGGTGAGCCCTCCCAGATTCTAGGTATGGTGTTGGTGGCGTGCACTGGCCTGTTGCAGAGTCTGGGTTTCAGCCACCAGAAAATTGCTTCTAAACATGTTCTGCATCCTAGATCTCCCCATATGCCATCCTGCACCTGATCCTCCCTGGGGGTCACAGTGGCCTGGAGCCAGATCACTCCTATACATTGGAAGACCTGAAGGATTTTTTAAATAAGCTGATGCTGATGTCTGGCAAGAAAGACCACAAGAGAATGGAAGTGAAGAGGTTTTCTGAGGTGAGCAGGTGCCCCTGTTTCCTCAGGCTGGGCATGCTCACTGCCCCACTGCCTGCAAAAGGAAACAGGCAGGGGTTGGCCTCTGGTGGACAGGGTGGCTCCAGAGAGTGTGGCTCATGGGTCTGCAGGGTGCACCTTGCCTGGAGCCACATCTGAGGTGGGACAGACCCTGGAGGCATCAGCTCCTCCTTAACAGCATCAGAAAGATCTCACTACTGTTGATCAATCCACTGCATTTAACAGGAGGTGATCAGGTAGATACCCCTTAAGAAGAAGTATGAATGGCTTCATTTACTCTGTAAATTTGTAAAATCAAACATCTCAAGATTCTAATGGGCACTTTTCATCAAAACTAAAGTAACCAAGCCAGGTGTGATGGCACATTCCTGTAACTCCAGCAACTCAGGAGGTTGACACAGGAGGATTGCAAGTTAAAGGCCAGCCTCAGCAACTTAGTGAGATCTTGTCTCAAAATAAAAAGGGCTGGAAACATAGCTCAGTGGTAGACTACCCTGGATTCAATCTCCAGTACTAAAAAAACTGAAGTAAATGTTGACACAGGTTATTGATTTATATAATAGTCTCTATCTCATGTAAAGGTTCTTTTCTTACAGTTTATTTGCACTTTACAATTGACATTTTTTTCCCCAGTGCTGGATAGAAAGCCAGGGCCTAGCACATACTAAGCAAGTGCTCTACCACTGAGCATAGCCCAGCCCACAGTCTACATTCTTATCTGCTACCTGATCTCTTCCTGAAGGTGGCTGCCCTCTCCCTAGGCTCATCATGTGCCGGGGTCCAGCCCCAGCGGGGTCCAGGGAGTCCTGAAGGAGGAGTGGCGTCGGCGAAGTGATGAGACAGGAGTCTTTCCGTTTGAGCAATCTCCAGAGAGAGAGCTAAAGCAGCTTTCTCTGGGTCCCCTTTTTATTACAATTTTTCTCATCATTATAGATTCACAATACGTCATTGATTATATAATTTAAAACTTTGCCAAGACATGACATTTCCTTAACCATGATTGAGAGCACACCGATCTACATTCTTCCAGGATATGACCCCCAGCCATACAATCATCAAAGTACAAAATCATCAATAAAACATGTCACCAATTTACATCCTTCAGATTTTCCCAAGATTTACTATTTTTCCCAAGATATGTTATTTCCTTATTAACTAATGCCAAACTACGTAACCAGACTCTAAGTCTTTTAGCCAATCATTAACCTAAAGTACACTTGTACTTTATTTCTAATTCAAAATTCCCATCTAAAAAAGTCCCTTTAAATCTTATATTTAAAATATCTTAAAGTTTATGAATCATCCTTAAAACATATCAGAAATCTATACAACTAAAGACTTAAGAATTTCTAAACTTAAGAATCTAAATAAAATAATATTTCTAACATTATTCTAAAACTGTGTCTTATAAACCTATTTTAATTGATTCCTAAATTTATTCTTATAAAACTGGTTGAGCTGCTTTCTCGAAGAGTTTCTTTGTTTTTCAGTGAAGGTACACTAGTTCTCAAAGAATTTGTTTCTCAGTCAAGGTGCACTAGTTCTCAAAGAATTTGTTTTTCAGAGGATGATTGTTGTCCATTATTAGGTTTGTCCACAATGTACTAAGATAGAAGAATAGCCTTTTACTTTGTCCTTGATATGCTGAGGGGTGGGTAGAACGGCCTCCAAGGCATGAACTACCTGTTCTGTTCTAGCCATCTGAAATTTAATTTGTTTGGCATTTAACATACTCATGCCTCCTCTGAGAAACATAAGCATGAAAATGCAAAGTCCCAATTACATAAAAAAGGGTCTCATGGTTTCGGTTACCCACCAACCAGCGTGGCTTTGCCAGCATTCATCCTCACTGTGACCCTGTCAAGACAGTGGGAGAGCGGCTTTGCCAACACTTTTTCTCACTGTGACCCTGTCAAGACAGTGAGTGGGGGATCGCCTCCACCAATCATGTTTCCCAGTGACCCTATGGGAGGAGTGAACCCAAGCCGCTTGAAGTAGAACTCCTGTGTGTCTAGATTGGTATGTCCCCCTGCAGTAGCTCACTGTGACATCTGCCTCATGCCTCTGTTTCCCCCAGTTATTCTGCCATGTGCAGTGGCTTGTGGAAGCCTTCCTGAACCTATATTCTGTGAGAAACTTGCTGTTCCAAATCTGGACTGCCGAAGTCTACTGTTGCCCCAGGAATGGCATCTCCATCTGCATGGACTTCCACTTGGAGTTGGTAAGCCAGTTGACAGAGAGTGGGGATGTCACCCAGCTGCTGGAAGCCCTCTGTAGGCAGATGGAGCACTTCCTGGATGACTGGAAGGAGCTGGTGAGCAGGAATTACAGGGAGCAATTCTACCTCAACTTCTACATGGCTGAGCGGCTGGTCCACCTGAGCACGGAGCTCAGGAAGCAGAGTCCCAGCAAAGCTGCCCTCATGATTCTGTCCTTCATCAAAGACAACTGCACCCCAGCTGACATCATAAGGGCCATTGAGGGGTTCAAGGAGGCCACCAGACACTGTGTAAGGACAGTGATGGAAGAATTACCACCATTGCAATCCTCTAAGATCAGTCTGGTGACCAAGCTGAGGGCTATCATGGAACAGTTCCTGGAAAGCATGAGAGTCTTTCTGCCTGGCTACCTGGACCTGGAGGCCCTGGGCTATTGTCTGGCTCACCTGGCCAGGATGGGTGACCCATGGAGCGGTCTCTCCCTGAGGGCCTTCAGGCTGGCCAGCCCAACCTGGTCATGTGTGGCCCCTCTGAGGTGCTGTTGGCTGCCCTGGCCATCTACATGCAGGCCTCAGTCCATTACCTGCCCCACCTTCAATGAGGTACTACTCTGTACCCCAGGGACCATGTTTGAGGAGATGGCCCTGCTCTTGCACCATGGCCTGGCTCCAGTTTCCTGAGGGCAAAAGGTCTGCAGCCTGTTATTCACAGACTAGTTGAGCTACAAGGTGGCCTGCCAGGCAAAGGCCCTATTCCATAGCCTGTGCACACAGTGTCCCTTAGAGGACTACCAGCTGGTGATGGTATGTGACATCACAGGAGTGCTGTTCCCTGCCCTCAGCTTTCAGCCAGCACAAAGTCCACCTCATCCCCCAAGCACCCTTCTGTGCCATCCAGGCCTACTTGGCACATCACTACCATGTCCCAGTACAGACCTTGTTAGTGGCAGCTGTGTTCAGAGACCAGATGTGTGTGGGGATTGTGGCCTTGGAGAGAGAAGGAATAATGAGAGCCCTGGGGTGGGCAGGCAGTTTCTCAGGGCTTCCAAGTGACCCCTGCTTCTGTAGCAGTGGGCACCTCAGATAACACCCCTCTGCAGGTGGGAAAGTGAGTCTCAGGAGGGTCTGACTCCCTGCAATCAGTGCATCCCCTAGATTTTTTCTCCACCCAGGTTGCAATTCCTGGGAGCCCTGCTCCTCTCCTTGTGTGGACTTCTCTACACTTTTTTCCTGCATAACCTCCTTTGACCATTTCCAGGTTGTGTTGAAAAACCAGCCTCTATCTCAGAGCAAAGCCTGTCCAAGGAAGGAACATGACCTTTGTCCTTGGAAAGACCCACAGAGCGCTCCTAGGCACATTCCCACCCTGCTAAGTGGTTTATCTACAAATAACAGGAGAGATCTTCTGTGCCAGGTTTCCCTGACTCAGTCAGGCTGAGACCCATAGTAACCTCCAGGTGGAGACCCATAGTAACCTCCTAGCAGCCACCAATCAGCATGAAACGGAAATACCTGGGGTGCCAGATGACCCTCCCAGTAGTTTATGGTGTTGGGAAACCATGAAATTCAGCATGAACACCCCTCTTGGCTTAAACCAATCAGTTCAAATGAATCCCCCTTTTGTAGTTACCAATCACCCCTACCCAATTTGTTTCCGCCAGTGAATGTGCTAATCATGTTTTAGAGTTGTTATTTGATTTTCCCGTGGTGTGTGATGATTTGCTAAGAGATGCTATGATGTATGTGGGGGTTCCTGCCTTCTCCAAAGAATGTATAAAACTGCTACAAACCCTGGGCTTGGGGCCTTTCAGTGTCACCAGTTGCTGTGTACGTGCAGAGGACCGAGCTAGCTCACAATAAACACCTCTTTGCTGTTTATATCGATCTTGGTCTCTGGTGGTTTTTGGGGGGTCCTGAATTCGAGCATAACAGTGTTGATGTGAGCAGAAGAGGCACAGCTGCTCTGGCTCCAGGAGAAGAGTGCCTTTGTACCTTCCCTTTAGTCACTGTTATGTTTCCTTGGAAAGAGGTGGTGACTTCCATTCTGTTGACTTCAACCTGTGAGCATCACTGTGCCCTTTCCAGACACAACATGATCTCTCCTCCCCCAAGGAACATGCCTATGCTTTTACTTTATTACACTTCCATCACTGTCATCATGGAGAATGTGAGGATGCTGGGTGGGTGACAGCTCGGGACTCTGGCTTCATGGTGGAGTTGTTCTCTAATATGATGTTCTGTTGCATCAGTTTTAAATTTTATACAGAGAAGTAACTTTTAAAAAATTTTTTAACTGGGTATTAACCCCAGAGGTGCCCTACCCCAGCCTTTTTTATTTTATATTTTGAGATATGGTCTCACTAAGTTGTTTGGGGCCTTACTAGGTTACTGAGGCTGGCCTTGAACTTATAATGATCCTATCTTGGCATCCCAAGCTCCTGGGATTATACGCATGTGCCACTGCTCTTGGCAGAGAAGTAACTTCTAATATATCTGAATCTCTTCTTCTTGGATCCAGAGGCTTAGGATCTAATTTCCTTGTTTTAACATTACACGGAAATCTCTCTATGTGAAGAGACTGCATGAAAAACTGAAAAAGAAATTCATCAGTGAAAAGGTGCCTTTAAAGATTGTTCAGTGACTGACTCTCAGGTGGATGAGGGTCAGGTCCTGGGCTCCCTGCTTTCTTTCTGGGATGCTCAGTATTGGAAAACACCCATGATATTCCACTTTGATGTGACTGCTTTGGTAAGTGTCCACATTGCAACTGAATGGCTACATCAGAAGTCTCACATTCCCAGGGCCCCATCTGTTTCTCCTTGTATGAAGAGTCCCTTCCTTCTTCACTTGCCTGTAGTCAGTACCCTTCTCTCAAAGAAGAAGACAGGAGGGTGCTGGGGTTTGGGAAGAATGGTTGGCAATTGTGTATTTTCAAATCCATGCTTCTATGTCTTTAGGAACAGACTGGAACTTGGGTCTTTCTTTTCAAAATCCTCATTTTGCAATACCTAATGGATATAAGTGGGAAAATGTGGCTTCAGAACCCATTCCATTTATATATCATTGAAATTCCAGAAGGAAACTCAGTACTGCCAAAAAGGTCTACAAAGCTGGTATTTACACAAGGCCTTTGATTCTGTGGCCTGTAGCCTGGGTTGACACATCTTGATTGTTTTCCACTTTCACCTTAGGGGAGCTATGAGTACATGTAAGGGAAAATGCATGCTTGGACTTAAATCTTAATGATATCTATAATGATGATACTCTCGTGTTGATTGATAGCATCTTGGATTTTTCTGGATATGTCAGATTGGTCCTATGTCTGGGTTGAATCCCAGGCATTCTGAGTGTGGGAAATTCCTCTGTTGATGGCCACTGTCTCCCTTACTGCTAGTGAAGATGGCATTGAGACTTCATTTATGGAAATCTGTTAGCTGAGACTGCATGAAAACTTGAAAAAAAATAGTTCAACTGTGAAAATGTGCCTTTTGTTGCACATGTGTTCATGCATGGTGGAGAGATGAAGCCACAGGATGGGAAATAGCTTTCTGGTTCATAATGCAGCTGCCATAGTTGAGCTTCTGTAATGCTCTAACATGCAGATGCCAGCCTCTGTGAACAAGAGGCTGCAGAAAGCCACATGTATTCAAGTGACTGTTTTCATTAAATGCTATCCACAGGAGACCACATGGAGGGTTAACACATATGGGCGTCTTTCAGGAAAACAAATTCTAACTTCTATTTATGTCTCTTCTTTGCAGAATCCACATGTCCCTCAGTTCAGTTTTTTTGACATCTTCCCCAGAGTCACCTGCAAACCTCAAAAGAAGTGACAGCTATGGAGCTGAGCCCTGAGAGGAGCTTCATAGAGCCTGGAATAGATGAGAGAGAGTTCTGCAGTGCTACTTCCCAAAGACCTTTCCAATATTTACAAAGATTCCATCAAAACAAAACCTAGACACATTTCAATATCAAGAAGACTCAGTGGAGTGCATCCAGCACCTTCTAATATATTCTGGGGTCATAAACCCCTCCTGGTCTGAGCTCCAGAACTTTGTTTGGTTCCTCAACTCTCAGCTCAAGGACTGTGAGGCCTCTGTGTTCTGCAATGCAGACTTTACTGGAGATATACTACAGGGCTTCAAGAACTTTGTGGTTACCTTTATGATTGTCATGGCAAGAGACTTTGCTACACCAACACTTCATACTTCTGACCAAAGCCAAGGGAAGCACACAGTCACCATGGATGGGGTTGATGAAGAAGAACTTGCCCCATTCACTCTCTGGAGGAGGTGGGAGTCAGAGCCTCACCCATAGGTGTTCTTCAATGGTGACCACGAGACCATGACATTCATAGGTACCATCTCTGGGCCAATGAGAATGGCAACATTGATGCCATCAACCATCTCAATGGGGAGATAATCAGGAAAGATGCCATGACAGAAGAACTGTACAGGGGGTTGTTACTTCAGGGGGTTTCCTTCAATGTTGACTTTGATAACCTACTCAGACATGAGAAACTCTTGAGACTCCTGCCAGCTACTAGGAATTCCTCAGACCCTTATCCCTGATGAAGCATATGATCTTACAATGGACAACATGCTCAAGATTCTGGCCATTTAAATGTGGTTCTGGTGTGGGATCCCAGTTATCATCATGGGAGAAACCGGCTGTGGGAAAACCAGGCTCATTAAACTCCTTAATGATCTGCAGCATGCTGATGCCTGGGCTAAGACCATAAAACCGGTCAAGGTTCATGGAGGAACAACTGCAGCTTTGATTCACTCCAAAGACTTAGAGGCTGAGAAAACTTCCTTATCCAATAAGAACCAACAGCAGTTAGACACCATCTTGTTTTTTGACAAAGCCAACACAACAGAAGCCATAAGCTGTATTAAGGAAGTCTTGTGTGACTAGACTTTGGATGGCCAGTCCCTGGAGGAGGACTCAGGCTTGCACATACATCATAGCTGCCTGCAATTCTTACAGGAAGCACTCCCAGTAGACCATCTGCCATTTGGAGTCAGGTGGTTTGGGATACAGGGTCAGTTCAGAGAAGACAGCAGACAGGCTGTGCTCTATTCCCCTCAGACAGCTGGTGTACCATGTCCACACCCTGCCCCTGAGGCTGATTCCTCTAGTGTGAAATTTCGGGCAGCTAAATAGCACTGCTGAAAAGCTCTACATCCAGCAGATGGTGCAGAGACTGTTGGACTACATCAGGATCAGTGAGGATGAGACTCATGTGATCACAGAAGTGCTCTCTGCCTCTCAGAGGTTCATGAGCAACACTGAAATAAGTGCAGTTCTGTCAGCCTCTGGGATGTGGAGTGCTGTGTGAAGGTGTTCACTTGGTTTCATGGCTGCAGCGAAATGCTATTGGTGAAGCTGAACACCTTTATCTGTGAGATCAGTGTCAGCAAAAATAACTTCAGGAGAGACCCCATCTTCTGTTCTCTGGTGCTGGATGTGGGGGTGTGTTACCATGAATCCATAAAGGAGAAGGAATCCTACTGCAGAGCCATTTGCAGGTATTTTCCACAACCATATGATGACAGAAGGGTCATCCTGGATGAGATCAGGCATGCACAGGATGTTTTCCTGAGTGAGATGCCTCTGAGAAAAACCATAGCCAGGAACCTGGCTCTGAAGGAGAACTTCTTCATGATTATCATCTGCACTGAGCTAAAGATACCCCTCTTCCTGGTGGGAAAGCCTGGCACCTCCAAATCTCTTGCCAAGACCATCATGGCAGATACCATACAGGGCCAGGCCTCACACTCCACTCTATTCCACAGCCTGAAGCAGATCTACCTGGTGTCATTCTAGTGTGCCCTCCACTGCACCCCACAGGGCATCATGAACACCTTCAAGCAGTGTGCTCACTTTCAGCAGGGGAAGGACCTGCAGCAGTATGTGTCTGTGGTGGTGTTGAATGAGGTTGGCTTGGCAGAAGATTCCCCGAAAATGCCCCTGAAGGCTGTGCACCCATTGCTGGAAGATGGGTGAATTGAAGGTGACCCTAACCCCCACCAAAAAGTTGGCTTCATAGGTATTTCCAACTGGGCCCTTGACCCTGCCAAGATGAACCAGGGTAGTTTGTGTCCCACGGCAGCCCCAGTGAGAAGGAGCTCATAGAGAGTGCCAGAAGGATCTGCTCTTCAGACAGTCTGGTGCAGGACAGGGTCCAAGGATACTTTGCTCCTTTTGCCAAAGCCTATGAAACAGTGTGCAGCAGGCATAACAAGGAATTTTTTTAGGCTTCACAACTATTATAGCCTCATCAAGATGGTCTTTTCCACTGCCAGAGCATCTAACAAGAAGCCTTCTCCACAGGATATAGCACAGGCAGTCCTTCAGAACTTCAGGGGCAAAGGTGACATCCCTGCTTTGGACATCTTCATGGCCAATTTACCTGTGGCCGGGTGCGTGGGAGAGGTCAGTCAGCACCCTGGAACTCATCAAGCAGAGTTGGGGAACTGGAAGAAGCTGAATCCCGCTACTTGCTCATACTGACCCAAAACTACATGACCCTGCAGATCCTGCAGCAGTCATTCTTCAGTGAGGACCAGTAGCCTGAGATCATCTTTGGTTCCAGTTTTTCCTGGGATCAGGAGTACACCCAGATCTGAAGAAACATCAACCAGGTGAAGACCTGCATGAAGACAGGAAAGATGCTGGTGCTGCTGAACCTGCAACACCTCTATGAGAGCCTGTACAATGCACTCAACCAGTACTACATCTACCTCGCGGATCAGAAGTATGTGGACCTTGGGCTTGCCACTCATCATGTCAAGTGTCGGGTCCACCCTGACTTCCACCTGCTTGTCATTGAGGAGAAAAATATGGTGTACGATCAGTTCCCCATGCCCCTCATGAACCGGCACTACCTGGGCCTCAGCTCAGTGCTGCAGGGGTGGCAAAAGAACATCATGCAGGAGCTCATGCAGTAGGCAGAGCAGTTTGCTGATGTGAAGGCCCATCAATTCCTTGCTGGGCACAAGTACAGTACTTGTGCCCAGCAAGGAATTGATGGGCCTTCACATCAGCAAACTGCCTCTGCCTACTGCATGAGTCCTGCATGATGTTCTTTTGCCACCCCCTGCAGCACTGAGCCTGAGGCCCAGGTAGTGCCGGGTCAAGAGGGCGGGCATGGGGAACTGGAGATGTACCACCATATTTTTCTCCTCAATGACAAGCAGGTGGAAGTCAGGGTGGACCCGACACTTGACATGATGGTGCAAGCCCAAGGTCCACATACTTCTGATCCGCGAGGTAGATGTAGTACTGGTTGAGTGCATTGTACAGGCATCTCATAGAGGTGACTACCCCCACAGCCTTTCCTTTTTCTCTTTCACCCATGAGCCCTCTATCTCCAGTGCCAGAAGGTCTCAACTCTGTTTAAGGCACTGTTCAGTTTGGGAAACCCGTATGTCCCTCCATGTTAGGCACAATAAGGATAAGTCCATTTTGGCTTCTCTCACATGTTTGTGAGCAGAGCTCTATTCTGAGAGCAGCACAGAGCACAACGTTCAGTTCCCAGAATACTGGGCCCACCTGGGATATAAGTGATTGGCCTGCTTCTCATCCTTGGACAGCCTAAGAGTAAAGGATGAGGATGCCTCCCATTCAGATGCCCTTAGTCTCATAGGTGAAAGCTGTGCAGCCATGTGGGGGAATAAATCATAGTTGGTTCTCCTTAAAAGACATCTCCTGGGCTTGCCATGAGGGCTGGCTGGGTAGATGTCAGAGGCAGAGGCCTCCTTGATGCACAGGTGTTGAGTCTGAATCTGCATCTGTGCAGGAGTCTAGGAAGGGACCGCTGACAGAGCTTGAAATTCAGGCTGTGAGTGCAGGGTTGTGGAGATGGGACAGGTGGAGAGACATGTGGAGGGGTTTGTGGACAGCCTTGAGCTTGATCTTGACTGCACAGAGAAGAGCTATAAAGGAAAGTGTATGTAGACATGCCCTAGAGGAGCTATAAAGGAAAGTGTATGTAGACAGTGGCGTAAGAGAGTGACATTGAGAGGAGGGATCTGTCAGGAAGCTTCTGGCATGGTGCAAACTGCAAATGGTTAGCAGGCAGTGTGGCTGGGCTAATCATCAATTCCATGGAGGGGTGACAGGAGGTGGAGGACAGCCTTCCTGAGCTCATTGCAGCTTTGTGCAATCATCATGGAGACCCCAAGAAGGAGCAATGTGTTTGGGAGCCAGTGGTAACATCTGTTTTGGATAGGTTTGGATGTCTGCTGTGTGGTTGGATGTAGGAATGACAAGCTTTTCAGTAAGGCCAGGTCCAGAGAAGGGGTCTGGAGCCAGGCAGAGTGGCACATACCTGTAATCCCAGTGGATTGGGAGGTTGATGCAAGAGGATTGAGAGTTCAAATCCATCCTCACAACTTATGGAGGCCCTAAGTAACTTAGAAAGACCCTGTCTCAAAATAAAAATTAAAAGGAAGGGCTGGGTTATTGCTCAGTGGTTTAACCCCTGCATTGTTCCCTGGTACCAAAAAAAATGGGGTCTGGACAGCTGAGATCCTATGTGCCTGGGAATGTCTGGGTTTTCATCATGGGATATGGTCCATGGCAGAGAATGGAAAACTACTAAGGGGAAGGAGAGTTGTCAGTGGCTAACTCCATTTGATAGCATGAAGTCAGATTACAAGATGTAATGGCATTGTTCTGGGCCCTAAAGGGTCAGAAGGCTCTCAGGTAGGGTCCAAAGCTGGAAGAGAGACATTGGAATCTCAGAAGGAGATAAAGGCTTCTTTTAGTCAGGGCAAGTCTTCTTTCTGCCATCTATTAGCCCTGGAGGTCCTGCTTGCCTCAGCCATTCCTTGTATATAAAAACTGCTCTGGGTTGGGCTTCTTCCTGTCTGAGTGCCCACTGGCCCTTGGTTCTGACCTGGTGCTCTGTGCCCTTACTTGAATTCCAGCTGATGACTTGTGTTCCCATGTTTCATGCCCATGTTCAGATGCCCTTAGTGTCATAGGTGAAAGCTGCGCAACCAGGTGGGGGCATGGATCATAGTTGGTTCTCTTTAAAGGACACCTGCTGGGCTGGCCTTCTCCAGACTGCTGATGAGCCATGACTGCTAGGCCCTATGGGTAGAAGTGAAGGGCTTGGCCCTGAAACTTGTGATCTTGTCACTGCAGCAGTTTGACACTGAGTACTCATTCCTCAAGGATGTTTGGTGAGGTGTCATACCTGCCCATTACCCTTGGCCCCTGCCCTGGGAATGTAGTGTGGCATGCCAGAGTGTGGTAACCACTAGTAAGGAACTCTGATTACTATGAGAGGGTCATTGCTCAGCCTCCTGATTTGTGAATACTTACCAGTGACTTCAATTTTTAAAAATTTTCAAGACAGTTCTATTTATTTTTCATGGAACACTCTATTACTAGATATTTTATTAAACTTATGAGTAGACTTTAAGATCATGAATAGGGTATGAAAACATAAGGGAGAGTAAAACAGTAATATTAGAAAATTGATATACTTCAAATATCATGCACTTATCTGCTTGTGCATAACAATGAAAAAATTCAGTTAATTTCAACATCTACTTAGTATCATCATGTAAATCAATCATAGGTAATGTATTTTTTTTCTTAAACTTCTGACATTCTAAAAGAGGGAAAATAATGGACACATGCACAAAAGTGGCACAATGAATGATCTAGAAAATACCCAGATAAGGAATGTAGAGGCAGAAGAGAGCAATGCATTTAAATGATATTTCACAAAAGAGATAAAGGATTAATTATACCTTGATGGTAGTGGATTGCTGGAGAAAAAGTGCAAGATAAAGAGAATGAATCCAAAGTTTGGACAGGAGAAAAAAGATGACTTCTGGGAAGTTGGGCTGACTTAGGTCTGGATTTATACTGGAGTATGGGGAGATAAGGTCAGACTGATAAAGGTTGGGATCATATTACAGGATTGTTTAAAACACTTGTGAAATTCTGATATCAAGTCATAGACCCAAGATACATATCAAACTGTGTTAGATGGTAGGCATACTTACTTAAATCCCACCATTCTAGGAGACACAGTTGGCATGGGGTATAAGTGAAAATGTTTTTAAGTTACCCTCTTTAATAAAATGGTAAGTAAAGAACTTCCCAATTTTATGGTTTATTTTTTATTGTTTCTTTTCACTTGTATATGACAGCAGAATCCATTTTGATACAATTATACAAGCATGGAGTATATCATAGTCTAATTAGAGTTCCATTATTAGGTATTTGGTGGTGAAATTCACTGTGTTGTTTTCATATATGTACGTGGAAACCTATGTCAAATTAATTCCAATGTCTTTACTTCTCTTATTCCCCTTCCCATAACAAAATTCCCCATTGTCTAATCTACTGCACTCCTATTCTTCCTTTACTACCCCCTAATTGTGGGTTAGCTTCCACCTATCAGAGAAAACATATAAACTTCAATGTAGAAACACCTACTATATAAAAGTAAATTTTCAAACCTTTTAAAATTAGTTAAACATAATATATTTTATGGCCTTCAAGTATGCATCATTCTTGAATATTTCAATACAGATATATTATTTTTTGAACTAAGAGCATTTCCCTGGAAACCATTTACATAATAGATGAAATTAATAATATCTTTAACAATTAAAACTATAGGTTATCAATAACACTGAAGTTATGTGTATACAGATTATGAAGACCTTATTAATTTGGACCCTTAAGTAATCTCTACTGCAGATCTAAACTAAAATTTCAAGTAAATTTAATAAAATTAATTCAAACAAGATTCAATTGTCAAGAGATTGTTAAATTTATTGAGCATTACCATAGATTTAAACCAATTCATTCAATTAATATTAGGTATTTTTAAAGAAGGAACATCTTATTATGTTATAATCACCTCCATAAATGGGGATTAGAGCCACTGTAGAATATTTATTTATGGATTTTTAATGTAACTATCCTGTTTATTGCAAGGAGCTGTTAACCAAAATTAATAACCCTAATTATATGCAGCACCTGCAATATGTATCATTAAATAAAATTATACATGCACTTTAAAAATATATTTTTGAAGGATGTAGAGTTATACTGTAGTTAAACAAAATCATATTTTGCCTTATATTAAGTTTTATGTAAAAATGATGTTTTACTTGGGGGCTAAAGAACATTGTCATTTTTGAGAAAGAATTTATCTGTGATCTCACATTTTCATCTTCATATATAATGAGCATTTTGGCTATGGTCTATGATTAAAAAGAGGAAATTATTTTTATAGGATGATCACATATAATTTAACATCATTATCAGGTATTATAGTTATAAAGTCAATGAAATAATTAAGGAATACTTGATTGTAGTATTTGAAATTACTATCAAAGTATGCTTAGTAATTCTAGAAAATAAATAAACTTGTTTTATACTCATTATTACTGCTTAATATTTGCCTGTTGTTCTCATAAACTACAAGATTCACAAGGTTTATTTTTTAAAAATAATCTTTAGTCAAGACCACAAAAAGTAAGGAATTTGATTCTGAACAAAATGAAGTTATATATTTCTATCATATGGTAGTTGAATATGTATTATGATGTATTCTAAAATAAATATAACTTTGAATTAAAATAATGCATTAAAAAGCATTCAGTGATCAAGCTTTTCTTATATTCCAGGAATGGAGCCAAGATACAGGGACCCAATTTTGAAAAGATGAAAACATCCTTAAAGCATTTGTAATGTAAATGGATATGAATTCTATAATATTTTCCATAAGGTAGTTATTAATTGATTATCTTATTTCTAGAGTAAGAAAAGTTTTATTGTATGAGAATTGAAAGTTGGTTGAAATGTAAACACCAACATTTCAGTAATGTGAAAGAGAGAAGACAGGTTTTTTTATAAACATATCTTTATTTACATAAAAATAAATAATATAGGCAAATATTCTTATAACATTTAAATTATTATCCCTAAAAGTTAGGGATAATAATTTAAATGTGAATTATTTCATGAATTTTTCAATACAATAAATTTGTATTATGTTTATAATTAGCAAATAATCTTGTAAAAGGAAGACAGAGATGTCCAATTCAAAGATAGCTAAATATATTTGTAATGGAGAAATGAGAAATAGTTTCAGTATGTCTATCACAGGCCGATCCTCAAGAGAAATCAATCCTAAAACATCTTTTTCTCATAGGCATATATCCTTGAGGCCTATAACAGGATAATGGGTAAATAGGAACAAAAACAGAGTTGGCATATTAAGAAAGAAGACTCCTGAACTCTCAGATCCCCCATTTTATTAAACTTTCCTTTGATTCCCTCAGGAACCAGCAGATTTGCATATTTGGGCTCTATATATTGATTTTAGGTCAGTGCTGGTTAAAACTGATTTTTTGTCCTTTGCAATCATATACATACTCAAATCAATGAATAAAGCAGAGTAATATATACATTGGTATACAATATTGATGATGTTAATTCTAATATATCATTATACAAAATTAAATAATAAAAATCATGTTTGTTTCTTCAAATTACATGTTGTTATTTATTCATTTTTTTCTCTTTTTCCAGTACTGGGTTTTAAACCCTCTCACGTTCTATAGTAGATACATAAAATGCTACATTCTCAGTCTTCCTTCCTCCCTCCCTCCCTCCCTCCTTCCCTCCCTTCTTTCTTTCTTTCTTTTCTTTTCTTCTTTCATTATTTCCTTCTTTCTTTCTTTCTTTCTTTTTTTTCTTTTCTTTCTTTCTTTTCTTTTCTTTCTATTTTGAGAGAGTATCTCATTAACTTTTCCAGGCTGGGCTCAAACTTGTGATTCTTCCTCTTCAGCTTTCCAAGTCCCTGGAATTTCAGGAATGTCTCTCCACATTTACTATATGTTTTCATTTAAAGATGGAAAAAGGACCTCTAAAACATACATAAGAGTTTTGCAATTCATAATACTGTACCAGTAGTTTTTTATGTTTTAGAATACATCTTCCATTCTATTTTAGTATCACAATCCAGTTTAGCTCTGTGATTCTATTTTGTTTCTATGACAATGTTTTACATAATTATTAATACCTATGTTTCTTATGGATATTTATGATGTAGCCACCGTGGGTCAAATGCTGTATTTGGACCATATGCCAAACTCTTATTTTATCATTAAGTATTTCATACAAATCTAGATAAAGTTTTACAAAAACAAATTAATAAGCGTCTTTTATGGTAGAGATTTTATAAAGGGAAACTTCAAATAGATCTGCATTATAGCTGTAAGGCACAAAGAACATATCCTACTGATAGAATTATATCCAAGAGTATCTTACTCTATACATAACACACAAACCAATAGCATAATTTAATTCATGATTTCACTTACTTTTAGACAAGAATCTAAAAGTAATACCAAATGAACTCATTAGATTTAATGATAAATTACTGTTTCAATTCTCCATATTTATTCTGTTAATACAGTTCTTTGCTTTGACCATATAAATAGTGTACCCTAAAAGTTCCTATTTTTGAAGAAACTGAAGGTTTCCTGAGATTGCAGTCTTATAAGAAGTAATAAGTCTAACTGTGCTAAATGTATTTCTGGTGGTCTTTGGCTGATGGACATTGACAATAATTCATATTCACATTTTATAGAAAAAGGAAAGCAAATTTAAGAGAGAATTTTATGCTTATAAAAGAGCTCATTAATGTTAGATCTTCAAGAAATATGTTAAATAATCTAGTTAACCTAATCAATTAATAGATGCAACAACTGATAAAGGAGAGGGATAAATGACTTGATTGTTGTACAGATATTATTAATATTAAAATTGGAATATAAAGTATTTTCTCTTAATTATAATTATATTTATTAAATTATAATTATATTTATATGTATTTATAAAAATTCTGCTGTCACAACAAATGTAACATAATATCAGTGATTATGACTGAAAGAACTTCAATTTAATGATAGTAAAATAAATTTTTCATGAAAAATTTTAACTTATAATTTTTTTTGTGCAGCCCGGGTTCGATCCTCAGCACCACAGACAAAGATGTTGTGTCTGCTGAAAACTAAAAAATAAATATTAAAAAATTAAAAAAAAAGAAGTTCAATTTAAATTCATGAACCCATGAGAGTAAAAATGACTTTAAAATTACTGGCTCACAAGTTTTTCTAGGTGATCAGACAATTATTATGGTGTTGGTTTCTATAAAATATCTAGAATACAATATCCATTGTTTCTAGGATTTTTCTTCAACAGGGAAGAGACGGCTAATACTTTTAACTACACTTATCTGATATCTTGGTTTCACAGATAAAAATGAGTAAATTAGATTTAACATCAATGGGATTAATCTTCATAAATGATCTCATATATACCAGAGTAGACATCAGATTAATTTGCAAAGTTAAAATGCTAAAACATTGGACTGGGGCTATGGCTCAGTGACAGAGTGCTTGCCTGGCATGTGTAAGGCACTGGGTTCAAGTCTCAGCACCACATAAAATAAATAAAGAATGGTATCATGTTAATCTACAATTAATTTTTTAAAAAAAATGCTAAAACATCAACTGCTAAATATAAAATCAAATATTCTTGACTTCTTAAATTCCATAATATATTTAAACATTAATCATTTCTGTGTCTTCACTAAAAACAAGGTTATTAAGAGTTAAGATTCGGGCCAAGTTATAGCTCAGTGGTAGAGTGCTTGCCTTGCATGCATGAGGCCCTGGATTCAATCCTCAGCACCACATAAAAATAAAGAAATAAAAACAAAGATATTATGTCCATCTACAACTAAAATAAAAAAGAGAGTTAAGATTCTATCAGCCAGGCATGGGGATAGTGGCTTGGAGTTGAGAGAAGAGGATTACAAGTTGAAAGCCAGCCTCAGCAATACCAAGGTGCTAAGCAACTCAGTGAGACCCTGTTTCTAAATAAAATACAAAATAGGGCTGGAGGTGTGGATCAGTGGTCAAGTACCCCTGAGTTCCATCCATGATACCCCCCCAAAAAAGAGATTATATCAGGTATAATTTTATATAGAAAGGTTTCAGTTAGGTTTCATTTAAAATATTATAAAAACAGAGTATTTCATCTTATTAAAATGGAGTAATTTGTCTAAATCAGAAATTTTATAAGGATTGTTTCAGAATATAAATTTTTAAAAGGGTCAATAACTAGGAAAGAAATATAAGAAAATTCTAGGTATGGAAATATATTTTAATATTAAAAGTAAAAGAAAAATAAATATTTTTGAATGAGAAATTCTTTTATGTGATAAAATAAAAAGTTGTAGAATGTCTAAGTAAGTTCCACAAAATTTGTGGAGGGTAAATCTCAAAAAGTTTGTGTAACTAAGTTGGCTATAATTAGCACAATCAGTTAAAGTTTTCAACATTATTTCCTAAGATCAAATATTAATGTGCTGATATAAACCAAAGTTTAATCTTCTATGTGGTGAAGTAACAAGAATTTTTTAACACATTAATCTGCTTTTATACTACAAGATAACTTCTTGTGTCTGATAAGTTTTGTTATTTAGAGAAAATAGTCTTAAAGAAATTTGGGTTTGTACATCTCTGGTTAAACAACAACTATTATTTTAGATTATTACACTATACTACAGATTCTAATTTTTTCTTTAAAAACTACACTTGGTTAATATAAAAACACCAGTGTAGTTGTGGCATTATTATTGGCTTCTTTGTATACTAGTTGTATCATGCCTTCCAAGTATACAAACCTTTAAAATATACGGTTTAGAAGAACATTTCGTCAAGCTGGTGTACCTTGAATTTTAGTTTTGGGATTATAAAAATTATATTTCTTGCCGAGCATAGTGGCACACACCTGTAATCCCAGCAGCTCAGGAGGCTGAGACCAGAGGATCATGAGTTCAAAACCAGCCTCAGCAATGGCAAGATAACTAAGCAACTCAGTGAGACCCTGTCTCTAAATAAAATTCAAAATAGGGCTGGGGGTGGGGCTCAGTGGTTGAGTGCTCCTAAATTCAATTCCTAGTACCCAAAAAAAAAAGTTTCTTGGTTCATAACTATTATACAAACTAAATATGTTCTTATTCTTGTCAATTTCACTTTGTATTTTCCCTGTAAACTTTATAACGATTGTCTGTTAATGCCTTACACAGGCACAACTTCTAATATAACAACCTGAGTTAATTTGAGATAATAGGCCATCATCTATAGGACTGACAAGATGTAGGGCTAACTTCCAGTACTAATACTGACCAGTTAAATGGAAGGAGTAAATAAGTGTAAAGTTATAGTCATTAAAGATAAAACCCAGTTCTCATACTTTAAGTGTGATCAAACTGGCCTGCTAGATATTAAAAAATTATATTATAAAAATTATATTTTGGAAACCAAAACTTGGAGATTAAAGTTAAGGAAATAAAAGTGCCAAGAAAGAAAACAACCAATATTTGGCTCTTGCTCTCGGAAGTCAGCTTGAACCTAAGGACTGAGGGGACTTCTTTCTCTAAGGGCTTTGCAACTCTGGGTCACATGATCTCCCAATCAAGGAGATTCATGAGACCCTGGAGACCAGAAAGCCAACTAGGGTGCATGCTGCAAAGAAGAAGGTCATTGGAGAGGAAAACATCCCTGATCAGCTTGAATCTAAGGACTGAGGGGACTTCCAAGGGAAGCCACATGTGGTCAACAAGACCCTGACCCATCCTGGCAGATGGCTCTAGAGTTGCTAAGAGGCTGCTCTCAAATTCCCAATAGTGACCTCCTGAGGAAACTCAGCTGACCCTTAACAATAGATAGGAGCAAGGCCAAATTGACCAGTTTGGTCTTAAACATCTAGAAAAATAAGTTATTACCAAATGAGCCATACCTGGGCATTTCAGAGAAAAGAAATAGTTCTCTGAATGCAATCTAAGTTGTACACTGTTACAGCCCCACCAAGAGTATGTAAGGCTGTAGACTAGGAGAATAGGAAAGAAGGATTCTTAGGCGAGAGTGCCCGAGAAGAGACTATCAGAGTCAGAAGCTTTTTAAAGTCAATTTAAAACCCACAAATTATAGGATTGGGGCCATAGTGCAGTGGTAGAGCACTTGCCTAGCATGTGCGAGGCACTGGGTTTGATTCTCAGCACCTCATATAAATAAATAAAGGTCCATTGACAAGTAAAAAAAGGTTTTAAAAACCCAAAAATCTTCCTAACCTCCCACATAGGCAGGCTTTATCTGTGTCTGCTAGTTTGATTATCTAGCCCTAAGTGACATAAATAAAGCAATCTCTACTAAACACAAGTTATGCCAATAGAAAGGTACTTTACAAAATTTAGATGACTTTAGATATCTTAGCTACATCTTATGGGGGCATCTATGACATTATGAAAATTAAGGGTGTGTTTGTATTCCTGATAACGCTGACAGATAACTAATATCCTGAAGATTTGCACTCCCAAGTAGAGGCCAAGTCCTCACTGGTTTTGCCATGGAATCAACTTCTTAGCTCTTAAACTTCCTGGTGAAGAAAATGTGCTGGTCTCTCTTACCCAATCATCATATTCACTTATTTTACATTAATCTCATCCAGAACCCATGTCTTCTTGTTCCTCTCATAGAAGCACCCACCTCCCAGATGACTTTACAACCTGTTCTTTTTGAACCAGACTTTTACCATGGACCTTTCAACTGACCCCAAATAGTCCTAAAAGGGAAACCCAAACTGCTTGCTCCATGTCGCTCCCTCCCGGCCTGAAGAAGCCAGAGTGGTCATCACCCATTTCTCCTTACAGCAGTAAGGGTTCCTTTGATGGGAGGGGGGATGCGACAAGGGCAGAAGACCGGCAGACAGCATGGAGAACGGATGACTGGGTTGGAAAGATAGGGGCTGATCACCAACAAAAAGGAAATGAAAGGCTAACACCTCACAGCATGTCCCTGCTCTCAACTGTTACCCACCCCTCCAGGAATAGCTCCTCCCAACAGGAGGAGTGGCCAGTGAGCATCCCCAGGGGGCTCTTTTCCTGCCTTTTGGTCACATAGGCAAGATAGGAAGTAGGGGAGGAAAGGAAACCTGAGATCTATAAAGGGGCAAGGCACACACCCCTCCCAGAGACACCAGCTCTGGTCCTGCCTTCTTTACAGGGAAGTCCAGCTCTGCCTCCAAGGAAGTCCAGCTTTTCTCTGGTGTTAAATCGTCAACACCGGGGGAATGAGGACCCGATCCTGATTTTCCAGACCTGCATCAACAGCACCCTGGAGCTTCTCTTCATAATGCTTACACTGTTTGCAAGTACACATTCATTTGCAAGATAATTTGTACTCCTCTTTTGAAAAAAAAAACCCATTTCAGTTGACTTTTGAGCTATTGTACCAATGCTGAATCCCTTGCAGCTACTGTAGAGAGAGAAGGTCCCCCTGGAGGGCTGGTTGTCCTCGCCCCCTTGACTTTCATAGAAAGGATTAGGACCAGGATCTCCCTGCCAAAGTAAAATCTAGAAAAGCAGAAACTGGCAACATACCCTCACACCCTCAGTACCAACACGCACTGGTTTCTACGTCATGACCATGTGGGCATCGTCTGCTCAGAGCCACGTCCACCTCCTGTCCTCATGAGGGCAGGGACCACACACCCTGGGTCTTGGTACAATGACCTTTGTGGAGTGGAAGCCTCCCAGCCCGTGCCACCATTCTTGCTTCTGGGGAAGTGAAGCTGCCAGCTGACCCCCCGTCACGCTCTTGCACCCACAGGCCCACCTGGAGGGCACAGGAATCAGGAATGGGGCGCCCTCTGCTCCTCGTTCCTAGGACAGAAGCACTCACTGACATGAGGGGGGCATGAACCAGCCTCAGAGGGGGCCTCCCAGCTGGGCATCAAAGAAGGGCAGGCATGCCCCTGAGGGCACCCTGAGACAGAGGGGAGGACAGGAGCAAGGGCAGAGATGCCAGCGAGGTCAGTGTGTCTAGGAAGCTGGGGCAAGCAGAGGCCAAGGCCCCAAGGGTTCAGGGGCAGACTGGGGGTGGGTGGGGTCTGCCCTTGGTCTTCTGGTGATAGGGAGCCACTGAAAGCCTCAGAGCTGGGGAGCCGCATGGCACACCTGAGTCCTGGCACCACCTCTTCTCCTTGGAGAGAAGCACAGATATATCTTGATGTAAAAAACTTTGCGTGGGGCTGGGGATGTGGCTCAAGCAGTAGCGCACTCACCTGGCATGGGCAGGGTGCTGGGTTCGATCCTCAGCACCACATACAAATAAAATAAAGATATTGTGTCCACCCAAAACTAAAAAATAAACATTAAAAAATTCTCTCTCTCTCTAAAAAAAAAAAATTGCATGAAGAAGATGCTCACTAAATATTGGCTAACCACACAGATCAGTGACTAAGTATTGTCAACTGTCTTGCTGTCCTATTTGTCCAACATTTTAAAAAACAAATTATGAAGGCATAAAACAGCTAGACTTTTCTGTGATCATATCTTTCTTTTCATTTTAAAATACTTCCATCTTACAATAATAAAATCTTTAGCTGGCATTTAAAAAACAAATCTCTCCAGGGCAGTGAGGAATTGCATCAGAGAAGGAAGAGCTGGGGTGGGGCTCAGCAGCAGAGCGCTCACCTAGCACATGTGAGGCCCTGGGTTCGATCCTCAGCAACACATAAAAATAAGTAAATAAAACAAAGGTATCATGTCCAACTATAACTAAAAATTATATTTTAAAAAGAGAGAAGGAAGAGAGGAGAAGGGAGGGCATCGAGGAGGCCACAGTGGGGTCTAGGAGAGGCCGCTTCCAGCCCCCAAGGTTACGAATCCCAGAGTGAATTCACAGAGGGGAACTGGAGGACTTCACCTTCACCACAGAGCCAGGTTCACGTGGTGATCAGCACCAAGATGGTCACCATCAGCCTCCTGATGCCAGCCTGGAGAGGGACACAGCATGTACCCGAGCTAACCACATAGATCAGCGACAGACCCAAGCTGGAGGGCTAGCTGCAAAACTGGCCTGCAGTGTGGAAAGGCAGGAGGTCAAGACGAGACCCAGAAGGGCCCCAGAATGCAGAGGCTAAGGGTCAAGGCTAGGAAATACAAGGAATGCACCTGAACTGGGCCTCAGTTGAGGCCAAACAGCCGGGTTGGCACCGACGACGGAATCTGAGTGAGGGTGGGGTGTGAGAGGATGGGTGTAGATAAATACAGATTTTCTTGGTTTTAATAATCTAAGTGTAGACACAGTCATTGTCCTTAGAAAGGTCCATGCAACTATTTAATGGCATTCAGTGCATGTCTCTGACTTACCCTCAAATAGTGTGATGTGTGCACTGCATAAAAATACAGAAACATATATACACATCCAAGAAGGAGTGATCTATACATTTTATACAGACATATGTAGATAGAGAAGAAATTGTAAGGCAAATAATGATTTTTTAACAATAGACAAGTGAATCTTGGTAAAAAAAAAATATCCAGAAGTCCCATATACTATTAGGGTAATTCTTCTATAAATTTGAAATTATGTCAAGAAAAAGATTGTCTTCCTCAAAATGTTAAACATAGAGTTCCCGGGTTATCCAGAGATTCCACTGGGTATGAAATATGTGTTGACACAGTGACTACAGAAAGGTCCACAGCACTGTTATTCATAACAGCAAAAGGCAGAAATAACCCAACGTCCCCACCTGAAGAACGAATAAGCAGCACGAGATACATATGCAACGGAATATTAGTCAGCAACAAGAAGGAATGAAGCACTGATGTCAACAGGCACCAGGGAGTGAGCTGTGGAAACAGTGACAGAAGCTGGGCAGGAAGAAGCGCGTGTCTGTGACTCCTTTGGATGCAATGTCTGGAATGTGAAGACCCACCAAGTAAAAAAGGAGGCAATGGGTGGGGTATTGGGGAGAAAGGGGGAGTGACTGCTTGGGGTGATGGAACTGTTCTAACTGCAGTGGCAACGGCTGCCCGAGTCTATGAGTGTGGTGAAACCACAGTTAGACATGCGAAGTAGGCGAGTGGTACGGAATATGAATCAGTTCTTGAAAACAGAAAACATCACCCAAAAATAAGTGAATAAAAGCTAAAATGAATGAAAGGAGCAGTCCAAACGAGGAGTGAAGAGGTCTGGGTGAGTTCCTGGAGAAGGGGGACCTGCCTCTGGCTGCATGGTCATTCTGCCCTTGACCTTCCCAGGTCCCTCGGGCACCTTTCTCTGCCCCACACCCAATCACCAGTCTGGCTCTCTTTCGACCCTGCGCACCCTCCTTGTCCTCTCTCCCTTCAGCAGGGTGAGGCCCGTGGGTGGAGACTCCCTTCCCGAGGACCGCTGTGCTGTGACCGCCCCGAGCCCATTGCCATCGCCAGCTGCACTCACCTCCGGCTGAAGGCCAGGTCCATGACTCTCCGCTGCTTGTGCCAACGCTCATAGTCACATTCGGACACCAAGCCCTGGCCAAATAGTCTGTGGGAGACAGAAACTTGATGCAAGACCAGGGTGTGTGGGCAGTAACCGTGTGGTGTGCGTGGGTCACCTGTGGGGCTGTGAGAAGGTCCTGGGACACACCGTGAGTGCACCAATTGTGCCACAATAAAAATGTGTAGCGCTCAGGTACTAGGCATGACCTGTCACCCCACAAGTGCCACAATATCACACATCTATTAGAAATAAGACACAGGGGATTGTGTGTCCCAACCTTCACAACCCCACACTCCCAGGAAAGAGCCAATGACAAGAGCAAGGACACCATGCACAGACATTCCCTGTGCCTGCCTGCCAGTGCCACCTCAGCCCTAGGGAGTCCCTGTGCTCCCAGCGGAGGCCCTCCAGCCCCTCAGCTCCTTACCTCTCACCAAACACAGTCTGGATGGCGCGGTACATCTTGGAGTCCTTGTTGTACTTGGTTGACATCAGGAACTTCTAAACATCCCCAAAAAACAACATAACCTGAGGTACCCATGAGAGGCTGCAAAGGGCCCTCCTGAAACATGCCCCAGACCTTGGCATCGGCTGAGCGCCAGCCCGGGCGGGAAGCTCCACACACAGCGTCTCTCGGAAGCCCTCATCCATTCACTGAGGAGGGCAGTCTTGAGGCCACAGCAATGCCTGGGGATGGGGGATGAGGGAAAGGGGGTCCAGGGGGGCTGAGCGATCTTCCATCCCAGCTGTGGGGTTCCTCACTCAAATGCCACACTCAGGACCCCACGCTACCCCCCTTCCCGAGCAGCCCAACGGAAGGCGCAGGCTGCTCTGACCCCAGGGTAGGAAGGGGAGAGGCCTGGGGGGCTTCAGGGCACAGGAGAGACACTGGCACAGATTCAGACTTGCAGCCCCAAGCAGCCCCAGAGGCCAAGGAAAACCTCCTGGAATCACAGCCAGCTTGTCCCCAGGAGCTGGCTGGTAGCCATGGCAACATTAGCCAACAGCTGGGCGGCAGCACAGGCCAGTGGTGAGCAGCGTGGGCCCGGATCTGCCAGTCTGAACTGGGATCTGGGCCCCCCCACCACCACATCCCTGCACGAATACTGTGGACTCCATGACCCTGGCTGGGTTACTCATGTTCCCTGCCCCTCAGTGTGCCTGTCTTATAAGATGGGCTAAGAGTGCCTGCCTACTGGGGCTGCTGCGCAGGGAACTGGGTGTGCAGGCGGGGTGCTCAGCATGCGCCGGGTGTGCACCAGCACCCTGCGGCTCACCCTCAGACACAGGTCGTGGAGCTGAGGGTTAGAACTGGCCACGGTCACACTCATGGAGGACATGGGACTTGAACTCAGGCAAGTTGCTGCAGGGCAGGTGAGAAAGGCTGGCATGTGGCTGAGGGCAGTGGGGGCCAGGCACATTCCACAGAGGGGTGTGGAGTGGGGAGGGGTGTGAACGCCACAGAGCCTGGACCCCGAGAGCTGCCCTCTCTGATGCCAGGCTTTGCCCTGTGGGCACCAGGAGGCAGTCAGGCTGCTTCTCTACTGGAAATCAACCCAGGGCTGCTACCTTCTGTAATTCTAGCTCCTGGGGTAGAATGTTGATTTTTTTAGCTGAAAGAAAACCCCAGAGATGACTGACTTCACATAAAGAGCCATATCCCAGGAACCCTGAGCCCACCCCAAACACTGTCATTGATAAGATGAGCTCTGTCATCAACCCCTCTGTCACCAGGAGGAAGACACCAATAAAAGCCCACCTTCTGTCCCTGCTCAGAGGCCCCTGAGCACCTGAGGTCCACAGCCCATCCGAATCTGAACCAGTCCCTGCTGCCAGGGCAGGACAGCTTCAGCATGGGCTCCAATCAACGTCCCCACTGCCTGGCATCTCCCAGGGCCTGCTGTCCTCGGGCTAGGGACCCTGTGGTTGCCCGCTGAGCAGAGCTCTGGGCCGGAGCATGCTCAGGAAGGAAGGAGCTCTTTTTGCCTCTTCTCTGATGCACACCAGCCCAGGAGGCAGTAAGGGTTCCAGACCTGCCTCCTGCCAGATCAGAAAACAGGGCAGAAATGTGTGACACGTCTGTTTTCCAACACCATTTTGAGACAAGCAGGACAGGACTGTGAACCAAAGGAGGGAGGAAAAAAAGATGTAGGCCTTAAGACCTGGTGTTTACCCAGCTTTCACCTGGAGGCAATTCCAGGACAATGACACACTAAAAGAAGAGACCTAAATACAGTCCATCAGCCTTGCCAAGTTGCACACAGAGCTCAGAGTCCAGGAAGGCCAAGGGAAGCTGGAATTTATAGGACAAAGAACCAAGAGGAGCAATGGCCAAACGAGCTCCATGCATGGGGTCACCAGAGTGTTTGATGACCACCAGTACATCTGTTGCGGTCTCCATGAAGCTGGGCCAAAGCAGATTCTGAGAAGAGGAGGATTATCACACAATTACAGGCTGGGCAATTCCCAGAGCTTAAACAGAGCCAAGAATCACTCAAGTACCCACCAGCCAGAGTAGACACGTTTCCAACACGAAGACTTCATTAAAGGCCCTAGGAGAGTCACTGTTTAGCAATAGGAATAACCTGGCCCTGGAGTAAAAGTCAACTCTGTAGCCATCAATCAATACCTTAATGCAAGCTGAGAAAGGATCAAATTGATCTGCAAGTTACTTTACCATCTGTCTGAATGAAGTCCAACAATTTTTAAAGGAAGAAAGCAAAAACATAGATTTTTTTAAAAACAGAGTCTTCTTCTGTTGACCAGGTGGGTCTTGAACTCCTGGGTTCAAGTGATTCTCCTGCCTCTTGAGTAGGTGGAACTATAGGTAAATGCCACCATGCTTGGCTCTTCAAACAAAATTTAATGCTCAACAATGAAAAATCCATAGTGTAACAAGGGTGATGACTACGCCACTGCATTTTACACCATCTTATCTAGTATTAGCTTTACTTTGCCCTGGTGAAGTTGTTCTTTGTCATTCCCTTCCTACCAACTCTGGTCTCCAAATACTGGTGAGCAGAATGGAACTTTGTAACAACATTGGCCAGTCGTCAATTAAAAAAAAAAAAATAGAAAAGTCAAAAAAGAGGAAATTCTGGCTTATACCCAGACCTAGACATAATAAATGTGATAGAATGGTCCAGCAAAATTTTAAACACCAGTTAAAATATTATAAATATATTCTAATTGCCTAAAAAATTAGAAAAAACTTGGAGGATTTAAATACCACTACACACCAACATATTCAAAGAATCCACATATCCAAGAAGTTCAAAAAGAATCCCAAATAGAATTGATACAAAGGAGCTGGGCACAGGGGAACACACCTGTAATCTCAATAAACTCTGGAGCCCTGAAGCAGGGGGATCATAAGTTCAAGGCCAGCCTAGGCAACTTAGCAAGATCATGTCTCAAATCAAATCGAGTAAGGGCTTGAAAGGTAGCAGCCCTGGGTTGATTTACAGTAGAGAAGCAGCCTGACTGCCTCCTGGTGCCCACAGGGCAAAGCTCGGCATCTGAGAGTACCTCCTCGGTGTACTTGCCTAGCATGCATGAAGCCCTGGGTTCAATTCTTAGTACCACAAATAAATAAACACAAAGAAAAGGACCCAAAGGCAGATCATAATTCAGTTGCTAAAGTGATAAAGAGAAAGTCATAAAAACAAATAGGCAGAGATGAAGTGGCAACTTGAAGATAGATTGATATAAGTTAAAGATGATATTATCAATCCTAGGATGACCACTGAGAGAGAACACGAAAAAGCCAATAGCAGAGATAAAACAGAATACTAAACTGTACCTGATCCAAAGAAGGCAGAAAAGGAGGAAGGGGAGACAAACAACAGACGAACACACAGAAAACAAACAGGAACACGAGGGACTCAAGCCTAACTGTAAAAATAATTACATTAAACATAAATGCCCTCAAGCGCTCCATTTAAAGGTAGAGACTGTCATACCGTATACAACCGCAAGAACTCAACTACAGCTACCCATGAGACACCCACTTTAAATCCAGAACCCCAAGGGTTAATAGTAAAGAGACGCCAGGCGACAAGAAGCAGAAGAAAGCTGAAGTGGCTGTATTGAAGCGGAGAAGAGGCACTCCAGGCAAAGAGCACTCCCAAGGGTAAAAACAGACATTTCCAAGAATAAAGGGGTCAATGAAAAAAAAATTAGGAAAGTCTAGCCTATACCCAGGCCTAGACAAAGTAAATGTGATAGAATGGTCCAGCAGAACTTAAACACCAGTTGCAATATTATAAATATATTCAAAGAGGTCAGTCCTTCATGGAGACATCATCCTACTGAATGCATACGTACTGAATAATAGAACACCAAAATACATGGAGTAAAACAGGTAGGACTGAAAGTTGAGACAAACTCATGACTTTGATTGTAGGGTCCAACACCCCCACACCCAGTAATTGTCAGAACAGTTAGAAAGAACTTGGAGGATTTAAATACCACTACACACCAAGTTGATCTAATTAACGTTGGTAAGACACTATTCAGCAATTATGAAATATGCATTCTTTTTAAGTATTTGTAAATGTTTATCAAAATGTACCATATGCCAGGCCCTAAAACAAATTTCAATGAATTTAAAAGAATTGAAATCACAATAAGTATTTTCTTCTTTTTTTTAGACAGAGAGAGAGAGAGACAGACAGAGAGAGAGAGAGAGAGGTTTATTTATTTATTTATTTTTTAGTTCTTGGCAGACACAACATCTTTTTTTGTATGTGGTGCTGAGGATCGAACCCAGGCCACACGCATGCCAGGTGAGCATGCTACCGCTTGAGCCACATCCCTAGCCCACAATGAGTATTTTCTCTGATCTTAAAAAACTAAATTAGAAATCAATAAAAGAATAATATCTTGAATATCCAGTAATATCTATAAATGGAATAACACACATCTAAATAATCCATGGTTCAAAGAAGAAAGCACAAGAGAAGGTTAGAAAATATTTTGAATTGAATTAAAATGAAAATATGACCTACTAAATTTGTATTAAGACAGTTCCCTTTAAGTATTTATTTTATAGGCTTTTTTCCCCCTAATACTTTTATTTTGTTGATTTAGGTTTTTTTTTTTTAATGTGGTACTTGGGATCAAACCCAGTGCCTCATACTCTACCAATGAGCCACAACCCCAGCCCTTAAGTGTTTCTTTTGAAAAAACAAACAAACAAATGATTGAAATCAATGATATAAACTCTCATCTTGAAAATTAGAACAAGAACAAATTTAACCAAAATTAGTAGTGGAAGAAAATGATAAAAACCTGAAATCAGTAAATAAGAAAATGGAAAAACAATAGAGAAAGTTGTTAAAGCCAAAATGGTTCTTTGAGCCACTCATTCATTTGCCTTGTAGACTGATCAAGAAGTAAAAGAAAACCCAAATGACTGTTCTCAGGAATGAAGGAGGGGACATCACTACAGATCCTACAGACATTAATAAGATGAGTAATGTCATGAATGCCTTTGTACCAATTATTCTGACAACTTAAATGAAATGGACAATTCCATGAAAGAATGAATTACCAAACTCAAGAAAAAAAATTCAGAATGACCAAATGTCAATTAAATAAACTGAGAAGGAAATCCTGACACCTGCAACAATATGGGTAGAACTAGGGGATGTTATGAAAGCAAAATAAACCAATCTCAAAAGAACCAAAATTCTATGAGTCCACCTAGATGAGGTGCTGCAGTTACTCAAATTGATAGAGGCAGTAAGTGTAGTGCTGGTTGCCAGGAGCTGGGGTAAAGGAAAATGGAGATTTATTGTTTAATGAGTACAGAGCCTCAGTTTGGGAAGATGAAGAAGTTCTGGAGTTGGGTGAGGGTAAAGAATGCACAACAATGTGAAGGTACTTAATGTCCCTGAGCTGTACACTTAATTAAAACTGTAAATTTAGCAAGGTATGGTGGTGTGTAATTGCAGCCCCAGCTACTAGGGAGGCTAAGGCAGAAGGATTGCAAAGTCAAGGTCAGTCTGGGCAACTGAGGGAGACCCTGTTTCAAAATAAAAATTTAAAAAGGCCTGGGGATGTGGTTTAGTGGTTGGACATGTTTGCCTAACATGGGCAAGGCCCTGTTATATTTTATTTTATAATACTTTAAAATTTAAAATATTTTTAAGTACATGACTTTTAAAACACATGAAATATTTATTTATTTATTTTATGTACCAGGAATTGAACACATAGGTATTTAACCACTGAGCTGCATCCCCAGACCATTTTTGTATTTAATTTAGAGACCGGGTCTCACAGAGTTACTTAGGGCCTCAATAAATTGCTGAGGCTGGCTCTGAACTAGTAATCTCCTGCCTCACCCTCTGGAGCCGCTGGGATTACAGGTGTTCACCGCCATGCCTAGGGAAATGTTTAATTTCTCAAAATACAAACAAAACTTCCCTTAAAGCCCAGTCTAGATCCACTTGGCCCCACTGGTGAATTCTATAGAACATTAAAGAAAATAGTAATACCATTCTTATGCAAATTCTTTAAAAAAAAAAAAAAACAGAGGAGGGATTACCACTTCCTGACCCGCCTTGAGTCTGATATTAACCTGATACCAATACCTGACAAAGGCACTACAAGAAAGTAAATACAAGGACAAAAAACCTGAATCTAGAAAAATAAGCCTTAACATATCATGACCAGGAATGCAAGGTTTGTTTAACACTTGAGTATCAGTTGCCACACTCACATAACGCACCATACTAATATACACCTGCAAGTATCGTGAAAGTCTCTGTGCATGTTCTTGGTCGCATACTTTAAAAACTCTTAAACTATGTCTGTGAAATTTGAGCTTTTTTGAAAATAATCTTTGACCTTCAGTTAGTAACACCATGGTTGTTCAGCCTGTCTCCTGAAGTGTGCCCAAAGTTGTATTTTAGGGTTGGGGTATTGCTCAGGGGTAGAGCATTTACCCAACACATTTGAGGCCTTGGCTTCAATCCCCAGCACCACAAAAACAAAACAAAGCAAACCCCACTAACACCACATGTTGTATTTTGCCCCTCACTGCGGCCACGCTATGTCACAGCACTATCTCTGAACGTCCACTCTGAAAAATAACAGTGCCAACACTAACTGAGCAAATGGCGTGTGCCTGGCATGGGCCCCATGGTTCCAGCCCACTGATCTAAGAGAGGCAACATCCCTGTTTTATAGATGAGGAACCAGGCCCAGAATGAAGTCACTTGTCCTAGGTCCCACAGCCAGCCAGCCATAGTGCCCAGATTTGAGCCTGGTTTGGCCAACTCCAAAGCAGATGATGGGTATTCATTCTTTATTCCTACATGGTACAGACTAATGCCTTCTGTCTCAGTTTCCTCATCTCTAAAATGGGGACTAATAAGAGCCCCCACCCCGTGAAGATGAAATGGGTCAACAGTGATGGAGTACCTAGAAAAGTACCTGGCACACAGTAAGTACTGCTTGAGTATCTTAGAAGCTTCGTGTTAGGCAAATCCACCCATATTTGCTTCTCATCAGAGAGCTTCAAGGTAGGGTTAAAATTGCTGCCTCTTTAGATGAAGAACTGAGGCCAAGAAAGGCAAATTCACTACATTGTAACCAGATGGATCAAATTCCCAGCCCAAACAGGAACAGCAGAGTCCCCTCCCTCTCTGTGTGCCCATGGCAGTGCTTGGAGGTGGCCCCAGTGGTGGCCTCTTTCTAAGAGCCCCCCCTTCTGGATCCTTGGGAGAACAGCCCGAATGCATGTGGCTCTGGAGCGGTCCTCCACGTCCCTGGGACCAGGTTTCACTCCCCCAACCCAGGTAAAGGGAGGGAGCTGCCCTGGAAACCACACCTTCCCTACCTTGACTGACTCAGGGCTTGTGACGATGACCGAGGTTTTGTGGAAGACGTTGACACGCACAACAGGTCCGTACTTCTTAGCCCTGGAAATCAAAGTGACCAGAAGGAGGCTGTCAACCATCAGAGATGTGCCCCTCAGCCCAGCCTCAGCCCAGGGGGTGCCCTACTGCCAGGGGAAACCGAAGCATCCCGTCCCAGAAGGCGCTCAGCACAGGGCAGGAGAAGAACCCCGTGCTGGGGGTCCGGAGGCCTGGGGGTGAGGCTCTGCTCTTGCCCAACCATGGCTGAGTCACCTCCCTCCCTGGGCCTCAATTTCCATGCCCATGAGATAGGACTGCAAGACCCTCATTCAATTGCCTGGGAAGGTTGTTCTGGGAACCATATCTTCATGACAACTTTTCTTTGAAAGCCCTTTGAAGAGTGTTAAGTCCCAGCCCAAACAATGACAGTCTTGTCCCCTCCCACATACCCAGTGTATAGATAAAGAAACTCAGGCTCAAAGAGCTTCTGAAGGCTGGTCTAAGGTCCCCCCTTTGATGAATAGCACAAGGTGGCTCCACCCAGCCTCATTCAGCTGTGGCCTGGGCCAGGGGAGGGTGGGGCTGGGAGTTGTGTGACTAAGTGGGATGACTTCCCTCTGAGGACCTGGAGTAAGGCAACAAGTGACAAGTTTGAACACACCAATCCAAAAACACATCTTGGAGCACACGGCCACAAACCTCGTCCTTTTTCCAAAAGTAGGGGAGGTGTCCTAGAAGGAAACTGGAAGAAGAGGAAGCATTAGGCTCAGCAGCAGCACCACCGAAGGCTGCCCCTCCCCCACAGGGAGGCCTGAGCCCGAGGAGGCCATGGGCTGGCTCAGGACCACCAGGCAGTGACACAACCCAGGTCCCACCAGCACTGAAGGCTTCCTTGGAGAGGAGGCATTGTCCCTGGCCAGAGCTCCAGGGCTGGCACATAGCAAGGGCTCAGGAGCATGATGTGTCTCTCCTTCTGATATCCGTGGCGTACTTCCTGTGGCGAGCACCGTGCTAAGCCTCACCCCACCTGGGCACTCTGTCTCCTGGGTAATCTAGGTATCATGAACCGTGTCATTTATGGGACAGAGAGGTAGGGACCTGCCCACAACTGCACTGCTGGTCCCAGGGTGCTCCAAACGCCTCACCAAAGGCCAGTTTATCTAAGTCTGCAGGGGAGGCACTGGAGCATAGCAAGCCTGTTGGGTGTGACCTTGAAGCACATTTCAGGATGCCCGTGACTTCTTGCCTCTTACATGATTTTATTCCAATCATGCTCACTGCAGCATCCCAAATGGGTGACGATGAAACTGCAGTTGGAGTTTTCTGGGTCATGGAGCTCAGATTCTCCCAGGGAGAGATGGAGAGAAGATTAAGAAGAGGAAGTAAATAAACATGATGCCAGAGAGTGATGGGAAAAAAACAGGATACATATTGGCACAAGAGTGCTGGGGAGAGGGGCAGGAATGGCCATTTAAACAGGCAGGAACATCTCTCCAAGAAGGTGGCCTGTGATCTGACACCTGCAAGTAGTAAAGGATTTGGCCACACAGGTATTTAAGGAAATAGCATTCCAGGCAACAGGAGCTGGTGCAAAGGCCCTGGGGTACGCATGTGCTTGGATAGCGAGAAACCCCCTGTAGCCAGAGCAGAGTAATTATGAGGCAGCTGGTACAAGGTGGGGTCACCAAAGTTGTTCAGTGGACATAGGGTGCCATAGGCCGTTGATCAAACTTTGCTTTGAAATCAGTCACATGGGACCACTGTAGGCTTCAAGCAGTGGAGGGATCTGATTTGGACTTAGGTAGATTCTTTCTGCTGCTATGCTGAGAGTAACTGGAGTGGGACAGGGGACTGGAGTGAAAGCAGGGGCACCAGTGAGGGGCTAGGAGAGGCGATGAGGCCAGACCAGGGTAGGGCAGTGGTGGTGATAAGAAGTCAGATTTCTGACTGTCCTCAAAGGCACAGCCAACAGTGCACACTGATCACACGGATGTGGTGGTAAGGCATGGGAGGTACCAAGGGTGCCCTGGGCTGTGGCCTTGGAAGCTGGGAGAATGGGTGGAGCTGCTGTTCACTAAGATGAGAAGGACTGAGCAGAGCTTGCTGGGCTGGCAGATGGCCTCCTGCCCACCCCATGATTCTGCCACCAGGACCCCTCTGGCTCTGCTGCAGAGAGGAATGGGTCACAAGTTCCGGGAAGTAAACATACTGTGGAGAAGCCCCCACCACCAGCCCGGCCCCCTCCACCTCTGCCAGGTGGCTCTGGCACGTTCTCTGTCCAGGACACTGAAGGACCAGGCAGGATGAGGACGGGGAGCTGACCACTGGGTACCCTAGGGTTCTGGAGCAAAGCTCATTCAGTGGAGAGGCAGGAGCCAAAGTTCCGAGTTCAGAGACAGAGTTGAGGAGCTGCAGGGAGCGAGAGGGTGAAGGGCAGGGTCTTCCAAGCCAGGGATTGGACAGCAGGTAATATCAAATGGTGTGGTGCAGAAGAGAGGACCAACTGATGGCCAGGGTGGGGGGCAGAGGATGGCTGGGGCAGGGTGGCTGAGCAGAGGGGCAGGCTGGCCTGGGCCAGGACACCGACATGCATCTGCAAGAACAGATGGAAGACACAGGGTGGGCAGCGAGGCGCAGGCCCCCTGGAAAGAAGTTCTCTGCACTCATTCCGTTGGCTCAGGGAAGTAGGAGGCGAGAATAAAAGCCGAGTGTGTGGGTGGAGCGGGAGGTGACGGAAGTCAAGAGAAGGCAAGAGAGCAGACTGGACAGTGGGCGGAAAAATGCTCTGGGGCAGGAAGTACTTGGTGACCCTGGCAAAGGAGGCCCATTCCAGGTGTGTAGCCCTGCACCGACACCACTCAGCTTACAGAAGGATGAACAGACAGGCTGTATTTTCAGAGTAATCGAACATTCTTACTGTCAATCCCAAAATCTATTCATGTTGGGGGAATGGTCTCATTCTTGTAGGCCTGTGTGACTCCAGTGGGATCCCCAGCTGCTGGGGTCTACCACCACCTGGGAAGAAAGGCAAATGTCACCAAAAGGTGACAGAGGGCAGGGAGTTGGGTAGGATCCCCATGGCCAGTCAAGAAAGGAAACTAAGAGCTATTCCTTCTGTTCCTGCAGGAGACGCTAGGAGAAGACAGCAGGAGGCCGGGTGTTGGAAATAGGCAGGTATGGCTGAGGGGATCGTACCACACTGGGGCTTTCAGCTCAGCACCCCCAACGGACAGAAGCCCACTTCCCACACCCCTGGTGATAGACTGGATATGGTAGGGCAGCCCAGAGAGAGGGGGCGGACAAAGAGTCCCCCTGTCTGGCACTGCCCAGCACATCCACTTTCCTATAACACTGTGATTGGCCACGTGTGAATCCAAGGTTTGCTATGGTGACAGAAAGCTCTGGACAGGAACGAGAGGAGGGGCCCATGGTGAGACCACTTGGGGATGAAGGGAGCCTACTCCCTGGTTGAGCAGTGGGGACCCCACCAGGGGGGAGAGCTGGGTCAGTGCCTCACCTGGTGAGCCGGGACGGCGAGTGTTCAGATGGGCATCCAAAATCTACTGGCTGCACCACAGACAGAGCCCGAGGAGGGGCCTCGCCATGGCTGGGAATCACCCTGGGCAGCTGGGCAAGTCAACGGGAGGAGAGAACCAGCTCTGTCCAGAGTCGAAGTCAAAAAAATGTCCTCCAAAATAAATAAAAACCAGGAGAGACCATGCAGTGTCAAGTTGACACCACTGCACGCCACCAGACCTTCGGGGCTGATGCTAACGTTAAGAGAGCTGTGACAGAGAAATAAAGAAGCAACCCACATGGGTGTGAGACAGGCAGGGGGCTCTAAGTTTCTGTCTGTTAAATGAATCAGTGCAGAGGGAAATGGTAATAAGAGCACAGAGAAGGTCACTGGGAGGACATCCTGGAGAAGAGGGCCTCCTACAGAAGAAGGACAGAGGGTGGGCCAAGCCACAGCAGCTATAGAGGTTCCTTGCTACAAGCTGGCAAAGCCTTGGAATAACAAGGGACAAATGCCACTCCTGGAACCCTATTACACAGACCTCCTGTCAATTACGGCATTGCCAATCATGGTTCCAGGATCGAGGCTTTGAATGCCGGAATATCTAATTTGTGCTAGGAAAGTTTTCAGAACTTTCATCAAGCGGTTTTATATTTGACCACCAACCAAGTTGTAATCCAAAATCTTTATATATGCACTGTTCAGTTCACCTCCTTAATAAAGAGCCCAACAGTGATTATATTCAGCCTTCTTCTACTTTTCTGTCCCCTCACACACACTTGTAGGTCACAGGAAAACTCTTGGTGCAAGAGATGGGGATCATTCAACCGTAAAAAGAGAAGAAATATGCACACATTCCACTACATGGATAAACCTCGAATACATTAAGTAAAAGAAGCCAGACTCAAAGGCCATATATTTATGATTCCATTCATATGAAATATCCAAAGTAGGTGAATCTGTAGAGACAGAAAGCAGATTAGTGCTGGGGCTGTATGGGGTGGGATATGAGGAGTAATAGCTAATAGGTAAAGGGTTTCTTCTTAAAAGGACAAAAATGTCCTGAAAGTAGTGGTGATGGTTTTATGACTCTGTTACTATATTAAAATCACTGAATTAGAAGCCATACAGTGGTGCATGTCTGAAATCCCAGCAACTCAGGAGACAGAGATAGGAGGATCACAAGTTCAAAGCCAGCCTCAGCAATGGCGAGACACTAAGCAATTCAATAAGACCCTGACCTAAATAAAATACAAAATAGGGCTGGGGATGTAGCTCAGTGGTCCAGGGGTCCAGTGGCATTGGTCCAGTGGTCCAGTTCCCTGGAGTTCAATCCCCAGTACCCCCCAAAATCACTGAATAATATACTTTAAAAGGGTAAATTTTATAGTATGCAGGTTATATCTTGATTTAAAAAAATATGTAGAGATAGAAAGTTGACTTAATTTCTTCCTTCTCCAGATACAGAGATCCAACCAGGTATGTAATGTTTGAAGCCCTTGGGGTTATAAGACCCATCAGAACAAGCGCAAAAACACACATTCCCAGCTTTGGTTCCTGAGTTGGAGAGTGCTAGTGCGCCTAACGGAACTGTAGATTTCCACCATTCAACCTTGAATCACTATTTATTGTCTACTGTGCATGTGCCAGGTGCTGCTGTGCTGGGATGTCAGGACACAGCAGTGAATGAGACAGACACAGGCCCCAGGGGAGAGACAGACACTTAACATAAGGTTGCACAAATAATTTGCCAGTTACCATTATGCTGTTAAAAACTACATGATGGTTTAAGGGTTTATGAAACAAATGCAATAAATTCAAGATCAGGCAGGAGGGATCTCTCTGAAGAGTTAGCTTCTAATACAAGCATGGAGGGCTGGGGAAAGATCCACCTAGGTGAAGTAGAAAGCAGAACTGCTCATCAAGGGAAAGGAGGTACCAGGAAGACCCAAAAGTTGGAAGGGTCAGAGACAACAGAGAGCCAAGGGGAGAACAGTTGCCTCCCCATGTCACCAGCCAGAGATCATTCCTGAAACCACCAAACAGAAATTCAGGCTCCAGAGCCAGCACTTCTGACTTGGGCTGGAGATAGATACCTTCCAGAATGTTCATGCCCTGAGATTTTAAAAAGTGTGTCTAATACCATTATTTATTCATTCATTCAACAGATATTTATTGAGCAACTGCAACATACCAGGTGCTAGGTATACACAAGTGAACACAGAGCATCCCTACCCTCTTGGGGCTCACAGTCTAAACGGAGAGACAGACAATCAACAGGTGAACAGACAGTCAACAGGTGGAAAGGTGCCTTCAGGAGAGATGGCCTCATAAAGAGTTTGGGGCTGAGTGGTTTGACACAGAGTGGTTGGGGAAAGCCTATCAGAGGTGACAGAGGAAGAAGCCCACCATGCCTAGGCTCCAGAAGGGAACAGGAAGATCTGGTGGGGTGAGAGCCAGCTTGGGATAGAGGGAGGGCAGCAGTGAGCAGCAAGACAGAAGAGAAGGGTGCAGAGCTGGCCGGGAGAACTCCTCAGGGGCCTTGCTGGCCATGCAGTGGACTTAGTTAGGAACTGGGTTTTTTGGTTCTAAAGTGATGGAAAGCCCTAGGAGCAGGGAAATGACATAGCAACTCCAAAATTCAGCAACTCCAAAGTTCTGGTGAGGGGGTTGGTAAGTTGGGTGGGGACCAAGAATGGGACGAAAGTACTGAAATGATAAAGGGTATTTCCCAGGACAGAAACACAACACGAGGGAATGTAACCAAAGAGTGCACTTTGCTAGGTTAATCCTGTCCGAATCCCAAAGTTAAGAGCACCCACTTTGGAGTCAGGCTGAAGTGGGCTTAAATCTAGGCTTATCAACTGTGTGACCTTGGGCAGGTGACTTCGCTTCTGCGCGCCTCAGCCTCCTGGTCTGAACGATGGGTTAACAATAGAACCTACCTGACAGGGTTGTCGCTGCTATCACGTTTGTGGGGCCCAGGCGAGCGGCGGGCGCCCAGCAGCTGCTGCGGCTGTGAGTAATTTGTTACTAAGAATAGTTAGCGCCCCTCTCACGGCCTCGGTCTCCAAGCGGGTCGCGCGCAAAGACCAGGCTGGACCCCCAGACCCGATGCTGGCAGGGACACGGCCCCCGGCCCCCCAGTCGAGCGCCCCATCCAGGGCCCCGCCCCCACCCCCGCTCACCTGGGCCGCGGCGGCCCGGGGATGTGCTCATAGCGGCTGCGACCGCGATGCACGAAGGAGCAGCAGAGGCCAGGACGGCGCTGCCGAGTAGCAGCAGCCCGGGGCTCATGGCTCCGGGCCAGGCCAGGCCAGGCCAGGCCGGGTGGGCGCCCGTGCCGAGGGGGCGGGAGGCCGCGAGCGACTCGGCTGTCAGAGCCGCGCGCCGCCTCGGCCCCAGGCCCGGCGCTCCCCAGCACCGCCCCCGGCCGGTCGGCTCCGCCCCCTCCGGCTCGGCCCCGCCCCGGGCGCGGGATCCCCGCCAACCACGTCTCCAAGTTCGACTCCAGCGCTTGGGGCCCGCCCCCTCTACGCCACGCCCCCGCTTAAGCTCCTCCCCGATCTTCACACAGCCCCGGCCCAGACCCTGCCCAGAACAGGAGGTCTCCACCAATCATAACTTCGCTTCTGGCTCGCATCCCCCAGACCCCGCCCTTCCCCGCCCTCTCAGGCTCAAGCTCCGCCCCGGCAGCAGCCCCGCCCCAAACGCGTTGTCCTTGGCAACCCTGATTTCTCAGCGCGTGCTACCCCGGCGGCCGCGTGAAGTCTAACGGGTTGGCTCCGCCCCCTTGGCGCCTCCAAATAGCGGCGTCTCTCCACGCGCGGTCCTAGGTCCCTTCCTTTCTTGCTCAAACCTTCTGGAAATCCATCAAAGCCATCAGATTCCGGCGTTACGCCGACGGTTCCCAAGCCTCTTCCTCCAACCCAGTCTCCCAAAGTTGGTCTACCCAAATGCCCCGCGGGCGCCTCTCCTCGCCGGCCTGTAGGTGCCCAGCGCCCGCGGTCCGCCAGCAGGCTCCAGCGGGTGACGAGGACCCCGAGGGACACAGGGAGGCTTGAGTCTGCGGATGAAGCACGCTGCGGGACTCGAAGCTGCTCTCTCCGAGTCCTGGCCCCGCCAAGTCTCCCAAACACAGGGTGCCCGAGCGTGTGGCCCCGGGTCCGGAGCACCTGGAGTTGGAGTGGGCATCATGTACCCTTGAGCCTCTCCCTGGGGAAAGCGAGGAGTGTGACCCAGGTGGCCAAAGGCTTCTCCTACTCATCCGGGTTTGTCCAAAGAGGCCAACTCTGGGCTTTTAAATTCACTGTGCCTATCCCAATGGTCACCCAAAGTGTCAGCAGTGGCCTGCAAGGGCCAGGTGTGCCTACTCCTAGCGCAGCTAAAGATCTTCTGGGGCTAGAGTGGGAGCGCCAGAAGAGTTCGGACGCTGCGGGACTTCTGGAAAGAGGCCATACACTTGCCCTAGTCTTGGGACAGTCCTGGAGAGGTTGGGGATTGGAAAACAGTGACCTCTGTGCCCACCTTTCCAGGTATAGCCAGGGATAGTAACCCTTATGGTCTGCGGGATGATGGAGAAGGCCAAGCTTTCTGACGCGTGCCTTGCACGGAAGAGACAAGATTTCCGCTCCCGAGGACACAGCCGCCTAGGCTGATCCGGCTGCCAGGAGTCCATCCCATTGCAGGGACTTGGACCATCAAGCTGGGGACGGTGACTTGCCACCGAGCCCCCGCATGGCGGCCAGAAGCAGACGTAGGAGTGCACCGAAGACCTCAGGCTCTTGGGACTGCCAGGAGAAAGGCAGTGAGGTCAGCCAATCCCCACCTTGTGGGCTGTGAGAGCTCCAAGATTTGGGGGCAATTTGGAAGCAGGGTGGGGTTGCAATCAGGAGGGATGTAGATTTGTGCTCTCAGGTGAGTGTGTGGTTAGCTAGAAAAAGAAAAGTGACAGGACACTTTTAAAACCAGAGTTCCTGGCACCATGCCCTGAGTTTACAAAAAGTTTCAGGCTGTATGGCGACCACTCTGCATGCTTTGTTCCTCTGGAGCCTGCACAGTGGTTTTCTTGAGGACAGGCCCTGATCCTGAACAGCTCTGGGCACAGGCTAGGGCCCCATGAGAGGCAGGCATAGAGCAGCATCTGGGCACAACTGCCAGCTGAGCCCGTCCACCTAGGGCTGAGGGGTTGATGTTAATATTCTGTGGAACATCAGGCAATATCAGTGACCTCTGGTTCAGCCCAACCGTTGCCCACCCCTGCGCTTTTGTCCATAGAGAACCCCCTTCCTCCCACTATGTTGGACAACAGTCTCCCCTACCCAAGGCACCACATGTCACACTCTTCTTTGAGAAATCAGGTGGTGGAACATGGGAATGCACAGAGGCTCCAAGGCTGAAGGTCCCTTTCCTGGGCCGGTAGCACTGCCAGCTGCAGCAGAGGGTACTACCTGGAAGGGCCACCACCTGCCCCTTCACAGGGATGGTCTAGACCAATGTCATCCAGTATGGTAGCCTCTGTCCACATGTGGCTATTGAGCACTTGAACAGTGGCTAGTCCAAACTGGGATGGGATGTGTGGGTAAATTACACATCGGATTTCATAAATTGAATGCCCAGAGAGGTTGTTTTTAAAAAGTCATTGATATTTTTGCATTGATTACCTGTTAAAATACTATTTTGTATGTTGCTTAAATAAAATATATTATTATAACTAATTTCACCTAGTCTTCTTACTTTTTAATAGGGCTACTAGAAAATTTTTAATCGCCCATGTGGCTCACATCATACTTTATTGAACAGCACTAGCATGACTCTGATTCTCAAAGCCTGGCCCCTAGGCACAACCCAGGAACTTGGTGGAACTGCAAAGCTTCAGCCTCTCCCCAACCTGAGTCAAAACTGTGCTGGAACCCAGCCACCTGGGTCTTAAGCTGCCCTGCAGGGGATTCTCCTCAAGCCTGAAAACAAGCCACCAGTGTAGACCTGCCATAAAGGGAGTAGTTTCCCAGCAGGAACCTCTGGGGAGATGCAGCCAGGACGGTGGCTCTGAAGTGGCCGCCCTACTTGGGTGCCTCTCAGGCAGAGGGGCAGAAGCCAGGGAAGGAGGAGGACCAGGCCCTGGAAGAGCCAGCCTCCATTCAAAACTGCCTGGGAAGCCCTGGAGACTGGTTACATAACCACCCTGGGATGGAAAAGAGGGACTGTGATATTGGTGGTGGCTTGTGGGGCCACTGTTAAGATCAAATGAGCCGACACACTGGAGACATATGGCATGCAGTCAGTGCTCAGTAAAAGCTAGTTCTCAGCAGGGGAGGGGAAGCAAGCACAGACGCCCCACGACAAGACCTGGGTTCTCCACATTATTCCAAAGGAGCTCATTTTCCTCCCACTTTGAGGATTTCTTCCCGTATCATTCCAGTGCTGGTCTCCAGTATGCCCATTCCCACTCTATCTTATACAGTTGGAAGCTGCCAGCATAGATACCACTAGATTGATCCAGAGCTTTCTGCCCAGGAAGCCGCCTGGAACATGCTGGGCACATTTGCAATGTTACCTCTTTTTTTTTTTTTTTATACAGTAATCCTGCTGATAATCTCTGTTTTCCAGTGAGGTTCAGAGAGGTTAAGTGACTGCCCTAAAGTCACACAGGCCAGATTGGAACCTGGTCTCCAGAGTCCTTACCCTTCTAGTCAACCTCCAAACATCTGCAAGGTGTAAATGCACGGTACCTTGGGGAGCTGGAGGCTGTGCACTCCCTTTACTGACATGGTTGTTGAAGTCATGGACAGAGGGCTTTTCCTACTGTCAGAAGAAAAGGGTGGCCACTCAGCGTCCTGGGGGCAGTTGGACACAACTGAACAAGGTACAAGCGATGCTTGGACAGTGGTTTGAAGTGCAGTTACGACAGGCTGATATGCTTTGGACCTGGTCCTGGATGCTGAGCCACATGGAAGCATTGGCCCTGAGGGTCCAAAACTAAGCGGTGTGCCTTTGGCAGCAGCAGCTTCTCTAGGAGCCTAACCCAGGCTGCTGACAGGAGGCCAAACTGGGCTAGGGAGGTAAAGAGGGAAACTGGCAGGGCAAAGGGACCCGAGGGACTGCAAGGCAAGGAAGAAATGCCTGAGGTGCTGAAAGGCAGCTCTCCCCTCCCTCGACGTGAGTTCTCATCTGCACAACCACAGGGCAGTTGGGGGTGGGGGGGGACTTAATGCCTCAAGCAGCACAGCAGGATGGCCACAGCTGGGGCTCCAGGGTGGACTGCCTGGATTCGAATTTAAATAATGGCTGTGTGACATGTGGCAGGAAGTAACCTCTCTGGATTGAGTTTCTACATCTGTAGGCTACCTGCTGGGAGGTGTGATCACAGCACCTGCCTCCAACTGTTACTACAGTGTTGAAGGAGTGGATAAAGCAGCACTTGAAGAGTGCCTGGCATGTGGGGTGCCAGCCACCCACTCTTATCACTGCCCAAGGAATAGTGACTCCGCCAGCCCCTTCTCATGACAGTGGCACTCTGCCCTGGGCAGGAGGGGCACACAGGGTTGCTACCAACTGCTTCCCAGCCAGGCTGGCAGCTCCAGTGGCAGGGCCTGGCACTTCAGGCTGTCATACCCTTCTCCGCAGACACAGCAGCAGCAGAGCCACAAGCCAGCTCGGGAGCAGATCTGGCTTCAGCTGAGCCTTGGATTCTCTCCGCCCTGCCTGGGGCCCTCAACTAAGATATTTAATCTCCATGTGCCCAGGTTTCCCCTCATGTGACAAAGGGAGAAGAAGAGCGCTGTTCCGAGGGTCGAGTTGAGCCCTGCTGTGCCATCTCTACAACCAGGCCTGGCTCACAGGCCACACTCCACAGCAGGGCTAATGGCAGCCCCCACACAGAGGCAGCCCAACAGGGTCAGATAACACACAAGGTCCTGAGTCCTCGCCAGCCCCACTTAGCACAGAGGTATGAAGAGTCCAAGAGGTGATGAGAGAAAAATTCTGAGGTCCTACATTAAATTAATAAGGGCAGGAAGATGGACCAGGGAGGACACAGGGAATGAATCAGTAAACAATGTGGGAGAGCGGGACTCTGACCCTGGTCTCTAAACACCAGAATCCACTTCAATCAACAGGAAAAGACCTTCCTCAACTATTAGCCTCAACCAATCCCTAAGTACCAAGCATTTGTGCTTAATGGACCACTCCCCAATGCCAGCCCACCCACCGCTGCCTTCAGCTTATCCCCGCTTTATCAATAGCCAACCAAAGCTCAGTGTACACAACCTGTGCCGCCCGGACCGCATTACCAGGACCCTCCCTCCGGGGTGAGGCTACAGCCTCTACCAGGCCAGCCTTGCTGCTCATGGCTGCACAGCTCTGCACCTGGACCTGGTCCCTCCTGTCTTCTGTCCTTCATTTCTGTAACAGCTCAGGAAGCTCTTTCACTTCAGAGAACTCCTGACCTCAGAATTTTATCTGCTCACACCTGTAGTCCCAGCAACTTGGGAGGCTGAGGCAGGAGATTGCAAGTTCAAGGCCAGCCACTCCAACTTAGCAAGACCCTGTCTCAGAAAAGTTAAAAAAAAAAAAAAGACTGGGGATGTCACTCGATTCTAGAGTACTTGCCTAGCATACACAAGGTCCTGGGGTCAATCCCCAGCATCTCTCTCTCTCACACACACACACACACACACACACACACACACGTTTCGGTTCCTCTGCAACCAGGTTCTACCTAAACTTCAATGAGCAGCCACAGCTGCTGCCAGCCCCTCAGCCTGGCACACCACCCCATGGCCTGCTCAACTGGGTGCAGATAGGGCCTCTTTCCAGACCATCCTGCTTCATACAAGGCTAGGTTGGAGTGTCTCACCCAGACCCCTCACCACTGCCCCTGACATGGGCCACAACCTGTCTTGATGACTCATCTGCTTTTATCCACCCACCCCAAACCCATCAGAGGCTGAGCCCGGAGTCCTTAACCCCTCTACAGGCCTAGCACAGTCCAGAGCTGAGGCCCCCAGTAAGCCAGGGAGCCTGTGGAGGAAGAAGGCTGGGGGCTACCCCTTCCCCTGTCCCCTCACCCCACACCAGCCTCCCGGGTAGTCAGGATCAGAAAAGAGGCAGGAGGGGGTCTATAAACAGTCACATTGTTGGCATAGTCCTGGGGACAAGCTCTCAGTAGTCTCACTGGCCCCCCAGCCTGGTGACCCCTGAGTAGGGCTAGAGAAATCAGAGGGTCTTTGGAGTTTCAGGAGTGGGGATGGAGATAACAGAGGTGGCCTAATGGTCCTGACACAACCCTGTAAGTAGCAGGGCAGGGCCCCCCACTCAATACTTGGAGAGGTTGCAGGGGAAGCTCTGCTCAGCATGGGGTGCTTCTGTCCCAGGAGCAGGAGAAGACAGGCTTCAGGGCTGGAGGAGGCCAGGAACTATCCTTGGAGAACCTGCAGGTGCTTAACATGACAGTGACGTCCAGATGATCAAGGGACTTCACCGGTGCCCCCTGGCTAGCTTTCTCCTGAGATGGCTACTCACTTCCTCCTAGGCAGGCTGACCCTCTCAAGGGCCGTCATAGCCTCAGGACACCTGGGATCTGTCCACATGAGCAGCTTCTCTTTGCCCCATGGCATGCGTCCTGTTCTCTCCAGTGCCTTGGACTGTTGGGCCACCAGGCCAAGCTCTTTGGACCACGATCTCTGAGCCAGGCTCCAGCTGGTCTGGCACCCTCTGCTCCTACACTGCTGGACAGGCCCTCTCCTTCAGTCGGCCAGAGGTGCCTTCATTCATGCAGTCATTAAAGGACGGTGTTCCTGCTGCTATCTGGAGACTTGGAAGTAAAAAAGAGCTCTTCTTGCCCCAAGATCACACCCTGACAGACCACACCGTCCCAACACACCAGCATGAAGTCTGCAGAAGGCACATGCCAGGGACACAGGAGGGCACACGTGCACTGCAACACCTCACACAGGTCCAACAGGACAGCTAGGCAGATAAGGCCACCTCTTGGGACACACCCACATCACCCTACCCGGTTAGATACGTGTGCATAACCAGGCGCACACTGGGCTGCCTGCCTGCTGGATGGCCAGGCCTGGTAGCCGAGGCTCGGCTATGAGTACGGGTCTTCGTGGCTGCACACGACGCCCGCGTCCTCTTCGTGCCCGCAGTTGTGCGTGCCCACCCCGGCGTGGGCGCACTCGAGGAGGTGGTGCTCGCTGCCCGCGCAGCGCACGTCGTCCAGCAGGATGGGTAGCGTGCGGCCCTCGCCGAACTCCGCACGCTTTGCTGCGCGCACGGCATGTGCGAAGCCCAGCTGGCGACACACAACCGCGGCGGCCTTGGTATCCCAGGCATCGTCGCACACGGTGCCCCAGCGTCTGCCCACAAACACCTCCACGCGTCCTCGGCCGGAGCTCAGTCCTGCGGGTCGCACCAGGCGCACCGCGCCGTTGGAGCGTGTAGGGTCCGCGGTGCTCGGCCGCCCCCGTCGCCGTCCTCCGCCCCTTCGGCCCCCTGGCCGCCGGGTGGGCCTGGCCGGCCGCGGGGTGGGAGTGCGTGGAGCGGCCGTGGGACGGGTCTTGTGGGGCGCCTTGGTGGGCCGTGGGGTGCTCTCTGGCGTTCGGATGAACTCTGAACAGAAGAAGGGCACGCGGTCAGAGGGTCCCCTAGCCCGACTCATCTCCCACCTGGTTGCCTCCAGGTGGGAAGGTGAACCTCAGGGAAAGATGTCCTCCGTCTGTCCCCCACTCAGAACCTGAAGATAGGGTGCTTCTGAGGGCACTAGGGGTGCTTTCTGAGTCACCCAGGCCCCATAGAGTGCTCGATGCTTCTCCAGCCATTCAGCACCAATCCCGGGAGCTCGCTGTTTTATGACCGTCTGCCGCTGGGTTCCCACATCCGGAGCCCTGCCCTCCTGGGGGGTACCCATGCTGTAACCTCTGGGCCTCGATGCAAGCAGTGCTGGGCTAGGATTCTAGGAGCAAGGGACCCTTGTTGCTTCCAGTCCTGGTTTAGGGTGGGGAAGCTGAAGCCGCAGAGGGGCATGGACTAAAGCAGTAGGTGGCCAGCAGGACAGGAACTGGGCCCACAAGGATCACAGCTGGGGATGGAGGGGTCAGAGCAGGAACAGCCACCCCGTCACAGGGCCTGGACACCATAGGTCTTTGGGGGACTGAGGTTGGTGATTCTCTTTGTCCTGAAGGACATGGGACACACGTTGGGCCCAGGATGGCCATGGGAATAAACTTCACTCTACATCAGATACTGTACTCTGTCTAGCCCTACCCCCTGCAGGGCCAGTGCCAGGCAGTGGGCACTGTCCCCTGTGACAGCCGTCAGAGGAGGGCTGAAACCCCGACTAACACAGTTACTACGGGGAGAATCCTGGGGCCACCAGGGCACATCCCGTTGATCCCTCCCCACCTTGGCCAGTTGCACTGTGAAATCCATGGGGTCGGGGAGTGCTGAGAAAGTGCTTCTTGGAACAAGGACAAGTGCAGGCCAGGCCCAAGCACCATGACATGAGCAAGGTGCCGCCCCCCCAGCACCAGCTCTGCTCCACGCACTCCTCTACTCCATCCAGACTCTCCTCAGGCCCAGCTTCTCTGCCCCCTGCCCCTCAGCTCTCCTTCCTTTTCTCTCCAGTTCAGGAACCGCTACCCCCACCCAGTCCCACACTGCCCTGGGCAGGTCCCCACAGGATCTGGAACACACATCTGTACTAAACGGCTTCTCTGTCCTAGCCAGGACAGGGCCTGGTCTGACTTCCTCCTGGTCTCAGCACCCAGCACAGAGTGGGCGACTGACGCAAGTGACAGAAACGTGACTGAACGTGTGGAGGAAGGCCTGCCACGCTCAAAGCCACCTGCTGCTGGGACCCCTGAGCTCTGCCCTCCTGCAGCCGCCTCTGCCCAGGCGCCCTGCCCTGCCTTCCTGCTCCCCACCTGGCCCCCTGCACTGGCACCCTGCTGGCAGCCCCTGCTAGTCCCTTGGGCTGCACAGTGGCTCTTGCAATTCTGAATTAGTTGCCAGCGGTTTCAAAGTGTAATCTGAGAAGGCAAGGCCACACCTACCTCTCTCTGTATCCCTCCACTGCCATGGGCAAAGCACATATCATGCGTGTGTGGCTGGATGGAAAGCGGAAGGTCTGGTAATGGGGGGTCTTTGTTTCTACCCAGCTGGGGCCCGGTGGTAGCCCCTCCAGCAAAATAGCCTTTCTCACAGCCCCAGGCCCCTCAAGCCACGGAGGATTGCTCATCCCACTGTCCCTCCTCACCAAGCAGGCAAAGGGAACCATCTTGGAAAGCCTAGCCGAGCACCCCACCCCCAGCCTTCCCTGCTCACACACAGGTGTCCTCTCTGTGTCCTCCTAGAGGACTCTGAGCATACTTGCCTGGCACAGCTGTTCCTCCCCTCGCTGTGCCCTTCCTGAGGCTGCAGCCCTTCGGACCACCTGCCCATAGCCTAGGGCCTGGTCTTAGGAGTTGTGGCCAGTCCAACAGACCCACTCTAAAGTTCCTTCCACTTTATCTGTGGAAGTATGCCAGGCAAGCTGCTAGGCAGAGGGACCAAGGAGGGGCTTCTAGGTCCCACTAAGGGCCCCCAGCATCTGACTTGAGGGTCTGCAGGGTGCAGGCTGCAGGAGCTTCCCTCCCCCACAGAGAACCATCCATGGGCACTTACTTTCTTTGGGCACAAAGGGGATGAGGCGGCTCCTCACCTTCACCTGGGTGGGATAGATCTGACACTTGCCGGGTGGCGCTCGTCTGCCAATAACACACAGGAGGTCATGAGGTCCCACCCTGGTAACTCGCCTTAAGCGTGTCCACCTGACACCAGCCCTTCTCATGGGTGGTGGCAGGGAGTGCAGGGACCATGCAGGTGTGGACAGGAATAGCAGTAAATGGTGGCCAGTTACTGAGTACCTACTGTGTGCCCTGCAGGACCCTGGCACTCTCTGTGCCCCCAGGATTCTAAGGGCCCAGCCTCAGGACACAGGCACCAAGGTAGCCCACTGGCGCCTGCTCAGTCTCTACCTGCAGAGCACTAGGTAGTGCCAGAGGCTCCCTCTCTCTGAGCCACTTCGGAGTCAGAGGTGGGCCCCACGCCTCATCCTCCACTGGTGGAATGCCAGTCTCTCTTCTCCCCACCCCGCCACTCTGGCACCTGTTATGGTGCCCCATTATTGCCTTCTACCCTGGCCCTCCAACCCCCAGACTTTGAGGATGGTCTCTGCGGCCTCTGGTGTCTGGATTTCTGGTGATGCCCAGCCTGGCCAAGGAACCTGGGAAAGGTCAAGGCTAAGGGGTAAAGCAGGGAGGAGGAGGGAAGCAAGCCTGAGTGGGAGCCCAGGGCCTGGGGCTGGAGAGAACAGCAAGAGAGCCGTGTGCCACGGTTGCCAGGGTATGAATGGGTCTCCTTTTACATCCTTCAGGGGCACAAGGAAGGAACGGAATTCCATTTTAATTAGTTTTTGGCTGTTGATCTGTGATTCTTTGAATGGTACCGGCCCTGTATTCTTTGAAGGGTACCGACCCCATTCCCAGAGTGCCCCACGTGGGCCCAGGACTTCAATAGGGTCTCGTCAGCACGGGGTGGGAAGCAGCCACGTGAGGGGCCTCCAGACAGGCTTGGCAGAAGAAGGGACACAGGCTTCTCCCCCAGAGCTGAGGAAATGCAACTGGCACACACGCTCTCTTCGCCTCTCTTCTGGAAGCTGGAGGAGCCGCAGGGCTTCCCTCCAGGTCATGTCCACACACTTCAGTCAGGCCCAGCTGGGCTTTTGTTCTTTGAGGAAATTATATTTTAAAATCTGTTACGCAAAAGGATGGGAGTAAGCCCAAAAATGCCACCGTTGTTATGTCTGGGCATGGTAAGGTGACGCAACCCCACCCCCTCCACTACTGGTTCTTCATTTTCCAAATGTTCAGTGTCGGACCCCTCTGGAGTCCGAGTGGCTGCAATGAAATACATTTAGCCAGCCCGGCGCGGACGGAAGTGCACACCTGTAATCTTAGAAACTAGGGAGGCTGGGGCAGGAGGATTCTGAGTTCAAGCCTGTCCTGGGTAACTTAGCAAAAATTAAAAAAAGCCTGGGAATATAGCCAAGTGGTAGAGACCCTGGGGTTCAATCCCCAGAACCAAACAACAACAGCCACAAAACATATATTCCAAGAGAGAAAAATGGAAGGGCAAGGGGTCAGGGAGGAAGGGAGGAGTCTACCATCTGGGCTCCTCCTAACCCTGAAGCCGGAGCTGGGGAAGCTGCTGGGTCTAGGCAGGTTCCCTCTCCCTCCACAGGGACAGTGAGCCAACAGAGAGAGGGTGTTGCAAAAACCGGCGGAGATGATGCCTTTAAGGCAACATGTGGCAGGAATTAGACACCCAATATATGTGATATTTCCTCAGAGAAGCATTCTTCTTAAAAAAAAAAATGGAAATAACCTCAATTCCAAGGAATTGGTAAGACAGTTATGGCTCAGTGACTCAGCAGAAAATGACCAGCCATTAAAAACCATCCTTTTGAGGTTGATGTTGCAACGTGGAAACGCTTACACAGAGTAGGGAACAAACGAGCGAAGAAGAATATAAAGTTTGCATGTGATCCAAGTGCGGGGACATAAATCCTGGCACCACAAGATGGATGTGACCTCAGGGAGATGAGAACACAGGGATCAGAGGAGGATTGCTATGTTTTCCTTGATTTAAAAAAAAAAAAAGTTATGTCATTAAATAATATATTTGTGAGATGATGTCACAGACCAGAGACCAGAAGCTAAGGAGACAAGATGACTAGATGTAATTTGGGATCTTGGACTAGAAAAGGGACACAAGAGAACAACTGGAAAAATCCCTTAAAAAGCCGACAGAGTTTAACTAGTGGTGATGTGCCAAGGTCAGTTCACTAACGGTTACAGGTTCACGTTCAAAGACCACCTAAGAGGTAGTGGGGTGCACTGCACCCAAGGTATGCAGGAAACTCTGCCACCTCCTTGTAGCTCTAAAAGGACTCCAAATTTTAAAAAGTATTGTTTAGGTGCACCAGGTGTTTCGGGACTTTCCCATACCAGTAGGTCTCAGAGTTTGGGGTAATTAAACACATCAGGGTTCCCCCAGGGCCTGCCAAACACCCACAGATTCTTGGAGTGCATCCTTGGGCTTGGTGGGGAAGGGAGTGAGCATGCGTGGTGTCACCCCAGGTATTGGATACAAGTACAGACAGCAGGGAGCAGGGGAGAAGCAGCATGGGTGAGGCACTGGCTTCAGTTCTCAGCACCGCATATAAAAAAGAAACTAAAAGTCGACAACTAAAAATAAAACTTAAAAAAAAATGCCACAGTCTTTGCTCTGTGCCATTCCTGGGGCCTGAGCTGATTTGTTGGGGTGAAAGGACACATCTATTCCAGGAGATGTGGACTGGATCCAGGAGATGTGGATCAGACAGACAGGTGGGGCACAGTCCTACAGCTGGGAGCTCCAAGTCTGGGTGATAAGAACTCAGAAAGATTAGACAGGCCTGGAGGGGCAAGTAGGTTGGGGAGGACGCCTGGAGGCAGTGAGATCCAAGGCCCTGTGGTCAGCACAATGAAGCTTAGAGGTTAGGGCAGGACTCTCAAGCCAGTCACCTGGACCCAGCTGCAGTTCTTGCCCCTCTGGGACTCTGGCACATGACTTTATATCTTTATACTCATTTCTGCCCCATAAAATGGGCAGCTGAAGCCAGGTGTGGTGGCCCACGCCTGTAATCTCAGCAACTTGGGAGGCTGAGGCAGGAGGATTGCAAGTTAGCAGGCCATCAATTTAGTGAGACCCTGTCTCAAAATTAAAATAGAAATTTAAAAAAGCTCAATGGTAGAACATCCCTGGTTTCAATCCCCAGTATCACAGCGGGCGGGGGGAAGCAGTGGAGAATCATATCTAGAACTGAAGCCCATAGAGAGAGAGTTGGAATGGGATGGTCAGGGAGGGTGCTTGGAGAGCCCCAGCAAGTTCTAGCCAGTAGCTCCAGGAGAAAGGCCAGGGTCAGATGGGGACAGGAGGTCAGGGGAGGCATCTCAGAGGCAAGCAGGAGTTTGGAGAATGTGGGAGATGGAGCAACCTAGGGAACAAGGAACGAGGGACATGCTAGACAGAAGGAAAGACACAGGAGAGGTCAGGCAAGGTCGCTACACTCACAGGCCCCAAACCTCATCTCCCACTCCCCACGACCTGAAGAGAGCCGCACTCTGGCGGACAGACCTTTGAATCCCGGATCTGCACCTCCCGGTGGTGGGAACTTGATTCATCAGGTCTCTCTGGGAATCAGTCTTTTCATCTGAAAGATGGGGATATGAATTCTCCCCACGTTGGGAGCTGGGGAAAGTCAGAGGAGTGAGACGGTAGGTGCTCGGTCTGCACCTTGCAGGGACTCACCGGGAAGGGTCGATGACCTTGTAGATGACCCCACGTGCAGCCATGGCACTTGGCACGCCCGTGGACATGAAGTACAGCTCCCCTTTGGAAAGAAGAAGATGGCAGGTGAGTGGACAGCTAGAGTAATGTGGGCCAGCCCCACCCACCTCCACAGCCCTCAGGTTGGAGACTGACCCCAGCCTCAGCAGACCTCGAGGGGAGCACTCCAGGGCAGCCTCTTTCTTGGTCCAGCCCCCAGAACTGGAAACTGAGGCTGGGAGAGGTGTCCAGATGTGGCCTTGGGCCTCTGCAGCACTGTCCCTGAGCGATCAGTCACCCTGCCTGTCCCCACTCCCCGCTCAGATCTCTGCTCCTGCTCCTTCCTGGTGGCTTGTCCCCCCACCCCCAGTCCTGGCCGGATTGAAGCCTAGCACCACACATCTCTGGGCATAGATAAGACCCTGGAACAGCTCCCTACACGATGGCCTCCCAGGTGACCTGCGGGCACATGTGGCTCCCCAAGCCTCAGTTTCCCCATCTTTAAAATGGACAAGTTCACAGGGCTGCTATGGAGAGCAGAGAGCAATAACTCAGTAGCTGTTACTGTTGTCACCTGGAGAGATCTGGGAGCAGGCACCTCCCCGGCAGGGCAGAAAGCACTGGGTCAGAAATCTAGTGTGAGCCCCTGGGGCCACCCGGAAGCCCTCTGTCTAGGAACTCTGTGATGGCCCACCCCTATCTTCCCCTCCAGCTCTCAGGTACAGTGAAAATGTACAGATCTGAATTCTGAGCACCACGGAGCTCACTCTCAGGTGACATTAGTCTTCCTGTTCCCTGACCATCCTACCCTAATCCCTGCAGCCAGGCCCTCTGGGGCCCAGGAAATGGGCTTCATTATTGCCATCTTGCAAATGAGGAAACAGGCTCAGCAAGGTCGAAGTCACACATGTAGTGAACGGTTAAGCCAGACCCAGAGTGCAGCAAAGTCTGCTGTCCCAACTCCACACCAATGTAGGATCCATGGTGACTAGGAAACCTGACGCAAGCCCCCTATGGCCCAATGTGATAATTCAGTCGCACTAAGACCTCTGTCCTTGTAAGAGCATAGCAGAGAGCTCCTCCAGGCCTGGGAGTGGGGTGCATCCCCAAGGAGAGGCTGAGACAGAGAAAATCATGTCACAGGAGACAGGGGCAGTCAGGGAGGGTGCATGGGGGCAGGGTCAGCAAGCAAGGGCAGGCAACCCTGGGGATTCTGCAAAGGGGGAGACCCTTGAGGGGTAATTTGTGTAAGGGGTGGACCCAGCTGTGACAGGAGCAATGGCCCACCAGGGAAGTGGGGATAAGGGGCATAGGTCTACATGGGGAGGATGCCACCTGCAGGAATACAGTTTCCCTGGCAAGATGTCCCTTCAGGAGTCCATAAGGGAAGCCACAGGTTTGTAGTGTCATCTCAGGCCATCCACCTCCCTCTGGCCTCTCTCTGGACCGAGACTCTGGGGGCAGCCCCTGTCCCTCTATCTGTGCAGCCCTCACATTGACACTCCAGCTCCTTGTAGGTCAAGGCTCCCTGCACATCCCTAGCCTGAATGCCCTTCCCCTGTGTCTTCGTCTGGCTGACCAACCTAAGGCCCTGCTCTGCCCACAGTGCCCGCCCTCGTTACTGGGTGTGAAGAGTCAGTCTCATTCCCCGTTAGTAAAGTGACAGGGTTAGACCAGGCAGACTCCAGGGCTGTGAGCAGGTTCTTGGACCACGTGCACACACAGGGACCCTTCTCATGCTGCCAGGCCCTCTGAGAGCCACACTGCCCTCTTGATCTCTGTGGTGTGGACTGTCCCTGGCAGATACTGGGCCAGCAGGCATCCTCCTTTGTAATTTTCAAGTGTCAGGAGAACCAGAAAGGGAGGAGAAGAGCCAGGAGCTCTGCTAATGTCACACTCTAGTAGTGGGAGAGACTGGCTGACACTGGACCTGGAGCTGGCCCTGGGCTCCTGGCTCGCGGGTGCCTCCTCCTGGTTTTCTATCTCAGCGCCACTCAGAGGGCTGAGGAAGGGTCCCAGGGGACTACACCTTCCTCCAGGCCCTGCATCTTTGGGGGAGAGGGAGGTGGGGAGGGAGGCTCCCCTGCTTCTGAAATACGTTAACCCCCTACTGACCAAAAGAAAGGGCTTTCAGGGGCCCAGGGGCCTCTCAGGGGCTGGAGCTGCCCTTTTGGAAATTCAGATGTGATGGGGGAGGTTGGTTCAACAAAGGTTTCCCAGACTCCCTGGGGGCTCTGGCACTGGGCCTTGCAGGGACACACCTCCAAAGCACCCCCCACCAACTGCGTTGCCTAGAAACCCCTACAAAGCATCCACCAGGGCCTGCTGAGGGCCCCTGGCCTTTTGTTGTGGCATAGTCAAGGGGTCCAAGGACAAAGGCAGGAGACTGGAGCAGGATCCAGTCTCCAAGGCCCTTCTTCTTCCCCTCCCCCTCTGTCCCTGCTTTGAAAACACAAGTTCCTCAATGTGGGACCAGCTAACAGGCAGGAGGGCTGCCGTCTGTCCACCCACTGTGAAATTCCAGTGTGGCTTCACTGAATGGTCCAAGTGCATTTGCCATGAAGAACCAAGAGCCCTGCAGTTCTCTGGGGAGACACTCTCCCTCTGCCCTCCAGATCCTGCCTGCAGACCCAACCCCTGTTAGCACTGGCCTCCCCGCAGCCCTGCACTGGATGGGAACCGGGAAGAGGGACCATTTCTCCCTTTTTCCAGATGAGAAAGTGAATATGCCCTAGGAACTGAACGCCTCCCTCCCCAGCACGCAGGTCATTTAAGGCTGAGACCCGACCACTCACAATATAGCCAGGAGCCCTGGGAGGGGGAAACCAGTTCCAGGCCCAGTGAGTCTGGACCAGGGGGAGGTCCACGAAGGCTCACCCGCCTCATCCTCTGCAAAGGAGATGATGTGTGGGTAGTAGTTGTTGATGAGGCCTGGGAATGCGCAGGTCTGGCCACGGCCCATGCAAATCTCACTGTACCGCCACTGGCCTGTCCCTGGGTTTTCTCGGAGGGACATCAGACGCCTAGAGAGGAAGATGAGGTCTGAGGTCATGGCTGGTATGGTGTACGGGGAACACACCATCTATTCATCAACTCCTCCACCCATCCAATCATCTATCCATCCACCCATCTGTCCTCCTGTCTGCTCATCCATGCAACCAGGACCATTGTAATTGGCAGGATCCAGTGCAAAATGCATGACGGGTCTCTTGTTCAAAAATTATTAAAAATTTCAGGAGAGTGATGAGAGAGCAGTAAGCGAAGTGTGGGCCCTTCTGTGCAGGGCCCTGCAGCCGCACAGGTTGTGTGTCTGTGAAGTGGGCTAGGTGTGATCTTCACTGAGCATCTGCCAGAGGAACCCCGGATGAACAAGACCAGCTTGGTTCCTGCCCGTCAGTTCAGTGCAGTCCCTGGCCAGGTGAAGGCACAGTGTCTCTGAGAGCTGACGTCCAACACAGCTGACCCAAGGTGTATGCATCTTTTGGCACTGCCTGTACTTCAGACATCAGGCGGTTGGCCATCTTGGGAACATGCTCATCTTGTGCCGACTCCCTCTTCTGCTTCTCCAGCACCTACGCATACTTCCAGCCCCTGCTCCGACATTGCCTCCTCTGTGAAGCCCTCCCTGACTGCACTGCTCTGGACTCCCAGCACTGGGCACAGGCTCTCTGAGGTTGCAATGTCTCAGACCAAGTGTGGGTGTGTCCCTGGCTTGGATGCAAGATGCTCTTCATCTCAGTTGCCCTGACCCTGGCGTAATGCCTGACCCAGCAAAGGGGCTTGGGAATGTGGGCAAAATTAATTGAATGTCCGAGACCAGGAGACTTGGGAGAGAAAGAACTGGTGGCAAAAATAAAAGCTCCATCTAGGAAGCTTTTTCTAGGTGGAAAGCTGGGTGGCCAAGGAAGGGAGTCCCCAAGAACTGGGAGAATGATCCAGTATCCAGGGGCACAGGGCTGGGTACTTTCTCAGCTCCCGACTGAGCCTAAGTCAACAGCCTTCCAGAGGCAAGAAGTCCCCTGCCAGCCTTGGGCTCTGAATCTCCTCCCCGGGCACCTACTCGGCTGTTCTCCCCAGAATGGGAATTAGGGGCATCGTGTGTCTGTGATTTTGAACTAACTTCCCAGTGCTGTGTATGTCCTAGTAGATTCTGTCCTGGGGACCCCCTGAGATGGTGGGCACTACTATCAACTGCTTTTTGTAAGTGAGAAAACTGAAGCACAAAGAGGTAAAGTAAATGGCTCAAGGTTGACTCCAGTGAGCAGAAGGATCCGGACTAGGCATCTCAGGTGCAATTTTAAGCCTCAGCTTAAAATGTATGTCATCCTGGTCCTCTTAAAATGTATGTCATCCTGGTCCTCTCTGACTCTCAGTTTTCTCCTCTGTACAATGGGACAACAAGGTGGTCGTAAGTATCCAAGCTCCACAGAGGACAGAGTCTGGTTCACAGCAGGCCTAGGAGGTGTACTCTCTCCTCTTCTAAAATGCACCTGGATATGACTCATGCCCTGTCCCCCCGCCACCCACCCACACACCTGTTAAGTCTCAGTGATGGGAATAGAGGAGGGAGGCTCCACGGGCCACAATGGTCAGGCTTGGATAGCAGCCTTAGCTCCCCCCTCCTCAGCAGGGTCACTTTGGATGGGCCACTGCCCTCTGTGGCTTCAGTTTCCCAACCTGTGCAAGGGGCTTGGGACCAATGCTCTCTGCAGGCCTGGCTGGGGTGGGCTGGGTAAGGCTCTAGGCGCTCCCATTCTGTGCAGTGATGGGTCCTGTCTTCCCCAGGAGGAAGGTGGCCCTGGGGATAGAGGGCTTGCTGGTGTTCTGTCCCTGACTATCAGAAGGACTTGTAGCTCAAAGCACAGGAGTTTCAGGAGAGAGGGAAAGACCAGGTCCCGGCCCTTAAGCCCATGGTCTGCCAAGCCATGACCTGGGCCTTCTGGCTGGCTCCAGTCCCTGTCAGGAGAGCAGGAGCAGATTTCCTAAGGGGTGACTCTCAACTTCCCCCTGAGGAAGAGACCCGTTGGCCCACACCCAGAGGAGGCTCCTGTCAGTGTGCGTGTGCACCTGTGTACACACTCACACACACCACACACACACTTCATCACAGTCCAGGGGGCAGAGGCCCTAACCACAGGTACTCAGGGCTGTGGGCCACCTACCCGCTCATGAAATCCCCGAAAATGTAGAGGCCATTCAGGTTGGGGTACTCGCAGCCCCGGTACACATAGCCCCCTGTGACCGACTTGCCCATCTTGTGCGGGTAGGCAAAGATCGGTAGCACATCATCTGCAGAAGGGGAAAGAGCCCGGGGTGAACATGTGGCAGCCTGTTCAACTGCCAGGTCTGTCCCCAGCCGGAGACCTGTGAAAAGGGGACTGGGGACAAAGGTCAGCAAGAGATAGGGGTCACGAGGTCAGCCAGAAGGCCCCTGATGGCAGGTGGGAAGGAGGGAGGTGCTCATGGGGACTGCCTGGGGGCGGGGAGATTTGCAGGGGCCCAGGGTCAGGGGGAAAGCAAGAGCAAAGGAGCGCCCGAGGGAGGGCACGGGAGGTTCCAGTGGGGACAGGAGGTCTCCTTACACAATTCGCAGAGGATGGGGTGCGGGGACCGGTCCAAAATGAAGAGGTGCCTGGGAAGGGTCCTGGGTGCAGCCCTGCGGGAGCCCCAGTCTTGGGCAGCCGAGGGGAGGGTTGGGCGGATCGGGTTCGGGGTCCTGGGTGCGGGCTCACCCAGGGAGGCGTTGGCGCACAGCTTAGCACTCGAAGCCCTCACTGGCGCGCCAGCCATAGTTGCGGCCGCTCCACCAGGTCCACCTCCTCGAACTTGTTCTGGCCCACGTCACCGCAGAACAGGCGCCCGCGGCCCGCGCCCGTCCCCGGGTCGCCGCGGTCGAAGGAGCAGCGCCACATGTTGCGCACGCCCAGGGCGTAGACCTCTGGCAGCGCGGCCGGGTCGCCCACAAACGGGTTGTCGGGCGGGATGCGGTAGAGCGGGCCGCGCTCGTTGCGGTTCACGTCGATGCGCAGCACCTTGCCCAGCAGCGCCGACCTACGGACAGGCGGGAGGCGGGGGTGTCAGCGCGCACCATCCCCAGGACAGGGAGCGAAGGGGCCGGGTGCAGGGTGAGCCCCAGCTATGCGGCAGAGACCTTGGTGCGGTGCTCCTCAGCTACTGGCAGCTGGACAACCTGGTGCACCCTTTCAGCTGGGTGTCAAGCCCTGTCCAGAGCATTGGACCTAAAGTCATCTATTGTCCCACTTCATGGCCATAAGGAAACTTTTAGGTTGAGTACTGTTATGATCTAGTTCTACAGACGGCAGCTAAGCTCAAAAAAAGTCAGATAAAGTGCCCCCTGCCACCCGGATAATCAATGGTAGGGCAGAGATCCAGCCCAGATGGCTGGCCCAGAACCCCAAGCCCTTTTCCAGACCCTCTATGGAAGCCCACCTCCGTAGTGACAGAGGGTTCTGCTCTGCCCTTCTGTTTACAGGGTTGTGCTAGCCAGTGAGGATTACACTAGAAAGTGACTCATATTTAGTTTTTTTCCAGGACCCAGCCCAGTGATCCCACCTAATAGGTGACATCAAGTGTTGAGTCAGTGATCAAAGTCATATGTGTCAAGCAGAAAGCGTAGGGAGCGCTGGGAGAAGGTGGGAGCTGCTGGGAGCAGCTCTAACCTCTGTGCAGCTCTGCTGGGGGCGGGGGGTGGGGGAGTAGCTTTAGTTCCACTGATCACATGACAAAAATCACATGGAAAAATCTGTGCTGTGCTTGGAGATGGTGTGGAGGGCAGCAGGCCTCTCACCTGGTTTCTGATCTCCCCTCTCAGTGTTGGTGGACTCCCTCCCTCCAGGCTGCCTTTCAAGGCAGGGCTGGTGTCCTTTGCCCAGTTGACAGAACTGTGTGTACCGTCATTCCCACAAGAATTAGCACCCAAGTGTTCCTCCATCAGTAGAGACACCTCACAGGTGTCTTGCTAATGGTAACAAAACACGCCCCCAGCGATGCCAGGGTCCCCACCACAGGCCTCCCAGCTTCCCCAGCAGCTCCTTCCACGGGCCCTGGGCTGCTCACACCCTGAGCCACAACAGGCATGATATCATGCCTCAGGATGCGAGTGTGCAAAAACCACATAGCAGCAAAAGAATGTTTTTAAGTCCCATCCAATTATCCACAAATCCTTAATTTCTATTTTCTCAACTTCATCTCTGAACACATTGCAAACTGATAAAGCTCGGATGATTCTTACAGTGTCACATGTGAAAGCCTAAGTCACAAATTGTGAGCACTTTAATTACAGTAATCAATATCACCCTTTCTATTTTGACTTCCTGGGCTAAGGGAGGTTTTGTCATTTTGGCTAAGGAAATGGAAGAGGCAGGCCGGAGATTCCTCAATATCCTCGTTTACATGCACAAGGATGTACACTCGCATGTGTGCATGCATAAAGAGGCACAAGGGTAGGCCATTTGCTCAAGCCAGCAGGTGGGTAAATGAGGCCGAGATTATACTTCCGAATTTGGGTCTTTGTGAGTGACCCTGGGGCAGAAAACCCACCTGTCCATAAAGACCCTGCTCTGGCCTGCTTCCCCTCCCTGATCCATCTGGGGAGCACCCCACACCTCCCTCCAGCAGGGCTCTGTTCAGGAGTGGGCTGACCTTCCCAGAGGGTCACTGATGTCACTTACCAGGCACCTGTGAGAAACAGGCTCTGGGCAATTGTAAGCTGAGGAGCCTCCCATGGAGATGATTATCATTCCCCTGTAATTGATGGGAACCAGTGACTGCCTGGGATCCCCAGCTAGCTGCAGGCTGAGCTGGTTCCCAGACCCTTCCCTACTAAGAGAAGCTGCTTGGCTAAGAAAGTCACTTCTGGCTCCAAAAGAGTGCCAGAAGCCCCGGAGTGCCCCCCAAGGTACCAGACAACTAGAAGCCGAACATACTTGTTTTGGGCATTTCCAAACTTTCCGAAGGGGTCTCCAGCCATCCCACCATCTCCGGTAAAGATGTACAGGTACCCATCGTCCCCAAAGAGCAGCTTACCCCCATTGTGGTTGGCAGCTGGTTCTTCAATCTCCAGGATTATTCTAAAGGAAGATAAATCCCCAACAATGAAAACTCAGCCTTCAACACATAAACAAACAAACAAACAGAAAACAAGATCACAACAATGAACCCTCCTCTCTGTTGGATGTCATTTCACAATGGAGAATAGAATGTTGTTGTTGTTGTTTTCTGATACTGGGGATTAAACTCAGGGGTGCTCTGCCACTAAGCCACATCCCAGTCCTTTTATTTTATTTTATTTTTATTTTTATTTTGAGACAGAGTCTTGCCGGCTGTTCCTGAATTTTTGATCTTTCTACCTCAGTCTCCTAAATCACTGTGATTACAGGTGAGTGCCACATGCCCAGCTGAAAAAGACTTTTTATATCCTTTGTAACAAGTGATTTTCACAAGGACCTGGTAAGTAGGTTGAGCTGGGATAATTTACTCCACATGTCAAGGAGGACCTGGAGGCTCGGAGAGGTTGAGCAACTGGCCCAAAGTCTCACAGCCCGTAGGTAGCAGAGCTGGGACTAGAACTCAAATTTGAGTTCTGGCTCAGTGTTTTGTTTTTTTTTTCCTACTGCTCTCTATGCTAGCATCTGCCCTACTATAATTATGTGAAACTGTGCACCTGACCACTGGTTCAACTAGTTTCTGCATTGTCCTAGCTTCCCACAGCAGCTAGTCAGGCCACGCACACTCTACACATATCCAATTTGTTAGCTACCAGAACTTCTAAGACCTTGGCAGGATGCTTGGGCTCCACACCCTGCCTTGGGGACCTCCTGATTGCCAATGCAGGGAACTTCCCACTATGGCCCAGCCAGCCAGCTTCAGGTCAGGGTCTGCCACTGGGGAGCAGAAGGCAGGAGGGAGAAGCCAGGTCTCTGACCTCTGGCTCCACCTCCAAAAACAGCAGGTGCAGAGCCAGCGACAGTGGTGGCTAACACAGACCGAGGGCAGACACACCTGCACAAACACCTTCTTCCCTTTGTTCCTCCCTTCCCAGAGTGGCAGTAGCTTGTTATAGCCACTAATCTCAGGAAACTGATCCTTCCTCTGGTCCTCTTCCAGCCCTCTCAATGCCTGGGTAGCCAATTCTCTGCCAGGTGTGGTGGTGCACACCTGTAATCCCAGATACTCAGGAGGCTGAGGCAGGAGGATCACGAGTTCAAGGCCAGCCCGGCAACTTAGGGAGACCCTGTCTCAAAATAAAAAGGACTGAGGTGAAACTCACTGGTAGAGCTCTCGTCTAACAGGTATGAGGCCCCGAGTTCAATCCCCAGGACTGAAAAAATTATCCTCCAGTTGAGCCGTAATCCCAGTGGCTTGGGAGGCTGAGTCAGGAGGATCACGAGTTCAAAGCCAGCCTCAGCAATGGCAAGGTGCTGAGCAACTCAGTAAGACCCTGTCTCTAAATAAAGTACAAAAAAAGGGCTGGGGATATGACTTAGTGGTTGAGTGCCCCTGAGTTCAATCCCTGGTATCCAAATAATTATCATCATCATCATCATCATCCTCCTCCTCCTCCTCCTCCAATTGAAATAAACTTAAGATATTCTAACTCTCCAGGATTGGCTACTCACTCGCTAAACTCTCATTAATAACAGATAAGAAAAACCAGGATACAGAAAGGTGAAGTCACTTGGACCCTGGATTTGAGTCCTTCAGAGCCAGGGCTGGAAGCCTTTGCACTGTGATACCAATGCACAGCAGGAGATGAGCAATACAGGACCCCAGCACCAGGGCCTCCTGCGGAGCACAGCTCAGACTGCGGGATCCCAGCCCCAGATAAAGAGACTGACAGCTGCGGGCACAGAGGCACACACCTGTAATCTTAGTGATTTTGGAGGCTGAGGCAGGAGGATTGTAAATTCAAAGCCAGCCTCAGCAATGATGATGTGCTAAGCAACTAAAATAAAATACAAAATAGGGCTGGGGATGTGGCTCAGTGGTCAAGGGCCCCTGAGTTCAATCTCCAGTATCCCCTAAAATAAATAAATGAAGAGACTGCCAGTCAGCTTGGGCAAAGACGACTGCTTTTCCCTGGCCTGCCTTCGGCCAGCCGGCCATGCCTATGTCCCCCTCTAAATGAATTCAGGCTTGGACAAATGATGTCTCCAGAAGACCCTTAATGAACCCTCACTCTTAAGTATGTTCCTCTGTATATTCTGTGCTCAATTTAAGTTTTATCAGGAACCATTTTTTTAAGTCACTGTTGAAGGTACTTTCATTCTGCACTTCCATCTTCCCTTTATCAGGTTCATATGATAAATAATCTTTCATGGAGAAGTAGTTGCATAGGTTCGTATAAGATTATGAGCATCATGTTTTCTCTTTTTGCTCCAGCTGCCAGGAAGCTCATAGTTAAAATTAATGCTGGAGCCAGGCATGACGGTTACATTCATAATCTCAGCTGCTCTAGAGACTGAGGCAGGAGGATCATAAGTTTGAGGCCAGCCTCAGTAACTTAGTGAGGCCCTAAGCAATGTAGCAAGACCCTATCTCAAAATAAAAAATAAAAAAAAAAATTAAAGAAAAGGGAGGAGGGCTGGGGATGTGGTTCAGTGGTTAAGTGCCTCTAGGTTTAATCTCTAGTACCAAAAACAAACACAAAAACAAAATCAGTGCTGTATGGCAAGAGCCCCATTAGCTCACCAAGACAGCTGTCTGGTGGTCACTCGTCCTTTCTCTATGTTCAGTGTCAAGATGTTACAGTTTGATCAAATATACAAGGTGATGTTACTTGCCTGTTTGCCCTCTGACCCAGGGCTGACCCTCCCCTTCCCTGTGGCTGCAAACTACACTTCCCACATTCCTTTGCTGGCTGAAATGGTTCAGCCAATGGGCAGTATTTCCCGAGACTGGAGTGGGGAGGACACCCCTCTCTGTTTCAGGTGGGGTCCTGGCAGTAGCTGCACCTCCTTTGTGGGTCTAGTTGATCTGCCCAGGCCCAACATGGTGCCAGCTGTCACTGGGTGGCCCCAGCTCCAGGGCTCCTGGGCTCCCGGAAGCCCCCCTTCCCACTTTGACCAGCTCTAGGGGTGGAGGCAGCTCCTCCACTTGCAGCTCAGAGTGGCCTCCCTTCCTGCGGTTGCCCTTTCATTGTCCTAACCCCTGTGCAACTATTTTCCAATATCAAATTCTACCTGTTGGGTTTCTGATACGGGGGCTATTTCCCCATCATACCCAGGCTGGCAAGTGAGCCCCCTGGGCAGGCCAGCTCAACCCAATTTGACGACAGCTGGAGCATATATAATGCACAGGGAGCCGTCTGTGTAGGCCTTGAGGACCTGGGGGTGGGAATGGGTGGGAGCTGGAGGAAGGAAGTTTCCTGGAGCAGAGGGTGCCCTGGGGGGACACGGAGGCCAGAGCAGGGTTAATGCTGAAATGCTTCCTAGAAGTGTGACCTGAAAGGTTCTTTGAGCCTCCACTTCCTCATCTGAAAAATGGGACCAACAACAGAACCACATGAAAGCAACCATCTCGAGTTGGAGAGTTGGGGGAGAGATGATCTGCCTTGGAGGCCAGATGGAGGGGTCAGGAAATGGTTCCATTGAACGTCTGGTTTCCAGAAGCAGCCCTCCCCAGGCCCCAGGGCATGTACCTCAGTGCCCCACCAGGGGATTTGAACTTGCTGGGGTTTAAATGTGCAGGTCTTTAGTAACCGCCTGGTGAGGCGCTCACACCAGGGCACGTGCGCACGCCCCCACATGGCAGCCCGGCTCCCACCCTTGGTGGCCCCGGGGAAACACCTCTCGGAGCCGTGGTCCACGGCGTTCTCATCATCCTCGGAGACCCTGAACTCGCTGATGCGGATCCACTCGTGGAAGTCGACCCCCACGGAGTAGTAGACGTAGAGCTTGCGGTTGCGCCGGGAGTCAGGGTGGAAGGCGATGCCCAGGAAGCCCCGCTCGTCGCCCTCCCAGGGCGAGGTGAGCACGGCGCGGCTGATGTTCAGGAAGGGCTTCTCCAGGCGCGAGCGGTCGGCCAGGTAGGCCCACACCAGCCCCACCTGCTCGGCCACGAAGAAGCGGTGGGTGCCGTCCCGGGCATGGACCATGGCCACCGGGTTGCGCAGCCCGTTGGCCACCTCCTCCAGGCACGGCTGCAGGCAGCCCTTGGCATCCGCCGCCACTCGGCCCAGGTTCAAGTTGAGGTTCTCGTTGACCAGTAGGCGTGGGAAGCAGTAGTCCGTGTCATCCAGGGACAGGTAGCGGCAGAACTTGGCTCGGTTCCCTTCCAGGGCCCAGAGCTCACGGTCGGGCGAGAGGTGGCGGAAGAGGCCCCGGCACGTCTGCCACATGTCCAGGCAGTAGTCCTCGCAGAGCCCCGGCACTGTCCGCAGGGGCGTGGAGGGGTCCTCGGCATCATAGAGGTGGGCTGCATAGGGCGAGCATTCCTGCAGAGACAGGCAGGGCTCAGGGGTGCTGTGTGGGGACACCAGTCAGCTGTGTGCCCCTGGGCAGAGCCTCAGTCTGCAGACCCACAAAGGGTGGACAAGGCCCTCTATTACCACCTGTAACCTCAACTCCAGCAGCAACCTGGCCTCATTTCCCTTCCCCTGTGCTCTTGTCCCTGTGCCTTGGTGTGCCTGCTAGAACAAATCCTGAAACTGTCCCTTCTGCTACTACCTGCTGCCACACAGAGGCTGCTGGGGGCACCGCTGGGTTGCAGCACTTCCAAGCCGAGTCTTCACATCCTGCACCCGCCCCTAGATCTAGACGATAACCCCCTCCCTTTGTGACCCTGCTCAAGGGCCACCTCCTCAGATCTCTGATCACCCAGTCCACCCCCACCCCATTTCTCCCTGGCCTTTGACCTTGCTTTAAATCAAACAAAAATCAGAGATGCAGGTTTGAGGCCAACCTGAGCAACTCAGACCCTGTCTCAAGATCAAAACCAAAAAGGGCTGGTGATATAGCTCAGTGGTAGAGCCCCCCGGGTTCCATCCCCAGCATCTCAAACAAAAGGAACATGACCTGAGATTATAATAAAAATTAATTGGTTCCTTGTTTATTGCCTGTCTTCTTCTTCAGAACACAGGTTCTGGATGGTTACTATTGTACCCCAGAACTTGATAGCGTCCAGCACATAGTGGGCCCTAGGAAATACCTTACCCACCAGCCCTCTGTTGACCTTGATTCACCAGAGACAGGCCACATGCTCCTACATATCTGTCCACTGAATCTTCCTGAGATCTCAAGAGGGAGTTGCTACTGGGGAAACTGAGGCTGAAGGCCACTTGTCATTCAGCACCACACTTGGGCTAGCAACACAGACCATATTAAATGTGATCTCAGGTGGGCTCTGCTCTCTCCAGCACGGTGGTGACTGGCATGGGCAATAAGCAAGTGTGTTGATGAGGCCAGTGCCCACCCCCCCACACCTGGTCCCTCCCTCCTGCCCAGGCACCTCATTCTCAGCTCCTTGATGAGGCCCTGGAGCTGTCCCCACTGCAGCAGTGGCAGAGCAGCTTTCTATGTGATGAATGAATCCCAAACCCTTGGGCCCCTCGGCAGGCCTTTGGCCTCACAGGTCCTCTTCCCAGCTCTGCCCAGAGCAGAATCCAGAGCCTCATGCCCCCCCCCAGTGCTTCCCCACCAGCGAGACGCGTCAGACCTCATCAGGGCCCACGTGGGCACCACTTGAAATGCAGGGCAGTGAATGCCACGGGACAAGCCTCTGGCCACCTCCCTACATGAACAGTCCCAAAGTGCAGAGTTCAGCTGCTCCGAGGTGGCTCCCAATCACATTTGCCAGCATCCTTGCCTGTCTCTGACACTGCTACGCCATCTCCTGCTTCCTGGGTCCCCTAACCCTACTAAGACAAAGGGCGCAGAACTGTGGCTTGGCTCTGCTCTCTGGGAACCCTGGCCAGCGCAGCAAACCTGAGCAGCCTCTTCCCTGCGCCACACCTCCAGTGCCCACCCTGCCCCCAACCCAAGAGCCACACGGGGCTAGCCTGGCTCTCCCTGATCTGGCTCTGCCACGGCTCCTGCTCCTGCCCACCTTCCTCTTCCCCACAGCCCTGCCACGCGGCAGTCTGCTCTGCACCTCAGGACAGCTGCCCCTGGCCGAGCACCCTTCCCTCCCCGCCTCTCTGGCAGGTCGCACTCTCCACATCCTTAAATAATACAGATGAACTAGCAGGACAATACCAACAGCTGCGGGGGCTGGGGCCGACGGTGGGCCAGCCCTGTGCAGGGTACTCTTTGTGAATCTACTTCCCCCCAAAGCAGCAGCAGGGTGTCCTTGTTCTGCGTGTCCTTAGATAGATGAGGAAGCCAGGACTCCACAGGAAGTCACCAGCCCAGGGTCACGTGCCTCAGAGTGTGCTGCACAGACTGGGTTTGAGCAAGTGTGCTGGACTCCACCAACTGGCTCTACCTACCCACCCTCAAGCCCCAGTGCAGAGCCCCGCCACACACACCATGGCCCCTTCCCCGCCTCTGCGTGCAACGGTGCCCTCAGCAGCCCAGGCTCCTTGGGGACCGCCCTCTGTCCAACCTTGGACCTGATCTGCGTGTTGTAATTATTTATTTCTGAGCCTGACACCTCTCCCCGCGTGAGCTCACCAGTCCAAGGCCCGGCCTGACTCAGCTCTGGGCCCCCAGAGGACTCAGGGGATGCGCCTCCTGCGGTGGAGGAGGCCCTAACAGCCACAGACGTCCTCCCCACCCACAGGGGGGACCAGGCTGGCTTCCAACAGGAGGCCTCTGGGGGCAGCAGGTGACTGGCTGACCTCGCAGCTATGTTTTCAAGCTCCAGTCCAGGAGCCACTCACTCCCATCACATGACCATGGCTTCGGTCAGCTATGGCCTGTCCTTCTGGCCCCTCTACTGCTGTAGGGCTGAGTCCTACCCGACAGGACAGGCAGCGCCCTGCTGTGCACTTGGAGCCTCTGGTCAGCTGCTGTCCCAGGCCCAAGCAGGGATACCACAGCTCACATGTTAACTCTGCCAACAAGAAGCCAGGTGGCCAGGCCTTAGGTCTGTGCACTGCAGTGTCTCTCATGGTCCCTGGTGTCTCCTGTGGGTCAGCCAGCAGCTGCAGGTGGTCCCGGAGGCTCTGTGTATGTGCACACCTCATTCAGTCTTTGCAGGTCAGCGTCACTGTGACTCCTATTTTGCAGATGAGGAACCGAGGCTAAAAGTGAACATGTTCCAAGAAGTGGCCAAACCTGGGCTCACACCAGAACTCACGCCACCCACCCGGTGCTCTGTCCAGATGAGCCAGGAACGTTCCACTCCACAAGTGTCTCCTGGACACACACTGTCCCAGGCATTGTCCTCGGCTCCAGAGACACAGTGGAGGGCAGAACAAACTTCTGGAAGCCAATCTGAGGACATGCCACTCACCAAGGCCCAGGCAGAGGGACCAAGAGGGCCTGGAGACCTTGGCAGTCACCAGCAAACCCTGGGTCCATGGCTGTTCACTCGCAGCCTGGGTACTTTTACTTACACACAGGGCAAACATGGTGCTCAGAGCAGAGCAGTCAAGAACTAGGAAATAACAAGAAGCGCCGGCAACCACTGCTGGCAGAGAGATGATGAGGCACCAGGCCTCACAGTCAGTGGCAGAGAGGGTGGAAATCCATGCCAGCAACCCACCACTCAGTTGCCTGGGCCAGAAAGTGCAGGGCAGACAGCCTGCCACCTCCCCATCCCAAGATTGCCCCCGCGTAGCCACTGACACTCATGACTCATGGTCCTGAGTCCCGAAGGCATCCTATGCCTTCCCACTCTTGAGAAGACAGAGTCTTCGCACATAATGTCCTCTCCGTAGGACGCTCCTCCTCACTCAATTCCACATCTGCCAAACTCCTGTTCATGACGCAAGAACAGACTCAAAGTCCTCTCTTACTTCGGCTCTTTCCCAGGGCTGCTGCCGGCCCTGGGCCACTCCCACAACATCTGTTCAGGGCTCCCACACAGCCCCCACTACCTTGTAACCCTGCAGCTTGCAGGAGATACTCTACACTTCTGCCCTCACCTCTTCACCGCCAGCGGTGGCCTGGATGCTCTGCTTGGCTAGGACTTAATCATCTCTTTGCAAACCTGTCCATCCCACAGATGGTGGCACCCTCTAGGGGGGGCATCCCAGGACGCAGCAGATAGTCAGGCTCAGGAACAGAGGTAGCATTGGGAGAAGGGCTTTGGAGCCAGAGCGCACACTCTCTGTGCACTCAAGTGACCGTGGGCATACTCCTGGGGCCATGTCCTCATCCATGAAAAGGGTAAGGAATTCCAACCTCACGGTTGTCACGAGGAATAAACCAAGATGATACAAGTATGTGTTGGGTAATTTTCCAGTTAGATGAGCTGGTAAGAAGTAACTGAATAATCCCTCCTCCAGGAGGCCTTCCTTCCCAGCAACTGACACCTTTGTGCTATGCCCTCACGGGTTTTGGTAATCTTAGTGAATCTCTTGCACATTCTGGTAAGTAGCTGCTGTCTGTCCTGAACTGAACAAGGGGACTTTGAGGCTGTGCCTGCGACTTGCCAACTGCCTCCAGGCCCAGCACCAGCACAGGACCAAGTCCTTACAGGCCCTGGAACAATCTTCTGAAGGCATGAGCCTGCAGAGAACCTTTGCAGATTTCCATCAGAAATAGGAGAGGATGACCTCAGGCACTTGGAGAGGGCACCTCAATTGCAGGGGAAGTTAGCCCGTGGAAGGCTCATGCCAGCCATGCAGGGGATGCACACGCCATAGCTGGTCTTTCTCCTCCAGAGCACACAGCATCCATGGGAGGTAAGAGCCTCCCTGCCTCCCCAGGACAGATGTGAGGCCTGAATGCAGACTGAAACCTGTGGATAAGGTGCCTGGGCCACCTCTCCTGGTGGGAATCCGGAGGTGCTGAATCTGGACACAGTCTTGGCTGGCAGAGAGCAGTTCTCCTGCCAGCCATCTCCACAAAACCCCGTCAGGGAAACCATGCCCCAACCACAGCCGCCCTCTGTAAGCTCACTCCAGACATGAGGTCACTCCCAGAGACGCCTCGGCTGGAGGTGCTAGCAGACACTCCACCATGGGTTGCTCAAGGCCAGGCAATCCCAGGAGGTTCCCAAGGAAAAGGAGGGGCCTCCTGCCAACAGACACTCCAGGACCGACTTTCCCTTCTTCTTCCTTGGACCTATCTGCCTTGACTGGTCCAGTACATAATAAGCGTTCAATAAACAGGTGTGGAATGAATGTGTGAACTCTGCTGTATGGCCTGGGTGTGGGGAGACCAAGGACCTGATCCCAAGGAGTCCCCAGGCTGGGAAGAGAAATACTTGGCCAGACTCTTCAGCTCTTAAGATGCCCAGCATGGGGGTTCAGCAGAGTCGGGGGCTAGTGGTGGGCCAGGAAGCACTAGAGAAATTTAACTGCATCTATTGTTTGAGCCACTTAATTTGCATGGCGACCCTGGGGGACAGTTGAGAAATCTGTCCCCATGTTATTTATTATTGTTGTTGTTAACAGTAGTAATAGTATTAGTAGAGATTGCACCCTGGAGCATATAACCACTGAGTCACATCTCCAGACCTTTTTAAATATATTATTTAGAGACAGGGTTTTGCTGAGTTGCTTAGATGCTTAGAGCCTCCCTTAGTTGCTGAGGCTGGCCTCAAACTTGTAATCCTCCTGCCTCAGCCTCTATAGTGGCTGTGATTACAGGTTTGTGCCACCGCGCCTGGGCCTTTTTAAAATATATTTTGAGACAGGATCTTTCCAAGTTGCTCAGGCTGGCTTTACTGGAACTTGCCATTCTCTGCCTCAGCCTCCTGAGTCTCTGGGATTACAGGCATGTACCAACATGCCCAGCTTCTGTCCCCATTTTAAAGATAATGTAACTGAAGTGTGCAGTGGTGATCTTCCCAAGGTCACAAAGTCAGAAGGTGGCACAGCCAGGATCAAACCCCATGACATCAGGTTCCATTAAGCCCTTCTGCCCCTTCCCCCTCGCCTGCCCCCTGCTGGCCGAAGGCTGGAGTACTGCGCTGCGCCCGTGGGATCGCTCCACCCCTGAGCGCCTTCACTGTCCAGTTGATGGCCAGGGCCAGCCTTAGGGCTCCTGGTGACACCCTATTTCTGCATTCAGTCAGACAGCTTTTACTCACGGGGGCAATCTCACAGAAGGAAAACAGCTATGACAGTGTGGTGTGGGCAGAAGTCAGCGGGGAGGCGTCCCTCAGGTGAGGGCGCCCTTCCAGCGGGAGCACCCAGGTGGGGCTGGAATACACCCAGGGTCCAGGACTCACACAGGCCAGGTCAGGGAGGAGGCAGGGGCTCTTAGACTGCTCCCGCAGGGCAGGGAGGGGCCCTCATAGGGAACAGTGTCCCCTAGACCTTTCAACCACGTCTGGCACCTTGACCCCCGCCCTCTTCAGAGCCCCTGATCCCCTCGCGCAGCAGCACAGGGAGCGCGGCAAACGCCTCCGCATCCCGGTACCGACCAGGGCGGGGTTCCTGGGGGGGGGGGTACTGCGGGGCAGAAAAGCCCCTAGTCTCGGAGAGAGTAATGACATCACCTGTCCCGACTGCGCTGGCAGAGGCAACTGAGGCCCGGGGAAGGCTCACGATACGAAGCTTATGAAAGGCAAAGCCGAGAGCTGTCCGGGGATGCCTGGCTCCCCGACCGGTGCCAGATGACTCCCTCTAGGATCCTCGAGTTCCAAAGCCAGGGACCCACTTCTGATCCTCCCCCCAGTAATCTCCGCTCAGCGACCCCGAGATCAAGGCCCCCCGTGCACGCGCCCCGGTACCGCGTGCCCGCCCAGCCGCCTGCGCCCCGGCCGCCGCGCCCACTCACCTGGCACAGCAGGTCCAGCGCGTAGCCGGCGCAAGCGGCCCACACCGGGGCGTCCACGCGGGCCGCCAGGGCGCCGAAGCGGTGGGCCAGCGCTGCATCCTGCTCTGGAGCGCAGCAGCCGAAGGCCGAGTACTGCGCGCAGAAGCGCAGCGGCTGCGGCGGCCGGAAGGGCGGCCGGAAGTCCAAGCACTGCGGGTGCGCGGCGGCCGGGAGCGCCCGCAACACTAGCAGCACCCGCAGCGCCAGCGGCGCCCTGGCCCCGGCACGCCGGCCCGCCATACCGCCCGGCGCGGCCCGGCCCGGCCCGACCCGCGGAAGAAGAGGCGGAGGACGGCACCCCGGCCCGGCGCAGCCCCCGAGCGCCGCCTCCCGCTTCTCCTGCACCCTCCCGGGCGCTCGCGGCAAAGATCCGCCCCGCAGACCTCGAGTTTGGGGACCTCCTCTACCAGGAGGTCACCTCTGGCCAGGGACACCCTGGCGCACCGGGCGGACCGTGGCACAACCTCTCTTCCCGCTCTGCTCGCAGCCCCTTCCTCCAGGCCCGGGAGCCTTTCTGAATTCAAAGGCAGTGTCCCGGCCCGGGGACCGCGTGTGTTTCACGTTTTCTCCTAAGGGCTCGGCTTCTTCCCCCAGGTGCAGGTTAGCCGGAGGGTCGAAGGGCTCCCGGGCCCAAGCCCAGACTCCTAGATTCCAGTCCCACCGCCTACTGGGCCAAAGGAGGGACGATGCCAAGGAGCCAGTGATCAGAAACTTTCATGGAGCTGAAGTGAGGGCGTGGTGTAGGAGACAGGCGGTGTCAACCCAGAGTCACAAAACGTGAAACCTGAGGATGGGGGCCGGGAGGTTGTGACAGCCTCCAGGTCCCACCCTTGGCCCTGGCCCAAGATTCTTCCCATTCTCCCCTCCTGGGCCAGCAGTTTCCACAGAGCCCAGGGCCTACTGAGCCTCCTTCTTCAGCTCCAGATGGGGTGCCCGAGGGGTGCACCTCCTGGGATGGGTACCTAGCTGCCCCTAATACACACATACTCTGCCTCAACCAACTCAGAATCTCACAATGCCAAAGACACCTAGCACATCCCCAAGTGGACCTCAGCACCTGCCCTCCCTTGAATGCCGTCCCCAAAGGGCTCCATCTGGCAAACTCCTGCTTAGTCTTCATGGCCCCAAGTCACACACCCACCCTCTGCAGGTTTGAAGGGCCAGCGCTGCTGGCGGGGCTGAGGGTAGATTAGATTTAGCAGGCCTGTGGGCTCTCAGGCCTGTGGCTCAGGCCTGAACAGGGGCAGGGGTGAGTCAAGGGTCTCTACACAAGACCAAACACCTCCAAGTATTTAGAACAGCAAATTTAACAGAGAATCCATGACAAAGAGGCCCCAAAGCCATACAGGGAACAATGTGGCAGCCTGGAATCAGCAGCAGCGGAAGAGTCCACCAGTGTTCTGGCACTGGAGTCAAGGCACTGTGGTCACCTGGCCGAAACCTCGGGCCTGTTTGGTAGAAGCTGGAGAAGGTCACTGTCAGAGATCATCAGAGACAGACAGAAAGACAGGGGAAGGCTTCCTCCAGCCCTCAGCTCCTGCCAGTATTTCTCATCGGCTGGACTGAGCAGGGGACAGCTGAGTGGGAACCTGGGAAATGCAGCCTTGAGTGGGGGCACCAAGAGCAGGGCAAGGACAGAGCCAGTGGGGTCCAAGGGCACAAGACCCAGGAAGGACACAGGACTGTTTCCCCTTCCCAGCTGGCTGTCGGAACAAGGTGATGGGACATCAACTCAGGGCTCTGGATATGTGTGTTGAGGTGGAAGTGACACAGCCTGGGCCCTAACCATGAGATTGGGGGAAGGCACAGTTAGAGGACTGCTCTCTGGTGTTCTGCTGAGCTCTCGTTCCCAGCCTACGGGAATCTTCTGGAGGCTTGTCGACTCATTCATTGGACAGGTGTTCATAAGCGACTGTGGGGCACTAGACTTGATACCCATGGTCCCCACCAGGTAGTTTCCAGATCTATGCCAGGTGCACTGGCTGCCTGACCCTAGAGAAGGCCTGCCATGTCGAGTCATGGCAGGGAGGCTTGGAGCCCAGAACTCACACACCTGATGCCTCCATCATGGTATCCCCATCCCCAGGGGCTCCCCATTCTCAATAGGTCTGGGCAGCATGGGACACAGTGACCTTGTGTTGAGATTCATATACACACAAGGGATCAGACATCAGGAACTTGCCAGCACTGCCCTTAAAGTCAGTGACTTGCCTTAGACCCAGGAGAGAACTAAGGTCCCAGGCCAACTGTCCCTGACACTCTGGAGAGACAAGCACATCCAGCCTTGCAGCGGAGAGCAGCTGATTTTCAGCAGAGGTCGCTGGAGCCACAGGCTGGCAGGATGGCTTAAGCTGACAAATTGCTGGAGGCTGAGTGTGAGAGCCAACGACTGGGGACCAGAGTCTTGGGGGCACACTTTTATAGTTTTTTTCAGGACTGGGATTAAAGCCAGGGGTGCTCTGTCATTACATACCAACCCTTTTAATTTTTTATTGTGAGACAGGGTCTCCTAAATTTCAGACTGGCCTCCAACTTGTGATTCTCCTGCCTCAGCCTCTTGAGTCCCTGGGATTACAGAGCGAAAGAAAAACCCCATCAGCAGGCACAGTGGTGCATGTGACTTGGGAGGCAGGAGGGTCACAAGTTGGAGGCCAGCCTGAGCAAACTCAGAAAGACCTTGACTCAAAATAAAAAAAATAAAAAGAGCTGGGGATGTAGCTCCGTGGGAAAGCACCCCTGCGCTCAATCTCCTATGTTGCAGAAAAGAAGAAAAAAAATGAAAGAAAGAAAAGAAGAGAAAGTAAAACCTGCATGAACCCAGAAGTCTGTATCTAGCAAAATTATCCTTCAAGAGTAAAAAAGAAATGAGACCTTCCCAGAAAAACAGAAGTGGGAGGATTCATCTGCTGATGAGCAGATCTGTCCTACAAAAAATAGTTAAAAGAAGTTCTTCAAGTGGAGCAGCACTGTATGGACACGAGCTAGGAACAAGCAGTCGGGTGGGGGTGGGGTGGAAACAATCTGATAAGTTAGTTGCATGACACCTGAAGTGGCATTGTGTGATTTGAAAGTGGATTTACATTAGTCAAAAATGTATATTCCCAAGTTGGGGGGTAAACTCAGTGGCTGAGCACTTGCCTAGCATGTACAAGGCCCTGGGTTCAATCCCAGTAGAAAGAAAAAAAAAGTATATTCCCTCTGTATTGTCCCCCATGCTTAAATAATTAAAATTTTAAAATATCAAAAATTCTAAAATTAAAAAAAATTATAGTTATAGATGGACACAATACCTTTATTTTATTTATTTATTTTATATGGTGCTAAGGATTGAACACTGTATCTCACGAGTGCTAGGCAAATTCTCCACCACTGAGCCACAACCTAGACCCTAAAATTTTTATAAAATAAAGTCTATTAATAAAAAAATACTACACAAACAACCTGAATATTGCACATTCTTAGACAACTTCTATAATAATTTTTAAAGGTTTTTTGGGGACTGTGGTTGCTCTTTGCTATACAGGGTTCATCCTCCAGCTCTTGAGCATGCTAGGCGAGTGCTCTACCACTGAGCCACACCCCCAGGCCTTTTATCTTATTTTGAGACAGGGTCTTGTTCAGTTGCCCAGGCTAGCTTCACACTTGTGATCCTCCTGCCTCAGCCTCCTGAGTTGCTACAGATAGCCATGTGCTACTTGTAACTGGCTTAAAATAATATTTACAAAGTCATTTGGGCTGCACACCTGTAATCTCAGACACTCGGGAGGCTGAGGTGGAAGGATTACAAGTTCGAGGCCAGGTTCAGCAACTTAGCAAGGCCCTAAGCAACTTAGTGAGACCTTGGCTCTAAATAAAATATAAAAAGGGCTGGGGAGGTGGCTCAGCGGCTGAGCATCCCTGGGTTCAATCCCCAGTTCCAAAAAAAACAAAAAGTCATTTGGGCCCGTAAAGCCTGCTCTCCACCCATCCTGGCCTGGACTGGCATAAGAAGGACACCAGCCCTACTTCGGATTTCCCAAGTGACCCCATGCAGGACTCTTCCCCCTTCAGCCTCAGTTTCCCCATCTCCTGAATGGGACGGAGTCACTCCTGGCCAGTCTGGGTCCCAACCCCTGGTCACGAGAGCCACATGAAGTCATGAGGGTCCAGCACCATTGCCCACATTTCCAGAAGCCCAGCAGGCACCCAGGACACACAAGCCAGGCGATCACCAGCACCTCTCTAGCCAGACTCATTGTCACAGGGACATGTGCACGGCTTCTGCAGACCAGATGCCTGCTAATTACATGGTGGTCAGCATCTTTCCCAGAAAGACAGGGAGGGCCTCGGGACAGCCTGTCCACCCACTGGGCAGCTCTCGCCCCATCCTGAGGGCAACAGCCAGGTGTTGATTGGTCCTTTCTCCCTAGCCAGGCCTCCTCTGGCCACTCCTGGCCCCAACAGGAGCATGTGCCAGGACTGTGTGCTGGAGAGTAAACTGTCCTGCCCGGCCACCCTGGCAGCTGGACTCCCTGCACCATGTGTATCAAGGTTGGGCAAGGCCTGGGGCCAGCAGAGGCCAGAAGCCCTGGACCACAGCCCAAGGCTTTCATAAACATTTCACAGCCATGGAAAATTACCAGGAACAGAGAGGAAGGAACTCCCAAGACTCTTTTCTGGATTTCGTTGATGGTAAAATTCAACCATGTTCCCTTCAGATGTCCGAAATCATTTCTAAAACATGACGAGATGATCTCTGCCACTTGCACTGGGTTTTTGTATTTCAGAATACTGGGTTTTGGTCCTGGCTCTGCAAGTCACTAATTCTGTAGCTGTGGACAGGTCACTTAACTCTCTGTGTCTTGACTTACTCATCTGGGGTCATTAAATGAGGCTGTTAGAAATATGCCTAGCCAGTGTGGTGGTGCACCTGACCCCAGTGACTGGGGAGGCTGAGGCAGGAGGATCAAGCTCAAGGCCAACCTCAGCAACTTAGTAACACCTGTCTGTCTCAAAATAAAAATTTAAAAAGGTACGAGTAGCTCAATGGTAGAATGCTTGGCCAGCATGTATCTAGTACCCGGGTTCAATCCTCAGCACTGGAGGAAAAAAAAGAGCTCTCATGCTGAACTTTTCTTTTTGTGACTTGCTTCTGTCCCCTCAATCTGCTGGTGTTTGAGATTCATTGGTACTGGTAAGGGCACGTCAATTGCAATCCTCCTGCCTCATCCTCCTGAGCCACTGGGATCGTAGGTGTGCTCCACTGCTTGCCCAGAGTGCCCAGTGCCACACTGTCCTGCAGAGCTGGCAAATCACCAAAGAACAGCCTGGGCCACCCCGAAGACCCGCTTGAGTACCACCTCGCTGGGCTCCTTTTAAAACATCTATATTCTTTTTTGGGGGGTGAACAACCAGGGATGAACTCAGGGGCACTCGACACTGAGCCACATCCCAGCCCTATTTTGTATTTTATTTAGAGACAGGGTCTCACTGAGTTGCTTAGCACCTCACTGTTGCTGAGGCTGGCTTTGAACTTGCCATGCTCCTGCCTCAGTCTCCCAAGCAGCTGGGATTACAGGTGTGCACCACTGAGCCCGGCTAATTTCTATTCTTTAATTTTAAACTTGGGAAACAAAAATAAGAATGGAAGGCAGAGGCAGGGGTTGATGGAAGCCCAGTGCTGTGCCCAGGGCTTTGTCCTGCACCCCACAGGCCTCACACCGGTGCCACAGCACACAGGAGCAGCCTGGCCCAGGCCCAGGCTCCAGGGCCCATGAGAACCGGGAGAAGGTCCCTTCCCCCAATGCTGCCCCACCCTGCATGCCTGCAGGAACCAGGGCACGGTTCTTTCTGGCTCTCCAGAGGCCTTGCTAGATTTCTGCTGCCCCCATGATGGCCCTCCCCGTCTCCTCCACCTCCTGGACAGCCGGGTGCCCGTGCTCTGCCCATCACATGCAGAAGGAGAAACTGAGGCAATGGTGATTCTGAGTCATAGTGGGGTCAGAAACCACTGGGACTTGAATCCAGGGCCGGGGCCCTGAGGGTGAAGGCCCCAGCATAGCTGGCGCCAGGGGAGGGCTGGAACCCAGGGCTTCCAGTTCCCAGGACAGTCTGTGGCCCAGACCCTGAGACCAATGCACAGCAGGACTTGGCTCCAAGACAGGCTTACCAAAGCACAAGGTAATTGCGTGAAAGTGCATCCAGAAGCTGGGCAAGCAGTGGAGCACACCTCCGATCTCAGTGGCTCAGGAGGATGAGGCAGGAGGATTGCAATTTCAAGGCCAGCCTTAGCTACTTAGTGAAGCCCTAAGCAGCTCAGAGACCTGGTCTCATATTTATATATTTTTTTAAAAGGGGCTGGTGCCAGGTGCAGTGGCGGACACCAGTAATCTCAGTGGCTCAGGAGGCTGAGGCAGGAGGATCCAGAGTTCAAAACCAGCCTCAGCAACGGTGAGGTGATAAGCAACTCAGCAAGACCCTGTCTCTAAATAAAATATAAAATAGTGGTCGAGTGCCCCTGAGTTCAATCACTGGTACCAAAAAAAAAAAAAAAAGTGGGGAGACTGGCAATACAGCTCTGTAATTATGCCCTGGGTTCAATCCTTAATTCCACCCAAAAATGCATTTATAAATATGCGATTATTCTGAAGGCCAAACACCAAAGCACAGCCCAGTCTCCTGCCCCCAGAAGCCAGCCTGTGGGTCCCCCCAGCAGGGAGCTTGCGCTCTGTCCCCCAGAGCCCTCCTAGGCTGCCTCCTGTCTGAGGACCCTTCTCCAGTTGAAGAAATAAACCAACAAATAAATGAATGAGAGGAGTCGGCACTGCAGGGAGGGTGGAGAGGTGAAGGGAGAGCCCGGCTCTCCTGCCAATCCCAGGACCAGTGAGGTCCCGACAGGAGCCCCCACAGTCCAGCTCCCTCCTGTTGTGACCCAGACAGGGAAACCAAGACCCGAGAGGAGATGCTCCCCGGGAGGCTCCCTGGCCCACAGCTGGTTTTCCCTGGGGCTGTCCTACCTGGGCTTCTGGATGCTTCCCCCTCATCCTCCTGTCCCCCTCCCTTGAGCACATTCTCCCCTAAACCTGGGTCACCATCTGAGGACCCCAAAAAATGGGGACTTGCTTCCAAAATAACCCCTGGAGGGAAGCCAGGGTGGGGGGTAGGATGCACAGTTGGCCTTGAGTTGATAGGGATGCAGCATTATCTGGCCCTCTGTCCTGTGGATGTGTAAAGCTTCCTGTTAGAGACGATTGAAAAGTCAATTAATCAATAAAAAGAAACAAATAAGAAACAATACACCCCCACTGGGGAAGGCTGGCCTCTCACCTCAGCCTCCTCTTCCTCCAGCTTGCTGCCAGCCTCTGGCTGAGGCATGGTGAGGCATCGTCTGACCATGAGCCGGCAGCCACCCGTGGCTCTGCTGCTCCCAGGAACACACGCTTCAGCCCAGACGCCCCAAGATGCAGGTGGCAGGCGGTCTCTCCTGACTCCCTCTGTGCTGTTCTGGGGAACACCAGTTTCTCGGTGCTCTTCATGGGGACTGGGGCTCCAAGTCCGTCGAGAGTTTCAAGCCATGATTCTGCATGCTAAAGGCCCTGAAGAGTCCTGCAGCTGACGCCTGGTTCCCTTATGTTTGGGTAAGATGTCTTTTCCCAGCGGTCTGGATCGCTGTTCTGGATCGCTGTTCTGGGCTAAGCCTAAGTCCTCACGATGCCATTTCCTCAAGTGTGAGCAGGAGCAGCCCGCCCGGCCTGGTGGAGGTGGGGAGGAGTCACATCTCCAGTGGCCCCTGCCCGCCTCCCAGCCCCTGCAGAGGCTTGTGCACAGGCAGGCACAAAGGCTCCTGTGGCCAGAAGCCCTGGGAGAGATGTGTTCTCTGGGCTCCATTCCCCATGGCCTTGAGCAGACTGTGCAAGCGCCTGCCGTCAGGGAAGGCCCGACACAGACGCTGACCCCCACCCGCACGCCACCCCAGGAGGGGTCAGTGGTAGCTTTGGTCCTGTGCCAGCCTCCCTGGCTGACTCGCTCCAGGGCTCTTCCCAGACACGGGGACTTTCCGACCCTTTCCTGGATGTGGGAGGACATGGAAAATGCTAACCAGGACACCAGAGGGCCGGTTTCCAAACCCAAATTCTGGGGGAAATCCTAGCATGTGGATGCCCAGCTGGACACGGCTGCCACATTACAGACGGGAAGGCTGAGCGGCCTGCTCTCCGGAGTCCAGCAAGGAGGGTGGCTCTGGAAGCAGGGCAGGGCCCGGAGTCCGTGGACACAGCTGCCCCACCTAACAGCCCTGGGCTTGGTAAGCAGGTCCAGCTCACCTAAAAACACGTGTCAAGGTCTCGACTGCCCCACTGCCCCCCAGGCCCTCCACAGCGCCCTGTGTGGCCCCCATGGGGGGTTAGCACCCCATCTGGGCTTCAGGGAGCCCCTGGCTGGGTCCAGACCTGGCTCCCAACTCTGCAGGTCTCAAGCAGCAGTGCCCACTCCCATGAGCCGTGATGTGCCATCTGGGGTCCCCAGGACACAGAGTTTTACTACAGGACCATTTGGTTACTTTGGGGGGGTTGTAGACCTCACAGATCTCCCTGGGTGTCCCCACAGGGCCGCCAGTGGGCTCCCCAGGCTGCCTCTAAAGCAACAGTCATGTGGGCTACCGAACAACCCCAGGACCCCTCCTGGGCAGCCCGAGGCAGTGCCCCCTGGAGGGACTCTGTAGGCAGCCCCTGTCCCTAGCCTGGTGCACTGCCTCTCAGTCGGGGCTGCTGGAGGGCAGCTTGAATGGTCACTGCCTTTCCTGGTTGCTGAATTCCTTGTTCCAAACCTGTGTGTCACTCCCACCCAGGGAGGCCCCTGGATCCGCAGGTAAACCCACCAGACCTGCCTACTCACCACTCGGCCAGACTTGCCCAAACAAGCTCAAACTCCAGTTGGGAATTGAGCTGAGGCCACAGGTGGGAACTTCTCTATACCTCCCCCAACCCATAAATGAAAAGTCATATATATATATATGCCCACTGTAGGCTTAGAAGACCCTCATTAAGGCTGAAGAGAGAAAGATCATGCCTGACCTGGAATTCCAAAGGACTATACCAGGCTGAATGATGGACCAGCGTCACAATGGAGATTTAAAGCCAAACACTTGCCTGTATAGGAAGAGCACAGAAAGAAGCATCTTGGATAAGCACCTCCAAGATCCCAAACAGTCAGCCACCCAAAGTGCCACTGTGGTTCTGGGCACTTTAACAATGGTCTAACACTCCCAACATGGAAGGTGATAGACAGCCTGCTCAGAGCTTGGCTGCTCAGAACCCCTTGTAATAGAAAGTCAAATGGAAGCATATTCAAAGTTAGGGTCTAGCATGGCAAGAGGATTTGGTTTTAGGTTTTATGAGAAACTTGGTATGTTTAGGCAAGGGGGGAAAAAAAGGGGGAAATTGGGCAAGGTGTGGGAACCCGGACTCTGTGCAGGAGAGAGGGAAGCAGTCCTGCTCAGGGAGCTCAGAGAGCTGAGCTAGCGCCAGTAAGAAGAGCATTCGAGTTCTCTTCAATATCAGGGGTCAGATTCCCACAGAGGTAGTGAGCTCCCCATCCTCAGAGGTCAGCCAGCATAGGCTGTGCAAATGCCCCTTGAAGAGCACTCGACAATATCTCTGCTAGGACTGGGTGACCCCTGAGGTATACCTAATGCAACACTGGGGGTCCTTGAACATGCACACACACATACTCACACACGTGTGCCAAGCTGCCCCTGGTTCCACATCTAGGGTCTCTGGTCCCTGGTGGCTCATAGATGTTCTAGTGAGAGAGCCAGGACTGGGTCAGGCTGTGTCCAGCAGGTGTGGCTGGTTGCACCCCAGCTGGCCTGTCTTCATCTTGACTCCCAGCCCCACCTCCCGCTCCATCCCAGGCTCTGCCTTGAGAGAATGCCCCGGGCTGGCCTTGCCATTGGACCCCACCCCGAATCCCAGGCTGTGCTGGGGGGATGGACTTGGAACCCCGATGGAGTAGCCAGGGGAGGGGTCATCATAGCCCACTGGTGATAGACCCCATGGACCAGGAGGCCCCATGGACCTGAGTCAGAGTTGACAGAGTGGGAAGACCCTCGGAGCACCCCCCAGGTCACTATTTCCCGCCGAGGAAACCAGGCCCGGTGAGCAGGGACTCACCGATGTCTGTCCTCGAGCCATCCTGCGGAAGGCAGGTGTGAGGCCTGAGGGGGTTGAACTGCACCCCCCAGTTCTTATGTACAAGTCCTGACGCCAGAAGCTCAGAAGGTGACCTTATTTGGAAGCCCGGGGAGTCGTTATGGATGTAACTAGTTAAAATGACACTGTTAGGGTGGACACCAGTCCAAGAGTGCTAGAGCAAAGGAACACCCGCCACCATAGCGGCCACCGGAGCCCGCGGGGAGGCCTGGGGCAGGTCACTCCATCCAGGCCTCCAGCCTCAGGGAGTGTGAGAGAAGGCACAACCCTGTAGACGCCATGGAGTCTGCTGACCTGTTACAGCACCCTGGGGGAGGTGACACAGGATCTGTGTGACCAGGGAGCCCCAAGTCCCCACTCCAGGCTTAGTTCCCAGGTTCTCTGTCCTGTCTCTGGCTGGCTTTGGCCTGGGCAGACCCTTCTTCTCCACAACCTCCCTGGTCCCTCTGCACCCCTGCAGTGCCATCCCCACGTGGCTCTCCATCTCCCAGCAACTATCTTGGTGAGTGTGACTAGTATCGCCCATTTTGTAGAGGACCAAACTGAGGCTGAGGGACCGTGGGCAGGGACTGAGGCTGCCGATGCTCAGGCAGGGGCACCAGGCGCAGAATATCCACCTCAAGGGCGTGAGCTCCCGTTGCCACGGCATATCGGTAGAGGCCACGTGATGGAATTCTGGGTACCATGGGGGCACAAGGGGTTCTGGCTACAGGGCTTCATTTTTGGGGTCCCTCTGCCTCCCAATGGGGGCTAGTCTTGCCCTGTCTGAGGACCTTATCAGATGGCTTCAAAATCCTGCTGAATGTTGAGATCTCAGAAACAGGATGTGGAGCCCGACGGTGCTCAGCCAATGCTAAACCTCTTAGAGGTTTCTAGAAGCACACCCCAGAAAGGGCAGCGTAAACCAGGAGACGTATTTCAGCCCATGGCGGGAGGGTCTTTCCAGATGGGGACTTGCTCAGTCATGGGATAAGCACCCTGTTGCTGGAGGCAAGCAAGTAGTTGCTGTCAGCTCTGCCATGACTAAGGGGGAAATGAGGGTACTTCCAACTTCCTGCCACTCATTCTGTGAGTCTTTGACATTTTAAATGTGATTTTAAGTACAGGTAAAACTTTTATGTAACTCAAAAATCCAAAAGTACAAAACTAAATCCAGTAACAGTGAGTCCTTCCTCCCTACACCCAGCCACACCCCAGCTTCCCAGCTCTCTTCCTAGAAAACCCTGAGTGACCCCGTTTCCTGGTCACCTTGCAGAGTGTCTATGCATGCGCTCCCAGCATAATTGTTCTTCATTTTAAAAACAAATCCACATTTACATTTTTTTTATTTATGTTCTGCTTCTTGCTTATTTCACAGAACAATGAGTGTTACACAGCCCATGACATGGGCCAGCGGGATGATGGGGCCTGGGAGGTGGCTCTGCGTTAGAGCCCTCTTCCATCCCATCTGAGGTCCTGCATTCTGTCCCCAGTGCAGAAGAAAAAAATCATAATAACAAAATAAATAAATTGTAATGATGCCCACCTCACAGGGCTGCTGGCAGACGAGGTTTCCCTGGCTTGGCACCCAGCAAAGAGCCCAAGAAGGGCCCCCTGTCCCTGCACATCACAGAGGGAGCAGGCCTGGCTGTGTGGCTGCTGCAACTCCACAGGCCACCAGGGGGCCCCTTGGTGCCACCTGGTCTTGCTTGTGGCCATTGCACTGTCCAGGGGTGACCAAGGCAGGGAGGCTCCTCAGGGGGAGGGTGGGAGGCAGGGAGGGCACAGCTGGGGCTCACATGTCCTGAAGCGCTGCCTGCCCTGCATGCCCCTGCCATGCTCCATGGTGGGCACGGCTGCTGTGCCAACTGCATGAGTCCACAGGGAAACTGAGGCCCAGAGAGGGGGTATGACGTAGCTGAGGCCACACAGGCATGAGACTGGACCTGTGGACAGCCCACTCTCAGGGCAGCAGGAAGGGGTGAGAAAGAGAGAGGGCTCAGGAGCTGGGACAGATGTCAGGTTGCATGTGCCACCCTCACCTCACCTGAAAAGTCCTCCTTGGCCATCTATTTATCATTTTCATTTAGAGAAGACAGAAGGGAAGAGACTATCCCCCATAGAGCCATGGTCCACCTCCCCAGCCCACCTGTGACCTCAGCACCTGCTGCCCCAGTTGGACACCTGGGCTCCCTCCCGCTCAGCGTGTTCTCTGACCAGGCCCAGCTCACCCTGACCTCAGCAACGCCTCCTCATCTCTCGCAGTCACCCCCGCTTCCTGGGCTTCACCTCCACCTCACATCCCCCCAAGTCCTCCTGAAATGCCATCCCAGTCCTGTCTCCCCAGCCCACGTGAGTGCCGGGACCTCTCGTCATTCAGCCCCAGCACCTTGGCATCTGGTGGAAGAGCTGTGAGATGGCACTGAATGAAGGAACGCAAACTCCATCCGTTCGTCAGTCAAACCCTCGCTAATCACCAGATACTCCTAAGCCCCTCCTCCACATTTTGCAAAACAGCATTTAAACCCCCACAAAACCCGGAGTCACAGAAGTTGTGGGCCTCACCTCAGAGCTGGAGAAGGGAGGCAAAGAGACAAAGGAGCTGCCTTCCAAGACCAGTTGTAAATGGCAGAGCCTGGATTGATTCGGTCCTACCCCACATTCCATGGCCTTTCTTATTACACCACACTCTGAGTGACTCCATAGTGGGGGGGTAGGGGGGTGGATGGGTTGGTGGATGGATGGGTAGATGGATGAATGGCTGGATGGGTTGGTGGATGAATGGGTGGATGGTTTGGTGGATGGATGGATGAATGAGTTAGTGGATAGATGGCTGGATGGGTTGGCGGATAGATGGAGGATTGGGTGAATGGATGGATGGATGAGTGAGTGGATGGGTAGATGGACAGGCAGAGTAGTACCACACACAAATCCTTGTGCTGTCTCTATCCTGAGACATCTGGTGACAGACCACTTTCTCCTTCACTGGCCCACTATTCCCCCAGGGGCAGGCCTTGCATCTGGCTCCACAGAGTGGTCAGGCTAATGGGAGGAAGAATAGGTGTGCCTCCATGGCCAGGGTTCTAGAAGGCATTTCTGAATGGGGCAGTACTTGTACCTGGACCTGGGGATAGGACAAAGTAGGTGTTTCCAAGCAAGAAGCTCCAGGGTCATCACCTGGGCACAAGGACAGGTAGAACAGAGCTCAGGGAGAGAAAAGGACTCCTAGTACCCAGAATTCTGCCTCAGAGAGCAAGAAGATGACCCTGGCCCTTCTCTGTCCTGTACCTGCAGAGCACCCCTTTCTGGCAGCCCACATGCGACCATGCCTGGGGTGACACAGGCCCTGGATCCTCTGATCTTGAGGCTGCAGCCTTGACCTTCAGGCCCAGAGAGGGGCCAACTGGACACGCTGTGTCCCAAAGGCCTAGAGTGGTCTTGAGTGGTTTCCACCTCTTTTCCATGGCCCCAGCGGGCAGGACTGACCAGAACAGGACAGAACTGGAATCTTGACAGGAGCAGGGAAGAAGGTAGCCTATTTAGTAGGCTCTGCTGTCACCTCTCAGTCATGGGACCCAGCGGGGCTGGGACAACAAACACACGGGTCAGTAGTCTCCATGGAAAACAGGCCTCTGACTTCATCAGCCCAGAGAGAATCCTGCTGGGGCCTCAGACTGTCCCAACCAAGAGCAGCTACACGGTCAACACACTCCAGGCCCAGCTCCCGGGGAGGCAGGTCACATGTGGCGTTGATCTGCAGTGCCTTCTCAGTGAGTCCATTTTTCCTCCAGCATTAGTACAGACAGTCTCTTGGGTTGTCCCCACATGGAGGGACAGTAATGAAGACAGTTGCTGAGCACCAACATCTGTCAGGCCCAGTCCACAGGGTCCCGGCTGACTTAGTTTCGCTCTGTTGTGCAGATGGGAAAACCGAGCTCAGGGGAAGGCTCTTGCCCAAGGTCGTTCCAGGGTGGGGCAGGAGCTCCAGGCTTGGGTCCAGCTCTTAATCATCAGGGGTGCTGCCTTTTGGAGTCGGATACTTGGCTTGCACAGGAGGAGTCGTGTTTTCTAAAAGAAATGAGTTGATGCTGAACGCCCATGTCCTTGAATTGCCCCTGTGAATTACCCAAGGCCAGTGCACCCAGGGCAGATGGGCACTGGAGAGGCTGCCGGAGGCCGGGATCCCTGGGAGGTGAGTGAGGTTCCCATGGTCTCCACCAAGGCTGGGGCCTCTGTCTTCAGCACCTTCCTGGTGCAGATGGGGACAGGACCCCTGCCTATTGGGCACTGGCCAGGCACCTGGCCTCAGTGACACAGCCACACAGACCTGCTGGCCCTTGACAGTGATAGTAATAATAATAACTACAGTGACTGATCTGGGGATTCTGTTGTGATGGTGACAATGACGAGGGGAGGCAGCTTGGCATACCGACTAGAGACTGGACCCTAGGACAGGCACACCTGGCTTCATGTCCCAGCCAGCTTGTGGGATCTTAAGCTGGTGACTTGACCTCCCTGCACTTCAGTTTCCCCCTCCTCAAAGTGGGTCTCGGTTGTTGAGAGGCAGCAGGCCACCCAGGGACCACCGCACAGCCGAGTGCTGGCTTGTCCAGCCTGGGACGGGCCCGAGGCACTGCCCTGGGAAGGCAGCCCTACAGTGCTGTGTGCTATTGGACTGGGCCACCCAGCAGCCCAGGTGACCTGCAATCACATGTTCCCACAGCCACGCCACTTGCCCGTCCTCAACAGACAAGCTTTTGTCTCCTGTGACGATGGCACCTGGCCGGCAGCTGACCTGCCTCTTCCTCGTGGCAGGTCAATTCCACCAGGTTTACTACTCTCTGTCAACATGGGACCTGACGGGCACCCCCTTTAGAGATGGGGCAACTGAGACGTGCAGCAGGTGAGGGGTTCGCCTCTGGCCTGAGGTTCAAGCAGGGTTTCTGAGTTTCGCTTGGAATGGGGTGAGTTCCAGGGTTGGGGCAAGATTAAGACAAAGGAGCTGGGGACTGGCAGAGGCCACCAGTCCTCTTGAACAACTATGCCACCACCTGCCTTCTTCCCTGAGATCCCAGGATGGGGACATGGAGGAGGAGGAGCCAGCTCCCCTCCTGCTGGGCCATCGGAGAGGGGGCATGAGTGTCTCTGGGCTGCAAACACCTAAACAGGGTGACCTGACAGGACCACTAAGACTTGGCCTGGTGCTGGTCACCGATGTGCAAGTGCCCTTTGTCCCACCACAAGCCCTGGTAGGTGTTAATGCCACTCCATCCACAGATGAGGCCAAGGCCCCGAAAGAGCTGCTCTCAAATCCAGGTGGGGCACCCAGACCCTTGTACTGTCTCCCATTAGGCTCCAGGGAGCCACGGCCAAGGAGGAGGAGTGGCCCAGCCCTGGCTCTGCCCGGCTCTTGAGTTCCCACCCTCTCCTCCCTGCCCTGCCAGGCTGCCTTGTGGATTTGGAGGTGATGGGCAGGTGCCATCTCCTGCTTGACATGCAGTAGGTCCTCACTTAAAGTAAGTTTCCATCTTCCTTTCTCTTAATAATAAAGCACAGTGTTCCTCGCCCCAGACAAAATATTTACATTTTAACAGAGGCCCTTGTCTCTAGAAAGGCCATGAGTGTGGCAATTCTAGGCTGTGCATGGGGCCAGGGGCAGCTGGGAGGAGCTCTCTGTGCCCAGATCCCCTGAGGTGCAGCCCCAGGGAGTGGCCATATGGCCCGGCCTGACTTCTAAGGGAGGCTACCTTCACCTCAGATGCAACACTTCTCCCAAATCACCCAAATTCTTCTCGGCTGAGCTCATTCCCTAATCTCAAGTTGAAGGTCAACAAGTTCCCTGAACTGACACTGTGAAGAGCTGAGGTTCTTTCAGCCTTAAAGGGCAACGGGTAGTCAAAGAAATGCCCAATAAGGCTGGGAGCCACCATACCCCTACTAAATCAAACACACCGTTAAAATGATAAAAGCCAGTGCTGGCAGAGCTGTGGGTAACTGAGCACATTCCCTCACGGTTCTCCCTCAGATGCCCTTTCCCCGCCCTTCAGGCCCAGCTCACAGCCCACCCCCTTCCCCAACAGTGAAGCCCTCCAATGCTGCCCCCACAGTTCTCACAGCACACAGGTCTTGTTACGGCACTGTGCTTTCTTCTCCACTCACAGCTAGACTTTCAGACTGAGGACAGGACCACAGCTCATGGCAAGGATTCTTGCTTGGCCAATCTTTTTGTTTTTGTTTTTGTGTTTTGGTACCAGGGTTAGACCCAGGAGCATTTAACCATTGAGCCACACCCCAGCCCTTCTAAAACTTTTTGAGACAGGGTCTTGCTAAGTTGCTTAGTGCCTCACTAAGTTGCTAAGACTGGCCTTGAACTTGCGATCCTCCTCCCCCAGCCTCCAGATTGCTGGGATAACAAGCATACCTCACCACTCCTGGCTTGGCCACATTTTATTTTATTTTATTGTGGTGCTGGAGAGTGAACCCAGGGACTTGTACATGAGAGGCAAGCACTCTACCATACTGAGCTATATCCCCAGCCGCCTTGGCCACATTTTAATCAGGGTTCTGAACCTTTTGCTAGACCCATCTGTGCACTTCCTCTTTAAAATCCAGCTTTTGCAAAACATCCTGTTAAATCAGCTTAGCAAGAAGCCCCACCCATCCTCATAGTCCATCACCCTCCCGCCTGATGGGTTCCTCATCCTCCACCATCCCCAGGCTAGGCCATGTCTGGCCACCCTGGCCTGCCTTCAGCAACAACCCTGTCAGGTCAGGTAGCCAGAGGCCCCTGATTACCTTCCAGTCATTTTCCATCTGCTGACCCCTACTCCCTGGCTATCAATTCCCACTTGCCCATGCTGGGTTGGAGTTGAAGCCGGCTCTCTTCGCCACTGCAGGATCCCTCACAGTGTCCCTGTACCTACTGCCAAGGTCCTGAAGGAAGCCTACCTCACTGTGCTTTGACAGGCGTCATTCGATATGTTTTCTCTAACATCCCTCATTCAGCCCGTGGCATGCAGAGCCCTGTGCGAACCTGGCCAGTGACCCCCACTACCCCATTTAAGTGGCCATGATCCTCACTTTACAGATGAGGAAACTAAGGTCCAGGGGCTCAACTGTTTGCCCAAACCTGGCTGACCCCAATCCTGGGCTCTTCCAACAGCACAGTGCTGGCTCTGCAGGGACCTTACCCTGGATTGGGCTCTCAGGGCCCCTGAAACCAAAAATGGAATGGTGACCAGCTATGTAAGCAAACAAGACTAGTGTAGCACATCCATGCCATGACGGAGGAACCTGGGGCCTGTGGGAGCCCAACAGGTTGGAAGGGGAAGGACTTCACACACCTGTGTCCTGGCACGGGGTCAAATGAGTGAGGAGGAGGACGGGGCGTGCACACTGTGGGCAAAGGCCTGGAGGGGTGATTGATGGTAGCCCTCTGGGGACAAGCTTGCCACGTAGTCCTTGGGGAGAATGGAAAAGGTGGATATTAGGAGAGGCCACAACGCCCTGGGCAGGGGGACCCAGGAACAATGCTTTGCAGACCTGTGCAAACCTCTAGGGATGGGCCCACGTCTCAGCCTAGAGCCCTGTTTCTCTCCAGCGTCTGCAGGGAGCTCTGGGGGCTTGTCAGATGTGCCAGTGTCAACACCACATGAGCACAGCACACGCAGGGTCCTCAGCAGGTGGAACAGGGGGCTGCAGCCAACAGTATGGACTTCAGTAGGGACAAACAGAATGACCTGCCTTTAGTCGCAAAAGATCGATTGCACAAACCAAGTTATAGGCCAGGGATTTTCACCTCCCAAATTAGTATTTTTTTAAATATTTTTCTTAGTTGTCAATGGACCTTTACTTCATTTATTTATGTTTATATGGTGGTGAGGATTAAACCCAGTTCCTCACATATTCTTGGCAAGTGCTCTCCCACTGAGCCACCACCCCAGCCCCCAGATTGTTTTTAAAAAGTGAATTTCTTGAGGCTGAGATGGAGAGACCTGTTTCCTGCTGGGCTGGCCACAGGAAATGCTCTAAAAACACCTACGGTCAGTGGGCCCTGGATCATTGGATGTCACGCCTGAGTGGCTGCCATTCCTCAAGGCAGCCAGTGTCCCTGCACCAGGAAGGGGCCTAGCAATGCCTGGATGTCCCCATGCCCACCCACAACAGCTAGGTCTGCCGCCACTGGAAACCCTGGGCCTCACCCACAAGTGGTCATTCTAGCTGCCCAGAGATTAGAGGGCCAACTCAGGGTGGGGCATGGGGGTTAGTGTGCTCCTGTGGGGTGGGCTATAGACAATGGTTGGTAGAAATGGTCAAGGGGAGACTCAGGAAGACAGGCACACAGCAGGCACTTAATACAGCAATGGCTCCTGAGGGGGCAGCGATGTCGACCTCGGGGCCGGCCTCAGTTTCCTTGGCTGCAAGGTGGAAGCACACAGAGCAGAGCAGGTTCTGCGGGTGGTGGGGTAGGTGGGTGCTGAGCCACAGACCTTCTCTCACAGATGGCCTCCCTGCCCCTTGTGAGGTGGTCATACTATCTCCTCTTGTCCACCTCCAGGGACGGGGAACTGATTTCCTTGAGCCTGAAGCAGGGCAGACACTGGCCCCTCTCTCAGAAAATTGTCTCCTGGGGAATGCATGCCAGGGACCCACTGAGCCCGGGAGGCTGGCCTCACAGGCACCCTCCACCAGAGGGTGCTCCTAGAGGGGGAGTTCCGCAGTGCCCACAGGTAGGCCCTGGAGGGGTGCCCCCACCACCATCCACCTTCTGCAGCTGGAGGGAGACGCCCTGGGGCTCAGGCAGCTGCTCAGGGCCCTGGATGCTGAGGCCTGGCTGAGGCCTGGCCCTGGATGTCTGGTGCCTGCCAAGGGGACTTCCACAGCTCCCCCTACCCTGCCTTCCGTCACTGCTCCCTTGGGGACCTCTTCCTTGCTGTGGTGATCACCCAAGGACAGCGACAGCTGTGAGGGGCCAACCCTAGGTCTCTCAGCCCTGGATCCAGGCAGGGACCCTGCCCTGGTGCTGGGTAGGGTGGGAGGCATACCCTGGGAGAGGACTGGGCCCCATCGGGGCCTCCTTGACCCTCAGCCAGCCACTCCTGTTCTGGGTCAGGGGCGGGGCCAGGAGCCCTTTGTTGTCTGAAAGGATGAGGGATTATCTGCCCCTGGGTTTCAAGCCTTCTTTCTGGCCTTTTCCAAAGCTGCTGACAGACCTGCCTCCCCCAGGGGAGCCCAGGGATGGGCTCCACGAAGGGCTGGCTGGGCAGTCTGGGTGGGGCCCAGAAGGATGGCACCCAGTAACCTGGGCCCTCGGTGCTCTGACAACCGGGGATGCACTGAGTTGGTAATTAGCTTCTACAGGAAGGGCCAGATCTGTCATTTTCCTCCGGAAGTGCCAGGCGGGATTTGCCGGCTGCCACTCCTCAAACTAGGAGAAAGGCGCATCCTCATCCTGGGGCCAGACCCTGCTAGGGATTTGGACTGGGAGCAGGAAAGCAGAAGTCCTTCCACTCAGGAATGCACTTCTGGGTACTTGTCCGAGGAAACAATCCAACAGGAAAACAAAGCAGTGCATAAGCACGTCCCCTGGGAGCTGTTTATAATAGTTCAGCCCTGGAAACAGCCCTAGTGCCCAGCAGCAGGGGAGCAGACAAGACCTCAGCAGAAATCAGGCTCATGAGGAGCACAGGCTGGGTGTGGGGGTCTGGCCTCCTCACCCTGTGTTGCCACATCCCAGCCTGGCACCGCCCTCCCCAGCCCACACTGGTACACAGACCAATCACATGGGGACCTGGCTGACAAGCTCCTGTCTGATCCTCATCATCAGACAGGTGCACAAGGATGTGTTAGTCATGGCATCTGTCAAAAGGACCTAGTACCAGGGCTGGCACCTTGGGTGCTGGGGGCATTGGTGGGATGGTGGACGGGGGCTTGGCCTGGTGCCTGGCAAGGCGAGGCCCTTATGGACTGGATGCCTTCTCTCTTCTCCCTCCCCCACCCCTGGGCTACAAGGCTGCTTTAAGGACACCAGATGCCTAATGTCCAGGAGGCTCCGGAAGGCTGCTCTGCATAAGTGCTGGCCCAGGCACTGGGAGGAGCCCCATGAAGAGGAGGCACCTGAAGGAAGCAGCTATGCTGAGTTCCAGAGAAGCTTCTGGAAAGAGGGAAAGGCTAGGAAAGACATGGCTGGAGCCCTGGGATTTTGGCTGAGTGTGTGAGGCCAAGGAAAATAGGGGCTTGTACGTGCTGGGCTGGAGGTGAGGGCTTGGAAAATACCAGGCCACAGGAGGGATTTCAACGCCCCAGCCCACACCCTCCCCTGGCAGCCATCAGAGAAGATGGAAACGCAAGCCCAGAAAGGAGCTGGGCCTTCCATTCCTCCGGTGGGTCCCTTCCTAATTCAGCATCTCCGTGAGTTCACTGGAGGAGTTGGACCAGGGGGGCCTTCTCAGCCCTAGATGGAACTTCCATGTGTCCACCGGGCAGAGCATCCTCTTCTCTCTCCGTCTCCCAGGATGCCACATCTTCATGTAGCCCCACAGGTGCCCGCCCTTCCTCTTCCACAGCTAGTGGGACCCTCTCCACTGGGCACCCTAACCTGATTGGAGAAATGCTCCTTCTGGTAGACTCTGAGGGTAGAAGATGGGACCAAACATTATGGAAAAGAAACTGAAATGAAGGGTTGGCAGCCCCCCACCAGCTGAGAGCCTCTGAAGAGGCAGACCTCAGCTCTGACATGCCAGCTGTGGCCTTGCTCGTGGGTGGACCCTCTATCTACCTTTACATAATGGTGCACCTGCCACCAGAGGGACCGTACCGGCCTGAGCCCCAACTTCAGAAGGTAAAACGGGCACGATTCTTGCCCACTGGTTACAGGCCCATGGGGGGATGGGTGCAGGAGACAGCTTTGGTACCTGGAATTCACCAAGGAATGAGGGGCTGACCTGCTGGGGTCACCCTCCAGCAGGGAGTCCTGGGGCCTGGGGGTATAGGGAATATTCCTGGTCCTTCTCACTTGTTTCACATGCCACTCTGCAGAGCTAGGTTTTATTATTGTTTAAATAAATGTTATTTTTTATGGTAAACAAAATAATGCATGTACTTAAGTTTTTAAAAAATCAAATAGCACTAGAATGTCCATGAGGAAATCAAATGTCCCTTCCTGCGTTTTCCCACTGCCCAGGGAACCAGTGTCAGCGTTTGGTTGTTCTCTCTGGTTTTGGGCTCCAAGTAAGATGTTTATATGGTTATTTCTTGATGTTTCGATCCCAGATATTTCTGAGGCCTCCTGTCCTGCAGAAGAGGCTTCAGCCCTCCTGAGCCCACTACTCCCACCTCCCCAGCCTCACTCCCACCTCCCCAGCCTCACTCCCACCTCCCCAGCCTCGCTCCCACCAGCACCAGAGGGCTTTATCCCAGTCTTAGGCAACAGCTGGTCAAGGGTTTTGTGATGATTAGGTAAATGTTCTTCTGTGAAGGTCACGAAGTGGTCGATGACAGTTTCTCCTTAAAATTCACTTGCTTATGCTCTGGAGTTAATGCATTTTTTTTTAACTGGCAAGGTATTTTGAGATAGGATCCCTCTAATTTTTCATTCCATCTACTCTAAACCTGGTGCTACTGTCAAGTGTCCTGGCATTGTGCTATGTGACAGAGTCCCTTTTGCCCTGGACCTTCCTGGCAAAGCACTCCAACTTCTGGGGCCGCTTCTCTGTGGCGCTGGGAAGGACCCTCCTTCCCGGGCAATGGATGGCCCTGCTGCCTGGCGGTTCTCAACTCCCAGGAGGTGTGTGCTCCACAGGCTTCCTGGAAGGGGCGCTGGTGATTTGTTTTGTTTTGTTTGAGACCTTACATTTCTGAACATGTTTGCATTCCAGTCTCATTCTCGGCTGGTCCATTCCATAAGCATACAATCCAGGCAGGACACTCTTCCCTTCCATTTTTAAGGCAACTGATTGCGCTGGGATCTTCTAGCTTCCAGGGTTGACAATGAGAAGTCAATATCAGGTTTCCTGTCTTGCTTTTCAATAGCACCAGGGATAGAACCCAGCAGTGGTCGACCATTGAGTTACTAGTCCATTATCCCCTAGTCCTTTCTATTGTTATTTTGAGATAGGATCCCTCTAAGTTGCCAGGCTGACCTCAAATTTGTGATCCTCCTGCCTCAGCCTCTGAGTAGCTGGGATCACATGCAATGCCAGGGTTAAAAATTAAAAATGACCAAAACAAAACTAAAAACCCCAAACATGTGCACAGAGTTGCAAAATCGAATTATAAGCCTTTTAAAAAAAAAACAAAACAAAACAAAACAAAATAAAAAATTTGCCCCATCTGATCTCCTTCCAGCCTGGTGTCTGCTTCCTGGAAGTGATTTTTTTTCTTTTTTTTCTTTTTTTTTAAATATTTTTTTAGTTATATATGGGCTCAATATTTTTATTTTGTTTATTTATTTTTATGGGGTGCTGAGGATTGAACCCAGGGTCTCATGGGTGCCAGGCGAGTGCTCTACCACTGAGCCACAACCCCAGCTCCCTGGAAGTGATTTGTTTGGATTCTTCTGAACTTGACTCCATATTTGAAAACAATACACTTGTGCTACTCCTTATTGCTCCTATTGTGGAAGAGGAGGGTTTTGCCCACTCTTTCTCCTTCCTTACCATCCCCTCCCCTCCGCACCCTCTCAGTGTGACTATCAGTTTTGGGTGAAGTCATCATTGTTCACATGTTACCATATAAATGTTATGGCCAATTGAACCATGACTGGATTTCAGGCCTTGGGTGACTTCTGAGTTTCCCTAGAGATTAGTAACTACCTTCTTGTTTGGACTTATTTGGTTTTCTTTGGATTTATCACCAAATTCTCTGATATAGTGGAAACATTCCTCTCCGACAGCAGCCGAAGCCCCAGGGAATCCATCCCTGGGTTCTCCCTCAGGCAGCTCCTCCTGGATCCTGGGTCACACCTGCCCTGGCTGCTTCTGGCTACAGGACCCTCCCATCCTGGGATCTGGTTTCTTAAATTTCCTCTCTTGGATTAATCTCTAATTTTAGAGAAAGGGTGTCTGGAACTTTCCACCTTCTGGAGCTGCTGTGGAGAATCAATACTGTGCTGGTTTCTGATCTTTTGTGTGTGACTCTCCCTCTCTGGAGGTTTTAGAATTTCCTCACAATGGCATTCTGAAACGTTGCCACCGTGTGCCCAATATGGTCTTTTTGCACTTCTGTGATGTTCCTTTCCGTTGAGAGACTTGTGACCATGAGACCCTGAGAGTTTTTGGTGGTACGTCTTTATTACTTTCCTCTCTTCATTTTGCCCTATTAGATATGGGGTGTTAAGTGAACACCATCCCAAACTCCACGACCCTAGTCCCCTTCCCTACTGCCAGCTACTGTACAGGTTCCAGGCGGCACAAGTTAGGATTATTTAGGGAAATTTGGATTCTGTTAGAGAAAGAGCTCTAAATCCAGACACTTCAGAAAGGGTACATACATCCCACAAAAATGGGGTGTCTCCTCCCAGCTCAGCTGATGCCAGTGAAAGGCTCACCTGGCCAGAGCTTCCCGGCCCCGGGTGCTGGACTCCCCATCCCCAGAGATTCTGGTGAGATTGGTCAGGGTGGGGTCTGAACAGCTGCATTTTATAATCTTTCAGGTGAATCTCATGAGCGGCCAAGGCTGAGACCATGGGGCTGACCCACCACCCCATTTTGAAAGCCTAGCCAGCTGTGTCCTGAGGACTCTGGTTGCTCACAGGGTGCTAAGGTGGAGATGCGGCTGGCGTTATGGGAGGCTGGTGTTGGGGCAGCACCCACCTGCCTCACTGCATGGCTAGGTTTGGAGCCTGCCTTGTGCCTGTGGTTGTCTCCCACTCTTTGGGAGGTAGAAGTGGTTTCATTTTCAGATACAGACCTAGCGCCCAGGGGAGAAGGTAGGACTGCCTGCCTGGGGCCACCCGCTGCTATCACATCAGAGGCACGGACCTTAAGTCCAGGCCTTTCCTCCTCCACCCAGCTCACTCCCCATCACTCATTCATTCAACAAACATTTAATGACTTTCCTGGGCTCTGTGCCAAATGGGCACTGGGGGACAGTAGTGGGCAAAGCAGTGGACCTAATGGTCTGCTTCCATTACTTATGCTACCACTTCTCTCCAGCCAGCTGGGGGCCAGGGGACAACTTTGTTTTTGCCCAGCCTCATCCAGCACAGGTCATGATAAGGCCTGGGGGACATTAGGGATTACTGTTGCCACTGTTGTTATGTCCAACAGGAGGGGGCCAGTAGGGCTGGGCCTGCCGCCAGCAGAAGCCACATTAACAATTAAGGTCTTTGCGACTTTCATTCCACCCTCACTGCATGAAATATTCAGGCACCAGAGGAGATTGGTCTCAGATCTCTGCAGTGAGCAAGCTGGGCTGTGGGGTGGCACTGCTGACCATGGACCCTGGGCCCAGGGCAGCCCTGAGGCCTGGCATGCAGGGAACACCAGAGGCTGTGGGGCTGGCTGGGCGTGGCCTAGAGGTGCCTGATGCAGAAGGTACAGCTGCTGACAGTCACAGAGATACACAGCTGGGCTCAAAGACTGTGTGTCTGGGGCCTGGGACTTATCGCCTAAGTAAACCCTGTAATTATCTTACAAGCAGCATAATCACGTTGCATTATATTAGTGCAAGCATGAAAACATCAATTTGATAAATACAAACATTTCAAATAAATCACAAGTGGATAAACCTGTTTCTTCTCCTCTCCCTTCCCCTAGTACACTGGGTCCCTTGAGTAAGAAGTGGGAGTGGGCTTCTCTTCTGCTGAGAGCTGAGAGGAGAGAGAGAGAGTAGGATGTGGAGCAGGAAGGAGGAGGTCTAGCCTACCAGTGGTGACAAATGGTCATTTAGCAAGGACAGGTAAGGCACAGCCTGGACCCTGGGAGCAGGAGTGTAAGTTAGCACTTGTTTGGAAAGCAGACCAGCGAATCCTCTAGTCCAGCTGAAGTGTGTGCACCACAGGACTCACTCAGCCATTCTGTCTGGGTCCAGGCCTGAGCCAAGTTCAGGCTCATGTGCATCAGGATGCATGTACAAGACTGTCCACAGCAGCACTAGAAATGAATGACCTTCAACAGGAAAGTGGGCTGTAAAGACAGGTGCATACAACGGATACTAGATAGCAGCTTTACTTAACCAGTGGCAAGTTTGCCCCTGGAGGCCATTCAGTAATATCTGAAGATATATTTTTTTTCTTTTTTGGTACCGGGGACTGAACCCACAACCTTCTGCATGCTAGGCAAGTGCTCTATCACTGAGTACATCCTCGGCCCTTTTTATTTTTTGAGACAGGGTCTCACTAAGTTGCCCAGGCTGGTTTCGAATTGAGATCCTCTTGCCTCAGTCTCTAAGTTGCTGGGATTACAGGTGTGCACCACCATGTATGGCTCAGTTTTTGTTTTTTAAAAGTGGGTGAAGGGGTGCTACTTCCATCCAATGCGTAAATGTTGGTAAACATTCTACAATGCTTAGGACAGCACCTGCTCCCCAACTCCCCTCTATTAATTAAAGATCTATTGGGTCCAAAATGTCAACTGAGGGGCTGGGGTTGTAGCTCAGTGGTGGAGCACTTGCCTAGCATATGTGAGGCACTGGGGTTGATCCTCAGCACCACATTAAAAAAAATAAATGAATAAAATAAAGGTATTGTGTCCATCTACAACTAAAATAAATTTTTAATTTGAAATTTTTTTAAAATATCAACTGAGCTGAGGTTGAGCAATTTGGTATATAGCTGTGAGAAGGAATAAACTAAGCTATATATGCCATCATAATAATGAGTGGAAGTGGCAGGCTGCAAGTGTAATGTCACTTAAATAAATTTCAAAAGCATGCAAACATCCAGCACTGTGTCATAGGGGGACTGCGGTAAGCCTAAAGCAAGTGCATCATCGCACAACATTCAGATCCCTGGCTGTTCTGGGAGGGGGAGGGGGAGGGGTGGGATGGATTCCTTCAGCTGGGTGGTGGGTTCCCTACTCCCTGCTTATTAACTAATCCATTATGAAAATAAGTGCATCAAGGTTAGGGTTAGTCCTGTGAAGAGCTCAGAAGGGTGGTAGAGAATTTCAGTGACTCCAGCTTTGAAATGAGGGGCAAGGAGGGGTGCAGAGGCCAGCACCTCCAATCCATTCCTTTATCTCCACTCCCAGGCTGCTCCAGCCTGACTCATCTGACCTCAGAGGCTCCTTGATGTCTCTCTGCCTTTCAGCTGCACATCCCCTAATGCCTCCAGGCTCTGACTCTCTAATCAAACCCAAGTCTGGCCAGGTCTCACTTCTGGGCCTTCTGGTTAGACCTGAGGTACTTTACCAGCATAGGAGGCTTTCTGGACTTCAGCCCCACTACCTTCCTACAAAATCAGTGACTCCAGCCAACTGTGGGGTGAATGAGTGTTCACTCCTGCAGACCTCCAGTTGCTGCCCCGTAGGGGGTCAACACTTCAGCTCATGCCCTTTCCCCTCCCACACGTGGAAACAAGGACACTCCATTACTGAGCTCTGTCTGGAGGTGCTATATAATCTGCCTTCCTGGCTTTCTCCGATTACCATTTCTCCCACTGATCCTGCATTTTGGAGTATTTTATCTACCATGTGTTAGCATGGGGGTTCTCAACCCCAGCCACCTCTTAAAAACACTGTGTGGCTCATACCTGACACCTACATGCTAGGGACGGTGGCAGAGCAGCTCTGTTCTAAAGGCTCTCAACTTTCACTGAGCAGCTCAAGGACTGTTGGAGCTCCAGGGTTTGATTTTACTTTGCATGACAAAGCATAGGTCTTGTGACTAAAAGCTAAAAGAAGCACTCTTGGCATGTCACTATGCTGGTTCTGTTGGACTGTGTTATGGGGGGCATATGCCTCTGGTTGGACCCCAGCATCCAGGACCCTCGCGGGGGGGGGGGTTCTGCCCTGGAAGTCCCTCTTGCTTTAGAACCCTGTTTCAGCCTTGGGCCCTCTCACTCCTTCCATCTTGTCCTCTTCTGCCCAACCATGTCCTTCCTCAAGCCACACAAGAACCCCACCTCTAGCATCTTGTCTTGGCTCTACAGGGAGGATGTTAGCAAAGCCCTGGAGGCTCTTGGATGGGGCACTCCTGTCTGAGCACTCTGCACGTGATACCCCATTTAGGTAAAGGCTGCATTTGGTCTCAGCTGAAGATCAGGGGTGTAGGCCATGGGAGAGGATAGCACAAAACAGAATCATCTCAGCAACTTCCCTGGTGAGTTAGGGTGTCCTGTAGTGTGTCCTGTGTCCAGTCCTCTTGGGAGCAATTGCCTGTATATAGACTTAGCTCTGGGTAAGCCTCTGGGCAGCTGGTTAATATGGCTTTCTGGGGGTTAAAACATATCTGCAGCTTCCTCAGGCACAGTATGAAACCCCCTCCTTCTCTAAACGCAAACTGGGCTGGGCTGGGCTGGACAGGCAGAGCACAGTGCTCCAGCAGGAAGGACACCCTCTATTCAGCACTGACTCATGTGTGCTGAGTCTGGGGAACCTCAACACCAGGGTATAACCTTGGAAGCACTTTGCCTAGCCTGGCCTCTCTCCATCACCCTCTCCTGACCATCTACCTGGAAAAGGAGGTGGGTAGGTAGGTAGGGGACCTGGTACTGAATCTGGACCTCTCTGTATGGACCCCATCTCTTTTCTACACAGGGGCCAGACAGAGCCTCTTAAAAGGCAAGCCAGGTCATTCTACTTCCCTACTGAAGTCGGATCCCCTTGGCATTCCCAGCTGCTTTAGACCCTGCATGATCTGCCCTCTGACCCCTGAGAGCAGCTCTCAGGGAAATTCTAGGGTCTCTGCCCCAGCTATTCCCTCCACCTAGGACGCCCTTCCCCCTTCCTTCTTCCTCATCGCCCAGATCTAAGCTTCTATAGTCGTCCTAAGTCTCTCCCTGACCAGGGAGATCTAAGGCAACTGATGATCACTTTTTGTGACAGCAGCTGTCTTAATTCCCTGCACAGTACTTAAGACAGTCCCAGTTATCTTGTTTATTATCTTCTCCCCCCTCCTTCTCCCAGAATGCCTGAATCCCCAGAGGGCAGTGGCTTCTGCTGTCCTGTCCCATGCAGAACCCCCGGGGCTGGGGAGGGAAGTGGGGGCTAGAACAGGTCTAGCAGAGAGCAGGCTCTGGGCACACAGTTGTTCAATGAATGGTTGAGCAAACCTAAAGGGGGACATCAGCTGGTGCGCCGGCGCGCGCTCCAGGCCGTGGGCCGCTCACGGTAGCGTGCGCGGGTTTTTATCTCCTTGTGAGTCCCAGGGGAGGGACATCTCCCTCCGCCCGCTTTCAGCGGACGCGCGGTAAATGCGCATTGGGGACCAGAGGATAATAGCCTCTAGCGTGGGAAGATCGGGGTGCCCCGCACGGTTGCTGGTGGCAAGGGGATTCTGCAGTCGCTGATCTTCCCCGGACTCCGGCATTAAGGCCCCAGTGGAAGACTTTCTCCACCTTTCCCAGTGGTTTCCACAGCGCGAATTGCAGACTCCCATCCGATCCCAGGGATTTAGCGGTGGAGTCGGTGAAAAAGTAGGGCTCTGAGCGCCGCTCCCACTGAGGGGCAAGTCTCGGAGCCCTCGCCCCATCGTGGCTGGGACCAGGGTACGGATCTTGCTCCGGGACGCGGCTGGCAAGGCCCGGGCCCTCCCGGGAGCAGACGCCGAATCTAACCCTCGGCTAGTGGAAGCGCAGTCCCACTGCGAGCTCTACGAGAGAGCCCAGGTGGAGATGGGGGCGGAGGAGCCCGGGGGCACGGAAAGGGACAAAGAGCGGCCCTGCCCGACCCCCCACGTAGGAGTCCTATTGTTCGTCAAGTCTCACACGGTGCCCGGGTGCCCTCGGGAGGCGGGGGGAAGCTGTCGCCTATATTCTAGGCATTTGTTTATTATGGGTGAGAAAGGGAGGGCGGGGACACCGGACCGGGAGGGGGCTCGGGTCCCATTTCCGCGAGTCGCCTTTAAGGGAAGCCCTGCCCTACCTTTCCCACCGTCCCCCTCCTCTCCGGCGGCCGTACCTGCATTTTAAAAGCGCCCTGTAGCCCTGGGATTGGCCAAGGCCGCGTCCTCCCGGCGCAGAAACTTGAACCGCGGGGAGGCGGGGGGCGGGGGGGATGGAAACCCAGCGGACGGACAGTACCATCTCCACGGCTTCCCCCGCGTGTGCCCCTTCTCTCCCACACACCCCCAGAGAGGCCCAATCGGACGGGCGGGAGGGCGGAACCGCGGCTCCTACGCGCCTCTGGCAGGGCGGGCGCACGGCAAATGGGGGACGTGGGGGCCGGCCCCGCCTCCGCCCGCCCCCCGCACTCCCCCGGAGGCGGGGCCGGCCCGCGGCGCCCCGCCCCCTCCCCCGCCCCGGGGTGGGCGGAGCGGCTGGGGCTCCGGGAGCTGGGCCGGGGGCGGGCCTCCGCCTGCTTCGCCCGAGCCTGGAGAATCCCGGCACCTCGGCCGCCGACGCAGCAGTCGTCCTCGCTCCAGCGCCCTGAGGCGCGCGGGCTCCCGGGCGGCCCAGGCGGGTGCTGCGTGAGGGCGCGTGAGGCAGCGTGGGCTGGCCGCAGGCGCCCCTGTCCGTCCCCCGCCCGCTCGCTAACCGGCCCAGCCAAGCCCCCGCGCTGGGAGCGCCGGCCCTGCGAGAGCGAGGGCGAGGGCGATGCCGCGGTGACGGCCCCGCCATGGCGAAGCCCCCGGCGGGGGCGGCGTCGGCGTCGGAGGAGCTGAGCCAGGTACCGGACGAGGAGCTGCTGCGCTGGAGCAAGGAGGAGCTGGCGCGGCGGCTGCGGCGCTCGGAGGGCGAGAAGGTGGGCCTCATGTTGGAGCACGGCGGCCTGATGCGCGACGTGAACCGGAGGCTGCAGCAGCACCTGCTGGAGATCCGCGGCCTCAAGGACGTGAACCAGAGGCTGCAGGACGACAACCAGGAGCTCCGAGAGCTCTGCTGTTTCCTCGACGACGACCGGCAGAAGGGGCGCAAGCTGGCGCGTGAGTGGCAGCGCTTCGGGCGCCACGCGGCCGGCGCCGTGTGACACGAGGTGGCCCGCTCGCAGCAGAAGCTGCGGGAGCTCGAGGCACGCCAGGAGGCCCTGCTGCGCGAGAACCTGGAGCTGAAGGAGCTGGTACTGCTGCTGGACGAGGAGCGCACTGCTCTGGCTGCGGCTGGGGGCGCGGGCGGCAGCGGCGCCGGAGGTGCGGGCTCCTGCAGCTCCATCGACAGCCAGGCCAGCCTGAGCCGGCCACTGGCGGGCGGCGCGGCGGGCCCCGGGGCCCGCGACGTGGGCGACGGCAGCAGCACGTCGAGCGCTGGCAGCGGCGGCAGCCCCGACCACCATCACCACGTTCCACCCGCTCTCCTGTCTTCTGGGCCTCACAAGGCTCCCGACGGCAAGGCTGGAGCCACACGCCGGTCCCTGGACGACCTGTCGGCTCCGCCACACCACCTCAGCATCCCCAACGGCTTGCATGGTAAGGATAACCACCTGTCGCCCTGTGCGGGTTCGCCGGGTTGCAGCCGCGCTGGCGGCTCGGGTTCGTGCGGCCCTGGGGTGGGGAGAGGCGCTAGTCCTGGACCCGGTATCTTCAGCTGGTGTCGCACTCGGTCCGGGCGAACCCAAATTCACCTGCATGGGTCTTTGGGTGGGGGTAGTTGGTCAAGTGATGATGCGTGTCCCTGTCCAAGTTAGAATTCGCGGCCGGCGCTGTCCTAGAAAAGTTTCTTGCTTGTGGAGTTGTCGGTGTTATAGTGCAGCACTGCGGCGCTGGCTGGGGGCTTCATCCCAGGTTGGAAATCCTTGTCCCGGGACCGAAGAATCTTCATGAAAAAAAACTGAAAGGCGCTTTGGGGCACAAAAGAATTTCCCCATACTTGGAGCAACAGGCGTCCCCCAACCCCAAGGGACATCCGCGGGGGGTGCTGTGACTGCATTGCGCCTCTGCTTTCCCCAGCTGCATCCTGGACTCTCACGGGGCTGACAGACCAAAGGCAGGCTTGACACCTAGGATGCTGACCAGGGTTCTGCACTTCTGGCTGGGGGTCTTTCTCAAGGCTCTGAGATTTAGAGATGTAGTTGGAATGGATTCTGGCTTTTCTCCTCTGTGTGCCTCAGTTTCCTTAGTTGTAAAGTGGAGAGGATGATCCCTGCCTCCTGGATTTGTGGTGGAGATAAGGCTCCTGAAAGGGTTTGTAAACTGTTGACCACCTTAAAGGAAGTACAGCGGTCATCTGTGGCTAGGGTGTGTAGGGTGTGGATGGGAGGATCTTCAGGAAGGCACAGCACTATCTTCAGCCACAATGCTGTAGAGGGTGTCCTGCTCTGGGGTCTGGGAGCCCAGCAGCCTGCCCCTGTCCCTGCCCTCTGCTCACTTTCTCTGCCCTACCCCTTCCCTCCTCTCCTGCCTGGTGCATGACGGGCCTCCCTGTTCTTTCATGTTTTTGGAGGCTTCTTCCTGGTTCTGATGGCAGTTGCTACTGCCTGAATTATTTTCCTGGTGGTGGGGGACAAGCAGCTCTTTCTGGTTCTCCTTAAAGCTTTTTCCCAATTCAGAGAAATATATATATATATGCTTTAAGTAACTGCTCTTCCTCAAAGTGACAGCCTGAGCCATGGAGGGACACTTTCTCTTTGGTTTGATAACTGAGTGACTCTGAAAGCATATTGCGGGTGGGAAAAAGAAGAGTGGAGGTTATACCTGTGGAGGTGAGGGACAGCATAGCAGATTTTCCTTTCTTTACCCCCCCTAAGCCTGAGTTCAAGGCAGGTCTGGTTTGGAGGGATATTTTGTTGCTGATTAGCCATCTACCACTATAACTCAGGTTTCTTTTTGTAACACTACAACCACACCGCCTCTAATCCCAGGCTTCTTAAAGCCAGCTCCAGTAGCTCAAAGTTAGATGGTTTAATTTTGGGGGAAATGCACCTGTTATTTAGAGTTCCTTGGCCCCTATGACCTCATCTTTGGGAGGGTCAGTTTCCTGGGCCTCAGTTTCTCCAAGTGCAGTTAAGGAGGGAGTATCTGCAGCTCTCTGTCTGGAAATGAAATGTTTCTGGTTTTCAGCTGCATCATCCATGACACTTGTCAGGAGCGATCTCTGCGGGACTGTGGAGGGCTTGAGTGTCCTAGCCGATGTGCAGGGAAGGTCTGGCATGTTTTGTGCAAGGAGACACATCTGGGTCTGGCCCAGAGTTTCAGTTGCAGCAGTGAATAATGCAGGAAAGGAAGGCTAGGCTAGACTCAGGGTTTTCCACCCCCTGGGCCCTGGTAGGTGTGGAGGTATCGGGTTTCCTGCAGAATCCCCAAGTCCCAAGTCCACTTGGAACAGGTCTGCTGCAGGTTTTGTAGCAGCAAAGCTTTGCTTTGGGGGAAAATGAAAACTCGGCATTATTATCATCACAAATTTCAGTTACATCTGGGATTTCTTGTTTGGTCTTTTAAAGCCATGGGTGGCCTTGAGATGTTCTCCTACCAATAGGAACAGAATGCCCAGGACCAGGAAAGGCCCTTCTCTAGAAACCAGGCTTTTCAATCCAGGGACCTGTAGCTTTAAGTTGGTGAGGTTCATGGCTGAACTGAACAAGGACTAGGAAAGGAGCCTCTGTCCAGGTGCTGGTGAAAGTGGAGAAGGTAGTGAGTGGGCTTGTGCCTTGGTTCCTGGGCTCAGTTCATGCTCACAGAGGTAATATTAGCCTCACTTTGCAGACATGCAAGTGGAGGCTCAGAGAGGTTCTGGCCTTGCCTTGGAAGACAGCTGCCATTGGAAGTACTTGTCCTAGGTGGGGTCTCCATCAGGTCATCTGCTCTGGCCTGTCGTCATTCACCTTAGTATCAGTCAGGGCACCCTGGTGGGTCCCCATTCTGGATTCCTGACCCAGTGTTGCCCTCTTTCTCCATTCTGGGAGATGTCGCTTCCTTTGGTGACCGCTGAGCAGATGGTGGAGAGCTCCCTTTCCCAGAGCATCAGGCTGCCTTGCTTAGAATCTTGGCTTCTTCACCTGCCTTGGGCAAGTTAGTCCACTTTGCCCAGCCTCTCTCTGCTTCTCTTCTGGAAGGTGAGGCAGAACCCAAAGGGGCCCCTTTACTCACACGAGGTCAATGAGGTCGGCCTCTGTACACTGTGGGTCTCAATAGTTGCTGGCGTCCTGGGAGCTTGTTAGCCACCCCTTGGCTTCACTGCCAGACTCTGCTTGCAGTTTAGGTAGCCTGCCTGAAGGTTTGCACCTGAACTTTATGTGTAACTGCACCTGGTGCTGGATCATCGTGGTCCCGAGTCCTCTCTGGGGAGGCTTCAAGTGGCAGTGGTGGGACTTGGCCATCTGTATTCAAGGCAGTCCCTTGGCTGAGGCAGGCCTGGTGGGCCTGTGAATGCATATGCAAATAGGACTCTCTCCTGAGCAGTTTTTGCTGGAGGTCTGGCCTAGGCTGTCTGAGGTCTGGACCAGCTAGGATGCTATTTGCTCCATGCCAGTGTTGTACTTTGAGAAGCTCAAACGTCAGAAATTCAGGGTCCCCCCTGGAACTGATGTGGTCTGCAAACAAAAGCATTTTCATTTCTTTTCCCTGCCCTTCCCCCACCCAGTGAACCCCATTGCTCCTCCTTACCCCCAGACCTGTCCTGCCCTCCTCATGCCCCATGACTTGTTCCCTTGTGGCTGACCCAGAGAAACCTCTGGAAAGCCCATGAATGGGTGCCATTTACTTTTTAAAGTTTGGATTGAAATTTTGAGCTTCTCAAAAGGAGCTGGGTTTGTTCTCCGGCTTGTGTTTTTAAAAGGGAGGGTGGGGCAGGGGTAGTTTGGGCCTTTAAAAAAAGACAGAGTATACCAGCCCTGAATGGGCCTTTTCTGTGGGGCCTGTGTGTGGCTAATAAGGCCGCCTCTCTTAAGCCCAGCTACCCGGAGCAAAGGTCACTGAAGATAATGGGGTGAGTTACATAAGCTTCTTCCTCCCCACACCTGAGCCTGAGGGATGTGTCCATGGCCTTGGAGTTCTGGGCCCCCAGGACCATGCACAAAAGAAGGTCCATCTGAGGAGCTGTCAGTCAGGGGGCCCACCCAGCGCTTTACAGTTTCCTGCAAAGAGCTTTCTAGTCATTCTGCTTCCGAATGGTCCCAGGACAGACGCCTCCGCATTCGGGAAACTGAGGCTTGACTAGGTGTGTGGCTCTAGGTCTTGGCCTTTGGGGCCTGGGATGAGTGTTGGGTCTCCTGTGCCAGCAACCGGAGCCTATTGCCCTGTTCCTGCTGCCCAGCAAGTTCTGGGGGCGAGGCTGTGTACAGAGCAGGGTGGCTCCTCTTCCGCAGGCCCTGAGCCCTTTCCTGCCATCCTGTTCCCTGCTGCAGCTGCCTGTGTAAAGGGGTGACCCTCCTTCCTTATGATTCTTGCGTTCCCTCACTCCTCTGCTCTGGACTGGCTTCTCACGGCAGTGCTCATGGTGCCAGAACCCTCACCATGCTGGGTCCCTGAGCTCCGGGACACAATATTGTCCCAGGACCAGCACGCTCTGGGAGGAAGTCACTGTTGCTCGGCTCTCTCTCCTACCTGTGGGCTGTTCAGCACCACGTCTGGCTGCTCATTTGCACAGCGAATGTCTAACTTTGGCAAGTTCTTGAACCTGTGTGGGGCCTTTGTTTTCTCTCTCTCTCTCTCTCTCTCTCTTTTTTTTTTTTTTTTGTGGTGCTGGGGATTGAACCCAGGGCCTTGTGCATTTGAGGCAAACACTCTACCAACTGAGCTATATCCCCAGCCCAGGGCCTCTGTTTTCTCATCTGCAAAGTGGGAAAACTTGGGTTGAGGGAAGAGGGAGTGTGCTGACCTGTGAAAACTGCAGCGTAGCTAATCTCCAGGCGACAGCACTCAACTCTGGGCATGACCAGGGCAGTGTCGCTGCTGGCTGGGGCTCTGGCTCCAGGGTCAGAGAGCTCTGGGTGAATCTGGCCTGGCTTCTCTTCTGTGCATTTGGAGCCTACCAAGCCTTCTCAACCTTGGTGGCTTCATCTGTATCCTGAGAATAATAATATCCTGGTCCTAGAAATGGACTCTAAAGGATGGGTTTTGTGATCTTCCATTTTTGGTCTGGCCTCCTGTGGATTGGCCTCCCTGGGGTGTGGGTGGGGAATTCCCAGACCCAGGCCGTGAGTGGGGCCCTTGTACCCAGCGCTGTCTCAGAGCCAGGGTCCTGGTCTAGTTGAATAGGAGGAAGATGGCATTCAGCTAAGGTCTGGAAGTGGGGTCTGGACCAGGGTTTTGAGAGCCCAAGGCCTGCAAAGCACACTCAGGTCATGGTGGGGGTGGGGGTGCTGTTTGTAGCCCTAAGGTGCCAGGATTTGGGGTGAGAGCAAAGTTCCAGTGGTTCAGACTTCAGCACCCACAAAACGTGGTGAAGGTGGACCATGCGGACTCCAAAGCTGGGAGCTGTCCTTTAGGGAGGTGTGCTAGCACCCACCTGGTGAAGGGCATTCCTGAGCCCCATGTGGATGGGGCTTGTGGACACCCTCCCACAGCTCTCGGAATCTTTAGTTGTGCTGGCAGAAAATTGTCAGGTGGGAGGGTGGGGCGATGTTGTCGGGGCAGCTGGGAAGTGGGATTTGGAGGTGGTGACAGAACTTGCCCTTCAAACAGGAAGGGAAACATTAGCAGATAATTAGTGAGCATTTACTACACCCGGTTCCCAGCGCCTCCTGCATGTGATTCATGTCATCTGGCTTGGGGAGTGGCAGTTCAGGAGCATCAGTCTGGGGACTCTCAGAGGTAAGGGGGAAGAAGCTTGGACCTCTAGGGATGACCATAGCTAAGACAGTGGCTGCAGGACAGAACTTTCTCTGTAGGTGTGCCGACCTGGTGGATCTGTTCCGTGCTCTGCCCCCCGGCCCCTGTCTTCCTCCTTGGACCTCTGACCTGTAGGATCAGGTGGTCCTGAGCCGATGAGGGGCTCAGGCAGGTCAGCACCTGTGGGAGATGCTGGCTGTCCCCCGTGGCTGACATGGTCTCTCTGTATTCTCTGCCCGCTCAGAGAATAGTCGTGGCCCATGGCTGCTCTTCCCTTCCTACAGCCAGGGTGGGTGTCTGGGATCTGTGCAGGGACCTCCCTGGGATCTCAGACTGGCAGGTATCTAATTCCCATCTCCCTGGTGCATCACGGAGAAGGGATCCCAGTGGCTTCCCAAAAGGCTTGGGACAGAGGAATAAGTGTCTCTGTTGATAGGATGGATTCTCCTTTTATTCCAGAATGTCAGGAGTGCTTCCCTTTCCCTCAGAAAGCACCCAGAACTGGTCATTGTCACATATCCCCTGTCCCCACAGGCAGAGGGCTCTGGGCAGGCCTGGAGCAGGGTCACCCAGGGATGGATGCCTACTCTTCCCCAGTCTCTGATGATCTCCATCTCCCTGGGGAGCAGAGCAGAAAGGCGGGGGCTTGTTGATCCCCCTGCAGATGCACTAGCCACTGTTTACAAAGGTGTGGTGCCTAGTGAAGTGCTCAGGCGAAGGCCCTTGGAGGCTGAGGTCAGTTTCCTGATCCTTCTTCCCTGTTTCCCAGAGGCTGGGATGGACTGCTGTTTGCTTAGTTCAAGATGGGCTGCTTCCTCTCTTGCACTGTGGGGTGTGTCTGGGAATCCATGTGAGCATTTACTGAGAGGTCTGCCCCCTTCCTTGGGAAAGGTTCTCGGAGCAGTTGGTGCATTCACCACTGATGGTATCTTAGAAGGAGGAAATGCCAGGATCCGGAGAGCTGGAAACCCTGAGCCAGCTGCAGGAGCCCTCAGACACTGAGATTGGGGAAGGAAGGGGACATGGCCCAGGTTGGTCACATGGTGCAGTGGGGGAGCCCTGGTAGCCCCGCCCCACCCAGGGTCTACTGTTTGTCATTCCTGACTGTGTTTGTGAGCTTGCAAGGCTGAGTCCCTCCCTGGTCCTCTTAAATCCCAGCTTGACACTGAGGGGCAGGTTCCAAAAATGTCTTTTGGAACCAAATGTGTGCCTGTCCCGCTCTGAGATCTGCTGTGTGTGTGTGTGTGTGTGGTGTGTTACTGGGGGTTGAATCCAGGGGCACTTAACCACTGAGCTGCATCCCCAGTCCTTTTTATGTTTTATTTTGAGACAGGGTCCCACTAAGTTGCTCAGGGCCTTATTAAGTTGCTGAGGCTGGTCTTGAACTTGTGGTCCTCCTGCCTCAGCCTCCCAATTCTCTGGAATTACAGGCGTGTGCTACCATACCCAGTCTGCTTTGTTTTATCTCACTTGCCACTCACATCAGTGAGGATCTCCATTGTTTGGGAATAGGCTCAGCATGGTGAGGTGAGCCACATGAAGTCACATGGGGCCAGTGGTAGGAATGGAGATGGACTGGGAGGTCCTGTCCTGCAACCCTGCCTGTGCCATTTGCCCTGCCTCCTGGTGTGTTTCTTCACCAGACCCTGCCCTCTCTGTGCTCTGGGTGGCTCCTGGGCTCTTCAGGTGTGCTGGCAGCTTAGGAAAGGGTGACTGAAATTCAGCACCCTGGGCCAGCATTCTCTCCTCTGTAAGATGGGAGGCTGGGCTGGGTGGCATTGAGGGTCCAGACCCAGGTTGTATAGACTCAGTCACGGGACAGGGCCTCCTCTCTGCCCTGCTGCAATCACATTGGTGGCACGGAGCCAGCCTTTTATATTTCTGGGAATAACCTTTCTAGGCCCCAAAGATAGCGTTTTGTTTCTTCCCTGGTGTTTGGACCCAGCTTGGGGCAGTTCGGTGGACTGACCACTGGGGTGGTGGGGTGGCGTGGTGAGGCTGCCTGTGACACCATGGTGCTGCTCTGAGGCTTTGAGATGGTGACCTGTCCAGATGCTAGCTCAACTGAGACCTCTGCCTGGGTTAGCCTCTCCCCCTGTGGCCTGATGGAATTACCTGCCTCCCCGTCTGGCTAACTCTGGTAAAGGCCTAGGTGCTGGCTTGAGGGCCAGAGAACACTGGGTGCTGACTCCTGGGGCGGGATTGCTGGGGACAAGGCTGCCTGTCCTCAGCAAGTTCCTCTGTTTGCCAGCGGGTCCCTCCCAGGCTGTAGGTTCCTGAGGGCAGAGCCCAGTCTTCCTTGTGTATAGTAGGTGTGCAGTCAGTGCTAGAGCCGGGGATGGGTGAGTGGATAAGGTGCCCCCTCCTTTGTTTATTGAGCTGGATGGTGGTCAAGCCACTTGTGACCCCCTTTTCTTTTCCCACTTGCTGTACTTGGCACCAGATGGTGTTTAATTATGTCCCCCTAATCTAGCCTGCCATGGTGGTGATTTGCTCAACCCTGCCTTCCCCATTCCCCTTAATCACTCTAAAAAAGATACCTTTTTTGCTTTTACTGGTGGTTCCTCACCATGGTGTATGTTGGTGTTCTGTGGGCTTAAGAAATAGTGCCTCTGGGCCTGGCCTCAGAGATGGACCTGTGATCGCCAGGGCTCCTGGAGTCCTGCCCACTGGCCAGAGCCCTTCTGGGAAGACGCAGAACACCTGAAGGGCCTGCAGGGGTCACATGAGCTGGAGATGGACCCAGTCAGCAGGTCAGCTGGGGAGGACACTGCCCCATGGAGGGGCATCCTGGGGCCCAGTGGGCTGGGCCTGGAGGTGGTATCAGTTCATACTAGTGGCAAGGCTGAGACGGCCTGCTTGGGTTGCTCCCTCATTGACCTTTTCTGCCTGGATGCTCAGGGAGGTGCTCTGTTGTGCTCAGCTGGGGGCTTCCAGGCCACAGTGGGAAGCCCACAGGGTCCCCAGTGCTGGCTCTGCAGTGGTGCAGCCTGGCTGGCACCCAGCTGTCTACCCTGGGAGCTCTCAGGGACTGCCAGGCTGCACTGCCACGGTGGGGCTCCGCCTCCCACACCCCTGTGGCTGGCACTCGGCTGCCCCGAAGCAGGACTCTTTAGACCTGTTCACCGGGGCAGATGCAGGCTGGATTGGTGGCACTGAGATGCAGCTGTAAAGAGTCCACCCATTTCCAAAAATAGACCAGCCACTGTCAGGGGACGCATCTCTTTGTCTCCCCAAATCTATCTTTCTGCCGGCTCCCAGGTGGTAAGGCAAGAAGGAGGCCTGCTCTTGTCTAGGAATCATAGGCTTCTGCGAACGTCCTGCTCCCTTGCTCGCCACAAGGCTCCGATTGTGTGTGGGCCCTGAATGAGCCTGCCTGTCACCACGCGCGGCACCGGCTGGCCTCCCTAATGAGCCCTCTCTGGGAGTGGCCCTTTGTGACAGGTTCCGGCCACGCTGCCCGCGCCAGGACTCCATTTCCCGCTGCTTGGCTGCTTCATATCCCTTGGTAGCTGGTGGGACAATAGGAAGCCCCCGCCCCCCACCCCCCAGCCTTTCTCCTTTTCCTGTATTTCCCGTATTTTCTAGAGTGCATGCACACCACTTTGATGCCGGGACAGAGAATTAAGAGGCAGATCTCTCCCTCTTGCAGTGCCCCCCTTCTCCCCGAGGCCTGGCCCCCATGCCTTTGCCCAGACCCTCCTGTACCCCCCCCCCCCCTGCGCATTATCTCCTTTTGGGCTTCTCCCCTGGACACAGGCTCCTGTTTCCTGATGCAGAGCCATCAAAGAAAACCCCTCCCCTCTTCCATCCTGTCCCTGGGGCCCCTCCTTCTCCGTGGAAGGAAATTTGTGTGGCTTCTTGCCCTGGGCAGGGTGGCTTCTTCTCCAGCTTCCCCTTTCCAGCCCCTGTGGCTGGTGGGAACACCGTCCTAGGCTGCGCGCTGCTGGTCACCGTCCTCTCCACTTCACCTTTCTGGGCCTGGGACCCTGCCTCTCTCACCTGTGTTCCTGAGCCTCTGCTGCACCCACGGCCACCTCTGCCTCAAGGTCTCCTGGCTATGGCCCTGAGCTTTCCACTAGCCCTTCAGTTCAGTTTAATGACAATTAAGTGGCACAAGACCTTCTAGCTTCTCAGCCTCACTGGGCACCATGCATGTGTTCGGGACCTTGTCAGCAGTGAGATGACGAGTGCTCCATCACGGAGTCCTAGGGGCAGCTCTGGGCTAGACCGTCCTTCCCTGGGCCGTGCAGCTCCCACTTGTCCCCAGAAGGAAGTCTTGACACCTGAGCCTGGTGTCAGGGACTCCAGTGCCAGCCTTCCTGACTTCTCCGCCTGGCTGTGGAGTTCTGACCCTGGACCTGCTTGTCCCATGAACGGCCCTCTCCTGCCCCCTGGACCTGCTGAAACCCCACCATCCTGCTGAGGCTTAGGTCGGCCCTTAAGGAGAACAGGCCACATTGCACGTGACCCGCAGCCCTCATCCCCTGGCGCCCTGAGCTGGGCTCCTGGAGGTGTCCCTGTGGTGGTGGTGCCAGGTCCCCCTGTGTGCAGGAGATGACTGGTAGCCATGAGCCATGGGCGTGGGGGCTGGGTCCACATGTCTGTGCAGAAAACCCAGACTCAGGGAGGCCGCCCACCTCCAGGGTCTCCCTGGCACCGGCAGAGCCCAGCCAACTCATTCTCACTGCCAGCTTCCTATTCTCAAAATGAGGCCAAGAAGGATGCAGGATCAGAAAAAAAAGAAAATGGCTTTTAAGCTGGTGGGGTGGAGCGGGGCGTTGGGAGAATAGACACGGGCCAGCGCCACACTCCCTGCTGGCTCTCCCCTTCTGGAAGATGCAGACCCACCCCGGCCACATCCTTATAGGCTTGGAGCATGGTTTCCCTCCTCCCTCTGTGCCGTTGATTCCCTGTGGCAGCCACGGCTGAGACTGGCAAGCGGGCAGGCGCCTCTAGGGGCCAAGTGAGCTGCCTGGGTCCAGTTGTCTGCAGTGAGGCCATTACATACCACACCTGGGGCTCTGGCCCTGGGCCTGGTCCCTCTGCTCACCATAGCCTTGTCTGCCTTTGCTTTGTGTGTGTGTGTGTGTGTGTGTGTGTGTGGAGGGGAACTGGTGATCAGGGTGACATCAGGGTATTCCTAGTGGCATAGGCCAGAGTGAGACTGGGTCTAGGAGCCTGGGGACTCAGGCCGTCCACCTAGCTCCCAGCCCTGTGCCCTGCAAGGGGTGGCTTCACCTCCACAAAGGGGCCCATAGAGTATCCCTGAGCTTGTGGTGGGAGGGTCTCGGGAAAGCCCCTTCTAAGCTCTTGTCTAACTCTGGACGTGCAGGGGCACTGTTGGTGGAGGGGGAGCTGTGGCGGGGACGCCTCATGTCCGTGTCCCTGGAGTTTCCCAGTGTCTCTGCTGCCCAGGCCTTCTGTTCTCCTCTCCTCCTCCTGGGGGGCATTTCTGGCTCAGTGAGCCCCTCCATTGTGTCCTGTCAGAATTCCTCCTGCTGGCAGGTGGGTGCATCCCTCCAGGAGGGTGATCAAGGGGCCCTGGGATGCTCCCGCCCTCCAGGGTGATCCCTGGCTTGGGTGCCTCTTGGACCTGCAGAGCTGCTAATTCCTTTCCACTGAATTAAGAGCTTGTTGCGGGAGTGCTGACCTGGTTGTGGGCAACGTGATCCGCCCGAGCTGTGTGGGGCTGAGGGTTGTGGGCACATGCATGAAAGACCCCTTGTTTTCCATGCAGCCCAAACTGTGTGAGCAGGGAGAGGCAGGAGAGTGGCCATCCCATGGGTCTGTCCTTCTGCTGATTGCAGCTGTCTCTTTGACTCCCAGGATCCCCCGTGGCACAGGAACTTCCTGGCCTGCTGTTTAGTTTTGGGGCTGGGGACAGGAGGGAGCTGCCCCAGGCAGTCCCTACTATCTCCAGTGAGCCTTGTTCTCCTTTCTTGCACTGACCACTGGTCAGTGGCCTCTGCAGCCGTCACCTGCTGTGTCCTCAGGATCCCTTAGCCAAGGGGCTGGTGGTCTTCAGGGAACCCCAGCCTCTGAGGTGACTGTGCACTCAAGCACTTTCCTTGGGACACCGTCCTTTGCTTTCACCTGAGGCTGAAAGTGTCCCAGGGCTCAGGAAAGATGAAGAACCCTGGTCGTAGGTTTGGCGACGTTCCTTCTGAGGCCTTTAAAAAAATATATAAACTGGGCTGGGGGTGTGGCTCAAGCGGCGCTCTCGCCTGGCATGCGTGCGGCCTATGTTCGATCCTCAGCACCACATACCAACAAAGATGTTGTGTCTGCCAAAAAAAAAAAAAACCCTGAAAAATAAATATTAAAAATTCTCTCTCTCTCTCTCTCTCCCTCTCTCTTTAAAAAAAAAAAAAATATATATATATATATATATATATATATATATATATATATATATATATATATATATATATATAAACTTTAATGCATGTTCATAGTCAGGAAATGCCACACAGAACCTAAAGGCATAAAGTGGAGTGGAACCTAAGGTCTCGGGGGGCGAGGGTCTCTGGACATCCCTGCAGCTCTGCTGTCCTATGAGCACTCCGTTCCCCTTGTTCATGCGTCCTCAGAGGTCACCCAGGTGACCTTCATTCCTGAAGCCGTTTTTATTTGTGGGAGGGCTTTATGGGTTGGGTACATGTTTTCATGCCACTCTCTTTGCTGGTTTTATTTCTGGTTGGTCTCTGCCCAGTTTCCTGTGGGTGGATCAGATCTGTGGTGCTTAGAGACCCCCGAGGAACTTGGGAAAGTTCTAGAAGGCTGGGCCCCTCCTGGTTATCACCTTGCCCGGTGGCTGCTCCCAGCCCAGCTTCCCCTGCCCAGGGTTGTTTCCACAGTCCTTCTGTGAGGGTTTAAGAACCTGCAGTGGCTGTTTCTGGCTTCAGGGTGTCACCTTCCAGGTGTGCCTCGGGTGGGGGGAGTTTGATCTGACCCAGAATCCAAGGCAGCAGCCAGAGGGATCCTTTTCCTCCCAGTCCCCACCCCAGGAGGCTTCCTTTCCCCAGCTCATGCACGGCCTCACCGGCCTCACCGGCCAGGCCCCATAGTGACCCTGGGACACAGCCATTGAAGGCAGGGCAGAATGAGAAGGGGACTCATTTCCTTCTTTTGAATGGTGACCTTGGCCTCTCCTTCCTTACTCCTGCAGACCAGGCCTCCAATCTCTGATGACTCCTGACTATGTCTGTGGGCTCCCTTTTCTCTGACTCAACGTACGTGCATTGCATGTTCGCTTCAATGAGACGGGCAGGCTTGGGAGCTGGGCCGAGGAGGAGGTGGTTTGTGCACCCTCAGGGCCAAGGCTGAGGCCAGCCACCCTTGGCCAGTGCCTGACCTATATCCCCTCCAAAAGGTGCTAATGTATAGAAGTCCCTCCTTGTCCATGGGCATAGGCTTTCCAAGACCCCAGTGGATGCCTCTAACGGCAGCTAGTACCCAACCCTATGAATACCACACAGGTGACGGGAATGGTGGGTAGTGTATGCAGCCTGGATATGCTGATTCATGTTCCAGGAGAGGCAGGAGGATGGCATGAGATCTCATCACGCTACTCAGGATGGCAACAATTTAAAAGTTATGGATTATTTCTGGAATTTTCCATCTAATATATTTGGGCTCTGGTTGACTGTGGGTAACTGAGACTGAGGAAAGTGAAACCATGACAAGGGTGACTGCAGAACTGGAGGGCCACCTGCTGTGTTTGGCATCCTGCTGGGTGGGGAAGCCTCCAGTACTCAGCCCAGATGCCCTCTTGCCAGCCCCCCTCCTCCCACGGTGTGCTGATTGGCAGCTGGAAGAGCCCAGTGGAGAATCCTGCTTGGGAGGCCCTTGCAGCCTGGGAAGGAGGATACGGGCTCCAGGAGGGGGCTGGGAGGCAGAGGCAAGCTGGGAGGGCCCAGGGAGTATGCAGGGTGCTGGGCAGGGGCTCCCTGCCTCCCCAAGGAAGTGGAGTCTTCTGGGGAGAGTGATGTGGCTTTGTTTATTCACAACAACCGAAGCTTCTGAGACCAACTGTGGTGTGAGGGGCTCCAGGCTATCACACTACCTGTTTGCTTCAGTGTCCTGCCTGTGTGCCCAGGGGTGGGCCCAGGACAGGCAGGGTCAGCCTCCTCTGCACCAATGTGGGGGTCAGAAGGGCCCCACGGCCCTTGTTTGCCCATGACCATGTCCTGAGAAGCATGGCTGTCCCTAGGTGCCTGGGCCTCTGGGTCTGTGCTGTCCCCCACACCAGGCGGTCCCTGAGTGGGGACTGAGTGGAACAATGCAGGAGGCAGGTCCCAGGCCGGGGGGTGGCCGTCTCACCTAGTTGAGGAGCTGAGAGGGCAGGGCCACCTGGGCGCCCTGTGGAGTGGCCTGAGGCTGAGGGCTTTCTAAGGGCCATCGCACAGGGGGACGGAACAAATCCATGTGTGGTATTTCTTGGTTCTTTTTTCTTAATAAATAAATAAATTTAATAATAAGGTCTTGCTCGAAGGCCTAGAAGGAGACAGACTTTGCATCAGGCCCTGAGCTGTTTTCTTGTCACAAGCCACCAGGCTTCGCCAGGAATTAACTGCCTCGTGAAGGACGGGGATCTGCTCCTGGGGCCTGAGGCTGAGTGACCAGGGCAGCAGGGCTGTGGCCCATGGTGCCTGGCTCAAACCCCAGGAGCTGCCCGACAGCAGGGGCAGCTTGGCCCGTGGGCCTGGGCACCCCTCCTGCCTTTGCCATTCATCCTGTCAATACCTTCCGCAGTAGGCCCAGGGGCAGTTTGTGGGGAAGAGGGAGTGGGTCTGGCTGTCCTCTGTGAGGTACCGTCTTGTGGGGCCACCCCCTCCCATGCCCACCACGGGACCAAGCAGGACAGAAGGGCAGGGGACTTTTGGTTGTCCTGAGGCCTCCTGGCATGATTTGGGGCTCTGACAAAGGAACAGCTTCCTACTGGCCCTGAAAAGGGGGACAGGGGCTTGAGGGGCAGCTGTAGGGGCTGTGGAGGAGCAGGAGGTGGGAGCCTGAGTGGGATAGCTGGGGGCTCTCGGCACCCCTGCGGGGACAGCCCCGCTCTCCATGTCCCCAGCCACACAGACGGTAGGTGCCTGTGTGTGAAAGGGCCTTCTTCCTAAAGCCGGCCACGGTGCTGCGCACCTGTAATCCCAGTGGCTTGGGAGGCTGAGGCGGGAGGATCACGAGTTCAAAGCCAGCCTCAGCAACTTAGTGAGGCCCTAAGCACCTCAGTGAGACTCTGTCTCAAAATAAAATATTGAAAAGGGCTGAGGATGTGGCTGAGTGGTTGAGCACTCCTGGGTTCAATCCGCAGTACCAAAAAAACCCCAAAAAACTTCTTTCTAAAAATGGATGTACTTGTCATTAAGGGCCTTAGCAGTAGGCTGGGGGTGGGGGCTGCTTGTAAATGTGCAAATTAGGAACCAGAGCCCCTCCAGTGGGTGCCAGGCCTGGCATTTGGCAGGTGCCCCCACCCTTATGCCTGTCTCCTGCCTGTGGGAGTGGAACTTCCCTGGTTCAGCATCTGAACCTTCAAAATCCTGTGTTGTGTTTTCTTCGGCCCCAGTGCCACCAGCATGAGGGACATTAGTGGCAGATGGACCTGGGCCTCTGGTCCCAGCCCCTGGGCGGTGTCCTGCTTGCCCCTGCTTGAGAGGCCCATGGGGTTTGCTGTCTCCTAACTGGCTTTGAGTGTGGGGAGGAGGAAGGGCAGACTTCTTGGTGGCAGCCCTGGGAGTCAAGGGTCTGGTCTGGCCCAACAAGGCCTGGGAGTCACTGCCAGGTGCCCCTTCCTTGGGGCCTCATCTATAGGGCCCCCTGAGGTCCCCTGAGCGCTGCCATTTCAGGGCCTTAACATCACATGGAGTCATTATTACTGATTGGCCTGGGCATCGCTCCGAGCTGGGAGGGTGACCTGGAGCGAATGTTCTGTCCCGAGAAGCTGTGCATGGGGTGGGGGAGGGGCTGCTCTTGGCGGGCTCGGTGCCCTGGGCCCTGAGCAGGGCCACTTCCCAGCTTCAGGCCTGAGGTCCTGGGGAGAAGGGGCTCACCCACCTACCTGCTGCATTTGGCACGGGACGGAGGCAGCCCTGTCCCGCTGACTGCTGGGCAGATCCTAAGTGAGGAGGTGATGTAGTTACCTGACTGGCACCCTGAGCGTCCTTGCCCCCAAGAAGGTCCATGGGGGCATCTGAGCTCTGGTCCTGGCTCCATCTTTGTGATCCCAGATGAACCATCCAAACCCAGGCGCCTTACCTCGTTTGTTCCATAGTGTGGGCTGTTGAGGGCCAAGCGAGACATGTGGGTGACACACTGACAATCACCGTAGTAGAGGGTGGCAGCTGATAGTCCCTGGGTGCGCTCTGAATCCTCACACATTCAGCTCGGCAGCACTGAGGTGCTTCTTACGTCCTCTCGTAGGCTCAAGGGGAATTGGGGGGCAGGCCTGTCGGCAGGGTGCCAGGGTCCCAGTGTGGGAAGCAGCAGAGCAGGGGTACCGGTGGCCGCCACCTCGCTGCCTCTGCTTGCTTCTCTGCACGTCGAGGAGCTTCCCCTCCCTGTGACTTTTCTGACTCCACAACTACTGCTGCTTATTACAGAAAATTGAGAAAAATAACCATCTTCCGCCCCCGTGCCCAGACAGCCCCGTGTATCACTGTGACGTGTGGGGACACTGTTGTTGCCAATTAGCACATGTCCTCACTTACCCTGGAGGACTGGCTGCCGAATGGCATGGTAAGGAGGCAGTTCTTGCTTGGAGGGTGACTTCCCCCTCTGTGGGCTGCGGATCAGTTATACGGACTTGAAAGTTGGGTGATGGGAGAAATCTTATGGGAACCTGTCATGTGACCTCTGGGACATGGAGTCCGAGGCAGGAGGATCACAGGTTTGAGGCTACAACTTAGTGAGATCCTGTCTCAAAAAAGGGGCCTCAGGTGGTAGAGGACCCCTGAGCTGAATCCCTCGCACTGCCCGCTGTTGTTCCTAAAGCTACACAGGACTTTATGTAGCCTGCTCTGCATGGCAGGGGTCTCCTGGTGGGTCATACTCCCCGATGTTGCTGTTTGGATCTGGGAAGGGTGGCCTCCTTGCAAGCCTGTGTGCAGCCTTCTAAATATACCCTGGGATCCCCTGGTAGGGCTCGGGGGGCCAGGACCTCTGCTGGTGTGACAGACCACATGAGCACCTCTGGGGTGGGGAGTGGGGAGCAAGGTGGCCCTTCTTTGGCTCTGTGGGAGGGCACACAGGCAGGGCCACTGCAGTGAGGAGACTCACAGCCTCTGGCCATCACACTGGACAGACGTCCTGCCTGGGTAGAGTCGGGGGACAGCCACAAGCTGCCATCTCACCTGGTCCTGTCAGGTTCCACCGCCGCCCCCTCACCTCCCTGCGTGATTTGTCACTTGTGGAGACACAGAGTGTCACCTGTACCTCCAAGTTCTTTTTTCATTGGGGAAAAGTGGAGGACATGGAAAAATTCATGATTGGAATTTTAAAATCATGTATAATCTTGCCCTCACCAGGGCTGCTATGTGCCCCCGACCCAAGATCTCCCAGTTGTGATGTCTCACAGAGGTGCAGGGCTTACTACCGGCAGTGCAGAGAACTCACTTCAGACCCAAGCTCAGATTCTGTCTCTCTTCCATGCACTCATTCCCCCACCCTTGTCTCTGGTGTTCCATGAGATTTCATCTCATGTATAGATTTGTTGTTGGCACTTTTAAAAAGTAATTTTTTTTTTTTTTTTGGTACTGGTGATTGAACCCAGGGGTGCTTAACCACTGAGCCACATCCCCAGCCCTTTTCATTTTTTTTGTTTTGAGACAGGGCCTCCATAGTTGCTATGGCCTCACTGAGTTGCTGAGGCTGGGATCCTCCTGCCCCAGCCTCCTGACTCACTGGGATTGCAGTGCCCAGCAAGACATGCTTTTTGGAAAACAAATTTCCCAACCTGCTGTTGCTACAATTTTTAGTTCCAGCTCTTTTTACCTGTTGAGAATGTTTTATCCCATCTTTGGCTCTTCTTTTATGTATCATTTTAAGGGACCCTTGGCTTGTCCCATCATGTGGACGGAGGTCCTTCTGGGGACCTCAGGGTGTTCAGAAGTGCTGATTATTGGTGCACTGATGAGTGTGGGGCTTGGTCTTGGCTTTGAGGTCATGGCTAGTGGATCCTGACGAGGGTCAGGAGGCATGCCTGGTGCCCCCTTTGAGTAAGGTGACAACTTTGGAGGCACGTGAGCTCTGCTAGTGTCCCTCTCTCCCCGTCTCTGGGTGTGATCAGCCCAATTGGCTGGGCCTGCGTGAGTGCGAGGTGCATGTCTGAAAACTGCCTGGTCGGCAGCAGAGCGGGCCTGGGGGTGGGGGTGGGGGAAGGGTCTGCAGTCTCGGCCAGTCTCGTCACCTCCGTGAGCCTGCTTCCCCCTGGAGGAGTCGGGCACACTCACATTCCTTTGTGGGCTTGTTGGGGGAAAGAGGAAGGATCCACATGGTGCATCGATGACCCGTGCCCATGTCTGAAACGAGGAAGACTCCAGAGATTAGTATTTTAGGACTGATCAGGCTCCCCCACCCTGAGTGCTGGCACCCAGGGCCTGTGCCTGCCACGCATGTGCTTTACCACTGAGCCACACCCCCACTCCTGCCTCACCTTTTGTGACCGGCTGGACCACACAGCCCAAAGATGGTTTTGTCTAAAATAGCTGCTCACATCTGGGTCCATTTCCCAAAGGTCGTCGGCCTCCTCCGCACTTTGTGGCCTTTCGAGGAAGGCCAGGAGCCACAGTCCTGTCGACAGGATGTCTCGCTGCAGGCCCATTGAGAAATCCCCCTGGAAATCCTCCTTTGGCCCTGGTGCAGGCAGGCGAGAGAATCGAAGACAATGGGACCGGGGAACAAAAGGCACAATTGTTGGGGCTGCCGGGCAGGGGGTCAGCAGATGTCCAGGGCCAGGGCCGCAGACCCATCTTAGTCCGTGGATTTCTGCCCTGGGGATGGCCATGGTGGTGCCCTCGGGAGGAGGGGAGGGGAGGCTGACCCAGCTCCCAGGCTGCACACTCTGTCTTCCTGCTGGCAGCTCCTTCCAGGAGGTGGGACATCGACATTTATCCTCAGGGGCTGTGTCCCTTGGAGGCAGGGTTCAGACCCCAGTGGGTCTGACCAGCTTGACCAGGCCCTGCCTACCCTGCCTTGTTCTGCTGCATCAGGCAGCTCAAGATGAACCCGTGCCAATCTGATCATGGGTCTGTGACCTTGTGGCTTTGGGCACACCTGCACTCCTTCTCCAGTGCCCCCTCTGCTCTTGGCCTCCTGCTGCCTGCCTGCCCCCAGGGCCACCACCTGCAGCCCTCACTCTCCCCTTCTTAAGCATAGCCTCCTCCTGCATCCAATCCTGTGGGGACCCCTCAGCCTCAGCATCAAGTTCAGTGTCCTGGGAACAAAGCTGGAGGTGCTCTGCCATCTGGCTCTGATTCCTTTTCCCAAACCTTCCACCTGTCATGGACGCTTCTGTGACCCCAGGCTAGTGGTCCCTGAGTAGGGTCGGACCTGACTCCCTGCCTGGGCCCTGCGGCCTTCTCGCCCTTCAGTCCCCTTTTTTACAATTATGTCAAAATAAATTCTAACATTATGCATGACTAAAATAAACCAAGTAAAATGAATAAAAAAACTTTCCATGACTAACTCCATTATGTATTTCAGATCTTTACAAAAACAGCACATCTTCAAGTTGACTTTTTCTAATTGTCCTCTTCTTGTAGCACTCCTACCATAACATAGAATACAACCCCTAAACCAGAAGGTGGGATATGTAGGGAAGATTTAATGCTGCAGATTGAATCTAAAGGTCTTTAAAAAAGAGACTAATCTTTGGTAAGTTCATAAATACATTGTGTAAGGGACAATTCTATTCTGAGAAATTATTCTCCCTCCCCTGTTCCTTCCCTCTACTCTTGTTATCTTTCTGATGTTTATAGTTGATTTTTGTTTGTTTGTTTTTAATTAGCATCTTGTGAATGTGTTTGATGGTGAGATTCATAGGAGGTTTGGAGAGAGCATTTTCAGGTCAGAGAAATAAAAATAGAAAGTCCCTTGTAAGGTATATTGAGGAATGGCAAAGGGCCACTGTGAATTAACAAGAAGATACTACATAAAATTGAGAAAATAGGTTCAGAGAGGAAAGCAGCCAAGGGCTTTATAATAACATACCCCATCTTAAGTATGTGGCTGTTGGCAATAATCCATGCAGAAGGTAAAATTAGATGTCAGTTCTTGTCCCACAGTTCTGTGAAAGGAACAAGAGCTGGAAACTCTGATACTTATCCTTTTCTCAATGATCGATCAACCAGTTAAACAGATAAGCACAGAAGTGGAGAGGTGAACTCAAGAGTACAAGAATCAACATTCAAGATGGCTGAAGAGGAAAAATGAAAGGGATTTCTGCTTGTGTCTCAAAGTTCTAGGTCTTGAACAAATTGCAAATATTTCCATGTAACCTGAATTTTAGCTTTACTGAGAGGGAAAAGTATGTGACAAAAGGTACTGTGTAAGGTGGGAAGAAACCATGCCTGATTAATGCACAGAGTCTGCAGACAGTGTTATCTACACATTTTTTTTATTTAGACATACTACCTAGCTAAATCTGAAAATACCTGATGTGGTATGAAGAATGATGTGTGATGGAAACTGAAAATGCTGGTACTCCAAAAATCCTAATTACATTTAAAATGCTGTTTTGAAATCAAAATAGAAACTTAGTCTTAAAAATCTGTAGATAATAAAAATGCTTAAAACTAATTATAACTCATTATATTATTTCAATCATGTATTCCATCCATAAATATATAACATCTGAACATACATGTCTCTATTATATGAATATATGTATGTTTGTGTGTGTCTGTGTGTATACCTACATTGAGAGAAAATCCATGGGAAAAAATTTTTCTTCAATACATTGAATTGAAAAAGCGCATATTTTCCCCCCAAGGTAGGAGAAATCCTCACTTGCTATTGTTGGAAAGATCAGCCTTGACAGCAGGAGGTACACCTTAAACTTAAAATGTGTCATTGTTACATACAAGGTACAGGTTAAAAGATGTTGTAATAAAACTAGACTTGTGTCATTTCTGAAATCAGTATATCATTGACCCAAAAATCATAGTCCATAACATTACCTTGGGTCAAGGTGATTCACAGTGCCATACTTAAAATTCTTATTCATGGAATGAAATCTGTTGTCTACACTGACTCAAGTTGAAAAGTGTCTTTTACCTACTTCAGTAAATATTTTAATTTTGCTTTTCTTTGGAGATTCAGAATATCAAAAGATTTAGAGGAGTAATTATATAATAAGGAAAATTTAATTGTGCATTAGAAACCAAAGAATATTTATACTGTAGTATATACTGAAATGTTTTCTTTTTGGTGGATTAAAACACATGGTGTAAGATAACTTCATGAGGTTTGGTAAATGTGAAAAAGGAAGTGAGGGTGAAATAAGATGTAAGTAGAATATTTTACATATACTATATATCTATCTACACATATGTATACATATATATTTCTTTTATATATTTGTAAACATACAAATAAGTATAAATATTTATTTATTCTATATATATACTTTCTTTTATATTTAAATTATTCTAATTACCTGAGTGTTTATTATCATTAGACAGGCTTAGTAAGTTAATGGGTATTCAGCAAGTACATAGAAGAGCTGGAAAATTTATTGAGATGTTGGACTATATAAAAACAACAACAAAACTAACCAATAAATCAGTACACACACCACAAAAGAATATATATAGTAATAATAATAATGATGATGATGAAAAACCTCTGGCTGCTCTACCACTTCCATTATTATACCTTTTTATCATTTGATAATTGCTTCAGACTAATCAATCCTTAGCATCTTCTGCTTTAGAACCTATAAGCAGCACAGTAATACATAAATGTGCCATATCCATCCCTCAAGGAGCTCAGAGACTTTGTGCACAGGCATGCATGCATACATGTGTGGATTGAGGAAGGCTAGGGCTGGACAATAAGACTACAATATGTTAATGTCTAAAATAATTTCATATATATAACTCTGTAGGGACAGAAGGAAATTTATCTAGCCACATTCTTAGATGGAAAGGATTTTAGGAGAGAAATCTATTCTAAATTTACTTAGAGGAGCAGGAGTTATTCTAGGAAAATATGGGAATCAATTCTCACCTCCTTCAGAGATGAGGAAGGATGTTCAGAGAGTACATTCTAAATTTGGTTGGATTAACAGAATTTTTCTAGGAAAAAAAGTAGGAATTCTATGGGAGTTTTGAGAATTTTAGAGCTGTGAAAAAGACAAGCAGATTTAAAATTAGGTAAGTAATTTGTGACCATTCTGTCTGTGTATATATATGTAAATATATATAAGTGTGTGTATATATATGTAAATATATATAAGTGTGTGTATATATATATATATGTATATATTTATGAATATAAATAATAAACTTAGAGTTCATATGTTTCTGCAAGAATGGTTTTTTTTTTTCTTATTTCCAATATTTGTACGCAAAATACACCAAATAAGAAATAGTGATATTTGGACACCATGGGTTCAGAAAAAGGTATAGCTACAAATTAAAGAGTTTCTAGTTAAAAATTTCACATAAAAACGTGAATTATGTACCACTCTGTTCAAATAATCCTAAATACTTTACTGTGAGTGTGTTCACCAAGAGAGGAGACTGAAGAGGTGGCAGCTTCTACTATACTTAGTCAACCATGTCAATACTTGATTTCCACATTTCCAAGTTTGCTAGTTTCAAAGGAGTTTAATGCAGTTTTCATTTAGGGTAATTCTCAGTGCTCAACTCATTAGACTTGGTACATCCCATTATCCAAAAAAAAAAAAAAAAAAGAAGAAGAAGAAAAGAATGGTGAAGAAATAGTGCAAAAGAGCAAAAATCTTCTGAAGAATGATTCTCCTCCACTCTCTCTTACCAACTACTGCCCAGACATTTTTCTCCTTAAGAGAAGGAGAAAAGATGTAACACCTCCCTTGTGTTATACCAATATATAATATATGTTTATTTATAAAGTGTTGTTCACTTAACCTATTTTCTGTGGCACCAGTTTAGATTTTTTTGATTCTCATTTTTCTCATTAGAGTTGTTGAGGTGTTATTTTATTTTGGTACTTCTCATTTAGGATCAGGATTTGAGGGACAAGTAAATTGTAATGAAGAGTTAGATATGAGAGTTAGTTGAGCTTAACTTTATTTATATTATTTGAATGACTTATTTTAATTTTCCAATGACTATGATAGAACATTTATTTGTTGTCTCTCTGTGAGTGCCTATGTATGAGTTTTTTCTGTGAAATGCCTGTTTATTTGATTTTTGCCCTTTCCCCAGTACTAGAAATTCAAGAAAGAAAGGTGTTTTTCTTTCTCAATTTTGAAGAAATTCTTGAATTTAAAGAAACCATTATTTTTATGAGCTTCACAGGTATTTTCTCAACTAGTTGTTTTCCCCATGTTTATGTTGATTTGCAATGATATATTAACTATGTTCTTTTATGAGTCTCATTACATATTTAGAAAACAAGTCACAACTCCAACATTTAAAGACAAATGTGCATTTTATTTAGTTTTCTGTTTTTGATTTTGTTGGCTATGATTATTAATGTTGCTTAGGGCTTGCAACATTTTCAAGCTTGCTGTTACCTCAACATTTTTACAGTAATATAGAGTTAGATTCCATACTATGGAGGCCTTTCCCACGGGAACCTGCCCTTCCAGTAAGGAAGAGAGAATTTGCAGTCATTATAAGTACATGCATCTCTAAAAGGAAATGAAAAAAGAGCTGTCACTCCTCAGTCCTCTCGCTTCTCAAGTCATTCTACTTTACCTTTGAATTATTTCAGCTCCATGAAATAGTTGACCAGCATACCTTCTCCAACAATTTAACAGATTATGGGAGCAATAAGTGAATTAAATTATATAACCATAATGTGTTTATCACCGATCAAGGGAAATATATTTCTAAGAGGCAATATTTATCTCCTTCAAATGTCTCTATTTCTATTTTTATTGGTGAAGTTAGGCTACTTTTAATCAGCATGTAAACAACAATCCCTACCACTAATTCAATTTCAAAGATTAAATGATTTTAATCATTCTCTAGAGACCTTACATTTCATCAGATTTTGCTGAATTTAAATAATTTAGTTGGATGTCATCTTCCCAAGAAAATTAAAGTGTAAAAATAAAGTACTTCAGAAGATACCTTTATACTGTTCTATTTTTTTATAAAATTTTCTTAATTAATAATATATCTTTAAAACGTTAAGAGTGGTCATTAAAATACAATTTTTATTAGAACCAAAAATATATTGTGAAACAAGAATGTGTTTATAAACTGAGTCAGGATGCCATAGCAGCTTTTCCATCATTAAAATAATATAGAAAACTTATTGTGTGGATGCTAAAACCCTGTTATGGAATTTTGAGTTTTGTCTTGTTGTTTCTGATTTTTCCTTTCCTTTTTTTTTTTTTTTTTTTTGTACTGGAAATTGAACCCCAGGAGTTTTACCATTGATAGCCATTCCCAGAGCTTTTTTTTTCCATTTTGTAATAGTCTTGCTAATTTTTGTGGCTGGCCTTGAATTTACAATCCTCATGCATCAGTCTCCTTATTTGCTGGGATTATAGGCATGTGTCACCACATCCAGTGGGGATTTTTGTTTTTCAATTATTTCTGTTTGCTTCAATCCTGAAGGAAGTTTATCCAACTAAATTTCTCTCTACCTTGGGATCTAAATGTAGTTGCTCTTTCTGGAACACCACTTTGATGTTTTTCAAAGACTTATACTTCAGAAACACTAAGTAGAAATTCAGAAATGGCTGTCTCCTAACTATTTATATTTAAATATGTTTCAGACATATGGGAGAAAATATTTTCACTATAAACAAGTACTTTTCACAAGGGATATTTCTTATGTTTGACAAGTACTTAAGTGGAAATTTAACTCATGTGTATCTTGTTGCATAAACTAAGAGAAAATATGCAAAATAATAATTTAAAAATTCTGAGTCACCCATTTGATAAGACAAATAAACTAAACATTAAAAAAAACATTATTAAAGCTTAATATAATGATTAATCCTATAATTGAAGATGGCAATCTTTTCATCTTTATAACTTCCATGATTCATACAGAATTTGGGTCCTTGTTTCTAGTAAATAATTAATACATTTTCAATAAATTATTATACTTAAATACTGAAAATTCATCTGCTATGTGACATGTTATCAACAGTTGTTGCTCTCTGTTTTTCAAATTTATTAAATGAGCCAATCTTCTTATTGCTAATACTGTTTATTAGCTTTTACAATGTGTGATCTGTGGAGAAATGCATGCTTATAATTTTTATAAAAAGACATCCTGTATAATTTTGGTAGGAATATTTGTTTTCATAATTTGTAAGTCATAATTAGAACAGTAATGGGAATAGCTTACTGGGAACTTAAACACAATCACTATTGACACAATAGGACTTTGTGGGCAAAAGCAAACAGTGTAAATTTCTTTATTCCCCCAAATCATCTTTCTTCACTATAAATGTAACAAAATATGAAAAGAATGAGTATTTGTATAAACTATGCATGATCAGGATCAGTCAGCTGATTTTTCAAATCCATGATTTATTACATTTTAAAATTTTATTTTGTGGTCTCTATAATATAAGGTATGTATTCCAATTCTGAATAATATTATACAAAGTATTTCTCAAAAAAAAAAAAAGAAAAGAAAAAGAGAACATGAAAATCTTGATTTTTCTTAGCAAATCTTTGTTGCTTAGAACTGTAATCGGAAGCATGGTGGGTTTCAATCTCATTAATCATTCTAAAGATTAACTATATTTACATGGCCTGGAATCAATACAAATTTTCTGTTTCAGCAGCAGGAATTGAGGCTGCAAAATGAGTAAGGCACAGAGTTAGTGTAATTTATATAATGAGGTTTTTCAATGCATCTTCTTTCTCTTTCTGGTCTCTCTTTCCCTCTTTGGCTCTGCTGTTACCAACTCGGCACTCCCCAAGTTTCCTACTACCACTGGACTCTCCCTTTCTCATTTCATCCCTTGTACTGACCTATTTTCCTTCATTTTAAACTCCAACCCATAATTGAAAAGCTTTGTTAGCTATTATTCTCAGCAGCAATGGGCAGGTTTCCTTTGGAAATAAGTGACTGCAATTGCCCACTAATAGACTCTGCACTCTTTAGGCCAGAGTAATTGAACCTATTAATTTTCCCACTTAGACCAGAATGCATTTTCTGGGGAAGACTGGTGAGGCAAGAGTGTCTGGCTTCTAAGAATAGTCTTGAAGAGCAGACATTGGGGGAAATGAGGATGGCTTCTTTAAAAGATTGTATTTTAAAAATGTTGGGGTATTCTTATACATGATCTAGTTGACTTATTCATTGAGGACATAAATTTTGAATATTACTGGATGACAGCCTCCAATGAAATTAAAAATTTAGAAATTGTCCTTGTTTGTCTCCTTGTACCCTATACTCAATTACATAAATGTGAAAATCATAAAAGGATTTGATGGAGCATTGTGTGTCAATTAAATATTAGAGGTCACATTTTAAGTTTTCACAGTGAAGTAAAAAAGTCAATTTTGAAATAATAGTTCAAAAAATTGAGTACCAGCTTCTAGTCACTAATTCTGTGTGTTTATCTCCAATACTAACTTATCTTAAAAAGGATATGTAAGTAAATCATTTCAATTTTCAGAAATGAAAGAAAAACAAATTGCTATAGATATAAATACCATTTTATTGTGCCTCAGAAATATATATACACATACACACACATTTGGCTAATGTGTAATATAGTCCAAAAATTAAATTAAATATTGGTAATTTCAGTGTCATAGAAAAAATGGCCAGGGGCTAGTTTTTTAAGATTCTAAGTTCAAAATTAGACATATTTTGAACTTCTTAAATTATATATATATATGTATATATTATATATATATAATAGAAATTATATATATATAATTTCTATTCTATTTATAAATACATGAGACATTATCTAAGTGAATTCTATTCAAAAATTGAGGCAAAGCTGTGCATAAATAGAGATTAATGGAAATTAATTCAGCTCATCAGAACTTTGCTGAGGGCTGGGGTAGTGGTAGAGCACTTGTCTGGCATGTGTGAAACAATGGGTTCAATTCTTAGCACCACATATAAATAAATAAAATAAAGAATCTATCAACAACTAAAAAATACTTTAAAAAAAGAATTTTGCTGACTATCTAAATTCAGTAAAATTCTATGATTCACTGAAAATGGGTTTTCTCAGGTAAATGAGCAAAAATTCATAATATCAATATAACATTTCTATAGTTGTAAAACTATCAACTCATACCTCTAATGAGTAAAGGTAGATGATTTCATTCTAGAAATTATCTTGGAAAACATGCAATGTGAACTTGTTGTTACTTTCATTATTATTATTTTAAGGTTAGAAATTCATACAAATGTGCACAATTAATAAAGGAAAGATAAGCTAAAATAGATAAAACAAAGGAAAGAAGCATCCATGGTAAACAGCGCTTATCCAAATGAAAGACATTTTCAGACAATTTATGAAAGAATGTAAAGCAAATGACTTCTTTCATACCATGACTAGACAATGAGTTGGGTCTCAAGTATCATTTGAATAAGGAAGATATGAGCCTACAATGAGACCTAAATCATCTACTGTGTTCGTACTCTTTACTTAACATTTGCCCAGCAGAATGGGACAGGTTCTTTAGTGATAATTTGCTTTCAAAGATTTTAATGTAAGAATTATGTACTTAAGTGTCTCTTACTGTAAGGGTTCCTCCTATTGTGTATTTTTATAAAGAATCCCTGATTATTTTTCTTAAGATATTTGCATCAAGAGACAAACTATTGTATACTTTATAATGCATTTTATATAAGTTTTAAAAAGTATAACAACTAATGCATAGTATCATGAGGAAAATTGTGGTCATATTTGGGAAAGTTTTAGTGACTGGAGATGGAGCATGAACATAAAGTTGTTTTGGTAATTGTATTGTATTTCTGCACTAGGGTGTTGAATACAGTAATTTCACTATGCAATTAAAAATGAATAAAAACATATTTTATATTTACTAAAGTTATATTTTCATTTAGTTCCACTCATCTAAATATTTTCAACTTACCATTTGTTTTATTTACAATTATTTTGGTTGACAGTATATGTACATATTTTTGGAATACAGTATGACATTTTAATAGAGGTACATAAAATATTTAATGATCAATTTAAGGCAAACATTAATAATCTGTTTGGGAACATTGAAAATTATTTTTTTCAATTTATTTCAGAATATATGATAAAATATTCTTGCCAGGCATTATGGTGCATGCCTGTAATCACAGCTCCTCAGGAAGCTGAGGGAGGAGGAACATAAATTAGAGGGCCACCTGGACAACTTAGGCAGACCCTATATGGAAAAATAAATGGGTTAGGGGTATAGGTCAGAGAGAGAATGATCTGGCTTTGATCCTAATACCCACCCCCCTCCCAAAAAAAAAAACTTCATATACAGGAACATTATATACACATATGTGGATATAGTCACACTCATCAATATAACTATAGTCACTCTATTGTTCTGTATTAAAGTGTATTTGTATATTCATTCAACAACTTTTATCTCCCTTTTCCTAACACCCTTCCACCTCTCTGGTAATCACTATTCTACTGAGTGCTTTGTACTTGTAGAAGATCAATTTATTTAGCTTTCACAAATGGATGAGAACATTTGGTAGTAATCTTTATGTGCTTATTTTTGACTTTTTCACTTAATATAATGTACTTAAGGCTCATCTATGTTTCCAAAAATTATGTGATTCTATTTGTTTTATGACTGCTTAAAATTCTGTTGCGTACATAGTCACATTTTTTTTTTCTGTTCATATATTGACGGACACTTGGCTATTGTGAATAGTTCTGCAATAAACATGAGACTACAGACATCTATTTCTTCAATATGTTGATGTCCTTTCCTTTGAACATATAAACAGTACTAGTGAGATTTCTGGGTAGACTGGATATTTTTATACAGAATAACAAAACTGACCTGTATCTCCCACTATTTACAAATATCAAATCAGACTTAATCCAAGACAGATATATAAAACCCACAACTTTAAAAATCACTAGAAGAAAATGGGGGGAAACACTTCATGAAATTGTTATATACAAAAATCTTTTTGTTTTGGGTAAATGCACAGGAAACAAGGGGAAATCAGACAAATAGGATTATATCAAAGTAAAGAGAAAAGGCAACAAGCAATAGTGTGAAGAAACTATAATGTATAGAGTAAGAGAAAATATTTGTTAACTAACCATCAAACAAGGGATTAATATATAGAATATGTAAGAAACTCATAGAATTCAGCAGCAGAAGATAAAATAATTCAATTTAAAATGGGCAAAGATCTGAATATACATTTATCCAAAGAAGACTTGCAAATGACTGTAAGAATTCTGGCTGGGGAAATGTTCAAGACAGTGTTTCTGTGGTGAGAAAACTCCTGGTAACAGACATCCTGCTTTCCACACTTGGAATATTCTAAAGTTTCCCCCAGGAACTAATAAAATAACTAATAAATGACTAATAGTATACAAAAGTACCCAGTATCACTAATCATTAGGGAAATTCAAAACAGAATCATAATGAGGTATTACTTATTTCTTCCACAAGATATGACATATAATTTTTAAACATTATTTAAAGATTTATATACATTTGTTTTAACATGTTCCTGCACACATAATGTTATACAAGTAGTAGATTCACATATTTTATTTAATTACAACCTATGTGTTTCTTTCAAGTTCAGTATTTTTCTTGATAGGCAAGCCTCTTTCTTAACTCCAAAACTGGAATTCCTGGTTTCCTGCTATATTTTACTACTATATAGTTTACACCTTTTCTCTTTCTTCTTAACTTTCTCTGCCTTGTACAATGATTTATACAACCCCTCTTCTGTCCTGCTCACCAAACCTCCCCGATTAAATTGTTCATCAACTGATGCTAGTGACTATTGTAATGAAGTTTAGTATCACTTACCACAATGGAAAACTTACCAACCTATTATTCTTTCCTATTTCACTCTATCTACTCTCCTTACTAGATCTAATATAAACTAGTCCCAGATAAATTATATTATTGCATGTTGGTGCTATACCAAAAAGCACATTTTCAGTTTCAGAATCTTGGCAGGCAGCAATACCCAATTTAAAATTTAAAATAAAATTCCAATGTGTTTATTGGAAGTACGACATTTTTTATATGTTAAAACATATTCAGTTTATATTCACAGTATTGTTCTAAAGTTAGTTCTAAAAGTTTTTCTTAAAGTAAATTTTAAAGTGGTTTAAGTAAATAAAGATTAGTGTAAATTATGTGAAAAACTGACGTATTAGAAAAATTTCCTATTGTTGTACAATAGAAATTAATTTTGATATTTGTCTTTTCTGCACTTCCAATGACAAATAAAATAAATGGGTTTCCATGCCCCTTCTCACTTCTGCATCCCTTCCACACATGTATGCCCAGACAGGCACACTGATTCTTCTCCTTTTATCCTTCTCATGTTTACCCACTCTAACAACACTTGATGGAGGAGTTTCTCATTATTGCTTCAGGATGGCTCATTCTTCTTAACTTTATTTTCTATCTCTTTGGAAAATCATTTAATTCTCAAGAGTCAGTCCGTGGTTGTCATAATTCAAAGGAGTTCAATTCATCTTTTGAATTTTGTATTTATAGGAGATGTTGATGACAGGTTATGCACATTCTTGATTCTCATCTAGACCACTACTATTGAAATTCACTCTGTAAAGTCTACTATTTTCTACCATTTCTGGTCAAAAGAAGAAATATTTTTCTAACATTTTTGATTAACAAAATCTCAGAGAAAATATTCTCAATATATTATTACTTATTTTCTCTTGATAAGAGTATACATTTTGTTGATAACAGGATATTATATTTGGAGAAGGCTTAAACCATACCATGAAAAACAGTCATTAATATTTCTGAGGTAGCTTTGAGCAAAACAAGAGTCTTATAATAAAATAATTGCTTAATATATGTTATGCATATATAAAAAAATTTAATTGAGAAAAATGCATGAGACTTACATATATATATATATATATATATATATATATATATATATAGTCAACTGTATTTTATTTTCTGACGGTATTGAATAATTTACTCAACATTTGTGAAAAGAATTCCATTTTTTTTAATAATACAGAATGTTAGCCATGTTTTTCTATAAAAGACCAGATGATAAATATTTTTGGCTGTGTGTGCTATGAAATCTCTTCTGTAACTATTCAACTCCATGTGATTGTCTTGTGAAAACAGTTTTGGGTGGTACATAAACAAATATTTGTGTTTGTGTTTTATGTATTCTTCATTTTAAAAGTAATCCATATTTTCAATTTAGTCCACAAATCACAGTTTGTTAATAACTACTCAGCAGGGAAAGAAAATATGATTACTTGTGCATTTTCAAGGGTCATTAGGAATATATGACAATGTATAATGCCTTTTCTCCCAGAGGACTAGGTTATTGTGGCAGATGAATGTATCTTTATCAACAAAATGTCTTCATGATTGCACTAGTTGCAAGGCTCAAGTACTATCCTATAGAAGTTTAGAAGAAAAAATTATGAAAAAGTTCAGAAATTATACGTATTGTTCCTGAAAGATTGAAATTTATTATAAGGTCTTTCAGACTTTACCTGAAGAGAAAATCTTCCATTTTGCATCACACAAATAATACACATGCTATACCGAAGAGTTAACACAGTAGCCTCATGTTTCTATTTTCAAAATAACCCATTTGGAACTGGCCCTTAGCTGGTATCATGGAACATGTCTTTTCTCCTAACCTGGATGCTGAATACCTGCTCTACTTCTTAAAATATGGAATTTCAAAAGTGTAGCTACTTGTTACTCTTATATGACCAACCCCCAATATAACCTTGGACTCTGAGTCTCAAGTAGGCTTTCCTGGGTACAACGATTGCACACATAGTGTAGGTTGCAGGTGGAGGACACTGTGTGCCCATGTGTGTATAAGTATTAGGGAAAGGTTGGAGCAGAACATAAGATGTTTCTTCCTGGGTCCCTTGAAACTCAGCTTATTGCATTAATAGGTTACAGCTGTGAGTACAACTATGGCAGGTACTAAGCAGATTACTGAGTATGTACATGCTCTTAGGACACACCCTCACAAAACACACACACACACTCCCACACATACACACACAGCTAATAATTGCAAAAACAAGTAGATAGTTTGTACTATTATCTATTATTTTATTTTCTTGCATTTTATTTCATTTAGTTCTGTAACATTCTACTCTAATTCCAGTTTAATTCACTATCCTCCATTACATATAAATTTGAAGATGTTTGTTTCACACAATTCAAATACAGTTTGCATTAATGTGACACTGTTCCAGGTACCTAGTGAACTGTTGCTTTAACTTCTCTGCCTTATACAGTTTCCTATCATCTGCAGAAAAGCACACAGAAAGTACTTTAAAAGGATTTTAGTGGTAATCATTACCAAAAATACCACATATAGTAGTGGTATTTTTGGTAATGGTTATCTGGGGCAACATAACAAATTATTATAAAATGTATTCACTATAACAATAAATATTTCTTATTATATCATTTCTAAGGGTGCTTCTCTCTCAGGAACCCCCGATAGGCTGAGATCAAGGCATTACATCTGGCTACAGACATTTTGATTTTCATCTGAACTATTAGTTCACAAATGCATTCATAATGGTTGTTAACATATATTTACTGACTGTTGTCTGGGGAAATTATTTCCCATGGAATCATACCTATACCCATAATTTGATTGCTGGCTTCCCTCAGCAGGCAGAAAAAAAAAGGAAGGCAAAAAGATATAAGCCAATGTATGCTTTGTAACTTAATTGTAGAAATTACACACCAATGCTTTTGCTATAGTGCATTTAGTAGAGATGAAGAATTTCAGTCATACCTATGGGATGGGTGTCACCCAGGGCATCAACAGCAGCAAATACAGGTCTCTGAGGGCCAACTTATTATGATCTACATTCCAGGATCACAAAGATATAAGGAAAACAAGACGAAGCTACACCAGTTACAAAATGCTACCCAAACACATGGTCATGTGCTTTGTATATTCTAGTTACTCTATAACTGTCCATTTTCATTTTAAAAAGATTATCTGCAAGTAAGTGTCAACCTGTGTTGGTATTTATATAAAAGACTTCAAGACTGTTTATTCCTTAAGGATATTGTTATCTTCTAAGCCACTATAATTTGTCATAAAAATTTCAGTAATTTATTGTATGTGTTATTTTACACTAATTATTTTATTTTGTAGCAGAAAGACAGGTTTATATGATCTTATTTGCTAAAAGGTTGTCCAGGTGTTTAGAACGGGAGGGGTGAGATGGGGAAAGAAATGGGAAGAGAAAAAAGGTAAAGTCAAAGAGAACAAAAATTCATTATTTTAACTAAAATGCACTGAGTATTCATTATATGCCATAAACAATTCAAAATTTGTCATATGTACATAAATGTAAGTATATAAATATGCATATAAATATATAAAATAATTATATATTGTTATATAGAGTATCTGTTTTTAATGTAAACACACAGCTGTGCATATATAAATATATATAAAACTATGCATAATTATTTAATTATATACAATATATAGTGTAAACCATGCATATATTTATTTTCCTTATTGTTTGAATAAGATAATTTTAATTTCCATACTACAGAAGAGTACGAGCACCCTCAATCAGAACTGGAATTTTAATCCAGACAGTATACTTAGAGTTCAGGTTTCTAACTTGACAATGTCTCCTTATGTGGATTCAAATATAAACTCAAGCATATACCATTTCAAAATTCAAATAGAAATTAGAAATTAGAAGAGTATAATCTTCTAATTAGAAGAAAATAATCAATTGGGAGATTGACAATGTATTTAGTGTGCTTGTCAGGTAATTAATAAATGTAGGTTACATAAATATAATATTGTTATAGTTTAATTTGAATTTTGGGGAAGTAGACCTAAAATAGGAATATAATTTGTAAGTTTAGACACTTGCTTTGCAATATGTGAGTTACAGAAATTTAGACAAGACAATATTAAAACAATTAAAAAATAATGTGTAAAAAGGGAGAAAGTTAGGAAAGAATGAAAGAAAAGAGAAACCCTAAACTTTGGATAATTGTACTTATAATTTGATATTATATTTAAGGGGCCAAGCTAGATTATTACTCTAGTGGCATATCACTTATTATACTCAGTTCAGCACAGAAAAACAAAATTTTTACAATTTTAGAATTAAAGTTATATAATACAATCTTAATTTGAGATATTATTTAATTGTACACCAAGGAATACAAACTTTGTAAACACAAATTAATCATGTTCAGAGTTTTAAAATGTAGCAGTAATGTGTAATAAAACTTATTATCAGCATACAAATGTTAATATGATTATTTCTTTTAGGTTAAAAGAGACAAATTTACAGTTATTTCACTAAACTCTGCAAGGTTCTGAAACAAAAGAACTTATTGAATTTAATATATTTCTCATAAAAGTGTCTCCAAAGTATTAATTTCATGCTTGACACAACTTTTCATAGGCTTTGTGATTTTATGTCTCTGATTTACAACAGGCTAGTTTTGTTGGACAATAAACTCTCAATTGCAGAAATTTTAAAACTGAAAGGAGATTTCTTTTTTTAAATTTAGCAAGGATGTTTGATTAGTTCAATATGAAATATGAACCTCGAAGTGAGTTTATTTTGCCAATAATAATATAGCTACAATAGTTCTATATTTATTAGTAAGAATGAGATATAAGTTAAATAGTCTTTATTTTTAACTTAGTGGATTTATGTGAAATGGAATAAAATCTTAGTAAGATAATCAAGAATTTAGGAATTCTTATCCTTTTCATTAACATACAGAAACAAAAAATAACTTAAAAATTAGTGTTAGTTGATACAAGAGCAGTTCCTAAACTTGTAACAGTACTTAACAGACATAGGCAACAGTCTGGCTTTGTTGTAAAAGGTACATTTTCTAAAAGAAATTATATGTGAATGATGATGAAACTGTTGCAAAGTGATTGTTTAGTTCAGTGACTACTTCAAGTGATATCAGTAACAAAGAAAATAACAGAGAAAGTGATGAGTTAAAAATAAATCCCATCTTCTTAACAAATATGAAAAAAGCCAATACAAATAATGGCTTTTCAAGTGCATTCTGTCTGCTAGCTTATGAACAAATCAATTGAAAGACTTCTGCTCATAAAATTCCTTACAAGTTGGAATAATAACCTAGCAAAATGATCCATGTAACTCTCATCCTATAGTGCTTTTAATACAGGAGTCACTGTGCCTACAGTATGTATTGAGTGACAGTGCGTATTTGTTGAAAGAAGACTCTTATGGTTATTTTTTTTAATAAAATAGATCATAACCAGTTTCAAAAGATAGGGATCTCTTCACTGTGGGAGGTCGACGCATAACCAGAATTTTAATTAAAAAATTTCCTCGTTATAAAAACTATGATTTCTAGCTCAGCGCCTCCCCGCGGGTTTGCGACATTTAGCGACCATTGCGCCTGCGCGCGCGCCGGCGGCTAGGCTGGGGCCGTGGCGGCTGATGCTAGGCGGCTCCCTGGGCTCCAGGCTGTTGCGGGGTGTGGGTGGGAGTCACCGGCAGTTTGGGTCGCGAGGTGTCCGCGAAGGTGGCGCAGCCATGGCGGCAGGGGAGAGCATGGCACAGCGAATGGTCTGGGTGGACCTGGAGATGACAGGATTGGACATTGAAAAGGACCAGATTATTGAGATGGCCTGTCTGATAACAGACTCTGATCTTAACATTTTGGCTGAAGGTCCTAACCTGATTATAAAACAGCCAGATGAGTTGCTGGACAGCATGTCAGATTGGTGTAAGGAGCACCATGGGAAGGTAACGTTACCAAATAACAAGATTGCTGCTTTGGGGAACAGTAACAAGCTTATTGCACTCACATCTGAATCCTAGACCATTGTTGGATGGTATTTAAAAAGAGGGTTAGAGGAAGATTGCTTGGCAAGCCTGGGAAACTGCTTGCTTTTTACTTTTCATCTTTTGGACCTCTCGAGATCATCTTCTCCTGAATGTCCTCTTTTTTCTCTCCTATATTCAGTCTGTCGCGAACGCATTGTGGATTGTCAAGTATTACTCAAGTCAGTCTTTTGGATGAGGTTAGACATCAACTCTCAGAGAAGGGGGAATGCTGCTGTCCTCTTAATAGTTGTTTCTTCCCAGAGGTTATATCCTTGGACTTTGAGCACCATCTTTTTTGACTGTGTGGAAATGCTATTAACAATCAGGAACATAACTTATTGGCTTGGATTAAGAAAAATTTGGTGAAAAGATGGCAGTTTCAATTTGAACTTGAGTTATAAAAATGGTCCTTCTGTGGTGATACTTGCCCATTTTAGAAGTAAAGTTTCATTTCGGGATACCTTTGAAAACTGACTTCATGTGTTTCTGCTGGGGGCTGGGGATTCTCTCTTGCAGTCTGGTCTTACCAAGGCAGTGAAGGAGAGTACAATTACATTGCAGCAGGCAGAGTATGAATTTCTGTCCTTTGTACAACAGCAGACTCCTCCGGGGCTCTGTCCACTTGCAGGTAAAATCCAATCCTATGTATATCTTGTAGATAGTCTTCCATTGTAGTGATTCAAGAGACTGCAATTCCAGAAATACCAGCCAAGCCTATCTATATCTTCTATTTACTCTGATTTGGATTATTTATCTTTTGTGTTCAAGTTTCCTTGTATAGTTCACAACATGAATATTAGGAAAATGCGCTGAAATAAGACATGAGAAGTTAGAAATAAACTCAGTAAAAATTTCTCCATATTTTTATGATGAAAGAATTTTTGACATAGAAAAGTTGGACTGAGTAATTGTTAAATGTGTGCCTGTTGGTTGTACCTATTTTTTTTATATTTGAAAATAAAGTGTAGGTGTTATGACAATTCATTTCTAAAAACTTCATGGAGCATCTCCTAAGAATAAGGATATTTTGTTATGTAACACAGTATCATTATTGCATTGAAAAGAATTAGAACCATTTAATAGTATCACGTGATGTCTAGTCTACATTCAGAGTTCCCTAAAATGTCTAATTGTTTTTGAACCAGGATTCAGTCAAGGCTCATGCATTTCATTTTGGTTATTATGTATCTTTAGTCTGTTAACCCAGAACTGTCCACCTATCTCTATTTTTTTTCCCTTGTGACATTGATTTAAAAGAGACCAGGTCAGTTCTACCAGGATTTTTAAAGCAGTAACTTTGTAAGAGGGGTGATAATGTTCTGTGGAGGTGTATTTGCATTTGTATATGTCCATTGATGTGGTACCTGACACTTTTCTGGATCATTCACAAGGAAAGTTTTGGCATTAAGTCTTAGAATTACATTGTGTAAAAGTTCTTCAGCCTATGTAGTTGATACCTATTTTAAAATTCTTATTTAAATTTAGTGTTTTAAATATAAATTACTGTGTGGAAACATGAATGTGGATGTGATTTGTTATAAAAATTGGAATGTAAATAAAGGCTTATTTACTTACATGAAAAAAAAATTAAAAAAAAATAAAAACTATGATTGGCCTTTAGAGAAAATCTATCCTTTAGTTTTATATTGGAGATGTGTGTAATAAAAATGAATCCCTCTTATGCTTGCAAAGTTTAAATATTTGAAGAAAACTCTCTTGAGTAAATGTTGTAAAGATACCAATTTATGATTTCTCTGCACTATACCTTTGGCCTCATTCCCCACACACCCTATTTCACAACATTACCCAGATTTTTATGGTAGGAAAGTTTTCAAAACCAGAGAAAATTTACCTAAACATAGATATGTGTTGTATTTTCTGATCACATAAATTTTGCCAGCAAATGTTAGAGACCACATCTTTTTACCCAGAGGCAAGGATTATGGGACCAATTGAAAAGTTAGCCACAGACCCAGTGTGCATTGCTCAGTATGAAAGCAATTATTACTTACCTTAGAGATCAAATAACTTTCTACTGAAAGGATATTTATGGTAACCATGAAAGACTAAATATAAAGGATCTTCCAATCTTTGTTAGCTATCACAATTGGCCCAGATTCTTTCATGACCCTATAAAGAAGAGGATCCTCATAATGCCCAAGATGAACTTTGATCTAATGGTATGGTATTTCTAGGCCTAAATTTGTCAAAAAATACGTAAAAAAGTGAATTCCCTCACACATTTATTTTGGGGATAGTATTTATATCAATTGCACGGCAATCACAACTCTCCTTAAATCTTGTCTTCCCAACTTCAAATTAGAATTCCATTTGGCTCTCATACTTGTCTGCTAGTCTAAAGTAGGATAGGGTAATATAAGAGCAGAAGCTCTAGTGTCAGAAGAGAAATTGATTGCAGTCCTGTCCCCAAAGGAAACATTCTGTATTCAAATTTAAGTTTTCTGAGAAGAGCCTCACTTCTCAAAAAACATTTAAGAGTGTGCCTCCTGTGGCTGGGGTTATAGCTCAGTGGTAGAGCACTTGCTCAGCACACATAAGGCACTGGGTTTGACCCTCAGCACCACATTTAAAAAAAATAGATAAAGAGTATGCCTACTGATTTCCATTGAATCTTTAATTAGAATAGGAATCAGTAAATAAAGTTTTGGGGCCAGATTCTCCCACCCCAATTTTTAAATGGCTGGTGAACAATGATTTTACTTTTTTGTTTGTTTTTTTATTTTTCAGTACTGAAAATCCAGCCCAGGTCTCTAGCATGCTAAGCAAATGCTTTACCACTGCACTATATCCCCATTTTTTTTTAATTTTAATTTGAGACTAACTTGCGTAGGCTGGCCTCAAACTTGCAATCATCCTGCCTCAGTCTCCTGATTATCTGGGATTATAGCCATAGGCCAATCCTCCCTGACCACCTTTCCTTTTTTAAATTGTTGGAGAAAATATCAAAATACTTATATTCTGTAAAACATGAAAATCATATAAATTTCAGATTTCATTTTGTGGAAATAAAGTTTTATTGGGATATAACTGTAAAAAAAATCAAATTTAAGTTTTTGCAGGTATAAAACAAAAAGAGCAATGCTATTAGGTACCATTTAGGGCATGACCAAGAGTCAGTCACCTTCTGCCAAAGAACAATGCTGCCTGAATGCCCAACCCATTTTTTAGTGTTTTAAAACACAGTTATGCAGATTCCCTTGATCAGATATTTTGAGGCTGGCAGGATTATGAAATGTGTCTCATCAATTCCAAGACTCATCATTTTGTTCAAATTTGTAACATTTCTAAATTTGAGGTATATTTTCAAATCAGAGTTAGCTGAAGATATTTCTTCATTTTTTCTTGCATAAACAATGGTGTTACCCTGCTGAGCATCATCACTGGAGAGGATATCGCAAACTTGGGCTTTAACTGAAAATTTTTATGACAAATGTAGTACCATTAAGACAAAGATTAATTGAGCTGTCTTTTGATTAAAATCTGTCTTACTGGGGCTGGGGATATGGCTCAAGTGGTAGCGCGCTCGCCTGCATGCATGCGGCCCGGGTTCGATCCTCAGCACCACATACAAACAAAAGATGTTGTGTCCGCCAATAACTAAAAAATAAAATATTAAAATTCTCTCTCTCTTTCTCTCTCCCCTCTCTATCTTTAAAAAAAATCTGTCTTACTGTATATGATGTTGATTCTTGGCAAAATATGTCAGCAGAAAACTGAAATGCAGATTTTGTTGTAGTTTTTTTTTTCCCCCTCAGAATTATTAAACAGATGATTTGGGCAAATTCTGTCTTGATGAACTTGGTGAACTTAAATCAGCTGTGAGAGATATGAACAGTTTTGTTGTGCTGATCACATCTACCCTCTGACCCAGTATGAGGTTAGGAAGCAAAAGCTGATCATCAGCATGATTTTTTAAGAGTGGTCTCTTGGGTGACAATCAGATGCCTTCTGAGGTCACTCACAAACATTTCATTATTATCACCTATCAAACTTTATTAGTTTTTAGAGAAAGGAAGCAATTTACATAAAGCAGTTGTGAAGTCTTAGGTACACAGTAGGCCTTCAAGAATTATTTTCACCATAGAATTGTCATTCTCTGAATTTATTTTAAGTTGATTAAGCATAACAATGTATGGTAGCCAGAACCAATAAGATTTCTAAGTGTGGTTCTCACTTCCTCAGTTGGTTTCTATAGTTTTGTTTATAAAACACAAGTTCCCATTAGCTCTGTTGGAGTGACATCTTACGATTGATTCCTACTTATCTCACTGGCAAGCCAAATCTGCCATCTATTTTACTAATAACTAAGTGATCCATTCTTTTAAATGGTTGATATTTTGGATTAGGACACAGGACTTTACATTTATCACTATAAAATGCTCATTAATTTTGTTCTTTCTCTCTTTGTTGCCGAAATGCTGTGAACTCTTCTTTTCTATAAAGTAATTGTCATGATTCTCAACTTTTTGGCATTCACAAACATTAACTACTTTACAGATTTCAACTTACCAGTTAAACTGGTCTCAACTACAGAAATGGGACTGAATCTAGAACTCAGGTTCCAGAACTGTGAAAAATAAATTATTGTTGTTTCTAAGCCTCCTATTCTATAGTATTCTGTTATAGCTGTCTGAACAAACAGGACATCTCTAGTAAGTGATATGTGAAGGAGGTCCATCTTTTCATTACTCAAAAACACCTTGTTCTGTATTAATTGGCCTCTGGGTATAATAACAAAGGATTGCATGAGTGAAGTTAAGAAATTAAATACATTATATTTGAATATATTCTTAGAAGCAAAACAAAAAGCAGGAATAAAAAAATACATTTATAGAAGTCACTGCAGAAAATTTTGAGAAGAAATTATTTGAAAATAAAAGGTTCTCAAGAACACTTATAATAAAAAATAACTTTGCCTTAAATATCAGAGGATTTTTATTATTTTACCTCATATAACTTTTTTTTTTACTGATTTCAGAATCTATTATGAGCTAGATGTGGTGGTGCATGTCTATAGTCCCAGTTAATTGGGAAACTGAGTCTAAGGGATCACCTGAGGCTAGGGGTTTAAGCCCAGCCTGAGCAGCATAGTAATATCTCCTGAAATCAAAACAAACAAAATTCAGAAATAATACTAATCAAGACATTGTGGTATTGATATAAATATAGACATATAGACTGATGGAACAGAATTGTTAGTCCAGAAACTCTCATATTTTTAGTGAATTTATTTGAAGGTAATTAAGTGAGGATCAAAAAAAAGATCTTTAAAGAATGGTGCTGGGACAACTGACCATGGATCACTTGACTCTATTTTATTTCGCTTAGCCCACTTCACATATTTCGCATTCCTGACTTAGGCTCCTACACATTAGGTTTTTGAACATTGATCTACCCAATCACCCATTGCTCAGATTCAATAAGCCATTTCCTTTGTGTCTTAGTTCCTTTAAGTACTGCTCTAACAGAATACCTGAGACTGGGTAACTTATAATGAATGAAATTTATTGGCCCACAGTTTGGGAGGGCAAAAAGTTCAATAGCAAGGCACCAGCGTCTTGTGAGAGCCTTCTTTCTGGGTGATAACATGGGAGATATCACATAACAGAAGGAGAGCACAAGAGGGGTGAACCCACTCCTGAAATAATGGTATTAGTCCATTTATGAGGGCAGAGACCTTATAAACAGTATACTCCTTAAAGATTTCATCTATTCTTTTTTTAGTACATTATTGATTCTCATTTTGACATAGTTATACAAGCATGAAATATAGTTTGCTCTAATTCAGTTCCCAATAGTTTCCCTAGTATTTTCAAGGTCCTGGGTTCAATTTCTGGTACTAAAGAAAGAATTTTTTTAAAAAGTAAGTGGACAGTGGGCATTTCTGATTTTACAATTTTTGAATTCCTTAACATTTACGTGATCTTTAAAAAAAAATTTAGGTATTTTTTCAAGTGTGAAGTGGGAATAACAAAAGCCCAGCCTCAAAAAGTTGCTTTTGAGGAATAAGTAACAGTACATTCTCTTGGAACACTCCCATACACGCTGTTATTTCTTGTTGTGCAGTGAACATTTTCTTAACAGATTTGTGATATTCAGGAAGCCTTAAGCAAAACTATGACAAAATAAAATACTTTTTTCCATCCTCCTACTATTCCCTATTTTAGTTCTAACTTAACACTTACATGTTATTCTTATCCTTTCCCTCAAGAAACCCCACAAGTTTTCCTCAGTCTCACATTATAATGTTTAATCAAGTTCTATCTTCCTTGGATAAATCGCCTACATCTAAACTTCCCACTCTTCAATTTTGATCCTAATTTGTCTACCCCAATTTCCCATTTCCTCTGAAGCTTATGATCTGAAAATCAGATTGATACTAATTCCACTGGTTAAAAAAAATGTGCTTTACACATGAGCAAAAAACTTAGTAATTTACATGTGTGAAGTTATTGAGGTCTTTTGAAAATTCAAATTTATATGCACACACACACACCTATGTGTACTCTTTATATATATATATATATATATATATATATATATATATATATATATATATATTATACACTCAATCAAATAATCAAATTTTTTTGTCATACTACATATGCTTCTAAGTCATAATAGGAATATAAAAGTTGATATTAGTCCCATCCTGATAAAATAACTTTTAAAGCATTCACAATATAATTTAATAAAAGATGTATTCAAAAATTAATTTTAAAATATTGCACTATTAAGGTATGGTGGAATATGCCTCTAATCTTAGCTCATAGGAAAGCAGGAGGATCAGAAGTTTAAGGCCCTGAGTAAATCAGCAAGACCCTGTCTTAAAATAGAAAATAAAAAAGGCTGGAGATTCAGCTAGTGTTTAACCTCCCTTGGCTTCAATCCTGGTACAAAAAAAAAAGTATTGCCCATGTTCATAGTTTCATATATCTTATATGAATATTCTTAATTTAAAATGGAAATGTTTTATCAATAATTACATATAGTGTGCTCTCTAAATGCTTTTATTTTCTGGTTAAAGATTTCATGAAGAAGACTAAAATAAAGTATCAGCATATGTTGATTTCATTAAATAGTAGCTGGAGCACTTTCCCCCTCTGTGTGCAAAATGAATGTGCTATGAGAACAGTTGCTAGAATTTGATAAAGCAATTAGAACATAAGTCATGAGAACATAAATATTATAGGAACATTACATATCATACAATTATGACATACATTCTTTCCACAAATGAATAAGATAGTTCAGGGGTTACTGACATTAATGCATTCTGAATAATTTGTAATTTCTACCGTCATAATGTATAGTACTTTCAGTTTTTTTCTTTAACTTATAAATACATTTGTATTAACTTGCTAGTTAATGGATTGGAAAATAGTACAATAAAGTAGGCAGAGAGGCATAGCTGTTAAACTTCTTTTTTTTTTCAGCCAGTGATGATGAGATATTATTGTGAGAGAATTCTTACATAAAACACTTTTAAAAAATACCTCTACTCTTTTATTGACTTGTTGCAATTCCAAATTAGTATCTTTTGAAATCTCTAGCAGGTAATTACATGCATTTATTGTGAATTATTTTTCTGCATTCTTTCAACAAGAATTTATTAAACATGTTGAACACTTATATTGCAATAGGAAATACATCTGTATATACATACATTTCAATACACATCTTGAGGTACTAAAAGTATGTAGACATATACAGAATACAAAACAGACACACATGCAAATACCTATTAATAAGAAAACTTCATAATCTGAATATTTTATTCCTGGAAATCTAATAAACATTCTACAAACTAGAAAACTAATTTATAATAAATAAATATTTATTGTTAGGAAATTTGAAAGTAAATAGCCTTTAGTCATAAAATATTTGAATGGACTTCATTATCCCACATAGTACATACTGGGGTTGTTATACAGCAATAAGAGCCATAACAGCAACAAAGACACTATCTATTACAATTACCTTGTTTCTTATTATTTGAGTGGGGGGTGCAGGCAGTGTGTACTAGAGATTGAACTCAGGGGCACTGAACCACTGAGCCACATCCCCCTCCCAATTTTGTATTTTATTTAGAGACAGAGTCTCCCTGAGTTGCTTAGTGCCTCGCTTTTTTCTGAGGCTGTCTTTGAATTCAGGATGCATCTACCTCAGCCTCCCAATCCACTGGGATTACAGGAGTGGGCCATTGTACCTGGCTACCTTGTTTCTTTATTAAAGGAATCATTTTTTATTCTTCCTGTCTACAGGTAGTGCCAATTACCATCAGATTACTTCCTGTTTTGATCACCATAATTTATTTCATATAATATATATGATTGCTTAGAGGAGTTTGGGTTCACAGAAAAATTGAGAAAAATGCATTGAGTTTTCATATATTCACTATCTCACACATGCATAGTCTTTCTCATTATAAACATAACCTAAAAGGTTAGCACATTTATTACAATTGATAGACCTATTTTTACACATCACTATCACCAAATGCTTGTAGTTTACAAAAGGGTTCTCACTTGGTATTTTACATAGTATGAGTTGATAGATGCTTGTGAATGAGTATTTGGTATTATTATACCAAATATCTTCATCCCCCACCAAAAAAATTCCTGTACTCTTCCTTTTCATAGTTTTCCCTGCTTATTTCATGCCAACTACTAAACATTTTATAGTTTCCATAGATTTCCTTTTCCAGAATATCACATTGTTGAAGCAATACAGTACATAATCTTTCCATATTGGCTTCTTTCACTTAGTAATGTACATTTGAAATTCTTTCTTGTTTCACAGTCTGATAGCTCATTTATATTTAGCAATCAATAATATTTAATTGTCTGAATGTACCATATAGTTATTTATCCATTCATCTATTACAGAGCATCCTGGATGCTTACAAGTTTTGGCAATTATAAATAATGCTGCTGTCAACATCCAGGTACAGTTTTTCATATAGAAATATTTTTTTAGATATATTTTTTCCACATTTTTGTAAATGTTTAGAAATACATATGATAATAGTATGTTCAGTATGTTCAACATTTACTATTCCACTTTACACTTTACGCTTCCATCAGTAATAGGTAAGAGTTCCTGTTGCCTTACAACCAGGCATATAGTGATGGATTTTGGTTATTCTAACAGGTGTTCAGAAATTCCATGGGCTTTCAGATGCAAATACTTAATTATATCAAAGGACAGTGATCCAGGGGTAGACTGTGCTCAAATGTGGCCTTCCTCACCTGAACAATATATGGGGTTTGAAAAAAATTCAAACATATTTTGTATGAGCTATTCAAAGTTTAAGTTTTTAGAAGATATTTTCAAAATTCAGTGAATGTTTTATCCCCATCTTAGACTGATCTCCCACTCTCTTTGATTTCCTCTGGGTAGAGAGTTTACAATATTTTAACATTCTGAAGTACTGTCAATGTTATGCTTCTACTTTCAAAATTAGAAAACTGTATTTTACTTTCTAACTACAGTTTATATTTAGGATTACTTTCCTTATGTTTACTATAACTATTTTGTCTGTTGACACTTTTAAAAAGGAAACTATCTATGATTGCAAATATATATTTTATGTGAATATATTTTGAAGAGAAGTTGAACCCTTGTTGTCTGAACAGTTGTGAAAGACACAGTAATGTGAGACACACCATACATTGATTGCTAATTTTATTGTTGTTTAAATATTCTTAAATTCTAAAGATTTAACTTTATATTTATTGATTTTTATTGAAACATTTTAAATAACTTCTGTCCTTGGTATTCCATTTGTGATGATTTTGAAATATTTTCTTTAACATTCTTTTTCCGTTTTACTGATAGTGAATAGTAACTTCTCTTATAATCCAATTTTAAAATTTTTATATCATTCTATTTTTTATTTTAGTTTTGTTTGACATGTATTAATTCTACATATTAATAGTGTTAATTGTGATATGTCCACCCAAGCAAGCCCTGTATACTAATCTCTTTTATGGTGCATGGTACTGAGGATTGAACCCAGGGGTGCTCTGCCACTGAACTACATCTCCAGAACTTTTTATTTTACTTTTGTATTATTTTATTTTGAGACAAGGTCCTGTTAAATTGCAGAGGTTGGCCCCTTCTTCGTCCTCTCCTGTGGCTGGAATTACAAGCATGCCCCACAATGCCCAACTCCAACTTCTATTTTTAATAGTTATTCGGCTGGGCATGATAGCGTTTAATAATGTTCTGATTCTGAAGATAACTTTTAATGACCTCCTTCACAACAGTTGACAAGACTGCTTCTCCTCTTATTGTTATTTTTTGCACATGCATTATTATCACTTAATAATTACTCTGTTGATGTCATCTGTTTTTGTTCTGTATTCTCACTGTGATGTTTAGATGTAGATTTACTTTAATTCTTCCTGAATACATCATTTTAGAATCAGTTTCTAAGTTCTTATTAATTATTCTGTCAATACTATATCTTCATTTTCTTGAAATTTTCATTTCAAAATTTCTATTAAGTATATGTGGATTATGTAATTCCATTCTTAATATGCCTTATTTTTCAACATGTTAGTTTTGCTAGATGGAACCATCATATGATTTCCTACAATTACTTCTTCTAATTAATTGATGCTTTCTTCATCAATGTGTAATTTTTCTTGCCAAAATGAACATTTAGTTCAAGTTCCAAAAATCATGATTTTGTTTTATTGCCACAGATTATGAGATTATTTCTATTGGGTTATTAATTGCTATGGTTTGAATTTGGTTTGTCACCTCTGAAACTCATGTTAGAATTACATTGTCATTTCAATGGTGTTGGGAGTTATGGGCTTTAAGAGGGTTACATGCAGAACTGAAATGACTCTCATGGATTAGACTGGTCACCATGATCTTTCTGTTATTATAAATTCAGGTTTCCCTTTGTATATTGTGTCTTTGGCATGTGTCCGCTTCCCTTCCTCTTTACACTATGTTTGAATGGAGGCCAATGTCATGCTATTGGACTTCCCAGCCTCCAGAACTATGAGCCAAAGTAGATCCCTAGTCTTTATAAATCATCTAGTCCAGGTAATCTTTTAAAACAGACTAGATCCTCAGTCAACACAGAATATTTTTTTACATCCTTATATGTTTGTCATTTTTGGATTGTGAAACAACTATTGGACAGATTTATTTTGGAAGCATCAAGGATACCAAATGAAAAATTGTGTTTTCAGCTTAACTTTTCATTTGTTTATACTATGCATCTCATAAATAGCATCATTTTGAAGTTAATTTCTTATCCTAGTGGCTACCAGATGATATTAACTGTGTAAATAAGATCTCCAAACTACACGAGGCACAAATTGGTGGATTAAATTCTTAAATGTTGTCTTTTTAATTCTGTTTCAAGCAGAATATATGGAAAGTGAAGTATTTAGAACTATTTGGCAGAATATGAAAATATATATATATATATATATATATATATATATATATATATATATATATATATATATATAAAATTTATAGTCTTTGGTTTTATTAACTTTGGTGTATGTTCCAGGGGTACAAATTTATGTACAACAGGAAATGAAAATATATCACAGAGATCCAGAGACTTGGCCTGAAATGGACATTTAATCCATAACCTCTAATTTGGAAGATCAGCATTTCCTGCCAGTCCCACACTAAAGAAAATCTCACTATCAAATTTCCAGTTTATCATCCTGCTTGGCTTTTATCAAATGATTTCATTCTTTCTAGTTGTTCTCTGAGTACATAATATTATTTTGTGTTTAATGACTGCATTCATACAAGTTTCAAACACCTTTTTTTTTTACATGCCATTTAGTTTTCCACAATTCCAAAATCAGAAGTCAGAGTTTAATCCAAATAATTATTATTATTTTAATTATTCTTGTAACTACTTAAACATACGAAGGGCCTATGCTCATGATGAGAAAATGCATCATGATCTTAGTAAAATTTTCTAAAATTTGAATAGAAAGGAATTTCTTTTCTTTTTACCACTGTAATTACTCTTTCCCCAAGTAGTCTAAACCACAGGGGTTCTTGATAGAAATGCAAATAAAGGAAATCACAACACTATTACCCAACTCTCAATTCCTATCATACATGTGATATGACTCCATGTCTGTGAAGTTTAACTATTGAAAACTTTCAAGACTGATTCCTCCCATTTTTCCTTCTGCTCCTTATCTGGTCAAGCTAACATCAAAGCTCTGCTACTCCCTTTATACCATCATCTAGGAGTTCAAACCACACAAGATGGCTTACACCTGATGTCTATGTTACATCTCCTGATGTCTATGTCTTTTTCCCTCACAACTGCACACCCATTCCTATTAATCCTCTTCGCAAATCTCTTTCAAACCCAATGCTAATTCATAGCTCTGGCCTCTGTTGCAGGTCACTCTTTTCCTGTTCCTCTCACAGACATTGAAAAAACTTCAAAACTGAGTTTTTCTGCCTCGTCTTACAGCCCTCAAATCCATTCTCCATACTGAAGCTAAAATGAGTTTCCCAAAACAGAAATCCAACCACAACATTCTCCTGATAAGGATCCTTTAATTCTTCTTTTGATTTTCAAGATTGAGCTAAATAGCTTGAAACATAAAGGTTCTAATAATCTGAGCATTGTTCACCTCTTGAAACACTGAACCCTTCATTCCTACATAACAGAAAGCCTCAGTTACCTGCAGTTCTTCAAACTTGCTGCCTTGTCTCATGCCTCTGGCCCCTGCTGGATGCATCTTCACCCCTCCCCCACCCCTACCACTGAAGATGCCATATCCCAACTCTTCTAACCCTGTTCATTTCTTCATGACCCAGCTCAGACAGCAAACCTTTAAAGAAACCCCCTCAGTCCCTTCCCTCCATCATGAGCAGCCACAGTCTGAATGTGTGTGCCTCTTCTTAACTCTCATGGCCCCTTAAGTATGAATTAGAAGCATTCATGCTATTTTATGTAATTGTCAGCTAGGTCCACTCCCCCACTAACCTGGGATCTTTGGGGTAGCTGCTTTATTACTACATTGTGCACCTTCAGCAAGTGTGAGGAACCCCATAAAAGTTCATTAATGGACTGAATGGCGAGAAATGGGTAGAAAAGTTCCAAGTCATAGGGAGTCTCTATCAACATTTATTTAATACAGGTCTTGTTTAGAAATGCAAAGATAAGCTTTATTTCTTAGAACAGTTCCTGGTACATAGGAGAGATTCACTGCTTTAGTAGATAACAAAAAACTTTCTGACATTCTTCCTGGATACTGATATATGCATTGATTTCTCTATGGAGGACCAAAACTTGTGTTGATACACACACACACACACACACACACACACACACACACACACACCACACGTCTTTGCTTAGCCAAAGACACTACTTTGGCAAGAATCAAATTCAACACAAAATACTCTAAAAAATAAAAACATAATCCCTGTTCAAATCAGTGATTCTGAAAATTTACCCTTTTATGAAGAAATAAAAGAAGGAAAACATCAGTTGGTGTAGCATGGTAGCTATCAATTACTGGCTATTGAGGACTTAAATACAGGTTATCTGAATGTATAATATTTCCCTGGTAATTTTGATATTGATTACATGTTGAAACCTTAAATTTTGTATATTTAATGAAATTAAATACTTTGCTGAAATGAATTTCACCTATTTTATTTATGTCAACATTGTCTCAATGTTGTTTCCGAAAACTTTAAAAGTGCAACATGGCTCCTGTTATATTTTTATAGGATAGTGCTGATTTGGGAACTAAGGAACATGCTCTTATTACTACACTCTTCTTTGTGTCAAAGTTTTGTAGGTTGTGACAATGGGATCCTTTTTATTTAAAGAAACCTTATTCAATTTCACGTTTCTAAATGAGCTCACCCAAAGCCTCTTCGTTCAAAACATCGCCATCTACTGAGAAAATATCATAATAGCTTCGAAAGTAATCTCACTGTTTTTCATGGCACAGGAGTCCCTTTCCAGCTCATATGAACAATTCAACAAAAATATAGTGGATCCATAGTAAGAGCGTAATCAGAGCTTCTGTCTTTCAACGTCTGGTGACTTTTTGCACACAACAGCCTTCCTTCCCTGCCTCTTTGTGTTGATCAGCATTGAACAGCACACAGAGCATGATAGCCTGGGCCCAGACATCTGAGCGGGCCCACTGGAGAGGGAGGGGGACATAGGTAGAGATGAACATCTACTGTAGGGAAGCTGGTGATTCATGGAGTGTTCTCCTTGCTCATCGATCCTACTTTGAAGCGTGGCAAGACTTAGAGCCTGCCTCTACCACTGAGAATATTTTAAATGCTTCCAGGCGAAATCTCTAGAGAAATCTTTCTCTTGAACACATTTTAAACATCCTCAACCTCGACCCAATTCCTCAAGGGTCTTTTGGAGCCTTTTCCTAGTGCCATGCTGGCAGCAGCCACCGCTGCAGAGCTGGGGGACATGGAGGAGGGAGTTCAAAGAGACACATGCCTTCCTCTGATGGAGAAGCTTCAAAGATACCTGTCCTCCTCCTCAAATCATATTCAGAATGACACTAGAAACAGAGGAGACAGTCTATGTCACTCTATGGAAACATATTCTCAGAAATTGCATCAGCTTTTTAAAATTCATTTTTAATTGATATACAATAATGGTACATTTTATGGAGTACAGTGTGATAATTCAATACATATATACAATGTATAATGGTCAAATCATGGCAATTAGCATCTCCATCTCCTTAAGAATTTGCCTTTTTCTTTGTTTGGAGCCCTTGAATTCCTCTCTTCTAATTCTTTATAAAACATAGAATAAGTTGTTATGAACTGTGGCCACTCCACTATGCTGAAAAACACTAGAATTTATTCCAGCTTTTTGTTATTTTGGAATCCATTATCTGTCTTCCCTCCAGCTCCTCTCTCTCCTGCCCATTCTAGTCTCTAGTAATCACAATTGTATTTAATTTTCATAATATTAATTTATTTTAGTCTCTACAAATACATAAGTGATGCAGTACTTATCTTCCTATGTCTAACTTATTTTTTTAAGGAGCACTTTTTAATTGATTATATCTTAAGAGCCATTTACTAATCAAAATAACCTGATTATTCATATTAATCAAAAGAATTTAACACTGGCCATCTTAGTTAATTATACATGTATACCTGTGTGTGTGTGTGTGTGTGTGTGTGTGTGGGTGGGTGGGTGTGCGCATGCTTTAACTCTCTCTCTCTCTCTCTCTCTCTCTCTCTCTCTCTCTCTCTCTCTATATATATATATATATATATATATATATATATATATATATATATTTCACTCCAAACATTGAGCATTCATTCTGTGAAACAGAATTACAAGTGATTCTGATCATTTTTATTTTCATGATTGTTTATATTTTCTAAGTTTTTTTTTTTTTTTTTTTTACAATTAACATGCATTACTCTGGGCAATAAAATATTTAAAGATGTTATAGAAGAAAAAAGGAAAGAAAGGAATAGAAGAAAATGTAAGAGAGAAGGGAGGTAGAAACAGAAAGAGGAAAAAGGAGGGGGTGGGAGAGGAGGATAAGAAGGAGGAGTGGGAACCACTAACGCAAAGCTACCTCTTCACAAAAGGACTTCAGTCTTTATCACAAAGTCCCCCATCCTCTCAGACAGCTTGGCGAAGAATTCTAGGAAAGCCTATAATGCTCTTACATGTCCGTGCATCCCCTCTCTTATTTCACACTAAAGATATTGTCCCAGAAGCAGTGGCAGTATTACATGTAATAAAGATTTTGTGTGCATGTATGTATTTATATTTATTCAGGATAAAAAGCTGTTCAGATTCTTACAATATTCCCAATTTTAAGGTCATTCTAGAAACATTTTTTTTGCATTGATTTTAATTCTGCTTCCCAGCTCAAACTTCAGCTGCTCTCAAGTGATAATTTTCAAAAGAATAACAACAAAATTAATAACCAAGCTCGGAAGACACACAAAGATGTTTCTATGGCCATTGAAAATCAATACTTTCAAAAATGATATCCATCTGGTAACTAATGAATAGTATTGCTGGGAGAAAACAGAATCTGCTCAAAACTCAATTTATATAAATGCATTTCAAGTTTTTAAAATGCACTTAATATTAGAATCCTCATAATGCACTGTGACCTGCCTTTGCACTAGCCACAGCTATATGAGAGACAGATTTACATCCAAAGAACCGCCACTGACCATCTCCCAACCCAGGCCCAGACCCATGGGCTGAGCACCGATTTACGTTGATTGATGGCCTTTTGTCACTCTGTCTTATAGGTTGTGACCATTTGAAACTTTAAAATGGATGAAGTCAAACAGAACATGCACTCCTGCCCAGTGAAGCAGAGATAGGGCTAGGAGCAAGCATTCTGTCAAGAAAGAAAATGTTCTGCCCAAAATAATCTGTCAAGTTTTCAAATATTCTTACACTTTTCATAACCAGTGCATACCAAAGTATCTGCTATGAATGCAGACAAAACAAGTGAGAGTGCTTCCTTTACATATAATACACAAAATTTTAAAAATGAATTACCCATGCAGTTCTTTTAATCCAATAATTACACTTCTCAATAGCAGTTCTAGGTATTCTAAATACATAGAATAAAATTTCAAGTTTTGATAGAGTACTTTTAAATTTTTTTTTAGTTCTCAATGGATATTTAATTTAATTAATTTACTTACTTATATGTAGTGCCGAGGATCAAACCGAGGGCCTCACACATGCCAGGCAAGTACTCTACCACTGAGCCACAACTCCAGCCCCTGACAGAGTACTTTTAAAAGTTTTCTTAAAATAGAAAATTAGTTAGTTTATGATTAATTGAAAAAAAGGAAACTTAAGAAAGTAATCCTTATAACCATTTTAGCTCAGTAATTATATTTTTATAAATTACTTCAAGATATAAATAAATAATGGGCTTCTTAGAGTGTGGTTTACAATTTTTTAAAGAGAATTATTTAGAAAAATATAATAATGCAAAATCACAAAATCATTAAACATCACACTTTAGAAGATTATTTAAAACATATAGTACTAGAAGTTCAGCACAGTGATAGAGCACTTATCTGTCATGTGCAGGGCCTTGAGTTTGATCCTCAGCACTACCACAAAAGAAAACCAACCAACCAACCAACCAATCAACACAAACAAAACCCCCTCTAAAATATATAGATAATTTTATGAGAAAAATATTTCCAAATTGATATCAATTTTATAATATATATATATATATATATATATATATATATATATATATATATAAATTTAGGTAAGATTTATAAATTTAGTAACATACAGATATATATAGGTAGAAATGTAAATATAGGTACATTGAGGAAAATCACTATTGAATAATACATACAAAAATGTTCATAGTGAATGTCTAATAGTGTAATTGTGGATTTTTGTTTCCCTACAGATTTCTATATTTTCCCCAAATATTTATTTTAGAATGTAATGCTTTTTTGTGTTGTTGATTTTGTTTTGTGGTATTGGGAAACAAACCCAAAGCCTCACATGTGCTAGGTGAGCTTTCTACCACTGAGCTGCACTCTCAGCCCAACATATAATATTGAAGTCTTGCAGGCCACCATTATGTCAATATAAGCCTCTGTTTTTAGGGCATTGACATCCCTGTTTAGGCTGAAGAAATACTGAATCTCAGCATATTGCTTATTATAGCAATGTGTATTTCATGCCCAGGTAGCCTGAGCTCCGGCAGGCCATGGACTCAAGCCCTCATATAGATGAAGTGTCAGCAGAGGTCTGCCTGGGGTTACAGAACAGATAGGGAAGGAGGCCTGCAATACTTCAATAGCATCATGCAGGAGTGTTTATGAACATTACAGTGCACAGATAGATCCACACTGTCAGTCACCAAGTATACATTTCTTAATCATAGTTGGATTAAGAGGGAACACTGGACACATTCAGGAGTATGAAGAGAGAGAAAAAAGAAACAAATCATGAAGATGGAAATTCCTTCAAAGCTTTTATCTTTACTTCTCCATATCAGTGAGCATGTCAGAAGTGGAAATGAGGGGAAATGCCTGGATTAATGTTTCCCCAGTACATCAAGAGGAGGAGGGTAAATTGGAAGCTGTGGGAACAGCTTCCTACCTTCGTGATGGACCTGAAGGAATAACATTCTTTCTCATCAGAGAGCAGCTTTACAATTCTTAAATCCCGAAATGTCATGTTTCACTAATCACAGTATCATCTCTGAGAATTATAATTCCTGAGCCTCTGAAATTTAAACTCAGGGTGTTGAACATTAACTGTGATTTTTTTTAAAACTGGATTACTTATTATTGCCCATTTGTGTTCTCCCTTTCTAGAACATTCTCCAACCTTTTCTGTCTCACTCTGTGACCTAGGAAGTTGATCCACACAGGGGCATCAATCAGCCTCCCTTTTGGTTTCAGCCAGAAACAGTGTCACCTAAAGACTGTAAGACAGAGGAGAGAGGTTGGGGTGTCTATCTGCTGCCCCTCCTGTACTAAGTCTCTGAGAGTGACCCTGTCCTTACACAACTAAAGCTGCCTCTGCATGGCCCCTCCCCCAGGGTATCAGCTCTCACAGTCATCCCCTACCCTCTGCTATGGGGTCGTCAATAGGTCAGGTTTATTCTAGGACCAGATTCTGCATATCTAATTACCCGCCAGGGAGTGATGTTCTTGCTAATTTACTTCAGTCACCACTATATATATATATATACACACACACACACACACACACACACACATTTTTATTTAGGCATATAGATATATAATAGTAAATATGTATATATTATATTATTTTATATATACTCAAGCATGACATATATCTCTCTATCTATACATATATCTATAAAACATATAATTTATATTAATATCTTTCCTAAATCTTACATATTATATTAACTTAAAAATAATTGTAGAATATATTTCTCTACATAAGTTTGAATAAGAAAAATGAAGATATTTAGAGAGAGACAGGTGAACAGAGAGATTGATTGGGTGTACTACTCCAGGATATGGGACTTATTCGACAGAGCTAGGAGTGATTCTAATAGCTTGAATTATTGAAGCCTTCAACAAAGTGTTTAGATGGAAACTTTCCTGTGTAATAACAAAGGAAACTGGACCACTCATGTGCAGCATGCTTAGCTAACCCCTAAATTTAACCCACCGTGAACCAAAAAGAAACATGGGTGACTGTCCCAGCACCCTGAAGAGCTCGGCATCACTGTCCTACAATGCCTTGAGATGACCCTGAGAGATGTTCCCATTGACTTGAATGTTCTTATGTCAGTAGGAAGAATGAGAGCACAAAGTGGCAGAGACCCCTCTGTAAGGCTTAGGTTTGCCCAATGACCATGACACACATGTGCAGGGGCACTAAAGGTGCCCTGGCATTCAGAAATCTGTGCCTTATTCCTGTATTTATTTATTTACTTTTTAATTTTATTTAGTTATTTGTTTGTTTATTTATTTATTTAGTACCAGGAATTGAACCCAGGGGCACTTAACCATTGAGCCACATCCCCAGCCCTTTTCTTTCTTTTTATATTTTGTTTAGAGACAAGGTCTCACTGAGTTGCTTAGGACCTTGTGAATTTGCTGAGGCTGGCTTTGAACTCATGATGCTCCTGCCTTAGTCTCTCAAGCTGCTGGGATTACAGGCATGCACAACCACACCAGGCTAATTCCTGTATTTCTATGAATAAATTAGATGGGAGACCAATTAAGTAAGTATTTGGTTAACATAATCTAAAATCACTATGTATGATGAAAAAAGGCATTAAAATCTGAATGTGGCGCTGGTCTGATTCCACAGCCAGATACTAAGCCTAAGTCAATTCATGGATCCTGAGCCCCTAAAACAAGGAGATTGTCAGGAAACAAGTGGAGAAAGACTCTTAAGGCATGACCCCAGGGATATGTTGCAAATACTTCCCAATTATTTCCCCGAGTAAACTGCAGCCCTTAAGAAGGTTGTTTTATGAACGAGAGCTGTCTAGGCCTTCAGAGGGTATCTCTGAATTAGGACCAACTCCAGGGACTCAATGGCTGAATGAACAGAATGGGGGTTTACAGAAAGACACTCAATGGTGGATCTAGATTTGTGTCACTATGGGTTCTGTAGGCTCACAGACCCATTTTGCGGTTGTTCCCTTGATTTCTGCAGGCATAAATGAATTAAGTATACTTTGAACTGGCATAATTCCCACATAGATCTCCTGACCAATAAATAGGGACTATCATGGTAGCAAGAGCCAAGTAAGAGCATCAGGAGCTGCCGGCTTTACCTCTGGGGAAAATGGTAAATCAAAAGCAATACCACACTTTTTGGAAAAATTGCAGAGTTTATTGCTATCAGAAAAAACTTTAAAGAAAAAAGAATGGTAAAGGCAATGTCACTTGAAGAACAACTATGAATTATTATAAACCTAAGCTAATATATGAAAGTACTTATTGAGAAATCAGCACACTTCCTATATCTGGCATGCTAATACTGACTTGTAATATATATATATTTTTTCCATTTCACTTAGAACTGCAGTCCATCTTTATTGGCTACCCAAAGCCATTGGCTAAGAGTATTTTCCTCTGCCCTATAAAGTTGGCAGAGACTTTAGACAACTGATCTAGTATGTTAATTAAATTGTATAATAACAACAGAAAATACCAAATAGCCCAGTTACTTTAGTGTAAGAATAACGTAAAACTCATGAAATACAGAAATGTGACTCATTGGTGAGGTTTCTATGGATGGAAGCAGTGGTCTTGGTACCATAAGTTATAACATCTAAAGTGAAAGTGTTTCACTTAGCACTGACTTCAGGATATATAAAACACACACACACACACACACACACACACACACACACACACACACACTCCAAAAAACACTCAAGGAGAATAAATGACAGCTATTCTCAGAAGTAAAATATTTTTTTCACTGATTTTTTTATATATGACCACGGAATGCATTTCAATTCATATTACACATATAGAGCACAATTTTTCATATATCTTGCTGTATATAAAGTATATTCACACCAATTCGTGGCTTCATACATGTACTTTGGATGATGATGTCCATCACCTTCCACCATCCTTTCTAACTCTCTGTCCCCACCCTTCCCCCCACCCCCGCCACCCCTCTGCCCTATCTATTAGGTGAAACTATCTTGAAGCAGAAAAAACTTGATGTCTTATAAATGGAGAGGAAGACAGGGAGACCACAGAGTGGTAACAGGAAGGAAGGTCAGCAGGAGATGAGGCTGAAGGTAGGAACAGATCCCAGACCTCACAGGTCACAGGTAAGAGTGTGAATTTGATTCTAAGTGATTTTAAGACTTTTAAAGCTGAAAGTAGGGGGAGGGACACTGATGTTATTTGTTGTATGACAGTAAGCAATGAAATCTGGCTACAAGGGAAAAATTAGAAGACAAAATTGGGAAGATTAGAGGCACTACCTGAGAAAGAAAAAGAAGACGTGATAGAAGAGCTGAAATAGTGTCTTGTTATTTGGCTAAAACTACACGTATGCTACTGTCATTATCTAAAATCTCAAGGGTATATACTTAGGGCAGGGAGTGTCAGCAATAATGAGAATAAATAGCCATCCTGATCATTTCTAACTTATTGGAATAACATCTTATCAGAACTAACCAAACTGTCATTAATTTTATCACACAACATGGCTTACACGTACTTTATACCAAGAGGAGAAGGGTCAACTTAGCAATTTTCTTATCTTTTGCTTGTGTTTTAATTATTTGTATTAACTTTCACTATAGTTATTTGCAAGATTTTTTTCAAAATCTATTTTCTGAGGGAGAATTTAGGTAAAAGTAGTTAATAGAACTGGCAAATGCATTTGATTAGTGCCATAAAACTGCCCTAGGCACTGTTTGCCCAAAGGGAATGACAGTTGTGACAAGCCTTCCAGCAAACAGGTTTGAGGGGAAGTGCCAGCACTGAAGGTTAATAGTGGCTAATTTATTTTTGGTTAAGCAAAAAGAAAAGGAAATAAAAATTCCAATATATTCTTCCTTGACCCTAGAGGATCATCTGACATGCCTTGGAATGCCACCTGCCCCACTTTAATGACTGACTTATTACAGAAGGCTAACCATGGTAGATAGTTCATGAGAGTCTAGAAAAAACAAACAGAAATGAGTCCCATTTGCAAGTTTCTTGGGGAAGGTACAGGAGCCACAGTGAACCTGGGTAATAAATTTTTTTCTCTTAATCATCCTATGTCTTATCTGGTCACTCAGAGTTTAGAGAACAAAATAGAGTTCAGATTTCCCTCCTGGCTTCTTCCTTGCTTCTTCTTAACACAAATTCAGTTCAATCAAATGTAGATAAAATGTTCAGTGAATCACACTGAACATCAGAGTTGCATTTCAAAAACAGAGATAAATCCACTTTCTCAGAGTTATCTTCTTCACGGGAAGTAATGGCAGATTGTCAAGTGGGTGTGAGAATTTATGTGCATAACAAAAACATTCAGTCTTTGTTTCTAAAGAGAGAGGTACTGAAGGACACTCAGTCTGGTGCAATCACTTCCCTATAGCAAAGAATAGAAGCCATTTTCAAAATTCCTTTAGTTACCAAGCCATGAGTTTGGCCCTTTAAGAGAACATCTGTAATCCTCAATGAGCCCCTTACTGAGCGGATTCAGAAACTGAGGCTCAAGGGGGGATCCAACATGGCGGTGGGCAGAGAGGCTGCACTTTCACTGCACTCCCAGTGATGGGGTCATAAAGTTGCAAGGATAACTCTTGGATCCTACCAACGGAGATTCTCCTAGCAAAATTCCACTGATGAGAGACCGCCCGGGAGCTACTAGGATTTTTTTGAAGCGTCTGTGCGATCCGGATGAGCAGGACCCTGCCACTAGACGCGAAGTTCCAGATTCACCAGCCACAGTCCACGCACCACGGGCACAGCTGCAGATCTGACCACCCGCCCGCAGCCAAAGTGACTGGGTCCTGCTAGATGCCGAGACACAGCTTGGCAGGAAGAAGTCTTTAGCCAAGCCCCCACGAGTCAGGAGCTGAGGCGAACTGGGCCGGACCAGTTCCACCCCTCCCCTCGGACACTCCAGCAAGGAGCCTGGGGCCCACCATAGCAGAGAGGTGACGTCATCGGAGTTCGGCCGGCGGAATTCCTTCCCAGCAGAATCCACTTTAGCAGGTGCGTGACTTCCCATACTGATACAGGCAGCCAGGAAACTTCATTGACTTCTTAGGGGTCATGTCCGTAGGGAAGCAGAGGGGATTCCAAACCCCAAGGCCCCCATATCACCAGCGGTGACCATCAGGGTCTTAGACGCCAGTTTACCACAGCACTGGGGCTTAAAAGGGACACGCAGTGGGGCTGCAAGTGTAACTAGACCTCTGGAGAATCACTTCTGGGTAACAGGACCTGGCTGGCAGGCTGACAGGAGGAAGGGGGTTAAGAGCTGGAGAAGTGAAATGGCTCGGGACTGACAAGTCTGAGAGACTCCCAGGAGACGCCCTACAGAGATAGCTCTCGGCAGGTAGAGAGCAGACACTCCGCTTGGAGGGCACAGCTCCGCCTACTGGAAGAGAAGAAGGTGGATCTCCAAGACTTTAATTTTTGTTGTTGTTGTTGTTGTTGTTGTTGTGGTTGCTGCTGCCGATATTTTTTTTCTCTCTCCTTATTCTCTCCCTGATCCTTTCCCCCCTACTCCTTCTCTCTTTCTATCCCATTTCAAGTTTTATTGTTCTTTTCATTCCCCTCTAATCTATCTCTCCCTCCATCCTTTTTTCTTTTTAACAGCACCTTCATTCCCCTACCCCCCAACTCTCATCCCAAGCATTACATCTTCCATTGCATGTAATTGTCTAAATGCAAGTAGGTGAATATCTCGAGGCTGTCTATAAGACTCCCAAATACCTAGCTACTAACAACACCCTGATCCAATTGCCCGGTAGTATCCACCTTCAGTGGAGCAATCTTCTAAAGTAGCCAAGACATACTAACCATCGTACCACCAGAGCACCTAACCTAAACATATAGACCTAAGAACAAACAGCAAATCATTATATGCATACAGAAAATAGAAGCCTTATATGAATTGAATGAATCTGCTTTAAAGCACAACAAAGCCCAACATTTCTAGGCATAATCTCCCAACACAAAAGAGAGACAACAGAGATATACAAAGCCAAAACAAATGTATCGGAGAAAGCAGTTACAAAGCAGTCAAACAGAGCTGGAAAGCAACGTGAACAATATGAAAAAACAAGGGAAAAAGGGTTACAAACAATGCAGGACAATCTAAATATACAAGAGGACATAGCAGAAACAGAAACATGGACAGGGAAAGAAATCAAGGCATACCTAATTCAGATGGAACGGAATATTAGAGAAGACATGAGACAGCAAATCCAAGCATTGAAAGTATATTTTGAAGAGAAACTAACCACACAAATTCAATCAGTAAAGAATGAGCTTTATCAGGAGATAGAGGTGTTAAAAAAAATCAAGTTGTAATCATAGAAATGCAAGAAACCGTAAATCAGATTAAAAGCGCTAATGAGAATATTACAAACAGACTAGATCAAGTAGAAGTCAGAACATCAGATAATGAAGACAAAGTTTATCAACTTGAAAAGAATATAGTTAACACAGAAAAGATGCTGAAATCTCATGAGCAATCTATCCAAGAGATATGGGATCTTATCAAAAGACCAAATTTGAGAGTCATTGGGATAGAAGAAGGCACAGAGAATCAGTCCAAAGGAATGGATGGCTTACTAAAGGAGATAATACTAGAAAACTTCCCAGAGATGAAAGATGGAATGGATTGCCAAATCCTGGAAGCTTACAGGACCCCAAACATCCAAAACCATAATAGACCAACTCCAAGACACATAATCATGAAGATAGCTAACATACAGGACAAGGAGAGAATACTAAAAGCTACGAGAGAAAGGAGGCAGATTACATTTAGGGGTAAACTAATTAGGTTAACAACTGATTTTCATCACAGACTTTGAAAGCGAGAAGATCCTGGAACAATGTATTTCAAACACTGAAAAATAACGGATTCCAACCAAGAATACTGTATCCAGCAAAACTAAGCTTCAGATTTGACAATGAAATTAAAATATTTCACGATAAACAAAAGCTAAAAGAATTCGCAGCCAGAAAACCAGCACTGCAAAGCATTTTGAGCAAAATATTACAAGAAGAGGAACTGAAAAATAGCGCCCCAAACTAACAGTGGGAGGTATCTCAGTAAATGGGAAGAAAAATAACCAAAGAGGGAAAACTAGCCAATCTAAAATAAATAAATAAATAAACATGACTGGAAGTACAAACCATATTTCAATTGTAACCTTAAATGTTAATGGCTTAAATTCACCAATCAAGAGACATAGGCTAGTAACCTGGATTAAAAAAACAAATCCAACAATATGCTGCCTTCAGGAGACTCATATGATAGGAAAAGACATTCACAGACTGAAGGTGAAAGGTTGGGAAAAATCATACCACGCACATGGCCATCGGAAGCAAGCAGGAGTGGCCATTCTCATATCAAATAAAGTCAACTTCAAACCTAAGGTAATCAAAAGGGATAAAGAAGGACACTATATACTGTTAAAAGGAACCATCCACCATCAAGACATAACAATTATCAATTTATATGCACCAAACAATGGTGCTGCAACGTTCATAAAACAAACTCTCCTCAAGTTCAAGAGTCAAATAGACCACAACACAATAATTATGGGGGACTTCAACACACCACTCTCGCCATTGTACAGATTCTCTAGACAAAAGCTGAGCAAAGAAACTATAAAACTTAATAACGTAATCAATAACCTAGACTTAACTGACATATATAGAATATATCAACCATCATCAAGTGGATACACATTCTTCTCAGCAGCACATGGATCCTACTCAAAGATAGACCATATATTATGCCATAGGGCGACTCTCAGTAAATATAAAGGTGTGGAGATAATACCATGCACCATATCTGACCATAATGGAATGAAACTGGAAATTAATGATAAAAGAAGGAAGGAAAAATCCTGCATCACCTGGAAAATGAACAATATGTTACTGAATGATCAATGGGTTACAGAAGATATAAAGGAGGAAATCAAAAAATTCCTAGAGATAAACGACAATACAGACACAACATACCGGAATCTATGGGACACAATGAAAGCAGTTTTAAGAGGGAAATTCATTTTCTGGAGTTCATTCCTCAAAAAAAGAAAAAACCAACAAATAAATGAACTCACACTACATCTTAAAACCTTAGAAAAGGAAGAGCAAAACAACAGCAAATATAGCAGAAGACAAGAAATAATTAAAATCAGAGTGGAAATCAACGAAATTGAAAAAAATGATAAAACTAAAAGTTGGTTCATTGAAAAAATAAATAAGATCGACAGACTCTTAGCCACGCTAACGAAGAGAAGAAGAGAGAGAACCAAATTACTAACATACGGGATGAAAAAGGCAATATCACAACAGACACTACAGAAATACAGAAGATAATTAAAAAGTATTTTGAAACTCTATATTCCAATAAAATAGAAGATAGTGAAGATATCGATAAATTTCTTAAGTCATATGATCTGCCCAGATTGAGTCAGGAAGACACACACGATTTAAACAGACCAATAACAAAAGAAGAAATTGAAGAGGCCATCAAAAGACTACCAACTAAGAAAAGCCCGGGACCAGATGGGTATACAGCAGAGTTTTACAAAACCTTCAAAGAAGAATTAATACCAATACTTTTCAAGCTATTTCAAGAAATAGAAAAAGAAGGAGCTCTTCCAAATTCATTCTATGAGGCCAACATAACCCTGATCCCAAAACCAGACAAAGACACTTCAAAGAAAGAAAACTATAGACCAATATCTCTAATGAACTTAGATGCAAAAATTCTCAATAAAATCCTGGCGAATCGAATGCAAAAGCATATCAAAAAAATTGTGCACCATGATCAAGTAGGATTCATCCCTGGGATGCAAGGCTGGTTCAATATATGGAAATCAATAAATGTTATTCACCACATCAATAGACTTAAAGATAAGAACCACATGATCATCTCGATAGATGCAGAAAAAGCATTTGACAAAGTACAGCATCCCTTTATGTTCAAAACACTAGAAAAACTAGGGATAACAGGAACTTACCTCAACATTGTAAAAGCTATATATGCTAAGCCTCAGGCTAACATCATTCTAAATGGAGAAAAACTGAAGGCATTCCCTCTAAAATCTGGAACTAGACAGGGATGCCCTCTTTCACCACTTCTATTCAACTTAGTTCTTGAAATACTAGCCAGAGCAATTAGACAGACAAAAGAAATTAAAGGCATAAAAATAGGAAAAGAAGAACTTAAATTATCGCTATTTGCAGATGACATGATAATATACTTAACAGACCCAAAAGGGTCTACAAAGAAACTGCTAGAGTTAATAAATGAATTCAGCAAAGTGGCAGGATATAAAATCAACACGCATAAATCAAAGGCATTCCTGTATATCAGCAACAAAACTTCTGAAATGGAAACGAGGAAAACCACCCCATTCACAATGTCCTCAAAGAAAATAAGATACTTGGGAATCAACCTAACAAAAGAGGTGAAAGATTTATACAATGAAAACTACAGAACCCTAAAGAGAGAGATAGAAGAAGATCTTAGAAGATGGAAAAATGTACCCTGTTCATGGATAGGCAGAACTAACATTATCAAAATGGCGATATTACCCAAACTTCTCTACAGGTTTAATGCGATGCCAATCAAAATCCCAATGGCATTTCTTGTAGAAATAGATAAAGCAATCATGAAATTCATATGGAATAACAAAAGACCCAGAATAGCAAAAACAATACTAAGCAGGAAGTGTGAATCTGGAGGTATAGCGATACCAGAGTTCAAATTGTACTACAAAGCAACAGTAACAAAAACAGCGTGGTACTGGTACCAAAACAGGCAGGTGGATCAATGGTACAGAATAGAGGACACAGAAACCAATCCACAAAATTACAAATTTCTTATATTTGATAAAGGGGCTAAAAACATGCAATGGAGCAAGGATAGCATCTTCAACAAATGGTGCTGGGAAAATTGGAAATCCATATGCAACAAAATGAAACTGAATCCCTTTCTCTCGCCATGCACAAAAGTTAACTCAAAATGGATCAAGGAGCTTGATATCAAAGCAGAGACCCTGCACCTGATAGAAGAAAAAGTTGGCTCCGATCTACATATTGTGGGGTCAGGCTCCAAATTCCTTAATAGGACGCCCATAGCCCAAGAGTTAATAACAAGAATAAACAAATGGGACTTACTTAAACTAAAAAGTTTTTTCTCAGCAAGAGAAACAATAAGAGAAGTAAATAGGGAGCCTACATCCTGGGAACAAATCTTTACTCCTTACACTTCAGATAGAGCCCTAATTTCCAGAATATACAAAGAACTCAAAAAATTAAACAATAAGATAACAAATAACCCAATCAACAAATGGGCCAAGGACCTGAACAGACACTTCTCAGAAGAAGACATACAGTCAATTAATAAGTACATGAAAAAATGCTCACCTTCTCTAGCAGTCAGAGAAATACAAATCAAAACCACCCTAAGATACCATCTCACTCCAGTAAGATTGGCGGCCATTAGGAAGTCAAACAACAATAAGTGCTGACGAGGATGTGGGGAAAAGGGTACACTTGTACATTGCTGGTGGGACTGCAAAATGGTGCAGCCAATATGGAAAGCAGTATGGAGATTCCTGGGAAAGCTGGGAATGGAACCACCATTTGACCCAGCTATCGCCCTCCTTGGACTATTCCCTGAGGACCCTAAAAGAGCATGCTATAGAAATACTGCCATATCCATGTTCATAGCAGCACAATTCACAATAGCCAGACTGTGGAACCAACCTAGATGCCATTCAATAGATGAATGGATAAATAAAAATGTGGCATCTATACACAATGGAGTATTATGCAGCACTAAAAAATGACAAAGTCATTGAATTTGCAGGGAAATGGATGGCATTAGAGCAGATTATGCTAAGTGAAGCTAGCCAATCCTTAAAAAACAAATGCCAAATGTCTTCTTTGATTTAAGGAGAGCAACTAAGAATTGAACAGAGGGAAAGAGCATGAGGAAAATATTAACATTAAACTGAGATGAGTGATGGGAGGGAAAGGGAGAGAGAAGGGAAATTGCATGGAAACAGAAGGAAACCCTCATTTTTACACGAAATCACATATACAAGGTTGTGAGGGGAAAGGGGGGGAAGGGAGAGAACAGAACAACAACAGATGAGGTAGAGAGGGAAGATGAGAGGGGAGGGGAGGGGGGATAGTAGGGGATAGGAAAGTCAGCAGAATACAACAGTCACTAATATGGTATTATGTAAACATTGTGAATGTGTAACTGATGTGATTCTGCAATCTGTATTTGGGGTAAAAATGGAAATGCATAACTCATTTGAATCAAATGTATGGAAGATGAAAAATAAATAAAAAGAAAAAAAAATAATCTAGGTGCAGAAAGATAAACACCATATGATCTTAATTGCATGTGGAATATAAAGAGAATGAACCAAAGAGAGTAAAATGGTTCCACAACAGAGGTTAAGTGGCATAGGGAATGGATAAAGTGCAATGTTAGTAAAAGGGGACAAGTTTCCTGTCAGGCAGGAGAAATAATTTCTAGCTGTCTACTCCATAGTGTGGTGTCCATAGTTAATACTAATGTATTATGTATTTCAAAATTGAATAAGGACATATATTAAATGTTCTCTTCAGATAAAAGTGATTTTAAAATTTCAGAATAGAGACTCACATAGAAATGGAAAGTGGAAAAGTTATTACTTTCACAGGTAGGAAAAGTGAATGAATACGTTGAGAGAGAAAAAAATTGATCTCTTTGTCATAAGCATTTTCAGGGACCTGGCCCTCTACACTTGCCTCTTCTTCCACCTCCAAGTACATCAGCTCTGAAACTAGTAGCTCCTCTGCTCAAGTGTAATCTCAAAGTTTGGGTAGACTCCAAGAAAATTTTCCTGGAAAGAGTATCCATTGACTCCCTTAGGACACTCCCCTGAGGTCACAACTCGACTATTTGGCTGTTCACAGTTCAGTGAGAGGATTCTCCTTACAGGCAGAACCTCTGATCACCCTCTTTCCAGATCTGTGTACCTGTGACCATGATAACATCCAAAGACAACAGGTCCAAAGTGCACTTCTCAGTGCACATTTCTGGTCTCTGGCCCTTTTAACAAGATTACAAGAAACATTGATCAAAATAAATTTGTTAAAGTATTCCTGTTTTAACTAATAGTGAATTGCAAGAAGTAGGGATGTCACCGAAGGAATAAAACACCTATGTGAAACTAGGCCAGAAGCTCTGGTGAATCAAAACAGCAGGAGCTTATTTCCCAAGCACAATATCATATGTGAAAAGGTTTACCAAAAAGACTTATATTGCAGGATGAAATACAAATGACACAGCAAGGATGAGACAAAAGTGCACCTGAGGGACACAGAAAGAAGAGGAGGAAGGTGAATGTTCACAACTGACTTTCAGTTTAGTAGGGTGTTAAAAATGGTCCCTCAGCTGGTTTCATCTCAGCCTATGGCCAGGCTCTTGAGATGTCAATAGCCCTGCTAAACTGGGGCCGGGATATATCAAAGCACAGGAAATCTGCAACAGTGGTCATGGTGTCAATTTCTGGAAGGAGACTCGGATGTGGCACCATGGAGCCAAAGGCTTATTTTCTGCCTATAGAAGCACCTGGAGGAATTTGGGGCTTCATTCCTCCTCCTTAGTCTTTTTGTACCCCACAGCTGACAACAATGTTCTTCACTTTTCTTCAATGAAAAGCCCAAGGGGAGGAGCAAATTTGCATAACCACCAAATTCTCTCTGGTCCAAAGGACCTGAGAGGGAATCAGAGAGACCTGGGGAATCCCTGCTGAGCTTTGGGTCTTTGAAAAAAGACCCTTGAGACATTTCTACCATGACCAGGATCCCTCTCCTGCTCACCCTCATCTCTGTCTGCACAGGTGATCTGCGTGTTTATCCCCAGGCTCAGCTCCCACAGGACCCTGAGCTGGATCTACTCTCAACTAATCTACGCTCAGCCCAACATAGTCATTGGGTAGGTCCCTCCTAATGGGTCCTTCATCCTCAGGTGCCCCTCTCCTCTCCTCTCTTGCAAATTCCATCATCTCCTCTTACTGACACAGTCACCCTCAGGGTCAGTGTCCCCAAGTCAGAGGGCCACAATCACCTGCTGTGAAGATAAACGTTCTGAAGCACATGTTCACTTATACATGCAAAAGCCCGTTCAGTCCCCTGAATTAGTGATTTATGAGGACATCAACTTGCCTTCAGGGATTCCTGACTGATTATCTGGCTTCAGCTCAAGGAACATAGTCACCCTGACCATCAACAGGGACATGACTGAAGATGAGACAAATTATTATTTTAAGAATGGACAGCAATGCAGGAGGCACAGTGACTCAGCAGATGGAGAAGTGAGACACAAACGTCTTTATTTTCTGTGTCACATTCTAACAGCCCCCAGGAGAAGAGTAGTTAAAGTTGTAAGCTCGTCTTACCCAGCTTGCCCAGATCTGAGACCCTAGGCTGCCCTCTCCTTCCAGCCCTCCAGGTAGGCTCTGCAGAGGGGGTATCAAGAGTGGAATTAAAGATGATAGAACCAGGCCAAAAAAAAAAAAAAAAGAAAGAAACTGAGGCTCAAATATTTAAGTGAATGTTCTGATGCCATTACATTGTTCAATACATTTTTTTATTTAATGATCAGGGATTCACAGCAGAGATCCGAATTGGAATGGAGCCTTCTATTTCTTCTTGTATATGAATCACTTCACAGAATAATCCTTGATGAAGTCACAAGCTTTGTATTTACTGTCTCACTTAGTAGTCTCAGTATTCAACCACAGTCTCTGTTTCTTCACTGGCAAAGCCAAAATATCTGAAGCCCATTAGGTTCTTGGACACATGTGAAAACCATGGTCCACTGGAGCCAAGGGCAAGACACAGAAAAGCACAAGGCATCAAAAGCATGTGAGGCTCTACAGAGGTATGGGTGCAGGTGGTGTCGAAAAATCCATCCAGTCACTTGCTAGACCTGGGAACTTAGAAAGTTTATTTTCTCTGGAGCTTCATTTTTTTATCTATATGGGAAGGGGAAATACGCAGGTGTAGTTTAGCATTGCTGTTAGGATTAATTGGAATTGGAAAGTTCTGATATGGTGGCTCTGGAGACGAACTTCCCAGACTTCAACCCTGACTCTTTCTTACTAGCTGTCTGATCCTGGGAAGATTATTTAATCTACTGTTGAAGTTCCTTCATCTGTAAAATGAGCAATTTTATTACTTACAGTTAAGGTTCCAGTGAGGATTAGATGAGTAGACTCTTGAGAACTCATAAAAGTATATGTTAATGTTGAATAAATGTCAGTTGTGATGATAATAATGATGATAATGATGATTGTGAACAATACCAAGAATAATAGATATTGTATGAAGTGGCCATAACATAATAAATCTCCCAAACATGTGCAACTCTTTCCATTATCAATGATCCATACCTGTCACCCTCTTCAAGATCAGGACTCCATTTTGAGCTAAAATGGAAGCCCTACCCAAATTGTGAAGACATTCATATGGAAGTCCAGTGGTGTTAGGATTTAAATAAAAAATCTGACTCATTTGCATTTTTCCATAGCATATCAATTCCTTAAAGCAGCCCATCTCAAACTTCCAAAACTAATCCAATTATTTTTGGTATTTTATTGTGAAATTGTTGGAAACCCATTCAATGATTTTGCTATAAACATCTCTCCTAAAAAATCAAAACACTCCAGGAACTAAAACATCACCAGGCAATGTTTATAAGGTTTGATGGTGGGCAAGAAAGATCCATCCAGACAGATGGGTGAAAAATCATTATTATATCACACTTGATTGCTTTCATAGACCACCTAAAGATAGTATGGCAAAAAGAAAGTGACAGCTCTATGTGGCATGATTTAAGCATTCCAGAAACTGTTGGCTTTTCAATGAAACATAAATTTCTTAGCAGGACCATGTAAGTTTTTTATGTTGTGATATTTTTGGAGAAAAATAACAAAGTAGTCAGAATGACAATAATAAGTCTCATGCACACACACTTCCTGTCTTCTGTAGTCTATTTATGTTTACCTGCTTGGAAGAGCCTGTTACCCATTACTGCATCCAACCAATAGTACTGAAACTGAGGATGTACATGCATCTTAGTAATAAATCACAGAAATAGAGCAGCCCTTTTGGTGTGAGACCTAAAGGTGGTAAAAATAAATATACTCTTATCTTCTGAGTGGAAAATATGTGTGTATGTGTACACATGTCTATATTAAATATTATCAACATTTCTGTGTTTTGCTTCCTTCTGAATGTTTTGTTATGTTCATATATTTCTTATATCCCTGCCTTTCCTTGCAAACATGTAAACTAATCAGTTTAGAAAAATGATAGAGCCAATACATTGAAAAGCAGTGATTCTCAAAGTTTGTCATGCATCAAAACCACCTGGAGCTTGTGTTGACAGATTTCTGGGCCCAGTTCCAAAAGAACTGATTGAAGAGGGTCCCTGAATTCTCCCTTATTTAGTAGGTCTAGGATGAAACTAGGTCTTTGTATTTCAAAATTCCAGTTGAAGCTGTTGAAGTTGATACTACTGGTTCAGGGACCAGACTTTGAGTGATACAGAATTTTACTAGGAATCAAAGAACCAGTATTCTTGTCTTTACCATCCTGTATGACCCTAGGCATGATATTTAATCTCTCCAATTTCTCAATAGTCATGTTAATCATTTAATCATATCTCTGTTACTACAACAAAACACCCAAAATGATCAATTTATAAGGACAGGTTTCTTTTGATTCATGACAGGGGGTTTAGTCCAAGGTCAGTTTGGTCAGTGAGAGTGTGTGGTAGAGCAAAGCTACTCACCTCATATTGGTGGCCAGGAAGTACAGAGAGGAAGACACCTCACAATTACCCTTGAGGGCATGCACCCACCCAATGAACTAACTTTTTTCCACTAGGTCTCACCTCTCAAAATAGTACCACAGTGTGGGGACAAAACCTTTTAACACACTCTAATAAGGCTTTTATATACATCATAATTTAATCCTGTAATCTCATAAGGTATTCATTATTATAAGGCTATGTTAGGTGACAAAAAACATACTCAGAATAAAATTCCAGCATACCCTGTCATACATGGAACAAACAAACAAAAAAAAAAAAAACGAGAGGCAAAATATATCTAGTATAATTCCAAACAAAGGACCCTTAACCATGGTCACAGTTTAAATTTTCTAATCTACAGTATAAAATTGTAGATGTAACCCAGGATGGAGGGTCCAACAAGGAATAGGCGAAGGAAGACAGTAGAAGGGTGAAAGTAGAAATCCACTGAATGTAGCAAGTGCTCTGAGCCAGGAGGACAAAGGTTAAGTGCCACATCAAGTCAAAAATGAGAAAAAAGTCCCAAAGCTTATGACCAAGGCTATGTACACAAGAGATGTGTGCTGAAATCTGGGAAGCTTCAAAACTCAGAAACCATGAATGCATGTCAGAATCAAACCCATGGCAGCTAATGGGAAAGAGGAAAAGCCTGGAATCATGTGGTGGTAGTCCAGGTTGGTCCCTGGAACGGGACTTGAAGGAGAGATGCCTTTCTTTGAGAAACCATCCTCTGCCCCCAATGCCTGACCCAAGCTTGGCATTTATCCCATCCCTACATGTGTGGCAAAATGAACAATGAGAAATAAGCCATCAGAAGATCACAGATATTGTATATGCTTCATGGATCATTTGCATTTGAAATGCTGAAGAATGCCTTCACTCTTAAATTGCTCAACATAAAAAAAATCATTTTACTTTCACCAACAAATAAAATAGGACTTTTTTGATTTATAGTATTCTGAATGAGTTATCAGAAATCTGTCAGTCCCCAACCACCCCCCAACACATCAACAACTCAATTTAACCCATTGCCAGCTGCAAAATCATTCTCAGCAGTGGTAGCTCCAGAGTCCTTTAAAAAGACCATCTGACTCAATGAAGAATTCTTTCGCCAGCAGTCAGTTTCGCATTGCTGTGACCAAAAGATCTGACAAGAACAATTTAGAGGAAGAAGTTTATTTGGGCTCATATTTTCACAGGTTCAGTCCATGGTCAGTGTACACTATAGCTCTGGACCCAAGGTGAGACTAAACATCCTGACAGAAGAAAGCAGCTCAGAACATGACAGCCAGAGAGTAGAGTTCTGCCCCAACTGGGCAAACGAGTTTTGCAGCTCCAACATTTGAGACACATGGCATCCGAAGGTTCTCTCCAAAAGGCTTGATTAGTTCGGCACTTATGGCCTTGGTGATTGCTGCCCACACGGCTTCTCTCTTGGCTTGTATTTGCTCAATTACTATAGCTTTCCTTGGCAGGTGTCATGGTACTGGCATCTCCTGAAATCAGGCATCTACACTGCAATTTCAGAGGTTTCTTATATCTTTATACATTGCCCCTCTCAGGTGTTACCTGAGGGATGTCAACCCTACTGCACTTTTCCTGGCCTATCAGGCTTGTCTTTAAGTCTTTATGGAAGTCTCCATGATTCCCTAACTCCAATATTCTCCATCCCTACGTTCTATTTTTCCTGCAGAATCAGCCCCAGGTGGTTGATGCCAAGCTCCACCACTATCTGGAGCATAGCCAAGCCTCCTGGGACTAGAGTTGAAGCAGAGTCTCAGGGCCTAGATGGCTACACACAGTGAAACGACTTCCTAGTCCTTCCTGTTCATGAAAGGTCTCTCCAGCCTTGCTCTCTTCTCAAAGGAATTTTTATGTTTACACTTTTGAGGATCCAATTAATGTGATCTTGTTCATTCCTGAGATACTTTCAAGCCATTTTTCGTATCATCTCTGTGAAAAGTACTTGATATCTCTTTAGTCGCTGCAAATGTCTTTAATAACCACAACATCCTTAGCCCCAGGATTACTCCTACTTTTCTGGCCAAGCGGGAAGATTTTCAAATCTTTCTTCTCTGTTTTCTGCTCCTCATTATCACAGTAAAACTGGCTAAGAGCAATACCCATTCCACTGCCAAAATGCTGTACTGCCTTGAAATTTTCTCCACCAGATTAATTATTCTGTCACACTTAAATTTACCCTCACAGAAAATTTCAAGACATGGTCAAAATGTAAATAACTACTTTATAAGAATTTAACATGAATGATGACCAGTCAAATTTCCAATAAAGTCCTCCTCCTCTGAAACCAAATGAGCTCAGAGTTCCATGGGTATTCTGGTCTTTGCACTCCCATGAGAATTGCCCATTGAGCTCTGTTCCCAGTGTTCCACCTGCACCTCCAGATTATTCAAGCTCCTCCTGGAAACTAGTTCCGAATGCCTCCAAACCACGTGGTCAGGTTACTCACAGACAAAACCTCACTCTCAATGCCAATTTCTTTTTACTGAGTTTGTTGCTGTGACCAAAAGACCCAACAACTTAGAACAGAAAAAGTTTACTTTGTCCCACAGTCAGTGGTTCAGTCCCTGGTTGGCTAAATGCGTGGCTTTGGCCCTGAGCAAGGAAGAACATCATGGCAGAAAGGTGTGAAAGAGGAAAGCAACATAAGACACGGCAACCAAGAAGCACAGAGAGAGCTCTGCTCATCAGGAACAAAATAGTAACCCCAAAGGCATACCCTCACTGACACTCCTCATCCAGCCACACCCTACCTGTCTACAGTCACCCACAGTTAATCCATTTAAGTGGATTAATCCACTGACTAGGTTATAGCTCTTATAATCTGATTATTTCATTTCTGAGCATCCCTACATTGTCTTACACATGAGCTTTTGGGGTACACCACATATTCAAACGATAACAAAGTGGTTAAGTAACTCTTCAAACCACATTTATTTACCCTTTTCATAGGATTCTACATTTATATGTGGTGTTTTGAAAGTGCATATTTTAATTTTTCAACATTATATGCCTCCTTGGCATGAGGTGCACTTGGCAGCAGCAAAGAGACTGTGTGGTTGAAGTAGAGAAGGCAAGGGGATGTGGTGGAGGCAATTACACACAGCATCCAACTTAAAAAGGTTTAATTTATGATTTGTCAACTTTAGGACTATGCAAAAGCAATACTCATTCAGTGGGAACTGCTCTTTAAGTTTTGAATCTGGATCTTTTTTCCAAGCTAGTGATGTGCAATCTGGGCAGAAGCAGTGAGCCACTGCTCCCAATCAGCCTCATGATCAGGAGGGGAAACAACAGATGCTCTACAGGACACTGGGTTGACAAGCTTAGGGTGTTTGGTGGGTTTGGTGTACTGAATGAATGCATTTTTACTCACAATATTTTCAATTTATGATTAATTTATCCCATGATATGGATGGGTATATCCTGATGGACATAATCCCAGTGTAAATTGAGCAATATCAGTATTTGTTAGAAATAATAATGTGCTGGAAATAGACTCTACAAGGGCATTGCAGACTGTAGTTAAGAATTGGGCTTTAACTCTGAGTCATAGACCATTGAAAGGTTTTCATCCCAGGAATAGTTCACTCTTGCTATTGTGCTGAAAACACGCTGAAGAAGCTTGAGGGCAGAGGCAGGGAGGCTAGTTAGAAAGTACTTCTGTTAGTCTAGATGAGGCATAAAAATGAGTTGGACCAGGATGACAACAGTGGGAAGGGCATGTGGTCCATATGGATCAATTTTGAAAATATATGTATTAAGTTGGGTAAAAAGAAAAGATTAAACTACTGGGGCTTGTCTGTTTATTGTGGTGTTTCTAGTCATAAAGGGAATAATGTGCATTAGGGTCATGGACCTAGAGCCAGACTGCCTGGTTTCAGTTCTTAGATTTTCCATTTACTTTGTGCAGACTTGGATAAGTTACTTCTCTGTTCATCTGTTTCCTCTTCTACATGATAACATTCATAATCATGCTTATTAGTAGTGTGGTTGTAGCATCATGATTTATAGTAGAAAAGTTGCAAAGTCATGAAAGGTTCACAGATAAGATATAGGATCATGAATTGTGATGCCTTTTTGAAATAGTCACAAATATTTGAATTCCATTAGGAGATAAAGCCTCTGCACTAGGATATACATTACATACGATGTATATTATCCTTCAGCATGTACTCAAACACATTTCCCAGCCTCCCCTTTAATAATGATGAAGTTATATAACTAAATTTTGGACAATCCCCTGGAAAATCTCTCATTTTTTACTCTAATGTGCATCCCTTTTTCAACAATGATTATTAAGAAAAGATGGAATTAATCCAGAAATAGTGAACTATATAATATAAGACCATACCCCAGAAAACATGCCTTGAAAGAGAACCATCCAGAAGCACTTCCCAACTAAAGACATTCACATCCAGTATTTTGTCCACTGATGGTTTGAAATTATATGCTGAATCAATTTCTGTAGGCAATTCAACACTCTGGCCGAGAGTACAGGCTTTGAGTGCGACTGCCAAAGACTGAATATTAGCTCTATCACTTACAGCCTTGACCACTTTACTTATGTCTGCCTTATCCTGTTCCTAAGTAAGATAAGAATAATTAAAAACTTGATGCAAAAGGTGGATGTGAAGAACAAATAGTTCAATTCAAGCAAAATGCTCCCAATAAAATCAAACACCTGTTAAGAACTCAAAAATGTAAGTCACCATCATTATTATCAAGAGAAAATACTCACAGTTCAATATTCTAGATATCTTGAAGATGATTGTTCAAGTAGGTCCAACTAATAAATTTGCACTTTATTATAATAAGACTCTTGCAGATTTGGTGAGAATGAACTCCCTCCAGATTGAGATTGTGAACCTTCAGAGCTGAGAATCAGGCTCTGGTCCAAGTTTCCTTCATCCACAGACTGCTACCAAGTGAGGATCAGAGTGAGTTGCCAGCTTGACCTCCCATAGAACATATTCTTTAAAAAATAGAAGGAGGGGCTGGGGATGTGGCTCAAGCAGTAGCGCGCTCGCCTGGCATGCTTGCGGCACGTGTTTGATCCTCAGCACCACATACAAACAAAGATGATGTGTCCGCCGATAACTAAAAAAAAATATTAAAACATTCTCTCTCTCTCTCTCTCTCTCTCTCTCTCTCTCTCTCTAAAAAAAATAGAAGGAGAAGAACCCAGTAAAAGATAATAATTTCAATGATGTTTGTTTCTCTAGACAAACTCTGGATCAAATTTACTGGATAGATTTCTCAGGTTTCTGTTTCTTATCACCTGTACAGATACAGGAAGAACAATGATACAGGAGCAGCAACTGACCTAAGAAGACTGGACTGAACCTAATACTGAAATTATGTTTATTTTAATGTCTAGAAATCCAGAATTGCCTCACCTTTCATGTTTTTTTTTTTCTCTCCATCAAATGAGCCTTTCTTAGTCTGTTCAGGCTGCTATAGCAAATTATCCTAGTCTTAGTGGCTTCTAAACAATAGAAACTTGATCCTTCCTGTTCTGGAGATGGGGAAGTCCAAGATCAAGGCACTGGGGGATTTAATGAGAGCCAGCTTTTATTAGAGATGGCATTCTTTTCTCTGAAAACTGACCTGATAGAAGGACAAGCATGCTCTCTGATGGCCCTTAATAATGGCACTAATCAAGACCAGGTGTCGTGGCTCAAGCCTGCAATCCCAGAGGCTCAAGAGGGTGAGGAAGGAAGATTAAGAGTTCAAAGCCAGCCTCAACATCTTAGTGAGGCCCAAAACAGCTCAGAAAGACCTTGTCTTTAAATAATATATTTTAAAAAATGGAGGAGGTGGCTCAGTGGTTAAGCCCCTCTGGGTTTAATTCCCAGTATAATAATCACATTAATCTCATTAATGAGGGATTTGCCCTCATGAACCTACTCACCTCACACAGTCCCTACCTCTTAATATCATCATTGGTGTTAAGATTTCAGCATTTGAATTAGGGAAGGACATAAACATTCAGACTATTGCACAGACCAATGCCTTTATATTCAAGGAATTAATGTACTTTTAAAAATAATAATAGAAAATGTTTAATTTTACATGACTCTGAAAATAAAACAATGTTTTTAAAAATATTTTATAGTGTTATTTTATGTCACAAGTTTTAACATATTTATTATGCAACTTATCATTAAAGGAGTAGTTATTATGGTAACTTTATGTAAGTAATAATTTGTTCTTTCTGAAACATTAAATGAGTTAAACTCCTCAAATCTAGAGAGTGATTAAAACTGCCTTACAGTGTTTTATTGTTTAACTCACATTTGTGAACATGGATTGGATATATAAGTATGGCAATACTAAAACTTTGTACTGTTAAGATTAACAGTATTATTCTAACAAAGATTGCATCTGATTCTTAAAAGGAATTTTAAATGGGAAAGCAAAACTTGAAAGAATTATAACCATGGCATGGTTTTAAGGGTTCTTTTGCTTACTGAAAACTTTGAATGAGTCATTTATGAAAACTTGTCTGTTATATATATATTCACCTTGACTCAAAACCTATTATGAGTCTATGCCCAGCACTTGATAACCTACCTTAAAATAAATTAAAAATATATATATAATCGATCCAATTCTGTATTGAGTTAATGGGCTCTAAGACTTTCATTAAAGATTTTCTGAGAGATGAGATGGTGGACATTTTGTGCCATACAGCTATCAGTACATAAAAAACCTGGGGGTACTTGCCTAGCATGCTTGAGACCCTGGGTTGGATCCCCACTGATTAAAAACTAAAACAAAAGTACCTGTACCATATACTAACATCTATTACAAAGCTATGTAACTAGGGTTGTATAATGTAATGACCTAAGCAATTACACGAAGACTATGCAAAATATTCCAAGTTCACCATAGTACAGTGTTCCCAGGCATGTAGTATACGAACAAATTCGTATATTTTAGCCCAGGGAAACAGATGTATTCCAGAATAACAAAGCTGACTCTTATCTTCTCTGTATCAACTCTCTCACCCTGGTTTTCTAACATGGAGATCTTATGAACTGTTATCACTCTGTGCCGCAGAAGTGAGGTGTAATGTCAGGGGAGAGTAGAAGAATCAGTAGGGAAACATTGTCCTTGCTAAATGTGGAAAGGGAGCTCTTGCTCAATCTTGAAAATACACCCGAAAAAGGCATAGGAACAGCCAGGACTGTTCCTCAGAGGAGGCGAAGGGGACCATGTAGGTGGGCTGTGTGCACTGGGCATGCCTGAGAAGTTCTGAGAAGAGGAGTCTGAAGTGCGCAGGGAGGGCAGGACACCTTAGTGACATCTTCAGACAGGCCAGCAGAGCCCAGAGCCAGAATGGGAGGGTGGGGAGGCCGAGTAGGTGTGGGGAGGAGAAGAGGAGTTTGATACAATGGCTTTAGCAAGTTTAGTACAGGTGTATTCATTTGAACATTTCTGCCACCTTCTGAAAATCAGAAAGAAAAAGAGAAATTTAAAGTCTCCCTCTAGTGTCCAAACTAAACTTTACAATTCTTTTGGATATTGAATAGACAAGCAAAATTGGAGAACACAGTATTGCTTAATCTTCTAGAGAAAAAAAAATATGCTAAGAGGTTGTATGATATCAAATAGTTTACTGTAAGGCAGGGGTTGGAAAATGTTTTCTGTAGAGGGCAGATGGTGCAAATTTTTATTACTTTGTTACTTATTTTCCTTTGTTTCTCTAGTATTTATTTTTGCTTTATTTTAACCCATTGAAAATATCAAAACCATTCTTAATACATGGACCATAAAGAGACTATAATCTGCCAACCCCTGTAAGGGACACTGTCTATTACTAATAGGTACATAATTATTTATTTTTGTTTTCATATGTTTATAATTAATATTTAATTATGAGAGTTACACATACTTATATATACATGTGTGTTTAACAATATAACCAATTTACCTTTAAAGTTACCACTAAGAATGCCAAGTGCTTTACAAATAATGTTTCTAACATTTATGTGTGGGATATAATTTTAAGGACAAATTCTGGCATTTGTGCCTAGAATTTTAAAAATAGACTATCAGTGCCGAAATTCCTAGTAAAATACCTTGAGAAGACTTTTTGCTTCTGGTAAAAATGTTTTCATTATACTTCATTTATGACTTTTTTGCCTAACAGCTAAATAGTTCTAATTTTTAACTTTTCTAAATTGCATGCAACTTGTTGAAATTCAGTTGAATATGAGTTACATATACTAATGTGTACATCAATATACACATAGTAATTTCACTCTTTATAGTTACTAGAGCCCGTCGACTCCATCTTCTATATTATTCTTCTTCACATAGAAGATCTATGCTCATATTGTTTGGGACACAGCACCTGGTTAATTAATTAATAGCCCTGTTGCTAAAACATCTAGGGTCTCTGAATGAGGGAGAAACTAAATACAGAGGTTGAGTCCAGGCACCATTGTCTCAATCCTATCAGCTAAAAATTACTTGATAGCATTATACCTGTGTTTCCTCATCTATAAATATACTATAATAGCATCAGTATGATAAATTTCTTAATAGGATTTTCGGCAATAACCCATGTAAAATGTTTATCCAGTGACAAAACATAAAAATACTCAATACTAACTTACTAGTTTTTGCATTTTTATCAATAATTGTTTGTACATATAATTTTTAGTGACTGATTAATGTTTCATCATAAACATGGGCTGATTCATTTAACAGTGCCTCACAATGAGATAGTTTTTCAATTTTGACGGTTTTATGTAACAATGCAAAACTACATCTGTATGTATGTGATTACTCGGTCAATGAGCTTAAAATTATCAAGTCTCCAATGCTCAATTATTTATAAAATAATTACACCAATTTGGCCTCCCTTGATCAATTGTTTTAATGTGACCATCTCTAAATGCATCTCATCAATATTTTGTTACACATTTTTTCAAGTATCAGCTATTTTTTAGTGGTATCAGTCATTTGTTTATAATGAATATTCCAACTCCCTTGTAATTACTTAAGATAAATGGGTAAAATTATGTAGGTGTATACATACACATATACTAGAATTTTGAGATGAATTCCAGTAAAACATTAAGTAAACACATACAGTTACAAAATTTTTACTGGTACTTTACTGGAATGAGTTTGAGCACAATCAACAAACTGTCTTTTTTTTTTTGTGGGTTTAGTGGGTACCTGGGTACCTGGCTCACTCAACCAGTGAGCCACATCCCCAGCCCTATTTTGTATTTTATTAGAGACAGGGTCTCACTGAGTTGTTTAGTGCCTCGCTTTTGCTGAGGCTGGCTTTGAACTCACAATCCTTCTGCCTCAGCCTCCCCAGCTTCTGGGATCACAGGTGTGCACCACTGCACCAGCAATGAACAGTTGCTTATTCTTATTTAACTAGCTGGCATCGTTTGCCTTTGGCAATTTCTAATAATCACTTTAGGAGATGCTCTCCAGGGAATTTCCTTCTGTAGATTATCTGAATTTCTATCATTCCTATCTTTTTAGATTAATACAGAGATGTTTTTAAAATACAGCTACAGGAGGTCATGTATATATTGATTGTCATGGTTTGGATACAAGGTGGCTTCCAAAATCTCATGTGGGAGACAATTCAGGAATGTTCAGAGATGATATAATTAGATCATGAGAGCTATGACCTCATCGGTAGCTGAATCTATCTGATGGATTAATAATTTGAATAGATTTATCGGCGGTAACTACATGCAGGTATGGCATGGCCAGAGAAGAAGGTCACTGAGGAGTCCTTTATGGGTACATTTTGTCCTTGGCAAGCAGAGCTCTCTCTGCTTCCTGGATGTCATGAACTGAGCAGATTCCTCTGCCGTGACTGTCTGCCTCAAGTTCTGCCTCACGTGGGCCAGAGCTATGGAGCAGGCCAACCACAGACAGAACCTCTGAAACCATGAGCTCAAAGTGAACTTTTCCTCCCCAAAGTTTTTCTTCTCTTGTCTTCTGGTCCCAGAGATGTAAAACTAAAGGTGACTAACACTCTGAGATAAGTCTAATGTCATTTTACCCCTCTTCTTATGCACATATTGATCTAAATTAAACAGATACTTATTAGAGATCATATGTACTAAAATAGATTTTTAAAAAATAATATTTTTAATTTTTAAAGTTCATAATGTACTTACCACCACAAGAACAAAGCAACTAAATCAAATAACTGTGTCAGTGAACTGAAACTTCTGAAATTGTGAGCAAAAATAAATCTTTCCTCTTCATAAGTTGTTTATGTCAGGTATTTTGTCACAGTGATGAGAGGCTGACTAATGTAATATTATTAGTTGTTAAGAAAATGCAAATAAAAACCACAATGAGATATTACATCATATGCATTAGGAAGGTCATCATTAAAAAATGGAAAATAACAAGTATTGGCAAGGATGTAGAGAAATTGAAGGTCTTGTACATGGCTGGTTTGGTAGGAATGTAAAATGGTACAGCTGCTGTGGAAAGAAGTTTGGTAATTCCTCAGAAAGTTAAATACATATTTACCATATGATCTAGAAATCCCAGTCTTACTTGTGTACCCAAAAGACTTGAAAACAGAGATTCAAACACATACTTGTAAACGGATATTCCTAGCAGTGTTGTTCATGATAGCCAAAAGGTTGGAAAAACCCAAGGGTTCATCAACATACAAATGGGTAAATAAATGTACACTATATATGCCATGAAATATTGTTCAGCCATAATAAAGAAGGAAATTCTGATGGATGCTATTATGTGTACAAATGTAGAAAATAATATACTATATTAAATAAGTCAGGTATAAAATCACGAATATTACAAGATTGCAATCCTGTTAATTACAGGTTATTCAAATGCTTAGTACCAGAAAATAGAATTAAGGTTACCAGTCAATGGAATAGGGATAATAGGGAGCTATTTTGTAATAAGTACAGGATTTCTGTTTGGAATAAGAAAAACATTCTGAAAATGGATAGTAATAATGATTACATCACATTGCAAATGTATTTAATGAATCAATTGCATATTTAAAATGGTTAGAATAATAAATCTTATGAATATTTTTTCTACAATTTTTACAACATATGTAATATTTGTGGTTGTTTACTGTTATTGAAGAATACAAAAACATATATGCACTTCCAGAAAAGTATAATGTTTTGCTCTCTTGGGTTTTATGTTTGCTCCTGCAAAATACTGTATTTCAATACAACCATGGCAATAATTGTGTGTTTGTTGGAATATATAAATGTAAAGAAATATTGGACAGTAATTGAAATGCTCTGTTATTTAACCATATATGTCTTTTAAAATTCGTTCTCTATGGGCTCCGATAATATTATAAAAAATAAATGATCTCATTGTAAATGATATCATGTTAATGCTGCCAGTAGAGGGCACTGGAGAGACATTGCAGGAGGAAGCCTTCTGCTTCCAGGCTAAGTGTGTTCACTGTCCAGCCTGCTGCTGTCCTTTGCCACTGGGGGCAGCATCTCCAGGTCTGGCTCCTGAAGCACTCCTGGCTTTCCTGGTATCCAGCCCCTGCAGCGTGGGCATCCAGCAGCTTCCTCCTAGAGTGGTCTTGCTGGAGTGCCTCCAGGGAGACACATCTTTGTGAACAGCTTCCCCTGCTCACTACAGGGAGATTTCTTGCACATTCCAAGGGGTAGAGCAGCAAGTTCTTCCAGAGCTACACCAAATTTCTGTTATCCCTGGAGACACAGCCATGCCCTCTCCTATATGAGCAGGATCTCAGTCCTAGTTCTGGTAAGGCTCCAGAATTCATTTCAGCCTCTGAGGTAGTAAATCTCCTTTAGTCGGCTATTCCTATATTCTTCAGAGTTTATTTAATTTTAATAGCCAAGCCCCCATTACTCCAAACCCTTGTTAGACTTAATAATTTTTTAAATTTTTTTAAAGATAGATAGATAGATAGAGAGAGAGAGAGAGAGAGAGAGAGAGAGAGAGAGAGAGAGTATTTTTTAATATTTATTTTTTAGTTTTCGGCAGACACAACATCTTTGTTTGTATGTGGTGCTGAGGATCGAACCTGGGCCACACGCATGCCAGGCAAGCACACTACTGCTTGAGCCACATCCCCAGCCCCGAGTTAATAATTTTTTATAGTAAATTATTCCTGCTCAAATCACTATGATTTCTCTCTCCTGGTTGAACACAGAACGCATATATTAAAATACTGAATAAGCTTTTATTTGTGATACTTCCTTAATGTTTCATATAGATTTGATTATATTTTTATAAAATTAATAATTGGCTGAAATTTAAAATAATTGAGGTATTTGCATATTCTCAAATACCATTTAGAATTTTGAATGTAGGGCAAATGTTTGTGAAAGCATCCAATGTCCTTCATAGATACTTTTGTGATTATTTAAAGTATTTTATTATTTCCAAATATAAACCAAAAATTGTTTCTCTACTAGCTCCAAGTTTCTTTAAGCTTTTCCTTTTTAAAAAGCAAGAAAAGAACATTTCTTTTAATGGTCAAGGGTGCTTTTTAAAAGCTGGGAGATAGAGTGGTAGAAGATACTGAAAAATTCTAATGTGTTTTAAAAATGAAAGAAAAAAGAATGTAACAAAATAAACTTTTAAAAAATGGTCCTCATAAAAGCACATTAAAATATAGGTGAAAATATCAAAGTTCCATGGTTTACATCTCTTCTTTCTCTTCTTTTCTAGCCCACCCTTGGCTCCTTGGACCATATCTCATTTTATCTCATGGATTCAAATTTCTTCTACGTGATTCCATCACCTGGACTCACATCACCATCTCAGATCTCAACCCTGAGTTCTTCAGTTGTGAGCCCAACTTTGACTTCATCTATCTGCATGTCAAATATACACTTCAAACCAAAAAATTGATATGTCAAGAGCTTTGTAATGTTTTGAACAACCAATAAAAAAAAGGAAAAAAAATGAGACTTTAATAGAGGATTGGACTCCCAAATTTGATCTCCCGTGGCCTTCCTCATTTCAGTTTATGGCAATTCTATCTTTTCAGTCACTCAAACAAAACTACTGAATCATCTTATTCCTGTCTCTGGTACACCACACTCCAATCATAAGAAATCCATTTGGGTCTGCGTTCAACATACACCAGGATTTAAATGCTTTTCACCAATACTGTTCTTGGCTCCTTCATCTGAGCCACTGACATCCCTTCCTGGAGAATTGCAAGAGCATCCTCATTCCCCTCCTTTCACTTTTGACTAGACTTCCTGGTTTTGCTCAGTCCAGCCACTACATGATCATTCTTAATGGATCCCCTCACAGCAGAACCCATCACCCTGCGGACTGGAAGTCTGCAGCTGCTCATCTTCCCTGTAAGAATAAAAGCCAAACTGTCTGATGGCTCCAAGGTCCTACTCCATCTGCTGCTGGGGTCCCTATCTGGACAATCTCTCCCCCACTGCTCTTTCCTCTTCAGACACTGTAGTCTCTACACTCCTTGAATTCAGCCAGCACGCTCCTGCCTTAGAGATCTGCCCTGGCTCTTCTCTATGCCTCAGGACTCACTCCTCACCATCTTCAAGTCTTGGCTGGAAACCTCACTTCACTGTGGTCTCCCCAACCAGTCTACTTATGGAATTTTTATCCCACTCATTCCCCTTATTCTGCTCTAGTTTTTCCATCATACATACCCTCTTCTAACTCACTCTGTAGGTGACTCAGTAGGATTACCTGGCCCCCTGCAGTGTAGGCTCCAGGAAGCACCTTCTCACCCTCTGCCCAGTGCCCAGGAGTCACAGGTCTGGGTCTGGAGATGGTGAGTAAAGACAGCATTCAAGTCATCCCATGTGCAGTCAGTGGACCTAATCTCAGAATCCTACTGCCCTGGAGGCTTGTGCTGGATGCCTAGGTTATGGGTGAATCTGAAGCGGAGCCCTTCAGGAGGAGTGTGCCTTGGAAGGGCGGAGTGGCCAAAAAACAAAAACTTTCACCATTGTCAATTGAATGTGTGGTTCTTGAGGGAGTCTCTAAGGACAATAATATGACCTTTAACCTCTTAGGCAATAGGCACACCAATTTCACCTTAGCAGCCATACCTTATGGCCAGAATTTTCAAATTACAAATTAAATGCCTGATTTTTCAGGAGCTAGTTTTAGATTGCTCCTTAAGAGTTTCTCAGGGTTGACTGTGAGAACCCTATTATCAGCACAGAGACACAACATGGAAATTATTTGCAAATGTATTTTTTTAAAAATAAAGTGACTTAATTACAATCCTAGCCTTGAACCATGGCTTAACGTGCAGTTCTTTGGCAGGGACTTGTACTATATTTTTTTCCCACTGATAAGATTTAAGAACTTAGAAAATATCTGGCACTGACAGTTGTTCAATAAATGTTTGTGGAATTGAATAAAAGCTAAAAAACGATCATTTATTATTACAGTCTTTAAAATAAGAATGAAGTTTCTCCACATATTAGTTATTTTTTAAATCTTACTCTTATAATAATAATAAACTAAGCTGACAATAAAATAACCAAGAAGCAATATGGGTTCCTCTTAGAGAAGACATGAAATCACATACAGTCAAATGAGGAAGTGATGGACTGAAAGTTCATTTAAATATTATGATTACATTCAACCAAAGGGTTTCTGTGCATTACCATATACCACCAAGAGCATTTGTACTGCAATGCAAATATCTCCGACATTCTTGTGCTGATTACAGAATAAGAAATGGCAGAAAACCATGGCCTTTGTTTTCAACATCATGGCTGCCTAAAACATATTTTACATTAAGCACATTCTAGCCACAGGATATGTTCAGGTGAGTCAGTGCCACACAGAGACAGAACTAATTATTCAAGAGTTCAATATCCGAAGTTGGATTTTTTTTAAATAGCAACTTTTAGTACTATCCAAGAGACTCAGCCAAGTCAGACATTGAGAGATAAATTAAGGTTTGTAAAATTCAGTTTTAAACAGTTGTAATCACACTTTTTAATGGAAAAAAACAGAAGCCAAGCAGCATATTGAGAAAAAAAGAAATCTGAGCTCATTTTACAAAAGAGACCATCCTAAATCTGTTAGGAGGAGGACAGGAGGAGGACTCACAGCTGCAGAACCTGGGAAATCTTTGAAGCAGAGGCTAGCATTCTGGGGATGCCGCTTCTGGCTCTGTAGTACCAAGGGCACGATGATGGCTCAAGGACATTCCTTCTTGTTCTGCACATCTACTGGCTGCTGCTCCCAACAAACCAGAAGCACCTTCTAGTCCTTCCCCTGCTACATTAGACTTTGAACCTGTTTTTGCACAGGGCATCCTCAGCATGTGACAATCAGGGTCTCATTCCTATTTTGACCAGGACCATCCACCAGGATTTAGCAGGCAGGTTCCTGCTCCTTCCTGCTTTCAAAAATTCAGCTTTATCCACCCTAAAAGTTCAAGTTTGGGAGATTAGGGGGAAAAGTAAATTTGGACATTTAGGACATAATATTTATACCCTTTGGTCATGACAGACAGATTATTGTCAGCTCCTCAAAGGATCTTGAGACCTTCCCTGGGCTTGTGTTAGTTTTCTATGGCTGCTGTAACAAGTTACTAAAAGTTAGTGCTTAAGACTAAATTTAGTATCTCGCAGTTCAGGGGGTCAGAAACACTCAGATCAAGGTGTTGGCAGGGTTGTTTCAATTCTGGAGGCTATAGGGAAATATCTGCTCCTTGCCTGTTTGGCTTCTGGGAACTGCCTGCATTCCTTGGCTTGTGGCCTCATTCTTCTATCTTCAAAACCAACAGCACTGCATCATCAGATCCCTTTATCTCTCTCTGACCTGTTTCTATAAGTACATTCCCTTCTCTGAATCCTCTGCCTCTCTTTAAATAGGGATCTGTGATTACATAGGTCCCATGTAGGATCTGGGAAAATCACCCCACTTCAAAATTTTTAATCTAATTACATCTTCAGAGTCTCTTTTGCCATGTAAAGTGACATATTCTTGGGCTCTGGGATTAGGATATGGAAATCTGCAGGCATAACAATTTGTCAAATATACATGCTCATTTTATTTGAGATTTACAGATAAAACTTGTTTCAAGTAGGCTTTGGCCAAGGTTGGAGGTCAGAGCTTTCCCAAGAGCAGAGTAAGTAACACTCCATCCTGAATGAGACATTGAACTGATTGGCTGAAATCAATCAGGACAGGAGATTTGTCAGGTCTTTGCGCTTCTAATCTGAGCAGTGGAGCCAGGAGAAAGGAAAGAAAACGTGCTCTTGAAAGCTCAGCTCAGCCTGGCTGTCCAGAACTGAGATTCAGACTGTTCATCACTGTGACACTGAGTGTCTCTTCATCTTTCCAAGCCACAGTGTTTTCATCTGAGACACAGAGTAATGATATAATTGCTTTATAGGGCTGTTGCATCAAGCATGATTTTGTATGTAATGAAATATACTAGATTAAGCATTTCCATAAATGTGTACTTCATCATTAAAAATAATGTCATGAAGAATAAAAATTAGACCAGTTTTGAACTGAGGAAAAACTTTTTATTTATTTCAGAAGAGGTCCAGCTCCAAACTCCTGAAGGATAAGATCCAGGGCCAGGAGGAGATTCTGCAGGAATCGTAAGACTCTGCATAGGCAGGTCTCAGATGAGCTGTAGCAGAAGATGGAGTTGGAAAGATAACGCTCCTTTCTGATGAAACTCTGGAAAGACCCCTATGAAGCACATCAATGTGTGATTTGAGACTAGCAGAAGCCCAGTTTAGAAGGCTGAGCACTTTGTATGTAGAATAGAAGAACAAACAGCAGCTTCTAGACTGTATAAAATCAGCCCACAAGCTCAGCTTGGGGAAGGTTGCTGAGCCCTGGTCAGCCAGGAGGGCAGAAGAGAATTACTGGGTTATGTTCTCCAAGGTGAGTGTTACCACTGCAGCAGACCCTTTCACCAGTTCACAGAGCAGGCCTGTCCAGGAGCCCAGCAGGCCAGGCAACCACAGGAAGCTCCTCCTTCAACAAGTGACTACTCTTCTGTAGTCTTAGGCAGCTGAAGCCACCTGGCTACTAAGCACTCAGGCAGACATGAAATAAGAAATCAAGGTCAGGACACTGAGATCTGGAAGCAACACTTTGTTAGTGGACACAGCCCAAAGGCATGATTCCCAAAGTCTGAGCCCCCAAGCACAGAAGTGCTTTTACTTTTATAAGTAAGCAAGTTTGGAGTACACTGCGGCAAGGGCATTGGTGCAATTCTACTGGAGAGTGCATCTTACATTCCTTATACATCAACAGCATAGGGGCTTTCAGCTCATACAGCTTGGGGAATTTTACGTCATTAAGCCTAGGGTGGGGGGGGGTCTTTTATCCCAGTTATTTTGTTTTCTGCTTCTGCTACTGTGGCCATCTTGTCACAGCTACCTGTCAGTCTCTGCAAGTCTCTATGGCTAAATGCAATGTGTGAAACCACAGCCAGTCAGCTCTTAAGCTGCTAAAATTTCCAGTTTGTTCTACCACAGTTATTTATTTCAAAGTTAACTTTCCTGAGGTTACAGAGAAGCCACAGGTAGCAAAGGGTGCACTCTGGAAAAAGATACCCAATTCTCAGAATTCCCCAGGCCAGAAAATAAGTCTACTCCTTGAATTAGGGATTATTTTTAATATCAATTCAAATGATAACCATGAAAATGCTTTATTTGTGCTGTTAGTTACTACAAAAATAAGAAATTACATTGTCTCATGAAGTGTTATTGAGTAATGGACAGAGGTTACAGAGAGCGATTTGAAAATTAATGAGGGGCATTAGAAGATTGGCATGCATCATCATCTGATGCCATGGAGATTCATTGTGAATGAAAACCAGCGCAAATGATGAGACAGTTACCAATGCAGAGAGATAATCATAATCTATATTTGCCTATGGGTGGTTACCTAATACTTTATATTTAATGATTATCTCACTGAGCTCTTGCAATAACCCTGGAAGATGCATGAGACTGGCATAATTCTCCTAATTTGCTTAAATAAAAATAAACAATTATTTTTTTATACTTACTTCTGGCATTCTGTGTCCTCTAAGGCCCTCTCCTCCTTGAATGCCTTCAGTGTTGACCTTCACTGATCCACCCTGATTCTCCTCCTGCCCTTTGTCCTCTTCACATAGTCCCTTCTCTGTTGAGCTCCTATATCTGAGCCTCAGAGCTGAGATAATGAAGGATTTGAGAGTCTATCTCACAAAATTTTCAGGATGGCACATAACTAGTACCTTCTCTGCTACAGAGAATAGAAGTCACTTCATGGCACAAAATGGATATCATAAGGGTTATTTCTCAAAATGGGTCCCTAGACCAGCAGCATAGACATCACCTAGGAAAATGTTAACAATGTTAGATGTGCACATTCTCGGGAAGACCTGAATGTTGTGGGTCAGGAGTTATGGTTGTGGGGCCCAGGAACCTCTGTTTTAACAGGCCATGCAGGTGATTTGAATGCATGCTCAATATAAATATTATCACTTCAGGATGTTCAGACATAATTCTCTCTGAAATCCTCCATTGTGAACGATTGGCTGGGTCTTGGTTCTTACACCTGCTCCTCCATAATCCCTATGTCTGTGCCTGCTCTCTGAAACCTAAGTGATTTTATCTGACTCTGTGACTTCAGATACCATTGAAATACTTGTGATTCACCAAAGCACAGGGACTCTACTGCAAATTTCTCCTTTCATTTTCGCCGATAGGCCACTCACACTCTTTATGCCCTAAAGGACTCCATTGTCTCTGTAGTGGGAGTTTGACCCCGTCTCCCATTCTGGTGCTTCTTATTGTCCTCTGCCTCCCTCCTCTACCCAGGGCTTATCCTCCTCTTTCTCTTAAGTCTTAGCCAAGATGCCTCTGGCTAGTCTGCCTTCACAGCTGCTTTAAATGCCCTTTGTTGGTCCCACATCACTCTCTGTAAACCTCTGTGGATGGCTCAAAGAGCACAATCACTTGTGATTTCTTTAGTTGCTACCTAACAGGAAGTGAAGGGGTTGCTGGATGTGGGTATTTACAGTGTACCTTCCACAAAATACTTCTTTAATCTGGTGAAAAACCTAACACCTAGTTGACTGTCCTGTGACCAGTGGGACGGACCCTCACATGGGAAAGTTGTTCATACTGGCAGACAGACAACATGTCCAGCTTATGCCTCCTGGCCATCACTCTTGAGCACTGGAACCCCAATCTTGTGGTCTCCTTGGCATCCTGGAGAAACCTGGCTTGGAGTAACCATGGTTCTGCAAGTAAAAGGCCACAAAAAGAAACAAGTTCAAGGACTTTTATAAACAGATTCTTTAAAAAGGTACATGTGTGTGTGTGTGTGTGTGTGTGTGTGTGTGTATACAAACTCTCTGCAAGAATGTAAGTAATGAATGGAGCCAACAGTTTTGCATGCATATTAAGAAATATATAAAATTGGTTAAAGACCAGTAGTATAAAGCATTTGAGAACAATCACAACACTCACCACCCCACATTACCTGGGATTTTATGTTCAGATTGGAGCCCTGTGCTTCTGGTGATGATGGAGTAACAAAGACCAGGTTTACTGTACCTCTTGAACAAATCCCAAAACAAATGCCCTGAAATTAGGCAAAATGAGCAAATCAAGAGTTTTTAAGATACCAGAGATGAGGCAGAGAAAAACAGGAAGCCATCTATGTGTCTCTAATCGGCTTGAGTGGCTCACCCGCCCTCTGAACAGCATCTCTCTGTATGCCATCTCTCTCTAGATTCCTCTGGGTTGGTGTCATCTTCAGATTAGTTTTTTCCCCACAAGATATTCTACTCTAGACTTATTAGCAACTGTTAAGCAAGTTATGAAAAGCCACACAGAAAACTCTATTATCACAGAAAGAAATTTACCTAAGGCTGATGCAGCATGATAATTCAGAGGGAGCATGAAACAGGTCTTTTTTTTACAATCAATTCTTAAGTTTTCCTGAAATGAGAAACTCTCACCAGGCCCTCAGTCAGGGCAACACCTAACACCACCCTCAGTTTTGCCTGTTCTCCTCTGTGCCCTGAACTGAGATTTGGCTCCCTTTGCCACAATGTTTTGTGGTTGAGATCTGTGAGGCCGTAATTCTGGTTCTCAGCCTGGGTGATGACGGTGGATCATGGCACTCTTCAGAGCTGTGGACCCCAAGGACACATTTGCCTCTATTGCCAATGATGAAAAGCCTCTGAGAGTTAGGCTGTGCTATAGTTTGCATGTTCCCCAAAGGCCCATGTGTTGATGTCTTGGTCCCCAGGTTAGCGCAGTTAGAGGTGGTGGAACCTTTAGGAGGTCGGGTCTAGTGGGAGGAAGTTAGGTCAATGAGGGAATGCCCTTGAAGGGTACATTGGTATCTCAGAACTTTTCTCCCTGTTTCCCGGTCACCATGAGGTGAACAGCTTTGCTGCATGACACATTCCACACCATGATGTTCTACTTTGCCAAAGGCCCAAAATCAATGGAGCCAACCCAACCGAGACTGAAACCTCTGAAACTGTGAGACAAAATAAACCTTCACTTCTTATAAGTTGTTAGATGTTGTGTCACACTGACAGAAAGCTGACTCACACAGGCTGGGGATTTGGCTCCTTTGTGCCATCATATTTTATAGTTGAGAGGCTGGAGAGACGTGATGCTCTGCAGATATATGAGGAAACCTTTGCATCAGGTAAATTGCCTCAGATGCTAAAGGCTACACTTTGCTGGTCTAGCCAGTTCTGGCCACTTGTAATTGACCTAGAATATTTCTCATGGTTGACTGGTTGGACAATTACTTTCATCAGATGCAGCTGGAGAGGTCCTAAAGGCCATCCAGAAACCACTGGGGTGAACTCAGCTACAATTATAAGCTAATTAATTACATCTACACACAGATGTCAATATAGCTGTTGTTTGAACACATCTAAGTACATAGTAAATCATATAAATATTTACATATATAAAATATTGGTACTTATTCCTGTATATGTACATCTCTGGGGTATATCAGCATATAAACTAATAAGAAAGTGGTTTTGGAGACTATCATGTTAAGCAAAATAAACCAATTCCACTAGCAAAGGCCAAATATTTTCTCTAATATGTGGTTGCTAATTCACAATAAGGTGGGGGGCCCTAGGGAAGAATAGGTACCTTGGATTAGGTAGAGAGAAGTGATGGGATGGGGGTAGGGGATGTGGGGATAGGAAAAATAGTAGAATGAAATAGACATTAGAACTGTATGTATATATGTGACTACATGACCAATATCATTCTACAACATGTACACTCAGAAAAATGAGGTATTATACCTATGTATGAGATATTATATCTATGTATGATATATCATAGTGCATAAATGCATTCTACTGTAATGCATACCTAATTAAAACACTGAAAATTTTTAAAAATGAAACAATACAAAAAATAAGAGTTATAGTTTAGAGATGGTGTTTCCCCCAAAAGCTCTTGTGTGAGACAAGAATGTTCAGATGTGAAATGATTAGATAATGAAAGCTTGAACCTAATAAGTGAATTAATCCACTAATACATATTTATTGGGTGATCAATGTATGAAGGATATAACTAAGAAAGTAGGTCACTAGGGAGGTGTTGGAGGCTTATGTTTTGTCCTTGGAGAGCAAACCCTATTACCTGGTTTCCATGTCCTGAGTTCTTTCCGCTGCCATGCCCAGCCGCCATGATGTCCTACCTCACCTCAGGTCAAGAGCTACGAAATCATCCCATCATGAAATGAACCTCTAAAACCATGAGTCACAATAAAAATCTCCTTCTCTACATTGTTCTTATCAGGTCTTTTGGTCATAGTGACAAAAATCTGGCTAAAACAGAAATTGGTAACAAGAAGTGGGTTTGTTTCTGGGACGATTCTGACCTTGTGTTTTTGTATGTGAATTGCCATAGATTTTTGCATCCATGTGCTTCAAGTATATTGGTCTGAAGTTTTCATTATGTGTCTTTGGTTTTTGTATCAATATTGGCTTCATAAGTGCGTTTGAAAGACTTCTTTTTATTTTGTGGAATGATATGAGACATATTTATATTAGTTCTTCTTTAAAGGTCTGGTAGAACTCTGCTGAGAATTCATCTGGTCCTGGGCTTTTCTTTGTTGGTAGGCACTTGATGACTTTTTCAATCTCATTACTTGAAATTGATCTATATAAGTTTTCTATATCCGCCTTGTTCAATTTGGGTAGGTCATATGTCTCCAGGAACTTATCAAGATCTTCAAGATTTTCTAGTTTATTGTAGATTTTCAAAATAGTTTCCGATTATGATCTGTATTACAATAGTGTATTACTGTATTACAGTAGTGTCTGTGGTGATATTTCCATTTTTATCATATCTTTTTCCCTAAGGGCTTATCAATTTTCAAAGAACCAACTTTTTGATTCATTAATTTAAAAAAATTTTTAAAGTATCAATTTCATTAATTTTGGCTTTGATTTCTTGGGTGTTGATTTGTTCTTCTTTTTGTAGGGCCTTGAGTTGTAATGTTAGATTATTTATTTGGTATCTTTCTATTCTGTTGTTCTATGAGCTCAATGTTGTGAACTTTCCTCTTAGAACCACCTTCATATTGTATCAGAGATTTTTATGTTGTATCATTATTCTCATTTACCTCTCTATATTTTTAAATTTCATCTCTAATATCTTTTCTTATTTATTTATTATTCAATGGTTGTTTATTTAGTCTCCAGGTGCTATATTACTTTCTATTTTTATCTTATTATTGATTTATAATTTTATTACACTATAATCTGATATTAAGCAGGGTATATGTCCATTTTTTGTTTTTGCTAAGAGTTTTTGTGTGTCCTAAAATATTGTCTATTTTAGAAAATATTTCATGTGCACCTGAGAAGTTTATTCAGTCACCGATGGATGAAGTATTCTATGTCCATTACATCTAACTTATTAATTGTATGTTTTAGTTCTATAGCTTCTTTAGTTTTTATTTGAAGAATCTATCCAGTGATGAGAGGTATGTTAAAGTCACCCAGTATTTTTGTGTTGTGGTCTATTTGATTCTTGCTATTTAAGAAGGGTTTGTTTGATGTGAATAGATGCTCCATTGTTTAGGGCATAAATATTTATGACTGTTATTTCTTACTGTTTTATGACTCCCCTAAGCAGTATAAAATGGCCTTCTTTGTCTCTTCTGTTAACTTTGGCTTACAGTATGTTTTATTGAATATGAGAATATAAACCTCTGCTTGTGTATGAGACTCATGTGAAGGATACATTTTTGTCTATCCTTCTCAACTTCTGTCTGTGGATGTCTTTACCTATAATGTGAGAATCTTGGAGACAGTATATTCTTGGGTTTTGTTTTTTAATCCAATCTGTCAGCCTATGTCTTTGGATTGATGAGTTGAATCCATTATTATTATATATTATAACATATTATTATATAATTATATAATTTGTTATATAGTTATTTAATATCATTATATGTCATTGTATAGTTATATATAATATTATATAACAATGTTATTGTAATAACATATAGTGTATTGCTATATACTATGTATTATTTTATTATTTAGAGATGTTAACTCCTGACATTTAGTTTATTTCTAGTTTTTAAGTTGAATTAGATTCTCCTTTGATATACTGTTTGTAGTGTACTTTCGCCCTCTGCTGGTTTTCATTTGTAGTCTCTATTTCTTCTTAATGAAATATTTTATTCTGTTTTGTATTGCTGACTTTCTAGTTGTGAATTTTTAAACTTTTGTTTTTCATGGAAGGTTTTTTATCTCTTCTTCAAATCTGAAGCTTAAATTTTTAAACAATGTTTCTTTTTTATTTGTAATGACACAATAATTGTACATATTTGTGGGATATAATATGATAATCTGATACATGCATACTTTTGCAATATCAAATCCAGATTATAAATATATTAATCATCAAACATTTATCATTTATCTGTATTGAGAAACTTTAGATTTATCTCTTCTAGTTATTTTGAAATGTGTAATAAATTTTGGTGGACCATAGTCACCCTGCTGTGCTATGGAACACTAGAATTAATCCTTCCTATGTAATAGTAATTTTTTATTTTTTACTTTAATTAGTTATACATGACAGTAAAATGCATTTATGCACTTTGATATATCATATACAAATGGAGTATAATTTCTCATTTTTTTCTGGTTGTACATGTTGTAGAATCACATTCGTCATGCAGTGATATATAAATATAAGGTAATTATGTCTAGTTTATTCTATGTTTCCTTTCACTGTATGCCCTCCTCTCTTATCCCTTCCCTCTACCTAATATAAAGTAACTCTCCTCTTTCCTAGAGCCTCCCTTTTTGGGAATTAGCATCCACATATTAGAGAAAATATTTGGCCTTTGGTTTTGGGGGATTGGCTTATTTAGCTTAGCATGATATTCTTCAGCTTCATGCATTTACTGGCAAATGCCATAATTTCATTCTTCCTTAAGGCTGTGTAATATCCCATTGACTATAAATACCACATTTTATTTATCCATTCATCTATTGAGGGACACCTAGGTTAGTTCCAGTCTAGCTATTGTGAATTGGGCTGCTATAAACATTGATATGGCTGCGTCACTACAGTACGCTGATTTTAAGTCCTTTGGGTATAAACCAAGGAGTGGGATATCTGGGTCAAATGGTGGTTCCATCCCCAGTTTTCTGAGAAATCTCCATACTGCTTTCCAGAGTAGTCGCACCAATTTGCAGTCCCACCAGCAATGTATGAGTGTACCTTTTTCACCACATCCTCACCAACATTTATTGTTGTGTGTACTCTTGAGGGGTTGCCATTCTGACTGGAAAGAGATAAAATCTTATAATAGATTTGACTTGCATTTCTCTAATTGCTTGAGATGTTGAACATTTTTTTATATATCTGTTGATTTATTGTGTTTTCTTCTTTTGTGAAGTATCTGTTCAGTTCCTTAGCCCATTAATTGATTGGGTTATTTGTTTTTTTTTTTGGTGTTTTTTGAGTTCTTTATGTATCCCACAGATTAATGCTTTATCTAAGATGCATGTGGTAAAGATTTTCTCCCAATCAGTAGGCTCTCTATTCACATTATTGTTTCTTTTGCTCAAAAGAAGCTTTTTAGTTTGAATCCATCCCATTTATTAATTCTTGATTTTACTTTTTGAAATTTAGGATTCTTGTTAAGAAAGTCAGATCCTATGCTGACATGGTGAAGATTTGGGCCTACTTTTTCTTCTATTAGGCTCAGGCTTTCTGTTATAGGGCCTAAGTCTTTGATCTACTTGAGTTTCATGCAGGGTGAGAGAGAGAGATTTTATTTTATTTTGTTACATATGGTTCTCCATTTTCCCCAAAACCATTTGTTGAATAGGTTATCTTTTCTCCAGTGAATGTTTTTGGCACCTTTATCTAGAATGAGATAACTCTAGTTGTGTGGGTTTGTCTTTGTTTCTTCTATTCTGTGTCATTGGTCTATGTGTCTGTTTGGTGCCAAAACCATGCCATTTTTGTTCTATAGCTCTATAGTGTAGTTTAAGGTCTGGTATTGTGATGCCTCCTGCTTCACTCTTCTTGCTAAGGATTGCTTTGGCTGTCCTGGTTCTCTTATTTTTCCAAATAAATTTTATGATTGCTTTTTCTATTTCTATGAAGAATGTCATTGGATTGAGAGGATTTATCTCTGCAGAACATAATTCAAAACTATATATCCAAATCAAGGGCCCAACAAACTTGTGTGCTTCAGATCTTACCTGGTTTTCTATTTTCATACTTACATTTCACCTTACATTCGTATAAATATCCCAGATGCCCAATACCCGTATTCATCCAGCAGAATGACTTTTAACCCAAATTGAACATGATATGACCCTTAACCATACTCTCTTCCCTCAATCTATTTTCACATAACAGCAGGTCCTGAGTTGATCTTGCCATACAGGTATGTAGGGAATCCTACAGCTGCTGAGAAGCTCAAAGGTAGATGCAGAAATGATCCCTGGAGCAAATGTATGCAGCTAGGTAGGACCTGTGAGGTCTAAAGTCATCTTCCATGGCCAAGAACCCAGTCAGGATGAAGGGATGAGTCTGAATCAGCCTCTCTCTTCTCAATGCAGGGAAGATGGACACAATCAGGTCTGTGTGGATTGCTGATCCTGGGCTCCTAGGGTATATAGACCTTTATGCCTTGTGAAAATGTCACAGGAAGGTGGGGCAGCCTCCATCTCATGGGACCCTTGGAAACAACTGTTAGGACAAAGTGGTTGCCAAGGCAGTGACCTCATTTACTTCCCTGAAGGAAGTGACCTCACCTCACTTCCTTGGTGATTCAACTCTCTGAACTTGGGATCCAGGAGGCGAGGCATCCAGAGGCAGTTTCACTCCCAGTGGGCTCACTTGATTGTCTGTACCAAGGCCAGAGACATTCTTTGTTGGTACCTAGTGATGTGTGGATAGCCAAATGCCTTGAATGGTCTCAACAGGGGCCTTTCCTGAGAAAGAAGTGTTGGGTCATTGCTGGCTCCTGACAACTACACAGAGATGGCCAAGGAGACCAGAGCTGAGACAGGACAGGCCACTGCTGAGGAACATATTTTCACCCACCAGTCAGAGGACAGAGTGGATAGATGCAGACCAAATACAGGGGTGGTTTGTGTGTCTCAGTGGGTGTGTGTTTCAATTTGTCGTTTTGTCTCATGTTCTGAGAACATGAAGGAAAAACGTGTGTTTTTTTTTTTTTTTTTTTTTTTGTGTGTGTGTGTGGTTGTTGTTGGTTTGAAATGGACTGTTAACTAGTGAGCCTTTTTATGTCAGTGGATCCCACTGGGTTTGTGGTTAAAGAGAGTAGAGAGAAGAATGCAACCGTGAATGTGTCCTGACTAGTGGAAATCTTTGCAGGACTCCTCATGGCCAATTTATGAATGGACTGCTGCTTGCCTTGCAGATGGGCAACACCTACCAAGATCCTTAGTTCCTGTATTCTTCCTGAATTTTGGCCACTCTCTGAAGGGGTTCGTGGTTTTGTGTCCAAGATGTGCACCACATTCAAGCTCTGTGACATGGCCATGGACTGGATTGCTGAAGGGCATGCCAAGCATCTCAGAAAACTCAAAAATTAGCATGACTGGTAAGGATCTCTCTGGAGAATCTCTGCTTGGATAGATAGTATCCCAAGTTGCATGATGAGGAGCTGTCAGTGCCACAGTGTTCAATTAAAGAAAAGTTTTTCTCCAGGCTTCTTTCTTCCCTATTGTTCTGTTCCCCTGAATGTCAGGTAGGTGTTTGCCTTAGGGCACTCCTTTGGGACTCCTCAAGAAAACAGTTTCAAATGGAAATGAAGAGGCCTAATCTGTGCCTTTTTAGGTAAAGTGCTTTGTAAAAGCTGTGTCTGAATCAGACTCTTGGCCCTGTGTGTGGCTGTGAATTACATTCTCAGCACCCCAGGAAACTCAAGAAAAATCCCATGTGTCCATCCCAATCTAAAAGGATGAAAAAAAAGTGTACTATTGGATGAAGTCTCTTACCTTCCTCTGGTCAGTCTCCTGACCTCTATGAAGTCAGAAAAGGTATCCTCTGGGTCAAATGAGTTGTTGCAAGCCCTCCAGTAACTAGCACACTAAATTACTGGGACTATCCCTGAACTAGGCCTCCTCCTGCCTCAGACTCCCCAGAAGCTGGGATTACATGCTTCTTTTTATTGTTGTTGTTGTTGTTACAGATGGACACAATACCTTTATTTATTTTATGTGGTGCTGAGGATCCAACCCAGTGTCTCACATGTGCTAGGTAGGCACTCTACCACTGAGCTACAGCCCAGCCCTTCTTTCATTTCTTTCTCTTATCTAATTGCTCTGGCTAGGACTTCTAGTGCTAGGATGAACAGAAGTGTTAAGAGTGGGCATCCTTGCTTTGTTTCTGATCTTAGAGGAAAAGTCTTTTAATTTTTTACTACTAAGTATGATGTTAGCTGTTGGCTGACCATGTATGTTTTCTACTGTGTGGAGGTACATTCCTTCTATATCTATTTTGTTGAGAGTTTTTATTATTATTTTGAGAATTTAATACAATCACTAGAGTTTTGCTTGCAGTTATTCTGGACATTTTGAGTATGGAGTTCTACTTCCCATTTCTTTGGTGGTCCTTCCTGAAAGTAGAGCGGAATGGTCCTTATTTGCTCTTTGGCAGTGCTGCGTAACTGAGCTGGCCGTGTTGCCTAGTGCTCATCACCCTCAAGTCATGTCTGGAACCAAAGTCAGACTGATTCTCTGTACACTGGCCTCAAAGGAAAGGCCACCAGTTTGGTGAGAGGATTCCAAATTGGCCTATTTTCACCTGTGAATGCACACTGCCAGAGACAAGAAATGCAAGCGAGAGCCCTAGCATAAAGCCAGACTATCCTGAGTCCAGCTAGTGACATTGGTCTAGATGAGATGGCGGCACAGGATCAAGGAGGGTGATTCTGGAGTGCATACTCTGCTGCTGGTATGAGCCTGCCACAGCCTCTCTCATGCTTGGAACTCCACACCCCAAGGCAGCAGGAAGGATTTTTAAAAGAATCAGAGTCAACCTATTCCTTTGGACAAGAAGTCAGTCCCAAGAAGCCAGGAGGACAGTTGTCGATGTTGAACTTTTTCAAGACAAAATCCCTTTTGTCAGGATTTAGTGGTGTGGCAGGAGCACTGGACTTTCAGAGATCGGCATTGAGGTTGGTTCTAGGGGCTGGAGAGAGCACTTGGTCTAGCAAGTGCTAGATTTAATCCCCATCACTGAAAGAGAGAGAGAGAGAAAGAGAAAGGAATATTTTGAGTACATCACTTCCATTCTAGAGCTCAATCTCCTCATCTCCATTTTAATGGAGGCAGTACTAAAGCCAGCTCTGTGTTGCCCTCTCTGTTAAGAGCACTGGGAGATGCTAGATATCCAATTCATCTTAAAGGGTCTTTTACTGGGACTCTCCTTGAAACTTCTGCCTCGTGAGACTGATGGGGCAGGTGAGAGCCAAGGTGAGCTGACGTAGAGTGCTCCTGGTGGCATATCTAGTGGTCCAGGGTCATTGCTGACTTCAGCATGAATTTCCAGTTTGGAGAGCACCACTAATGAACCAGAATTGCAATCTCTCTGAGATTCACTGGCTGTAACCACATCTGAGTGCCTCCAAAGATGTAATTACCCAATAGAAGAGCCAGGCCTTGTGAGGAGGACATCCAACATTTCCTGAGTGTTGACAATCCATCAGACTGGGTGCTGCTCATGATGAATAGTGACTGGTTCTTCTAAGGTGGGTATTATTATCCCTATTTGACAGATGAGGAAATTGAGGGTCAGAGAGATTTCGTAAATGCCCAAAGTCACTGAACTGATCCCTGGAAGAATCAGGATGTGGAAGTTTAGGTCTATCTGTCTGCTTGTCTGTAAATGTCTTCACTATGGCCTGTTGACCTATTTCCAAGACAGGTTGAAGTCTTTGTATGATTGATTTTTAAATGAGGACAAAGTGGTCTGTGTGACTTGGGGCCTTGGAGTTTATACTCATTTTTCAAACCCATTTCTCTAGCCTATAGGTAAGATCTGGAATCTTGAACACTTGGCTGCCAATAACTCTTATCTCCCCACCCCAAAATAGGGACTTGGCAGCGGGGGGTGAATTTCTGGACAAACTCAGAGGGGAAGGGGCTTTAATGTTCTTGGTTTTGTTTTCTTGAGGGCAGGGTCAGTATGGCTCAAAAGCTTTGCTAAAGGCGCCAAAGTGATGGTGTCTGGGGATGGCTGCTGATGCAGACAGACACTTGGGAGACAGCATCGTGGGGATGCCAGTAAAAGGGGCAACACATCCCTTCCATCCTCAGGAGCTCTGTTTAAAAAAGAGATGGAAGCAAAAGTCACTTTTTTTTGTCCCTCTTTCCAAACCTTTCTGAATCCTTGTCATCATTCAGGCCATACTTTATTTACTTACTTATTTGTTTATTTTGGTGCTAAGGGTGGAACCCAGGGCCTTGCGTATATGAGGCAAGTGCTCTACCACTAATCTACATCCCCATCCCTCAGGTCTTAGTTTAAATGTCACCTCCTTGGGCACACCTTCTCAGACTCCTAGCTGTGAAGGCCATCATGCTGTCGCTCTGTCATACAGCCATATTCTTGCCCTTTATAGGCATGATGGCCTCAAATTGTAATCGGGTCTTTGGTCATTGACCATGTGACATCTGTCTCCACACTTGTTCATTAGACCCATAGACTGCTCACCACATGCACATGTCTGTTTCTTCCCCACGAGTACATGGCTGAACAGACATGTGATGGTGCTTAGAGTAAAACAGTTTTTGTGTTTGAAGGGTTGGTGTGTGAGCTCTGTGGGAAGTGTCAGGAGACAAAGGGAAGAGAAGTCCATGTATGTGCAGTTGTAAAAACAGGGCCTTTCCTACAGCACCTGATGGAGCTGAGCATCAGGGCTGCCCAGAAGGACCCAGGGTTCCCTGATGTCCTCAGTGATCCAGATATTTGCAGCCTTCTGCTCCACTGTCCTCTGGATCATGCAAAGGGGTGCTACCATCCCAGGGGCCCATGCTGACCAATGAAATGCAGTAGGAAGCGGGAGCATGATCTTTAATAAGAGAAAGGCTGCACAGCAGATTTTTTCTAAAGATGGGCCCCGTGGCCAAGACTGGGTTCTACTTTCCTGCTCTAATGTCAAGGAAGATTGGCAAGAGGGTGTCAGGCATTTCCCTTCTCTGAAGTGGGAAGTGGGCTTCACCAGCAAGCAAGGAGGTGGGGATGAAGAGAAGACAACCTTGCACATGGACAATAACTGTGTCCACTGCACTTCCTAGATGAGACCCTCATGGTCCCAGGTAGGAGGATGAACTTATAAATAGTAAGATTAAAAGAGATCACATTGTTTTGATAATTAAGGAAAAAGTTCACAGGTCAGTCAGCTTTCCATTACTTTAAAATACCTGAGACAATCAATTTATAAAAAGAAAAGGTTTATTTTGGTTAGCAATTTCAAATGTTCCAGTTCATAATCAACTGGCCTTGTTGCTTTGGGCTGTGGTGGGGTAGCACATCACAGCAGAAGCACATAATAGAATAAAATCACTCGACTCGTAGCCAGGACATGAAAGAGAGGATGAAGAAGGGCCAGGGTCCCACTGTCTCCTTCAAGGTCATGTCCCCAGTAATATTAATATTTACCAATGGGCTCCACCTTTAAAAGTTTTCACCACCTTCTAATAGCACCATGGATTAGGAACTAAGACTTTAAAACAAGGTCCTTGGAGGAAGGCCTTTGGAACCCTCTTACCAAACTGGTGGCCTTTCCGTTGAGGCCAGATTCTAGATCCAAACTATAGCAATCTATATTGCAATTGTTCTCCGATGCATTGATGAAAGTATGGAATCCTTTCACAGTTCAGGAATACTAGGTAATTCATTAGCCATCTGCTGTGAAATTAGCCACACCTCCCTACAGCTGAGAGATTAGACCAAGGTCTTTTCCTTGGAATACCATGTGTCAAAGGTTCCTATGCTAAAATCATTAGAGAGTGTCACCTGTCCAGTGGCTGGATAATGAGACTTGAAAATAACTAAGAGGCCTCTTTTTCCCCATCTCCACTTCCTGCTGTGGCCCTGAGTCTTCCTGTTAGTATGCAGAGATTCCTCCCTTATTTTATATTCTTTTAGTTGCCTGATTACTTGGCATCTCCACTGGACTGTTTTGTAGACCTCTTAAACTTCATGTCTCCCAAAGCAACTCTTGGTTACCCCTCCCCCAAAGTTGTTCTTTCCCAATCTTCTCCATATTAGTAAACACACCACCATTCACCTACACTCACGCCACAATCAAGGAGTATCTCTTGAACCATCTCTTCTCCTCACAGCCCACATCCAATCTGCCAACAATTCTTGGTAATTCTATCTTTAAAGTATATCCCAGGTTCAGTCACTTCTCACAGCTGCACTGCCCTTGGTCTCCTCTTTGAACATTTCTTCTTTTGGCTGGGCCACTGCAATTCATTAGTCTCCCTGTCATTGTTCCTCTTGCTTAGAGGCCACCCTCTATTTGGCAGCCATAGTGGTCTTTAAGAAATGAGGATATATTCCCTCCTCTACTTAAGACTCCTCAATGGCCTCTTGGTACCTACAGAATGAAATTCAGTCTTCCTTCATGGTCTTCAAGACCCTCCATGATCTGCCCCACAACACAGATTCCTGACAAGCTTTGTTGGTCATAGGTTAGCAGACAGGCCAGGTCCTTAGGACCTTCATGACAGTAACTTCCTCTGCTTGGACTTCTATCTCTGTGTGCTCTGCAGACTGGCCTTTTCTTCTTTGGTCTCAGTTTAAATGTGGCCTTCTCAAAGAAGTCTTCTTTAACTTCTGATGAAAAATAGCCCACACCTCCAGTCTCTTAACATCCTTACCATGTTTTATTTTCTTCATAGCTCTTCGAAGTATTTTATTTATTGGTTTACTTTATTATCTGTCTTCTGCAGCAGAAAACATATGGCTCACTGCTGTAGAACCCTCTAGAACAGTGTCCATAGTTATGAGTGAGTACTCAGCGAATATCTGTTGAACAAGAACAAATCTTAAGACCTTTGAATCTCATATTAAAATACAAAACTATTTGGAAGAAGAAAGAAAGCAGTAATGTCCTCTTGGGCCTTGAAAGGACTGAGGTTCTGTGAGACAGAGGGCATTGTAATACTCATAGAAGAAGCCTAAGACAATACTGCAGTCAGCTTAAGGACAGAGGAGGACAATGGTGGTTTATAAGCAGATGGCTCAGGATTTGATCTTGATCCATTAGGATAAATTTGGAGACTGAAGATGCCTAGGTCAAGGGAAAGAAAATCACTCAAAGATTGTGTGGAGGGGCTGGGGTTGTGGCTCAGCAGTAGAGCGCTCGACTAGCACATGTGAGGTCCTGGGTTCAATCCTCAGCACCACATAAAAATAGATAAATAAAATAAAGATATTGTGTCCAACTACAACTAAAAGAAGAAGAAGAAGAAGAAGAAGAAGAAGAAGAAGAAGAAGAAGAAGGAGGAGGAGGAGGAGGAGGAGGAGGAGAAGAAGATTGTGTGAAGTTCTTAGCTTCTCAAGGTGTTGGGCTGTGTGACCCCTGAGGTTTTGACTAATGATGATTGTTCCAAGTTCACTCAGTTGTTCACTCAAGCATTCAGTAGGTATCCCTTGAATATCTACTGAGTACCCAAATCTGTGCTGCTTCCTAGGTTAGGACAAGGCATTGTCCCTCTCCTCATGAAACTCTTAACATAGAAGACAGAGGTCAAAGAGCTACACAAGGGGATGGGGATATAGCTCAATTGGTAGGGGACTTGCCTCGCAAGCACAAGGCCCTGGGTTCAACCCCCAGCATGAGAAGGTTTCATTCTTAGTGGCTGAGAAAATAGGGCTTCTTATTTTTTAGTTAAAAAAAAAGGCAGCATTCCCCACTTACATCTTTTTTAAGGGCATCCAAATTCAGCGTTTAGAGTTGGCTCAGACTCTCATTTATTCTTGCTCTTCTTCTTTTCTCCATGATAGGTTTGGATGACTGTAAAGGGAGTTAAAAAAAAAAAAAAGCCTGAGTTCTCTTGAGATTTGCCATGTCACCCCGGGGTTTTAAAAGAGAAAGCCCCCCGTCCCCATACACAACAAATAATTTCGTGGGGCTGCAGATATACAGGTATTTCCCTTACCTTTCTGTGCTCAGATGCTGCCTTTGGTATATCTGGTGCCGTGTTGACACTGGCTGGGGTAGCAGCCACCGGAGACGAGGAATTTTTCTCCATTATATCAGCTGGCATATTTTTTTCTATTCCTTCTTTTAAAACCCTAGAGAATTTTATTTTTGGAATACTTCATGCAAAAAAAAAATTCTTTTTTTTTTTTTTTTTTGCTTATGACATTCACAAAACTACTGAGCGAGTGCTGAGAATTTATTATTTTATGGCTACTTGGTGATCGGTAGCGCTATTCCAGGACCAAGGAGAGAGGTAGACGGGGTATTCCGCTGTTATCAGCACCAGCTCCGGATCCTGTGTGATCCCCAGGCCCTGGCGGCCTCTATATATATCTGGGACTGCAAGCAAACGGCTAGTGTGAAATTTCCCACAGTAACTTTCAGCTAATGGGACGAGGAGACACGGCACTGCTCCTGGACCGCGTCCCCCCATTGGCCCAGGCACAAAGTCTGGCGGCCAATGGCGCACACCTGAGCCCGGGGCACCGGAGGATACAACGTCAATCAAAAGGATTCTAACCCTTTACTACTCTCCCCTCTGGGCTTGCCTTTAGAGAAGTTTTTCCGCTTTCGTTTTGATCTGGGCTATTTCTTTCCAGGCCAAGGTCTTTACTCTTTATTATCTTAGCTATATGTAATACAGCTACTTTTTAATGATTTAATGTGAGGTTTTTTTTTTGTTGTTGTTGTTGTTGTTGTTTTTTTTTAATAAAAAGGCATTGAAGGCCAAGGGGGGGGGAAAAAACAAATTTGCGGTGGTTAAAAAAGAGCGGGGCGAAGGTATGTTACCAAAATATCTGAAGTGATTTCTTGCTCAGATGATGTATATTCAGGGGGATAAAAATAGATAATGTAGAAAATAAAAGATCTTTATTTATTTTTTTTATTTTTTTGCAGAAGAAGTACTTTCCACCTTACATTGGCAGGGTTTTTAGAGCAAAGTGGCATTTAAAATGCGTCCCTCTTCTCCGCAGTCCCTTATTTCTCTTCGGGAGTTGGAGCTTTGGACTCTATGCTTCCTCAGGAAACAATCAGAATAATTTCCAACCGAGTAGAAAGGAAATGGAATTTAAAATAAAAAATGAACAAGGGGGTTTTGATGGCAATGCCCTCAAGGACGCGCGTGCTCCTTCATCACCCTTTCCCTTCCACCCGCAGGCACTTAGTTCTTTGGTACAATGAGGTGGCAGACAGGAAAGCAGCCTCTCCCCTCCTCAACCCGCGGGCGGCCAACTCAGCCCCGGTGCCCAGCACACGCCGGCCCTTTAAGAGCTACACCAGCGGAGCTGCAGTTTGACATCAGAAGGCCGGCGAGGGCGCGCCTGGAGCCCCAGCTCGTGCCAGGATGTTTTATTGCCACCGCAGCTGCCGCTGGCCCGCAGGATGTGTGTGTGCGGGCGCCCAGGGGGCAGGGAGGCCGGGGAAGGAGCGGGCGGCTGAGAGCGGGGGCTGGTTCCTAGTCCCCTGGAGAAGCCAAGAAGGTAAATACCAACTACTGTGCTGGAGCCTGGCAAAACCCCAGCCCCTGCTCCTGGCCCGGGCTCTTTGGCGCACGCTGCATGTGGGGTGTGTGTGTGTGCGTGTGTGTGTGTGTGTGTGTGTGTGTGTGTGTGTGTGTCCCCGTCCGGGGGCCCCCTCCTCTGGCCCCGCGGGGCCAGGAATCCGAGGGGGCGGCGGGCTGGGAGTCGAGTCTCGGCGGGCGCTTATCCTCTCCCGGTCTCCGGCCAAGGTCAGCCCTTTGGGGCGGGGTGCCACGCCCCTGGGTGGAGAGTGGAGAATTAGTTCACCCCCCGCCCCCCACCACACCATATTTTCGGGCTTGGGGTTTTAACTCCGCCGAGAGGCTCCTTTGCAATAGCCTGGGGGAGGGGTGGGGGCCTCGGTGTTTGCTCCTTGCCCCTGCCCGCCCGCCCGCCCTGCTTCTCCCCGCAGGGGCCGGGGCGCCCGCCTGGGTCACGAGATGCCTGACCGCACTTAGGAAGCGACTGGGTCAGCCTCCTGCCTCCACTCGGCGGCTGTGGTTAAAGCGGCTTCGCGCCGCCCTCCCCTTCCCCGGGTCCAGGGCAGCCGGGCAGCTGCTCCCCCTCGCTGCGCCCGGGAGGCCGCCGGCGGGCGGCCGGGAAGAGGCGGGCGGCGCGGGCGGCTGCGTGCTGCCGGCTGGCCGGGCCGCGCGGCCCCGGGAGGAGCCTCCGCCGCAGCCGCCTTGTGCCACGTGGCGGGCTCCGGGCCGGGAGCGCCAGGGCTCTGCCGGCGGCCTCCCTGGGGGATTTGCCGCACTGTCCCGGCCGACCGGCCGCCACCGCCGCCTCCCACCGGGCCGGGTCGCTGGCCCCCTCGCTCCCACCGCAGTGCCCCCATCTGCCCCCAGTCATCCCGCCGCCGCTGGAGAGTCCTGATAGTTGCTCCGTGGGTTATCGACCGACAGCCCGGGATCCCAGCATCTTGTTTGATGTAGCCCCCCACCCCACTCCCCAAGCACCTCCGGGAGGCCTGGCACACGCTTCTCAGACACTTCATTTCCTTCCTTCCTCTGGGCTCCCTACTGAGATAATGTTGGAAATGATTTCACCAGATCTGGGCCCGGATGAGATTCTGCGGCTCCTGACTCCACGTGACCTTGGGTCAGCTCCTCTTTTGCTTTTATGATGGAAGGCCCGCGCAGTGCCAGACACTGTTCAACCCTGGGATTACCACTATGAGAGAGACAGTGGCAGCCTGGAGACCCTGATTTTCTGACTGATTACCAGGCATTCCTTATTTTCCCTTTCTTGTAGGGTTTAGAGGATGGTCTGACAGGTCAGGAGGACCTAACCCAAACAGGAAACCACACTTCTGGACAATAGTATTGCCAGGCTCACTGGGGGATGCAGGAAGCCTGCAGAGTAAAATACACACTCATGAATACAGCTGACATATGGATCTCCTAAAGGATTTCTATGGGAGGTCTTAGGTTCAAGAGAAACAGGTGTTTAGATAGAGGTAAAATGCTATGGAGGTCTTGGAGAATTAAATTACTTTCAACTTGGGATACTATGGAAAACTTCCTGGAGGAGGTTGCTTGTGCATTGTACCTTGAAAAATAGGTAGGATTGGGGTATTGGAAATGTGCCAGGTCATGGGGCTGGCAAGGCTGGAAATACCCACGGCATTAAAGGGCTAGATCCTGGGAACTTGGATCTTTATTCTGGGAACATGGTCTGATGCTCAGGGTGAGAAGAAATTTGAAGCCATGACACAAGACCTTTAAACGTCTTGCTTTATAGAGAATTTTGGACTTTGCATAATGGACAGTCATAAAATGTTGATCAGCAGAGAAGGGATAACAGGTTTCTCTTTTAGATACATGGCCCTGGCAATGTATCTAAAAGATATAATTTATCTAGTAATAGGAATGAAATATTCATGGGTATGACACCCAAATCTTCCCACAAAATCTACCCATCTCCATTCTACACTAAGTCAAGAGCTTCAGTCTGAAAAACTGTGAGAAAAAGGACAGAAATTATGTCTTTTCCTCATTACCCTAGGTACATGCGTGACTGCACTTATGGTGTGATGCTACCTCATCTACAACCAGAGAAATGAAAAGTCGTGCTCTAATTGTGTACAATTAATCAAAATGCATTCTGCTGTCATATAACCTAATTAAAATTAATTAATAATTTTTAAAAAGAAATTATGTCTTTTTTTCAACATTCACACAGTGCCTGGCACAAGATATTGCTAAATTACATATTTGACAAAGGGCTTAATGAAGAAATAAATGCTATTTTGTGCATATCAATAGTAGATAGCAAGCCATCAATTCCCATTTGTTGAATTACAAAGCAATTAGAGCTAATTAAGGCACATGGAGTTCAACACATTCAATATCAAGTCAGTACTGTGATAAAATTTTCCACATTTATTCACAGATAAGAAACCATACAAATTATGGGAGTACACCGTGTGTTGGAATCTCCACCAAATCTCCACCAGCTATAACCATAATGCTTCCTGGTCCCCAAAGCCAACCTCAGCCCTTCCCTTTAAGGAAATGTGGCCATGTAAAATGTGACAGTGCAGGCAATTAAAGAGTTACCACATAGCATTTAAAATGCCATATTATCTCCTTAATATTCATTGCTGAAGTGTCCCACATCATGCATAACTTTGGTTAAATAAATTTACAAAACTTCACTCTTGTCAATCTGTCTTTTGTCATGGGTGTAAAAAAAATGCTCCTGAGGGTTGTATGAAACAAAGGGAGTAAAGGAATCAGTTTGAATTCATCAGCAGTTCTAGAAAGCAAACCCACAGCTCAAGCCTTTTGACACTGGAAAGCTATATTATCATGATACAGGGCAGACCCACTTCCCATGAAGCCCTTTCCAGTCAAACAACTCATTTAAATAATTCAGTTTAAATAAATCAGTTTTAAAACTGGGGTGATGGGAGAGTGGAACAAGTTAACCACATAACAGAGCCACTGGACACATCAGGTTGTGAAACTTTCTATAGGACAATTCATTCTGTTTCTGTAAGAAATCAGTGATGCTCACTATGTAGGAATGAGATGGGATGCGGCATGTACATTGGTCTACATATGAGCTACTTTCAAGTTGTCAATAAACCTTGACATTTGCACCTAGGTTTTTTTCCATTTGTGGAGTTTAAGATAAAAAAGCAAAAGGCTTCCTCTTCCTCCTCCCTTGTCTTTCTATGAGTGACAATAGTTGTTCATGTGAGAATCTGTCATTCCTCCTCCCAATATCGACTCCTAGATTTTCTTCACAAAACTTTTCATCCTCATTTCTATCTTTTCCCTTTCTAGCAAGCATTCTTGAGTAGCTTTGGGGCAGGAATTACAAAGGCAAAGGACAGTGGAAGGTGACATGGGCCTGGAGACCAGGGTCCTGGTAAATTGAACAGAGTCTGCATGGGCAGGCACCAGAGTCCTCCATGCCATGAGAGCAGGCTCAGAGGGCCATGGGGTTTTGTTTCTTTGTTTTGTTTTGAACAAAAGCCAGAAATTCATATTTTTATATAAAATGAATCTAGCCCTTCCAAAATCCCCCCCCCAAAAAAAACATAATGTGAAACTCAAGTCAGCACACAAATTAGAAGTTAGTTACCTCCGCTTTTAAAATAACAAGATGCTTTTGAGTTGACTGTAGGAAATTAGAACTGGAAATGATTTTAGAAATCATCATGCACCAGTACTGGCAAAGAAAAATTGGGACCCAGAGTAGGCTATGGCTTTATGCAGCTGAACTAATGCTAACTGGGAATAAAATATTATGTTTAGCAGAGGTCATGCATGGTCCTGTCCTCAAGCTGCTCACCCTCCAATGAAAGAGATAACTTGAGAACAGCTGGAAGGCAGTTTTATTTATGCCATCCAATAATAGAGGATTGGATTAGGTGCAGAAATAGAACAAGGAACTAGTCAACTCTCTGAGAGCCATTTAAAGCCTCTCATAGGAACCCAAGCCTCCTGCTTCTGCAGTCCAAATCTCCACCAGCTATAACCATATGGCTTCCTGGTCCCCAGAACCAACCTCAGCCCTTTCTTTCAAGGAAATGTGGCCACATAAAACATGACAGTGCTGGCAATTAAGAGTTAAGCAGACAGCATTTAAAATGCCATATCCCGGTAGGGAGGAAGAACATGAGAAGAAGACTCCCACTAAATATGGAAGAGAGGTGGGAGGGGAAAAGAGGGAGAAGGGGAGTTGCACAGAAGATGGAAGGAGAACGTTATACAGAATACATATATGATGTTGTGATGAGAAAAAGAAAAAAAAGTGTGTCACATTAGATTGGATAGAGAGAAAGGAGGGGAGAGGAGGGGAGGAGTAAGGAGGATAGGAAGGGCAGCAGAATAGAATAGACAATATGATTGATGTATGTACATTCCATGTATGTATTATATATCAAAATGCATTCTACTGTCATGTATGATTAAAAAAACTAAATAAAAATTTAAAAAAATAAAAAAAATCAAATGCCATATCCCGGTTTTGGACAACCTATCAGGGGAAAAACACTGGGCCCTTGATTGCTGAGTAGCAAAGCTAACACAGCACTGGAAGCAGAAAGCTGAGGCACAGTGCGGGATCAGCCATTAACCAGTTAAAGGAGTAAGTAAATATATAAACAGAAGAGATCAGACTGGAAGGAGACATAAGGCTCTGCCAGTTTGGTGATTCTGAAACTTTTTATGACAGATTTTACTTAAGTTCAAAGAAGGAAGATATCATTGTGCAGGAAATGTCAGAGAAAACTTTGTGGACAAGCTATGGATTAGATTAGGCCCTAAAAGAGGAGAAGGATTAAGAAATGGGGGAAGGGATGGAGTTGAGGGGAGAGCCATGAGGAAATAGCTTTAGCAAAATATTTACAGTAAACAATGCAACCTGGAGATATGCTAAGGTATGGGGAGAGTTCTCACTGGATGGCAGGATCTTATCCCCAAAGGTGGGGGTTGAGGCCATCTGCATATGGACTACCAAAGGAGGTGCTAAGAACTGCAGAGTGGGGGAAGTTTGGGGAACTTCCCTTAGCGGGGATGTGGCGAATGTGCTAGGGTTGTTGCAGCTGGGCTGAGAAACCTGCCTGGTGAATGTTTACCAGGTTATTTTGAATGCCAGTCCAAAAAGTAGGAGAAAGTAGTTTCAGACGAGCTCCAGTGTGTTGGGAGCCATTCTCACACGTGACTGGGTGACTCCCGGTTAGGGTCTGAGGTGCTCTGGCTGTGTCGGAGCTTTCCCGGCCCTCTCCTGTTGAGAGAACCCGTCCGTGTGGGTGTGTGACTGACCACTGACCCCGGGGGCCCAATCACTGACCCTGACCTTGGAGTGCTGCCCCCCCTTCAACCTTCATTGGATGGAATTCTCCCCTGAATTTCTTGTTCCCCAATAAAAGGCTATTCCTTGGTGTGCTCCCTCTCTCTCTCTCTCTCTCTCTCTCTCTCTCTCTCTCTCTCTCTCTCTCCTGCTAGCCCTGAGTAATCCTTGCTGCCCTGCTGGGTGGTTCAAGGTGGGAACCAGAGGGGGAGCCATCTTGGACCTGGTCATAGAAAAAGGTAACTGTGTCTGTGTGTTTTATTACAATCTCACTAGCTAACTTTTATGCCAAGAACCTCATTAATGAAACCATTGTGCTTGCCGCATGGTGGACCAGTGTTTTTCCTACATTCTTAGTACTTATTGCCTAAAGGTATATGACTCCCTTTAGGGCAGCCAGGTAAACACAAGGCTGACCTACATCCCCAGCCCAAGCCAGGACTTATACACACAGGGCACAACGTGATCCGCACTCCAAAGAACTAGAGTTATTTGTTGTTTTGTTTTTGTTTTTTGTTAGAAGATAAATTTAAGGGGGAAAGTGAACAGCCCTTCATAATATATATATATATATATATATATATATATATATATATATATATATATATATATATATATTTTTCCTATGCCCAACACTATCAGGAATTTCCCTCTGGGTTTTCTGTCCTCTTTAACTAACATCATTCTCTCCCTTCACCATGGCTTCCTCCCTACCATCCTCTTTGAGATAGGTGGAGGGATGCTGGGCACTCCACTGACCCAGGAACATGGTGGGGACAAGATGAAAACTCTTGCTTAAATAATAAGCCACAGGAGCCTCTGGATTGAAGCCTCAGCCCTGGGGTACACATGGGCCTTTCTCAAGCCCCTCTCCCTGTCCCACTGTGGCTAGCTCTTCTCCTGCACTGCCCTACATTTAACACCAGTGCTGAGGTTGGCCCCTCAACCTTAGGTCTCTATGGAATTGCCTTTTCCTCTCAGCTCAGGCCCTCTGCTTCTTAGACTACCTCCTCCCTCCCTCCCAAAACTTCATCAAGATGTTTCTCCCAGGCACAGAGAGAGCCTTGCTTCCTCTGCTGACATTTGAAGGACTGTGCAGACAGAGCATTGGAGAACCTCCCAAGCCCATAGTTGGAGTTAGGCAGAATAGATAGATACATAGATATTTACTTGCAAATTATATAAATGATATTAAGCAATAAATCTGGCTAAAGGGCAGTGTGTGCTGGGATTCTGCCCCCCAGCTATGATAATTCATCCAAAAATAGGTAAATAATGGCCTCAAGCGTGGTTTTCCTAAACAAAGGGGTGGGCATTTCCTACTTAGAGAGCTTTTGTCCAAGGTTTTGCAATTTTATTTGTCTTTCCTTAAAGTGCTCAATCATAAAGACAATAGGGCATTGTAAGAAGACCAGCTCCTGTAACTACTCTCCAGTTTATCTGAGATTTAACCCCTCAATATCTGCTTCCTTTAACAGAAAGAAAATATTCTTACAGATAAAATAGAGCAGCTGTGCCTCTTCTACTCACATCAACACTGTTATACTCGAATTCGGGACCCCCAAAGACCACCAGAGACCCAAGATCGATGTAAGCAGCAAAGAGGTGTTTATTGTGAGCTAGCTCGGTCCTCCCCACGCACACACAGCAACTGGTGATGCTGAGAAGCCCCGAGCCCAGGGTTTGCAGCAGTTTTATACATTCTTTGGAGAGGGCAGGGACTTCACATACATCATAGCATCCCTTAGCAAATCATCACACACCGTGGGAAAATCAAATAACAACTCTAAAACATGATTAGCACATTCACTGGCAGGAACAAGTTGGGTAGGGGTTATTGGTCAGTACAAAAGGGGTATTCGTTTGAACTGATTGGTTTGAGCCAAGAGGGGTGTTCATGCTGAACTTCATGGTTTCCCAACTTGTTATCAACCACCATAAACCACTGGCATCCCAGGTATTTCCCTGTCTCATGCTGATTGGTGGCTGCAAGGGGGCTGCTATGAATCCCCACCTAGCCTGACTGAGTCAGGGACACCTGGCACAGCAGATCTCTCCTGTTATTTGTAGATAAACAACTCAGGAGAGTGGGAATGTGCCTAGGAGTGCTCTGTGGGTTTTTCCAAGGACAAAGGCCATGTCCCTTCCTTGGACAGGCTTTGCTCTGAGATAGAGGCTGGTGTTTCATGAGTATCATCCAACCTCTACTTCAGGGAAACAAACAGATGCTTATTTACTAGTTGAAACTTTTGCATTCTTGATCTCTACGGATCATCAAGAAAGCTGGGGTTTTAAAACTGTAGTCCTAGCATTCTGGAGGTTGAAGCAACAGAATCACTTAACCTCTATACCAGCCTGAAGTACATGGCCTCAACCCAACTTGAAAATAAAAATAAATAAGCTGGACTGGAAGACATCTCTCCTGAGTCTTTAAGTGGAAAAAAAAAAGTAAGTTAGAAAATACCGTGGGGGTGTGGTTCAGTGGTACTTGCCTAGCATGCAGGAAGCTCTGGTTCATCCCCAGCACCTCAAATAAAACAATTAGAAATTATCTAGAGTAAGATTATCCTAAGTCTTTTTTTTTTTTTTGTGGGGGGGTGGGGGGGCGCTGTGCTGGAATTGAATCCAGGGTCTAGCTGCATATTAGACCCTGGTAGCTGCTTAGTGGTAGCTGCTCTACCACTAAGGTAACTAACCTCCCACCCCCAGTGAGTTTTTAAAAGATCATCTCTACCTTTAACGTGTATTTACTGTTAAGTCGGTGGCTGCGACTTGGTGGCGACTTAGTGGCAACTTAGAACAAAGCAGGCTGCACCGGAGAAGAACATCAATCAGATGCTAGCAGAAATGCCTGTCAATCAGCCAGATCTGACTAATGCCTGTCAATCAGCAGGACCCCCTGGCCAATCCTGGAGTTCAGCCAACTTCCCTGACCAACTCTAAGGGGAGTATGGATAGAAGTCTTCCCTACCTCCAGGGGGTCCTGCTGATTCAATCCCAACACCACCCCCCCCCCAAAAAAAAAACAATAAATAAAAATCAGTTGATGTTAATACATACCTACTACGTGAAAGCACTCTATAATAAGTCATTTAATTTCTGCAACAGCTGTGTGCTATACATACTTTCATCAATTTACAGACACAGAAACTGAAGGCAAGAGGGATAAAGTAACCAGTCCAAGGTTACATTAATCAAAGTTCAGAGCTAGGATTTAAATTCAGAGCCTGTATTTTCAGAGCCCCAATTTTCATTTTTAATACAACCCAGAGGAATTTTACTACTATACCACATCCCAGTCTCACTAAATTACTGGGACTATCCCTGAACTAGGGCTCCTTCTGCCTCAGACTCCCCAGAAGCTGGGATTACATGCTTCTTTTTGTTGTTGTTGTTGTTGTTACAGATGGACACAATACCTTTATTTATTTTATGTGGTGCTGAGGATCCAACCCAGTGTCTCACATGTGCTAGGTAGGCACTCTACCACTGAGCTACAGCCCAGCCCTTCTTTCATTTCTTTCTCTTATCTAATTGCTCTGGCTAGGACTTCTAGTGCTAGGATGAACAGAAGTGTTAAGAGTGGGCATCCTTGCTTTGTTTCTGATCTTAGAGGAAAAGTCTTTTAATTTTTTTACTACTAAGTATGATGTTAGCTGTTGGCTGACCATGTATGTTTTCTACTGTGTGGAGGTACATTCCTTCTATATCTATTTTGTTGAGAGTTTTTATTATGAAAGAATTCTAAATCTTGTCAAATGCTTTTTCTGCATCCATTGAGGTCATCATATGGTTCTTGTCCTTTATTCTGTTACTGTGGTGTGTCACATTTATTGATTTGTATATGTTGATCCATTCTTACAACCAAAGGAATAAATCCAACTGATCACAGTGAATAACCCTTTTAATGTTCTGTTGAATTCAGTTTGCTAATATTACATCTGTATTCAATAGGGATATTGACCTGTAATTTACTTTTCTTGGAGTGTCTTTGTTTGGCTTTGAATATTGGGGTAATACTGACCTCATGAATTTCAAGTATTCCCTTCCCTTCATTTTTTTGAAAGAGAGAAAGATTAACATTAGATTTGGAAATGTTTAGTAGCACCTCAGCAACTTAGTGAGGCCCTACATAACTTAGTGAGACCCTGTATCAAAATAAAAAATAAAAAGGGCTGGGGATGTGGCTCAGTAGTTAAGTGCTCCTGGGTTCAATCTCTAATACCTAATAATAATAATAACAATAACAATTAATTAATTAATTAAATGTTTAGTAAAATTTGGCAGTGAAGCTATCATATCCTATGTTTTTGTTTGGTGGGAGATTTGTGTTATTCATTCAATCTCCTTACTTGTTATTAATCTGTTCAGATTTTCCATTTCTTCATGATTTAGTCTTCGTAAGTTATATGTGTCTTGGAATATTTTTCATTTCTTTTAGGCTTTCTAATATATAAATGGTATAAAACTGCTCATAATAGTACCCTTTTGTTCTGGGGTTAACCCAGGGGTGCTCTATCACTAAGCTACATGCACAGACCTTTTCTTTATTTTTATTTTGAGGCAGAATTTTACTATATAGCTGAGGCTGGCCTCAAACTGTTGCTTCAGCCTCCCAACATATGGGATTAGAGACATGTAACACTGTACTCAGCTCTTAATATTTTCTTAATGACCCTTTGGATTTCTGTATTATCAGTTGTAATATCTCCTCTTTCATTTGTGTCTTCAGTTTTTCTTAATTGCTAAAGCTTTGTCAATTTTGTTAATCTTTTCAAAAAACCAACTATAAGCCTCATGGATATTTTCAATTGCTTTTGTATTCTCATTGATTGCTCTCTGATCACAATTAGTTTCTTCTACTTACTTTCACTGAGTTTGTTCTTGTGCTAGTTGCTGAGGTGTAATATTAGGGTCTTTTTTGTAGTTGTTGTTTTAAAATCAATGACTCCATGACAACTAATTAAATGTATACCATGTGCTATATTTACAAGATCTCAATCCTTACAGCAACCATATTACATATGATTTTCAAGTGATGAAACGGAGGCTCAGAAGAACTTAAAACTTTCCAAAGGCTATACATCTAGTAAATAATGTAAAACGTTTTTGAATATGGTCTCTTCACACTAAATCTTTTTTTTTAAACTTTTTTGGATTGTCCATCAATATTCTTTGCCCATTTTCACTTTTTTAAGAGAGAGAGGAGAGAATTTTTTAACATTTATTTTTTAGTTTTTAGTGGACACAACATCTTTATTTTATTTTTATGTGATGCTGAGGATTGAACCCATAACCCCACGCAAACCAGGCAATGGCATTACCGCTTGAGCCACATCCCCAGCCCAACCCATTTTCACATTCATTCATTCATTCTTTTCCTTGTTCTTCCTTCTTTTTTAATGACTTTTTAAAATATTTATTTTTTAGTGTTCAGTGGACACAACATATATATTTTATTTGTATGTGGTGCTGAGGATGGAACCCAGCACTCCACGCACACAAGGCGATCGCCCTACCGCTTGAGCCACATCCCCAGCCCGCGCGCCATTTTTTATTTTTATTTTTTAATGTTTTTTCATAATGTGGTCCCATACAAATATCCACCCATTAATTGCTTAGAGAAATAGAGAGCGAAAATACAGCTGACTTAGGTAAATATAAGCACCTGCTTTCAAACAAACAGACAGGAAGTCTACAATTACAGAGAAATACAATACCCATATTTTATTCATACCAGGATGCGCTTATACATACTGTCATAACCTGGAATATGATCTGTCCACCTCTACCTCTAAGAATTTCATTCTTTCAGTCTCCTACTTGCCTACTCTGCTTGAGCCACAGCTAGCTCTAGTGCTGCTCCTAGAACACACCACACTGGCCCTGCCTTTTACCATTTGCATTTGCTTTAACATCTGCCTAAAATGCTCTTCTCTCAGGTGTGTGCTTCCTCTTTATACTTTTATACCTGGGACCTCTACTTGACTGTTACTCATCAGGGAGGTGTTCTCTAACCACCAAGTATAAAAAGGCAATCTTCCCACCCCTACCATGTGCGCTGCACATCTATCTTGTCATCTTTTTCATTGCCCTATTACTATCTGACACTTTAAATTTTATTTATTTATTCAGGTGCCAGGAATTGAACCCCGAGGTACTTAACCACTGAGCCACATCCCCAGCCCTTTTTTGTACTTTATTTAGAGGGTCTCACTAAGTTGCTTAGGGGCTTACCAAGTCACTGAGGCTGACTTAGAATTTGCAATCCTCCTGCCTCAGTCTCCTGAGCCATCGGGATTACAGTCACACGCCACCACACTGGGCTTATTTTTTTATTTTAAATCATGGTAAAATAACATAACACAATTTACCATCTTAATCACTTTTAAGTTTACAGTTAATTCACATTGCTATGGAACCAATCTCCAAGACCTTTACAAAAGTCAAACTCTACACCTATCAAACAACTCTCCATTCTCCCTTCCACCATCCCCTGGCAATCGTCATTTTTCTCTGTCTGAATTTGACTGCTCTAAGTACCTCCTGAATGTGGAATCACAAATTATTTGTCTTTTTGTGACTGACTTAGCAAAATGTCTTCAAGGTTCACCCGTACTGTAGCATGTGTCAGACTTCTTTTTTTTTTTTTTTTTTTTTTTTGAGGGGTAGTACCAGGGATTGAATTTAGGGGCACTCAACTACTGAGCCACATCTTCATCGCAAATTTGTATTTTATTAGAGACAGGGTCTCTCACACTGAGTTGCTTAGCACCTCACTTTTGCTGAAGTTGTCTTTGAACTTGTGATTCTCCTATCTCAGCCTCCTGAGACTCTGGGATTACCACCGTGCCCAGCCACTAATGTTTCTTTGAGACCCTTCAATTCCTTTGTATATATACCCAGAAAAGAGATTGTTGGACTGGGTGGTCCTGGTTTTATTTTTATTTTTTGATACTGGAAATTAAATCCACAGGCACTTTACTGTAGAGCTACGTCCCCAGACCTTTTCACTTTTTAATTGTGAGATAAGGTCTTGCTAAATTGCTGAGGCTGGCCTTGAACATGAAGTCTTCCTGCCTCAACCTCTGGAGTTGCCAGGATTATACTACTGTGCCCTGCTCTAGTTTTAATTTTGAGAAACCTCAGTGTTAGGTTTTGGTCACTGTAAAAAATACCTGAGATAATAAACTTATTAAAAAAAAGATTTATTTTGGCTCATAGTTTCAGAAGTTCAAGACCATGATCAGTTGGCCTAGTTGCTTTGGGGCCTTAGTAAAGCAGCAAATCGAGGTGGAGAATGTATGGTCATGCACTGAATGACAGAGAAGGAGGCCACAATACCCTTCAAGGGCACAACCCCAGTAGCCTAGAGACTTACCACTAGGCCAATAGTACAAACCACTCTTGGGACTAAGCCTTTTCTATACGTACCTTTGGGAGACACTAAGACTTCAACTACAGCACTCTGTAATGTTTTCCACTGTACACTGCATCCCTAGTGCACAGAGGTTCCAATTTCTTCATATCCTTCTCAACACATGATTTTCTAGGGTTTTGTTTTATTTTAACAGTGGCCATTCTAATGGGTGCAGGGTAGTGTGTGTGCATGTGTGTGTGGAGCAGTGTATATAAAAATGTTTTTATTTTCTTTCTTCCTTCTCTATTAGAATGAAAACTCCATGAGGATCAGGACTTTTGTTTTTGTCACTGTTGTATAGTCAACACTTTTAACTGCCTGCCAAATGTTCGGCATCCAACAAATATTTGTTGAATCAATCAATAATAACACATCTTAAAGATTTTTTTCTCACCATGCCCGTTTCCATCACACCTGCTTATGAGTTGCTAGCTAAACACAGTAAACCCTGACATTTTCATTTCAAGATTCACAATTTCATTGTTAATCTCCCCTTTGAAAAAGAAATGCAGCTTTAGAATCCTTTCCCCTGCTTTCCACTTCTCCCACACCCCAATTTGGAAGCTGACAGCCCTCTTCCTTGTTTACAAGGACATTACCCTACATAGCTTCAGGATAATAAGAGAATCTGTTATCTTGTCACAATGGCATCCCCTACCTCCTGAAGAAGTAGGAAGGAATTCTCCATCCACTTTTCCTCAGTATCCTTCCTTCTTCTTACCTTTCCTCTACCCAACTCTGATAGGGGCCGGAAGCAGGATTTATGAACCTTAGGGATTCAGGAATTCTATTTGCTCTGCAGAAAGAAGAAAATTAAAAGAGCCAATAGAGTTTGGTGGTGTGGAGTGATAGATTTTCCTAAATAGGAGATAATCCGATAGCACTTTTGGCACTAAAAAAAAAAAAAAAATAGCCAAGCATGTGATAGCACACCTGTAATTCCAGCAGCTTGGGAGGCTGAGGGAAGAAGATTGCAGGTTCGAAGCCAGTCTCAGCAATTTAGTTGAGGTGTAAGCAACCTAGTGAGACCTAGTCTCAAAATAAAACATAAAAAAGGCTGGAGATGGGGCTCAGTTGTTAAGTATGCTTGGGTTCAATCCCCGGTACCAAAACAAAATAAAAACAACCCAGCTAGGCAAAACCTGCGATTCATGGTACTATGATATCCTTGGTCCTTCTCTAACAGTCTTAGCCAAATGTAAACTTTTCAGTGCAGAATGGCTTTTCCATTTGCCAACTCAATCTTGAGGCAAAAAGTGCTTGAGTTATGCATTACACAGTAAAGTGCTTTGAAATATATTAATTATTAAAAATACATTATAAAACCAAACTCTTTTGTTTCCTTCCCTCTGATCTGTATATGTGAAACTCTAATTTCAGGGATTTCTTTTTTATATTTATTTTTTAGTTTTAGGTGGGCACAATATCTTTATTTTGTTTTTATGTGGTGCTGAGAACCGAACCCAGTGTCTCACGCATGCCAGGCAAGCACGCTACCCCTTGAGCCACATCCCCAGCCCTTCTAATTTCAATTTTAAAAGATTAAAATTCTGGCCTAGAAACATAGTTCAACAGTAAAACCACTTGCCTAACATGCACGAAGCCCTGGTTGGATCCCAGTCTACGCAAAAGAAAAAAAATTATAAAAAATAAGATTGCACTACCTCCCCCCACCTTTTTTTCTGTAAGGGGGATTGAACCTAGGAGAACTCAATCCCTGAGAGATACATCCCCAGCCCTTTTAAAATACATTTTATTTAGAGACAAGTTCTCACTAAATTGCTTATGGCGTCACTAAGTTGCTGAGGCTGGGTTTGAACTTGCGATCCTCCTACTTCAGCCTCTCTAGGCTCTGGTATTATAGGCATGTGCCCAGCTGTACTACTCTTTGAAAACCATTTTTTTTTTTTAGTTTTTGTGGAGACAACATCTTTATTTTATTTTTATGTGGTGCTGAGAATCGAACCCAGCGCCACGTTCATGCCAGGTGAGCAGTTGAGCGCACTACCGCTTGAGCCACATCCCCAGCCCCCAAAACAAGTTTTTCAGCAGCAGGTTAGGCACCATGTATACAAGATGTCTTCTATTTCTGACAACTCATAATAGAGCAATTAGGTAAAGACACAACTGATTAGGAAGTGTTGTGATCTTATATGCTGGTTGTACAGAAAAGGGTTTGTAAAACAAAGAGATTACAAAGAGTGAAATCAATTAGAAAAATTCTATAACATAGTCTGGATAAGACACAAGGCAATTCTGAACCTGGACAGTGAAAGTGAGATTAGAGAAGAGGAAAGAACACAATAGAAGAAAGAACAAGAGCCAAAAACTCTTTAAGGTTTCCTGATCAGGTGACAGAACAATGGTTTGAGGGTATCAACTGAGATAGGAAACAAAGAGGAGCACTTAGGGAGGAGTCCAAACAGTGAGATCCTTCTAGACAGGTTAAATCAAAAGGAGCTCATGGATACAAAACAGGAGGTTTATAGAAATCAGATGAATGTATTGAGTAAGAGAAGGGCTGAATCTGGGTACAGTGTCACACACCTGCAATCCCAACCTCTCAGGAGACTGAAGCAATAGGATCATAAGTTCAAGATCAGGCCAGGGAACTTAGCAAAACCCTGTCTCAAAATAATATAAAAAGACTGGGGACATAACTCAATAGTAGAGCACTTGCCTACCATATGCAAGGCCCTGGGTTCAATTCCCAATACTGCAGAAAAAGAAAGACAAGAAAAAGAAGAGGGAGTCAGCACTAAAGATACTGACTGTTGATACATCATCTTATTGTGATAATGGAAGATATAGGAATGGATGATTGAACTGGGAAGAAATAAATATGTGGGATGAAAATGCAAAATGGAAGACAACACTGGAAGATACTTATATCTAAATAACAATTGAAGGATGAGGAAATGATGAGGGAAAATAATGAAGAACACTAGTATGAAACACTGGAGGGAAAACCATGAATGAATCACGATAATAAGTATAGATCTTAGCTGGATGCAGTGGCACACACCTGTAATCCCAGCAGTTCAGGAGGCTGAGGCAGGAGAATCACAAGTTCAAAGCCAGCTTCAGCAACTTAGTGGGATCCTCTCTCAAAAGGGGGAGGGCTGAGGATATGGCTCCATATTTAAGCACCCCTGGGTTCAATCCCCACACCCCCACACCCATACCAAAAATAAATAAATAAATACAGCTCTTTACAATTTGGCTGTTTAGTGACATGTGAGATTCATCTCCTGTGACCTCCCCAGATACTGTACTCCTGCCATTTCAGAACTTCTGATAACCCCTAAAATGCAATAGACTTTCTATTTCCATGCCTTTGCACCTACTGTTTCCTGTGCCTAGAATTTCCTCCTGACCTTAGTCATGCTGATGATATTACTCTTCCTTCAGGTATCAGCCCCTCCAAGGTCTTTGCTGAATTCCCTGAGCAAGCAAAAGACCCCACTGCCCTGGATCATACCTCCACTATTAAAATCATCACTTCACATTCTAGCTGGGTATGGTGGCACACACCTCTAATCCCAGTGGCTCAGGAGTCTGAGACAGGAGGATCTCGAGTTCAAAGCCAGCCTCAACAATTTAGTGAGGCCCTTAGCAACTCAGTGAGACCCTGTCTCTCAATAAAATACAAAAAAAGGCTGGGGATGTGGCTGAGTGGTTAAGTACCCCTGAGTGCAATCCCTGGTACCATCCCCCTCCACCAAAAAAAAAAAAAATCACCACATTCTGTTTAGTTTGTTTTAACATTATACCACAGTTCCATGTGTACTGAGTGTTTCACCTCTGGATTTCAAGGTCCCAACATGACATCTGGCATAGGTGGCAATCTTACATGCACTTACATGTTTAAGGATACAGATTTTGATATGTAACACAATTGGGTGTGAATTTTTTGCTCTGCCATTCACTTGCCTATGTGATCTTAATTTTTTCTTTTCTTTCTTCCTTTTTTCTTTCTTTTTTTTTTTTTGTTTGTTTTTTGGAGGTCGGAATTGAACCCAGGTTGCTTAATCACTGAGCCACATCCCAGACCTTTTTATTTTTTTATACATTTTACTTTTTTATTTTGAGACTGGGTCTTGCTAAGTTGCTTAAGGACCTCATTAAGTTGCTGAGGCTGGTCTCAAACTTGCAATCCTCCTGCTTAAACCTCTCAAGTCTCTGGGATTATAGGTGTGTGCCACCATGCCCAGCTCTTGTCTGTGTGATCTTAAGCAAACTTCTAAGCCCCTTTCTTTATCCTTAAATTGGGATACTACTGTACCTATTTCACAGAATGGATAAAGAATGAAATGAGAAAATGCACATAAAGAACTTGTCATAGAGTTTGACATGCTCCAGTCTAGTACAAGTCAGCATCTTAATTTCAGAAGGAGTGCAATATAATTACTGAATATCTGAATAGTGCTCTCTTGTCCCAGCATGAAGAACTTCAGGAAGGAAAGAATGTTCAACAGAATCAAAACTGCTGAGAAGGCCAAAAGGATAATAAGGGCTGTCAGGTGGCAAAATTCTCATCCTAAGTATCCTTCTTTTCCCAACAATTTAGCTGCTTTTTATCTCACTATCAGGCTCAGCCTTGTCCCAAGATATATAACTAAAGAAGATAAAGGAATTGGGAACTCCCAGGCAGAGTAAAGGCCTAGAATTGGGATTAAAATCAGGATGATTCCTTTTCTGGAACACAAAGAAAGAAGGAAGGAATATGTAAAAATAGGGATGCTTAGAAGTGAATCTATGTTCCTGGTTTTCTTTCATAACCAAAGAAGGTGGTGATAAGAGAAGCATTCATGAATAAAATATTTTGTACTCTCAAGTGAAAGAATTAGTTTGTTGCACGAATAATCCAAGGTTATATCAGAAAGAGATAGTTGGCAGATGAGGTCTCTTATCCAATTAGAAGTCTTATTTAGTCAAAAGCTTTGGTTTGATACTCTTGTACATTTTAGATTTTTTATTTAAATTTGTTTTCACAAAGTAAATATTCATTGGTACCTAAAACCTTTTTTTTTCAAGTGCTTGGAATGGAATCCAGGGTTTTGCACATGCAAGCAGTCTACCACACCCCTAGCCCCTAAATAAATTCTATAAGCATGCTAACAAATCTATGCAAATACTTGGTAACAATTTTGGATAGATAAAAACATTATTGATTTCTTGAATATTAGTTTTTACCTCAATGGTGCAATTCCACAAGGTATTTTTCTTTATAAACTAGAATTATCAATGTGATTAGTTCATATAATTCATGTTAAATATGTCTATTATTCTAAAATTTACAAGCTCACACAATTTAAGCAATATTATAATACCCTGCATCTAACATTGTTCTTCATTTCTGGGATTACAGCCATGACATGGGGAAACAAATTCGTTTAACCAGGCAACCAACACCCAGTTCCAGAAAGGGTTTAATTTGTTCAATCCCAAATAAAGTAGGGTGAATAATAATAATAATAATAATAATAATAATAATAATAATATTAACAACATTATAATAACATGTTAATAACATTATTATTATTTGGTGCCAGGAATTGAACCCATGGACACTCAACCACTGAGCCACATCCACAGTCCCTTTTATGTTTCATTTAGAGGCAGGGTTCTCTAAGTTGCTTAGGGCCTCACTAAATTGCTAAAACTGACTTTGAACTTGCAATCCACCTGCCTCAGCTTCCTGAACTGCTGAAATTACAGGCATGCATCACCACATCCAGCTGAAATAACATTATAGTAAAGCAAAGACGGATAAGCCAAAGTATTCATAAACCTATAGAAATATTTGAGTTTGACAAGCCCATCCTTTAAAGACAATCAGGAAAAGAGTCACACAAACCCAATTCATATGAAGTCATACACTGCAGAAAGATTACATGATACTTCTACATTTATTGCCATAAGAGTTGAATAAAGGTTAACGAACTTGAAAGCTGCATCTCCAACAGTCTGGTTTTAATAACAAGTGCTTGGCAAGAGAATATCCATTACAAAGGAAAACTGTTGTGATAAATCACTTGCATATAAGGCAATTGGAAGAGTCAAGGAGATGCATCACTACTTCAGTCTAGTGAAATAAATCATTTAAAAGAATAAATTAATTTAAACAAAATTAAGCATTCTTATGTTTTATTTGAGTGGAGCTGGGATAAAAACTGACAATAACTCAGATATGGATGTTTCCTCTAATTTCTGCAGGCAGTGAGATGCCACTCTCACAGAACATGACAAAATCTCCTTTGACTTCTTACTGGACTGCTCATCTGTCTCCACATCCTCAAAAGAACTGCCTCTGATCAGACTTGATACCAAGTGTCACCAGTGTGTGTTCAGTCTGAAATGGTTCTGTTTTCAGCCTGAACGTGAATTACCTGGGCCCAAGATGAGCCAGAACATCATGAAGGAAGGGTGGGATGGAAAAAAGCTGTTCCACTGGCAAGAAAGTAGAGACAGACTGCTGAGAAGGGGCTGCTGCGAAAAACAAGCCTACCAGGGCACATCTGCAGGGACCCAACTCCTCCTGCCATGCCATGCTTGCCTACAGTTACCACACAGTCAATTCATTTATACTAGGATGGACTGATTAGGTTACAGCTCTCACAACCCAATCATTTTTACCTCCAAACATTCTTGCATTAACCCAGGAATGTTTATGGGACAGCTCACATCCAAACTATAACAAGTTTAGGAGGGGGAGAGAGCAGCCTTGTTTCCCATCATAGAGTGTAAGCCCAGAGGGCTTGTTATTCCCAAAATTTGAGATAAACTGGGAAGTATTTAGAAGAAGAACAAGTTAGAAAGGCAAAAATGGAGTTAGTTGGGACAACATCTGGGTCCTCCTTCAGCCTTACCTATAATGCTTATGTGATCATACATTCCTTCTTGTTTAGTCTTTAATGATGGTTTCTTTTCTTTCCTGACTTTATCACCCTAATTTTAAGTCTTTAATTCTGATGTATGTTATTCTTTATCTACTGTAACATTTCATTAAGGACTTTTGAATTCATTAGAAGTTGTGATAAGTAGAAAACAGAAATTGGAAAACTAAAATATTTATCATCTTCTGAGGTGTATGGCCTTGTGACAGATACGGTCAGTAAATATGCTATTTTGTTACTTGTTTGTTTTATTCTGAAAATATTTTTTTTACTTTAAGGCTTAATTATATTTGGTTATTAATTTTACATGAAATTAGTTTTCTTTTTTTTTTTTACTATTAAAGGGTCATATGATTCAGACACTTTTTTAAAACCTATGATTTTAAGCTCTTTTTCAAAACTACAGCTGATAACTTTCTGAGACCTGATTTCCTCTCCTTCATGTTTATCTGGCCATTCTTTTTTTTTCATCTTTATTGACAATGCATTGCTCAATTTGGAGGGGTTCCCCCCAGCCCAGAAAAAAAGACTTGCTATGAAAAAGAGGTTTGTCTGGTTAGTTTCTAGAATTTACAAGGTCCTGATTATACTGACCCCTAACCCTGGACCTCCCATACTCAGCTATACTGGTATGTAGAAATCCTCCGCACCCCACCTCAATGCATTTAGTTACCATCCTCAAATTGTTCTACTGAACATCTGTGAGTGATATGAGAATGTTTTAGATATGTCATGTACCCCAGTGCTTCCTTCTGTTTCCTCTTGCATCGTTGCTGATCTCACTTAGGTCTTGTGACTTTGGAAAAGTTTATCTCTATCCACTTTAATTTTGGGGTTATGGGAGTATCTTGTCACCTAATTTTGGTTTAGATATTGTTCATGAGTTTTAAATTTTTCATTCTAAATATTCTGCAGGAGGAATTCAGAGAGATAGAAAAAAAGTATATCACTCTCATGACTCCAGAATCCTTCTTCTTTTCATCAAATCTTTGTTTCATGGAGATTTCAACATTCATTTAATGGGTTGAATCAGAGCAACACTAAACATCAGAAATGTTATTTTTGTGTTTGTACCTTTTATTTGAGGATACCAACTCTCAGCCTAAAATTGTATAAAGCTGTTATTTTTCAGATATGAATCAATGTAAAATATTATCTCTAATATAAGTAGAACTGGAACCTTTTAAAACAGGACTCTAGAAATTTTGCCATGTACTCATATAAAAACAAAAAAAAATCTAAAATACTTCCTTAGAATGAAAACAATAACATTTAGTGATATAAAAATTATTTGTGACTTCCATATACTCAAAATATATCATTGACTAAGATTATAGTTTATAAACAATCAGTAAAATAATGTAAAATAATGCAATTTACAATTATAGCATGCATGTCTTCAATCAACACATTTTGGCAGTGGGTTAAATACTACCAGATAAAGAAAATATTTGAACCCAATTCCCTAAAGTAATGAGATGTTTTGTAAGATTTTATAGCACAACCAGGGAAAAAGAAATTTGAACAAAAACCAAGAATATTCATAGAGCAAACCCTGACCACACTCTATTGGACTTCTCTCATTTGCTTTCAGAGGCAGTGGCCTTCCTATTTTCTATTTCTCCTGCCAAGGTAAATCTACTCCATCTTTAGAACACCATTTATTCTTTATTTCTTCACTCATATAACACTTGGTTCTTCAGCTTGGAAATATAAATTACATCAACTTGTCTTCCAAGTAGATTTCCAAGTAATTTCTGGATATTGCAATCACTGTGTCTCTTCTATTTATTTCTGGATCCCCAGTTTCTAGCTCACTGTAAGTATATAATAAATGATAATGGAAAAAATAGATACCTGGAGTTCTGGTGAAAGACTGACTATATCTGGTAGTTCAGATGTGAATGTTACAACTATAATCTGCAATAATATTTCTTTCCACATGTAGCTTTAAAATTCTTTTTTAAACTTTAGCTAGAGAATCATTATCCATTTTGAACTTTAAAAATAGCATATGGGCATTCTGTTTTGGATCCAGTGGAATAACAATGTTCAAAATAAGGAATCTTGCACAATCTGACAAGAGTTTGCAGTAGGTTGATTGGAGTTGTGTTTGCTGGTAATTATAAATCCAGGTTTGCACACATAGAGCATCTTGTCACATAAAATTTATTACAAAAAAGTTTACAAATTAATTTAACATGATTTTCCAAGTGCAAACCATAACCAAAATACTATAAAAAGATATAAAGAACAAATCCAGTAAAAACAATATTAAAATATTCCATAAGCACTAAAGAATTCAAATTTGTCCCAAAACACTATTGATATCATGAATATCTATGACCAGACATCTGTGTTTGGTAAATCTAGTAGATTAGCATTCAAGACAACCCAACAACATATTCTCTAAAAATTAATAAAGTACAAGAGGTTTTAATAGAATTCTTGAAGAAATAAATGTCACTATTCAAAAACAAAAGCAAATGTTCTAATAAAATGTTGTGAATGACAAGAACCACTTAGGCATATTTAGTTAAAGCAGGAATACTTGCAAATAAAACATGCAATTACCACATTAGCACAATAGCAACCAAGTCTATACCACTGGATTATGATGTCATATTGAATTGTCTCTTCAGTTTTAAAACTGCTCTAATAATGGCAATTCTCAGTCATCTTCTTGGGTTCTTGCTTTACCTAGAACAACATTAGAAAGTTCTGGGGAGTGATATTGGCCAAATTATATTATTACATTGTGTGCATATACAAATATGTAACAACAAATTTCATCATTATGTACAACTATAATGCACCAATTAAAGAGTGGAGGAAAAGGGCTGTGGATATAGCTCAGTTGGTAGAGTGCTTGCCTTGCATGCACAAGGCCTTGTGTTTTTTTTAATATTTATTTATTTATTTATTTTTAGTTCTTGGCAGACACAACATCTTTGTTGGTATGTGGTGCTGAGGATCAAACCCGGGCCGCACGCATGCCAGGCAAGCACGCTATCGCTAGAGCCACATCCCCAGCTCAAGGCCTTGGGTTTAATCCCCAGCACCATAAAAAAAGGTGAGAAAAAAAGACACATTAGAATCTGTCTCTAATGAGAAGCTCATGTATATGTGCATCATCTTATTAAGACCCCACAAGTAGGCTTTAAAAATAATTTCTACACAGGTCAATGCCTCATGTGTGTTTACTTTGTATTTTTCCTGAATTTTCTTTGAGATTTAGATTTGGGACGGATAAGTAAAAACTTAAGAGTCACAGACAATCGACATCATACTATTTGCTATGATTAATTTCTACAAGGATGTAGAAAGGAAGACTGGATGACATTTTAAGGGGTTTTCCAAACTCATGCTATAACCATTAGAATGTTTAATGATTGGAATTGGTGAGCTCCCCTCTTAGGATGTATCAGATTGTGTGAGCACAGACTTTTGGGCTACACATCTCCTACTATGCCTAAGACACTCTAGGGCTGGAAAATACTTATCATCCCCTAACTATTATCTAAGGAGGCCAGGGGAGTTCTGATGAAGCCAAGTCCCATGCCTCATCAATTAAAGTCAAACAAAGAAAATATCTGTTCTCTGCCTGAAGTCTGAGCCCTGAATCTCAGCCAGCTCTTAGCTATAGCAAAACTCCATCCTTAATCATAGGGAAAATCATGAAAATGAGTGCAGGTGGACTGATGCAAAACCATCATCACTTTTGTAAAGAAAGTCTGAATAGTCATTTTCTGCTGATATTGTCAACAGCATTGTCAACAGTCAAAAGATATTATACATTTTATAATTTGATGAAGTTATGTTTTTGATCTCCTTAAATACTTTGCTACATGTTGGTAATTATAAAAATGCCAATGTTGACAACAGTCTAGAGCTGTATTTTATATGGGCTATAGAATTACAAGAACCACATAGAGAACATGTATTTCCTGGCTACAGTCACTGCAATATAATGGATTGCCTGACTCCTACTTAAAATGGGTTACAACTGGCTATATATACTCCTCTTTCCTTCCACTCAGTCTCATTATAATTTATGGCCACATATGGATGGCCATTTGACCTTTGGTGAAACATATACTGAGTTTTCCTTTCTAATTTTAAATGAGTAAAGCAGAACAAAATAGCCAGTTTGATTCTCAGACCTGGATAACAGCGAAGAAGCTCTACTTTTGCTCATTAAGAAAAATAGTTCCATATGTGGGAGGATATTTTAGGTTGTGTCCCTGGAGGAAGAAGGAGTAAGGTGTCAACTTGACTGTTTATCTCTTCCTACCCTCCTGTGATCATCCCTAACCTACCCTTATCCTTTGCCCTGTGCCCCTTCTTATGCTCATTCTGTCAATATTTATTGGTTCCCTGTTTTAGCATAGAGACTGGATTAGGTAACAGGAGAAGAGAAAAACTTGGTTTTGCACTTAGTGAATTTAAAACCCAGAAGACAAAGCAGAATTATGTTATTATACATCAAAATAAAATCAGAGTGATAACTCTTTTAAAATTGAAACTATTGTCACAAAACACCAAACAACTTCAGTTCCAATAAATGAGTCAAATAAACATACATGGAAAATCCCAAGGAGTGAGAGGTAAATGTTAAGTAAACAGGAAATGAGAAAAGGACAGAAAGTCCTAAAGAGCATCTCTTATGTGTCAAACATAGACCTTGTCTATTTGCTGTAGCAGCTCTTTCAAGTTTATAACTATTTTACTATACAAATATATAAACTGAAGTTTAGAAATTATAAATTGTCTAAGACAATTTGAAGCTAGTCCAGGTTAAATTGAAAAATTGAGTTTCTAGAATCTGGATTATGAAGGAGTTGGCACTTAAGCTGTGCTTTGACTAGTGGGTCTAGGTAGATAGGAAATTAAGAAGAGAAAAGGCAAAAAATGCTTAAGGCAAGCAGTGAAATGAGATCAACAGGATCAGAACAGAAAACTCAAGTATGGCAATAGTTGGCAAGCCTAGAACTTGCATTGGATGTTTGAATTCTGGAGAATCCATATGAACTCTGACAGGAAAAGGCAGAGTGAACATGCAGGGTTAAGGAAGTTTGCCAGGTTGTAGGATATAGGTGGAATACTAGGAAAGGGGACCTGCTCCTGGGTGACATGCACCAAAACCAAGGGGATCATGTGTTCATCTGTGAATGAAATTTTGTTTTTGTTTTTTTTAGTTCTGGGGATTGAACTCAGTGGTTCTCAACCACTGAGCCACATCCCCAGCCCTATTTTGTATTTATTTAGAGATGAGGTCTCACTGAGTTGTTCAGCACCTTGATTTTTACTGAGGCTGGCTTTGAACTTGAGATCCTCCTATCTCAGCTTCTGGAGCTGCTGGGATTACAGGCATGCACTACTGCGTTTGGCCTGAATAAAGAATTTTTTTCAATAACGTATATGGACCTATGTATTTTTTTTCATGTATATATGAAAAAAATTACAATTCTTATTATACATATAAAGCACAATTTCTCATTTCTCTGGTGAATAAAGAATTTTTTAAAGCACCAAAAAAAGTCATTTAAATTACGTGAATCAAACTGCCTATGATAGGATGTTCTTGATTTCTGTCTTCTGTAACTCTGCAAAAAGAATAAGAATAGAAATGGATTTCTCCAACCTGATGGTGTGTTTTTACAAAGTCAATCTCAGTAAATGGGACCACTCTCTATCTGGTTCCTCAAACTGAAAACCTTGGCATCATTCTGGACTCCATTTCCCTCTCATACTACCTCCAATTTGTAAAAGAACCCTATTATTTCTAACTCAAAATTCAAACCTGGACATTCTTTTCTATGATGGCTTCTACTGTAGTCTTGGTCACCATCATCTCTTTTTTGGCATCTTTTTCCAAGTACCATCTACTCCCCCCTCAACAACAAAGCAATTCTGTAAAACAACTACTCAGTATAATTTTCATAGTGGAGAAACTCGGAGTCTTCCACCACAAATTCTTAGCCTAGTCCACCAGCCCTTCAGGATCTGGCTTTCCCTGTGCATCTGATGAATTTCCCCCTCCTGATTCCCTGGCAGCTCTGCTGCAGCCACACTCTCCCTGTTCTCCCACAGACATGCCAGGCACATTCCAAACTCAGCTCCTTTTCACTTAGGGTTCCTCCACCTAACATACAGCTCCCAGGATTTCACATTTCTCCGTCTCTTATTATATTTGGGTTTCTGCATTTAAAAAAATGTAAATTATTCACCATGTACTTACCAAAGCATCATCTCTGCAACCCCCTATACCCACATCTTCTCTTTACCTGGGCTTACTTTCATTATAGTGCTTATCTCTAAAATTTTATAATTATATATTTGTCTTTTTTCTTTCTTAAGTTCTCTCTCTCTCTCTCTCTCTCTCTCTTTTTCTTTTGTGGTACTGGGGATTAAACCCAGGAGCGTTCTCATACTGGGTTACATCCCAATCCTTCTTTATTTCTTATTCTGAGACAGGGTCTTTCCAAGTTACCCAGGCTGACCTTGAACTTGTGATCCTCTTGTCTCAGTTTCCCAAGTCACTGGGATTACAGGTGTGCAGGATTGTACCTGCCTTGTGCTATCACTAATGCAGAATCCATGCCAGGAATAGCATAGCTGTTAAATATATTTATTCAAAAATGATTTGATGACTACAAACATAAGTTAATAAGTATACATTATACAGAAATAAAATGGCATATATATGTAGCAACTCTTTTAAAGCTATATATTTTTTTTAAGAGAGAGTGAGAGAGGGGAGAGAGAGAGAGAGAGAGAGAATTTTAATATTTATTTTTTAGTTATCGGTGGATACAACATCTTTGTTTGTATGTGGTGCTGAGGATCGAACCCGGGCCGCACGCATGCCAGGCGAGCACGCTACCGCTTGAACCACATCCCCAGCCCCTTAAAGCTATATTTTAAAACACAGCTTCCTCCCAAGTACCCATTGTCTCAATCTTCAAAGAGAAACGCCTTGCAAAGTCTGAATAATGATTTACTTCTCTTGCCACGAACTTGCAAGTAACCTTTGGTTCTTTTTATAATTACCTAGTTTTTATACTTTTAAGACTAGGCATTTTTTCTTAATTCATGACTGTTCTGTGTCATTTAGTACATTCACAATTTTATGAAATATTACCTCAATTTAGTTTTGATACATGTTTATCAATAATGTTATATTTTAAAGAACTTATTGTTCAATTTGACATGGTAGGAAGCAAACTGATTACACTGCAAATTGAAAATAAAGAGATGGCATCGAGTTTTTATCTAATCATCTTTATATAAGACATTATATAGTGTCACCAAACAGCAGGTTAGAGAAAAGCAGATATTTTTAAAAGTAATCCACCTGATAAATAAAAATAAATTATCAGTTTGTTACTTCATAATTTGGAACCTGGAGGAATTAGTGAATATAGCCATTGAGCATGAATGTGTACAAACATCACAAAAAAGAATGCAGACATTACAACTTTTAGAAAACACACACATACACACAAACACACACACTCATGCCACCTACAATTTTATCAAAGAGAGACAATAGAGTCTGTCAAAGCCTCTGCTTCCAACTGCCAATTCATCAGGAACACAGAAGACAGGAGAAACTGTCAAATATCACCGTGGGTGTGCAGCCAGCAAAGTCCAGATGGGGGCACTCGATAGATCAAATTCCCTTTGAAAAGTTGTAGATTAAGAGATTTAAAATGTATAACAGTTGTTTTCTGAGCAAGCTTATGCTGTGTTGAGAGATGCACATTTGGGTGATAAAACTCTAAGAAAGTGCACAGAAATTGCAACAATAGAAGTCACAGTTACCTTGGAGAAGAGAGAGGGGATTGTAACTGGGACAGGGCATCTGTAGGAGTTTGGTGTTGGGACAGCTGAATATCCACATGCAAGAGAACAAAGCTGGACTCTGCTTCACATCATCTACAAAAATTAACTCAAAATGAATCCATAACAGAAATATAAGATTTAAAATCATAAAAATCTTAGAGGAAAATCTCCATGACATCAAATAGGCAATGAATTCACAGATACAACATCAAAAACATAAGCAACAACAAAAATAGAAAAATTGAGTTTCATCACATTTTAAAGCTTTGGGACATCAAAGGACATTAGTAAAAAAAATTAAAAATCACCCACAGAAGAGGTGAAAATATTCACAAATCACATGTCTGATAGGGTTCAATATCCAGCCTATATAAAGAACTCTTACAACTAAGTAAAAAGTTCAATTTAAAAATGAGCAAAGAGCTGGGCATGTTTGCACATACCTATAATCCCAGATGTTCAGGAAGCTGAAACAAGAGGATCACAAATTTGAGGCCTGCCTGGGCAACTTGGTGACACTTTGTTTTAAAATAGGAAATGAAAAGGCCTGGGGATGTAGCTCAGTGTCAAAGTGCCCCAAGACTCAATCCCCAGTAACAAAATAAATGCAAAGACTTGAATAAACAGCTCTACAAAAGGCCAAGAAGTACATGAAAAGATATTCAACATGTTTACTCATCAGGAAAAAGCAAATGAAAACCACAATGAGATGCAATTTCACACCCATTAGGAAAGATTATAATAAGTTTTAATCCCTGATACTGGGGATTGAAACTAGGAGTGCTTTACTACTGAGCTACATCCCAGTCCTATTTGTTTATTCATTCATTCATTCACTCATTCATTCATTTTTAATTTTGAGACGGTGTTTCACTAAGTGACTAAGGTTCTCACTAAGTAGTTGAGGCTGACATCAAACTCTCCATCCTCCTGCCTTAACCTCCCAAGTTACTGGGATTTCAGGTGGGTACCAACATGCCTGGCAATAATGTTTTTTTTTAATAAAAAGTATAGGTGAAGATGTAGATAAAATGAGACTCTCACACATTGCTTGTTGGAATATAAAAATGATATGGATGCTATCAAGAACAATTTGGCAGTTTCTCAAACTGTTAAGTACTGAATTATGATATGTCCTCAGAATTCTATTCTTATATACATATCCAAAAAATTGAAAACTCAAATAAGTATTGCATATACATGTTCTGTGCTCCATTAGCACTATCTAAAATAACTAGAAAGTAGAAGCAGCCCAAATATCCATCAGTAAGTGCTGCGCCCCTCCCCTGACTCAGGCAATGGCAAGGCCCTACTGAGGTGGATGGCAAAAGGCATCCATCCCCTGGAGGAGTGCAGTATGTTTCTGGGAATGGGCTGGTTTGTTTTTGTATTCCTTTAATAAGTATAGTTGCGACTTCTCATATGACCATTAAGTATGAGGGAAAAAACATGACTTTCCCAATTAATGCAACTACTTCTAAAGAATGGATCTGTTTGCTCTAAATGCAATGATTCAGCTGTGGAGCGTAAGTTGTTAATGTCTAATGAAAAACTCCCTATATTCCTGTCAAGGAAGTTTTTGAGAAATTAAATTAAAATCTAGAGAAGAAAAATTAACGTTAAGAAGACAGATTAGTGCTTAGTACTGGGCAACTTATTCTTGTTCCTGTGCACAATGGTTTGTGCTCTTATGCTTGTTTGATTAAAATTAATAACAAGTCAACCACTTGCCGTAACCATGGCACCAGTTCCAGTCAGTAAGTCAAGAAAGAATAGTCAAGGTATAGGCCAATAGTTTGGGACATTTCTAACTATTATTAAAAGTTAACTAAGCAGAAACAGCTCAAAGCAAAACTCGAACTGAAAGTACAAATGCTTGCTTATGCATAAGCCAAGATACATTCTTCTATTCTAATTGTAGCTACGTAATATTTTGTTTCTTTAAATAATGATTTCTGTTTTGTAACCACAAAGTACTGTGAGCCTGCCAAAATGAAAAGTATATATGATCAACTTCACAAGTAAAAATTGGGATCAACACCTTCACTATGGTGTCTGTGTTGTTTCTCCACCCCCTTTTTGCCGACTCCTCACCATCCATTCGTCTCCTGAGACCCCCTGTTGAAGCTGGTCTCCGACAAGTAAGTGAATGTATAAACAAATTGTTATTATCTGTACAATAAAGTATTAAGTCATAAACAGAAGTTATATACTAATACGTTCTACAATTTGAGAAATCTGGAAAATATGCTAAGTGAAAGAAGTCAGACATATCACACAATATATAATTCCATATATATTAAATATTAAAAATAAGTATAAAGAGAAAAAGCAGATTAATGGCTGCCAAGGACCTCAGGAAGAGCAAGAAACTTCTTACTGAAAAAGTGGTTTTATTTAAGAATGATAGAAATGCTTTAAAACTGAAAGATATAGGGACTGTGGATGCAGCTCAGTGATATAGCACTCATGTAGCATGCATGAGGCCCTGGGTTCAATCCCAAGCATGCTCCCACCAAAAGCCAAACAAAACAACCAGATATATAGTAATTATAGTAGTGATGGTTGCCACTTGTAAATGTACTAAATCCAACTGAATTACTTAGTTTAAAAGTTTCATTTTATGCTGGGTGTGGTGGCATATGCCTGTAATCCCAGCATCTTGAGAGGTTGACACAGGAGGATCTTGAGTTCAAAGCCAGCCTCAGCAACGGTGAGGTGGTAAGCAACCCAGTGAGACCCTGACTCTAAATAAAATACAAAATAGGGGTAGGGATGTGGCTTAGTGGTCAAGTGCTCCTTAGTTCAATCCTCAGTAACCCCCCACCAACAAAGCTTCATTTTGTTATATGCATCAAGCTATTAAAAAAAAGATGACCTACAATCCAGATTCACTTCTTTATGAACTCTGTAGGATAGACTAGTGTGAAGATGTGGTTTTATTGAGGGGAGAATGAGGAGATGCTAATTATATTACTTCAGCCATGGGAATGCTCATATTCCTTATGTTAATTATTTTATAAAATGAAAAGTTATCATCCCCCTCCATATCTAATTCATTCTAACACATTTGCTCTGGTTTCATGACAATCTGCTTAAACATGTGTTTCTTGTATTTTACAGACATACTTGGCAAGTGCAAGACAAAACTGATGCAAACAATGTGGCTTACACAATTGGGAAGCTAAGCTTTCACACAGATTATCCAGCCCTCCACCATCCACCTGGGGTAAGGTGAGCTTCAACATATTTTTCACAAAGAAGGCCAAGGACCAAATCCTTCTATATTTTGAGTGTATAAGATTACATATTTCACCAGCTAATTTGTCATATGTAATTTTTTTTCTTCAAACACAACATTTATGTGCCTGAATTCTGAATATCAGAATTGCTGAGGGATAGGACATTTTCACGTATCTTTTAAAAAAAGATTTATTTGTTCTTCCTGGAAATAATTATTGGCACTTTTTGCTTTGCCATGACAGATTTTTTTAAGACAGTAGAATAACCTGGTGTCTTTTTGTATATATATCCCCAGTAAGAGAGTTAAAAAAAATGAAATCAGGAAACACAAGATGGTGTTCTCCCAAGGTGTGACATGGCTGTCGTTTTTATCAGTTATTGCTACATGAAAACCCACTCCCTAACTTAATGGCTAAAAGGAGCACACACGTACTTAGCCCATTCTTTCTATTCAGGCTGTGTTCTGCTGAGAAGTTCTTATTTGCAGATTAACTCAGCTGATGAGTTGGCTGAGGGCTGGTGACTTCATCTGGGATGGCTTCTCTGCTTCACTTGGTTTACTATCCTCCACAAGCTAGCCCAGGCTTCTGCCCATGGCAACTGATACAATCTTCAGAGAAAGAGCCAAAGTATGCAAGGCTTCCTGGGGTCTGGGCTATTATTTGTGCAGTGTTTCTTCTGCTGCATGTTATTGGTCTAAGCAAACCACAAGTCTTGCCCAGATTCAAGAAATGAGGAAGTAGTCAACTCAAGGAAGGAGCTGTGAACATGCATAATAACGGGATTCAAAGATAAGGAACAGAGTACTCATGCTATTTTTGGAAACCATCTCCTATCTCGCTAATAAAATTCCCTCTCAAAGAAGGAAGTGCTCCATGTAGACCCAGGAAGGCTCCAGAGGAATTTCTGAGCAGACACTCTTCCTTTACATCTTCACAAAATTATCATTTCAGTAAATGAAAAACATTTTTACAAAATCACCATTTACTAAATTAAAACACAAATGGTCAGGACAATATGTTTTTTTAAAAAATATATATGTTCTTTGCCTATTTTTAAAGCTGAACTGGACTAAATGAAATAACCACACAGAAATCTGTACCTTCAAAGATAAATGAAAACCTGGACAATTCTCAAATTAATAAAGGAGAAATAGGCCCAAACCAAAATTAATCCCTTTTTTTCATCATCTTGACTGAACATATTTTCTCTGTGCCCTGGTTGCTACCCATTGTTCTTGCCGGTATTAGCTAAGGGAGTATAGCATTTGACCACATATTTTAAACTATTTTGTTGATTGGAAAAAAGAAATCCACATGATTTCATTGAACTAAATGATGACCGAAAAATGACTCCTATAGTCACCTTTTTGAGTGGGAGTTGAGGGAGGAGACACAACAATGTGATTTATTCAAAAAGTGGTTCTGAGATATTTTTCTGAAACCCTGTTATTAAAAGCCAAACTAATCAGCTCAACTCACCTTTCAGAGATCAGTTAGAGAGGTTGGATAGAATTGAAGAATGAGATGAGAAAACTAAAGATTCTATTTCAAGTTTTTAAATTATCTTCTGTATTTTATGACTTCACGTTTTGTTTCTGGGTTAAAATTGAAAGCCTAAGAAAAAGTGATTAAATGATGTCATAAATTTTCCTGAAGTACAATGGAATTTTTGACATTTTCATAGAAAGTTATGCTTTTCAAATCATTTTGACTTGTCTTTCTTTATATGATCACTCTTAACATTCCTTTAAGGTTAACCTGATTGTGACTTTTATGTAAAATGGGGAAATGAAGTACAAGGGTAAAAACTTTTATCGGGTGATTCATGGGGAATTTAAACTGAACCTAGATTTCCATCTAGTTTATCATCACATCATAAAGCTCCTGAGTTGGAATTTCTAATTATCATAATTGTATAATGTGATATAATGTAATGTGATAGATTATTTGTATATATTGTCACACTTTACAAACACTTCAAAGACAAGGACTGAATCATACCTTTCTCTATCTCAAAACTTCATACATCATCTTGCACATAATATAGACAAAACAGATACTCTATAAAAAATCAAAGTGCAACAAAGGTCTAAAATTACATAAATGACTTGATAGATTTTTTACTATAATTTTACTATAATTCCAATACCGGGAATTAAACCCAAGGATGATCTATCACAGTGCTGTTTTCCCAACTTTTATTTTATTTTATTTTTTGAATAGAGCCTGAGTTGCCCAGGGTCTGCTCAAACTTGTGATTCTGATATAAGAAGAAATATGGATACCTACTTATACTATTGTTCAAACTTCCATTTTGAATGCTTATTTTTTTATTTTTTATTTGAGCTTTTCCATAACAATTAGAAAAGATAATTAAATGATTAATAGTAAAAAAGTTTATCAAATAAAAGTTTATTAAAATGTCATTTTAATTACAGATGAAATGACTTGGATAATTAGTTTCTTCTTGAGCATGCAGTTTGATGGATTTGGATCCAATGGGTTGGGGATAAGAAGACACATCTTTATTTATTTTTATTTTTTTATTTTTTTAAAGAGAGAGTGAGAGAGGGAGAGAGAGAAAGAGAGAATTTTAATATTTTATTTTTTTAGTTTTTGGCAAACACAACATCTTTGGTTTTATGTGGTGCTGAGGCTCGAACCCGGGCCGCACGCATGCCAGGTGATGAGCGCGCTACCACTTGAGCCACATCCCCAGCCCCGAAGACACATCTTTAATGAAACACAGATATTACTTTGCTCACTATTTTTCTCTGGGCCAAAAGTCACATGCTGCCATAAAGAAACACTTTAAAAGAAAATATTTTTTAATTCTAAATGACTCACATGAAATAAAACTTGGTTTTCTATAAATTTGAATGAGTGGTGAGGGTATCAGGTTCCATCATCATCCTGTCATAAGATTGTATTAAAAATTTCACTACATGAAAGAAGATTTTAGTTGGCCTTACCTTGTGTAAAAACATCAGCTAACTTTATTAAAAAAACTGATATTTGAAATATTCTGTGAGTTCATTTATGATGAAATTGAAAAGAATCTCAAGAACCCTCCAATTCTCTCTAAAATAAAGTTATGCTATCATTTTTCCATTGAGAGTTTGATGGACTTTTCAATTTCCTTTTCTATTTCATCATACTGCATTGTCTCTCATGGCCCTTGTGAGATGATTTTCTTAAGCAACTTGATCAACTTATGCATGTATTTTTCAAGCATAAAAAAATGGCATAAAGTTTGCTGTGGTGGCACACTCCTGTAATCCCAGGGGCTCAGGAGGCTGAGGCAGGAGGATCACTAGTTCAAAGCCAGCCTCAGAAACTTAGCAAGGCCCTAAGTAACTCAGCAAGATCTAGTCTCTAAATAATATATATATATAAAAGGGCTGAAGATGTGGCTCAGTAGTACAGTTCCCTGGGGTTCAGCCCCCAAGTACCAAAAAAGAAAAAAAATGGCATCAATTTAAAGATTGAACCATTATTAATTTAGACCAGTTATCTTCCAACATCAATAAATAAGGATGGATATTTTAAATTGGCAAAGCACAGATATATCTACACACCACACAATACTGAATAACTAAAAGTATTATAAAGGAATTTTTCTCTTTGTAAACAAAAGACTTGCTGTATACAGGTTTTTAGGCAAATAGGCCAAAGTTTGAATACCAGCTTTTCCACATTTTAGCCAAATTCTTATTAGCTAGCCAGTTTTGACACCTCTATATCTCAGTCTCTCCATCTGCAAAATGAAGATAAAACTATCAAATTCTAAGGATTCTTATGTGTAGTAATATACATGATACAATTTCAATTTTAGAATAAATTATATATAAAATTATAAAAACTGGGAAAACTTGTATATTAGGTTTGGAAGAGAAGCAGTATTTATGTTTTAGATCAGCATTATCCAATAGTAGTCACTAGTCACAAGTGACTATTCACACTTTTAATTAAAATTAAGACTAAATAAAATTCAAAATTCAACTCCTCAGTCACACTACATTTCAAGCACTCAATAGCCAGGTGAAGTGAGAGATTCCTGTATTAGACAGCAAATAAGAATATTCCATTGTTGCAAAAGTTCTGATGGGCATCATTATTCCAGGCCAGCTAGGGAAAAAACCAAACTAAATGCTAAATGATTTTTTAAAACTAATACTGGTATCCCTCCATGAAGTCTGGGTATTTGATCATATTTGTCTCTTCCATTCTATAAGCACTCCATCAGACAATGGTTTTAATTTATTTCACTCAGTGAGAATGAGGATTTGCAATTCAATGCTATTAGTTTCTTTCAACAGAAATCCAGGGTCTAAATTTAAATACTCAAAATCACCCATCCATGCTGACTTACCAAAACGAGTCACAAAATCAATTAAAAGATCCACTCAAAAGTATCTTTAAATTTTTACTATGATTTAGTTTACAAAGTGAAATAATATTGAACATTTTCCCAAAAATCTTAATAAAATTTATTAATACTTAATAGCATGGCTTTCTCATTCTCAGTGTGTTGGAGCTTATCCATCCCTCAGAATCCCACCTCACTTCCTTCCCTTCTTATCCTTACATCTGAATTATGGCCTTAGACTCTCAAGTAGCTACTATTAGCCTGTTTCCTCCTCAAAAATAATTCACTTACTGTAACACCACTGGGCTAATTTTTTCAGGTCAGTTCTATATTGCATCCATACTCAATAATTCCCAACAGAAAGAACAGAAACTTTTTATCTAACATTTAAGACTCTCCATGAAACCCCAAATAATGTTTCAACCTGATCTTCTCTTTCCATTTATAACCCTGTGCCACTGCAAAACCGTTTGTTACTGAGTGAACTGTGCACTTTTGCATACACATCATCTCTGTTCGTATTTGCACTCTCAAGTCTAGTTTGCACATACCAAATCTTATCTATTGCCCTTTGCCTAGCTTAAATACCACCTCTTCTGCTGGCCTTTCCTGCCTGCTCCAGGATCAAGAGTTCACTCTCTACAGCTCTTATGACCTGTGCCTTTTGCTTATTAGTGAACATTACGATGTCTATGTCCATGTCTTCAATTATAACAGGTTTGAACTATACAGTATTGATCTTCACCATCTTTTTTGTCCCCACCCCTTTCTCTGCTGATGTCAGAGAACAGATATAAAAACAAATTTCATTGATTTTAATTTGTGCATATCTTTTTGAATATTTAAATCAAAAATAGTAAAATGCTATTATTTTAAACTCTATTTCTCCATTTCTTCTTTCAGGTTCGGCTTCTGCACTGCATAAAACAAACTGTCACAGAGGGTGATTCAGAAATTGTAGATGGGTTTAATGTGTGCCAAAAGCTCAAGAAAAAAAATCCTCGGGCATTCCAGATTTTGTCTTCCACCTTTGTGGACTTTACAGACATTGGAGTGGGTTACTGTGATTTCTCTGTACAATCTAAACACAAAATTATAGAGTGAGTATTATTTATGAATTTCTCATTGCAATAAAACAATTGACAGCAAACTCTCCATTAATCTAATGCTTAAACAGTAGAATACTTTAACTACAAAGCTATTTTTTTTGTTTAATCTATCTTTTAAGCCAAAAGGGAAAAAAGAATCTTTCCACAGTTGAAGGAATTTTTAATCAAATTACCTTAAACAATCTATTAATATTAGAGGAAAAGTAAGATTTAATGTGCACTTCATTTTAAAAGTGTTAGTTCTACATAGTCTTAGTCAATGTGATTGTACTAACCAAAAGTGAAATGATATAACTGAAAATAGGTAGATCCAGGAGTTACACATTGTCATCTGGAATTTTCCTCTACCCTTCCCCACCCCATATTAACTCCTTTTTAAAGATGATCCTCAGAAGCTCCAGGTGTGCATTACCCTTGGAACTGACAATCATAGGACAAGGAGTGTACTCTTTCTGCACAACTGTGACAAAGGTAGATGACTCCTTGTCCAGCTTATGTCTATATCTGTCCTTGAAGCAAATGCTGTGGCCAAAGTTGGAGAAGTCCCATGGCCATGCCAGGACCACATGCTCATCTGTAGAGAAGGGTCAGCCTTGTTTGAACTTCATGGACTGAGAATGAAACAGACTCTCCCTCAGAAGGTGCTAAGTTGACAAAGATCATATATTCCTTACAGAGAGTATTTGTGTCTTTGTTCTTTTAAAATGATTTTATCATGATTTTTCCAAGTACCCACTAAGGCTAAAATTTATCATTTTATTCAAGAATTATCTTAGATTGTGTCTCTAGGACATTATGTATTCAAAGAGACTTCAGTTAATTTGGGGGTATTTCTGATTTTAGAACATAAATTTGTATTCTTTTTAAAGTAATAGCCACATATGGAAATAAATTCATTTAGTAGATAATCAAATCTGTAGCACACAGTTTCATTATTGTATTTTTATGGACAGCCTTCATTTATTCATCAACAAATAGTTACTGAGGCCAGACATTCTTCTTAGTACTTGGGATATGCCAGTGGAGAAAATAAAGATGCCTGCTCTCACACAGCTTGAGTTCTAGTGGGGAAAAGGAGAATTTGAAATTTTGAAATAAATAAGCAAATCATAATGAATATTAAAAACTATTACAGGCTTAAGAGGGGGAAAAAAGGAAAAGTAGATCAAGATTAAGGGAATCTCTAGGACCAAAGACTTAGCACGGATAAAATTTTCATCATTCAATAATGTAGTAAGGGAAAGATTTGAGCAAAGACTTGAAGTGAAGGAGTTTCCTAGAAAGTGCTAGAGCAAGAGTCCTAAGAAATCTTCAGGAACATGTCTAGAGAGTTCAAGAAACATCCAGAGCCGAAGGGAAGTGTGTTAGAAGAGGAAGTCAGATGGGGTCAGCTCATCCATAGTGTTGTTAATAACTATAAACCCCTAGGTTCTTATTCTGAGTGAAGTAGGGAGCTGTCATAAGGTTTTGACCAAAGGAAAGACATTTGAATTTAGTTATGTGTTATGTAGGTCCTCTGGCTGTGGTGTTGAACATAGTATAAAATAGAGCAAGAACAGGAAAAGGAAGATGAGGCAAGAAACTACTGCTAGGGCTCCCTGTAGAGATGATGGCACCCTGAACATGAGTGGTCCAAGTGACAGTAATGGCCATCTTACAAAGGATATATTTTTCAGGGAAAAAGATTATTTTCCTGATAGTTTGGATAAAAGTTATGAAGGAAAGACAATCCTCAGGAATATATTCTAGATCACAATGAACCTGAGGTGTTCTCTGAGAACTCAGCCATTGAGGGGAGAAAGAGAAAAAATAATTCAAGCTTCTTAGTTATACTATGATAGTTTTAATTATCTAAACAGCCCCTTTAAAATGATAACTTTTATCATTTTTATCATCAGGAGATAGATGACTTTAATATACACATTACACATGTATATAAATGTAACAAAACATTGTTACCCTATTAGTGTATAATTTTTAATTTTTATGTTTTACATATGAGTTGAAATAAATTTAAATTTTAAAAATCCATGAAAATAAAAATTTTTGTTAAGACCTAAAATAATTGCAGATTCCGTAAGAGAAGTGAAGCAAGAAACTTAGTTATTGAATGAGATTAACTGAATGTCCATCAACCAAATCATGACTTGGCTTTGATATATTTTGTAATATAATCCAAAATTTGGCCATTTTCAAGGTCTCAGGGATATCCATGGAGAAAATAAAGTGTTTAACATTAATCCATTTAAAAATACATTTTTAACAACAAGAGAGAAAACAAGGGTTTTAGTTTATGAGGGCTTCCGTCTCCTGAGTGTTTGGGTTAATTGAATTTTCTTGTAGTTAAACTTTTAAAAATTTTTGAAATTTTCATATACTTCCTAGTACAAAAGATTCTCTAAGGCTGCTAAAAGAATCAGTAACAATCCAATACAATAAAAATAAATTAATGAAGAAACTGGTGCAAAAAATAATAGTGGAATTAATCAATCCTATTGATTGCAAGTTTACTCATGTGAATACAAGTCTTTTATTTGCCATCTATGCAACCACTTATTCAATGATTTCCCCTTGCTGATTCAGTTTTTTTCTTAAAAAAAGAATACCTCCCACTTATCAATAATTTATGATGAAGTGGAAGTCTAGAGTTAATAAATGGAAGCACTTACCAAAATGCCTATCAGTGAAAATGCAAAATATATTTGAGATTGCTATAATTTTCATTTTATAAATGCTAACAATTTACTGATAATAGTTCTCTATTTCAGGTCCAACCTAGAAACCAAATCAAAGAAAGAATATAATCAGTTATAAGAGTCAAATTGCTTCTAAAGTCTGAAATAATTTTTTCCTGCAGATTCTCTCATAAAATGTGATACAATAGATAATACTATAGAGACACTCCTTCAGTGAAAGCAAGACATTCCATAAAACATCCCATCTCCCTGCAAGAGGAATGGGAAATATTCATAGCAGCAACTAGGACTGCAGGAGATATCTATGGTCCTTTTTTCGGATTCTTGTTGGCATCACTGATGATGATTTGCCTAGATTGGTTCACTGTCCTCTTGTTGCTGGTTTATTTTTAAACATTTGTCCTTTGTTCACAGCTAAATATATAGCTGATTATTCTCATCTTTTATGACAATTTACCCTTCGTTTGCATGAAAGTTTTCATTAGATGCTTCCTTTTATTCTGTTGTTCTGTAAAGGAATTTCCTGCTTATTAAGATCCAATTTTGTATTTTTTTTAATGAGAGAGGAGAGGGAGAGAGGGAAAGAGATAGAGAGAGAGAGAGAATTTATTATTTATTTTTTAGTTTTTTGGCAGACACAACATCTTTGTTTGTATGTGGTGCTGAGGATCGAACCCGGGCCGCATGCATGCCAGGCGAGCACGCTACCACTTGAGCCACATCCTCAGCCCCTTAGGTTGATCTTTAAGGTTTCAGCCCCCCGCTTCCTCTAACTCTTCAATCCTTAGATTAATGTCTTTTCTAGTAGTCAATTGCATCCTTCCTTCTGTGTCCTGACATTGATAATGGTTCATTCTCTGTGTGACCAGTCAGCTAAGTGCAGCCCAGACCCATCACAAGTTCTCTATGTCCAAGCAAATGGAACAATTTGTTTGGTCTGATCCACCAGGTGTGGGCTCCACTCAGCTGTTGGTTACCATTACTAGCCCCTGGGTTTATCCCCTGGGGACACTTCTTTAGGAAATAAAACTAAGCAATATGTCACCATCCTGGACCACTTTCTCTCCTACTTTCAATCATACTTACTGTTTCTACCTAAAGGAAAAATAAAAGTTGGGAGTTGCTTGGTACTGAAGGTCTGGCTGAAAGTCCACCTTCCCAATAAGCCAAATCAAAAACTGTATACACACACACAGAAAAAAAATCTCCGCCTTTTGCCTTGGTATGTAAGTGATGTCCATGTCTTGCTAATTATAACCAGCATAGTCCAAACTTCAGAAAGTTTGTTATCTTTTCTTACATTGAAAGTTGTATTATCTTGCATTGTCATAATCACAGTCCACATTATAAGAAAGGGTAGAGAAATCACAACATTAGTATCTTCCAAGGTACTAAAGAGACTTCAGTACTCCCCCAAAGCATGAAAAATATACAGACGCAACAAATGTTTATTTACCCACTCTTATGTCCAGGCTGTATTTTGAGAGCTGGGAATACAACATTGAGTGAGATACAGTACCAATATTCTAAAGGTCTCCAGACTAAGACATGTGGTATAGAGAGGTAGATAGGAAGAATGTTCTCAGGCTAGCCTCTTCTTTCCTCTTTTCTTCACTTTCCTCCATCTCCAAACTAGGCATTAAATAAGAACCATATATGTCAAGCTTTTAAAGAATAAAACTTTCTTCCTGCCCCACTCCCCCAATAAAATATGAGAACCCCAATTAGATAAAATACAAAAAGTAACTGACTTATAAACTTATTGCATGAGATTTTAATATGTAAAGCCTATTTTAAAGAACAACAAATAAATTTCACTAAGCATAACAAAATGTTGACTTGAATATATCAGTAACATTTTAATTTTAGTATAATCACTCCAAGCATTTTTGCAGTGAGATTTCTTCTGGTCTTGCCTCCCCAAATCCCACCTAATAACCTGGTGAGAGCCTTCCCAGGTACCTAATAGGAGACACAACTTTCTGTGAACCCAGCAGCAAATGTGCTGTCTATGGACATAACTATAGACCCTGAAGTAGACCCCTGCCCCAGCTCCAACACTACTAACCCAGGTCCTGGAGGCAGTCTAGTATACCCAGGGGCCAGACAAGATTCACACTGGCTGAGCCTCAAATAACAGGCCTGCCAACCACAAGATCCATCAGAGGTCATGCAACCTGCTATAGATTCAGTCAATTGTGCTCATTACATCAAGGCAGAGACCCAACCAAAAAAAGTGTTCACCTGCTAAAACTAGTCTGTAAATACCTGAAGAAGTGTTTGCTTCTTTAAATGCATAGATACTGATTCAAGGTTACACATATCAAAGAAAGAGCAAACACACCATCTTCAAAGGAAATTAATGGATTTCCTATAACTAACCCCAAAGAAATGGAGATCCCTGGGTTACTTGACAAATAATTCAAACTAATCAGTGTAAAGAAATTCAGTGAGATATAAGACAGCAAAACAGATTGGATAACTAAACCAGAAAAGCAGCAGATTCAGTCATGCAGAATAAGGAATTAGCATACTTGAAAACAAGTCATTGACAATGAGCCCATGAGCAAAAAGAAAATAAAAAGTAAGGGAAAAAAGACAAGAAAACATACCTGACCTATCAGACATCATTAAGCAGATGAACAAAGGAGGACAAGCAAGATCAATTCAAAGACTATATTCTTTGAGACACATTATAACCAATTTGCCAAAAGGCAAAGATAAAGAAAATGTTGAAAGCAGCAAGAAAAGAATGACTTATAGCATACAAAGGAGCCTCCATGAGCTGGATTTCTAACAGAAACCTTACTGGCCAAGAGAGAGTAAGAGGACATATTCAAAGTGTAGGACAGAAACTGCCAACCAAGAATACTGTATTTGTCAAAACTGTCCTTTAGAAAGCAAGAAAGGATTTCCAGATAAGCAAGTGCCAAGGAGGTTTATCACCACTAGACCTAAAACAAATCCCAAAGAGATTTCTTCAAATAGAAGTGAAAGGACATAAAGTAACAACATAAAACATTAGAAAATATAAAACTCATTGGTAATGGCAAATATATAGTCAAATTCAGAATTCTCTAATTCTGTCTGTAATTGTAGTGTATAAATTGTGTGGTAGAGGGAAGCAAAAGTTCAGAATTTTTATATGTAATAGAAGTGATCAGTTTAAAATAGACTGCTACACCTGTAAAATATTTCAGACAAGTCTGATGGTAACCACAAAGAGAAAACCTCTAGAATCAAACATAACCCCTACAAATAATCATCAAATCACAAAGGAAGACAACAAGAGAGAAATAAAGGAACTAAGAAGGACAGTCAGAAAACAACTTAACAATATGGTAATAGTGATTTAATATATTAATAAAAGCAGGATCCAACAGTATATGTTACCTATAAGAGACCCACTTCAGCTTTAAAAGCACAGAAGTGAAGTGAAGAAAGAGAAAGATATTCTGTGCAAGTGATAACCAAACTAGACCATGGTTGACTCTACTTAAACTAAAGGAAGACATTAAACTGTCTCTGTTAACAGATGACATGATCTTTTACACAGAAAAACCTAAGTGCCTCACTTAAAAATGGGTAAATCAATTCAACAACTTCATTAAAGTTACAAGATACCAAGGAAACACAGGAGAAATAGCCTCTTCAGTGAATCAGATATGGCAAGATTATGAAATAATTAGAATAGAAATTTTTAAACTATGATTAATATGATCTCATGATGGAAAAAAGTAGACAATATGCAAGTGAATATTGCAGATGGATAAAACAAGAAGAAAAAGTAAACTCATGGAAAAATAAAAAGAATTCTAGGGATTGAAACTACTATAAGAGAAATTATGCATGCCTTTGACAGGCTCATTAGTAGACCAGACATGATTGAAGAAAGAATTTGTGAGAGGACATGAAAATAGAAATTCCCAAAATGAAAATCCAAGGGAAAAAAGACTACAAGAGAAAACAACAAAATATACAAGAACTGTGGGACAACTATAAAATGTGTAATATAGACATTATAGAAGCACCAGAAGGAGAACAAAAGCAAACAGAGTTAATATTTGAAGTGATACTGACTAATTTACCTAAAACTAATGTTAGACACCAAACCACAGATCCAAAAATGTCAGAGAACACAAAGTAGGCTAATGCCAAAATAAAGAACAAATATTTTTAAAAAATACACTAGGCATACCTATGTTCAAATTTCAGACAGTTAAAGATGTTTTGTTAGAAACCAGAGGAAAAATAGCTTATCTACAGAGAAGCAATGATAAGAATTATATTATACCTATCTTCAGACACCATACAGGAAATCAAAAAGATAGTGAAGTGAAATAATTAAAGTGTTTTGAACAAAAAACATCTGCCACCCTAAAATTCTAGACCCTGAGAAGGAATTTTCAAAAGTGAAAAAGAAGCAGAAATTTTCTCAAACAATAACTGAATCTGTTGCCATTATATCTGCTTTGTATGAAATATTAAAAGAAGCTCAGAGAGAAACAAACTGATATGTGTCAGGAACTCAGACTGACATAAAGAAAAGAAGAGCACCAGCGAATGAATAAGTGAAGGTAAAAGAAAATGCCACATTACCTATAACTAAGTGGTTGCCTTCTCAAGTATTTGATTACATTAACTCATCAGTGTCTCTGATGAGAATCACCTTTTTATTTGTTTCTTTTAGTTGAAACATAAAATAATTTGATCAAATCATGAGACTCTTTGCTTTCACTTAATCTTAGTAGTAGCATACTGAGTGTTTTAACTCTTGAGTATTTTCTACATTAATAATGATGATACAAGGGTACAGTATAGCATGTAAATATCTGACTCCAGTAATTATTAAACCCCCAAAGGATTTTGCTCTATCTTTGATGGAATTTAAAGCTCAGGGGTTTGACATATGGAAGTTCATAACTACAAAATTATTATGTATTTGTGCATGTGTAGCATGCATACTTTTCTAAATCAAAATCGTAAGTTGATCATATATTCAAAGTAACTGACATCACCTAAAAGAAAATTAAGAAACCATTCTTGCAAATGGCCTATTAAGTACTGGAAGGAGGAAATATGCGTGTGCACACACACACACACACACACACACACTTTCATTCCATTATCTTGGTTATCCTCATTAAAAGATTGATTTACCATTTTCCCAGTAGAGGGGACAATTTTCCTTCTTGTTGAATAGAACACTATATCTAAATGGGATGAGTTTGTGCCCATCTTTACTTCTGTACTGCCAATGAACAAGGAGACAAATCAGTCTCACAACGTTTTAGTCAGCTTTTTCTGTGTTGCAACCAAAAGACCTGACAAGAACAATTAGAAGAGGAAACAATTAGAGGAGGAAAAGTTGGGGCTCAAGGTTTCAGAGGTCTTAGTCCACAGATGGTCAATTTCATTTTCTGGAACTCGAGGTGAGGCAGAACATCATAGGAGAAGAGTGTGGTGAAGGGAATCAACTCAAGACATGGCCCCAGGAAGCAGAGAGAGAGAGAGAGAACTCTTCACAACAAGGACAAAATGTATACCACAGAGACCATAACACAGAGACAATTGTTATTCTTTGTACTCATTTTTATTATCCTTTTTTCCCCTACTGAATGAACCAACTGTGTTGATGTTGCATCCACAGAACCACAACAAATTCCTCTGATAATAATCACTGGGACAAATCTTAAGGCCAACTGTGACCACTTACTTCAAAGATAAGCAATATGAATGAGACCCCGGAGTACAGCTTGAACATATTAGACAGTGTCTTTTTAGAAGGTCCCACCCTCAATTCATCACCACAAACACCTATTTCCCAAATTTTTCCCCACCACCACCACACAATAACCTAAAGAAAGCACAATATGTGCATTGTGAACTCACATGGAATTTCATGTCTACTAAAACTGTAATTTTTTTTCTAATTCCAATTTAGTTTTAAAGATTTGAAAAAGCAGATGAGGTTAGCAGAAGTTATAAAGGAAAACATTTCTTGTTTCAAACTGTATACTTGATATAGGAATTTAATTAAATAGTTGAGTAGCATCAAAGACCATTTCTTTTGGAAGAAGAGCCATTACTTTTTCATACTTTTATTATAGAATTTTTGCTTGATAATCACACAAAGTTGATATTTCAGAAATTTGACTCTGTTCTCTTCTTTCCAGAAATAAAGAAGACCTCCAACATAACTCCAATAAATACATAGATCTATAGAATGAAAAATTACCTTAACTATCATTTAATTTACTATTTCCTGAAGTATAATACAACATCATTAATTATAGATGAGATTATTTTAGAGCATCAATAATATACTCCAAGTTTTTTAATTGTTACATATTTTATAGTTGTTACTTCTAATTATGATGAATGGTGCTAGTTTTCCCATGATGGAAATGACATAAGGTTGCATTTCAAATTGAACTAAGTAACTATGAAAATAGTCTTAATATTACAGGTGGTACTAATTTGAAAAGTAGTATCCTATTGTCTGAAATTTGGGAGATACTGATTGTTAAGGTCTGTAAACAAGTCAGGATGGCACCTGGTATTTTGACAGAGAAATGTTAGAGTCTGTAAACAAGTCTGCATGGTGCCTGGCAAAATGCCAGAGGGAGTGGTTTGTGAAGTAACAAAAGCGAGCCATTAAGTGTGGAGATTCCTTATTGGTTGACTGCTGTATCTATTTTATGCTAATTAGATAAGCTGTGTAAAGTGTATAAATACCACTCCTGTCCTACAATAAAAGGCTTCCATTCCTGCTGTATCAATCTACACAAGTTGTTCGTCACCGCCCCCCCCCCCCCCGGTTATTTTGCTGCAGCCGGACTGCGGCAACTGATTATTTTATAAATAAGCAAACAAAATCACAATAAAAGAAATTACTTTTCATGGCCATATATGTAGTGAATGATATAGCCAGAATTCAAACACAAATTTTGGCTTCCTATTCATTTCACTGTTCCTCTCTGCAAGGATTTCAGTCTCATGTGGAATTAGATTGGCTCCTTGCTTCTTCCAAGTGTCTGACCAATGTCATTAAATTGGCTGTGAAGCAATCCCAGAATTGATTCAGCAAAAAAAATGTGAAAGGGCATAGAGATCATTTGGAAGGTCTAACAATCACAAGAATCTAAATCAGTGCAAATGTTCTCAAATTACGAAGTACATTGGAATCACCTTGGAAGTTTGTTTAAAATGCTGACCACATCCCCAACCTGCCATCACACACATTCAGTTGGTCTAGGTCTACAAATATGGATATTTAAATAGCATCCCAGGATTTGGGCTGTAAATAATCTGAACTTTAAGAAATTGCTCTGATCACTTAGTCCAAAGGAAGTACTTCCATTAAGCTAAAATGGCCTAAGGAATATTTAATATATATGAATTACCTGAACTTCTCTCACTTTCTTCAAACTAAGACTTCCCTTATTTTGCTTGGTTCACCAAAGAAGCCAAGAGAACTGTCACAGAAAGGGTATCTTTATTCTATACACTTAGGGTTCAGTAACTAGATCCCTCTCTCAGTCCAAGTAAGTTGTATTTCTTCCTCAGCCTCTGGGCCTACCACATGCTCTCCTTAAAACTAAATTCTTCCTGGAAGCATTGAACACAACTATAAAGGACTTTCTTTGTAAGCCATTACCTGGACTTTTTTTTTTCCTCCTTGAGTGAACATATTTGTATTGGCATTGCTATAGTCACAATACACAGCACACATGGAACCCAGAATACAATTAATGAACAGTTGCTGAATAAACAAGTATGACAGCATTTTGGTGAACAAATCTTTCTTTTTAGAAATGGTCTAAAATTCATATTTTTAGGTAGAAAAAAAGTGATAAAATATACCTTTCCTTCTATCCTTGGAGAAAGTGGCATTTCCAATGGTCATCCTATAATGTGACCAGGATGATACTGGTTATAAATGCTTATTATTGAAATTGTATGAGAAAACACAATGAATGCAAAAAAAGTGGTTTTGGCTTATGATATAAGCAAAGACCCTGAGCTAAGTTTTACATTGTCTGGAAATCATATGGAAAATGTCACCTGTCACTGATGTTCAGTGGACCCAAATATTGGCATTCACCAAAGACATCAGCAGGCCTCATTGCATCTTCAGACATCCCTAGACTTGGCTGTTGAGGACTACCCAGCTTTCAGCAAGACAAGTCTCAGCTAACAAAACTGCAGACAGTTTACCCACTTGGACCTTCCCTGAAGGTGACCTGCCATACTCTACCCAGCCAGCACCCTCATACCCATCCACAGATGAAAAGTCTGTCCTCTTTAAAACCAGAATGAAATGTCCATGCAATCTCTATCAAAATTCCAATGGCACATTTCACAGAAATAGAAAAGACAATCATAAAACATGTGCTGCAAAAGTGCAATCAATGAGAGCAAAAATAAACAAAGGGACTACGTCAAACTAAAATATTCTGTATATCAAAGAAAACAACTCAGAAAAATGGAAAGCAAGATACCTAATGCAAGAAAATATCTGCAAGCCAAATATGTGATAGAGTTAATCTCTGAAATACTTAAGAAACTCAGTCAACTCAAGAAAAAAAAATAAAATAATTTTAAAATGTGCAAAAGAATTTGAACAAATATTTTTCCAAAGAAGATATTATGAGTAGTCAATATCACTAATTATCAGGAAAATGCAAATCAAACCACAATGAGATATCACCTCACACCTGTTAATAGCTTGTTCTCAAAAAGACAAGAGATAACAAGTGTTGGCATAAGTGTGGAGAAAAGAGAATTCTTACATACTATTGGTGGGACTGTAAACTGGCACAGCCATCAGGAAGAACATGGAGGTGCTTGCCTTGCATGCACAAGGCCCTGGGTACAATCCCCAGCACCACAAAAACAAAAAACAAACAAACAAAAACATGAAGATCCATCAAAAGGGGATGGTTTCAGATCCAGAGGGAAAGCATAGGGAGAACTTGTACTAAAAAAAAAAAGAAGTGCCTTGAGAATAAGGGAGTCATGTCAACAGGATACCACAGCCAACTTGAAGGGGACTTCAGAGACCAAATGTGAGATCATTTGAGCACGACTACGGCAACCTATTGACTATGGTTAGCAGTTCCTGAATTCATACTAAAATTAATAAGGAGAGATGAATGGAAAGTACCACCTTTCAGTTAGAATGCTAGCTAATAATATGAGAAGAATAATGGAATTAGAAAACTACCTTGACCATAAGAAGTGATTCAAATAAAGATTATCAGCATATACTGAAACTATTTTACTATGGGTGAAAGTTTAAGAAACAGAATTTTTACATAGTTTCAAAGTAACTATTCATACACTATTTGTTACCTACTTGATAACTAATAAGTACAGAAATGTTAAAAATGGAGACCTCTTACAGATACCATGCTAGTCAAGTAATAAAATTCAACACCTAAAACAATGGCTTGAATACACCCCTTAGTTCTTATATGAAGAACCAATAATAGCACAGCATAACTCTGCTTTTCTTGCCTACAGCAGAAAATATCAGATCTAAATATGAGAAAATATCAGATAAATCTAAATATAAGAAAATATCAGATAACTCTGAGGAACACTCTACATAGTAACTTTCCTGTACTTGTCCAAAAGGTCAGAGTCATGAATAGCAAGGGAAAAAAAATAAAATCTTTCAAGCTGAAGAGGACCAAAGACACTTGACAACTAAATGCAACGATGATCCTAGATTAACTCTTAAGGAAAAGGAAAGGATGCCACTTACAAACAGCATTTTTAAATAACTGGTAAAACTTAAAATATAGTCCAGTTTTGAATAGTAATATTTTATCAATGTTACTTGGTTCTGATAGTTTTCTCAAGGTTTTGGAACACAGGGTTCTGAAAGAATTTAGATGTGAAAAGGCATTACGTCTTCAACTTATTTTCTAATGTTTCCAAAATAATAATAATAATAATAATAATAATAATAATAATAATATAAATTAAATGTACCCATAATATATACACACATATACAGAGAAAGAAATTTAAAAGGTAAATATAGTAAAATGTTTACTTTTGGAGAATCTGAGTTAAGTTTGCACAGAAGTTTAACCTATTCATGCAACTTTTTAGTAAATTTGAAAGATTAAATGAAGAAGAAAAGCCTCATAAAAATGCAGGTAACAAGAGCTATCCTATAGTTTTATTGGAATGTTCTAGATTTTCCTAAATCAATACAAATGTTTGCCCATTCAACTTTTCCCAAGTATTTTAGCAAAAAGCAAGAATTCTGCTGCTAGCCCCTTATGTTCATATAGTGAATATTTGCAAATTTTGTCTCACTGGATACTCACAATGACCCTGTAGGTAGTTAAAATCATTACTTGTGTTTCACAGATAGGAAACTGAGTGTGGAAAAATGTTAAATAATTTATAGCTAATAATTAGAGGGGCACAGTCCCATATTTTGTGATTTTTAAATCTAGTACTTCTTTTCTACTAAGAATTAATGTTACCATATTATGCAATGTTTAAATAATCTTACAAAATAAAGGCATTGTGCCTATCTACAACTAAAAGTATTTTTTAAAAAACATGGAATATATAGAATTAAGACTAGCTACAAATGTAAAAGATTCAGTCTTTTGTAACAAGCTAACTTTACTAAAGCACTTTAAAGACCTAAATAAAGTCAGAGATATACCAGGATGCTGGATGGAAAGTTTGATGTTATAAAAATGTCCATTCTCTTCCAATTCATTCATAACAAAATAAAATTAGAACCATAATTCCAATTGGATCATTTGTAAACTATTAAAAGCTGATTCTGAAATTCATATAAAAGAGAAAAGGCACAGGAATAGCCAAGAACATTAAAAACAAAGAAAAGGAAAAAACAAGGGGTATCTACACTACCAGATGTCAAAACAAACCATGTCATAGTAGTGAGAACTACAGTGTTGGCATAGGAATAGAAAACTCTTCCATGGTATAGAACAGAGTCCAAAACCTATCTGTAATTTTATTTATGATAAAAGTGAAATTTCATATCAATGGGGAAAAGATGTTCTTTCCAATAAATAGCATTGAATAATTGCCATCAATTTTCAAAGCTATAAATTTAGATCTTGACCTAGTTTTATAAATAAAAGTAAATTCCAGATGGATTATGAACTTAGCTTAACACACAAAATGTGAACATATACTAAGAACTACATGAGAGTATTTTACAGTAATGGAATAGGAAAGACCTCCCTAAACTAAACACAAATCTAAAAGACAAAAGGTTGAACTTCATAAAAATGTAAAACTTGCTGGGCGCACATGCCTGTAATCCCAGCATCTCGGGAGGCTGAGATAGGAGGATTGTGAGTTCAAAGCCAGCCTCAGCAAAAAGTGAGATGCTAAACAACTCAGCAAGACCCTGTCTCTAAATTAAATACAAAAAATAGAACAGGGGATGTGGCTCAATGATTGTAGTGCCCCTGAATTCAATCCCCAGTATACCCACCAATAAAAAACAAATGTAAAATTTCTTCTCAACAAAAGTCAAAATGAAGACAAAAGATAGATGAAAAAAATTAACAAGTAAATTATTATTAAAAATATATAAAGAACTACAACTTTTAACTTAAAACCAAGAAAGAAATGGTTAAAAGACATGAATAGACAACTACAGAAGAAGAAATGTGATCAGCCAAAAAATATCTGAGAAGATGCTCAATCTCACTGGTAATCAGGAAATTATAAATTAAAGTATCAGTGAGATGTGTTTTTCCATCAGACTGGCAGAAACAAAAAGACTGATATCCAATAATGAGAGAGAGGTGGAGGAAAGACTGCTGTAACCCAGAAGAGTCAGAAAGACATGGCTGATGAGCTGAGTGGAAAAACTAGAAGTTCTATGTAAGGGAATTGAGAAAACCAACTCCTTCTGCTTTCCTAAAACAAGGCCAATATTTATATCCAATCCAGATTTTGTTGTTATTATCGAGTCTGAACATGGTAATTAGTGGGCTGACACATTATTTTCTTAACTTGTGTGACTGGAGAAGGCAAACAACCCAAATGTATTTTCATCTAGGTCAGGATAAGAACTAGTGCCCAGAGAAGATTCAGAGACACAGTGAAAAAAATATATAAAATATTTTTACTATTACATCCATGAGTTGAGCTTATTAAACATCACATATGTTATTATGTATGCCTATGTGCATACAGGCATACACATAGACATACACACTCATACTTATGCACACTCAGAGTTGGTCCCCATACTGATGAGCTGCACAACTACATATTCAACAGATTAAACTCGGGAAAAAATATGTCTGTACTAAACTTGCTCAGACTCTTTTTTTTATCATTTGCTATACACTATTACCCACTATTTACACAGCATTTACATTGTGTTAGGCATTATAAGTGTATGCATTTGTGTATTTTCTATCCAAATACCACACCATTACATGTAGAGGATTTAAGGGTCCTGAACCCAAATCACCAGCAGATACCAAGGAACAACTGTATATATACAAAGTACTGGAAAGACACAATTATATTGTTGCCACCAATTTCCTCCAGAAAATAATTACGTTTTTATGTATGCACAAATATGCCACAATGAAACCCACAATTCTGTAAAAACAATATGCAACAATAAAAAGTACATATCAACAATTTTTTTAAAAAGTAGGCATGTGAGAATTATTATGTGATACATCTCTTTCAATAAAAGATCTTATGCAATTATTCCTAAATAACATGAACTTAATTCTACAGCATTCAAAAAGATGTGCATAGGCATTGATGTATACCTGAAAAGAATTATAATTCTGAGGCTACCAAAACCAATTCTTAGGCAGAAAAAAAATCTTTCCTAATTTATGCCTTCATCTTGTCTCTGCTAAACCTCTAGAGTCCATACAACTGATAGATCTCTATCAAGTTCTATACTCTTTCTTGCTGGCTATGTGGTCTTGGGCAAGTTACTTAGCTTTTCCAAGCCTAAACTTTATTTATAAGATAGGATTAAGGCATCTATTTATCTCTAAGGATTGTTGTGAAGACTAAATATTATGTAAGAATCAGTACTGCTGGGTGTGGTGGCACATGCTTATAATCCCAGTGGCTCCGGAGGCTGAGGCAGGAGGATCATGAGTTCAAAGCCAGCCTCCTCAAAAAGTTAGGCACAAAGTAACTCAGTGAGACCCTGTCTCTAAATAAAATACAAAACAGGGCTGGGAATTTGGCTCAATAGGGGAGTACAGCTGAGTTCAATCCCGTATTGTTTGAAAAGTTAATGCAATGTTAATATGATTAATATAAACATCTAATATAAATATCTAATCTTAATATTTACTGGATTAATATAAATACTTAATATATTTACAATCAATACATTATGATTAATGATTAATATATGGTACCTGTGTTACTGTAAGAAATTCCTAATTAGTAGTAAGGAGTTACTACTAATCTAACTACTTGCTAGTCTCACTGTGACAAAGTAATTTTTTCCAAAATAAGAGTTTAGTCTTTCCTCTGGTCCTCTAAGGCTCAGCTTACTTATCATCTCTACCACAAAGTCATCCTACTTCTTTTCATAATGTAACAGATAATCCTTTTCTGTCTGTAAAATCCTCTGTTGCCCTTTGTATAATAGTTATCTGTTATAGGTAATCTCCCTTACTTGATGGTGGTATATAAAATGAGAGATACTAGCACATACAAAGTGCTTCCAATGTGAAAGATAGTGTTCAGCATTTTTAATTACTTTTTCCAGTTACTCCTTAACAGGTTAAGAAATAGATGTTAAATGTCTTGATCAAGGACACTGGGTGAGTAAGGTAGGAAGTTACTACATAAACCCAATCTTCATACTCCAAAGACCATATTTCAATTGCTATGTCTTGTACTTCTTGATATTCCCAGAACCTGCTACAGGATTTAGTAAATATTTGAGGAAAAAAATAAAAATATGATGTAGTCAAGTGTGTGTATCATTATGTCAAAATAAACGTCACTATTATATATAACTGTAATGCCCTGAAAACAACTTTAAAACAGAAATTACTACCAACAAAATTGGGAAGAGGAGAAACACAGCTCCCCTCTTTTTCAGAGAAAAGAATGATCCATTAATAAACAATGACAAATGACAGAGAAAATACAGAAAGGAAAAAAATCTACCTGTGCTCTCTGGAGACTAAACAAAACAGTGAATTTTGAAAGGTTATCAAAACTTGGGAGAAGAAACTCAAAGGAGTTTTCAGTGTCTACTCCCATGGCCTGAGGACAAACTGCAGTCATAATGTGATAAAATGTATTAGGGTGGCTAACACTCTGAGAAAAAGCCTTCCATCTTGGTCACCTGAGGAGCAGAGCAATGGAGTCTGGGAAATCCAGTCACCAGAAAGTGAGAGACTAACCTCAGATGGTAGAAATCTAAAGAAGAAGGGTTACAGATAATGGGTAAGAACTCTCATGTGCTAGATCCACTGAAAGATTCACATAAAACTAAAAGAACTAGTCTGAGATCTAAATATTCACCACAGTTGAGACAGGCTTTCTAGTCTGAGTGTAGCCAAGTTAAGTGCCTGCTAATGAATACTCTTTAGAGAATTAAAACAGTATACAAAGTCCCAACATATAAACACAATGTGCAGGACATAATCCAAAATTACTCAAAGAATGAGGAACCAAGAACATGTGAACCATTCTTTTAGGAAAAGACAAACATCAGAAGCCAAACACCAAATAATCTTGGGGTTATCAGACAATGACAGCATATTGTTGGATTTTTTTTTTTTTGATCCATTCTACTAGCCTGTGTCTCTTAATTGGTGAGTTTAAGCCATTAAATTTAGGGTTATTATTGAGATATGGATTGTTCTCCCAGCCATATTTGTTTATTTACATTACTTAACATGGTTTGTTTTTCCTCTTTGATTATTTTTTCCCTTTACTGTACTCCCTTTCACTGTTGGTTTTCATTGTTATTTTCCATTTCCTATTCCTGTAATGTTTTGCCGAGGATGTTTTGAAGAGATGATTTTCTAGCTGCAAATTCTTTTAACTTTTGTTTATCATGGAAGGTTTTAATTTCATCTTCCATCCTGAAGCTTAACTTCGCTGGATACACAATTCTTGGTTGGAACCCATTTTCTTTCAGCATTTGAAATACATTGTTCCAGGATCTTCTAGCTTTCAGAGTCTGTGTTGAAAGATCAGCTGTTATCCTGATTGGTTTACCCCTAAATGTAATCTGCTTCCTTTCTCTTGAAGCTTTTAAAATTCTCTCCTTATTCTGTATGTTGGGCACCTGCATTATAATGTGTCTAGGTGTGGATCTCTTATGATTTTGCCCATTCGGTGTCCTGTAGGCTTCTAGGATTTGGGATTCTGTCTCATTCTTCAAGTCTGGGAAGTTTTCTCATATTATTTCATTGAACAGATTGCTCATTCCTTTGGTTTGGACCTCTATACCTTCCTGTATTCCAATGACTCTTAAGTTTGGTCTCTTTATGTTATCCCATATTTCTTGGATGTTCTGCTCATGGTTTCTTAACAGTCTCGCTGAGCTGTCTGTGTTCTTTTCAAGTTGAAATACTTTGTCTTCAATGTTAACAGTTCTCAATATCAATAGTAAATCATCTAAGCACATGTTTTCCTTATTACTACATTTATAGCTAGACTCTATGTCTACAAATGTTGGATACCATTATCATTTACAAATATAGTCATTAGTTTCATGAAGGGCATACCATTTCCGGTAGCTTGAAGAAAACTGGATTTCAGGTGTAGGCTGTTATGTTTATGGGGAAAGGAGTGAGGGTATGGGGTTAATCTAACTTAGTAACTTTGGAGAGCTCTAACCAAAAGATGGGTAATTTATGGAAGAATGTATAGATTCAAATTCCTATCTGTATTTATAAGTTTACCCTACTTATGAATAGTGAAATTAGGGGGTTGCAAGTGGGATAGAGGGAGTAGGAGGGAGGAAAACAGATAACAAGGAATGGGAGAGAAAAAAGAGAGCAGGAAAAAGAAAATATGAGAAAAAAGAAAAGGAATAAAAAGGGGGAAGGGAGGTGGAGCATATGCAATTCCTCAATAGTATATTATTCTGGTGATTCAGTTGTTAAAGTTCTTTTTCATGTACAATTTTTGGTTTCACAAATGTTGAAATTGCAAAGACCTTAGGGGGAAGCGTAGAGGAGACTGGGTGAATGGCTGTAAAGAGAGAGAAAAGAGAGAAAAAGAAAGAAAAAAAGAAAAAAAATTGTCTCTCAGAACTCTGTTTTCATTTCTTCCAGTTGGTGGCATTGTCTATTCCTAGCTTGAGTCTCTGGGTTCAGGGTGGTGGTGGTAGTGTGAGAGGCCTTGAGCTTCAACCTGTGGCCTCTCTACTCTTATTCTCTGAGATGTAAACCAGGTGCCTGATCCGCTGCAGAACCGCACTGGTAGCCACACCAGTCAACTGGTTGGTGGATTTTAGGGGTTGGTGGGATTTTCCAAGATGAGTTCCATCAGTTTTTCTCATAAGATGTTTGATGAGGTGGGGGTGTTGGGGAAACCTTATGTTTGTCAAGAGCTAGGTCAGGTGACCGCACGGGCGGGCAGCAGGACCCCTCCTCCAGTTGGAGTGGTCTGTCTACCTCACCGGCGGGAGGCTGGGCTCCTCCAACTGGGGAGGTCTGTCTACCGCTCAGGCGAGTCGCTGGGCCTGTTCTCCAGGTTGCAGGTCTGCCTACCATGCAGGCACAGGCGGCGACTGGGCCCCTCCTCCAATTGGGGTGCTCTGTCTACCATGCTGGCGGGCTGCTGGGCCCCTTCTCCTGGACACACAGCCTGCCTACCTTGCAGGCGGCTACTGGGCCCCTCCTCCAATAGGGTTGATCTGTCTACCATGACAGCGGGCTGCTAGGCCTGTTCTCCAGGTTGCAGATCTGCCTACCTTGCAGGCACGGGCGGCAGCAGGGCCCTTCCTCCAATTGGGGTGGTCTGTCTACCACGCCTGCGGGCCGCTGGGCCCCTTCTCCAGGATGTACCGTCTGCCTACCTTGCAGGCGGTGGCTGGGCCCCTCTTCCAATAGGGGTGATCTGTCTACAGCACCAGGCTGGGGGGCGGGGGCGCTGGGCCTGTTCTCCAGGTCACAGGTCTGCCTACCTTGCAGGTGCGGGTGGCGGCTCTGCCCCTCCTCCAATTGGGGTGATGTGTCTACCATGCCGGTGGGCCACTGGGCCTGTTCTTCCAGTCGGTCGCAGGTCTCGAAAAGTCTTCTCTTGATGGCTTTTTTTTGTGTGTAGGTCATTTGGCAATTCTGGGCTAGAGACTTTTAGGGCTCCCTGAGAAATATGGAAAGATATGGAAATCAAGGATATTCTGCTATGTTGCGAAAGTACAGAGAATCCCAGGCATTGTGGTATACCTTTTTCTTTCTACCTTTTAAAATTATCTTGTTTGTTGTGGTATTTTAAGAGTGGGATATGGATAAATGGGCATAATCCCTCCATAGGGTCCTCTTTTTTTATCCTCTGCTAACATGTCACTCCATCTGCCTCTCAAATCTTTTTACAAGATTTCAAGAGGTATTCTTTACACCACCAGGTACTTTCAGTAATCAGGGAGTAGAGGTCATCTTGCTTTCTTTGTGCCTTCCTTCCATCTGTGATATTATCCATGAAGCCCTGTGAAAGTGCATCTTCCTGCTTCTCCTAATTTTGAGGTGGATTCTCAGAATCACACAGTGGATGTTCACTATTGACCAAAGGCATTGCACAAAGATGTGGAAAATTCTCAACCCTCAAGTTTTCACTTGTACAAGAGGTGCTAGAAGAGAGCACAGCAGAAGGGACTGTCACCACTGAGGGGCCTTAGCGTGCTTGGCAGAGCAGGGTAGAGAGGACGGTCTCACCACCTGGTGCCGGAGCAACTGGATATCCACCTGTGAAAGGGAAATCTGGATGCAGACCCTCACTCCAAATGTCAGCTACATGACCTGGGACCTCGTAGGCAGGAGAGGTGCCAGAACTGTGCAACCCATAGAGGAGGCAGGACACCACAGGGCCCTAGGGGCGGCCACGGGGCTTAGATGCAACCCGAGGCCGATCCCGAGGGAGGTGCTGGATGAGCTGGACTTGGGTCCATCTAAGCATCACTGCCCTGTGAAAAATGCTGCTCAGAATGGATGAGGAGCGGCTCTGGAGAAAGTATTGCAGGGGAGGACGGGGTGGGAAGGGCTCTGCTCACACACACACACACACACACACACACACACACACAAAGAGCCCTTAAAACCCAGCACAGGAAAGCAAACGACCCAGCGCAGAGACCAGCGAAGGCCTGAAGGCACACGGCACCGGAGAGAGGGACAGCTCACGCCCCCAGCCGCCCAGCTGCAGCCCGGACCCAGCGTCCTTAGACAGAGGCCCCCTGGGGCTCCGCACCCTGGCTGGCTGCCATGGGAGGTTGTGGCCACACCGCCATATAGGGAGCAGGCCTGACCAGCAAGGGTCTGCCCGACCGCAGGCCTGACCTCGGCTCCAGAGCAGAGTACACCTGCTGTGGCCGACAAGCGTCAGGTGCTTATGTGAGGGAGAGCTGTCCTGAGAAGATGGGTATCCCTGCCCGCGAGGGCTTGTGAACCTCGGGGCATTGGCACACCCCACGCCTGGCCGACACCAGGGGCCTCTCAGCAGGTGACCCAGCAGTGGAGCCCTTGCTGTGGGCCCAACCGAGAGGAAGGCACGTCCACACACCTGCAGAGTTTGTGCCCAGCGGTTCTGAGGTGCCTGGGAAGCCTGGGCAGCCGAGAGGTGTTGTCTGTGCACGTGAGGGGTGGTCCCTCCCGTCACCGAGGGGTCACTCGGCTAATCGTGAAAGGAGCCCGGAGGAGCCAGGGCTGGAGGAGACAGAGGGGCGGTACTAATTAAGGGAGCGGCAAAGGCCACAGCCTGCCCGAGCCCGAGCCCGAGCCCGGCCAGACTCTCTGGAAAGGGCAGAAGTGCCACAGGCATCAAGGGTGAGGGGCCCGCGGCCGGCCAGCCCGAAGGGCGGGCCGGGGTCGCGAGGATTGCACGCCCAGGGCCAGCGCTGCGCGGGGCTGAGTCCCCGTCATCACGTCCACAGCACAGTGGACCCCGAGGAGGACCACGGCCTGGGCGATGGTCGTGTGTCTGGCGGGTTCCACGGTACTAATGAGCCAGCAGTAACTGATGGGCCTTCGCTGGTCTCTACGCTGGGTCATTTGCTTTCCTATGCTGTACATCTGTGCGTGGGGAGGAGGCGGCACGTGGACGCCCCGCACTGCTGGCCGGGTCTGCTGTGACCCAACACTGACCTGGGCACTGCACCACAGGCATGCGTTCAGAGAGCCCTGTGAGAACGCTGCAGACGACCCGGAAGGGGAAACTCGCGTCAACTGCAGCCAAGTGTCGCGGGGCATTTCCCAGATCCACAAGGAACTGGAATCGGCGGCTTCCAAACGCCACCCGAGGCAGTGGGCCCAGGACTGGGTGTCCCCCGCAGGGACGGAGCCACAGGCCTGCCGACGCCAGGACAGTCCGGGAGCGCAGGGCTGGCTGTGGGTAGTTGGAGCAGCAGCGCCAGCCGGGCCCTGGGGTGGGGGGCGGGCGCGCCGAGCTGCACATTGCTGGCCTGGGCCAGGGCGACTCAGCACTTTCCCTGCGCAGGGGCTCCTGGGAGATATACAGATGATCCCCGGCCTTTATAGGCCAGGGCCGGCCTGCTCCTCCTTTCCCTGGCTGGCTGCAGGGGAGGCACCTTGGTGAGGGCACCCCGGGGAGGGAGGGTGGGTGCCAAACCCACAGCGGGGCGGGGCGGGGCTGGATGCTGAGGGCCACCCGGGGCCATCTATCCTCGGGGGCAACTATCCGGGAGGGTCCTGGCCTATGCCTCCCCTGGGCTCCCTCCCATTTTGTAGGCCAGGCCGATAGGGCTGAGGGGGCTCTGAGGGGACCCCTGAGGGGGGGAGGTGGCCAAGGGACCCCAGTCGCGTGTTGGGCAGGCTGAGCGTAGGTGGTCTGGGGGCCTGCCTGAACCCCGACACCCCCTAGGCCGCGGGCCCCAGCTTTCTGCCCCAGGGTTGCCTGACCCCACCTGCCTTGCCTTCCCAGCTCCAGACACTACACAGAGTTCAGCTGCAGAAGCTTCTAGAACTTCTGGCCCCAGTCTCTGCAACTGCCATCTGAATTGGGACCCCGTTCTTCCACCCACACCACACCCCCAACTCCTCCTCTCGCTCTGCCTCCCTCCCCCCAACCCCTCCTGCCTGCCCCAGCACCTCCCTGGCCCCCAGCCTGTGGGCCTGCTCCCCTGAGAGCCCAGGGAGGGCCCCTGCTGCCCACCTGCAGAAGGTGGGCGGTGTGGCCATGTGCCCCCCACCCCAGTCAGCATGCGCCATGGGAGGGAGGGCATGTCCTGCCTCTACGCATCCTGGCTGTACCAGATACAGCATGGAAACGAGCTGAGCGTCTGCTTTGCCTGCTTCAAGGTTGCCTTCCTGGACCTCAAAGACATGCTGGAGTCCGAAGACTGGGAAGATGAGGACTGGGACTCCGAGACCGCAGAGCTCCTGGAGGCAGGGCCTGAGCAGGAGGGATCCCTGGGGCAGCCTGGGCAGGGGGGCGCCGAGCCCTGGGGCCCTGGGGCCCTGCTGTCAGAACCAGCGGGGTCAGAAGAGGTGGGCCTGGACCTCCTGTTTGTGCCCACCGAGCTGGGGCCCCAGAACGCGGTGCCCCTGGGCCTGGGCCCCGAGGATGCCGACTGGACCCAGGCCCTGCCCTGGAGGTTCGAGGGGCTGCCCCCATGCTCACACTGGCCACACCCCCTTCTCTGTGGCAGAACTTTCTGGGTGCAGACCTGCCCCCCGGGGAGCCCATGGTGCTGGAGCTGGGTACCAGCCCGCCCATGGAGCCTGAGGAGGCCGAGGCTGCTGAGGCCTGGCTCTTGGGCCTGCAGTTTGTGTCCATGGTGGGCTGCCAGGATGCTGTCTACCTTCGGAGGATGGTTCCGGGCTGGGCCCTGCAGACCCCGGGCCAGCACTGGAAACTGCTGCTGGACCCCGGGGAGGTGTGGTTGGTGAGGCTCCAGAACCCGTCCCAGCAGCAGGACCTGCACCGCTGGAAGCTGAGTGTCCTGGAGAGGGCGGGGCCAGGAGCAGAGCTAGTGTCCGCAGACTGTGCGCTGCAGAAGAGGGGCTTCACCATCGTCTCCTACTCACCCTGCAGCCAGAGGGAGGCGGAGGAGGGGGCCTCGGCCTCAAAGCCACGGTCCTGCCCCCAAGGACAGGACGTCAGCACTGCCAAGGCCCGGGGAGAGCCTGGCTGTGGTGGGAGCCTCTGTCCTGGGGGAGCTGCCCTGCTTCCAGCTCTTCAGGCCTGGGCCCCAGAACTGAGGGGCTGGGGCCCTTGTCCTGGCTGCCCACCTGGGGGGCCAGACCTTCAAGGGAAGGTCAGGAACGTTCAGGGACTTATAGCAGCAGTTACCTGTTGACTGTCACCATCACCTGCTTCGGAATGCAGCGCTGACCATAATTGTTCCTGGGCGAAAGGTCAACTGCCCCTGATGTGGGAGCAGGTCACAGAACCGTGCCTGGCTGTGAGGAGAGACGCCAGGGGTGAGACCCCCAGAGACCTGGGCGACCAGGACATGTTTTGGATCTCGTGGGGGGGGTCCTGGACGTCCTGCGGGGCCCTGACTGCAGCACTGGGATCTAGTCTGCCGTGGGAGGAGATCAGGTGGTGAATGCTGGGCACCGGGGCCTTTGGCCTGCCAATTCCTGTTCTTCTGCATGTTGTTTGGTTTCAATAAAGTCACAGAGCTCTGCTTTGTGCTCTGCGTGGTCTTCCCTTGGCAGTCCTTACGGGCCCAAGGAGTCCCCAGTGTCTGAGCCAGGCCCCATCCTACCCGGGGCCAGGAGGGGACACAGTTCAGGGCGCTGGCTCAGCCTCACGTGGGCAGTTCGTGCCACAGGGGTTCAGCCATGCTGTGAGTCAAGCCCACATGCAGATGGCCACCTAAACCAGGAGGCCCTGAGTTCGACGTGAGCGTGTCTCACAACTACGTGCCCCAGAAAGTACAGCAACCTAGGGGCAGACCAGGTGTGAAGGGAGTAGGGGTGAGATGGGCACACGTTTCCGCCCTGGGGGCTCTGCACAGGTGAGGCGGCAGCCTGGGGATCAGGAGCCTGGTGCAGGGGATGCTGGGGGTGTGGCTGCCTCCTCCTGCAGGGGACGGTCTGGAGTGTCCCAGCTCCTCTGCTGGCCGTCCCAGGCTGGATGGTCAGGGGGGCATGACCCCAGGGCTTCCTGCTGGGTCAGTAAAGGCAGCAGTGGGGCCTGTCATCCAGCATTCAGGGCCGCCTCTCATGCCCGTTCCAGCAGCGTCTGGGTCTTGGATCAGGAAGGTTTCTGATGCCAGTGCTGGAGAAGAGGCCACCACTCTCCCTGAGGCGCCCTGCCACCCTAGGAGCTCTTGGTGACTGGGAGCCCATGGGCCACCTGCACCTGGTCCTGGTCCCAGGCAGCCTCAGCAGGGTCTCGGAGCCTCTGGTTGAGTGGTGCTGCGGCAGCTCGCGGATCTGAAGGGGCAGCCCTGCCCCTGAGCTTCCCCCAGCTATTCTTAAACACCTCATCACAAATTAGGGTGAGGGAGATCAAATCCAACACATTCCCCAAAGTGACAGGACTGCCCTGTGACCAGCAATCCCACTCCTAAGCCTAGACCCTAAAGAGCTGGAGACACTATGGGCGAGCTCACAGCAACACCATCCATGGTGACCGGCCCGAGGGGGAATCTGCTCTCTGCCATCCAGGAATGGGTGGCCAGTGTGGCATTTTGGCCTCAGAACAGTACTCAGCCATAGGAGGAAGGGAGAAGGGCCCGGGCCACACACAGACCCACCTCCACAGCATGCTGAGCGCAAGAAGCCCGTCACCAGAGAAGGAATACTGTGAGCTGTTGGGGTGCAAGACTCAGAATGGGCAAATCCAGAGCAGAGGGGCGGCTCCCGGGGGCTAGACAGGGCTTGGGGCTTCCCTCCTAGGTGAAAGAAGCAATCAGAAGCCAGGTAGCCAGCTCGGTGGCACGTCTGTGGATTCACTAAGTACTACTACATTTCACTTCAAATGGTTGTTACTTGAAATTCACCTGGATTTTAAACAATCAGCTGCAAAGGTTCAGCACAGGGGGCCAGAGCAGGCACACCTGGGCTCCCTTCACAGAGCACTGCTCTGAGACCCCGCTGCAGTGCCTCCCCTCCAGAGCAAAGCAGCCATTGCCACCCAGCCACACCCCAGCACAGGGCCACCTTCTCTTCACTCTGAAGCTGCCACAGAGGATCAAGCTCCTTTGCATCTCGGCCTGGGAAGGCTGCTCAGGGGGAGGCTCTAAATAGCACTAGAACCCTGCAGCTTTTCACAGGTCCACCGGGAGCCCCGTGTCTCATCAGGGGGGCTGTTGCTCTCCCCGTGAAGGCAAACCTGAAGTGGGCCTGTAAGGGACCAGGTCCCGGGGCCTGGACACAGTGAGGGACAGACAGGGCTGGGGGGGAGGTCTGGGGTGGGGCGAAGAAGCATGAGAGATGCTCGGGGTGTGCAGAGTCCATCCCCAGGCCCATTCCAGAAAGATCTAAAGAGAGCCTGCCGTGCTGGCAGCTCCTGGCCCTGGGAAAGGCGAAGGTGGCACTGCAGGCCACGGGACTCTGTGTGCTCTCACCCCACCATGGCTCCTTCAATTGCAGCCAGTAGCTCCTGCCTGTTGGGCAGGGTCCTGTGTCCTATGTGTCCAGTTATCTCTGGGAGCCTGGAGGTTGGTCCTGGACACCTCTCTCTTGCTTAAGTGGACCGGAGCCAATGATCAGCATCAGCACTGGCTCCCATGTTGCCAGCCAAAGTCTGGCCTGATGCTCCTGCTGGCCACAGAGGCCAGCCCTGGCTGTCCTGCTCCAGGAGGACTGCTGAGCTGCAGCCTCCTTCCCAGGGCCTGGGGGATCCTCTGTGGTTGAGCTTTCAGTTCTGCGATGGCACTTGGACTCTGAGACCCAGACCCAGGGCACATGGTCACCCTTAGATTCCATGTCTGACACTTCAAAGGAGGCCAGGACAGGAGGACTGGGGTCCACATTCAGACCATCTCCCTGGGTCATGGTCACAGCTCAGCTGACCAAGCAGGTGTGAGTCAGTTTTCCACATATCTTTGAACTATGTATCTCAGGTCAGAACCAGATGCCTTGACATGTCTGTAATCCCAGCAACTCAGGAAGCTGAAGCAGGAGGATTTCCTAGTACAAGGCCAGCCTCGGCAACTTGAGATGTGAAGTTTTGTGATCCTGAAGTGAGGCCTTTTTCTAATGTCATTCAGCCTTCATGTGACCCGGGTGACTATGGAGGCTTCAGTGTTGGACTCCTGGCACGTCCCTCCCAGGTTGGAGGCTTCCAGAGGTCAATCTTGAGAGAAGTCTGTGGTCCTGGATATTTGTGTCCCCCGCATCTCAGCAGTCCAGAGCTCAGGCCTCCTGGGTCAGGAGCCCACCGCATCCATCTGCTCCCGCCAGCTTCAGTGCCTGGCTCAGCTGGGACTGCCCCAGTGTCTGAGACTGTCCTCTGGTTGATTTCCCCTCTCCATCTGGAAAGCTGTGCAGGTTTTAACTTGTTTGATTGATGTCATTGTCTGTCCAGCTGCCTCTCAGATCTGGGGGCTTTGGGGAACAGGATTGGGAAAGTTCTACAACCTGGACCCAGAGACGGGAACATTCGCCACAGCACCAAGAGGAGCATCTCCTGGAAGAGCAGAGTGGACTTGGCTCTGGCCAGCACGTCCTCCCCACCTCCTTCCCTCAGGCTGTGGGAGGGCCCCCAGGAGGCCAACACCAGTAGGCTGGCCATTTCTGCACAAGGTGGTCCCTGCTCTGCGGTCTGTCGTGGGCAGTGCAGCCGAGCTGTCCCCTCAGTCTTGCTCTCACTGGTCATCTTTCCAATGTCCACCACAGACCGTTCTGTGTACCTGCCCCCGTGCCCAGCAGCTGGATGGACTCCAGTCTCTGAGCAACAGCAGAGGCAGGTCCTGGACAAGGTGTCCTCTGTGACAAGGCCGAAGGCTAGATGGGCCCCTCCAAAGCCACCCACGAACCAGCCTCTGCCTGCAGCTCTCTTTAAGGATCCAGAAGCCCAGGTGGAAAGAGTCTTTATCTTCTATTGGCTTATCTTCCATTAGGCTCAGAGCAGTGCTTCCGGAGCCGCGTTTGTGGAAATGGGCCTCACGGTGATGACTTAGGATTTAGTGGGACACAAGTGGATGAGGTGTGCCAGGTGACTTGTGCAGAGCACAGCCGGTGTGGGGGGTCCTATGGGTACAGTCCAAGCCAGCATTCCCCAGCCAGCCTCGGGTACCACTGGCCATGTCTGGGCACACACAGGCCCAGGCCAAGGTCATCTGAATAGGCAAGGCTTCCCAGCTGACCCTCCGCACCAGCACCTTCAGGCCTGAGCTCCTTCCCTCCTTGCCCCTCCCTGTCCCTTCCTTCCCTGCCCTAGCTCTCCGGGCAGCCCACATCCCCCATGTCCATAGAGTCTGTTCAGCATCCACCCTTAATGTCCTGAATGTCCATCCTTCCTGTGGGATACAAATAGACAGACATTGCCCTGTGGCTGATGGCTCTGTCATGAACAAGGGACAAGGGACCGTGGCCACACCAGAAGCACAGGGCATGGCCAGTTGCCTTGGACCAGTGTTGTCCTGGACCACATGTGTCCAGTCCATGACTCTTTGGGCTCCTGTCAGGCTTGGATGTCTAAGTGCTAGCCCTAGGCAGGCAGGGCCCCTGGAGGCTTCTGTGTGTGACCTGAGCACTCTCCAGGATAGCAAGCTGAACAGTGAGGCCTAGATCACCTGCCCCAGAAGACAGGGTGGGACAGGTCTCTGTGGTGGGTACAGCAGGGCTTCCTGCTGTGCGGGAGATGGACCCTCCTGCACCAAGTGCCTGGGGGGCAGAGGGATCTTGGGGTCTCAGGTTCCCTGTGGCTGGCCCTGTACTCTCAGACCAGAAGCCCTTTGCTCCCTGCTGACTGACGGCAGAGTCTAGGTGGGGTCTTGAGGAGTTGTGGGGGGGGCCATGGATTTCCAGGGTGCTTGGGAGGTCAGATGGCTTCGTGCAGAGGCAGGGGTGGCACAGAGGAGGAGGTGAGAGGTGGGCAGGGAAGCCACTCTGGCCAGGCTAAGTTGCGTGGGGCCTGGGGCTGAGGTCTGAGCAGAAGGAAGCTCCTGGGTTACCTTCCTTCTCTCAGGTGCAGGGACTGCAGGCCTCTAGGGTGTCAGGAGGGATGGATAAGCACCTCCCCAAGGTCCTTCTCCTGGACATTGGGGTTCCCTTCTCCTGCTCACACCAACTGGGCCATTTGCATGGGCCACGTGGTTCACCTCACCAGGAATCATGCACCTCTAGGTGGGTAGGTGAGATATGGAAGGGCTGAGCCCCACTAAGATCCCACGCATGGTGCAGAACAGCCCAAAGATTGGTCCCCCCCCACCCGCCTGTCTCCAACCCTGGCATCCCGCCAAGAGCAGCACTGTGAAGACCAGGAAGGGCCACCAAGGAGACCCAGAGCTGGACACTCTGCTGTCTTTGGCGTTGTATTTCTTCCCTGAACTGTGGGTGGAGCTGCAATGCACCTGGGGTCCTGATAGGGTGGGAGGCTGCCTTACCCGGCAAGAATAATCAGAGAAGAAGAGATTATTTATTTATTTTTAATTTTCATTTGTTCTTTTTAGACATGCCTGACAATAGAGTGTTTCTCAACATGTTACACATACGTGCAGTGTGACTCACTCTAGTGGGATTCGTTCTGGCAGTTGTACGTGATGTGCCATCTCACTGGTCGTGTATTCACATTCGGGCATGGGAAAGTGAGGTCCGTTCATTCTACTGTCTCTCCTGTTCCCACCCCTCTCCCTTCCCTTCATTCCCCTTTTGTGTAATCAAGGAATGATTCCATTCCTTGGGGCTGGAGGTGAGGTGGGACATCATGGTGGAAGATTGTGATGGAGGAAACCAGTTGGGAACATGGCACCAAGGAGCTAAGCTCAGCTCACAAAACACAAACTCCCCTCTCTGCCTTACTGTGTATTAACATCTGTGCATCAGAACATTCAGCCTCTGATTCTGGGGGGTTGGCTTATTTCACTTAGCATCGATGCAGGACAGGTGAAGTTGGACACCTGAGGAATTAGCAGGAAGCAGGTTTACTGGCTGCATCGGCTTGTCCAGAGTATAGTTTGTGCCAGAAATTCTCCTCTGGATCCTGAATCTAGAAATTCTTTGAACTTTATACTAGGGTGGGGGTTACATTTTTGCAGAACTCTACATAAAAGTAATTTTTCCCCCTGAAAACTTGGCATTTGCAAACAAAGAGGAAGCTATAAACCACAATACCCTCTGCAGAAGATTTTGCTGATAGCTTTAAGTATGGTAAGGGTCTTCTGGCAGGGGGGTGGGTCTCTGGTCTGCTTCAGCATGATGGTCTTCAGCTCCACCCATTTAGCGACAAATGCCATAATTTCATTCTTCCCTGTGGCTGAGTAATATTCCATTGTGTACATGTACCACATTTTCTTTATCCATTTATCTATTAAAGGCCTCTGAGGCTGGTTTCATAGTTCAGCTACGGAATATGTGAATTGAGCTGCTATAAACATTGATGTGGCTGCATCACTGTGGTATGCTGATTTTAAGTCTTTTGGGTATATGCTGAGGAGTGGGATAGCTGGGTCAAACAGTGGCTCCATTCTAAGTTTTCTGAGGAATCTCCATATTGCTTTCCAGAGTGGTTGTACCAATTTGCAGTCCCACCAGCAATGTATGAGTGTGCCTTTTTCCCACATCCTCACCAACATTTATTGTTACTTGTATTCTTGATAATTGCCATTCTGACTGGTGTGAGATGAAATCTCAGTATAGTTTTTTTAAAACATTTATTTTTTTAGTTGTAGGTGGAAAATACCTTAATTTCATTTTCATGAAGTGCTTAGGATCGAACCCAGTGCCCCGCATGTGATAGGCGAGACTCTACCACGGAGCCACAACCCTAACCCCCTCAGTGTAGTTTTAATTTGCATTTCTCTAATTGATAGAAATATTTAACATTTTTTCATATATTTGTGGACTGATTGTATTTCTTCTTCTGTGAAGTGTCTGTTCAGATCGTTTGCCCATTTATTGATTTGGTTATTTGTGTTTTTGTTGCTGTTGTTGTTGTTGGTTGGTTTGTTTTGGTATTAAGTTTTTTGAGTTCTTTATATATCCTGGAGATCAATGCTCTATCTGAGGTTATGAGGCAAATGGCAAAGATTTTTTTTTTCCATTCTGTGGGCTCTCTTCACATTCTTGTTTCCTTTGCTGTGAAGAAGTTTTTTTAGTTTGATTCCATCCCATTTATTGATTCTTGATTTTGCTTCTTGCACTTTAGGAGTCTTGTTGAGGAAGTCAGTTCCTAAGCCAATGCAGTGGAGAGTAGGGCCTACTTTTTGATCTAGTAGGCACAGGGTCTCTGGCCTAATGCCTGGGTTCTTAATCCACTTTGAACTGAGTTTTGGGTGAGAGAGGGGAGTTAAATTTCATTCTGTTATACATGGATCTCCAGTTTTCCCAGCACCATTTGTTGAAGAGGCTATCTTTTCTCCAAGTATGTTTTTGGTGCCTTTGTCTAGTATGAGATAACTGTACTTATGTGGGCTTGTCTGTGTGTCTTCTATTCTGTACCATTGGTCTTCACGTCTGGTTTGGTGCCAATAGCATGCAGTTTTTGTTACTATAGCTCTGTAATATAATTTAAGGCCTGGCAATGTGATGCTTCCTGCTTCACTTTCCTCGCTAAGGATTGCTTTGGCTATTCTGGACCTTTTATTTTTCCAAATGAATTTCAAAACTGCTTTTTCTATTTCTATGAGGAATGTCACTGGAATTTTAATAAGAATCACATTAAAATCTGTATAGCACTTTTAGTAGTATGTCCATTGTGACAATATTAATTCTTCCTATCCAAGAACATGGGAGAACTTTTCATCTTCTAAGGAGTTCTTCAATTTCGTTCTTTAGTGTTCTGTAGTTTTCATTGTAGAGGCCTTTCACTTTTTTTTGTTAGATTGATTCCCAAATGTTTATTATTTTTAGGCTATTTTGAAAGGGATAGTTTTTGTAATTTCTCTTTCAGTTGATTCATCACTGATATAAAGGAATGCAATTGATTTATGGGTGTTAATCTTACATCCTGCTAAGGAAAATTCTTGGGGGAGCTCACAACTTCAGAAGTCTCAGTCGGTAGAAGGCTGGCTTCATTCCTTGGGGCTGGAGGTGAGGCAGGACATCATGGTGGAAGATTGTGGTGGAGGAAAACAGTTGGGAACATGGCACCAAGGAGCTAAACTCAGCTCACGAAACATAAACTTCAAGGGCATACCCGTGGAACCCAGCTCCACCAGCCACACCCCTCCTCTCACCACCCAGTCACTCCCCATCAGGGAATTAATGCACACAGAGTGGTTAAGGCTCTCATGACCCAGTCATCTCACCTCTAAACTTTCTTTCATTGTCTCACACATGGGCTTTTGGGGGATACCTCACATTCAAACCCTAACAGAGGCCAAGCTATGACCTCTCTGCTCCAACCACAGAAGAGGGATGAATACATGGGAGAAGGCAGAGTTCATCCACAGAAGCATGCCCAGAAATAGCCTGGGGACGATGGCTGTGCACATGAAGCTCTCCTGGGGCCTGGCAGAGTGGAATTGCAAACTCCTCCCAGCAGAGGACACTGAGCACACACCTGAGCCCAAAGCCCAGTGTCTGGGAGCCACAGTGATAGGCAGAGCTGCTCCCAACCTCACCCCAATCTACTGGAGTGTGGATTCACAAAATGATGGAGAAGGAGTCATTGGAGATATTTGATGTCAAGGATGCTTTGGAGTGTTGGGAAAGAGGAAGAAGAACTCCATGCTCACTGGGGATGGAAAACCATGAAGCAGAAAGTGGCGTCCTCAGCATGAGTCCCCAATCCAGCCCAGCCCCAGCTGGGCCACCCCCAGCGACATCCCTCCTGCACGTGCTCCGAGCCAGGTCTGAAGTCCCTGGAGCTCCCTGGAGAGCTGTAGGCCGACCTCTGCTGGTCTCCACGGTTTCTGGAGAGAATCCAGCAGTCATTGGTTCCTTGTTCCGCTTGTTTAGTTCTGTTTTATTCCGATGGCTTTACTACCACTTCTGTCTTCAGGTCTTTGCTGAGGTGCAGAGGGGTGGTTCTCCTGCCTGCGACCTGCTGAGGTTCTTGACTTGTTCACCAGTTCTGAGAAGTTTCCAGTCACACCTCAGATACTGGTTCTGTCCGCTTTCTCTCCTCTTCTCTGGGGCTCCAGTGCAAGACAGCCGGACGACGGGGCCCCATCTCCCTGCTTGCCTGTGTCTCTATTCTTCTCCTTGTCTCTCGGAGCTCGGATCACTCTATTGACCAACCTTTGAGTCAACTGATTCTTCTGTATGGTTTCTTAATCTTAGACATTGTATTTTTAAAGTTATAGAAAGACTCTTGGACTCTTTTATTAGAAAATCCCGTCCTCTTTGACCGAGTGTGGAGCACCTGCCTCTGAAGAACCAGGGGCTGAAGCCAAGGCCGGGCCTCGTGCCTGCCAGGGGGTCCACCACTGGGCGGCACCCCACTGGGCTGGGTTCCTTTGATGGAACTGGTTTCTGTGAAGGTCCTATAGATGAGATGTCAGGGTAAGGGGCCGGTCTGAGACAGGAGTGCAGCCAGCATCTGCTGCCAGGACACCTGAAAGGGGATATTGGAGGGACAGGGCAGGGCACATGACAGTCACTTTGGAGTCAACACTACTGACTGCAGAGTGATCATGGCCCCTTGGTGATCCATTCCAGGCCTGAGGAGATGGCGTGAGTCCTAAGAACATGTGATCTTCTCCCAGGACAGATAGGGACTCTCAGCTCCTTCAGGACTTGGAGTCTATGCAAGATACTCTTGTGTCCACTCTCAGAAGCAGGCTCCAGCCTTCTCTAAGTCCAGTGAGGATGACTGCATGGACTTCCCTAGGCCCTCTACATCCACCTGAGCAACAGGAAAGCCAGGTTCACATGCTCCTGTGGGCTGGGACAGTGGCGACCCTCCAGAGGCAGGTAGGTTGGGACAGTGGTGTGGCCCTCCACCCAAAGCCAAAGTGGCTGCCCAGCAGTCACTTCAGCAGCCATAATGTTCCCCTCCATTGTCCCTTCAACCCAAGCATGAGTACCACCTTGCCTTCCCTTGACCTTGGTCGCAACCCCCACTTGAGCCCTCCAAGATGCTGCCCCCAGAGGTGCTCTTGGTTTATTGTTCCAAGTGGAGGATGACAAGGCTTGAGGGTTCCACCCTCAGCCTCTGCCCCTCCTGCCCCCACTCCACAGTACACTCCTCAAGCCTCCTCCTGGGCAGTGTGCCACCTGCATATGGATGACACGGAGGGATAGTGGCACCGCTCAGCTCTGCAGGCAGTAAAAGTGACAACTCCAGAGGAGACAGCACATTCAGTATGCACCTGGAGAAGAGAGCTAAGAATAGAGGGAGGGGCTAGGTGGCCAGGGAAGACTGCTGTTGCAGAGAGGCACTGGAGGCCCAACAGGCAGCAACTGACCACCGACTGCCCACACCCTGGCAGCTGGCCTACAGTCAGAGGTGGAGTCCCAGGAGGATAGAGAGTGGGCACCAGCGGTTGGCCCAGGGCAAAGGGGCCTCATTTCAAAGTGACATCCTCCCACATCCAAGGCCTTGCTTCTTCCCAGTGTCACCTTTGTGGGTTCTGCTAAAGTGTGAAAGGCTGTGAACAAAGACCCTAGAGTCAGGAGGGCCAGGTAGAGGACTAGGTCAGGTCAGATGCAACCAGACCCCCTGAATCCCCAGACCTGCCTGGGTTGCTCATCCACAGAAACCTGCAAACCTGACACCCGGGGCTGGACCAGCCCTGCAAGCTCTCCGGGCAGCGCCTGGGCTAGACGACTCCACAGTCCCCACTCCACGCCTGCCTCTTTCAAGTCCCTGGCTTTCTGGGAAGGGGTTGAGGGTTCCTGGGGTGGCAGGTTGTTTCCCCCCCAGAGCCTGATTGACAGCGGAGAATCAGAGGTCACGAAGACTCAGCAGAGGCTGCAAGTGGAGGCTATGTGTGGCCGCTGCATCCTGGCTTCTCCACCCCGCACAGATCCAGGGCGGCGGGACCTGCCCATGCCCCCAGGTTGAGCCCAGCCACACCCTACCTGGCCGTGACCTTCCCTGCCCGGCACCCCGCTCCCTTTGCGCCTGTGATCTTTCAATGCGCTGGGTTATTAATTACCACGAGCTGGCGCTGGGCCATGGAGCATTCCCAGCTGGCAACCGGGCAGGTGGTGGCGGCCAGGGGCCGGGCGCGGCGCCGCTCTCCCCTTAGAGAGGGCGGGCATCTCCCTCCTTTGCATGGAAGCCCAGGAGGCCACGGATCTTCCGCCCCTCCGCGCCCCTGGCTGGGACAGCGCAGAAGTTCCCGGAGCCCACTTTTCCGCGAAGTGGTTGGAGACTTGTGGGGAGCGACCAGATGCCAGGAGAGGTGGCTGTCCCGAGCGACCCCAGGCTGGGTCGACAGATCTGATGGCTCCGTGACCATCCGAGTGCCGCGGCAGGTGGGTGCAGCGCGGGTGGCTGGGGTGCACGGTGCTCCTGGCGCAGTCCCGAGAGCTCCTGCTGCCCCGAGACTGGCATTGTGGCTCCCAGAGGGAACGCGAGGTCCCTGGAGACGCAGGTCTTGATCCTCAAGGGACCGATGGAAGACCCTGAGCCCCTGCACGCCCCCGACTTGGTGCGGGCTTCCTGGCGGTCCTGTCCCTGGGCCCTAGGCCCGGGTTCTGCCTGTTACAAAAATCCACAGGTGAACCAGATGTCTGCTAATGTTTGAAAAATAGTGACCTAACACAACCTCTCTGGTCACTTTCTAAATTTTCTTATTAGCTTCTCTAAAGTTTTTTTTTTAATTCTTAGATGCTCCAGAAATTAAACAGAGGCTGTTCTTACTAGGTTACTACCCCTCAACCTAATTTATTTTAGGGTACTGTGTATGAATGAGTTCTCACTATATCCAATAAGGTTCTTAATATGTCAAGTGCACAATAAATGGAAAATAATTAAAATTGATGATACAGTAAGAACTTGTTTAATGAGTGGGAGTTCAAAGAAGAAGAAAAAGAATTCAATCTATTTGGTTTCAAATTTATTTTGTTTGCTGTCTACTTTTGAGCAAATTCATTTGCTTGCTACCCGCAAAATATTGTCATGAAATATATTTTGAAAACATGGATTCTTAGGCCTTTTCCCTGCATTTTTACATAGTTATATCCAACACTTATTTATTTTCCTAAGAGATCCTTTCTCACTTTTGTCTAGAACTTCAATAGTTTCCCAGGAAGCTAGGAGCATACTTTTGAAATTAATCATCTAATCATCTAAATAATTGAAGGCTAATAACAGAGTTAGGAAATTTACCAATTGAAAATAATTTTTAGAAAATGTAGCTTGCTATCTTGTTTTGAGATTAGTTTTGTCAGACAAATGTTAATGGATAAAAAAATCACTCACTGTACATAATTAAAATATTTGGGGAAAAATAGCTGCAAATAAAACCTATAAAATGTCAGATTTTAAATGTAACTTAATCCTGTGGCTTTGCTTGTTTGTTGAATGTTCGTTAAATTGAGATATTATTTATACAATTCTGTTTTAAAACATTAATTCACTGTGTGAAATATTTGATTATCTTAATTCTTATCGCTAACCAATATTCCTTGTTATTCTAGAAAAAGTAGATGAAACTGAAAAGAATGACAATTACAAGCAAATAAAAATTATAGGAAACTTTTTTTGCACTGAAATCCACTTCAAAGCTCCTATACCTTGGTAAATGAAAGGAATGGAAGTTCTTAGTGTATATTTGTGGAACTAGTTAATTTGGACTTCTCATATACTCAGGAGAAATTCTAAAATAAGAATTGAGGTAACACTTTGTACTACCTAAAATAATACTTAAGACAGCGATGGGAAACTACAACTTATTGTTGACTTTTGTTTTACTCATGTCTGAAAGTTTTCTGTATATTTTGTCATTTTATAATAGCATTAGTCATTGAAGTACGTTAGTTATTTCTTTTTTCCCCTGTAGTTCATAGATTTGTCAAAAAAAGTACATAGATGTGTGTATGAAATAATATCATTCACTGCTGGAAAGTATTCTATGAAGACTTTCTGCTGCTTTTCAACTAGTGAAGAGAAACCAGTTTGCTGTTTAATTCTCTAAGATGCTAGATAGGCATTACCTGAGGAGAAGGAGTGATGTAGAGTGGAAATGCTAACTCGCTGGGTGACTGAAAGACAAATAAACATAATGTCTCTTTTGACTCAGTTTCCACATGTGAAAAATAAGAGATTTTCTCTTGGACTATGTTGATGAGCCTTCTATCTTTACAGCCTATGCATTTACTTCTTTGACCACATTAATTAAAGATGTTCCTACTGTGTTTCCTGACACCCAGATTTTTCAGAGTTTTTCTCCCTCATGACACACTCTCTCAGAGTGTTTGTGATCATGTGTACCAGTTTGACCCTATGCCTCTTAGGAGACTCTTGAATGAACTTAAGCCATAAATTGATAACAGTGCTGCTGAGTCCCATTTTAACATCAAAAAAAGTCTTTTTTAATTTTTATCTCTAGAAGCTTCTTTTGAGAATATTTTCAGAAAAAAAAACACTATGGCTTCCTTTGGAGTTGGTATTACAGATGAGAAAATTTTCAAAATATAAAAATTGCAGCAGATACTTTGTATAGAAACAGGATGGAAGAGAAAATTTTGAGGGAACAGTTCTGATGCATCTCAACTTGAGTTCTGAATGCATTTTATATGGATATTGTTACATTTGCTGCTTACAGAACCAAGTATGTTTCTATAAAGCCAAAAAGAAACATCATGATAGATTTTCCTTTTAAAAAAATAGATGTTGACAAAACTTAGAAATATTTACTTCTCTTTTTACACATCCTCAAAGCTATGAACAAAAGAAACTTGAATTCAAGTAAATCTGTGCCATATTTTCCTTAGGAACAAAAAATCACTTTGGGGGCACACTGCAGAGCCAGCTTCTGCACTGGCCTCTGCGGCCCTGTGTTCTGGAAAGAAAATTGAGTCAGAAACCTAACTCGAGGGGCAGCCCTACCCCTCTAGCCGAGTTCCTGTCGCTTTCCTCCTGCCAGGCACTACCTTTCTCGTGGGACTTAGTGCATTCAAGTGCCCAGTGGTCTGGGCCGCCAGTGGGATGGTCGATGAGGCCCAAGCACTCCGGGTGAAGGAAACTGGGGCACTTTGACCCTTCATGGCCATCCTCCCCCACCTCCAAACAAAAAGCCTGGAGTGTTTAGCAGGCTGCTCAAGTTCCGACATGTTACAAGACTATCGAGAGACTGTCATTGGAGGAGCTAAGTCCTGACTGTCTACAGCTGAGGCCATTTAAACCATTCATTTTCCTGATTGAAGATAGACACCCATGGTCACGATATGTGGCAAATTTTATGTACTGATCCAGTCCATTGTGCAATACAAGCATATCTGTTTCTACTGATGGTGCTGTAAGCACCTCACAGATTCCAGCTTCGGAACAAGAAACCCTGGTTTGACCAAAGCCATTGCTTTTGAAGTTGTTAAAGTCTGTTGATGAACAAAAAGACACACCATGAAAGAGAACCATCAGATGCCAGCACATTAGTGAGTGAGAACAGGTGTCACCTTGAAGGTGGGAGTGTATCAGAAGGGCCTTATGCTAGAACTACAGGGAGAGAAGACTTCATCTTCCTGTTTGGTTTCTAGACCAACTACCTCATCTAAAAGGAGAGCAATTTGTGAGACAGAAGAAAATTTATATGAATTATCTGGTGAATGACAAAAGCACCACAAATCTGATAGTATTTTCCTTTCCTTTGATGAAAGCCTGGCTCTGTGTGTAGAAAGGGAAATATGTTGTGAAGGAATCAGTAGAAGTGAATCAGTAGTGATTCCATCAAATATGAAAATTGAAGATGGTGTGAGTGAACATTCCAGTGATTGGTTGGATCAGGATTCAGTTTCAGATCAATTTAGTGTAGAATTTGAAGTTGAATCTCTTGATTCAGAGGATTATAGCCTTAGTGAAGAAGGACAAGAACTCTCAGATGAAGATGATGTGGTGAATTGAGTTACTGTGTGTCAGGCAGGGGAAAGTGATACAGATTCATTTGAAGAAGATCCTGAAATTTCCTTAGCTGACTATTGGAAGTGTACTTCATGCAATGAAATGAATCCTCCCTTTCCACCACAATGCAATAGATGTTGGACCCTTCATGAGAACTGGCTTCCTGAATATAAAGGGGGAATTTCTGTGACATCCAAACTAGAAAGCTCAACACAGGCAGAAGAAGGCTTGGATATGCTGGAGGAAAAAAAAAAACTACAGCAAATGATTCCAAAGAATCATGTATTGAGGAAAATGATAAGACCACACAAGCTTCCAAGTCACAAGAAAGTGAGGACTATTCTCAACTATCAACTTCAAATAGCATTAGTTATCACAGTCAAGAAGATGTCAAAGAGTATGAGAAGGAAGAAATACAAGACAAAGAAAAAGGTGTGGAAACTGATTTTCTCCTTAATGTCATTGATCCATGTGTGATTTACCAAGGTTGACCTAAAAATGTTTATGGTAAATCAGGATATCTTATGTCATGCTTCACATGTGCAAAGAAGCTAAAGAAAAGGAATAAGTCCTGTCCAGTATGCAGACAACCAATTCAAATGATTGTGTTAACTTATTTCAACTAGCTGCCATGTCATAAAAATAGGATTATATATTTCTAGTTATAACCCTAAATATTTTGACCCTATGGATTTTATTTTTACTGACATTTATAAGGGAAAGAAACTCAAACTTTCTTCCTCTAGATTTCTTTGTAATATAATTTACCTACCTTGGCAGGAAACGTAGGTAATATGTATTCCCTTCTAGGAAAGATTCCCTTCTGTTTATATTTTATATATGTGTTTTAATAAAATTTACATTGAATATATAGCTCATTTTTTTACCCTCACCCCTAATTTTAAATAATTTCAACTCTCTTAAGTGAGAAGTACCTAATTTTCTTTTTCTTAAACATAAGGCATTTAAGTGTTACTTAGCACTTTTCATGTAAGGAGAAAAATATGTATAAGAAATATAATATTTATATTTTAGATACTCTGTGTTGGATGTGGTGATCCACACCTGTAATTACAGTAACTGAGACTGAAGCAGGAGGATTGAAAGTTCAAGGCCAGCCTCACCAACTTAGAAAGATTCTGTTTCAAAATTAAAAATAAAAAGGCTGCGGATGTAGCTCAGTGTTTAAGTACCTGTGTTCAGTCCCTGGCACCAAAAAATAATTTTAGATACTCTAAAAGTTTCTGATATTTTTCATAAGTTCTTTCATAAGTTGAGAGTTATATTTTGTGCTATGTAAATAAAAATGAATTTATTCTACAGCCTCTGTTATATGTAGTAAGGGGTATGTAGAAATGAGGTCAGTAAAATGTGGAATTGTCCTGAGAAAATTGTATTGTTTTCTATAAACTGAAAAGTGATTCTAAGACACTTTGAAATAAGTTTTTGGTCTAGGTTATATGGTTCTTAATAGTTTCCTAAGTTTCAGAATTTGGTTTAAGTCTTGTTTTAGAAACCAGTGAATTCAGGAGTTTGATAAACAACTGTTTATTAAAACTAACTGGAAAGGTTGTAAAAAATAACTTTTGGAATCTATTTTATATATTTTAACTTAGGTATTCGTGAATAGCTCTGTTAACTTCTTTGGGTATCAGGAGATCTGGTCTTCACCAAAGGCTTTAGAAAGACTAAATATCTACTCTGCTCTTTGTCTCTGCCTCTTAACAGAGAATATTTAGCTTGTGTTCTTTCCCAGGGGCAAAAAAGGGGCAGATACACTCTTAAGGTTCATCAATATTTGCAATGCAGACTGAGTTAGAAAGAAAATAATAAATGGATCTGTTTGCACCTCTGTTTTCCATAAAAGCTCTCTTCTTCCACCAAAACAAAACATCTTCTTGCAGGGAAGCACCATAAAAAAACAAGGCCTCAATTTGAAGTCAGAAGTAGATTCATATCCCAATTCTACCATCACCAAGCTATGTGATCTCAGGAAAGCACCTAATCTCACAGTTGTAAAAGTGATATAATACTTAACCTCTCGAGGTTGATAAAAAGTTTGAATGAAATAAAATACATTATGCTCTGGAAAATGTGTATAATTGAATGTATTTACCATCTCTTCTAATAGTAAGAAGTTAATGGATTCCAAAAGGTGATATAGTCATAAAAACTAATAGTCTGAGGAAGACAGGATTTTTTTAAAATAATACATATTTTATTCAATTAAAGGGTTCTCAATAGGGAAATTTTACAGTGGCTCACACAGGTGATGCCAGCAGCTAGGGAGGATCTCAAGGTCAAGCCTAATCTTACCAAATTGGCAAGACCCTCAGAAACTCAGCAAGAACTTGTTTTTCTTTGTCATTGTTGTTCTTTTTAGTTATACATGATGATAGAGTATAATTTGACTTATTAATTTATTTTTTAATTTTTTTAATTTTTTTTTATTGGTTGTTCAAAACATTACAAAGCTCATGATATATCATCTTTCATACATTTGACTCAATTGGGTTATGAATTCTCATTTTTACCCCAAATATAAATTGCAGAATCACATTGGTTACACACTCATATTTTTACATAATGGCATATTAGTGACTGTTGTATTCCGCTACCTTTCCTATCCCCTACTATCCCCCCACCCCTCCCCTCCAATCTTCCCTCTCTACCTCATCTGCTGTTGTTCAATTCTCTCCCTTGTCTCCCCCCCTTTCTCCTCACAACCTCTTATATGTAATTTTGTGTAACATTGAGGGTCTCTTACCATTTCCATATGCTTTCCCTTCTCTCTCCCTTTCTCTCCCCCCACTTGTCTTTGTTTAATGTTAAGACAGGATTTTTTTAAAGAAACAATGGACCTGGATTAGTTCCAAACCAAATTGTTTCTGTTGTAGAGAAGGTGATGTTTATAAACTTGAGAAGCTGTGACATGTGAACAGGGTGACTGCATAAAATTGAAATGAGTTATATGTGGGAATAGTGTGCTGGAATTTGAAACACAACAGTGAAGGTGTGAAATTATTTGTTCTTTAATATATTGATAGTGGCCATTTGTATTCTCTCATTCTCTCTTTTCCTTCAATGGACCCTAGGCCCCCCCATGCTGAAGATCTCCACAATCTCAAGGCATGTTTGTCCAGAATGAACCATGACATCCTGTCAATGAGGACTCTAAGATAGAGTGAAAGAGAAGGCCCATGTCTACCACCAGGAAGTGTGCCATGTCCTCGGAGAGGAAGTCTATTAATGCCATCTGTCAGTCAACAGGGACAGGCTATGCTCTGTAACAGCAACCCCTGTCTCTCCAGGCCTTGAAACTGCCCAAGCCATTTCAGTTTTCTGAATTACTACTAACTGCCATTAAGGCCACTTGTGGACCCAGGCTGATAGACAGCAGCCCACATTTCAAGGTGACCACACGTGAAGGAAAGAAAGAACTTGAATGTGTCCCCTATGGCAGCCCAGAGGTGATAATGCCCTCAACTACCCTCACAAGAATGGCTGTGGAAGCCACTTACTTTCAGGGAGAATACAATATATGATCCAGTGAGCCCCAGAGGGAGGAGAACCAGGGGAATGTGGTCCCCTTTCCCAGAGACCAGAGACAGCAGAGTGCAGCAGAGAACAGCTCAGTGACTCAGAGGAAACCGTGGGAAGAAGAGAGGGATGTGGGCTGTCCTCTTGACTGATGATGTGCCCTGAGGTTGTGACAAGGGCAGTTCCTCTTTCTGGGCTTCCTAATAGGATCCTGGGATTTTGTCTATTCAGATGCTTCAGTTAGTTCCAGTTTTGGGATCTGTTATGGAGAACAGGACTCAGTCTCTGCCTCCCTGAGTCTGCATGGGGCAGGAGTATGCTCCAGGCCTGTATGTGATCCCTCGGCTCAAGCTGGGCCTGGCAGGCCAAGGGAGAATGAGGCAAGTGTGCAAGGGCAGGAGATGATGCAAAAGATAGTTTAAAATTAGGATTTCTGAGATGCAACATGGTCTGGAATCATGTTTTTAGGCAACTGAGTGTGGTCCCTTCAGTTGGGCTGATGAAGAAAACTTCACAGCTGAAGCATCTGAATAGGCAACTGAGTTGCCTGGCTTCTCAGTTCTGGAGGCCAAGGCCTGGTTGCCTGGTCATAGTCTCTCTTCTTGGCATGTCTTCTAGAAGCCTTCCTGGAGATGCAGGCAGAGAGTGCTTTTCTCCTCATAAGGCCACTAATCATGACTCAGGGCCTCTGATCCTACCCATCCACTATGGCTGGGGAAGAGCAAACCAACCCAGAAGAAGGCATTGCCAGTAGGGCATAGGAGCTTGGCCAGCCCTCAGGGGGAGATCATGGTCAGTGCACTCTTTAGGAGCAAGTGCTCATGGGCATTTGTGCCATAGTTGTGGTGATTAAATTGCAGAAACCACAATGGGCCCAAATTAGTGGGACAGGGCATGAGAAGACAAGGGGACACACAGCCTGATCTGTTCTTTGTGCTCACAGGGAGGACTTGCAAGCGGGCTGACCATGAACTGAGAGTCCTAGTCCCAGGCACAGGTCCTCAGGGGACTGAGCACATGACATGAGCCAGAGCAAGTCTGGACCAATTCTGTACCTGGGTAGGTGTGACCTTCACACCCACCCCCAAAACAATTTTAATTGTTTTGACTTCTTTGAATAAATATTACCTTCATAACACACCAAACTGGTGACTCCTGCCCACCCAGGCTTTTAGAAGAGCTTTAATTGTTTTATCAAAGCAAAAGCATACAAGGCTCTTGGTGGCCTCTCTGAACTTACAAAGTTTATGCTGCAATCCAATATTTAGATGATGGTGCAGCCACCTTCTGTGGCATGGGCATAAGCAGGAGCACCGTCCATGAGTGTGCTGGCATCCTAGATACCCTGATAGGTCATGGCAGGTTGTGGGCTACAGTCACACAGTCAAACATCCTGTGAGAGAAAGCAGCAGCATTTCTGTTATGGAAACCCCATAAGCACTGTAAAGGCAATGACTATCGCTTAAATAGCTTCAACTGTGACTTGTGGTGATGCCAGCACATTATTGGGGCTGATGATGCCCATCTGTTGAATAAGGAGGTTTCTTCCTCACAGCCAGGACCTGAGAGGTGACCCTCTGGTTTCTACAATGGGACAGGCAAATTACAATCCAGGGCACCCCCCACATGTCTGATCAGGTGCCAGGTGAATAGCTGACCCATTTTCTTTGGCTTTGTGGAATGATGGTAACCTTTATCTCCCTGCATTATACTTTCCCTGTCTATCAATCTGAACAAATGATTTGATACTTTCTGCTTCTAAATACAAAGGCAGCCAATAATTGGAGCAGGTGTGTGTGTGTGGGGGGGTGTAGATCCTCTGTCATCTCTGTGTCAATAGCTATGGTTTTACCAGGAGCCCAGATGGATTGTGGTTAATGCCTTTGAGAAAGATTTTGTTGTTATTTAAATTCAATAAAGTTTTCCTACTCTGCTTTTATTCTGTTGTTTGCTTCACTGAATCCAGTCTAGAATGTCTATTTCTTTCCAGCAAAGTACAGCTATTTGAGAAAGAAATATGCTTTAGATAATAGATTTTCCTAGTAAATACCAGACCAGGTACATTGTATTTTTTTTTACAATCCAAGGACTTTGTTATGGTAGTGCACTGCACAATGAAATTATAATTTGCAGACTTCAAAGTGAAGCTTGCACAATAGGAAACTGAAACCTGCCCTGTGAAATAAGACAGACACAGTGGTGCATTTAGCCAGAGACAAGACAAGTGGTCACATGTGACATCTGGCCAGTGAAGGAGCAAGGGACATGGCCCAGGCCACCTGGAGGCAAGCTTTGCAGTGTGGTCTTCGCTCCTGCTACCCTACCCTGCTCCCTGCCCTGGCCTCCTGGGGCAAACCTGAGTGAAATCCATCTGCATGCAATGTGGCATTCCTGTGTAGGTTGAGGGGAACATGTCTTCAATGTCCTGAGGTCTTCCCTTGCCAGGGAAGGGTCCTGACCCACTCTCCACAGGGAGAAAGCCCCGGAAAGAGATGGAGCAGGCATCTTACCACAGCATCCTCAGCACTGGTCACTGTGCACCCTACCCACCATGGGCCTTCCCCTTGGCAAGCCCAATTCAGATTGGGTCCCTTCCTATGGCCATGCTCCCCAGATTCATGGTGCTTTGCTAAGAAGCTTTCCCACCAGATGATGTGCAAGTAAGTGTCCACTGCCAGTAAAGCCTGGGAACCTCCTCTGCAAAATTATCCCTGGCTCTTCTTTTTTCTCCTCAGGAGTTAGCATAGCACTTGGAAAATCAAAGTGTATCATGAACAAGCAGTAAGGAGGCTTGAACATTCTAGAATGTACACTCCAAAGTGTGATTCTGAGTGTTTGTGTCCTGGTATCATGGATCTGAACTAGGAAAGGGACCGACACCCTCCACCTGTGGGGAGAATAGGGGAATTCAGTGCTGAGGGCAGGATTCCCAAGGGTTCATAACTCTCCACTCTACAACTTATTGCTAAGACTGGAAATTATAAGAAAATCTATAGACATTGGGGAAAAAAAACAATGTAAAAACTGCCAACCATTCTGAAGTTAACTGCAAGAAATATGTTATTAAGGTAGCAAGCAACAAAATATTGTAAATAATTCTTAAATGTTGATAGAGATAACAAGTGCTGCCTTGTGAATAAACAAGAGCAATCAGAGTGTGTGGAGTGGCTACTGTAATGGAGAACTCTGTCTTGCAACTAACTTTCACATACACTGTTTAAAGGGTCATTTGGAAAGTAATTGTTCTTCTTCTTATGTGCTCACTATCTCACATTTAGAAATATTTCTCTTAAAATATTTCTCTCCTACTTATGCCATTAGACTTGGTCTCTGTATGTGGAGCTATGTACGTGCACATGTATATTTTTTTTAAAGAGAGAGTGAGAAAGGGAGAGAGAGAGAGAGAGAGAATTTTAATATTCATTTTTTAGTTATCGGCGGACACAACATCCCTGTTTGTATGTGTTGCTGAGGATCGAACCTGGGCCACACGCACGCCAGGCGAGCGTGCCACCGCTTGAGCCACATCCCCAGCCCCACATGTATATTTAAATTATGTAAATTCTTTAGTTTATAACAAAAGAAAGAAAGAAATGCATGCTTAACATTTGTGCAAACAATTATTTCCTTTTCTGAAGACTAAGAACAGAAATTGCAAGGTGAGGTTACTTCCACCCAGAGATGAATACATGATATTTTCCCAGCAGAAGTGCTTTATTCCTTGTACTAGACATTCTGAAGCTGTGGGAGAGATGCCAACACACTCTCTGGGTCTGCTGCACAGAAATCCAGAGGGGTATCCAGTGGAGGCTTTGAGGAGGTTCATGACTCAGGAAAGGGTGGTATGGGCACCAAATGGCCTCCAGGGTGCCTTCCCTCACTCTCTTGCCAGCACCAACCTTGTTGCAGTCATGCTGAATCCTGATCTGATTGAAGATGAAATCCTTGGGTGTGCAGACCTGGGTCACTTGATACAGTGTGGACCCAAGGCTGAAAGCCCGTGTGCTGGAGTGCTCAGCTCCCCAGGATATCATACCAGGGCATAGAATGACTTGCCAAGCCCCGGGGGAAAAGAGACAGAGGATGGTGTTCCAGGGATATTTCAGCTCCTTCCCCATCCCCAGTGGAAGTGAGATGAGCGCTAGTGTTACTTTGACTCTGGGGTTCAGACTGGAGAGACACTGAGAACTCCTGATCCACAGCTACCCAGACAGCCTTGATGCTCTGGGAACAGCAAATGCAAGAAGATTTCATAGCAATTGGGATTTTCCCAGTGGGATTGGGCTGACACTACTTTGGGATTCTGCCCCACTGGGGATCGGGAACCCCAACACTGGATTGTATGCATATCCATCTCTTTCCTCACTTCCTAGTTCTTTAAAAACAAGGAACACTAGAATAAACAAAGGGAGAGCCTCTTTTGATCCCATGTGGAAATGGACAGAATATATGGAGCCAGACTGAGGCCTGACCCCAGCCTGGGCCTCCTACCCATGCCAGTCCCATACAGGGAATGAGGCCATGGGCCAGAACCCTGGACAGGTGAGGAGGAGCCTGCTTTTGCTGCCACCCCACCTTTCCAGCCTAGAATTTTCTGCCACTCCTTAATAAATACATCTCAACACTCCATGGGCAGCAATTGGCAGGCCATAATCACACACTCCATATCAATCCTTACTTATTTAATCCTAGTTTTACTAAAACCATTTGGGTAAATCCCATGTTCTGTGAGAAATTATTAAGTTTTTTTTTTTTTAATTTGATATGCCCAACAAGGCTAACACAAAGATATTAAAACAGTGTCCTGACAGTCATACATTAGTGTCAAGCCTGGCCCTAGGGCAGATGTTGGCCTATGGAACGTGACAGTCTCGTGAGGGCTCTGACCTGTCAGGATTCATACGGTGATGGATTCACAGGCTAATGATTTTGGGGAGCTTTGTGATATAAGTAAATTCTCTCAATGTCCCCTGGTCACTTGGATGTTAGTGCTTTGCACCATGATGTTCTGCCTTATCAGGGACCCAGACCCACAATAAAGCCACATGACCACAGACCAAAAACAAAGTAAACCTTTGGTCCTTTTAACTTATTTCTCTCAGGTGTTTTGTCATGGCAATTGAAAACTGTGAATCAACAGAATATCCCTTCATCTAGAGAACTAGAAATTTTATTTTTAAATTTTACATTGTTTTCTAGTCACAGAACCATTTTCTTTGGAAGATGTCACACTTAATAACACAAGCAACACAAATGTGTTATATAGACTAGTAGTATAGTAGTTTGGGCTAAGAAGTGTTATACACACACACACACACACACACACACTTATTTACTTTTTGTAATGTTATTTTTTTCCATCATATCATTGAAGAAAATGCATCTTGGAATTGTGGTAAGTGCTTATTTAGGTTAATGTCCAGGCAACAGATGGCCTGGCATGTTCAGGGAGGGTGAGCACAGCTGTTAATCCTTCTCTCCTTGTGGTCTAACCCCAGGAAACTAGGGAAGAAAACTAGACCTCAGGGCCAGGAAGGAAATGGTGTGCTGCTGCTTACTTCTGGAAAACAACCACCAGCAGACCAGCGTAAGCCTTTGAGTATCTCTACTTGATAGAGGGCTGCTGGGACATGTAGGCTGTGCTGAGAACTATAAGGGAAGAATTTTGAAATCAAATAGAATTTTTAACTAAAGATCTGCACTTAGTAATTTAATTGCATATGCTCTGAGACCTGTTTCCTTCTCTAATGTGGGAGCAGTGTGACTGATGTGAACAGGAGCACATGGGCTTAGAGGCCATATGTGCAGCCTGTAGTGTGGAATTAGCTTTCAGAACATGCAGGATGTCAGGGCAGGACATGCAGGCCCTCCAGAGCCTAGACTCCAGGCTCTGCAGACTGCATTCAAGCCCTTCCAGCTTGCTGTGTACCACAAATATGCTTCAGGCCAATTGTTTTTTAGTCAAAGGGGAAACTAAAAGCTCTCCATGTGGACTCAGGCACATGAGAGGGCGTGTGATGGCGCATATGTATCTGTTGTCTTTGGGTGTATTTCTGGGTTTGAGGCATATCAGGCATGCCCCCCCCCCCCCCCCGTGACACTTTTCAGGGTGACCATGTGAACCCCTGTGAAGCAGAGCTTGTGTGTCCTGGTGAGCAGATCATGGTGCCTGACATGTGGATGGACTTGGGAGTTCAGGGCCATGATGGGCAGGGTGGTTTCTCCTGTGCTTTGCTGAGAACCACAGAGCAGTTCAGTGCTGGCCTGGGCACCTGTAGGGCCTATGGTCTCCTCTCCAGGAATCTCCTAGAGCCAGACCTTCTCTACCACTGAAGCACACCTTCTCAGAAAATCCCCTCCAACATCATTGCCTTCCATAGCCCCCACATTTTTCATTATGCTCCAAAAGCATTAATTGATTCAGGAGAACATGAGATGCCAAAGTTAGCAACCGAGAGCCCCTTCCCTGGGAGCCCCATAGTGATATTTTCCACTCTTTCTCATAGTTATGCTGCTGGGCTGAGAGTGTGCTCCAGTTGTCCTACCAGTCCCGGCCATGACCCTTGCTTCAGCAGGAGCTGATGGTGTTTTGCTCTCCATGTCTCTGTCCCTTCGTGATGATTGTCATGCCCCAGACAGCACTGCACAGCATGTGATGACCTACTGGAGTTTACAGGAACATCACCATGCTCATGGATGTTGGGTGGCACTAGCTCTGAAGCCTCACACCTTCCTCTGTCTTTCTCAATGCCTTGAAAACATTTAACTTCACTGTTCCCTAACTATTGCCCCTGGCACTGGGGGCAAGGGAATATCATCCCTGAGATGGGACCCTGGAAGAGAAATCAATGTCAGAGGGAAGGCCTGGAGTCAGGCAGAGCTGGCCTGCACTAGACATTGCTAACACTGCTGAGGGGAACAGTGCATCCATGCTGCATAAATGGGTTGCAGGATGCAGGATTTCAGGCTTCAGGCACAAGTATGAGTCCTTCCAGAAGGTAGCTGAGGCTCTGAATATCAGTGAGTTTCCTGAGAGAGATTATGGGAGAGAGCATCAGGGTCACACACTCCTCATGATGTCACATCTCTGGTTACTGATGGACCCTTCAGAAAGAGCGAACCATACATTGGCTTCCTGTAATGCTTTCCTCTCTGCAGGGTGATTTCTTTTGTCTAAAATATGTCCTGTTCGGTTAACCCATGAGAAAGTGAAGGTTAGCTGTGTTGAGCTGCAGCCTCCAGAAACCAGGACCTTGGAGTGGGGGTGAAGTTCTTACTTCCTTCTGGGCAGGTATACCTGCACAACCGCTTGAGCACTCTTCTAACACTTCCACAAGGGTCTCTGTGTCTTTGGGGTGCTCCATGCTGCCCTGGACAAGACACGCAGCTCAGGGCTGGACCAGCAGGATAGAGTAGCCTCTGTCCCCCTCGACTCCCATCAGATTCCAGCATCAGGACTGTACAGCTCCCACCCTTCAGGCTGAAGCTCAGTCTAGGCAGCACAGGAATTGTGTGGCCATTGTGGGGATCTCTTGCCTGCTGCCATGATGGTCTAACATCCACATGTGTTCTGGTGCTCCTTGGAGCTTCCCAGGGTGATGAGATGAGATCTCAGGTAATGAGATAGGGCCTCAGGCACACTTCACATTGGGTTCTGGGTTTCAGTGTAACTGAGGCACTCTCTGCTTTTTCTCCACACATGCATGCACAATACATACTCAAAATACTTTATATATTTTTATGTTTTATTATAGCAAGTTGGTAGATGTTAGAATTCAAAAGATAACCATAAAAAGATAATTTCTTGGGATGTTGGTCCCAAGAAAACTTTAAGAGAGACTCAATAAAAAGCATTTAGAGGGGCTGAGGTTGTGGCTCAACACCACAGCACTCTCCTAGTATGTGGGAGTTGCTGGGTTCAATCCTCAGCACCACATAAAAATAGAAACAAATAAAAATATAAGTATTGTGTCCAATTACAACTAAAAAAATTTTTAAAAAGCATTTAGAAAGAAAAAAATAGAAAAAATATGAATCACGTATATCCTTCATCAACACCAAATAATTTCTACCTGTGCCTTATGACGAGGTGGTCCTGCCTTGGATGACATGCTGCCTGTTCAGAAGATTATTAAAACCTGCCCAGCAGTGAGCTGCCCATGCCCTAGCAGCATAGCTGGCTCTGTCCCTCAGCAATCCCTCAACCCCATGGCCAGGATCCAAGCTGACCACACCTGCATCCCCACAGCCAGGCTCAGGGCTGACCACACCCGCATTGCTCTTGGCTATTTTTGGTGTGTGTCTCGACAATTTTGTTCACTTTCATTTCTCTTTGTAAATATGCTCCTAACCTCAGTGTTTTTCAGGGGGTTAATAGTTATAGTCCTACATCTTTGTTCCTTGAGGCTTGCCCATGAGAGGATTGATTGAGAGGTGCATTATTCTCAGTTAACAGCTGTACAGACCAAGATGCTGCTGATCCAGGATGGTGACACCATGTTAAAAGCAGATGGACTATATTGTGACAGCCCCCGTGAGGGTGGAAGGGCAGTGCTGGGGACCAATGCACACCATCAGCAGGTGCTGACTCCTGGTGAGCACATCACAGGGCTTCTTAATGTGAAAAGGAAAGCCTGGTTTATTACCCATTCAAATCGGAAATTGTGGTTGATACTTCAGGCACTCATTCTTTTCTACCATGACTTAGATAAATGGGCTGCTCAGACCAAAAGGAACATTTGTTTCTCATGTGATCAATATGCTCCATGTAAACATTCTCAGTTTCGGGATGACATCCAAGTTTTATTTTAAAACTTGGTGTATTTTTTTTCTTCTTCTTCTATTGAACAGAGTGATGCAGCATGCCAACCCTTTGTGCACTGAATCACACCACCAAATTCTCTCCAGAATTGAGCCACAGGGTCAGGGTGTCTGGCATTGGGTTGGGAGGGGAATGCACAGGGTGGGCACTGGGCAGGAATGGATGCTCTGAGGCCTTCTGTTGTGCTAAGCTTGTGCATTATCACACTGATTCTCATACATTGCAGATGAAAAAGCAAAGCTCAGTTCAGAAAAGGAAGACAGCTGGCTGGCCTGTTCCTGGACCCTGGACCAGAGCTCAATGGCATGGGTGTCTGAGACCCTGCTGGATTAGCACCTCAATTCTCAAAGAGCAAACCTCAAGGTCATCACTGTTGCTCTTGTGTGGAGTTAGATAATTTGGACCACAAACCGCAGTTGTCACAAAGGACTCAAATTAGGCTCTTAGAAAGCCTCCAAGAGTATTAGCACCATCAGCCGCAGCCTTGTCATGGAGTAAGGGAATGGCCTCTCTATGTGAGAACAGAGCAGTACCTCCCTGAGTCACACATGAGCAGGTCACTGCTCCAACCTACATTCCAGGAAACAAGGAACTAAGGATCCAGTTCCTGAACTAGCACTGGCCACAGTCCCACAGTCATAAATGGGCCAAGCATGCCCCAGCCTACCTCATGTCAAGGATGCAGATACCACATCAGAGTCTGTAAATGTCAGGTATTTTAGGCAGTATTTTAGCAAAATATCATTATTTATATTCAAATTGTTGGGAAGAAAATAAAAATATTTAGGTTTAAAGTTGATTTTACCTCCCTTCCCTGCTCTGTGTTTTTTCTGGTGTTTACATGTTTATTTACAGGTAACACCAGAACTACCACCAATTGGTGGAACAGACAGGACTCATGTTTAAAGCATATGTCAGAGCTGCACACCTAGTATGTGGACACTATTTGGAAACTGAGTACAGGTTCACAGAAAGAACACCCACAGGGTGGAGGTCCAATGCCCCAGCACCTCACCAGGGACAGTCTAGGGCTCATCCTAGTGGTCCTGTTACCTCAGGCAGTCACAACAATGGCTTAGCACATAGAACTCCTCAAAAGAATAAGACCTGGCCTTCATAAAGGCCTGAGAATTGTGCCCACATGCCTCACTCTAGCCCAGTTCACTTGTGTTTGTTGTATTGTGGCACATAAAGGAGCAGCAGAAGCCTAAGATAAAGCTAATAGTGTGGTAGTGGGGCCCATGGGCACTGGAGGCCACCTATCCCTCTGCTTTTCCCCTGATATCCAAGAGCCTGAGCTCAGTTGCTGTTGGAGCTCAATGGCATGGGGGCCTGAGACCATTTGGTATCCACTGGCTCAAGGGAAGCTGTGGAGTAACAGTGATGCACAGGCCTACCTGCTTACCAGGCCTCAAATGAGAAGGATTGGGAATGCAGATAAGCTGGGCTGCACAGAGCCTGTGTCCTACCATGGATGGGGTTGGCTGCGCTGCAACCAAGCACATAGAAATTCACACGGGTCATGAGACCATTAGTACTGATGGATTTAGGGATACTGTGTGCTATGACTCATTCTCTGCTTGCCATTCCATTTGGAAATGTCCTATTGGGAGCAGTACAGCTAAGGAGACATGTAATTCCATTGTAATTCGAGTGTGATCTTCTAAGTGATAAACTGGAATTTTTTGGAAGGTTGCAGGGGTGTTTTCTATGTAGAAAGATTGCCACAGCCACTGCTCAAGGGCCCACTGGGCATGAAGGGCGCTGCCACAGTAGAGGCAGAGTACCAGGTGTCTGTGCTACTTGTGAGATGGGTATTCCATTTTTTAAGTTATATGTCATTACCAAAAGTAAAATAAGGCAAAAATAGAAGCAAAACACAGAAAACCAAATGGCAGCACAGAAGCCCAGGCCCACCTGGAGAATGCATGCATGCTTAGATATGGAATCCTGTGAACTCACCAGGGATTCACCAGGATGCAGAAGCCCTGTATGGCTTACTCTCCCTGGAGCCAGAACCATGGCTCTCATTAAATCAACTCTTCATTCTATTATATGTGATTTTTAATCCAAATGAAAGCCCATTAGTCACTGGCACATTCATCTCCCAAATGTCTTCTCACACCTCTGCCTTGGCTTACAAGAAGGTGGTCAAATTGGTTTGCCAGAAGGAAGAGAAATGGAGATTGCAGAGAATGGCAGGAAAATGCCAGGAACAATGGAGGACGAGCTGGTGTGGGCTGAGGCCAGCAGAGGCAAGGCTCCAGAAGCAGATGCTACCAACAGGTGGAGGTTCCTGTACTCTAGAACCCAGATGAATCAGAAACAGTTCCAGAGAGGGGTGGAGCTAGAGTAGAGCCTCCAGGCCAGGCTCCTCCCTCTCAAGCAGGGGCCCATAGCCTATATCTCTTGAAAAAACCCACTTTGCTTCTGTATGGCAGGTCCAGGCCGGCCTAAGGCTCTACAGGTAAGACCATCCTTGGAGTGGAGCTGAAGCTGAAGGCCCCAGGACCTCCTGTGTGTGGCACTATTCAGACTGTCCCACTGGAGCAACAGGAAGACATAAGCTTCTCCTGACCCAGGAGATGCTGGCTTTGTAGAATTTGGGCAGAGCTTCCCTGATATTGCTGTATGTGCTTAGGCACTGAACGGTTATGACAAAGTAGGTTTAAAGATCAAGACATTTTATGAGGGCCATTTTATTCATTTGTATCTGCCTTTAATTTCTGGGCAATCTTGGCTAAAAACAAAGGGTTATTAATGGAGAAAGGTACCATACACCTGTCCTTTCCTCTGTCAAATAGTGACCTGGGACTTGCCTGTGCTGGGTTCAGTCGGCAGCCCCACTGATTTGTGAACTTTAAACACTTTTTGGATTAAAATGTCAACTCCATTGCATGATATTTGTTCATGATTTGGAAAGCGATCAAAATATATAATTTTTACTACTTGCAAAGCATAAAACATATGTTGGGAAATATATAAAGCTATTTTATGCAGTATAGAAAGAATTAGAAATGTTATTGACTTTTGTTGTGAAGACTCAACTTGCAAGGTGTAATGTAAGTAACACACAATGACTCCTGTGGAATTGGGGAAGTTCTGTTTCTTCCTCCCTCACTCACTCATCTCTCCTACAATACTTCAAAAATATGCACCACAAAAGCTCAGAGCTGAGCAGACAGGTCCCTGTCACTATGTGGAAGTTGTGCTGCTGAGATCTGGATTTCACAGGGAAAAAGTGTCTGCACATCATTCTCCTTGATCCTCTTCATCTCTAATTTGGTGCACTCTGACTTCAGAACCAGGCCTTTATGTCTGGCCTGCTTGCTCCTTGTCCAGCTCTGCTGCTCCTGCTCATGGCTTCCATCCCAATGTGCTGAGGGCTACGATTCTCTCCAGTCATGCTTCAAAATGGCCCTGAAATAATCACAAAGTGACACTGAAATTACTGTAAACATTGTGAGATTGTATCATAACATTCTGTAACTGGGCCCTCCATACTCAAGGCTATCTCAAAGCACAGAAGAAAGAGGAGAAACATGTTGTGACATCCAGGAGCCCAAAATGAGCATAGGTAACAGTAAACACAGCCATGTAGAAAGCCAAGGGTGTTCTTGGTTGTGCCCCATGACATTGGCCCAAATCTTTCAGATGTAACTTATAGGTGGTTAGGAGGAGCACAATCATGCAAATGAGGGCTAACAGCCCCTGGGTGACCTTGCCCTGGCCTGGGAAGCTCCTGTGTCAGCAAAAATCAAACGAAGATGGATGGCTGACTCCTTTGGCCCTATATCATTAAACAACAGCATGATCATAGAGAAAGATAAGCAGAGTGGCCACATGTAGGAGTTGGGCTTCAGGTGTGTGACTTGTGGAGAACTGGAGAAAAGCATCCATGACAGCTGGCATCTCTGAAATCCTTCCATGCAGGAAAGGATCAAGGTGAGTCACAGCCCAGCGCTGCCCTTGCAGGCTGAGGAGGAGTGGGGACAGGACCCACATTCAGAGTGGTCGCAGAGGGCACCAATCTTTACATTTCAGTCAATATTATTCTAAGGTTTAGTCCTGGTCTTGTCATTCTCCCAAAGACAGTCACTGCATGTTGTAATGTCCACCTCTGTGAATTTATCTGCTCTGCTTTGAAATAAACAACCTTTTGTCATTAGCTAAACAGTAGTAGCCAATACTAAGGGGTCTAAGGGATCAGAGTCTCACCCCCCCAAGTCAAGAACCTTGCCACAATAGTCAGCACCCAGTGCCTACAGACACAAAATTAGGCTGCTACTTGCCAAAGGCAGGAGGTCAGGAAAGCCAAGTATACAAAGAGCCTTTGGGCTGGAGTTCTCCCTTTCTTCATTAGAAAGTTGTTGGGTCTCTCTTTAAGAATGCATGCATCTTAGGGAAGTTAATTTAACTATCAGCAAAAAAAAAAAAAAATAGAACTTTTCATAAACAAAATTGCTTTCAGCTTTGCACATAAACTCCCACAAAGCTCATCTCTGGGTCTTTCTGATGGCTCCACACTCCAGATGCACCTGTGGTCACTACTCAGACCATGGCTCTGTTCCCAGGGAGTGCTGTACTGAAGGTATCATCCCATCTTGGGCAACATGAGAGTGCGCTCATCACTGTCACACAGCTTTAGAAACAAGATCTCAAAATAGCCTGAGCTCAGTAATGTGGGCTGCATGGACAGAGGTGCCTAGGAACAGGAAGCCCAGGATACTTCACCACCCTCTCCTCAGCTGCATAAAAAAATAGGTACCTAGGAACACAAAGCCTAGGGTCCTGCACCACTCATCCTCGGGTGCTTCTCTATGGGCTGCTCTGTGTTCTTTAAACCTCCTCATCATATCCTATGTGGTTGCTGACATCCTCATCTCACGAAAGGGCATATGAGTCTCAGGTGATTCAATGTTTTCATCAGGTCCTACAGGAAGAGGCTTCTAGAGCAGAGATCTGGATCCAGGCAAGTTTGTCTTTGCTCTCTGAAACCATCTGTGCCATGAGGACTGCACACCTGATAAGAAAGACCTCGCTCCTGTTCTGACACCTGGCCAAAGCACAAGCACAGGATTGCATGTGCTCGCACACCAGAAATCCTTCCTGGGACGGTCACCTGCCAGGCCTCCTCAGGCCACCAATAAATGACAGGCCACTGAAGAAATGAAGCCATGGCCCTGGGTCTTGAAAGCCACGTTTGCAAGTTGCATTTTGTTATTCAATTTGCTTATAAAGGTACCAGGAGTGATTCCAAGTATACCCTTCCCTGTTTTACACCCTTCAAAACCCCTGAGTTAAGCAAAACAATGAGAAATGTATAGGATCTGGATAAAAACCTAGAGCCACGTATTATGGGAAATGGCTTACATAGAAAAAGGAATAGAAGCACATGCACTGGGAACACAGTCCTCCCAGGTGTCTCACTGGAAGTAGAAGGAACCCCTTGCTCAGCTTCCCAGGTGTCTTCACCCCATGCAGCTCATGGGCAACAGCACACAGGAGCGATTCCAACTTCCCACAACCCAAAGCTGAGAAAGCCTCATTTTCTATCTGAACTCAACCAATGCACTGTAGATTGTTGTTCAAATTTAGGTCACCTAGCCTGACTTCCTCACAAAGAGGAATGGAAAATCTTGGGTAATAATGGAGTCACCCAACTGTGCTCACTCCTGCTCAAATTCCTTTACACTAATTATGCACCTGGGTAATGCACACATAAAAAGGGAACTCCTTTGCACTTGAACAAATTAGTAAAATTCTGGATGCTTTGCAGTGATACCTAATTCTCCTTTTAAAGAATCTTAAATATAGGACTGAAAGTTGGGACTGGGGTGGTGGCTCAGCGGTTGAGTGCTCACCTAGCATGTGCAAGGCCCTGAGTTCCATCCTCAGCACCACATAAATAAAAGTTTTGTGTCCAACTATGACTAGAAAATAAAAATAAATTTTAAAAAAATGTAAAAAAGAAAGTAAAGCAACAAGCATTATATTGTACTACAGTTTAAAGAGATGCCCTTCAGCAGCAGTTGACATTGGGGTATGACAAACTCACTGAGCTCCACCTTCTGGGGCTTGTGTTATATACCAGCCTGAGTGTACTGACCATCCTAAGGAGGACAGGCATGGCCACAGGGAGCAGGTGGCCTGCTCTGCCTCAGTCTCTCCTTTGGGATTTTGTCATCATTACCTTCCAACTCTTCCCAGCCCCCCACTCTGCTGTGTCTTCCACATGGGATCATGTCTCCCTAAACCAGAAGTAGAACTGAACCATTTACAGAAGCTCATCAGCTGCAGGAGAGCAACACTCAGCGTGGTTACCACGGGGCTGGTACAGCTGGGGAGTACTCCTGATACCCAACACTTCACAGAGAGTGCCTCAGAAGATCACCCCAGACAGGCAGGTCCCCCTGTGATAGGTCTGGAAGAATATATGCCTCTTCTCTGAGATCATTAATAAGAAGCCCAGTGTCTGGAGAAGCCCTATGGTGCCTAGGCTTCTATTAGCAATGCCTTTGGTAGTTTGAAGTATTATAGGCAAAAATATCATCCTGGGCCTAGCACACTCTTGGGAGACAAGAAGACCTTTCAATAACTTACCAAGCCACTTTCCTCACCTTTAAAATGAGTGTAAGGATTTCTAATGAATAAGAACTAGGTAAATCAGCCATTAGATGTGAGGAAGTCAAGCAAGTGCACAATGCCTATAAATAGCAGTTCCTGTCCTCTGTAGTCTCACCCCTCCAAACCCAGGACATGGAGACATAGCAACATCATTCTCCTATGGGCAGATATTGTTCAACTCCTGGGCATTTGCACACATCAATCCTCCATTCAGGATATTTAGGGAACTCCCACATTCCAGGCACCCTGTAGATGGCTCCAGTTCCCTCAGTGCTATGGGTTACAGATGGTACTCAGGTTTATACCTAATGCTGGGATCTCTCCTCATCTTAGAATAATCCAGAACTCAGCTGAATGTGAAAGGAGTACTAAAAGAGGCAATGATCTTTGTTAAAATTTTTTTTGATTTAAAAATCCAGTCTTCAGTTTCTACTGAACATCTATCAGAACAGCTTTTGAGATGCTGCTAGAAGCCCTCATTCCCTCTATACTTCATTCTTAACACCCTAAGTGAGTTCCCACCATTAGAAATTACTTTCCTTTAGTTAAGGAATTGTCCCTATTAAAATGCAAAAATCTAAGTAGCCAAAACACTTGTCACTAATCAACATGTCTCCACCTGTCAGCCCCAGGTCTCTGTGTAGCTGATCTCAGCTCTTTTTAAATCCAGGAACACTGCCTCCTGGAAGACAGAAACTAGACACCTCCCTAGCGTCTTTCACTCAGATAAAATAGGTGGGAAAGCTGTTTGGTCTGCAGTGTGCTGTAAATGGTTATCTAAAACATGAAAGAAAGTGATGAACACAGATGAAGGACCTAGTGTTGTAAATAGTGAAAGAAAGATCTAGAATGTGCTTCAATCATAGGTAGGATTAAGAAAGCTGATGTGAAATTCTTTGTGTTTATATATCAATACAGGCAACCTTCATCTTAGAGGGGTGTGTGGGTGCCAGGGTCTGGTGTTCCCCTGGCTTTTCAGTCAGCTGGGCCAGGGGAGAATATCCTGGAGCCAGCTGAGAAAGAGGAACCCAGGAGAGACTGGCTGGGTGAAGCCTGGGGCCAGGGCTGTCAGAGAGAGTAGGGTGCAGGGCAAGACTGCTTTTCCAGGACAGGCTATTGGTGACATTAGTCAAGAACTGGCCTTCAGAGGCAGAGGTCTTAATCTCAGGACACCTTCACACCAGGGACATGGGAAGGAGAAGCCAAGCCACAGCTACCCAGCATTGAGCTACAGGTGCTGGGGAAACACCTTCCTCCCACATTTGCTACTGGCAACACCTTGGGAGCATGTCTCTCCATGGTCTTGGCTGCTGTCCCCTTCACCCAGCAGGGGCAAAGCACTCATATTCACTGATGCAAGTGTTGTCCAAGTCAGTGGCACTAAACCCCATTATCTCACTTCTTCACACAGTTCAAAACCCCTGAAGGGAATGTTAGCAGAAACAAACATCCCATTCTGCTTCTACCCTTCATGTTAGTATTTCCCTTAAGTTGATAAATTTTTATGTATCCATCTTTCACCTCCTGGGTCTAATCTTTTTTTTTTTTTTTTTTTTAAAAAAAAGAGGAATAGGAGGAGAAGGAGAGAAAGAAGAGAGACAAAAATCTAAGTTTCAGGGGCTGGGATTGTGGCTCAGTGTTACAGAGCTTGCTTAGCACATGTAAGGCCCTGGATTTGATCCTCAGCACCACATAAAAATAAATAAATAAAGGTACTGTATCCAGTTACAACTAAAAAATAAATATTTTTAAAAAACCAAGTTTCAGTTTTTGCAAGACAGAACAGTGTGGGTGTGGAGGCAGAAGGGTTTGCCTCCAGACCGGCAGGGTGCAGGCAGAGTAGATATTGGCCTTTGAAGGCAAGCTTTCTAGAGAGGGGCAGTCCTCAGTGGTGTAGCCCCACCTGTAAGCCAGGATAGGAAGTCAGGCTGAGAAGTCAAGGTCCTTCCTGAGCTTGTGCTCCAAGGTCTGCAGTGTGAGAGGCCCAGAGGGAGGCAGGCACCTCCTGTTGAGTTATGGAGTCTGAAGACCAAAGCAGGTCTTGTGCTGAGCCTCCAGGCCTCTGCCTGCACAGTGGTCTCCACCCAGAGCTGAGGATGGAAACACAGGAGGGGTGTGAACACCAAGCAGGCTCCCCAAGGTCTCCAGCAGACTTCCAATCATGAACAAGAACCTCTCTGGCTGAAAGCTCTCCTCAAGAAGCACATGTGAGCAAACTCCGGCCCCAGGCACCATCTGCTGAGATGGAAAAATAGCTTGCACAGGCTGCCTCCTAGCAGAGCCACCAAACGCACACATGGCACTAGGCACATTCCACCACAGGGTAGACCAGGCTGTGCGGGCAGCTCGCATTTCTGCTGGCAAGTGCCCACAGAGGGGTTCTGTCTCAGCCCAAGTAAACACAAAATTTTGGGGGATGATTTTGTTTATTCTTGAAATCTTTTGTGCCTCCCACTTTCTTTAAAGGACCATTTCCACTGTATTCATATGTGAATTCTGAGACAAGAAGCCAGGTTTACTGTGGTGTCAATACAGAAAAAGAAAATAAAACCAGTTTTCTGTTGTTTAACCAGAGGGATCCCATCATACCCATCATGGTAGTAGAGGTGCTACCCCACAGAATGGGGCATGCTGCACCTACAAAGGAGTGAGAGACATTGAAGATACCCACCGCATGGCAGTGAGTAAGAGCACTTCTACAGGTTTTGGGTTTGTTCAGAAGCAGAATCCTAACTTTTCTCAACAGCAAGGCTTCCCAAAGTGGTATCCCAGCAGGGCAGGAGCTCGAGCAGAAATGGACCGGTCAGATGACTGCAAAAGGTGGGCAGTGGACTCCTGCCGCAGTCTTTTGCTGGGCACAAATCACGAGTCTCCACACAGCTTGTAGATTCAAACAGCAATTCTTTATTCCCGAACTCACACCGGCCGTCTACAAACACGTTCTGGGGGAATCCACGTTCTCTGCCCAAATCCACTCCGTTCTCTGCCCAAATCCTCTCCTGCCTAAATCCACACCGCATGGGCTTCTGTCTCTCAAAAAAATACTGTCTGACCCTAAGCACTCAAGAGGAACTCAGCAGCAGGATACGCCCTATTCCAAAAGAGGAACACCCTAATCTCCTATTACTAAACCACCCTATTCTAAAGGGGAAACACCCTACTCTCCTATTATGCTAAACTGCCCTATTCTAAAGGGGGAACACCCTAAACACGGATCCTGCCCTGGTCCTTGAGCAAGGTCACCTTTCAGAAGTCCTTCCACTAGACAGCATGGGAGTAAGCTGGCAAGGAATTTGTCATACCTACTTGGCTGATGGCTCCCAGCAGACTCCTCTGGCCAGAAGCACCTCCATACATCAGGCTCCAAGACCTGCTCTCAGTACCATGAATACAAGCTATAATGGGTTTCTGTCACCTTGCCAGTGGTAAGAACAAGTAGCACTTCATGGAGCCCACAGGAGCAGTCACAGGATGACAAGCACTATTCCAATGTAGTGAGGATGATAACTGATTTTGGAATAAAACTAGATGCTTATGAATCAAGTCCACAGAAAAAGTTGTTAAATTCCTGAGAAATGAGCAGTCCATCCTTTGGATAAAATAGGTGGAAAAGGTGCATAAGACACACTGTGTGTATATGTTGTTCCTGCAAGTTCCCAGAGAGCATCAGCAAAGACTGTCAATATGTTCTACAAAACAAGCCAAAAGTGGCTATGCCAGAATCATTAGCATTTTTATACTAAAATATGATATTAAGAAAAACAATTATAGGGTTGGGGTTGTAGCTCAGTGGCAAAGTACTTGCCTGGCATGTGTGAGGCCCTGGGTTCAATTCTCAGCACCACATACAAATATATAAAATAAAGGTCCATCAACAACTAGAAAAAGAAAACAAAAGAAAAGAAAAGCCGTCTCCCTGCTTTCTTCCTAAGGAAAGTGGCCAAGTGCATAGAGAAAGATTAATGACTCTGAGGTAGAATACTTGTGAGACTTTCCTTAATTAAAAAATTTCCCTCTTATAGATTTTGGAGTCAAGTTATAAAAAATATCAGTGTTAGGCCTAAAGGATACCTGCACGATGGATGAGGCATCCCAGCTGAGGGGAGACACACTGGCCTTCACCATCCATCTCTCTGTGGAGGGGTGTGCTCAGTGTGGGGAAAAACAGTTTGATCACACACTTCATGAAATGGCTCAACCTGAGCATATGTTCAAGCAATAATACTGCAATATTTACAGAACACAGCCAAAAACAAACTGATAGACAAGCTGTGCTCAGAGGAAAGGGTTCAGTTGAAGTTGAATGCTTGATGGGGATGGATTAGTCAGGCAAGGTTAATACTTAAGACAGAGATAAAAGAGAAGGCGGCCAAAGTTTTCTCATGTATACAAGGGGAAAATGGTGTTACTGTGAAAGTTTTTCCTGCAGGTTAGATGACTCAGCTCAGATCTCTCCATCTCCTGCTGTGTTTACCACATCCTCAAAGCCCAGAATGGAGTTGTGAAAACTCTGGTAATTTGCAGGTGGGGCTCACCCTCAGGTGCACAGAGAGGCAATCCTGCCCCCAGGAGACATGGCTCCTCCACCCAGGCAGCCACCATCCCAGAGGAGAGGAGCAAGAGGCTGGGCAGGGAGGCCTGGCACCACCCTGCAGATCTCTGAAAACCTCAAAAGTGGAAGCCAACCCAGTTCCATAGGAGGTTGGACTAGCAAATGTTACAGCAGACCAGTGAGCTCCCCACCACCATAGTCCATGTGGGAAAGGATGCTTTGTAGCGAGTTCCCCTCACCACCATAGTCCACGTGGGAAAGGACACTTTGCCGTGAGTTCCCCATCACCATACTCCATATGGGGGAAGACCCTTTGTGAGGTACTGTGTTCAACCAAAGAGCAGCCCTCCTGCTTCATTACAGAATTGCCATGCCACTGTTCACATGCCTGCTGCTGGAGGGACCACTTCTGTGAGGACCCACAGTGGTATTTGTCTCACAGCCCATAGAACTGTGGCCTGCCTTACCCAGACTGCACCTTGCTCTCTAACCACCTGGCAATTTCTGCTGCTTGATGGTTGTGATTTATCCACCTGGTTCTCATGGCTGGAGCCTTAATTAGATAATTCCATGCTGCAGTGTGGGGTCCCTTCCTAGGCCCCATCTACACTGCCATTAAGTGATGCTCACGATAAACATGTCTAAATAGAGTTGCTTCTCTCAGATTCACTGAGCAGGAACATGTTTTCTTTTTGTTGGAATAGAAAATTATATTAAATTTTTTTATTTATAAAGGGTTGTAGCCAGCTCTGAATAGAGTCCTTGGACTAGTTCTACCTTTGAGACAGAATAGAATTTTGGGATGTCTAGTCTAAATTGGGCAGGATGTCCTGCACAATGGCTGCATAATTTTCAAAAATTTCAGATAATTCTTTTAAGAAAAGAAAAAGATCAATACCAAATGCTATTGTAGATTACAGTGATCTTTTGTCTAACTTGTCAAAAGTTGGAGACCCGCAACATGAGAATCTACGTGTGCATTCTCATTAAGAGATTCAGGCAAGCCTGGCAGCCAGGGTCGAAGATGGAGCCATGCATGAAGTGTCAGATTTTGTGCTGGAACATGGGACAGGCAATTTTAGAAACAACAGCTTATAAAGTAATGAAAACCCATGAAGGAATAAGCTCTTACAAGCAGCCCTGTAATTGGACAAGCTGCCATGGTGTGTAGGTATGTTGGGTTGTTGGTTTCCTTTGCAAGGTGGTGCTAGTATCTGAGGACAGCAGACATGGTCCCTGGAGAGGTCTGTGGGCATCCTTTCTCTTCACCTTGGTAATGATTCCTGATTACCTCTATGTGGCTGCTTGCCTGCATCTAGGTGTTATTTAACATAAAATAATTACTTAGCCCTCTGCAGAAGGCTGATTTAGATACTAAAATAAGATACTGTTCTATGTATGGCAGCTTGGTGTACATTTGCAAACACTCCCTAAAATGTCATTATGTTGTAGTAGGATTTAAAATATTGAATCATGCAGTGACCTTTCCTAAGAAGGAAGAGGTTTAACCCTGAAGCAAAATTATTGAGAGTTGCCTATATCAATTTAGAGCTTTTTGTACTCCAGCAAATGTAGAATTATTTTTCTCAGATTATGTGGCTCCCAATTAATGACATCAGGGTAATTTAAAATTGCACATTCTGCCTTCATATTATATTGGTTAAACCTGGATTTCTGCTTCTGTGTCTTCCTTTCACACAGAGCCATTCAAGGCTCAGTACCCCCAATACAATTCTATGGCAAGTCTTTGAGCTCAGTGAAGCTAGGTACAGAGGACAAGAACAAATGGAAAAGCAAATTAATATTTAAAATACAGTAAGAACATCTAACTGCAGGCTCCCTGTTGACTTACAAGTAGATCAGCAAGTCGCAGAAATTAGAGGCTAACTGAGCTCATGCAGAAAGGCTGTGTTTCTTTGCTTTTCCAAGCCTGTGCACAGAGATGAGATTCAGGTGTGGCTGGAGTGAAAAAAAATTCAAATTTCCAAAAGGAGAAAGAGAATTAAAAACAGAGACAACAAAAACTTCTCAAATAATGGCCTTGGTGGTGACAGCGACTCTCCCTTAGCAGCCTGGAGTGTTTAATATATTGAAGTGGTTCATCTTCCTGCAGTGGACTTTCAATAACTCTGACAGGTGTGAAGCTGTGCTTCATATTTATTCATGTTGTCACTCCCCCTCAATGTATCTACACATCCTGATATGCTTGTCTGGTAAACTTTATGGCCTCCGTGCATGCAGCCCCAAGAGCCTTGTTATTACCTTCATCAATAACCTGGTGCTCCTGCTCCCACTAATCCCTCATGCCTTCCTGTGCCCTGCTACATTTAATAAGTGTTTTGCCATGATCAGTGATTCATATGCATGGGCACCTGTTCCCTTCATTCAACTTGCCCTGCTAAAGTAACATGACAAAGACAAATGTGATTTTGACTGGATCTTGTCAAGTAACAAGGAAACCAATCTGGAAAATTCCCCTTAGGGGCCAATTTATACAGACAATCAATTTTTACAACTGGGATTAATCTCTTCTTTCTTCCTTCCTTAGGGATAATACTTGGAAATAAATCCAAATCATATTGAGTATTACGTTAACACATTATTGCTTTAAAATGGTCTAATATTCATGCAAATATCTACAATGAGTGAGTTGTGAGAAACTGCCAATATTATATATTTCCAAAAGTTTAAAAATACACATTTATCCACAGTACTAACTTTTATAGCCTAAGTTTGATTATGCAATATTAACCTTTTATATTAGGATAATAGATATTTCATTTCTGCAATTATTTTAATGCGTAGATTTCAAATGTAATTACATCATTGGTGTCATTGTGTGCACCAACGTATGTACAAGTAGCCTGCCTGTCCCAGTACTTAGATCTGAAGGACTAAAGGACTCTGTTCTCCTAGGTACAGGCATTGAGTGAGCCCATTATAAACCCTTCAGTCCAAATCTTAACACTGAAATCATGCTATTTTTAAAGGAAATGCCATAGTGTAATATATTAGCATTTCTTCATAAAATCATTACATGGAACATGCACAAAGTGGGATGTCAGAATCGAACTTAATAACTTAGTGACTGTAGCAGTTTTAGGTTGGGACTGTATTTCAAAATTCACAAAATACCTCTAGCAATGCTACTTCAGTACCATGGTCCCATTCTCCTGTGTTTGGGGCTGTGAGTGCCCATGCAATACAGAGATACCTAGGTACCCTCCTGCCACTGGCATTGTGAAAGTTTGCCCATATTCCAATGTTGAACTAATATTTGTAACTGTTGCAATATAAAATAAATTAACCAAAATGCAGGATGTACAATCTAGATATGACAACATTCCTGGTTATAACTTTTAAAATTATGTACTAAGTATTTGTTATTTCTCTCAACAAATTACAGCCATCTTTGCAGAAGGCATAGAAAGTAATAATTTTCTAAACTAAGCATTTTTCTATTAGTTTCCTTTTTTGATGGAGTTTTTATTAACATATGCCATTTCCGGCTTTAATGAGGATTCAGCATTTTTAAAATCAAATTTTATTTTTTTAACTATTTTACAAAACTTTCTTTACAGATCACATAGTGTTTGAAGTTTCAAGCATATCCAAATATCTGTCATATATAATCTAGGCTGTTAGTTGTGTTTATTATACATGAACTCTGTCTCCAGACTTTGAATTAACTGTACCCCCTGCCTCAAATGCTTTTTTTGTTTCTGAGACTTTATTATCTCCTCTCCTCAAGAAACTGGGTTAAATATCCTTTATGAGAATTACACTGCTCTGTGACTATATTTCAGGCTTGCTTTCTCACTATATCTAGTCTCTTTGAGGACAAGACTTTAGTATGTTCATGATTATTATCTTTGCTACTTGGCGTGAAGCTTGGCACATCATAGGTATTAAATAAGTATTTGTGGAAAAAATGGATAAAATTACCAGAAAAAAATGTTACTTAATTTCATTTTTCTTCCAAATTTAAAAGTCATTATAAATCCCATATGTAAAAATACCCACTTGTTATCTTGATGAATGCTATACTTCTTTATATAAGTGAAAAGTTTCTATTATTTGGTTATAGTTTGAATTTGGGACTAGCAAAATTGTTTCTTTAGTGAAAGGTCTCTAGTTTTCCTTGAAGAAAAAAAATGTAGATAATCTATTCAGACAACATGTAATTAGCATCCCATGTTACTCATTAATATAAGTTTCTGAAATAGCTAGACTTACTTTTAAAAGATTCAGAGTTTTATGTACCCTAGTTGTAGAGCTTTAAACATGAGTGAGAAGTATGGTCCTGTGCCCCCTGCCCATGTAAGTAAACATACAATGTAAAGATTATATTAGTTAAATGTTTCTTCTGTTGTAATGCTATTTGCCACCTACCACAAACTCTGGTTATTTTGGAATCCAAGAAGTATATGTTCAATAAATTCCTGGGAGAAGCAACACTAGAATGCAGATCCTTAATCAGCATGTGCCCAGTGAGTGAGTGGTTAAACACATTCACGAACAATTTAATAGATGGAAGTTACTGTCTACATGTCATATGCTTTCTGAAAATTAGTAAAAATGTCCTAATGGGGGTTAGTTTTACATATTGTGTCAATCTTTCAGTTAAAATATATGTCAAAGATTAATCTATATACATTCAGTAATTTTTTCAAATTTAATCTAGCAAAAGGAATTGAGAAAGATAGTGTTTGTGTGGCCTCTAAGAAGATCTTGATTCTAGAAGACATAAGGTAAAACCTTTAAAGGTCAATAATCATGAGGCTTAGTTCAGAGAATGATATTTTAGGATTTTACAGAAGTTCCTCTTCTGCCAGACCCCAGCACCAAACTGAGAGAACAACCTCTTTTGTTCTCTCCACAGTTCCTTCTTTTAATGCCTCTAGCAAAAACATTTCCTACTAACACAAAAATATTTTCCTCCTTTAGCAAGGAGCTAAACCAAGGAAACATGTCATCCACTACTGCCACTAAATTGACTGAGCATGAGACAGTGAGTACAGTCTTTACCTGGCACCTGAGTTACAGGTGGACTTTGCACACTGGTCCTCCATACTGCTCCAAAATCCTGAGATCATGTGGTCCATCATCTCTTGGTTGTGTTCAGGTAGCCACTGTCCTTAGGTTATACAGTCCCTGCTCCAAGTCACACCTCTGTTCATGGCCCATCTTCCCAGGAATGCTGCTACCACCTTTGCAAACCAATGAAGAAATCAGGATCCAGGATGGTACCAACTTGCCCCTAGGTGCATACTCCTAGCTCTCAGAGTTCTCTAACAACAGGCACCTGTGGCCCCATGTCATATGCTGCCTCTGGGCAGTGGCTGCAGCACCTGCCCAAATGGAAGCACTCAGGGCTGGGAAGAGCCACTTCCTATGCCCCTGATTTCCCTGCATGCTCAGGCCCTTTCTGTTCACACCTTTACCCCACACTCTGCCCTATGCCTTTTTTTCCATTTCTCTATTTTGTGTCCTTTATTTTGTATTCCCATTTTCTTGGGCTGCCAACTCCCAAGATGCAAACATAGCTGCAACAAGGTGCCAGGCTGAGTGACGGGGTGCAACAAGGGAAGGGTAATACACACACCACCACACAAGCACACAATCATAGCCTTACTCATTCCCACAAACTTAGGCATCACACAAATACAGACTCACAAAACAGTTCATGCACACAGATACACATACACACAATACCTAGGTATACATTTGGACATCTCCAAACAGATGGACATTCATTCTCATATATGCATATTCCAGACACATGTCCTCATGCACACACAGCCATATTTGTTTACCCACACTCACAGTTCAGACATGCAAAATCTCTCCTTAGTCTCCACAACAATAAACATTCCTAACCTCTATAGGGACCTGGAAGGTGGCTAGCTATGAATCCAGAGGCAGGCTAAACTCCAGTCTGGCCCAAGGGAGAGTAAAAAGGCAGTGGGACAACAGAAACCTGTTATCTTCCTGTCATAGGAAGCAAGGTGTGAGGAGAACCTACATACCAAAGAAGCAGTTCACACACTCTGACCTGGAACCCTCAGTGAGGGGCCTCCTGGCTCCTAGAGATGTCCCCCAGGAATAAGAATGTTGGAGTATGGAAGGAAGTCTTTATGGTCCCAAACTGAACCTCTCCCCTTTGTTGAAGGCTGAACCACCTTAGGCATCCCTTTTCCACATCGACATCTCCCCACTCTAGGCCTATCCACAGGATCTTGTCTTTCCTTTAAGATCTCCTCACTGATACCTGTACCTCCACAAAATGGGGTCTCACTCAGACACCTCAAGGTAATGTCCTCCTCTGAAGGATCCTCATGCTGCATCCGCCCATGCACACAGTTTAAAGACACCAGAGGTAACCTTACCTCTAGCCCAAGACCCCAAACTAACAGGACACACTTCCTACATTGCAGATGAAGATGCCCATCCTAGGTGAGCCCACCTCTAATGTGGCAACTCCTGTCGCCAAAGAGTACCTTTCCAGAAGCCGCTATCCTCCAACCCAAGGCGCCTGCACCCTCCCCGTGGGGCTCCCAGCACCTACCTCCTTTGGCTTGGGTCCCATAGTTGGCGGCTCTGAGCTCTGGTGGCAGCAGGTCCTGCATCCCAGCTACAACAGCATTGGCTCCTACATGCCAGCAGCTCCAGTGCTCTATTGGCAGTGTTGGTGGCTCCTGAGTTCTGGACGCCATCACCTCTGTAGCGTTAGATTCCACGCTCTCATGGCAGTGTCACTGGCTCCTGCACTCCAGCAGCTCCGGCTCTCCCTGGGTGGCGGTAGCCTTGGCTCCTGCACTCCAGAGGCTCCCATGAACCGGATGCTTTCATGCTCTGGTGTGGAGGCGGCAGCAGCAGCAGCGGCGGCGGCAAAGGAAGCAGTGGCTCTTCCTCCCATGATTTGGGGGTGGCTTTGGCTCCTGCGCTTTAGCTAAGTCAAGGGTTCCTGCACTCCAGCCACTCTGGTGGTCCAGCAGGAGCAGCGGCTTCCATGCTCAGGCTGCAGCATTGGCTCCCGCACTGCAGCGGTTCCTACACCTCGAGCTGGTTTCAAAGCTCTAGCTGCAGCAGCGGCTTTGTCTTCTGCTCTTTTGGGGGCGCCATTAGTTCTTGCGCTCCTGCAGCTTCCTGGCGGAGGTAAGTCGAGGCGGTGGCAGTTCCTCCTCCTCCTCCCATATTCTGGAGATCGCGTGGACTGGTGGACTTGCTAAAGGACAAGCGCAAGTGTTCTGCCCTTACTCAAGGGGCTGGTGGCAGGAGCAATTCCTAAATTTGGAGCAATAGGGTTGCTACTTTTTCCAAATCCTTATTAGCATAAATGTGAACCAATAGGGTTGACCCAAGAGGTATATAAACCCCTAGCTGAGCGCCCTCCCTTGGAGAATTATTGTGGGCTACTGGGAGTAGGTTGCATTGTTTGAATTCAAAGGCCTGGAACCCTGCAATAGTGTCTGTGGTTGGCTGCAACACCGGTGGGCAGAGTCTCCCATCAAGGAACTTGGCTCAGAGACCTGCCACTTACTAGGAACCCACCCAACAAGACAAGCAGAAAACTCAACTTTCACTACAGGGAGCTCTTAGCGAGGTATGGGTGCTTATCTATATAAATCAATATAAATGAGTATGTAGTTTATTTTCGTATAATTTCACACCTTAATTTTTCAAAGTAAAAGAATTGGTTTAAAAATTAGACAAATTTAACTAATTAAAGCAAATTTATTTTATTTTATTTTTTAAATTAGACACAGGCAATATATGGGGATGCATTTCTATAATCCCAGTTATCAAGAGGCTGAGGAAGGAGTATTGCAAGTTCAAGTTCAAGGTCAGGGAATTTTAGGTAGACCCTACTTCAAAAAAAAATTATACCTTTATTTTGTTATTTATTTTATGTGGTAATGAGGCAGTGGCTCACATGTGCGAAGCAAGCACTTTACCTAGCTGAGTCACAACCCCAGGTTGGATGTGTAACTCAGTGGTAGCAGGCTTGCCCAGCATGTGTGAGACCTTGGGTTCAATTCCCAGCCCTGAGAAAGTGAGAGGTGTGCAGGCACATGCACACACGCATTCTCACAGGAAGAGAAATGCAAGAAATAAATGTATGGTATAATCATAGATGTGGAAGAGTTTATGGTATTATAAATTAGTAAACTTTAATAAGAGTAAAACTAGAAGAAAGTTATGGTCAGCATTAAAAATTTTATGGAATCACAAAACTTTTGAATCAATTCAGAAACATTGGCAGTCTTGCCAACATAAAATGCCAGTTATATGGCTCTCCACATAGGGTCACACTACCCTGCTTATCTTGACATTGATATATCTCATTTTCTGTGGCTCTCCACCAATAGCCCAGCAACATTGAGAGTTCTAATATGAATATAACACAAGTTCTTATATATTTCATTAGCTTTGTGTTATATGCCAGTATAGAAACCAATTCCCAGCTCTATGTACATTGCACAATATATGAGTTGTGCCCTCAGAGAATAACAGAGTCTATGTAGAAACTAGTACCAATGAACCTAATGTCACCAATAGAAACCATGTTTTGTGGCTTTTTACATAGGTCCAAGCAATCCTGTAAATCCTGACATTGTACAATTTTAGTTTCTTGTGAATTCCATGTAAACCACAAATATTTTCCCTTATCCTGTAGGAACACTCCATTCTCATCATATAATCACCCTGCTTCAAGGACTCGATCAATGCATATTGACTGGGATGCCTACTGTATTCTTCAGCCTCCTCAATGCCACAGTTTCTGGCAGCTCTTGATTGCAGGTATACTGACTTTATTCCCTGACACCTATCCTTATTCATCCTCTCCAGAGGCTTTTATGGTTGCTTTTCCCTCTCAGTGGAATGTCTTTTCTGCCCCTCTTTTCCAAAAGTTCTTCCTCATCTATAAAATCTTAATTTGATTGTGATTTTTCTGATAAGTTTTTTTTGATTCTCTTGACATAGTTTATTCTATTCTGTAATTGACACTGAGCATTCTTAAGAGTCTTATTATAAGTATAACTTGACCGGTATTTGTGTCTTTAACAATTAATATCTGTTTCCTACATTAGAATAAAACTTCACTAAGGGACTCTTTGTCTAGGCTTTAACTGTGGGTGTCAGACATTAACATCAACTTTAAAATGTGTCATCATATCCAAAGCATCTGGCAGTGTCAGTCATGTACTAATAACATTCTTTTTAGTCATCTGGTCAATTAAATGAATTTTTATATGATTTAGGATAATAAAATATGAAGTGTGATATAGTAATTTGGGGTTATTTAAATACTATATTTATAAAGAAACTTATAACATTTAATGTCATAATTAGAATACTATATGATGTTTGAAGTACAGTCAGTCCTGAATACCTGTGGGATATGTAGGAGTAGATTCAATCAATTATGATTTTTAAGACATCTGGAAATAAATGGAATCTTAACTATACATGTACACACATTTATTCTTGACACTTGTTCCTAAACAATATTGAAAATATATTTTGTTGAGATATTATATGTAAAAATGATTGAAAGTATACAGGAAGATATGCAATAAATAATATAAACATATAACATTACTGTATATAATAGATTTGAAACCCAGCAGATTTTAGTGTGTGTGTGTTTGGGGTGGGGCTTAGAATCACTCTCCCATGAATACAGAGGAACAACTGTGCACTACAACACAAGGAAAGGTGACTGTTTTTCCATCAGAAATACCATTGTTTGCATTACTTGATAATAGAATAAACAGAACTGTATATCATTTACTTATTTAGGATGCTTATGCTAAAAGAGGGCCTTTTCAGCCATGATCCTCAAATATTAATTAAGGTCATTATTTGACCCAGCAAAAACTTAATTGAAAAAAATTTATCATAAATCTATTAGTATGTATAATCTGTTCAATACACTGATTTTCATAATTTACATGTCTTTTTGTACCTCTTTACATTTTTGCTTAAAAGCTTATTATTTTAAATCCCTATTAGTAAACTTTATTTACATTAATATCCAAAATTTCAACAAAAAATTTCTTCTCTTTTTCAATTTTCTTTTTGAATCTAGTTCCAAAATTTTTAGAAGTCCACTCTCCTGCCTCTACTACCCCTCCTACTCCTCTTCATTTTTTAGAAATTATTGTGCTGTACTCTCTTGGTGAAAGGAAGTACTTAGTAAAAGATGAGGCTTTCAAAACGTGACTAAAGATTTTGTAAATCATTTCAAGAACACTGAATGGTGGTAGTATCTCTGAATACATATTTTATGCATTCACATATATTTTAGTCTTTCACAAATATTCATGAGTTAGGATCACAACCAGAAATCAGACATTGAAGATTAGTACTGTATTTGAAAGGAATTTGAGCAGAAATATGAATGAAGAAGAAGCTTGTCTTTACTGAATAACAAATTGGCTGTAGCCCTACTCTAGCTTTATTCCCATCTCTTGTTATTTAATATAAAATGATTGTTTTAAAACTTCTAGGTAATATGCTTGAATGATTAGATTTATATGTAATTCTAATTAGATTGAATTCCTTATTAAAAATAAGGAAAACTGCCATGATTCTAGATATTGAGTTAAAGGAAATCACAGTTGAAAATTAATTTAATTCTTTTTTGAACTTTGGTCATTCAGTAAGGGCATCCAAAGGGATAGCTTTCAAACACTATTACAGCTCTGGATCCAAGAGTCAACACATCCCTATTATTGTTTCTCAAAAACCTCCATTTACTCATAATAAATTCAGTAGAATAAGAGAGAAAAAACTGTCAGGAACTCCAGGAGGCTTCACATCACATGCTTTTGCTTCTGTGGTGAACTCAGATGGTGTCAGCACACAGAGCACTGTAACCCTGGCTGCATCTTCAGGAAAACCTGATGCCTTAGCCAGGCTGGAGGGAGAGTGTGAAGCTGTTTTGTCACCATTGAGGACAAGCACTCTAACCTCTAAGTCCTGCTTAACTACAGTGATGAATGATTTTCTTTCTTTTACCAGGACACTCACAAGAATTACAGTTAAGTATTAAGTAACTTTTATTATTGCAATTTTGTTTTCCTTTTTAAAAGCATTTTGAAATCCTGATAGAGTTGCCATAATTTTGATCCTACAAATTTGTGATTGTGTTGAATTATTTCACTTGAATCACAATTTCTAAACTCAAGCCTATAATAAAAAAGAAAGATAACCCATAACATAATATTTAATCAATGATTTAATTATCATATTGGAAATAAAAATTATACACAGTTTAAAAATACTACAAAACATAAAATAAAAAAAAAACTGATCAAATAACACTTTACATTACCAGGAAAATATTTCACTTTCAAGGTCACCATTTAAAGTTGCCACATATTTTTTTCCATTAAAATATTTTTAAAAATTAAATTAATAAGAAATGCCTGACATATTTAGTGTAATATATAGTATTTCTGCTCTCTATATTGTAAATACATGTAATAAAAAGAAAAATAAATGCAAAGAAAAATTTACGGATTTAGAAAATCTAAATGGAAAATCAAAATATTTTTCTTTAAATGGGCATAGTGAAAGATACTGGTTTGCCATTGACAAAATTAGATGTTAAAATTGACACTTATCTTTAAGGAAAAGGAAATAATGGGAATTGGATTGCTCATTGCATTTTATTAAGCAGAAATAATTTAATCTCTATTTCACTTTACTATATATCAAGCGCTTTGTAAGAGATTATAATTAGAAATTCATTGTATCAATTAATCTTCAAATAAACTTATATTACTATTACTGAATCAATTTACATCTGAGGAAATTGTCAAATTTGCAAAATAATTTTCAAGAGTCTCATGTTAAGATATACAAATAAAAATTGAAGCAATGTTGCAATTTTAAATTAAATTCAACTATTGATTGTCAGAAGTACATTTTACCCTAACAATTGCAAAGTGCGAGACATTACTATAGAATTGTGACATCATTTTAACATTTCTATCATGATGCATTACACACATGAGATATCTCATCATCCATCATTATGTTCATTTAATTTGAATTATATATTGTTTTACCCACAAATGGCTCTCTGCACTCTCACGCCAGGGTTAGACTGTTTGGGAGACACGGAGATGGGGTGACAGAAAATAGCACACGGAGCTTCCCCCAGCAAAGGTGGAAGAAAAGCTTCTTACATGAGACCTTCAGGCCCAGGCCCTGAAAGTAAGGAGAAAAAGCTTCACTTAGAGGTAGCCTTTGGGGGTTTTAGGCAGGAGGGGAGGAAAATACCATCTTATTGGAAAATAAGATAGTAAACAGGGTGTGGTCTTGAGCCAGGAAGTAGAAGGGGTGATCTAATAAGGCAGGCCTGCCATGAGGAATAAAAGGGAAGAAGGTCAGACTTTGTACAATGAATCTGTCTTTGGGGATAAGTAGAGTGGGCAGGCAAGGATTGTGGGGTTGGATGTCCAATACAAAGGATATGATATCACATAGACTGAATTTGGGGGTCCTGGATGCCCAGTGTAGTGCAGCTGTGTACAGGAGTGATGTGGAGCTGCCAGGAGGAAGTAGCCCAGGGAGTTGAAGACCCTCTTCTTGGCTGTATAGGTCCCACATATGGCAGGGAGTTGGTCAGCATTCACTGACCAACCTTCCAGATTTGAGAACCAGTGCAGAGCCCAGTGACAAGACAGGCTGAGCTGGATGTGGCATGGGGGAGATATAGGGGGCAAGTAACTCTGGTGGCCATGGATTCCCAGTCAGCTTAAGACCTTTTCTATGTTCGATGTTCACTCACTATTTTTATTGAGCACCTACAGTGTGGGTTCTGCTCCAGGTGCTGGGGCTACTGTGAGATGCTACAAGCCAATCATCATACTGGCCCTGCACCCAGCCCCACCCATCTCTTCCAGAGCCCCACACCTAACAATCCCAAGATTTGTAGTGTTTCCTACTCATAAAGGCACTGAGCTAGGAACACCACCTCTGGTCAACAGCTGTGGTTTATAAATGAGGCCTCCAGTTACCAGGGAAGGCCGGTGCTACCCAAGGTCAAACAGCCAGCCAATAATTCACAAGCTAATCCTAAGGCTTCCCAATCTTTGGGGAGGGGGGAACTTCTGGAAGGTCCCTGAGCCAGCCCCATCTGGGCTCTGGCAGGAGGGCAAATAAAAGCAACATATTAACAAGGTTACAATGGCTGGGGCAAATTGAGGACACAGTGCTGGGGATCTAAACAAGCAAGGAGCAATCTGAGAGTGCTCCCAGGAGGTGGTGAGGTGCCTGAAGTCTCATGCTGGCTTAAATCCCTTTGTCCTCCAGCCTCCTCAACCCCACCCTCTTTCTGGATTGGCCCCTCACCCAGCTTCAGCCTTGGCCTGACATTTCCCATGACGTTTGCTGCAAAGAAATGGAGTCATAAATCCAAAGGTTAAATTTGTACATTGCCTTTCACTGCTAGGCAACATCATGGTTCCTCCACCCATCAGGAACCCCATGGGTATAGATTTGTGTGGGATTTCCCACTTATCTCAGGGCCTCTGCTTGCTGAGGGCCTGAGAATTTTCCCTTCCACTTCTCTAAAGCACCCCAGTCACCAGGTTCCCAAATGGGTTCCTGGGCACACCAGGCCCTGAAGTTTGGCACATAGGGATTCTATGAGAGAGAATATTACCTACCCCACTCTAAAACCAAGGCCCTGAGATGACCTGCAGTCAAGAAGAAAAGAAAGAATTTCAATACCATTTAACCCAAATCACCCCAAATTTGACCCTAAAACCCTTGTTTGACATCTTCCAACTGTGGAGATTCAATTCTATGGACTGTGATTCATGAGGGCCAGTTAAGAGTGCTGAGGTATTGACTGGAGGGCCAGAGAGCACCCCTGGGAATAAGATAGGCTATATGAATGAGAATAAATCAGATCTTAACACCCCTATGTCCCAGATCAGCCCAGGTCCATGTATCAGAGTGCTGAATGGGGCTCACTGTGTGCCAGGCCCAACTGGGCTGACCTGGGAACTCTGGTTTCTGTCCACTCAGCAGTTCCCCAAGGCTACTTAGGAAGGTCTACCACTAGACATGACTCCGGTCCCCACTACTTGGGTCTGGCTACCATAAGGAGGGTCATCAGAGGCCATGGGCATCCTCCATCAGAACAAGACATCAGACTGCCATCAAACAAGGCAGGTCAGTGACATCATCATTTCAGTCTCTATCCTCCCACACTAGGGCAAGGATATGGACTCTACCCAGAGATAGGGAAGACTATTAGACTTAGCTGGTAAGGCTGAAAGCTATGTGAAAAGGGTAGGCAATGAGGGGCCCTGAAACAACCTCTGCAGAGATGGCCATCCTTAGATCTGAGAAATTGCTGGGGTATGTGTATGAGAGGGGAGCTGCATCTCTAGAGTCCAGCTACCTGGCTGTGGCCAGTATAAGAGGCCAATGCAGGTTTGAATAAATAAAATATAGTACATTTTCTGGAAGGGATTCCATGCACACTAGTAAAGCATGATGAACAAGAATAGTTTCAGATGTGCAAAATGTTTAAAATATAGTGACAAAAGAAGAAACTTCAGCACAAAACACACAGTGTGGTGGGACCCAGCCAGACCCACATACTCCAGAGATGGTGTAGAGAGATACAGATCTTGAAATATGGCTAGGCCAATACCTTGAAGTTTTTGAGAATTCCATGACCAGAATTCCCTGGAGAACCTTTAGATCTCCTGTTGCTCATCATGACTGAACCAGCGAGTGCCGTTTTTGACTGAATGGAATTCATGACCATGGTGAAGAACAGAGATGCCAGTGAGTAGGAGCCAGCAGGGAACTGGGCCTGGAGCAATGGAGTGCAGGTGTGTGATCCAACATCTGTGGTGGGCCCCTGTGGTTCTGTCATTGGCTTCCAAATGACATGTGACTGACAAGGTGCAGCCAGCAGACCCTAAAATGTAAAGGCATGTTGTTGTGGGGAGAGGATTGGGTGTGATGCTCAGTATCAAGTTGTTAAGCTCCAGTGGGAAAGATATATGGGATAGCAGCCCAGTTTGTGTTTTTTCCTTCAGACCCTGACTCACCTCACATGACAGAGCTCCCTCCAGCACTGTGTCCCGGTTGACTTTTTGTATTTCAAAAACAAACACCAATTTTCCAGGGAAGCTGCAAGAAATGCCATTAAAACTTGAGGGTGACCCAAAGGCTTCACAATTCATCCAGGGAGACATTCATACCCCAATGGTCACAGTTACCTTCAAAGAGAAGATTCAGGTCTGCTGCCTCCTGTTTGTATTGAAAAATATGAACCCATGTCCTCCTGTTCACATAGATTCAGACCAATCTTTGATGGTCTCACTACAAAGGAAGCTAAAGCACAAAGCTATATGTCTAGTGCACAAATGTTAGAGGCAGATAGTCAAGAAGTCATAAGGCCAGCAAAGCTCCCATGTTTGTGGAATGTTTACCCTGTCCTCTACTTTTGGGATCTCTTCTGTTACACCCAAGTTTGTGAACTGCTCAGAATTTCCAATTCCAGATATGTATTCACAGATTTTTAACCTCTTCTCCTCTCATTGTGTCTTATTTGGGGTGATAGTAATGTCAAGGCATTGTGGTGGATGACAGTGGAAGATTTTTATGTGCCACATGCTCGTATATATATTAGATTCATTTTCCATTTTGCCATTTGAAATATTGAATCTCTGACACTAACCCATTACCTCCTAGACTCTACTTCTTATCCTAACATCAATAAAAATAATCCTAAAGGAATAGAAGTAGAGGCTTTGATAGGAGGCATGGTGTGTACTTGGACTTGCCTTTTGCTTCATCAGAGATACATATTATAAAAACTGTCACACATTTTTCTCGTTTTACTTCTCCATGAATTATCAAAATTAACAAATATGTAACTTCTTGACACCCTGTCTCTGTCGCCTGGGTCACAATGTACATTTTTATGTACATATATATAATCCTACTGCCATCACAGGTATATTCTTGAGAGTACTCTCACTTTGGAAAATACGAATTTCATGAAGAAATCACTGCCCCCCAATACACTGAGGTAACTGAATATTCAAACTGTGGTGAGCTTTATACTTCAACAAGTTTATACATGGAAAAATGTATAAAAAACCAAATATTTTGGGTACATGTGTGAAGGATATATATCCCTTTATGAATTTCGATTGGCATACACACTATTACATTTTAATGTATTAAATATACTCTCTCTCTCTCTCTCTCTCTCTCTATATATATATATATATATATATATATAGTATGAATTTGCAAACATGAAATATATGTGTCATATACTTATACTACCTTGATTCTTCCACGTCTTTCTGTGTGGATTTATAATCAACTTTTCACAAGATATTTCTCAGAAATATTCATTTTCTTGATATACATATTCATTTCTGAACACTCAAAATGAACTTCAGGGAATATTGAGTACTAAGCCTAATATTTCTACAGTAAGTGACCCAGTTTAACATCAATGAAAGTATATTTATATGGAACATGATGTGTATTTTGAAGTAAATTTTCAATCAAAATTGTTATATTCCTATTTATTCTGTATATATAAATCATAGGATGTATCATTTCATCCACAATTTACCAATTGATATGCATATGATTCACTTTCCTTCACTCCCTGTATCAGAACCCATATATTTCTCCATGTTGCTTTACTTGCTATTTCAAGAGATTTCTTTTATAACATATTACTTTTGAATTCCATCATCATTTTCGAAGCAAAACTCAAACACAGTTTGTTATAATTAGTAACCCTAATATTACCACTACATGTATAACTACTTGGAATTAGTGTTTGTATGTGAAGAACAGATTTCATGTATTTTTTAAAATATCAATTCAATCCATTATTTAAAATAGTAACCTTTTATATTTTTTATTCACCATATGGTCTATTCATGCATAATCTCTATATACGTAGACTCAGGGTACACCTATTTTTATCCCCAAACTCTAAATGATACTGTTTCAAAACATGCTCCCAGAAATGGTGGAAGAAATACGCATGTCACCTACTCCATGTATTCCTTTCATCACATTATCTTCTGGACACAAAATGCAAAACTCACACTTATCTTATTCTTCTACCAAAGGCTAATTTTAATGAGAGCATGGATTACTAAAATCATCTACATCTGCGTTCCCTATTGTTTTCAAATTTCAATCCTATGGTGATTATACACATTTTTCTTCCTAGGATAGTGTATTCAACCACCCCCCTGTTGAAAATATCCCTGATCTTATCACTCATTTTGTACTTTGCCAGATCAATTAACAGCCGTATTGATATTTCCCCAAGTGCCTTGTTGTGACAGACTCTTCATGTGTCCTGACATTCCCATTTACACTCTAATAGAAATTCATTGGATGGCAAAATGGGCCTCTGATCCAAACCCTAACCTCACTCTTCTTCTTTACCCTACACTGGAATCCTGCCTACTATCTCTATTTCACTAGAAGTTCTCTTTTACATTCAGTAGTCCCAGGTACATGATCTTATGCCATTGTCTATGGATTTAGAGGATTCATCTCTGCAGAACATAATTCAAAACTATGTATCCAAACCAACGGCCCAACACTTTTGTGTGCTTGAGATCTTACCTAGTTTTCTATTTTCCTACTTACATTTTACATTACATTTTTATAAATGTCCCAGTTGCCCAATTCCTGTATTCATTTAGCAGAGTGACTCCTAATCCAAATCGAACATGATATGACCCTTAACCATACTCTGTTCCCTCAATCTATTTTCACATAACAGCATGTCCTGAGTTGATCTTGCCATACAGGTATGTAGGGAATCCTACAGCTGCTGAGAAGCTCAAAGGTAGATTCAGAAATGATCCCTGGAGCAAATGTAGGCAGCTAGGTAGGACCTGTGAGGTCTAAAGTCATCTTCCATGGCCAACAACCCAGTCAGGATGAACGGATGTGGCTGAATCAGCCTCTCTCTTCTCACTGCAGGGAAGATGAACTCAATCAGGCCTGTGTGGATTGAGATCCTGGGCTTCCTATGGTATATAGACATTTCTGTCTTGTGAAAATGTCCCAGGAAGGTGGGGCAGCCTCCATCTCATGGAACCCTTGGAAACAACTGTTAGGACAAAATGGTTGCCAAGGCAGTGACCTCATTCACTTCCCTGAAGGAAGTGACCTCACCTCACTTCCTTGGTGATGGAACTCTCTGAACTTGGGATCCAGGAGGTGAGGCACCCAGAGGCAGTTCCAGTCCCAGTGGGCTCACTTGTTTGTCTGTACCAAGGCCAGAGTCATTCTTTAATTGCACCTAGGGATGTGTGGATAGCCAAATGTCTTGAATAGTCTGAACAGGGGCCTTTCTTGAGAAAGAAGTGTTAGCTCATTGCAGGTTCCTGACAACTACAAAGAGATGGCCAAGGAGAAGAGAGCTGAGACAGGACAGGCCACTGCTGAGGAACATATTTTCACCCACCAGTCAGAGGACAGAGTGGATAGATGCAGACCAAATACAGGGGTGGTTTGTGTGCCTTAGTGGGTGTGTGTTTCAATTTGTCATTTTGTCTCATGTTCTGAGAACATGAAGGCAAATCGTTTTTTTTTTGTTGTTGTTGTTGTTGTTGTTGTTGGTTTGAAATGGACTGTTAACTAGTGAGTCTTTTTATGTCAGTGGATCCCACTGGGTTTGTGGTTAAAGAGAGTAGAGAGAAGAATGCAGCCGTGAATGTGTCCTGTCTAGTGGAAATCTTTGCAGGACTCCTCATTGCCAATTTATGAATGGACTGCTGCTTGCCTTGCATATGGGCAACACCTGCCAAGATCCTTAGTTCCTGCATTCTTCCTGAATTTTGGCCACTCTCTGAAGGGTTCCTGGCTTTGTGTCCAAGATGTGTACAACCTTCAAGCTCTGTGACATGGCCATGGACCTAATTGCTGAAGGGAATGCCAAGCATCTCAGAAAACTCAAAAATTAGCATGAATGGTAAGGATCTCTCTGGAGAATCCCTGGTTGGATAGATAGCAACCCAAATTGCATGATTAGGAGCCATCAGTGCCACAGTGTACAATTAAAGAAAAGCTTTTCTTCAGGTTTATTTCTTACCTATTTTTCTGTTCCCCTGAATGTCAGGAAGGTTTTTGCCTCGGGGCAGTCCTTTGGGAATCCTCAAAATAGTTTCAAATGGAAATGAAGAGGCCTAATCTGTGCCTTTTTATGTAAAGTGCTTTGTAAAAGCTGTGTCTGAATCAGACTCTTGGCCCTGGGTGTGGCTGTGAATTACATTCTCAGCACCCCAGGAAACTCAAGAAAAATCCCATGTGTCCATCCAAATCTAAAAGGATAAAAAAGAAGTGTAATATTGGATGAAGTCTCTTGCCTTCCTCTGGACAGGCTCCTGACCCCTATGAAGTAAGAACGGGGATCCTCTGGGTTAAATGAGTTGTTGCAAGCCCTCCAGTAACTAGCACACAGGTGTTTGGGTTTTTTCAAGAGTCCAGTACACAAAAAGAATCTACCCTGACAGGCAGGAGGCCTCTAATTTTAGAAGCAGAGTAGTATTAACTACAAGACCATTTTATCCATCCTGTTTCTCAGGAAGGGTGTCCAGGCCACCATGACATTTGGCATATGATGGGTATGAGAGCTTACTTTGCACACCATCTTAGACTGCTCCCCCTGTGGAAACCCCCAGCCAGAATGTTATGATGAGTGTCTGTATGGAAGAAGATGAGGGACATGTGGGAGTTTTTTGCTAGAATAGTGGTCTTTTGTGTGGTGGTTGGAAAAGATGACTGGGTCCAGCTCAGCTTGAACTCTGGTGTGATGCCATTAGAGACTGAGTTCTGGAACTGATCTCAGAGAACTATTGCCATAAATTGTGTTGGTATTTTACAAGGCCAGGCATTTAAGGAGCCTTTGGAAACTGAGATCTAGGCCAAGTGTGGCTTTCTCCACAGCACTGGGAATCTCAGCCAGGAGTTTACATGATTTTGCTGTTAAAGCCTTTTGAGCTATAGTTGAGAGCCAAAACTCACATGAACCTCACATTTTAGACCCCAATGGGCCTGGATTCCTGGGAACTTTTGCCACTCCTTGAAAAGCCTTGCCTGCATGGGATCTCCAGAACTTTTACTGAAAGGAGAGTACTCAACATTTAATGGCTCCTGAATGAATCAAAACCCACAGTGCCAACTTCTTCATTCTTTAAATATGGCTAGGCCAATACCTTGAAGTTTTTGAGAATCCCATGACCAGAATTTCCTGGAGAACCTTTAGATCTCCTGTTGCTCATCATGACTGAGCCAGTGAGTGCCATTTTTGACTGAGTGGAATTCATGACCATGGTGAAGAACAGAGATGCCAGTGAGTAGGATCCAGCAGGGAACTGGGCCTGGAGCAATGGAGTGCAGGTGTGTGATCCAACATCTGTGGTGGACCCCTGTGGTTCTGTCATTGGCTTCCAAATGACATGTGACTGACAAGGTGCAGCCAGCAGACCCTAAAATGTAAAGGCATGTTGTTGTGGGGAGAGGATTGGGTGTGATGCTCAGTATCAAGTTGCTATGCTCCAGTGGGAAAGATATATGGGATAGCAGCCCAGTTTGTGTTTTTTCCTTCAGACCCTGACTCACCCCACGTGACAGAGATCCCTCCAGCACTGTGTCTCTGTTGACTTTTTGTATTTCAAAAACAAACACCAATTTTCCAGGGAAGCTGCAAGAAATGTCATTAAAACTTGAGGGTGACCCAAAGGCTTCACAATCCATCCAGGGAGACATTCATACCCAAATGGTCACAGTTACCTTCAAAGAGAAGATTTAGGTCTGCTGCCTCCTGTTCGTATTGAAAAATATGAACCCATGTCCTCCTGTTCACATAGATTCAGACCAATCTTTGATGGTCTCACTACAAAGGAAGCTAAAGCACAAAGCTTTATGTCTAGTGCACAAATGTTAGAGGCAGATAGTCAAGAAGTCATAAGGCCAGCAAAACTCCCATGTTTGTGGAATGTTTACCCTGTCCACTACTTTTGAGATCTCTTGTGCCACACCCAAGTTTGTGAGCTGCTCAGAATTTCCAATTCCAGATATGTATTCACAGATTTTTAACCTCTTCTCCTCTCATTGTGTCTTATTTGGAGTGATAGTAAAGTCAAGGCATTGTGGTGGATGACAGTGGAAGATTTTTATGTGCCACATGCTTGCATGTATATTAGATTCATTTTCTATTTTGCCATTTGAAATATTGAATCTCTGACACTAACCCATTACCTCCTAGACTCTACTTCTTATCCTAACATCAATAAAAATAATCCTTGGAATAGAAGTAGAGGCTTTGATAGGAGGCATGGTGTGTACTTGGACTTGCCTTTTGCTTCATCAGAGATACATATTATAAAAACTGTCACACATTTTTTCTCGTTTTACTTCTCCATGAATTATCAAAATTAACAAATATGTAACTTCCTGACACCCTGTCTCTGTCGCCTGGGTCACAATGTACATTTTTATGTACATATATATAATCCTACTGCCATCACAGGTATATTCTTGAGAGTACTCTCACTTTGGAAAATACGAATTTCATGAAGAAATCACTGCCCCCCAATACACTGAGGTAACTGAATATTCAAGCTGTGGTGAGCTTTATACTTCAACAAGTTTATACATGAAAAAATGTATAGGAAAACGAATATTTTGGGTACATATGTGAAGGATATATATCCCTTTATGAATTTCAATTGGCATACGTACTATTACACTTTAATGTATTAAATATATATATATAGAGATTGGATTTGCAAACATGAATATATGTGTCATATACTTATACTACCTTGATTCTTCCATGTCTTTCTGTGTGGATTTATAATCACCTTTTCACAAGATATTTCTCAGAAATATTCAATTTCTTGACATACATATTTATTTCTGAACACTCAAAATGAACTTCAGGGAATATTGAGTACTAAGCCTAATATTTCAGCAGTAAGTGACTCAGTTTCACATCAATGAAAGTACATTCATATGGAACATGATGTGTATTTTGAAGTAAATTTTCAATCAAAAATATTATATTTTTACCATGGCGAAGAACAGAGATGCCAGTGAGTAGGATCCAGCAGGGAAGTGGGCCTGGAGCAATGGAGTGCAGGTGTGTGATCCAACATCTGTGGTGGGCCCCTGTGGTTCTGTCATTGGCTTCCAAATGACATGTGACTGACAAGGAGCAGCAAGCAGACCCTAAAATGAAATAAATTCAGCTCCAGACATTAGAATTTATAAGTTTCCACTGAAATTTAGAGAGAATTGTTATTTGGTCAGAAGGAGCCAGAATTTATGAGGCACAAGTAAGGTTTTTAGAGAGGATTGTTATCTGGTAAGGGATAGCCAGGCATAGGTGAATTCAAAACACAGGTAGAGATTGCAAGCAAGTGTAAAACATCAAAATATTGTCAGCCAATGAGAAATTTTCATTTTATTACACAAAACAGAAATAAACTTTTTACCTCTAAAAGCTCTAAGAGAAGATTTTATTTATTTTTATTTTCTCATATCTAATGGCTTCTGGCATTCCTTTGTTTGTGACCATAAATGCTTCTCTTCTGTATTTATGGGGCTTCCAAAACAAAAAAAAATTTAGATAAGCCCTTTTCATAGGGAAGATTTTTCAAACATAGCAAGTAACTACCCTTTAATCTACAGGTTCTGACAACCATATTATAGGATAGGAAAGATGCTCCAATATGGTTGTTCTTCGAACCATTGTTTGTGATGATTGACAAAAGTCAATTCATTGCACAGAATGAGTGAGGTGAGTCTCTGCTCTGCAGTCCATAACAGGAGGTAAAAGAGCCCCCAAAGTGAGTTTAAGACAGGGCTTTACATGACATAGCTGACAAAATCCTAAAAACAAAAGAAAACATAAATTCAGAGAGAACCATACCCACATAATCTCATTTGACCCAATCTTATTCATAAGAGGAACAGAGGACAGATGTAAATCTAAGGGATTTAACTATATTTTCTTTTTCTAAATTGCTATTAATGTCTCCCAGGATTACAGAGTTCTGGATATCCTCAGTTACTACTTTATCATTACCTTCAACCTACAATGCATGAGGCACACTGAATTTACCCTTATACTCATATCCTTATCACTTATTTTTTTCTATAGAAATGCATATGTATATGAATATATTTTTCCCACATTTCCAAGATTCTACCCTGAAAATTTCTGTGATATCACTTCCCTGAAATGCATTTTCATTATTTCATGTCAGTTCATCTAAGTATTCCATATCAGGTGTTGGAAAAGTTGAGACAACACTAAGGCCATTCTTATTTGACTATTTATAAACTATAATTAAAGGTCAACCTCAGTACTTCCACAGAACTTAAGTCTCATTAACCTTTCTCATTCATAGTGTTTTATTTTTAAGTAGGTAGCAGAAATTTTATTTTGAAGAAGAGTAAGTGATTTAAAGCCATTCAGTGTACTTTAGAGGATCCCAAAAACCTATGGTTGTGGTTCTTAAACACCCTTACCACTGAAAGATCTGGATTACACTCCAGGTTGGACACTGATACTATGCTTCCATGGGGAATGGTTTCTTGCTTGTGAATATTGTCTTTCCCTTTCCACTATAGTCTTGGAAATGTGTGGATTGTGTGGAGTTTTAGAATCACTATTTTCAACACAGTTAGCATGGACCCATTTGATAATAGAAGAAATCTATATTCTGAAAAAAAAAGACCCTTCACCAAGGCCTAAAGAAGTGATAAAATAATCTCTGGAAAAATAACAGTCATCCATTAGATTATGTTTTAAAAATACTAAGAAGAAGTTTAGTTAGTAATACATTACTGTACTAGGAAAAGTGATATAAATGCAATTTTAATTTTTAAAGTTGTTTCTGATTACTACAAAGAGACTATAAAAAGCTGGGTTCATGGTCTGGAGTTGTGTCTCAGTTGTAGACTACTTTGCTAGAAAATGTAAAGCACGGAGTTTGATTCTCAGCAATACATATAAAGATTTTTTTGTTGTTTTATTTTTTAAATACATGACAGTGGAATGCATTGCAATTCTTATTACACATATAGAAAAACTTTTCATACCTCTGTTTGTATATAAAGTATGTTCACATCAATTCCTGTCTTCATATATGTACTTTATTTTTTAAGAGAGAGAGAGAGAGAGAAAGAGAGAGAGAGAGAGAGAGAGAGAGAGAGAGAGAGAGAGAGAATTTTATTATTTTTATTTTTTAGTGTTTGGCAGACACAACATCTTTGTTTTTATGTGGTGCTGAGGATAGAACCCCAGCCGCACGCATGCCAGGCAAGTGCACTACCACTTGAGCCACATCCCCAGCCCCATATATGTACTTTAGATAATAATGTCTTTCACATTCCACAATCCTTGCTAATCTTTACACAACTCTCCTACACTGGCTACTTCACATAAACTTGCCTCAGGGATTTAATGCATTAATCAAATAGATTTTATTCAGCCTATGCAGTGCTGTTGGAATGGCTATTATAAAAATCTAAAATTGTCATGTGTGGTGGCATTTGCCTGAAATTCTAGAAGCTATGGAAAATGCCACAGGAGAATTGTTAGTACAAAGATAGCCTCAGTAACATAACAAGGCTACAATCAACTTAATGAGAGCCCGAGTCAAAATATATGGATGTATCTCAGTGGTATGCACCTCTGGATTCAATGCCCAGCACCAAACCATACAAAATCAAGCAAATATCTAATAATTTATAGAGATTCAAGGGTACACAAATATGTAAAAATGTTGGTGACAATATAAATTTAATAAATATATTTTTATAAAAGTGTTAAGGTTCTTTAAAAGACCAAAATAAAAATGCCACATAACCACTAGTAATAATTTAGGGTAGAAGTGCAAAATCGTACATGCCTGTACTCTCAGTGGCTTAGGAAAATAAGAGGTAGAAAACTAGGGATTTATTCTCAAGTTAAAGACCAGACTCAAGAACTTGGCAAGGTCCTAAGAAACTCAGTAAAACCCTCCCTCAAAAATAAATAAATAAACAAAAGTGTTGGAGACTGGGTATGTAACACACTGCTAAAGTCCCCTGGGGTTAATCACCAGTATTTAAATAAATAAAAAATATATAAATAATATTTCTCGGTAAAAAAATGCCATACAATCCAGTAATAATAACTTTGTGTATATATGTAAAAAATTTGGAATCCTTTTTCTAAATATATTGCCGCATATCTATTTTTTATTGTACCATTATTCCCAGTATCTAATAAAAGAAAACAAATAAAGTACCTTTTAGATAGAAAGTATATCAGAAAATGCCTTCCAGCTGCAAAAAATCCAATTAATCCATCCCTTCAGAAGCTACACACTTAAAATTCAAACTGGTCCCTAGAAGACAAGACTCAGAGAGTGGTGTTTTCTAAATACTCCAAAAAATTTGGAATCTCTGGGAACCTTGTTTCAGATATTCTAAAACTCATAACTAGGTCATATGGGAGGTCAGAATGAGAACACAAGACATAGTAAATTCTTTAATGGGAAATTTTAACTCAGACACTGACATAACCAAAAGCAGAGTTGCAGATAAAAAATAGATTCCGTTTCACTGATTTCTGGGTTATGGATTCAAATCAAATATATATTAGAAAAAAAGTTAAGGCTACTGGTTAAAATTTATGTAAAACAGGTATTAAAAATGTACCAGGGTCTGGGTGTTATAGTGCAAGCCTGTAATCCAAGTTGCTGAAAAGTCTGAGGAAGAATTATCAAAATTTCAAAGGCAGCATTAGCAGAAGCGAGGTGCTAAGAAACACAGTGAGATCCTGTCTCTAAATAAAGTAAAAAGAAATCCTGGTGATTTGTCTTAGTAGTCAAGTGTTCGTGAGTTCAATCTCCAATATCCCCCATAAAAATTCTAGGTGCTGGGACTCAGTGGAGCTCACTTATGTCTGGCACATATGAGGCACTGGAATATAAGGTCTATCAACAACTTTATATATATAGTACCAAGATATTGACATGGACTTTGATCTAATTTGCAAGTACTTTAGCCCTTAAGATTGAAGTTGGTTGGGGCTGGGGATGTCACTCAAGCGCTGGCAGGCTCGCCTGGCATGCAGGCTCGCTTGGCATGCGTGCAGCCCTGGTTCTATCCTCAGCACCACATACAAACAAAGATGTTGTGTCTGCCCAAAACTGAAAAATAAATATTAAAAGAAAATTCTCTCTCTCTCCCTATCTCTCTCTCTCTCTCTCTCTCTCTCACATACTGTCTTTAAAAAAAAAAAGATTGAAGTTGTCCATGGTGGTGCATGCCTGTAATATCAGCTGTTTATAAGACTGAGACATAAGGATCATGAATTCAAAACCAGTCTCATCAATGGTGAGGCACTAAGCAACTTAGTGAAATCCTGTCTCTAAGTAAAATACAAAATAGGGGTAGGGATGTGGCTCAGTGGTAGAGTGCCCCTGACTTCAATCCCTTGTCTCCCACCCACAAAAATGGGGCTGAGTAAATAGCTCAGCTTGTAGAGTGCTTGCCTTCTGAACATGAGGCCCTGGGGTCAATCCCCAGTACAGAGAGAGAGAGAGAGAGAGAGAGAGAGAGAGAGAGAGATTGAAATTGCATGTAATTAAAATTCAAGTTAGTAACATTTTTTTTTCTGCCACACCAGAATAAAACAGTTTTCTGAAACATTTGGAATGTTTCTGTGGGTTATTTATTTATTTATTTTTTATTTACTTATTTTTATGTGGTGCTGAGGATCGAACCCAGGACCTTGCATGTGCTAGGTGAGTGCTCTATCACTGAACCACAACCCCAGATTGTCTGATCATAAATAAATAAACAAACAAATTAATAAATAAATAAACCCTCAATTGATGACCCATTAGAGTTTTTAAAAATCCTTAATTGGGACACATAAAACCGCATTTAGGAGAGATTCATTTTTTTTAATGTCACCTAATTTTATTCTGCTTTCTTTTCATGTGAAAATCTCAGAATAATAAATTAAAATCTCTTAAAAATGCCCTCCAGTTCTTGAAGAAAAACATTATAAATGATGCATACATTTGAAATAAAACATGGGAAAATGATTAATAATTTTGAAAGTGGAGTTTTGAGATGAACCAAAATTTCTCAGTATGCAAACTGAATCTGGGTGCTTGTCACATACATTTTGAAGGAAAAAAAATCTATTTAAGCAAGAAGAAATAGAACGCCCACCATGTGGTATGAGGAATGATACCAGAAAAAAAACAAACTCATTTTTGTGTGCCAACTTAGAAGTTTACTGATGGTTTTCGGTAGAACACAAAGCATAATGCATTTAGAATAGGCTTTGGAAAAGGCATCCTGACTACCATAAGGGTTCACTTTCATTCTTTCTATGACCCATCCTTTTTTCTTCAAATTCAATCAGTAATCACCCCTGGGACAAAGGACTTTGTTGAAGGTGATCCCACAAGTGGGCTTCAAGGTCTTTTACATTTGAAATAGGTCTTAATGTTGCTCATTAACATCTTTCAGTTAGCCACCAGGTGTGTTTGAGTGAGGCCCATTATCCCCATTACATGGTCATTATACTATCTATTCCATTTTATATGTATTCTCTGTGAACAGAGAACCCTAGTTTTGCATATGTGAACAGAGAGCTAGAAAATTAGGGGTTTATTCTAAGTCCTACGGAGAGCTAAACTGAAGTTCTGGATTTCAGATTTTTGTTTTGGATTTGAGATACTGCTTCTGCTACATTTAAAAATCTCAGGACTCATGAAGAGAATGAGTTAAAAGCCAGCATCATCAAACTTGTGAGGCCCTAAGAAATTCAAAGAGACCCTGTCTCTAAATAAAAATATTAAAAAAGGGGTGGGAATGTGAATCTGTGGATGAACACCTCTGGGTTGAATTTCTGGTACCAAAAAGAAAACAACATACACATAATAATAATAATAATAATAATAATAATAATAATAATAATAATAAACAAACAAACAAAAAACCCTCATGAGCATCAAGCCTGAAAATTAACAGCCTCTCTCATACATGAATACAATAAATGGATTTGTAGTTCTCTCCTGTTAATTATCTCAGTCTTCACTATGAAATCTGGAGATATGCTGGACTCATGGCACATGGAAGCCCAAAAAGGGCTTTAGAAAGAGGCTGAAAACACCAAACAATTATGGAACAAAATGCCCTGGTTTTCAACTGCTGATCTAAGCTACAGAGAGACCCTCTGGCCACAAGACTCTGGCGAAGACCACGAGGAGTCCCTAGCCATGACTGCCAGTTTCCACAATTACCACTCCTGTCAGCTTTAAGCCACCTTCCTACACAGTCTCAATATAACAAGGCACACTTACCATTTCCTGGCTCTCAGGGTTCTCAGCGTTCTCCATGTGGTTTGTTTTCAGATTCTGCATAGCACAGACAGTTGGGCTCCAGATCCATGACAGAAGCCTACAAAAAGATTGAAAAAATGGTGGGTTCCAGACACCAAGGGAACAGAAGATTATGGAAGCCCTCCCCCTCATCACTGGCTGCATGAGCATTGGACAGTTCTCACTTAAGAGAGTGATTGGTCAAGGCTTCAGGCACTGCCTCCAACCTGAGCCAAGTGGGCACAGAATCAATGTCTGAATGACAGGCTGCTCCATTGTCATTGTTAACCGACTACAGATCAGGGCTGAGAATATAGCTTAATCAGTAGAGTGCTTGTTTTGCTGATATAAGGCCATGGATTCAATCCCTGCACTACACGCACACACTCCCCCCCCCCAAAAAAAAAAAAAAAAGAATTAAGTAAAGGACTTTGGGGACTAGGGTTATGGATCAGTGGTAGAGAACTTCCCTAGCATGCATGAGGTACTGGGTTGAACACCCAGCACCGCATTAAACAGCCAGCCAAGAGGGGATGTGGCTCAAGCGGTAGCACACTCACCTGGCATGCGGGTGGCCCAGGTTCAATCCTCAGCACCGCATACAAATAAAGATGTTGTGTCCGCCAAAAACTAAAAATAAATATTAAAAAAGCCAACAAACAAACTACTAATGATACTGTGTCCATCTACAACAAAAAAAATATTCAAGAAAAAAAAGACTTTGTATTGGACTTGTGCACCCTCACTACAGAATTCATAAACACTTTTTATAAATAATATATACATATATGTCTTCAGACAATGTATAAAATTCTCCTGTGATGTCTTTTCAAGTAACTTATATTACAGGTATGCTTCACAACCTGAAATTCTCCCCACCACAATTATTATTATTATTATTATTATTATTATTATTATTATTATTATTGGCCTGTTAATTGCATTAAATGCCTGTGTATGGGGTTATTTTAAGGCAAAGTTTTCTTCCAATAATAGGACCTAGCCCAGAGAGAAATGTATTGACACTTATAACTGTTTATAAGCTTAAAGAATTTGTGAATAAATATGTATATATATTTTTATGAAAATGATATCAATTACTTTAATATATATTTTAATTTTTCTATTCTTTGTCTCATAAAAAAACAGTTTGAACTTTAAACTCATTAGCAATGTCCTTATATACCTCCCCCCAAAAAAGTCACGCACAAGTATAATTCAAATTATTGAGACTCATAAATTTTTGATCCTTTATTTTAACTAGTGAAGTCTAAAGATTTTCTTTTTATTTTCACCTTTAAATGAAGCCCACTTTCTATAGCTTTCTTGTTGTGTAACTGACCTTTTATATTCTACAATTTTTACCCCCATTCTGATCACTTTGGACTATTGATGTTTTCATGGAGGGGATCTCAAAGTGGTCATGCACAAGGTACGAAATGGATATAGTAAGATATAAGACTGGTGATTGCTGAGTATGTAGATTTTGCTATACAAAATAAGTATTGGTGGATGATATGGGGGTAGGGTGAAAAAGAACAATGAAAAAAAGAAGAAAAACTTGAACAGTAGAAGGGTTCACATGCTATAAGTCTACAATAATAGTGTGAATATAGAGGGTAGTGTTCTTGGAAGCAGCAATAAAATTTGAGGGTAATAAAAAGGTAATTTTTTGCACAGTTCCCAAGTGAGAGAGCCAGGTGAATGGGTTCTGTGTTCAACTCTTCCCACCAAGGAGTGGAATTTGTAGTTCATAGGGTATGTCTCAGTAAGTAGTAAAACACCATTTCTATGTACCTTTACAATTTTTCATGGTTACAAGCTGACTTTGACAATTCCAGTCACATTACATCTCTGCACTTGTTAGCTATCCGTTAATTAATTCATTCATTACATTATTTATTTATTTTTTATTAATTCACTTTTACTTTCATTGTCATTGTTTTTACATTACTGGTGATTACATAATTGCATAAATATTCTGAATGTTGATTTTTGGTTAAATATTGTTTTATGTGTTTATTCATACATTTACTTTTCTTTGAAATGTTTTTCGTTTGCCAAGCCTGATTTATATTAGACCTCAGTCTTCATTTATGAAGACTAGATAAAATCACATTATTCCAAATATCTCAAGGATTTATCATCTTTGCAGAACCCTAATCACCCGCCAAATTTGACCCAGTCTGGGTCAACTAAAAGCTGTGTCAAAAGTCCTTTTTTTCTTATATACACTTTAATAAAGAATTCCTCTCACTTTTATATTTTGGAGAGTAGACTAACTTCCCAAGCAGTAGTTAATAACCTAGATGAGTTTTCCAACAGTGTAACTGATTACTTTTTTTTTTTATTTTTGCAAGATCTCTTTCTCTCTCTCTCTCTCTCTCTCTCTCTCTCTCTCTCTCTCTCATATGACAAATTGAAATCAGACATGTTTTTTTTACTAAGAAACACTCTCAGCCTTTAATAAAATATTCTACAAAGAAAAAAGAGTTTTGCTGATTTTCTTAGAGCCTCACTAAGTTGCTGAGGCTGGCTGAAATTCATCTAATGTTATAGAAGTTTGCATTATACATATATATATGAGAGAGAGAGGGGGGAGAGAGAGGGAGGGAGAGAGAGAGAGGGTACTGTTCATTTGACACTTTCTTTTGGGTACTGTGCCAGAGTTACCTTCTTCTTTCACTTCTACATTATTTCTGCCTCCACAGAAACTACCCTTTACACTCATACTACCATTGATCCACCATTAGACTTTTTAAATCTGAACTCTTGAGCTGGTCACTGTTTCCCTCTGTCCTTCACAGCACATTTTTCTCTACCCATACCTATTCCACCAATACTTTTTCATGAATACTCACTACTACATACTCAGTATCCACCAATGTCACATCCTGATTCATCCCTATTCTGCTTTTTCCATGAATCACTTTGAGATCCCCTCCACCCAGATATCAATAGTCCAGAGTAAGGTCAGGTAAGGGTGTTATATATGCAGGTTTTTAAATGTCATTTACATAACAATAAGCCTATTAAAATTGGGATGTGTTTTGTCTTAGGTTAAAAAAGAAAATCTACAGACTGCACTGTTATACTGAATTGTTTAAAAATTATTAATATCAATAATTTCAAAAAAAATTCTATAAAAAGGAGAATAAAGAAAAGAACATAATACATAAAAATTGACAAATTTAAAGACACACCAAGTGTACATATCAAAAAGTGTCTTATATCAGTGTGTTCAAAAGACAAATTAATTTGAAATAAATGTAGTTAATGTGAGATGTAGTAATCATTTATTAATTATATATAATGGTAGTATACATGTATATGTACAAAATGCATCTCATATAATTATGAGTATACATTGCAAAAAATGAACTCTACAGTTTTTTTTTTTTAATTTTGCTGACAACACTATAAATACCTACATCTAGGTTTATGTATTACTGAATGTTCAGGATACATTGTGTACTTCATAAAGTTTACAACTCACCAACAGACATTTTTTTTTTCAATTTTAAAAAGGAGTAGTATTTATTTTCAGATAGAACATAATTCCATCATTTATTTTTAATTTTTAAATATTTTTTAATTATATATGACAACAGAATGCATTACAATTCTTATTACACATATAGAGTACAATTTTTCATTTCTCTGGTTTAATACAAATTATATTTACATGAATTCTCTTCTTTATACATATATGTTATATAACAATATACATCATATTCCACCATCATTTTTAACCCCATGATCCCTCCCCTCACCTCCCAACCCCCATAAGGTCATTTTGATACACAATTATGTATGCTATAAAGTTATAGAAAAGAGTATATACCTTATAATAATATGAACAGATAAAGTTTTGTAACTAATACATAGCATAATAATAATAATAATAATAATAATAATAATAATAATAAACTTGCCATTTAGACATTAATAAATTATACATCTAGCACTATTGACATCTTTTCCAAAAAAATTGACATCTTTTCCAAAAGAAGGGGGAGTTATTTGTGGGGGAAAATGGTATTCTATGCTTTCTTAATATCAAGAATAAATTATTTTCAGAAGTAGTATATATTTAAATATAAAAGTAAAATAGAACCAGGTTCCATGGCACACACTTCTAATCCCAATGGTTTGTTAGGCTAAGGCAAGATAATCCTGAGTTCAAAGCCAGCCTCAGAAACATAGCAAGGCCCTAAGCAACTATGTGTGACCCAGTGTCTGTGTGCCCCTGATTTAAATTTCCAGTAAGAAACAGCAACAACAACAACAACAACAACAAAAAGAATACAATGAATTTATGAGGACACAGCTGGACACTGTCGTGAGTGGGGCCATAGGGGCCAGCGGGCTAGGGTCCCACCACTCTCCGGCTGGGTCTGCTGACCCCTGCTGGATCCATATGTTTCAGAGACCTGTGGAGACACAGTGTGTGCCTTTGGGGCTGTGTGCTCAGCCGGGCAGTGTGTGTGTCCTCTTTGTGAGCGCCCCCCGCCTGGCCCCGTGTGTGGCAGCGATGGTGTCACTTACCGCAGTGCATTTGAGCTACGGGAGGCTGCCTGCCAGCAGCAGATACGCTAAATTTACAGTATGCAAATATTTTCTTTCTCTAAGGTTTCTTTCTGAATTGATCTTTCCAACAATTTTTAATGCACTATTAATGTGACAATAGTTCATAACCAGCCTTATCTTCTTTAAGTATAGAAAGATACTTCATTCTATATATATGAAAACCAACTAGTTGAAATATAAAGTCTGCAATCAATGAATCTCCTCTGTTCTCTACCCTCCTCTTATAACTCTACCCTCCCAAATTTAAAATAACACATCCATTAATAATTTAAGGTGATTACAACAACTGAACTTTTGTTTTTCTATCCATGCCAGGGTGTAATGTCTGCCAAATGCAACAAGATGACCTGGACTAACACAGGCTTTCTTCTTTAACGGAATAGTGGTGATCACGCCACTTCACCTGCAGAGGCATGTTTCTGAGGCAGTTAAGTGTTGTCTATCTTCTTGGACCAGAGCAAACACGTCCATTAGAAATATGCTTTATCAATGGAATCACCCAGAACCAGTTGACAATTACTGAGTAATACTCATTTTAAAGATAAATACAATTGCTATGCACAATTTCTACAGTACTTAATTTGCCTTTTCAAACATTATCTATTACCTAATTTAATATTATCTTTAAATTACTTTCCTACAGTCACTCTAATCACTTCTGCCTTCAATCGTCATCATCAGTGTTACAGAATATTCTGAAATTTTCTTTGAAACATAATCCAACAATATTTTCAAGTGGCTCAAGTTATGAAATAAGCCATTCCTATTCTTCAAGTATCTATTTTATTCAAGTTAAACACTGATTAACAAATGCATCCACTTGTCTATATACCATTCAACCCATCCCTGAATCCCTAAGTCAAAGACCAGTTTCTCCATGAATATTTCTCCTAATTCCTTAACCCAGACATTTTTCTCTTATTTAGTTCACTGATAGAACATATTAGATAAAATGCTTATTTATCATTTAATATTCAAATGCTCCCATGGTGATTTGGCACTGTATAAAATATTCAATAAACAGCTACTGAAATGAAGTAACAGTCTAAAATGTCAAAAAAATAATTGCAAGAGGTAGTATTCTAAGAAACTGCAAATTGAAACATTTAATTACAAATTAAATATATCATTCTCAGTCATAAATTCTAAAGGCATCCTGGCATAGGTGGATGATCCAATAAAATAGTTTGTGAATATTAGAAAATACAGCCAAAGCAAGGTTTTAATTTGAGAAACTATTTGTATTTAAAGATGCAAATTTGTACAGAATTATTAGTTATAACATTAATCTATAAATACTTAAAAATCCAGAACCACTTTAAATCATTGTTTTTTCATTACTAAAAAAAATCCATAACATTCTGAAATTTTCTTCTAAGCATAATCCACAGTATTTTCAAATGGCTCAAGTTCTGAAATAAGCCATTCATATTCCTCAAATATGTATTTTCCTTCAAGTTAAAAACTGCAATTTTTAATGACCTTAGAATTTTCAACTGAAATGTGTTTATCTGAAGTTCCTCCTTAAGAATAACTAATTACATTGCATCTGTTTTTTTAGGGTACCAGTTATGACCCCCTATATCCCCTGAAAGAATAAAGTTTGGTTCTGCTAACAAGAAGACAGCTACTATTATGTTCAGATGAATAACCCAAACTAAAGGAATCTGGACCATTGCTATAGCGGTTATGGAAATAAGCTTTTGTCCTCTTCAACATCAAAGTGCCAACATTCAGATCCTGTAGTTATATAGCCACTTATGATGTATTTGTTGCAACATACTGCACTGTTTTTTAAAAATACCTAATGCATTATAATGAAAAAGAAATGAATGTCTTAAAATTTGCTTTTGACACTCTTTAGTCTGAAATTCTTTTTATAAAAAGGCTCAAAATCTACTTCAGGAGACACTGTCTCAAAAAAAAAAAAAATAAAGGGCTAGGAATGTAGTTCAGTGGTAGAACACTTTCCTTGCATATAGTACCACTAGCTAGGTTCAATTCCCAGTACCCAGGGGAAAAAAGAAATGGTCCACATCTGATCAAGTCAGATTTTAAGCAATGCCCCATGAAATTACAAATGCTATATTTCTCCAAGTTCTAAAATGCTTCTCAGCCTACATGCTTACTGAATGAATACATGCCAGAGAAACATTAATCATGCTTCTCAGCCATGCCTAATTAATATACACAAATGAGAAAATGATACAAGAAAATAGAGCAAAATCTATGCTCTGCAGTAAATTCATTTTAGAGTTGTACCTTTTTTTCTTTTTTTTTGCTTTGTGTGTGTGAGTGTGTATGTGTGTGTGTGTGTGTGTGTGTGTGAATGTGCATGTGTGTGTGTCTGTTTCTATATCTACAACATTCTTAGTACTTGAGTTAAAACCCAGGACATCACACGTGTGAGGCAAATGCTCTACCACCAAGTATACCCCGAAACTTATTTTATTTGGGACAGTGTCTCTCACTAAGTTTCCCAGGTGACCTCGAATTTGTGATCCTCCTGTCTCAGCCACCCAAGTAGCTGGGATTACAGTTCTGCATCACTAGCCTGGCTAAAGGTTTATATCTTAACACCTGTCTATGACATTATAATATTCTCATCCTTGCTGACCATAGAGATGGCAAGGAAACTGGGCCTTGACCTTGACATCATAACCTTCAGAAAATAATGGTTTTTCAGTATTCATAGCTCGGCTTTGACTTCCCAGAACACTTGTCTATAGCAATTCCAGAGAAAGAAAGATAAAGAGCAAGTATAGGTCAGTATAGACCCTGTCTATGGGAAATATCAATCCCTCACCAAGAAAGTACAAAGCTTAATGTATAATTTGTGCTATCATTCAGCACCTCTGTCTTGGCTAGAGCTTTCTTTAGCAAGAATAAAAAACAATGAAGAGAATGTAGTCTGTAATAAAGGCTGAATGCCTTGTTTTAAAGTTGTAAAATATTCATGCTTAAAATTTCAAACTCTTTATACTGTTTCCTAGGAAATGAGATGTCTCATCTATACTGGGGATCATGTCCAGGCCTGGTAACAACTGGCCAGACTAGAGCTGAGTGGCAATGAGTCTCTGCATTCCCCAGACCCCACTACTCCCTAAAGTCCAACCTTCATTTCTGCTCCCTGTCTTATATCAAGAATATCCTTATTGGGTTCCCTTGGTGTGAAGGTGAATCATGTAAATGCTGCAGTGAGACTTGCTTTGGTTTAAATTCTACCATCTACTAGTTGTGTAAGCTTGGACATATTTCTTTCCTTGTTCATTCTGCGCTTTTGTTTTAATAAAAGCAGCAACTCAAAGCATTTTCTGGTGACACTGTGTCTTTCTTATCATTACACCCTCCTATTTCAGTCTGTTTGTGCTGAGTCTAAGAAACACAGTGAGAAAAGCTGTCATCAGTCTCACTGATAATCATTATAAAAAAGAGAATGGGCCAAGTCTCCTTTTAACTTACCTCAAGTCTCCTAAACCACACCAACTAATGACTACAATTACTAATGAAGTTTTATATCCAAGTTAGCCTTAGTATAAAGTCTGAATATTTCATGTATATGCAAAAAAAATAATAACTATAAAAAAAATACAGCCGGGCATGGTAGTGCACACCTGTAATCCCAGCAACTTCCGGGCTAAGGCAGGAGGATTGTGTGTTCAAAACCAGCCTCAGTAAAAGTGAGGCACCACCTCAAAAGTGAGGTCTTATGCAGTGAGACCCTATCTCTAAATAAAATACAAAATAGGGGTGGGGTTGTGGCTCAGTGGTTGAGTGCCTTTGAGTTCAATCCCTGGTACCAAACAAACAAACAAACAAAAAATTCACAAGATAACAGTATGTTTGAGAATCAAGCTTCCAATTACTAGGTCAAGTGATTTGCATACAGTATCTTATTTAATCTTGTGGCAAACTTATTATGCACAATCATAATCCGTTTTCTATCTTTTTCATAGGTCATTTCTCTACATTGCTTTATAGTTTACCATTTTAATTCTTAAATTATATTGTGCTGGGCATATGGAAATCATGTCTGCAGTGGGAGTTTCTTACTCATCTTCAGATTTCTTAACAAGTATTTTCTTATCAACTAATAAAAGAAAAAAAGGTATTTAGATCCCACTCAGTCCTTTAATACCAAATCAACATATGTAATGTTATACAGACCCTGGTACTACAATTTCCACTATGAATTTTGTCATGGCTGAATTAGTAAAAAGGTAATGTTAGGATTATACCTCAAATGAATGTAATCCCTAGTTAGCATCTTATAATACTGAAACTCTTTATTATCCTCTTAGTACACCATAGTATTCATAGCACTTTGTTTTACCTTATCATTATAACATCATCTCTGAGAATTTCCACTTGTATCATTACAAGTTGATTTTGACAGCTTCACTAAGCCTCATTCATGTGAATGGAAAATTAGTGCCATAAAGAAAATCCCTAATAATTATTTTCCAAGACGTGTTGGTACTTTTCAAACTAAAACTCATTAAATCTATTTGAATCTCACTTCAGCAAATCCACACAAACTGAGTGTTCTTATTAATGTCAGTCTCCTACTACTTTTAGGTAAAATTTTAATCAGAAAATGTGTTCATAAAATACCCATGTGTGACTTTTATCTCATGTGGCAGTAGTTAATGTGAACCTCAATATTTGGAATAAATTAAAATAATGTATATAGTAGGTCAAATTACAAAAACAATTCAAATAATAAATAATATAGCAGATACACTTATTTCTTTTATATTCAATCCCTTATTTTAACAGGCACATGGAAAATTCTTCCCATGAGAATTTTTATTCACCTTTTACAGATATGGTAATTGAAGTGTTGGGAAGTTAAGTTTATTTGTGGTCAATTTGTGTATAACAAAAACCTTTTTCTGACATAGTTCTCTCAGCTTCTAAAATCTTTACTGCTTTTACTTTGCCACACTGGTATGCTAGTCACATTGCTACTGGGTCCTTTCTTCCTCTGTCTTTATCATAAGAACAAGTAACAGAAAATATAAGCATCAGCTGGACATGGTTGTGCACACCTCTCCTGGAGGCTGAGGCAGGAGAATCACACCTTCAAAGTCAACCTCAGCAGTTTAGTGAGGCCATAATCAACTTAGTGAAACCCTGTCTCCAAATAAAATATAATAAGGGCTGGTTAAGTGCCCCTAGGTTCAATCCCTGGTATCAAAGAGAGAGAGAGAGAGAGAGAGAGAGAGAGAGAGAGAGAGAGAGAATATAAACACGAGTCTTTTGTAAAAAGAAATAAGAACTTCGTTTTCTTAAATTCTAGTTCAAAATTTAAAAGTTAGGATTAAAAAATATTAAACTTTACTCAACACACCCATTGTAAGAAGTATTTGGACTAGCACATACTAATTAAAATAAGCATGCAAATGCTCTCTATGAATCTAGAGTAATTAGTTTTAGATTCTGAAAAATTAATTTAGGTTACATCTTCCAAGGGGCTGAGATTTTCTTCTTTAAGCATCAAGTAACAATACCCAATATTTTGGATGGAAACCCTCTTAATATTTATCATTCTTTCCTATGTCCTGTAGATATATAATTTGACATAATGCCTACTGATAATCTCTCATTAGAAATACATATTATTGTTGAGCAGCCCTAAATGAATATTGCTGTTTGAGAGATAATTGAATTCCACAATGAATTTTCCCCCAAATTGTATAGATCTCCAACTTCTGGATCTGCAACTTCGTTTTCTTGTACTTCATTCTGTGGTATTTTCTCTCTTTGTATTTTCCTGTAAGTTGAGAAAACTTTCTTAAAACGATGTGCAAAATAAACATTTGTAGACCTAGAATGAGGATCTGAAGAATTCTTCGGTGGTAAAATGTGTTTTTCATGAACACGTGACTCATAGGTAGTGAAAATTAAAAAAAAAATTATAGTGAATTAAGACAGGTCAACTGTTTTTTTTTTTACTTAGAAAATAATCATGGAATATTTTGGAAATAAGTATACTGGAATAAGTGGTTGAGAAATAGCGGGGGTTAGAGGAAGGTTTGCTATATTTCAGGTAGAAATCAATCAAGTCTTTTTTTATCTTCTGTAGAAAAAAGTATCTAAAACCCCTATATTAAAAAGGCATTCCTTTTTTTGTATGTTGTATTTAATAATATATTATAAATAAAATGATAGAGATTATAAAGATAAAAATATTGAATTCCATGAAGACAAACTATCCAGCATATTCTTTAAGAGATAGACTGAGCACTTTGGGGCAGAAAGTCTTGGGACTTTTTACAGAAGTGTTACTAACCCACTACCTAGTTAGAAGAGGCAAGGCCTATTTGTGCTATTGTGGTACATGACTATGCATTATTCAGTTTGGCCCACTTTTTCAGCACACGAAAAATTTAAATGAAGCAGAAGAGGATCATATGTGGTCTTAGTGAGGCAGGATTAATACCTAATTAACTCCCTTTTGTAATAATAATTTTCACATATATTAAACTTTGGTAAACTGTATATACTTCATTTTATAACTGGGCTCAAGTTATAATTAAGTATTTATTTTGGTATTCATGCAAGATTTTCAATGTGTACATGTTGGTGTTTCCACCTCCTATAAAAATGGGCTAGAAATGTGTACTTATTTAACCAAATCAGACATTTTGATCTTGAATTACATTCCCATGAACATTATAGTTCTTAGCTAGACATCTCTCCATAGGCAGGGATCTGGCCTGTTGTCATCTTGTAGCTGTCCTTTCTCCTGAAGCCTCATTATTATTCCCCATATCTGGCAGGTGCAAGGACAGAGTGTAGACAGCATACAACTGCTGCTTAAAAGTCTTGTCCCAGAAACAGCACACATCTAATCCCCTTCCATTCTAAGGACTAGAACCCAGATATATGGGAGATGGAGTTCAGTTGTATATGATTTAGAAAGGAGACTGCTGCATTCTCAGGTGCCTTACGTATAAATCATTTTGGCACTTATATCTTAACAGGTAATCATTAATCCTACAAATATAGCAACACAGCATGATGTTGATGGAATAACCATGTAGACAAACACCTTAAAGTTGTTTGTGCAATGCTTACACTCAATTCCATGAGTGAAGCCCTCAGTATGAACTTTAAGACTATTCTTATAGGTTTTACTGAAATTTGTGTTTAGAAAAACTGGACTATTTTTAACTAAATTCTAAATATGCTAAGAGGCAAGTATTGATGAGGTGTTTCTGAAGAGACATATCTAATAACCAAACACCAAGAAAAAATATATATATATGAAGAGACTTAATATTTGCATTATTTTCCAACTCATTAGATATTAGATCATGAAAAAGTTGTTACATGTCTGCACAATAATAAAATAATATGTTTTGAAGAAAACATAATAAACAGCAAATTTCTTAGCTTTGTCAATTTATCTTTGTAGGAGGTGACAAAAGCACAGATACAGAAAGCAATGTTAAACTTCAGCTATGTATGTAAAAATTGTCTCCATAGGAAACTGTGATCACTTGATAGATGGATATTGCCAATACTTTCTACAATATCTTACAATATTACAGTGTGTGACTTGGGAAATTTTAAAGTAAAAATTGTCTTATTGTGAATTAAGCATCACTTCTGGGTTTAATATTCCAATGAATTTGTAAGTTATATATGTTACACACACATATCTATACAGACATATAGATATACGGAGAGATATAAAGATAGGTAGATGTTAGATTGATAGATGAGCGGATGGATAGATAGGTAGATTACTCCTTAAAGAAATCATGTGGTAAATATCATCCCAATTGGTTAATATAATCAAGTGTCAATCAAGGTGTTTACATATGAAGAGTTTAGAGCCTAACTTTCTAGAAAAGGTGTATGTATGGTCTTAGACTTTGATATTTACTATAAGCAATAACTCAGATGTATTTTGAATTTCACTAACTCTCTTTCTTCACCTGCATAATAGACACAATACCTTCTCCCATATAGGTATGTTGAAATGACCACCTGAGATGATGAAGGTCAGGTGCCTATAGATAGCTTTCTCAGAGTTCTATATTCATTAAATTCTTCCTCATTTCTTGTATGCGAGTCTGCATTTAAATATCACCTTTACCATGATCAGTACCACTATCACTGCCCTTACAATATGTTGCTAAAGAGGACCTTTAATGCAACTGACATTCAGATTTTACTTTTACTTCCAAGTTAATTTTTTGTTAAACTTTCACATAAAAAAACTATAGCAAGGTATAAATAATACTTCTTGCTCTGACTAAAAATGATTCTGAAACTTTATATTCTTTTTGAAAATTTTAGTCCAATGTGGTGTGAAATTCTGGGCTGAAAAATCTGCATTTCTGGTGAAAATGCTTATTTAACTTTGTGGCACAGATAATATGGAATTTGGGAAGTGATTCTATTCTATGATTTTTGTGACAAAAAAAAATGTTGCCTGGAAGAAGAAGGAGATCATGGATCCTCCAGCTCACAGATAAGTCTAAATTCTCTCAGGTGGTAATATAACCTGTCTTTTCCCAGAAGATATCTGAGCTTATGTATTATATATGCTTATCTCTCCCTTTCATTTCAATTCAAAATGGATAGTCCAGTTTTCTACAAAAATTACACTATTATCAAAGAAAAAATATTCAATGTAATAAATCATGAGCTTGAACACAAACTCTTGTGGTTTTATAAACTAACATTGATTTTGTAATTGTTGGGGATAAATGTAATGGCTTATATCCCTAAACATAAATATAATCATACTAGTTCTTTATAAATAAGTATAAAACTATAAGGTAAATATGTTCATCACTGGATGATAGAATCACTTTCCTATTTCTAGCTTATCTATTTAACTCTTTCAAGCAGATTGGATTAAAATTATGTTTAATCTTAAAAAAGGGTGGTTGAATTTTATGGATACCTGTGAGTGATAATTTGAGTCCTGTTTGAACCATATGAAATTGCTAATTCTGTAGATTGAGAATGACCAAATAGTAGCCCTCCTAAATCTTTACCAAACATGGCAGTTCCCAAATCAAAGCTAAATACAATAGTGGGAAAATTATAAAACTCCAATAATTTAGATGTAGATAACTTGAGACACAACCAATGTTTTTTTTACCAGTATTTCAATTATCAGTGGACTCTTAGGAAAAAATAAATTTCTAATATGAAGCAAGTAGTAGAATGTCAGTGCTTTAGGGAAAAACTGTCCTTCTACACCAAATGGAATTTGAGCAACTGTTATAAACAAATTAAGGGTAATTTAAAATATATAAATATCATTGAGTGCCAAGAGTATGCCAATCAAAAAAAAAACTACTTGATACTATATTCTTTTAAGATATTCTGTAAATAAGTGTACTGTGCATCTTACAAATAATTTGTTTTATTAGAAAAACACAGTTAGCGAGATACCTAGAATCAATTTCTAACCAAGTTTTTTTTTTAATTTTGGGAAAAATAATTTTTTTCAAACACCTGTTTTGCCATCATTTCATTAAAAACTGTTGGAACAATCTCAGGAACATTATTGGGCACACTGAATTTCTTATGTAAGGATATGTGACTTTTATTCAAATGAAAACACTATGTTGCTGTTAGAAATTGCCTCAATATCTTTACTGAAAGGTGAGGAAGACATAGAAAAATCTTTCTGAGAGTTATAGAAGGGATTAAAGAGAATAGTGGTATCACAGGGCTCAATCAGAGAAGGTGGGGAGGAGGGACTGCTGCCTGTTTAAAGACAAGGAAATACTGCCAAATGCTCAGATCATGGGATTTAGAAATGCTTTTATCTATTTGAATCTTGGCTGTAATTCTTAGAAACTATTTGAAAATGGACACATTTAACCCATAATATCATCAATTATATCACTGAATATCTAATAATCATGTCAGGTGGTTACAGATAATGTATGTACATTGCCTTGCACCTTAACTAGTGACTAGCAAACACTCTAAGAAACTGGTCCTCATTGATATTGTTTAAAAGCAGGATTGAGGACAAGTGTGAGGAGCCTGGATAGAGCCAGCACTGTGCTTGGGCAAGTTGGACCTAGATATTGAATCTCAGCCTCAATTCAATTCCACCAACTCCTCAGTAGAAACAGAAATTCATTTTCCTGAGTGGGAGCAGCCCTCAGATAGTCTTTTTCATCACACTTTTCTTACCCTTGTGCCAATATCCCACCAACTTGCTGATCTCTTATTTTAGTTTTCTTTTTCTGTGTAACAAATCAGTACAAATTTAAAACAACACATGTGATTTCTCAGTTTTCATAGCCAGGGCTCTGGGGAGCCCAGTTGGGTCCTCAAGGCTGCTGTCAAGGTGACAGTGGGACTGTGGTCTGCTCTGAAGCTTTGGATCTTCTTCCAAGATTACTGGATGTCAGGAAAATGAAACTCCTTATGGTTGTATACTGAGGCCCTAGGTCCTAGGCAGTTTATAGCATGGCTGTTTGCCTACTTCAAGGCCACTGGCAGATTATGGCTTCTGTTTCCAGTCTTTCCTTTCAGGGAAGGCCTGATCATCTTTTTAAGGGTGCACTTGGTGAGCTGTGGCCCATGCAAGATAATCAACCTTCTGCTTAACTCAAATGTAATGCATTTGGAATCTTATTAATTACATCCTCAAAATCCCCTCAGTAACCACAAGAGTGATATTTCAACATATTCACAGTGCCCTGAGTTCAATTCTCAGTACCTCCTCCAAACAATGCAATTGAACTATCATGGTGCAGTGCATTCTTATTAAAATCTCCTGCTCTATCTTACAAACTGAATGAAAAAGAAAAGAGGTTGGTCTGGAGGGAGGTGATAGATTTTGTCAAGGTGAAAGAAAACCTATGCCTGTCATCCATCCAAGAAAAAATTCAAATATGTACTGCATATTTTTTTCAATTTGAAAATTTGTTTCAAGTCTATCAAGTTTACCTTCAAGCATTGTGGGGTCTTAATAGGCTGGTAAAACAGGTAGCTCTATAACATAAAATGATGAATAATTTTTTCTATGATATCATTCTATAATCAGTTATAATTAAATAAGGTATAACTGAATTTATTTATGAATTCTTATATTTGTTGAAAAAACTTAATAATTTTAGTTTTTCATGAACATGAAATATTATACACACTTTTAAGGCTTTTTTGATTGACAGTAACATAATTCACAAGGCTGCTCTCCGAACAGGTATACTTAAGTACTGTTTGAGAACAGACATAAATAAATTTTAACTGTGAGGAACTTTAATCTATTTTGAATGTTCCAAATGATGTACTGTGCTGTTAGGTTATGATATAGATGGTGGTGGGGAGAGTGGAGAAAGTGACAGAAAGGGAATGGAATCAATCAGTGCTCAAGAGTCTATCTTAAAATTTATCTCATAGTCTATGAAAAATTTTCAACTTTTTCATGCATTAAGGAGAATAAACCAAGTGAAAACAAGCAAGAACTTTGCAGTCAGACAGATCTATGTGGGATCTGTAGGTGGGCTATTAACTCCCTGGATAATAGGAGGCAAGGTACTGACCTTCTTTTGGGGGGGTTGTTTATAAGGGAATATTAATTGAATCCAGTTTGCAGAATTGAGTTGATAAGAAAACATGCATACACACAAAGCACATTACAAAGTGTCCAGCACATACAAGAGCTATTATAACTATCATAATTATAAATCTTTATATTGCCAATGGCTTGCTAGGTAGTTTTAAGTAAAAATATGATCAAAACAAGCATTCTTATTAGCATGTCACAAATGAAAGTTATTCCCACAAAGCTCAAGAGACAATGTAACAATGACTGAATGTTAAATTATTATATTATGAGAGCTATAAGATAATCAGTGGATTAATAATTTGAAAGGACTATTGTACTGAGCAATAACTGTAGATAGGTAGGGTGTGGCGGAAGGAATTAGGTCACCTGGAGCATGCCTTCGGGAGTTATATTTTTCCCTGGCTCCTTGCTTGTCCTCTCTATTTCCCAGTAGCCTTGGGTGGGCATCTTTCCTTCTCCACACTCTTCTGCCCTTCTGGGCATGCTCACCTCAGGCCAAGAGCAAGTTAGCTGACCATGAACTGAAACCTCTGAAACTGTGATCCCCAAATGAAACTTTTTATCCTTTTAAGTTGTTCTCATCAGGTTTTTTGGTCACATCAATGAAAAACTAATTGACACAAATGGGAAATTTGTACAAAATCATTGATTAACTCATGAGAGAAGGTGCATGTTCATCAGTTTAAAAACCATTTATGATATTATTCCATGATACTATTCAGAGAAATTTCTAGGAAAACAGAAAATAATTCTTCTTTATTTCTTTACATGTACCTATTTCTTTAAAAGTATAGGAAATCAAGGGAAAATGATAAATTAAAAAAGTGTATTAAACATAAGGACTGGTATCTTCACTGCTTGTTAAATTTGTATTTGTGATATTCCTGGTGGCCATGAAAAAAGGAAGGAAAGCATACCTTTTAGGAAGTAAAATTTTTTTATAAACTTTATTCTGATAATATTATATCCTACTTTTGTTTATATGTTAGAGCATTGTGAAATGAAATTTTATTGTTTTAGTTGCTATTAAGAGTGCTTAATGGAAAAACGAGAGCATGACAACAATGAAATCAATTTTATTCCTTCATAGTCTATCCTCATTTCTTAAAACTTAATGAGAAAGATCCTATTCAAAGCAGTCAAAGCAAGTTGAGAATTTTATCCAATAAGTAGGAATTCACACACATACAATGAAAGCATCATACAGAGGCCAATCTCAGTTCTTGGCTTGCTGAAAGCAGAAGTTCTGATATAACAAAGATTTGAATAAAATCTCAGAGTCAGAAAACCCCATTCACACCCAGCCACAGCAAAGTGAGCACAGACAAATCACTTTACTTATGTAGGCAATTATTTACCAACATGTTAATTGAGGAGAATGAACAAGACTAGTGCCAACTTGATCTAGAACCATTCCTATAGTAAACCCTGGACTAGAGGATACACTCCATAAATGTGAGTAGGATTTCTATTCCTCTAAGGTAAAAAATTATCTGATTTAAGCAGTTTAGTAGTTAAGGACTGGTAGTAAATAGAAACATATTTTTGCAATTAAAAGAGGGCAAGTGGTAGCAATAAAAGCTCTGGTCACATATTAAGCTATCAGGGTAGGTACACAAACTCTTTCAGATCAGATAATTCTTTCTTTGTGTGTGTGTGTGGAAGGGGAAGGGGGGTAGCCTGTCCTGTGTATTTTAGGATATTTAACAGCATCATTTACTTCTACCCACTAGATGCTATTGGCACTGCCTCTGAAAGCTGTGACAACAAAATTTTTCCAAAGATTTAGGTTCCATTTGAGAAACACTGGTATGAATGAACCAGGGTGTTTGTGTATGTATGTGGATAGATAATAAATAGATTAGGTAGAAAGACAGACAGAATTGTCTCTTGTATAGTATTTACTCTGATTGTAAGTCAAGTATTTACACCTTGAATAAATGTGTGAAATCAGTCATTTTAAATGATCAATACTATGTTCTTTTGTGGCATAATTGATAATTAACAGAGTTAGCTCAATGGTCACATCTTACTTTGAATAAAGTGTGATTGTACTTTAAAAGAATCGAGTGTTTTCCAAAATCATAGCTAATGTACTTCATTGCATTTCTTATGGTTCTTGATAAAATCATGCAAACACAAGCAATCTGATATTATTTTTTTGTTTACAGTATTACTGTGTAGTTTTGGTTAACAGAATGAAAAACAGCACTGTAATACTACAAGTAAAAATGTTTTATTCTTAGTTTGTTTCATCAATAAAAGCTGACATTTTTGCAAGAAAGATGTTATACTATTGAAATTAACTCTTAGTCAATTGTAAATAATTGTATTATATTGGTATGTTATCATTAAGCTTAGAAATCATTTCCTACAGTATCATGTTTTTGCTTCCTCAGCACTGTTTCAATTGAAAGGAATTTGAATGAAGTGCAACTCATTACTAACATAAAGTAGATGGAGCTTGAATAATTTTTATACTTATTTTCCATGGATGGCTATTACATTTCTTATCCTATCTATCCAAATTTTTTAAAATAAATTGTTTTAATCCATTCTTTGGAGAGGAGTAATGAATTTACTTTTGCAAAAACTATGCATCTGAAAATATTGTAATATGCATAAAGCTCTGTTAACACAGTTATTTATATAAAAAGTGTAGCTGCCTTACCTTTTATTTAATTTACATACTTTTTTTTTTACTTTCTGACAGGTTCTTCTCTTTACATTTTTATTTACATACCAAAAAAGTCTTTTCAGATAAGTCAACTAAAACTTTGATGTACTGTATAATTTAAAACTCCATAAAATGTTTTATGTGTTGCAGGGCTTTATATGAACTTTTAGGCTGATAATATAGAACTTTGGGACTATTTCATCAATGATTACTGTAAAATAACACCATATTTCTTAAATATGATGACAAAGAGAATATTGTCTTTTGTCTGAGATCATGTTTAGGAAAAATTATAAAATTTATGTTCAGTCTATTTGTTTCAAATAGGAAAACAAATTTCTATTTTTAAAGATGTTCTTTCTTAACATATGATTATGAACATAATATGAGCATCTCGTATTCTTAGATAATTTTGTATTTTTGCTCTAACCTATACAAAAGATCATGATTTTTCCTTGTAAATGTTAGAAACAATAGCATTTTTCCTTAACTGTTTCTAACCTGTAAAAAGGATTCCTGGCAAGTCAAGTTATTTGGACACAATGTGTCAATTCAAAGATGACCAGTTTTAGGAATACAGACTGAACTCTGATTCCCTCAAAGCCTTAGAAAAAGAAGAACAAATCAGCAGCAAATACAATTTAAGGCAAGAAATAATTAAAATCAGAGCTGAAATCAATGAAATCGAAACAAAAGAAATAATAAATATGATATATCAAGAACTATGTAATGTTTTGAACAACCAACAATAAAAAAAAATATAAAAAAAAAGAAAAAAAAAAGAAATAATAAAAAAAATTGAAAAAACTAAAAGTTGGTTCTTTGAAAAAATAAATAAGATTGATAGACAACTAGCCACGCTAACAAAGAGAAGAAGAGAGAGAACCCAAATTACTAGCTTACAGGATGAAAAAGGCAACATCACAACAGACACTTCAGAAATACAGAAGATAATTAGAAATTATTTTGAAACCCTATACTCTAATAAAATAGAGGATAGTGAAGGCATCAATAAATTCCTTTAGGCCTATGAGCTACCCAGATTGAGTCAGGATGTTATAAACAACCTAAACAGACCAGTATCAAGTGAGGAAATTGAAGAAGCCATCGAAAAAACTACCAACCAAGAAAAGCCCAGGACCGGATGGATATACAGCAGAGTTTTACAAGAACTTTAAAGAAGAACTAATACCAATTGTCTACAATGTATTTCAGGAGATAGAAAAAGAGGAAGAACTTTCAAATTCACTCTATGAGGCCAACATCAGCCTGATTCCAAAACCAGATAAAGTCACTTCAAAGAAAGAAAACTTCAGACCAATATCCCTATTGAATTTAGATGCAAAAATCCTCAATAAAATTCTGGCAAATCAGATACAAAAACATATCAAAAAGATCGTGCACCATGACTAAGTGGGATTCATCCCTGGGATGCAAGGATGGTTCAATATAAGAAATCAATAAATGTAATTCACCACATCAATAGACTTAAAGATAAGAACCATATGATCATCTCTATAGATGCAGAAAAAGCATTCGACAAAGTACAGCATCCTTTTATGTTTAAAACTCTAGAAAAATTAGGGATAACAGGAAATTACCTCAAAATGGTAAAAGCTATATACGCTAAGCCTCAGGCCAGCATCATTCTAAATGGAGAAAAATTGAAGGCATTCCTTTTAAAATCAGGAACAAGACAGGGATGCCCTCTCTCATCACTTCTATTCAATATAGTTCTTGAAACACTAGCCAGAGCAATTAGATGAAAGAAATTAAAGGCATAAATATAGGAAAAGAAGAACTTAAATTAGTACTATTTGTCAATAACATGATCCTATACCTAGCAGACCCAAAAAATTCAACCAAGAAACTTCTAGAACTAGTAAATGAATTCAGCAAAGTGGCAGGATATAAAATCAATACCAATAAATCAAAGGCATTCCTGTATATCGGTGACAAATTCTCTGAAATGGAAATGAGGACAACTACTCCATTCACAATATCCTCAAAAAATAAAATACCTGGTAATCAACTCAAAAAAAGAGGTGAAAGATCTATACAATGAAAACTACAGAACCCTGAAGAAAGAAATAGAAGAAGACCTTAGAAGATGGAAGGATTTACCTTGCTCATGGATTGGTAGAATTAATATTATTAAGATGGCCATACTACCAAAAGCACTTTACAGATTCAATGCAATTACCATCAAAATCCCAATGACATTCCTTGCAGAAACAGAAAAAGCAATCATGAAATTCAACTGGAAAAACAAGAGACCCAGAATAGCTAAAGTAATTCTAAGCAGGAATAGTGAAATTGGTGGTATAATATATACTTTAAAATGAAAAGAATTTAACTTCAACTGCATGGGAAAAAAAAACTGAATGTTAACTTCTTTCCTCCCCCGTATTTTATGTTATTGATGTCATATATTTCTACATTGTCTATCCATTAACAAATTATTGTAGCTGTAGTTACATTAACAGTTTTGTCTTTTAACATTTATAATAGAGTTAAAAGTGATTTATGCATCACATTACATTACCTGAGTATCTGAATTTTATTATATTTATATCTTTGCAGAGAGTTTTATACTTTTATGTATTTTAATGTTAGTGTCTTTAAATTTCAAGTAGAAGAGCTCCTTTTGACATTACTTGTTAAGCAGTTCTAATACTGATGGACTCTCACAGTTTTTGTTTGTCCTGGAGAAAAATCTCTACTGTCTTTCTAGATGACACACTTGTTATATATAGTATTCTTCCTTCCCAATTTCTTCTTTCAGCACTTTGAACATAGTATCCCCTGCTCTTCTAGCCTGCAAGGTTTTTGCTGAAATGTCAGCTGATAGGTTCATGAGAGGTACTTTAAATGTGATGAGTTGATTTTGTCTTGGTGCTTCCAAAATTCTTACTTTATCCTTGACTTTGGACAATTTGATTATAATATATCTTAGTAAAAAATCACTTTATAATTTACATATTTGGTATTTGTGTGTATTCATTGATCTGGAGCTGTGTTTCATTATTTCTTTACAGAATATCTTTATCTTTTTCTCTTTTCTGCTTCTTTAGGGACTCTCTGAATGTATATCCTGGTTCACATATTATTGTTCCATTAATCCTCTAGGCTTTCTTCACTATATATATATATATATATATATATATATATATATATATATATATATATATATATTTTTTTTTTTTCATTTTGTTCATTTTACTGGGTAATGTCAAATGACTTTTCCAATGAGCTTGGTGATTCTCTTTGTTATTAATAAGTCAGTTGTCAACACTCTGTGAATTTTTGTTGTTGTTAGTCATTGCATTCTTCTATTCCAGAATACCCATTTGCTTCTTTTTGTTTCTGTGTAATTGTTAAGCTTTTCATTTTGTTCTCATATTGTTTTCCTGATATCATGAAGTTATCTGACTTCTCTTACAGCTCACAGTTTGAAAAAAAAATAATTTTGAAAGCATTGCCATGCTGTCCATAGGTCTGTATCTTTTATGGTCAGTTACTGGTGCTTTATTTTATTTTTTTTTCTTTTGTGATGTCATAAGTCCTTGATTATTTGTGACCCTTTGGCCTTGCATTTGTTTCTGCATATTTAAAGAAGTAGACATCTCTTTCTTCCTTTATAGGCTGATTTTGAGAGGAAAAGCCCTTCACCACTTAGCTTGTCCATAGGTTCTCGGTGTGCAATTTGGCAAGATTCACAAGGGTTTGCTGGACATGGGCAGGTCAGTCTGGTGCCTGGGTCATCAGGTGAGTGAGCCAGGGCACACCTGGACCTTGGGTCCACTCAAATGGACCTGGACCCCACTAGGGGCCAGAGACTTTGAGGCTGACCTTGAGTCTGGGTCTTTGGGGGAACAGCTAGCATTGAGTAGGGCTTTGAGCCTAGGGATGCAGGTCTGACCTCATGAATATGGGTGCTAGCTAGGTACCTAATCTACAGAGCCTGTTCTGGTACTAGAAATGTGGGAAAGAGCTTGGCATTAAGGATTCCTGAGTGGACCTATTGCTAGCGTCCATGGTAGCAACCCTGCCCTTTGGTGGTCTTACAGCCAAGATCTGTTAAACTCCAGTCAGGTGGCAGAGTTCCCTAAAGAAGACCAGATTCTGGGGTTCATTTTTCAATCAGATATTCTATTTATTTACTTCTCCCATGATGTGGTATCCTTTTCTATGTTCTGTTGCCTGTGTTCGATAGAAAGATAATGCAGGAAATGTGAGATTGTTCTTCTTAGTGCATATTTTCTTATTTGTGCTCCATTTGGTGATGAAATCTTACACCTGGATTCTTAGTGTACGTAGTTTTTCAAATTGGTGTTTCTGTGAAGGAATGAGCACTGGAAAGTCCTAGTTTTTCATCTAACTAGTTTCATTCTGAGATTTTAAAAGTATGCATCCTGTTTATATTACATTATGGTATTATTTTTAAAATATGTTATAGAGTAATGGCTTAAAATATATTTAAATTTTTGAGAAACCTTTCAAAGTTTTTAATCTTAAAATATTTTCTATTTTAGTAAGGATATATCTATCAATAAAAGGTATAAAGACATGAGCTTAGGAGTTCTCGTGTCTTTTAAATCAGTTCTGGTTCAAATCCTAGAAAATTCATGATACCCTGGGCAGAGACTGAAAAGAAAAATCAACCAAGCATGAAATAGTGTCCTTTAGTTGCCCATTAGGCTAATAAATGATGTGAATGTAAAATGCCACCTTGAAAATTGCTGTTTTTATTTGTATAGATAGTTGCATTAGATAGGCAAATAAAGGGATAGAGACAGGAATTAATTTTGACATGGAGAAGTCTAGACACGAAAAACAACCATTTTCTGCTGTTTTAGGGGTTAAGCATCACTTTAAAATCTTATTTAAAGAGTCCTAGTGGACTCCTGGGAGCCAAGGGTGATTCCTTGTTCACTGTTTGAGAAATAGGGAGGAGAATTCCATAAATACTGACTGAGGTGATTTGAAAGCCACAGACATCACATTTTTTTTTTTTTGCATAGAGGAATTCTTTATTACCTTTGATTATTTCCCAAAGAACATATATTCTATGGAAGGTACTAATAGTCAGGGTTTATTTTCACCTCTGAGATAGAATCAGTTGACCTTATGCAAATAACAAAAACTCTGAACTTTTTTTAATCTGTTAAGTAGGAAGAATGCCCTCATCCTTTGTAGGATTATTATTGTACTTAAAAAAAGAGGTGGGTGTACAATTCCTCTAAAAATGATCATGTTATGATACCTATCTGAATATCTATATTTCAGTTTTTGAATGCATACTTTTATGGTCTGATCAGAAGTAACCTCAAATATATGCTCCAAATAGTCAAATTAATTGAAGTTTGTTCATTCAGTAGCAAGACTATTTATTAGTATCCAAGAAAGGTAAAAAGTAAATATCAAGTAATGCGATTAGTAATGAGTTAGTCACATAATAGAAGGGGTAGCATGTAAATGACTCTACTAATATGGAATATCAACACTAAGGAATTATTGGACCCATGCATGCAAACCCATATGGAAAATAATACAATGCTTCTTTTGCCTTAGAATCAATAGAGTTCTTTTCTCTGACACTAAGAGTATAACAGTTAGAGATCAATATGATAAGGGAGCCTAATTAGGTAGTCAAAAATTCTTTACCTTTTTTTTCAATTTTGAGGTTATGTATATTAATCACTAATAGTTTTTTCTACCAGGCAACTCTAAAACCCAAAGTAGAGATAAGTCTTTTTAAAGTAAAAAAGTAAAAATTAATTTATTTTATCTTAGAACATAACAAGCGATGTTGAAAGTTGGAGACTGGTGAGGAAGGAATGGATTATATGGAGATGTTTTTAGTTCAGATATTGACTCTTTTGCCACACATAAAATCGCCTAAATGTTAACCACTAATAAATAAGATTTTAACTTTTTCCTTTAATATGAAGCTACTTTAGCAAAAACTCAAAAAGTTATGCAAAGTTTACTTTTAGGGTAAATTGTTCACATTAGTTATATAAATGTTTTTGTGATCATCATAATCTTACACTTTTGATCTAGAAATATTCATTCATATATTAAACATCAAGCTTTTGAAACTTTAAGAATGCAATGGAATACATAAAAGCTAATAAATTGGCAAGTGACAAAGCATGACATCAACCCATTTATCTTTTAAATACAGCTTTATTCAGGTAGCTTTAAGTAGAAAACCTTTACAAATGTCACATTTTATTTATAAAGCAAAAACAAGTAGTTGGTCCTAACTCTGTTCCTTAATACTCTAATTACTGGCCTTTCACCTATTCTGACCTGGGTTATAATATATTACTAGAAAGAACAATAAAGCAACATCTAAAGTAATACTACTTCTACAACATTCCCAGCTATTTTTTTTTCATCCTGTAAGGAGAATTTTTCTTTAGGGAAGTTTAAGTAGATAGAGAAACTGGAAAATTATCTATGAATTTGGAAAACACACACTGTGACCATTTCATTCAGTGTTTGGATGTACATGTCTCAGGTGACATTAGACCACCTGATGTGAATAAATCAGTTGGCACACAAAAATACATTCCCCTCATCCATATAAACTTTTAAGAGAGTGTTTCACCTCATTCCTCAAAAAAGTGGGGTTGCAGTAACCATGTCTACAGTAGAAACCACTTGTTCCCTTCCCACCCTGTAACTGTATCTCTTGTTCTAAGTTGAAACACTCCAGAAATGCACTCTCATTCTCAAGGAGAAGAACATCGCACCCAAAGCTGGTAAAAATCGCTTTTTTGGTGGGCAAGCATCTTAAGTATTATTCCAAGGATCCCCCATACACAAACAAATTTGTAGTACATCTGTGCTATTAAAATTATATGAAAGCAGGATTATAAGAGGGAAAAATGTCTAAAGACTCCTTTTTTCCCCTCTAAATAATGAATAAAAGGTTGAGAAACACTGCTTTGGCATAATAGAGAGAAAAATATGACCAAACATTTATTCATCTTGTTCCAGCTTCAAAATTAAATAAAATGCAATTTTAAAATGTTAATGGCTAATGCAGTCTGAAGGTCACTTAGGTAGGCAATAAGTGGGGAAAAAATTATGTGTTGGGGGGAAATAATTGTCATTTGTTAAAATTGATGAAAAACTGACTATTCATCAGAGCTGACAAATTGCTAAAATGGGGTGCACTCAGGGGTGTAGAAGGCAAAGGACAATGGAATCCCTGTCCAGGGGGCTCCTGATGGCAGAACTCTTGGGTACAGTGTGGTCAGTGAAGAATGTGGTATTTGACTATCTTAAAAGATAAGCTAGGAGAGAAGAAACCAGAACCATAGATGTTTCCCAGTCAGTATTGTCAGGGCAGGCAGACACGTGTGCAAAAGGCAGACACCTGCTCTCAGTCACAACTTCTCAGTTTACTTAATGCCTCAGAGAGAGAAAAAGTTATGGCATTCCAACAAGAATGTCCTGTGGTTTCATTTCAGCTTGTCATGAACTTAGAGCCATTGAACGAAAAGATAAATCTGAAACAGATTGTATTTTCACCACCACCCTCCCCCCTCATTAAGAACAACTTCCTCCAGCTGACTGAAGGCCTGTATCCCCCCGCCACCCAACCCTGTCAGGCAACAAGAAGCCAGGAGGGGAGATTGCCCTGTCCTCAGGCCTGTAGAGCACAGGTTAACTAAATCTGTATGTGAAAATTTCCTGCCTTTGGTTCCATTTTGCTCCCTCTTCAGGCTAAATAAACCTGCATATTTGTAGCACCTGCATTTGTTTCTCTAAATTGTAAATGTTCCTGTGGGATCAGCAGGGAGAAGTAATCTAGCTCTTTCTCAGTTTGATCAACCTACATAAAGGCCATTTTTTCTATTTTCATCAGCTGGGTGGATGAATCCAGCCATCCAGAATCCAGGAAGTGTTCCTGGGCTAGACTGCCAATAACAAATCCAGAAATCTCTTTGGCTACAGTTTTCTGGTCCCAAAGTCAAAATATGGGTCTTGGTGTGTTTTAATGTTTGCAGATGAAATTATGATCAGAATTAAAGATAATATTAGAAAATGTAAAATCAATCCTCTAATGTGTGGACTGTGATATAAAACTAAGATCCTAGAAGTTACTATAAAATAGAACAAAACATAGCATTAAAATTTCACTGTAATAAACTACCATTGCAAGAAAATAGGGGCATTGCTATGCTCTGTGAACTTTTTCCCTTCAGTTGCATTATATATTATTGTACTACCTTGATCCAAGTTTCATTCAGAATGACAAAAATTTTGGAAGGTTCAGTTATTCTGATTTTACTTTATGTTTTCTTCTCACTTTGAAAGGGTCTTTGAATGAAAATATAAAAATAAGGGGACTCTAATGTCTGCTTGTCTTCTTGGCATGATTATTTTGTTGTTTATAAATAAACATACTCAAAAATGAATTTCATAAAGTCTGTTTCCTATGTAATCTTTCTTCATTTTCTACGTAGCTGTTAATGGCAATTCTTTTCTTCTAGTTGATTGGGCCCAAATCCCAGTCTTTTAATCTCAACTTTTCTTCCATATTCTAAATTAGTTTATATCATAAAGTTGATAGCTTTTGTTTTCAAAATATATGCTGAATTACCACTTGTTAACACCCCACTTTCACTCTTGGGTCCAAGCCATTTGGGTTTTTGTATTAGTTTCTGGTCTGGTCTTCTTTCTACATCTGCTTTCTAAAATCTGTTTTCAAAAGAACCTTCAGATCATCTGCTAAATCATATCAGGTCATATTTCTCCACAGGTCAAAACATATGGCTATCATCTGAGAGTAAAATGTGAAAGTTTTTACTATGCATTTAACCTGCCCCCCACATGAGCTCCTACCCCATTTCTAATGCTCCACCCTTGGCTCACTGTTCTCCAGTTACAGCATCCTTCTTGCTGTTTCTCAAACTTTTCAAGGAGGGATCTACCTTCAGAATTTTGCATTTGCTGATTCGGCTTCCTGGAATGATCTGTCCTTAGATACCTTCCTGACAGGTCCCTTCCTTCCTCCATGTTTTTTATTCAAAAGTCACCTTCCTGTCTGTCACCACCACCCCAGCACCAAGCAACTCATAGAATTATATACCCTTTTTCTTTTCTGACTTTTATCTCTTTTAATGGGTATACATTTTACTTATATATATCTTGTGTTATCCAGTTTCCTAATACTAGTATGAGAAAGAGGATTTTGTCTATTTTATTCACTATTGCATTTCCATCATACAGAACTGGCCATGACATATAATAGACACACTCCAAATAGTTGTTAAGTAAATGAATACATTTCCTAGGTTTTCTTTTATTATCCCTGATTTCAAAGATTGCCCAGTTCATCTAACAGAGGAGAATATAGCATTTGGAGACAATTTTTTAAACAATCTTATAATCTTTGATCTGCCTTATCTGTTTCAGTGCTCTGTAGGGGGACTTTGAGTGTGCATTAATTTAGGAAATTTTTGAGGCAAAATGACTACTGTATTTTGATCATATTGGGTTCTGACTCCTTTCTGAGTCTTACTACCTTGCTTAATCAGGTTCTGTTTCACCTATTTGACCCAGAGAAACTGGAGTCATCACAGTCTCTTTCACTAAATTCCATTTTGGAGCATCAGAAAGGAGTCCCCTTTGGCCCTATAAGAGGGCTAAGATTAATTATAGTGCTCAACTTTCTCAGACTACACAACTTAACTTCATTAGCAGATGCCTTTACTCCAAATGTTCTTTTTCTTCTTCTGGGTAGAAATCACACCTTTGGGTTTTGAAACTAGCTGATATATCTAAAGTCTCCACCTGGTACCTCATCTCCCTCAACTACTGCAGGTATAACACACAGCTATAATCATGCAAGTGAGCTCCAGCTGTAAAGAGCTCCCTGTGTTTGTGAATGAATGGAGAACATGAAAAGAGAATCTAAATGTTAGCAAAAATAGAAAGAAGGGAGAGGAAGGGAGCATGGATGCTAGGGAGAGGTCCAACTTTATGAAGCCTCGGTAAACCTGGTGGCTGGGCTCAGCTTGAAAGGGGAAGGAATTTGTGCTTAACTAAGAAATTCAGGAACTGAGTCATGTTACACTGAATGCTTATTCAGGTTTACCTGGAATTACAGACCCAGGTATTTACTGAATTGAGATCACAGAGGACAACTTTAGTCAAAACAAGTAATAGTGTTATGTATCAAATGTTGGGGGCAAACAAATACATGGAAGCACAAGGAGGGGCCAAATGGGTAATAGTGCAAAGAAAACACAGGGAAGTGGTTCATAATTGAGAAGATAAATGGCCAGTGGGTACTCAGGAACTGCTTTCACATAGAGTAACATTAGGGTGGATTATTCGCCTTATGGTAATGCCAGGGAGATCAGCAGACCTTTTCTGTGATGAGGTGGGACGATGCCACTCTTCCTTAAAGACCCTTACCAAACAAACAACAGAAACCTGGTAGCACAGAGGTTGACTTCCAATGGCTACAGACAGTATAAACTCAGTGCAATATCATTAGAAAACCTTTTGGAGGAGTCTGTTTAGTCATATGAGGAAAGACAAGAATGTTTTCTCCAACAAGCAGTTTAACAAAAGATCCCTCAGCTCTGCCTCCTAAAAATTGGGAAACATGATGGACCAAATTATTTTGCACAAGGAACCCAAGGAACACCAGAGACATTAATGGCATCTTTGGAAGTGACTGGAAGTACAAGAATAGATTTTCACCCTAAGCCTGACAATAGTGTGACACATGCTTTCAGTGTGCCAAAAAGCATCATTGCTAGCACTTGGATAGTCAAGTGTAAGTTGTTCCAGTGCTTTAGCTCATTCTTGACTAGTCAGGTGGATTCAACGTTCAAAGCACTTCGGATCTGTCCAAAATGACACCCAGAATCCAACAAAGAGAGGGAAATGCTCATTCAACGTGACCTGAGTTCATGGAGCCCACGGGATAATACACACAGCATTTAAGTACCAAGTCAATATGAGTCAAAATCACAGTAGTCCAGGTAATGGTCAGCAAAGCAGGCTTGGTTCAGATTGTGTGTGTCAAAATCCCAGCTCTGCCATTTGCCCACTACTTGACCTTATAGTTATAAAATGAATCCAAGCATCAAATATGAACTCAACATGGAAAATAGGAAAATTACAAACATGTTCAGAGGCCAATGTATGGGGAGATGTTTAAGAAGGGATATAATGCTAAACTGACCCAAAAGCATGAGATTCAGGACTGGTGTTCCATTTTTACATGCTGCCATTTCTGAACTATTAGGCAAGCTTTAGCAGTTTAATGAGCCCAGAAAGAAGTTGACATGAAGAAAAGTTAAATATATACAAACAATAACACATGCTAACATCCATGGAACTTTTATATACTTTACAGCACCTTTATGTAAATTGATGTAAAGCACTTACATCAACTATGTGAACTAAATAATACTATTCTTATTCTATGGATTATAGATTTTAACGTTTTTTAAAGCCAGAAATATTGCTGCACACCTGTAATCATAGAGACTTGTGAGGCTTTGGCGGAATGATTGGAAGTTCCATCCTAGCCTTGGCAACTTACTAAGACTCTGTCTCAAAATTAAAAAAAAAAATTAAAAAGGTCTGAAGATGTAGCTCAGTTGCAAAGTAACCCTAGGTTCAATCTACAGTTCCCCTACCCTCATAAATAATTTGATAAATAATATGCACTTGGCCTCTAGCTAGTTGTGTAATTGTGAAAGAAACAGGAAAAAACACAGTCCTGTCTGATTCAAAAATCCATGTTTGCTTTCACTAGAACATGTCACATCACAACACAGCCCAGCAAGAGGATTATTTGTCAGGTAATGAAAGGAAGCTTGTCTATCTTCTGTGTCACTCATCTGTGAATGAATACAGAAACCCATTTTTAACAATTACTATTCCTGAAACCATTCTAATATTTCAACAAAGGGTTAGGCAGAGATTATGATAGAGAAACAGAATAGAACCAGGAACAGAGAAGCAAAGTTGAAAGCAAAGAGGGCAGACACACAAAGAAGATACCCTAGACAGATGACAAAAACAAAGTCCCAGGCCTTCCTCCAATGCAGGGAGAGAGGGATTCTGCTCAAGTGTGAGCATCCCATGGGAGGTTGCAAGGAGAGAAAATGAGAGAAGGAAACTAACTAGCCACACTGAGGTCCTTGAAAACCAATTATTTCAAGTACCTAAGTACTGTAGTGACTTAAGGATGTGAACTTGGATGTCAGACATGCTTCTTCGTATTTCTTTCTGAAGAGTTCTTAGAGGTTATGAATGAACCTAAATAATTTTATTGTGACACATAAAATTTTATACCCAATAGGAAAAGATTCAAAAACTTCTTAAGTTTGATACCAATTCACTGAGTCACCAGCATGTGCACGTGTATGTGTGCACACACACAAAACTCTTCTTGTCGTAACTCTCAATACCAGCATTTTAGTGTTGAACTTTTGGCTTTTTAATTGGAACTTTCACTAGTTACATTTTCCATCACACTTTTCAGAGTAGAATGATGGTTAAGAAAATATATTTTTAGCTAAACCAGTAAAATTCTAAAAGGCGATGTTCATCCTCGCCCATAGAGTTATTTCAGTATTTCAACAAATGTTTTCTTTAAAATGAGACAATGCAAATGAGCTCCTGTCCCATGCAACTATTTGTCAGATGGAACACTGTCTGAGCTGGGGAAGCAACTGTGACCTCACTGACTGGCAGTGTTTCCACTGTTACCAATTCTCCTGTATCCATTCATTTCCAGAAATTGCTCTCTCCCACACACTATTTTTCTTCATCTTTTAACTATCAACTCTTCCATGGGTTGAATTCTTGACCTCATTGCCTAGCCTTTTGCATTCACTTCTCAGTGTCAAACTTTTACCTTAGTAATTGCTTCATTCAATTTTCCAAACATGAGTTTGTTCAGGTCTTTCCAATGCAAGATCTATTCTCTGAATTGATTTCTGTAAGATCTACCTTTGATTTTCATGTTAGTCATATTTTCAGTTTTATCCCTTGATTGCCTATTTGAACTGCCTAATATCACCTCAGGGAGAGATCCATGGGAAATACACACATCTCTCTCTCTCTCTCTCTCTCTCTCTCTCTCTCTCTCTCTCTCTCTCTGTATGTGTGGATATATGTACACATACATATCTATCCAACTGCTATCAACATATGTATTCATTCTTATGTATTAATCATACTGAAGAATTTAAATAATTGATCATATGTTCTGTACCTTGATGTGCCTGTTAGAATGAGACACCCTCCTTCTGGTGTCAGGGAGGTATGGCAGCTGTTGTCAAAGAAGCCAGGAAATAATACCAATATTACACAGAGATTGTCAATGGAATGACTTAACCTCCACAAATATTACTGTGATTTTGGATATTCTCTTCCTTAGATTTTTCTCTTTTCCTGAGTTCTATATACTGGTGATCTATCTTGTGCTTTCTTCATTAGGACTATAGTGACTTACTCTAAATCTCAAACCAACTTTGTCTTTGGTGTTGCCAGTATGATAGATCAAATAATACATCATAATTTTTGTTTTTTGTCAAAAGCCATAGGATAGAATTGAAATCATATATTCTACAGCCAGATGTGCTGAATTCAAATAGTGATCATTGTACCATTTGCTACTTTATGATTTTCTGTGGCTCGACTTCCTTATTTGTAACATTGGAGAAACTGCAGTACTTACCTGCAGATTAAATTATGAGGAATCTGTGAGCTAACTCACACATGGACAGTGTTTTGTACAATATCTTCCACACAGAAAATGCTATCTATGTGTTTGCTGTTATGATTATTAAATAAATAACCTGCTGAAGAGCTCATTTCAAAACATAAATCCCTCAGTGGTCTCTCCTATAAAATTGAAGGTGTATATTTTCATGAAAAAAATAAGCCTAGAGATACAACAAAAAGATATTTTAAAATTCAGCAAACTTTTAAAAATATATGCTTAAAGGAAAAAGTGAATGATAATTTTCTGATGAAGTTTTAAAACAATATTCAAATCAAGTCATTGAACTTGAATGGGAAAGTAGCCAGGGCTTTTTTTTTCTGTTTGACAAATAAACAAGACTAGGGGGAAAATAGAAAGCTAAACCTTTCATAGCTCTCTGTATTGAGAAGTAGCTCATTATATGCCCCTCCTCAGCATCTCTCAACAGAATAACAACACTTGCAGTATTTACATTCTGTATCCTGCCAAAGTCTAAAAAAGAAAAAAATGATCTGGGCTGAAGAGAAAGATTGCAGCAGAAATCTTAACTTAGGTAAGACTAAACCATTAATAACAAAGGGGCATCATTGCAAAAACAACTAAGAGTCCTGCAAGTGTCATGGTAGCATCACAGCCTTTGATAAATACAAGGATTTAGTTATTTGTATTATTTCATCCACCTTGTTTCCTGCATTGCAATTGTTCCTTTGTGTAGTGCCTTTGTTCTGCTCAAATATTATTTAAAGAATGTATTTTTCCTATAGGAGCCAGTGATGCTAGGTTCCCATAGATGTCTAGCTAATGCTGAAAATAACTTGATTTTTATGATTACATGAACCTTGACATGGGGCTCTGTCTTTAAAATACATTCCCTACCTGGTTATTTTCACCATTATTTTTTTTCACTAATTAGTTAAGCATAAATCTAGGAAAGGTGACTGATTGATATATTTCTTTCCTAATGGAAATGGTGTTCCAGGGAACAAGCAGATGTAAGGAGACCAGTATTAGTGAGTGTGGGAATAAAGATGAGCTGTCATGAAGGGAGGAAGGAGTCAGGCTGTTGAAGAAAAATATTCTTCACTCCCCTATTGACTCTGCCATTGGTGTGATGAAGCCAGTTCCCACTTGAGTGAGGAAAATAAGAAGGGAGACACAGAGACAAGATGGAGAGGCAGGAAAAGAAGTGGCAAAATGGCAGAATAGCCAAGTTGCCAGCTTTATTTATGTCTATAGGTTACTTTAAGTCATTGGCATCATTAATACATATAGTTCACTGTATTACTAGGCAAGTTAAAGACTTAGCAATATTTTGCAGCTTATTCCTCAGTTGCATACTACAGTTACAATATGCAATGTTAGGAGCTTTGTGCAGCTCTCAAGAAAGTCCATTGTCTGAAGTTACTGTTAGGTGGGCAGATCCAGGAGCACCTGAGCTTGAGGAAACATTGTAGTTATCTAGCAAGCAAGTTCCTTTACTCCCAGGAACTATTTGCCTGCAATCAAGGTTGGAGGATGATGGGGCTCTAGCACAGAGGCTTCTCAAGCAGGGCATTGCCATACCAGTTAGACATTGCATATATATGTATTTATTTTACTAGATCCTAGGAGAGTTTGCAGGGCATTTGAAGGATGGGAAACAGAGCTCCTATTACCACCTGGGAGTTTGCTTACCAGGGGAACACTTCCTTGTACATATCCACAGTCAGAATCCCTACACACTTGCTCTTGGGAACCAATTGTAATCATATTTTCTCATTGCCATGTAATTTACACCATAGTGACAATGCTTCAAATTGGGTCTTTTTTGTTTTCCCCTTAAGAGTGTCAGTTTTATAATACTTACCTATGCAAAACTTATTATGACTAATTAAATAATATGCCTAATATGCCTATAAGCTGCCACTAACACCCTCACCTGTTAGTTTATTTTGAAGAAATAAAACACAGGACAGGTATATGTTGAATTGGTGGCAGTTTATTTAGAAATGACAATATGTGTGAATTCTTTTTTTGGGGGGGAGGGGTACCTGGGATTAAACTCAGGGGCACTCAAGTACTGAACCACATTTCTAGCCCTATTTTGTATTTTATTTAAAGACAGAGTCTCACTGAGTTGCTTAGTGCCTTGTGATTGCTGAGGCTGGCTTTGAACTCGAAATCCTCCTGCCTCAGGCTCCTGAGCTGCTGGTATTATAGGCATGATCCACTGTGCCCAGCTGTGCTATTGTTTTAAAGAATAGATTTCTGTTTCATATTTTTTAAAAATTCTCAATCTTGTCCCTATCGAATCCTCTATTATATATTATAATCTATTTAGATAAATCTGGTTGTCCATGACATTGTGAGTTCTTTACTGGTGGAACTATTTATCTTCATCTATGTAGTGTCTAGTTGTATGTAGCAGACTCCTCACGTTTTCTTGACTTGCTGCTTGCTTATCTCTTTACTTTTAACAGAATGAATATATCACCTGTCCCAACAATGTCAACATTATCATGAGAATCAAACAAGAGAATGGATTCAGCCACTGTCCTAAGTAGAAACCTCACATAATTTTTTAAAATGTGCTATAAGATGAAGAGCTTGATATGAATATCAGTATTATTAGTTGCTCTTTAGAGACAGATATTGTAAGAAAAACTTTGGTCCATACAATGATTTGCTGCTTCCTAAATACATAATCTTTAGAAAAATGATAACCCTGAGTGTTAATGCCTTAAACTCACCAATCAAAAGACATAGGTGTAGATTGGATTTTAAAAAAGACCCATATGGATCACTCACTATGGAAATAGGCAGGGATTTTCATTCTCATACAAAATAAAGTAGACTTCAAGCCAAAGTTAATCAAAAGGAACAAAGAAGAACATTTCATACTTCTCAAGGTAATCATACACCAACAAATAATAACAATTATAAATATATACACCTCAAACAAAGGAGCTTCTATGTTCATAAAAAAAAAAACTCTCCTCAAGTTCAAGAGGTAATAGACTACAGTGCAATAATTCTGGGTGACTTTAACATACCTCTTTCACCACTGGATAGGTCTTCTAAACAAAAGCTGAACAAAGAAACTATAGAACTCAATAACACAATAATGATATACAAACAATGATCAACAAATATATGAAAAAATGTTTAACATCTCCAGCAATTAGAGAAATGCAAATCAAAACTGCTCTAAAATTTCATCTCACTCTAGTCAGAATGGCAGATATTAAGAATACAAACAACAGTAAGTGTTGGCAAGGATTTGGGGAAAAGGGCACACTCTTACATTGCTGGTGGGACTGCAAATAGGGGCCTACAATAAGGAAAGCAGTATGGAGATTTCTTGGAAAAGTGGGAATGGAACCACCATTTGAACCAGCTATGCCACTCCTCAATCTATACCCAAGGGACTTAAAAACAGCATACTACAGGACACAACCACATCAATGTTCATAACAGTACAATCCACAATAGCTAATTTGTAGATCCAACTGAGATACCCTTCAGTAGATGAATGGATAAAGAAAATATGGCATATATACACAATGGAATGTTACTCAGCAAGCATTAAAAGAGAATAAAATCATGGCATTTTCAGGTCAATAGATGGAGTTGCTAAGTGAAGTAATCCAATGCCAAAAAAATCAAATGCAGAATGTCTTTTCTAATATAAGGATGCTGATTCATAATGGGGATGGAGCAGAGACTGGTGGGAGGAATAGATGAACTTTAGATAGAGGGAACTTCTAGGGGAAGGGGAAGATGGGTTAGGAAAGGCAGTGGAGTGAGATGAGGATCATTACCCTAAGCACATAGGGACATATATGAAAACATGAATGACAATTTAAAAGGAACCCTTCAGCCAGATACAGTGGTTACACACCTGTAATCCCAGATACTATGGAGACTGAGGAAGGAGGATCCCAAACTTTGAGGCCAACCTGGGTAACGTAGCAAGAATCTGTCTAAAATTAAAAAAAAAAAACAAAAAACAACTGTTTTAAAGGGCTGTGGATGTAGATCAGTTATATAGCACCCCTGGGTTCAATTTGTGGTACTGCAAAGAAACAAAAACAAAAATGTCAATTTTGCAACAGTCACGAAGATTTTATCCATAGGATTCCAGAATAATGTGTTTTCTTTCCTGGAAAAAGTAAATATTTACCTTTCCTGTAGTCCCTGATAGTTAACAACAGAGCATGATGTTTTAAAGCTATTTGTGCAGTGACCTTATGTACTCAAACCAAACTTGTCCTTAGTTGCCTCAGGCAGAGCCAAGCATTTGCCCTTGCAGGCAATGGGGGTGGTACTTATCCCTAGTTTTTTCAGACTTCTCTTGCTCAGCACTTTTCAGTGACTGAAAGTTTGAGCCTGCCTGCTTCTGTGCATTATTCTTACCTCTTTTATTTATTATAAAAACAATAAGCAATTTTTGGAACAACTGGAAAAAAACTACCCCAACGATCCCATCACCCAACTGCAAAGGAAATGTAGTCTGTGAGTGCAATCCTGAGTGTTCTCTGTGTTAATAAATATGTTTAAGTTAAAAAAAAACATGAATGATGTGACTCTACTTTGTGTTCAAAAAAAAAAAAAGACTGCGGACATATAGCACATTCTGGACAACTGTTCATTCACTTTTCTCCCACGAGATTGAACATTCATACATTGTTTGCAAAATAATCTAAAGAAGTTCATCCCAGTTATCTCAATGATACTGCTTATTTTGTCATCACCACTACGATATCTGTGGTCAAGAAGATTTCCAATGTATTGATCATCCAACCTATCAATAGGTAATAATTTAGAGAAGGTACAAACCCAGCCTACTTTAAATGCATTTCAATTCCATAAAGGATAAACAAAATTCCAATTCAGTTATTTACCATGTTCAACACCAACAGACAAATGTCTTCTAGCAAAAGCCTTTGGAAAGTTTTAGGCAGAACATAACTTAATTTTTGTAGTACTGTTATTCAAAGTCCCTCTGCCATCCTCTTTTACAACAACATAATATGGTGCTCGTGAAGTCAGAGGCAGCAGCCTTTAAATTTTTGTACTTCATAGAAGATACCTCCTTAAACCAGTGTGTCAATCTGCATGTGTTTGACAGGTAGTCTGCTTTCCCCATTTTTCTTTTCTGCATCTAACCTGTGGATGGAGCTATGTAAGCTTAGGGCTGTCTACTTTTCAAGCAAGCATACTAGACTAAAATCTGAAGCACAGGAAAAGACATCTCTATCAGTACCATTTTTGGCCTTTGCTTTACTTATGGAAATATTCACTCTAAATCATCTAACCGCACCATTTTTTTAAATGTGTATATGAAATTATGTCTGATGAAAATATGCATACTCTTTGATGTATATTTTCTAGACCCTAGGATTCAGTGGCAACGTGCTTTTGCTGAAGCTCTGAATTAGGAAAGAGAACATCTTATATGTCATCATCTATCTAAAGAGAGACATCAGAGAGATTCATTAAATTTCATGATAAAATGCCAGGAGAGTCACCAGATTACATGTTTGCAAACAAACTTGTGCCAATTGAAAACAAACACAACTTTCTCAATTTAAAAAATCAGTATCATTATCCTGTTTCTTCAGTGGCTGCCAAAGTTTACTAGAAAAACATTTGAATTCTGGCTTGTGAAAATGTTTGGATTCATCCTGGCTCCTCTGGGCTTTTGAGCTCCTTACATATACAATAATCTGCTTATGTATCTGTCTCTTGGTTCAGTCTGTAAATTCTTCTAGGCTTGGGGCTATAATGTCTTCATTTTTCAATTTTGTGGACCTTCCATGGTAACTGGTGCATAGTAGATGCTCAAAAAATCACATTAGTTCACTCTTCCTTTTGAACCCAAGTCACAACGGAAAGGCCAGGAGAAAAGGTGATACCCAATAATAATTGTGTACAAATATTCAGTCAGGTGAATGAAGCTGTGATCACTGATATCTGTAATTTCTACAAGTCGATAGTTACCTCCCAGGGCACCTCTGGACTAATTAGATTAACTGTTACTGTCAGGGCTATCTAATTGCCTGTACTGAAGAAAGCAAATTGCAGACAGTAGATATCAGTGTAAAATCAAACAGAAAACAGGTGTTTGCTAATTAAAACTGAGATTTTAATGAATGATCCGTGCAGTTTTGGTGAATAAATACCACTCCTGGCATCTGCTGTATAATTAGGTTCTATCTCTTTCTGTTTCTCTCTGTGTGTCTGTCTTTTCCTCTCCCTCCCTCTATCCATCTTTCTTTGTCTCTGTTTCTCTCCCACTCCTTTTTTTCACTCCCCTCTTCTGTCCTCCCTGACCCACTCTTTCAAAAACATTCTGGCAAATAGCTGTGAAATGTCAAATTAAAAAAGATAAAGCCTAGTAGTCTTTGTTACCTGCAAAGGAGGCAAAAGCAGATGTTGCTGTCTACATAACTGTGAACAAACCAATCATAAACACTGAAAAGTCTACAGGTCATCCATTTATATAGACACACACACATGCATATATATGTGTAAAACAAGCTATTAGATAACTCAATATAAGCTATTAGATAAATTTATCTAATAGTTTATACATTAAGGACAATAACATATTGTTAAAAAAAGGTGACAGAACTTAAGAGGATGGGAAATGATCATATTAAAACCTTTTAATGCACAGCTTGGTCATAGTACCCTGGGGGAGGCTTAGTCTGAGTTCTGGTTCATCTACCATTTGAGATTTTATTTTGAGTTAATTGGGCTTCCTGCTGAGATCACCTCATCTGATGGATGTTGCTTTTTGCTTTTCGATCCATTTGAAAGTGAAAGAGGAAAAGCTAATTTAAAAATATAATAATAAGTCTGTGGAATATGCTTGGTAAGCAGGTTTAACTGTATGCTTCATTTTTAGGCAAGCTAAAACAGGGAACTGACTTAGACTGGCTTAATAGTAAGGACATCAACAAACACCAGAGCATTTTTGTTGAAATCATCACTGTAGAAACATTTTCCCCCCATCAGTCTTTGTGTGTTTGTGTGTTCTAGTAAGTGAATTTCTAGTTGCAACTATTTCCTGCAATTAAATCTGATTGCAGTATCTCAGTCACAGGAGTTCTGAGGAATTGGCAAAACAACTGAGTCAACTAATAAACAATCAAATGTGTTGAAATTTAAGGAAATCCAAGTGGCTCCTGGACAAGTCTCTACCTTGTCCTTAGGTGCTAGATAGAAACCCAGAGGCAAGGAGCATGGTAAGCATGCACTGTATGTAGGGACCTTTGAGCAAGCCACCATCGTCACAGAAGAATGGAATCCAGGCAAGGCCATGGTCCAGTGGAAGAGCACTTGATGCACTAGGCCCATCCTCACACTGCAAAAGAAAAAAAAAGAAACCATGTAAATGTAACTGGGAAATGGAGTATGTACCAAAGCTCTTAAGCAAATATTTCAAATAATTCTGCAACAGTTTTTATCCTTTTTTCAATTTCTTTTTAATGAATACATATCTTCAGAGAACTCAATAGAATTGATTCTGTCTTTCAAAATCAAAATGCCACAAAACATCTTACAGAGTATACACACACACACACACACACACACACACCCCACATACCCATACACCACACATTTTTTAGATGATTATTGTCTGTGTATTTTTGGTCATGTATGAAACACACTTTTATATGCATATACACAATATCAACTGTGTTAAATGGCTATGGATAAAAATAGACTCATTAGGATATTTCAGGGCAGGATCTCACCTTCTTCTAAGTGATTTATGATGTTAATTTTGGCACTCCCAAATAATTACTTCCCTGGTCCCCAAGTCCTCGTGTCAGCCTCAGCCACCATGTGACACTCACTATGGTTAGCCTCTCGGGTGCTGATGGTCACATATTTTTCTTTGCTGTTTGTGAGGAACCCAGAAGGAGTTCCACAATGATTGGGACATTGACAGTGTCCATTAGGAAAGGTCAATGTCTCAACCAGTGTTCTCACTTCTCTCAGTCCTCAGTCCTCTACTTCTGGGTCATATGTTGTCACAGAGGCCCTGAGCAGTGTGTTTAGCTTATTTTCAGTGTCTCCCAAAATCTCTTATGAAAAATAATTCAAGCAGCTAAGGGTCCTCAATCCTTGGATTCCAGAAGCTACAACCTAGTTTTTTTTTGTTGGGCAAAGAAGACTCAGCTTTGGCCCCTCTTCCCCTATATGCCTTCTCTTCTACTGTTCTTTCCCTGAGAAAATTTGCCCCTAGTTGAGATTATTTCAGTGTTATGCACTTATAGATTATTTTTTTAATTAAATATCAATTACATATGAAAGGTCATTTGTGTTGATATGTACAAAGTCCGACTACAACTAAAATAAGCTAGGCTGTTAATCACTGATAAAAATGAAGGATACTGACAATATTTTTAAAGCCCCTTGTTTCAGAGATAACCATTTCTCTAAATTTCTAAATTTTGTTTATCATGGATTGAACCCTGAGGCACTTAAGCACTGAGCCCTATCCCCAGTCCTTTTTATTTTTTATTTTGAGACAGAGTCTTCCTTAGTTGCTTAGGGTCTCACTAAGTTGGTGAGGCTGGCTTCAATCTTTTGATCTTCCTTCCTCGGCCTCCTGAGCCTCTGGGATTGCAGGTATGTGCCACTGTGTCTGGCTTATTGCTTTAATATTACTAGTTTTAAAACATTCTTAAAAAGTACACTTATTACTTTAGTGCATTACAAACCATACATCAAAGATTCTTAAGTCTGGTGCTCTTCTATAACTTGCTTATTTTATTTATCATTTTGTCTTGAAACCCATAACTAAATTTCAAGGTGTTTAATTATACGAATTGTTACCAAATAGTAAATCAGCCTTACATACCTGGGAACATTAATACAGCCATTATGCATTACCCTTTTTATATATTGTTGAATTTGATTTACTAATTTTTTTAAAGATCTAATCATCTACATTCATGAATGAACTTTGCCCCAGTTTTCACATAGTGTACTATATATCTTGTTTTGGAGTAAGTAATTGGCATATGTCTCCTTTTCTCTTCTCTGAGGGAGAACATTTATTGTGTTATTTCTTTACCTACTTTCATCATTGTATTCCCTTTGGCTTTATGCCAATCATGTTTGCTGTCATAGTTAGGTGGAAGGTATCTCAGTCTCTGGTCATTGTGTGAAAGATCTGTAGATATGGAATATTTAATTAACATGACACATGAAAAATATTTCTACTAATTTTGTGTTAATTTATTAAGAAGATGAGATATATTTGTAAAAGTAGCCATCACTGCCTCAATGAACACACTCCAGTTTCTTTCTTTTCTCCATCTACAAATTCTGAAGTCAAGCTATTTTGTCACTTCAACATACATTTATCATAATCACTTTTTCATATGCCCCTTCTCTTTTTTTTTGGAGGGGAGGAAGGTACTGGGAATTTAATTAAACTCAGGGGCACTCAAACACTGAGCCACATCCCCAGCCCTATTTTATATTTTATTCAGAGACAGGTTTTCCCTGAGTTGCTTAGTGCCTCACCTTTGGTGAGGCTGGCTTTGAACTGGCCATCCTCTTGCCTCAAACCCCTGAGCTGCTGGGATCATAGGTGTGCATCACCATGGCAAGTGCCTCTTCTCTTTTGAACATTGCATCCCAGATAATTTATTTCCATCTGCCTCTCACTTCATTAAATGTCTCTTTCACATGTCTCATCTGATAATTTATCATGTTACTTATTTATACAAATTTTACTAAATTAAAACTCTTTTGTCTTTTTAAAATTTTTCAATTCATGTTTCCTTATACCTTTAAAATACCTAGAAATATTAGGCCCACATTTATATGGTCAGGTTATAAAATTTTTTGAGTACCTACATCTATAATCTTTTTTCCTGCCAACTCTTCCTTAGCAATCGCTTGTCCACTTGTACCTTTGATTTTTATCATTCTGCAAACTCATTTCCTCTGCAACTTTATCGTTGTTGCCTGTGTTTCTATATCTAAAGTGTATTGTTTGAAAGAAAATTTGAATTCACTTCTGTCTGGTGGCTGAGGACACCAGCAACCCAGGACCAATTTATGGTATCCAATTTAAGGTGATTCTATTTTAGTGTTGTTAGGATGGAATTAATAATATGAATTTACCACCCAAAGTAAGCATAGGTGGGATTGCAGTTGACATTCCTATGAGACACTTTTCTTTTTTTTTCACTTCTCCTCTTTTTTCCCAAAACGGAGATTGGCAACCAATCCTGTTTCTGTTTTCCTAGGCAATAAACAATTTTGTTGTTGTTTTCATATGCTAGTTATTAATATGTTTGCTTGTTTTTCTTGGTAGGATGGCAAGGGGGATCTCAGCTTCCTGTAAGGAACAAAACATGCAGTTTTGTTCCTGCATGTTCATCCAGCAGTCTATTAAGATAAAGCTCTAGCCTCAGATCAGCATAAGCCCCAGAGAAAATATTGACTTCGTGGTTTTATGTATTTCCAATAGTTATTATTCTTATTTCCATAAATTACTTCAATAATCCTTTTTCTTAGCATTTCTGTCCTTGGATGCATCATGTAGTTGTTCATTCATGTATTGTAAAATATGCTATTCATATTGACCCAGTGGTTTTATGTGTTTGGTCTCATGAAGTCCCTGTGACTGTCTAGTTTCTTGTTTATTTTTAGTATATTTTTAAAAGCAGTTTTAGAACACAGCAGAATCTAGAAGGTATAGATATTTTCTGTATTCTCCTTGCCCACATAGAGGCATAGAGTATGTTGTTACAATTGATCAACCTTCCTTGATACATCATTATCACCCAAAGTCCATATTCACTTTAGGGTTCACTCACTATTGTTCAATCACTATTCTATGGATTTGAATTAACAAATGGTAGAATATAGTAGCAAACAGAGTAATTTCACCATCCTGTGCTTTGCTTCTTCATCCCTCCCTGCCCCTCAACCTCTGGCAACCACTGATCTTTTCATTTTTTTCCATAATTTTGCCTTTTTCATGATGTCATATAGTTGAAATTTAGTTAGTAATATACATTTAAATTTTCTCTTTTTATGACTTGATAGATCACTTCTTTTTAGTGATAAATAATGTGACATTGTTTAAATATACCACATTTTATTTATCCACTCACATATTGAAGAAGATCTTGCTTACTTCCAAGTATTAGAAATCATAAACAAAGCTGCTGAAATCATCCATGTGCATGTTTTTGTGTGGACTTCAGTTTTAAATTCATCTGGGCAGATATCAAAGTACACAACTGCTGGATCTTATGATCTGAGTATGTTTAGTTTTGCAAGAAACTTCCAACTATTTTCCACCATGGTTGTACCAGTTTGTGTTCCCCTTTGTAATGGAGGAGAGCTTCCACTGTTCCACACCCTTGCCAGCATTTGGTTTTGTCAATGTTCTGGATTTCAGCCACTCTACTGGGTGCAACGTGCATTTTCTTATTGTTTCAGAGATGAGATTCCCTCTGCTGTCTTCATAGATAATAATAGCTATGAACAGTATTATGGTGGAGAGAAAAATGGTATTGCCTTACTAGTTGTGTTTCAGTTTCAACCAAGTCATCCAAACTGTGTTGCTATACACAGAAATTTATATTTGTGGCCTTTATCCTTAGAATCAGTGAAGTGGATTAACAGAATGACATCTCTGTCTCTGCTCCTGTGGGTAAATTGTGGAGGGCCATGAAAGCAGAAAGCACTCAGGAAATCTTGAAGGATGATGGTAGAGGTGATTACGTCACTGGGCTAAATAAAGAGATGATAAAATTGTGTTGGCAAATGCAAACAATGATGTAAATGTAAATGTCAGGGTGATATGGTGGTGATTCACATTTGTACAGTGGGATTTAAGGGTAAATCCACAAGGAGCCATGCCAGTTAGTATCAAGAACCTGAGAACTTTCAAACCTAATGGGAGAGATAAAATAATTTAAAACATGCTTTAAATATTATTTATTACCACGTTGCTCCAAAATATATTTTAGTTGGGATGCTTATAATTTTTCCTTAGTTACACATAACCTTGCAAAATGGGATCACAAGACTTAAAGCTTGATGGCCAAAGCAAAAGACACATTTTCTGATGTTTCTTTGCTCACAGTGGATGTTTATGGCTATTGACTTTTCTTTTTGTTAGCATTTGATTATTAATTTTGAATGGTTATTTTTAGTTATATACAACATTAGGATTTATTTTGTCATAATCCCAAAACACATGGCTCACTTCAAAGGTGAAAGCCTTTCCCTATTCTGACAGTGTCCACCTGATGGGGAGACTCACCACGAACACTTTGTACTCATCATCCTGCATGAGAAAGGTCCTCATTATGACAAAATCTGGCCTTGGGGAGATTAAAGTAACATGTTCTTTATTGACAAAAGAGATAACTTATGTGAGCCTGACAGGAGGTTATCGTGTTGTGAATGATCTCTAATAAAGGAGGACAGATGCAAACCATGAACATAATATATATATATATATGCACTTCTCACATCGTATTTATAGAACTCAAAATGTTTTCACTGCCTCCACTTACTGTACGTAAATTAGCTCAACTTAAATAAATTATGAGCATTTCTATATCTTTTAAGAATATTTTAAATGCCTTAATTTAAGCTTAGAGAGGTTCTTACTATACTCAGAAAGTATCTTTAGGGTATTAAAAGATTACTTTATGATGAGAATAGGAATAAAAATAATGATAGTAAGTAAGGAACTTCGGTGGATTTGCCATTCATAATTCGATGGTTCTCCCAGTCAGTTAATTTGATATTCAGATTCATGATTTACCTTCGGTCTTAATGGACATTATTTGTGCCAATAGATTGAAATACATGCAACACATTGTCTTTGTCAGTTTGGATACTATCAACAAATATACTGTAGACTGTGTGGTTTAATTTTCAAGCATTTATTTCTCACAGTCTGGAGATTGAAAAATTCATAATCAAGATGCAGGCAGATTCTGTGACTGGTGAGGGCCCCCATCTTGGTTTTCCTCATATCCTCACAATGCAGTGTCCGAGGAAGCAAGCTCTCTTATGGGTCTTCCTTATAAGCACAAATCTCATTCTCAGGGTCTCCACCCTCATAACCTAACGACATCCTGAAGGTAACACGTCCAATTGTTAACACACCAGGGAAAAGGCTTCACATATAAATTTTGTGGGAACCCAAGCATTAGTACATATCATATCCTATCAATATATTTTAAATACTTATCCTTCTGGAAATAACTACATTAATAAATTGGCTTATAGTTGTAATAATCCCCCAAACTCAGAAGAGTTGTAGGAAATCAGTGTTGTTTTAAGTTAAATTTTCCCACTTCCTGTGATTCCAAATCCCTTCTTGTGGAGCAAGTGCCTATGATCTAAGATACTCTCCATGTTCATGTCCCCCCTTTTCTGCACCTTGCATGCAGTTAGTATTTTGACTACTTCCCTCTTGTCAAGTCTCCCTACTGGCCCCATTCAATGTGTCTTTAGTACCTCACATTCATTTGCAATTGAACATTTTAAAGCCATTCCTAATTACTTTCTCTACCTCCTTGTTTAGTTACTTCTCGTTTTCCTGAAGCTCCTCAAAATGTGAGAGAATGCTTCCCATTGCTTCTTGGCACCAGAAAATATGTTAGCTTGTTGATTGGATTTCTCATTAGTATCTGCCTTCTCCATATCCTTGTTGCATACACTTTGTTTAAAATAACAAAACAAAACAAAACTCACATGGTCATAATTCTGACCATATATCACCTCGGACTGCCTCAGTTTCAGAACATTCTCTGTCTAGAATTTGTACTTTCTGTGTTCACTTCTTTACTTTCACCTGGCCTTCTTTCACCACTCTAATTCTGCAGTAGGGGAAATGAATTACCCGTTTTCTCATGGTCTTCTACCTCATAGTGAAAATAAAATATTTTTAATATAGTTTAAATTAACTCACCTAGAATCACTAGTGCTGATCTTCAGCCAACCTAAATGTCTTATTTTCCATTCAGTATACACTCATTGCTCAAGACTTTCTATAGTTCTTCCTCACTTTTTTCAACCTTCACCCCTATCCCTTGCACTACTTATTTTTAGCAGGTTTTTTTAACTTGCTTTTCCTCAATTTTCTTCTTTCACTGCTTTTTTGACTTCTGAATCTTGAAATCATTCTTTTCTAATTTTTTCTTAAACTTGAGAAAGAAGTTACCTATCCCTTCTGAAGCTAAACACTTAATTGATGTTCTTATCAATGATTTCCTTTATTTATTAAAGCTTCAGTTGTAAAACTGTAGACATGGACATCTCTCATTCTCTATGAATATACTTTAAAAGTGTTTTATTTAAATAAATTTGTTTTCTGTATTCCTGTTTCCATTAGGATATCTTCATCTTATTTCTACATCACTTCTAAACACCTAGTTACACTATCTCAGAAAAGTATTGCTTCTTTAAAAAAAAATAAAAACAGGAATTGAATCCAGGAGCACTTAACCACTGAGCCACATCTCTAGTTCTTTTTATTTTTTGTTTAGAAACAGGGTCTCGCTATATTGGTTAGGGCCTCACTAAGGTTCTGAGACTGGCTCTGACTTGCAATCCTTCTGCCTTATTCTCCCAAGCTGCTGGCATTTCAGGTATGCAGCACTATGCCCAGCTCTGCTTCTTTTTTACACCATCAAGTTTATATACCCATGTACTCATATACTTTGTCTTTTTTTTCACATTAAAAAAAGGAGAAGCCTATGCTTCTATCTCACATGGCTGCTTCTACATTTGCTCTGGATTTTATACTGTCTTACCTAAGATGATTAATATTATCTCCTCTTTGTGGCAATATTTTTCCTCTCTACTGGATTCTTCTCCAAAGCATTAAATTATGAAAATATAGCCCATAGTAAGTATGCAATGACCTTCCCTTTCCCACTTACCTGTCCAGCTATCATTCAATATCTTCACTCTTCTACACAGTAAAATTAGGAATCATTGCCTAATTTTGTGTCAGCATTTGCTTACCACCTACTATTTCCTCAACTTACTTTAATCAGACTGTGTCCTTGTTACCAATGCTGGTCTTCTGGGGCTACCGTAATGAAATGTCATAAATTTGAAATAGCAGGCACTTTATGCTCTCACAGTTCTGCAGTGGAGGTCAGAAGTTCATGATCCAGGGGTCAGCTAATTTGGTTTCTAGTGAGAATTTTCTTCCTGGCTTATAGTTTGTGGCCTTCTTGCTGTTTTCTTACATGGCCTTTTCTCTGAGTGTGCAAAAGGAGAAAGAAATATGTAGATCTTTGGTGTCTCTTTCTCTTTTTGTAAGGACACCAGCTATACCAGATAGAGTCTCATCCTATGACCTCATTTAGTGGTAACTGTCTCCATCAAAAACTTGTCTCCAAAAAAGTCACAGTGGGAGTTGGAGTTTCAATGTATGAGTTTGGAGTGGGGTCTGCCCCTTTGTCCACAGCACATATTTAATGAAATGGCTCTTCTAACCATCATTCATACCTTCCATTTTCATATTCTAGCGTTGGTCTCTCTCTGCCTCCTTCTACCTGTTCACATCATTAAACATAGTTGAGTACACTGCCCTTCCTCAAGCACTTGATCATCTTCCATTTTATTAACATGACTAGTTCTTAAAATCTCACCTGTGCCCCTAACATTAGAGCAAATCAAATTGAATCAAAGTAATCTATTAATTACTTGACAAAATTTTGCATCATTTTCTTGCTTGATCAATTGATTTCTTGGCAACATTTGCCACTCTAGAGCAAAAGTGGATAAAGTACCCATGCGACCTACATGGTGATCAACATGATCTATGGGTGTGGGGAAAATACATAGAACTTTTGTTTTACTTTAATTTTAAAAAGAAATTAAGCACTAAAACATAAAGTAGCACACGCTGTAATCAATCCCAGCAGCTCAGGAGGCTGAGGTAGGAGGATTGCGTGTTCAAAGCTAACCCCAGCTATGGCACTAAGCCACTCACAGAGATCCTGTCTCTAAATAAAATACAAAATAGGGCTGGGGATGTGGCTCAGTGATTGAGTGTCCCTGAATTTAATCCCTGGTATTCCCCACAAATATATATATAAAGTATATGGACTCACCAGAGCCCACAGAAGTTTCATGTTTTCTAAGATCCAGGAGTGTCCTAAGGAAAGAAGGAATCCCCTGTGCAGATGGATGTCAGCCCTGGTGACCCAGCTTACTTAGCTCTTTTCAGCATATTGAGAAGAAGGTTTATTTAAGCATGGCCACCTAAGTGGATTTAAGCAATATAGAAATTTTAGGTGTTAGAACTCTGGCATACTTAACACTGAGATAAGATATATATTTTTGAAGCATACAGAGGTTGAGTGTTTGTTCATGGTAAAGAGCTTCAAATTATTTAGTTTTACAAATTATTAAGTGAAAAAATATTTAAAAATCATGTTATGTTACCCAACAGCTATTGACACACATACGTGTGCATGCATGCACACGCACACACATGTTAAGTCCATCAAAGAAAAGTTAGTGTTGATGAGGAGGGAGTAATATTAATTTTCAAACTAGTTCTATAGAATATAATCAGCAATGTGTGAAAAAAATTGAAAATAAACCCATGAAAATGATTTTTAACTCTCACATTTTATTCTACCAAGATTTTAGTCCATTTGTTATCCATTTATTCATTTTTTATTAATCACAAAATTTTTGTTGAGCCCCTACTTTTCTACTTTTGAGCTACTTTTCTAGGCACCCCTGGGGTACATTCATTAACAAAATAAGGAAGATCTTTTCCCTCATACAAAAAACATTTCAGTAAAGGAAAGACAGAAATTAAACAGCAATCACAATGAATGAGCTAATTGTTTGTATTTTAGATGATGATAGGTGCATATAGACATAGAATAGTAGGGATGATAGAGGGTATAGGTTGCAAATTTAAATGGCGAATTCAGATGAAGAACAGTTTGGGTAGAAGCCGCAACAGGTGTAAAGGTAAGACAACATACTGGAGGAATAGCAAGAGCAGGCTGCTGGGGTGGGTATGCAAGGAGTGAACCTGAATAAAAGTCTAAGGGATGCCCAGGATGCCCGGGGAGACCATCCAGTCTGTGCTGGACAAGGACACATTACACATGCATTCCTGTGTCCCTGTTCTATATTATTGAGTACCCTTTGATTTTGTTTTTGCCCTTTCAGAACTTTGGATAAGGAAATCAATCATGTCACAGGGTGCTTTTATTACATATAAGTGAAAACCTTAATTTTAGAGCTGTCAATGACTAAGGTGAAGTTCAATTAAAATAGAGCACCCACCACTCCCTGGTGTCAGGACCAGAGCATAAGAACAGATTGCTGAGTTCAAATTAGACCTTCGAGTATCTTTTCTCTGATCTTGGACCAGGCTTTGTTTTTTTTTCTTAGGTTGATGTTAAATCCCAGTGTTAGACTTTCTCTAGTTAAACTCATGTTTCTTTACCCAAGAAACTGATGAAAACTCTGAACTTAAACCACTGTTTTGTTTTCTAAAATTTCCCACAAATTATTGTGAAGTTCACCCTATGCCTGTTCTGAAAAACAAATGCATAGCAACTGGGTAATTTACACTAAAAATCTTGAGACCTAATTTCTTAAGTCCTTAAATTCAAAATTTCAAACCTCATAAACTCTTAGTCTTGAGAATAAAAAGCTGCTGCTCTGGCCTTGAATTTTCATTCTAATTAAATGCTGCTTTCTGAGAGTGAGCAACTCCTCTAGATGTTAGAATTTGTTTATTTTATTTTTTCTTCAATTTTATCCTTTAACAAAAATACATGATGATTTCTCCCTCATGAATAACTGATCATAAGAGAAAGTCTCAAATGAATTCCTTGATTAGCATCTCCAAGTGAAACAGAGATTTTAAATCCTGGCTAGGTTTTCCCTCTGATTATTTCTGAGAGAAGGAAAATACAAAACACCCAGAGGAGAGACTTTAAGTTTATTTCTTTTTTTGTACTTTATACAATAATGACTTTCTTTTCAAACCAAATCAGAAGCTCATTGACCAGAACCCAATGCTCGCTCACAGGAAATTAAAGCCTGAAATGGTCAGAAGGAAGCTGTCTTTTCATTTTTTCCTTTTGTTTTGTACAATATCTTAGGAAAAATAAAACAAATTGCATCATCATGAATCATCTGTCACCTCATCACTGTTGTGTACTCCTCAACGTCTCCACCATTTAATGGTCAGCAAGACCTCTGAGCACCGGCAACTTACCATGTCCTACCTTGTGATTAGCATCAGTCACTCCAGAAACCTGCCAAGAAATCTCAAACAACTTTTTTTTTTTCTCCTGGAAATAGAATAAGAAAACATTCTGTTTGAGCTGACATATTCTGGGTCCTCTTTCTGTGCCAGACTCCATGCTAGATGTTTTTGAGGCCAAATATTGCAGAAGAAGGCAGAAGGAAAAGCTGCCCAGACTGTGCTCAGTGCAGGATGAATTTTCCCCAGAGGGATAAAAAAATATAATTAGAAATCAAGACCTTCAATTTATTGCATGTACTTAGGCTGACAAAACATTCAAAGAGCCAGTGGGATCATTTCCTGTAATGGAAGAAGAAGAAAAAGAAAGCTTAATAAAATCCATTTCAAATATCTGATTAACCTAAAACATGAGTTGATGTTGATTGTTTTATTTGGCACCTAGGTATGTGATTTTTTTTCTTCTTTGTCAATTAGAGGCAGTGGCAGGACCGTGCAGAGCATCTGGCATGGCTGGGTTTTAGCACAAACCTATTTTTTTCCAGATTGAGTTTTTTTATTTTTTATTAGTTGCTCAAAACATTACAATGATCTTGACATATCATACATTTGAATCAAGTGGGGTATGACTTCTTTTTTTTTCCACGTGTACAGATTGCAGATTGAGTTCTGACTGGTACAAAGTAGAAGAAAGAGTTAGAGCAGTGGGGGTTCTGAATAGCATCCCAGATACCAGCAGAGTAATTAAGCTTTGGCTAACAACATTTAAGTAAAGCGAGTCTATGGCAGGCATCTTAAGTGGGTACAACGTTTTCCCCAGAGCTTAGCAGAAGTCTTTAATTGTATTCTTTTCCCCCTTTTATCTTGTTATCTATGGCTGTCCTAGAGGATCTAGCCATCAAACTTGTCATGCTGAATGGAGAGCATAAAGCCTAGGTCCCTGAGAATAGTAACAGGTGGACACAGTAAATATTTGGGAACAGAAGGACCTGAATTTTATATCCCTCCAATCTTTCGGCTTACTCTACATGTGCCCTGCATGCTGCACTTCACTTTGCAAGTGTCCAGAATTTGTATGTGGAATCATGGAATAAGCACTATGGCTGCCCCACCAAAAACACCCCAGCAATTCCCAGTAGCCATTAGAATAATGTCTAAATCCTTAACAATGTGTGCTTGTTCACTCTCAGTCCTATTCAGTGGAGCCATTCTAACCCCAATGAAATTGCCTTCAACTTTTCTCTTTCCTTTCATGCCATGCTACTTTCACTCCTCTATTGCCTCACACAAGAAAAGGCCAAGCACCGATAAAGAAAGGCTAACTCCCCCTGGTTTATGCTGACTTCACAGTCCTTCCCCATCCCTGCCCCACTGCCAACCCTCCCCTTAGCTCTTCTATCACAGCTCATTGAGCTAATGGCCTTTCCTTTTCTTTGTTTTTCACTTTGGCTTAGTGCCTGGCACAGTGCCTGGTGAAATGAACTCCCTAATTCACCATAGATTTGTTTAATTTAATTGAACTGTTAGGGAAACAGGAGACCTTGGTGCTAGTATCAACTCTGGTGTTATAGCTTGAATTAACTTTTCTGAGCTTCAATATCATAATCTATAAATCAGAAAATTGATTATGATCCTTGTAGTAGGATACTTTGGTTTCTAGAAATATTTTTTTCCCCAAATGATGTACAACCCACAGAATTTTGGACATTTCCTTATTACCAATATCCAGAAATTACAGACTGATGAGCAGATTAGAGCATTATGAAAGAATTGGCAGAATATATGAATTGATATCTTAGGGAAGTGTCATATAATTTTGACTCTTGATTTTTGGAAAATGCCCCCATTATTATAATAATGATTAAATTCTCATTTTTAGGATGCCTCTATTCACAGTTCATGGCCATGCTCCATAACTTCATCAATCTTTGTAGAACATAAAATTTATTGTGTGCCTGAATTAACTGTGGGAAGACTGTCTTTTTCTCAATTTCAAAGTTGATTTGGTAAATCCTCCCTATATGACTTCTGAGCAAAACTTGTGGGAAGAAAAATGAGAAGAAGAAAAAGTAGACATTTTTATTGTTAAAAGAGAGAATTAATCTCTCCTGGATAGAGGTGCTATTAATATTCTGTACCACATGGTCAAACCAAGTTATGTTTCCTGTACAGGCTAAGAAACTGTAGGGTAATAAACAAGACTTTCCATGGCTTCATTTTTCCACCTGTTTGTGGAAACACTTGACATTTAGCAACATGCACTCGGCTGTTCGACAGAAAGTGGAATTATTACATCTTTCCAGCAACTGTCCAAAAGGCAAATCTCACCCCACACTGATGCTAGATGTCTTCTCAAGCCTCGAGTGGAATTCCCTGCAGAGGAAATTTCAAATGCAGTGAAAATAAAGGGTGGGGGACGTTTAAAATGATGGCAAGAAACAGCGCTTAAGTGCATCAATTTTCTAGGTTCTGTCTTATTTTTCTGATGAGAATGAAAAAGAAAATATAAAAAGATCAATGTGTATTCTGACACCTCAATCATCTCTCCTACCCCCAGTCTCACAAAAGGAGCGATCTTTAGTAAGTAAAGATTTTACTGAGTAATCGTCATCTTTACAAAGCTCCTGCATTCTCTTTATAAGTAGGGAGAGTAGAAATGTATCATTCTATTGCAAAAAGTACAAAAATGAGATGTTGGGAGTGTACTTAGTAATGTTAGTAATTGAAACCCCCACCCTGGCAATTTTTCCTTTGCTGAAATCCTAAGACTCCTGAACAATGCCATTGCTAGGCAACAGATCAGACATGTCCTTTCAAGGCGCAGGTGAATAGGAAAGTATAATGTGTGCTCAATCAGAACCCTCGTGGCTGAATCAGTCCTCTGCATATCAGGGTATGGATATGGAGGACTCTTCCCTTGTCCTCTGCACTCTTTGTGGTGATATGTGAGAGGTACATTTAAGTCACAAGAGCTCAGGTTCTGACCCCAAAGGTGGCATTAGGAATGTTAATTTGTCAAAACCATAGAATGTCTCTGCACCTCAGTTTTCCAACATGTGAAAGAAGGCATTTGGGCTAGATTAGTACTTCTCAAATATCACCCGCATCAGAACAATCTGAAGAAGTATGCCCATAATTTCTTGTTCAGTAGATTTTAGAGATTACCCAGGCATCTTTATTTTGAAACAGTCTTCCCTAGTGATTCTCATAGAAACTAAACATGGGGATTGTTTACTAAACACTTTCTAAGAATCTTTTTCTGTTCTGACTTTCTATAGGTTTAAAATTTTGAATTCAATGAGTTTGAAATGGTTTGTAGGTTACAAATCTAGTGGACAACTCCTCAGGAAGAACTTGTCATCCCTAAACCAGAAAAGCTTTGAATATTTTGTAAGCCCCATTTAACATTCCTTTCTAATCTCTAGAAGCAACATTCCTGAGCTCCTATCATTCCTCTTTTCTTTGCTTTGTGCAATTGATGGCTTATACTTACATTATCCAAATTTTATGCTAGGATTTCTTCTAAGTCTTTTATATTTATTAATGAATTGAACCTTTATATAATTCTATCAAATAAATGTAACAATTAGCCCCATTATACATATGAGAAAAATTAAGCAACAAAAACTTTAAGTAATCTATTCAAGGTACAACAGATAATAGTAGACTAGGCTGTAAGTCAAATCACTATGCTGTTCTGAATACAACTTATTGGTACAGTTTTGCTATTTACATAATTTGTGGTATCCTCCTGACTTATTCTTATATTTTAATTCCTTTACCAAATCCCTAATTTAAGTTGATGTCAATTTATCCTTGTAAAACTTAGGAACTTACTGAACATTTTAAAACGTGAGAATTGTGCTACCATATGTAGAGGTAAATATTTCTGTTTTCAATTGCATAGTCTTTTCGATGACATACAGGTTGTTCTGTAGTTCTGTTCAAAAATCATTTCTACAAGTGGTTTTGACCATAACTTTGCTTACTTCAAGAGCACAAATTTGCTATCAACATCCAGATGGTTGACATTACATGTTAAATTGCAGAATTTAAAACTCTTTACCCTCTATTTGTGTTATATATAAAGGTACTCATTGTGGATCACCTCCAGGCTGAGCTCTCATACAAAGCAGTCAAGATACTACAGATAAATGTTACCTGTTCATAAATCTAAATCAGCCTTTCCACAAATCTTTGAAAATCCTATTAGAATTCACATTTCCTAGGAAATCCTAATTCAAACTAAACAGAAGTGAATTTCAAAGCATTTCTAACTCCCAGAAGGATATTTTGCAAGTGTGATTGTAAAGTGTTTGAATACATTTGTGGAACTTGTCTCAGACATAGATACTATTCAGAATTTTATATAAAAAGTTTCTTTTAATTCAGATCTTAGCTAGTTGAATCTGATATCATAAATGCAATCATGTGTCCAATGCAGTTCTCAAAATATTAAAAACATAATTCTTATATAGTGATAATTTGTCGGATTTTTATTTAATTCATTAATGAGGGAACCAGCAATTTGAGAAAACTAATTCAAAACTATGTAAAAGAAATATATAAAAGAATTGTGTACATGTATTGAATATATCACATTGTAGTCCATTAACATGCAACTTTTATGTTTTTATATATTAGTTTAAAATAAATTAATTTTAAATGTTAAAAGAAAAAAGATAGGATTTTATATAATCAATGAACTAGGAATGCTAATGTAAAATTCTTACATTAAATTTAAAATAAACTTCTTTGTATCTTAGACTGCAATAAAATCATAAACTTTAAAATTATCTTTCCTGGTTAAAGAAATAAAGTCATCTTGTTTTATTGTTATTCTAAAAGTTAACCTATAGCTTTATGAATTGTAAAATAAATGAGGAATAATCAATAGTAAATAATATGTTGAGCATATTTACAATCTCCAAGGGAGTTGGCCCTTGCATAAAATGATGAAAAATTCTCCAGCATAGTATTAAACTTTTACATAGTCTATATTTTGCTTTATTTTTAATTTTTAGATAATTTGAATACATTAATTCATAAAGCCATCAAGCATTCAGAAATTCAGTTCATTTTGGTGGATTATAGTTATTTTAAGTGTTCAGGTTAGTATTATGGGATAGATTTTTTCCACCACAGGAAAATGTATTATGGATCAGGAGAGATTGTATTAGTACAGGTGAGAACAAAGTGGATGAGACCATGAAGAAAGGTACTGCAATAGTCTAGGCAATAAATGCTGGACATGGGGATGCCAAATGCTTGTCCAGAATTTATTGCCTGGACCAGGATAAATGAGAGTCCATAATTATTTAGGCCATGAGAAGTGCATAAGTAGGGAAATGTAGTGACTGGTACATAGAAGTTGATGCATAAATATTAATAAATAAATGTCTGATTTTAAACAACTGACTCCAAAATCTGGTCTAAATGTTGGTTTCCCCTTAAAATCCATATGTTGAAACCTAATTACCAAGGTGACAATATTAGTGGTCAGGAGTTTTTGGGAGATGCTTAGGTAATGAGGTCAGAATGCTCATGAATGAGGTTAGTGCCCCTATAAAAAGGCCCCATTACCAGCCTCCTTTTAGGAATATCAAAACACTTTTAGATAAGAAGAAAAAAACTTTGGCCTTCTACAGCACAGTAGAGTGACTGGAGTTGATACCAGATTCTCACATTTTATAAGCAACCAGAAGAAAGGTGTCTGCAGGCTTCTCTGTTCAGACAAAGAAATGACAAATGATGAAGAAATGAAAATGCTAATTACCCTGATTTTATCATTCAGCATTTTATACATGTATCAAATTTTGATTCTGTACCCCATAAATATGTATAATTATTATTTGTCAATTAAAAACTTTAAAAAGAGGCCCCATAGAGCTGTCTTACTTCTTCCACTATCTGAGGATAGGGAGAAGTCATCCCTACCAAATCTGCTGCCACCTTGACCTTGAACTTCCCAGCCTCCAGAACTGTTAGAAATAAATTTTTGCTTTTTATGAGCACCCACTTTTTGTTCCTTTTTGTTATAGCAGCGCAAATGGACTGAGACATTACTCATTGGCTAAAGTGAATGAAAACACGAGTAAAAGATTGAGTACATGGCCATTTCTTTTTAAAATATTCTGAGGTTTGAGATTCTGTTTCTAACTTGCTTTATGTGTCTGTCATTACCACATCTACTCTTTGGCTAGTAACTTTGGTTAGTGCACTTATAATTTTTTTGCCAAATATCTTCTGCGATCACACATCCTGTCTCTTCTGTGTGGAAGGTTTTTCCCTCAGAGATCTCCATGGTTCTCTCCTTTCCTTCATGTTTCTGCTCATATAGCATACATTCCCTTGCAGGTACCTTCTGAACCACATCTGAAACAGCAATCTCACCCTAGGTTCTCCTTGTCCTGCTTTTCTTTTCTTCATAGATACAAGTATTAACAGTAGTATTTCTCATTTTTTAAAAACAAACTTTAGTTTTAGAGGACTTAGGTGGTTCACAACAGAACTGTTTGGTCTTGTCAGCCCTCTGCTCTTACACTATCGACATCCTCCACCAAAGGTGGTATTTGTTAAAAATCAAGGAGCCTGCATTGACCCCTCCTCATTATCACTCAAATTTCATAGTTTTTACACTAGAGTTCACTCTGGATGTTGTACCATGGGCTTTAACAAATGTACAATGATGACTATTATCCTAGTATTCAGAACAGTACATACAGAATAGCTTAATTGCATTAAAAATCCTTTATGCTCCACCTAACACTTCTCCCTTCAACCTAAGCCCTGTAACCCACTGGTCTTTTTAATATCATGTGAATCAAAAGCAGCTTGCAACATTCTTAAATTAACTCTCACAAACAATAGTAAAATACTTAGAGTATAGGAATCATCTTTCATGCATGTCTTATAACACCTAAAAAATTCACGTTATTATAGAATCATAGACTTGCTGACTGATCAATTGATTGATTGACTTTGGGAAGTGGGGGGTGGGAAAGGATCTGACACACAGTTCTTGTAAATAGCATAGAAAAGGGCATCTAATTTCTACCAAGCAACTGCATTATTATTGTAAAATGTCTTGTTTAATTCACCCATCTATTGTTTTTTATAGAAATGAGACTAGATCCAGAGGATGATTGATAGATGTATTTTCAAAGCATTCATATTAGAATCTTCTTTAATATCAGAAAATGGCTTAAAAGTCCAATCTATACGATCTGTATGCACCTGCAGAGTCGAGCGTGTCTGAGTTGCTTCTGCTAATGTTTCCAGGAAACTAACCTCCATGCCAAGTACATGACTTGTTGCCTGGCAACCTCAGGAGCCAAGCTTTCACTTCCTTCAGCAAGCACATCTCCTATGTGAGTCCATAGTTATTTTGGGAACTCACCTCAGAACACTTTGACCTGGTGTTCTTAGTCACAGCAAAGTCAAAAAAGATTTTTTCCAGAAAAAAAATCATAAAACAACTCTGCTCTAAATATCTCACACCATTAAATTTCTAAGTAGAAATCCTCATATTTTGATGCATTTTTATTATAGTGAAGCCTAGGCTACTTCATAGGTGCACAGAATTCACTTTTTTTCAGTATGACCTAGAGTGTTAATTTTTAAATTTTGGTTCAGAGACAGTAGCAATGGTAAGAATGAGAAACTTGCCTATTTCAATAGCTGGGCACACTTGACTCTTAACTGCTTGGGAAATGTAATTGTAGATTACAATTTGCAATGCTTAGGTGAATAGGCAGTAAGTTTAGCTTTTCATATAGAATGACTTGTTCAGTCACCACAGACACTAGATGGGGTAGGTGCTATTATTTCATTTCACAAGTGAGAAATCTGAACCACAGAGAGATTAAGTAATTATAAGAAATTTTGCAAGTCACAATTGACTGTTAAAGTAGTATTTAGATTTATGCAGTTTAACTCTTTTTTTTTGCATTACTAGAAATTGAACACAGGGGTGCTCTCCCACAAAGTTACATCTTCCGCAGCACTTTTTATTATTATTATTATTATTATTATTATTATTATTATTATTATTATTATCATTTATTTTGAGATAGCATCTCACTAAACTGCTGAGTTTGGCCTTGCACTTGCAATCCTCCTGCCTAAGCTTCCCAATACACTAGATTACAGACATATACTACCCTGGCTGGCTCTAGTTTTTCTTTCCTTAAGACACTGGAATCAATTCTGATCTCAAGAAGTTTTAAGAAATTATTTTTTGTGACATATATACACAATGGAATATTATTCAGCAGTAAAAGAGAATAAAATCATGGCATTTGCAGATAAATGGATGGAGTTAGAGAAGATAATGCTAAGTAAAGTTAGCCAATCCCAAAAAAACAAATGCTGAATGTTTTCTTTGATATGGGGAGGTTGATTCACTGTGGAATAGGGAGAGGGAGCTTGGGAGGAAAAGAAATTTAAAAAATTCTAAGCCACACCAGTGGCATCAAGGAATTAATTTGTTTTCTAGCCAGCCTCTATCTGTAAGGCCTAACTCTTATAACTGGGTTCTGCATTGTTTCCCAGAGGGAATTCCCCTCCTTCTAAAAACACTTTATTTATCTCATCTTCACTCTTCCCAATCAGAAGGATATACTTCTACACAGCAACTTCACAAGTTAGGAAAGAAAGATTGGGTTTGTAGGTTGGTCCTCTCATTGGCACATTCACTTATTCATCAACTATTATTTAACAAGGATACACTTTGTGCTGAAACTACAGAGAACAATTCCAAAAGGCATCATTTTCAATAACAAAAAATACATGATCTTTGGTGTCTTGTGACTTAACCCAATCTTGTGACTTAATCTTGTGACTTAACTCATTTTTTTTCTTTGATAAAATCATAACGCTAACAGAGTTGCTGGCTAATTGGCTTCTTGTGATGATTAGATAAGGTAATTCAGGCAGAGTGCATAATGCTTAGCAGAGCATTTAGCAGAGATTATTCAGTAGAGATACATATGGTTTCAGCTTTCTGTAACACAAAGCAATAGGCATAGAGAATATCATACCCTAATACATTAAAGTGATGATAAAGAGAGACACAAATATTAATAGAAATAGTTTGAGGACATCTAACTATATCTTACTCCTAGGAAGGTGGAAACCATATTTGCATTTCTTTTTAAACATGAATGAGGAGGTAGCCAGTTAGAGGAAATAAAGACAGTAAGGAATACGGAAAGAATCCCAGGTAGAATGGATATTACAAGCAATAACAGAAAGATTAACAAATATTTAAAGAGTGCCTCCTATATGTTGGGCATTTTTGTAGGCTTAGGGCATTAGGGTCAATGACCAAAACAAAGTTCCTGCTTTAATGGAACTTATACTCTAGTAAGAAGAACTAATAGAAAGATATGCCATAACAAAACAGACATGCTGTGTTAATATTAGAAAAACATTACGAAGCCAACTAAATAAGGGTAAGGAGAGTAACAATAATGAAAGGTTGACAAGATAATATGAAAAGGTCAGGAAGGACTCCCTAAGCTGAACGCAAAATAGAAGGCCAGAGAGAGCAGGCTGAGCAGACAGCAGAGGAGTGGGCATAGTTCAGAAGGGAAGAACAACTGCCCAGAACCTGACATGTGATCATGCAACAAGGAAGCTGATATGCCCAAAGAGAGGGAGTGAGCAGGAGAGACGTAGAAGATGAAGCTAGAAAGATGTCTGGGTATGGATTGCACAGGACTTTGAATGACTCCTAAGGACTTAGATGAGGTTATATTAAGAACAGAGTACACATATTGTTGACCTAGTAAAGTTATTAATTAATGTCCATAAATCAGGTATTTGAGCATTATGAGTCTCATATTCTCATAGTCACAGAGTATTAAATATGGACATTCACCGTGTCTGTTATGGCTATAAATCTTATACTTGATTATATAATACAATGTCAAAATAATTATAACAACAGTATTGACTACTAAGTGAAAAGTGAGCATTCATATGTAATGATTGTGCAAAAGACTGAACTTTTTTTTTCATTTCAGCTTAAAAAAAAATGATAAAGCAAATGCCTATCATCCCAGCAACTCAGGAGGCTGAAGCTAAAAGAACCACAAGCCAGCCTCAGCAACTTAGTGAGGCCCTAAGCAATTTAGCAAGATCCTGTCTCAAAATAAATCTAAAAAAGGGATGAGGATGTGACTTAGTGGTTAAGCATCCTTGGGTTCAATCCCCACTATCAAAAAAAAAATAAGATAAAAATAAGTCTCAGAGTTAAAGTGCTATCATTGCCAGAGACCAGTCAGTCCTGAAAGGAAAGTGACTACAACACTCAGAGTGACCAAGAGATCTTTTTTGTGGCGGTGTCTGATTGACAGGAGAAAGAAGAAAGAGAGAGGGGGGGGGAGGAAAGAGAGAGAAAGGAAAAAGAGAGAGAGGAAAGAGAGAAAAAAGAGAGGGAGAGAGATAATGAAAGTGAGAGAATAAAGAGGGAGCCCGGCAGGAGAGAGTGTTTATAACCAAAATCTAATGGAGTCTCTGGGTCTGCAAGCTGCCTTGTTGGTGTACAGTGATAAGATCATACTAAGGGTGTCATCTTCTCCCTTCAGGCAAACCAGGCAGGGGCCAGATGTGGATTTCCCTTGCACAAGACATGTGGGGGTGGAGTGCTCAGCCTTGAGTGGGGTTGAGTGTTCAGCCTTGAGGCAAACAAGCAATAAGGAACCAGATGGATGGGGGTCCAGTGTCCAGGCTATCCTGCAGCTAAACATTTGTTCAGCCTGCTCTGCAACTAACAAGTTCTCCTTGCATAATGCCAGGGAAGGGAAGCTTACCATGTTAGAACACAGCTGACAATGGGATGTGCTTTGTGATGAGATGGGTTATTATGCCTCTGTCCTCTGCACCCTGGTCTCCCCCTTGTTTATGAAGATTAAATGTGTGTGCTTGTTCATGTATGTTTGTGTGTCTTCTTCCCTAAATAGGTCTGACTGACATGTGAATTAGGCTAGTTTGAAGAGGAAAGATGAATGTGCCACAATGAAGTTTGGGAGACTGGCAGTGTCTTAAGAGCCCTCATAGGGCCAGTTTTAAATTTTCCAAGGTCAAGTGTAAATTACTTAGCCTTTTAAGCTCAGAAACCTTAGGACACACATTGTTCAATCAAACGAAGATTCACATTAACTGAGGTCACGGACACTGAAGTATAAAATCATAAAATTCATTTATTATTGTGCAATAAGAATTACAAATGCGAAGTGCACTGAAATCTTGAGTTCTTCATCCAATGCATTATTTTCCAGAGAGCATGCAACACAAAGCTGAGTAGGAGATTTCACAGAACCAGAAAAAAATAGGTAGATAATTTAAATTCCTACTGATATCAAGTTAAGTTTTTGTTTCTGTTTCTGTTTTTGGTTTTGGTGCTCGGGGTGGGATCTGGGGCCTCATAAATGCAAGGCAAATGCTACCACTAAGCTATACTCTCAGCCCAAGCTAAGATTCTTAATATCAATAATTCAGATGAGTTGAATCTTTAGGCCTACTAGTCTACCAGACAGTGCTCAGATGAGCACTGCAAATGTTTTCCAGAGTATCTCTCTATTGTCCATGGTTTTATGATTGAACTTCTTTTCTTTCTTTTTTATGTAATGCAACAATAAACAGGGGTTCCTATATGGCCCATTTCTTACATGGTCACACTTTAAAGATACCATAGTCTAGCAAGAGTAATTAAGAAACAATTCCTGCGTTTACTTTTAGCTTTCAATGAACATTAATGAGGATCCAATTCTTAACCCACAGCAGGAATCCCACCAAAAGAATTCCTTTTCTATTTCTCTCCAATTCTCTAACAAACTGCAGGTGCCTTGAGACTCCCATTAGGCAATTACTTTCAGCTGTCTCCCTGAAACACCCTGGGTCGTCCACCCTGTTTGGAATCTTGGCTTTCTGCTTTCCCTAGTGTCCCTCTGCAGCTCTACTCCTTAAAAGCAGCTGTTCATATTTATAGTCCTGGTTCCCAGCTGCACCAAGTTGGTCTCCCAGGGCTGAAGGAACCAGCAGCCTTCCTGCCTCAGTCTCCCCCAATCTGTAATAATCAAGACTCTCAGAGTGCCCCGGGAATTGCATTTCTTCTAACACTCAGCCTGGTTGTCTCAGGAGAAATTCAAATAGAGAATTCTCAAGGATGAATTCTGGTAAATAAAATTCTTCACTTTGTTATATCTCTATATAGAGTAACTTATTCAAGAAGTTAGCTAAAGATCAGGTTGGTTTCCTCAAGTGACCCTGTTTATCTCTACTCTGGAATATTATTGGCAGATAATATAATCCAAATACCTAAGAAAAAATATATTTTTTTCACTGTAGCCCCTGGGACCTTGGGACTCCAAAGGGACTGTTAATATTTTCACGACACTTATGAACCTCCCCCATGGTTCCATTTTAGTTATGTCTCCATTAAAACAGCAAAGAGAGCAAACAAACATAACTGCCTGAAATCTTTCTTGAAAGAACTAAGATAGCTTGTAAATTTGTTAAGTAACCTTTTATTTTATTTGGCTGCCAGACCCAATCTAATCATATATCAACATACTTCTGGCAAAAAAAACAAACAGGGGAATCCCCAATTTTATCATACAACTGTATATTCAGAGACCACAACCTTGCAGGCAATAATTCTGGAGTGCTGATTTCTTCCTGGCCAGTAGCCAAGTAAAATAGGGTAACATGAAAATAGGAACTTTATCTACATTGAGCTCTTTTGTAGAGATTCTTTTGCTGACAGTCCTAAAATCAGCCATGGTGAAGATTTCTGGAGAACCCCAGTTAAGACTTTTTTATGGAGGAGGGGTGCCACTATAATACAATCATTAAGTTATGGAAGTTTATTTAAATGATTAAAACAGTATGCATATCATAATATTACTTTTGCATTTTGTTTGAATTGGTATGCTAAAATTTTATTAAGAACTTGTTTGTATGTTAATGATAGCCATTTTTTACAAATTGAAATCTAAATTCTTTGTTGGCTTCATACATGTATTAATGTTCTTTCCTCTTCAATTTTGTAAAAAATGTTTATAATAAAATTTCTGTTATTTCATTATTATATATTTGGTGTAATAAAATTTCTGTTATTTCATTGTTTCACATTTGGTAGAATTCACTAGTGAAGCCTTCTGAGATGGAGATTTTAATTATGGGAAGGTTTTGACTGCCAATTCTGTTTCTTTTATCAATGTGGATTTTTTTGTTTATCCAGTTGTTCTTAAGTGAAATATGTCTGAAGTGGATATTGTACATTTTATTTAGATTGTCAAATGCATTGAAATAAAATTGTTAAAAATATCCCTATATGGTATTGTCTTTATAAGATCTATCTAATGCCCAGGGATGATACATGTCCACAATATTGGCAATTTTTGCCTGTTCTCTATCTTTTCTTTTTAATTTCCTAATTAGTTAAACTAATGGTTTATTCATTTACTTCATCTTCTTAAACAAGCATCTTCTAGTTTTATTGATTTGTTCTATTGATTCATTTTTTACTGCACTTATTTCCACCTATACAGTTATTTCTTATTCTATCATTTACTTTTTTGGGTAATAAATATCTATTATATTTAAATATGTGTTTAATGCTATACATTTCCCTCTAATCACTAATTTAACTACATTAAAAATTTTTGATATGGCTAATTTTTTTTTAAATCTACACAAAATTTTATTGCAATCATACAAGGGTTACATTAGGTCAAATACAACAAATACTATGATGCAATTTTACATTTATTAAACTACAGTTCAAAGCACAAATTTACACATTCTAAATACACTAAACGTATCTAATGAAGTCACGTTTGCCTTCCACTGACATCTGATATATCTGGGTGAAAGACATTAACTTTACAAGACTTTTTAACACGAATCCTTAGTATAAAAACTGTGTACTTGGTATGTAAACGGTTTAATGGGGAACCCAATTAGTGGGCTTCCATCTCCACTAAGTCATCCATTTTGTTGCATATTTTATTTTAAACACTTAAGGGGCTGTTCAAACTGGTAAGTTTAAATCTGGATACATTATCTAAATCTCCCATTACCCCCAAAATGAATTATAAATGAAAGCTGATTTCGTCTGGTCCCAAATAGCTATTACTATTAATTTTTGTTTCCAAGAGAATTAACAGAATAAGATTGTTTAATTTTTTTCATCAGAATGTAGACCAGACAAGCTTAACCTGCTAACTTCAGATCTAAAGAAACATGAATGCCTGTTTAAGCTTCAGTGAAAAAGCTGTCTTCTTGGCTCAGCTGAATGCAAGAAGGCACAAAGAAGAAGTTCTTCATCATTGTGTCTGAAGTAATTCTAGCATCTTGCATCTCATACCAATCACTGAATGACATCATGTAATAAATAGCTGGCCTCTGAAAATCATTAAAAGCAGATGGTTCATGGAAAGAATCTGCTCCCATGTTATCAAAGATAAGCCAATCACCCACATTCAGCTCAGGAAGTAGACAGTTTTCCACAATCTGATCAAGCTCATCACAGGATGGACCCCAAAGGCTGCTTGTAAAGAGAGGCTCATCTTCCTTGTATTTCTTGTGAACCTCTGGAATGGAATTTAAGTCCTCAGATAGTTTACTTGCAAAAGAACCATAAACACCATCATTCATATAATACATAAAAGCTGGTTCATCACTCCCGGTTTTTCCTCCAGAGGAAAATTTATCATTTTCAACAACTTTCTTTGCAATGATATTAACTGCAAGTGTAAATGCAGAAGACACATAGTAGCTTCCAGGTTCTGAAATTATCTTAATGCCAGAACCTTCAGGAAAGTAGATATCCAACAGAGGGCTGATAACATGATTACCTCTTCCAATTGAAATTCAGTTCCTGTAAAACCTCCACCAATGTCTAACATGTTCATTGTAAAACCAAATTCTCCAGCCATGTCAAATACACATCGAGCATCAGATAGAGCATGTACGTATACTTGAGATTCTTTGCAAGCACTTGAAACATGAAATTTGACCCCAATTATTTGGACATCAAGTTCCTTAGCACATTCCAAGAGATGCCTACAGTTCTTCAGTGTAGTGCCAAACTTCATGCTACCCTCTTCACCTCCAATAGTATCTTCTGTTGCAATATGTAGTAAGACCTTGGCATTTGGATGATTATGTGCGATTTTCTTCAATTCAATCTCACTGCCACATGTCATGATATTTACTCCAATTTTTGCTGCATACTTTATCTGAGAAACTTGCTTGCAAGGACTTATGTAAATGATATTTTCTGGAGATACACCCAATTCCTGCAGTAAAGCTATTTCATTTTTACTGGAACAAGCAAATCCAATTCCAAGAGCTGCCAAAATCTCAAGTACAGCTGGAGTAGAGTTGCACTTCACTGTGTAAAATGGCTTTATCTGAGCCACTACATTCTGCCATTGACTGTGTTTCTTCACAATCTCAAGATCCCCCACGAAAAATGCATTTTTCCCTGTAAGAGTATGTTCATAAACATAGTTATCAATAACATTTCCAAGGTTTGTTCCTTCATCCAACAGGCCAACAGAGTAGTTTGCATCGTCAATAAATCCTTTCATCTCAGCCGTATTCCACAAAGCCGAAAGTCATAAACCAGGAAAAACAAGAGACGGGCCACCAAGCCTATGTCTGGGTCCTTAGAATATGCAACAAACTGCTACAAAGGCTTCTACAGTTGATTGTACTTCAGAAGAAACTGATACATCTTTCAAATAATCACAAGATAATTCTGGCAGCAACAGCCCACTTGACACCAAGCTGGATGAATATGAATCTTGGATTTCTGAAGTGAAGACCTCCATGGACAAGTTAGGAGATGGAACCCCCCTATCATTAGCTAGGTTCCCAAGGTGGCTCGGCGTTAAAGTCGAACTGCTCTCTATACAGAACTTCTCCTAGGCCTTCTGGGTAGTTGTATACTTGGTCAGAAAGTTCGCCATGAGATAACGGCCCAAAGAGTCGGGTAAAGCGTCTTCTCTTTTTCGGCGGAATTTTTAAAGAGGGATGTGGTTACCTTGAGCAGAAATACCCAAGGCGGCCTGGGCCATAGGCTGCGGGGACGACGTGGGCAGAAAAGCGTTGCACCGACACCAGCTGAGCAGCAGTGGCAGCGGCGGCCAGAGAGAAATGGAGCAGCGCGGGTAAAAGGAAAAAGTCGCGGGCTGGGTGGGGAGAGGATTTGGCCTCGTCACACCGCAGAGCAGCAGAACGAGAAAGGAAAAGAAGAGGCAGAGAAGGCGACAACAGGGTGAAAAAAAGGAAACGCTTCAGCCGCGAGGAGAGCCAAAGAGTGTCGAGATATGGCTAATTTTATTTTCCTTCAGTTCAAAGTATTTTCTAACTTTCCTTATAATTTATCTTTCATGCATAAATTATATGAAAGTACTTTGTATAATTTCCAAATATTTGTAGATTTTCCACATATCTTGTTTATTTTTTAACTAAACTGTATTTTGTACTTAGAATGTTAACTTTGTATAATTTCAGCCATTTAAAATTTATAGAGATATATCATGTATCTTCATATTTGGTTCATTTTGATAAATGTTCCAATTTCACTTGCAAAAAAAATATGTATTCTGCTATTGTTGGGTTAAGTATTCTACAGATATCAATTAGGTAAAATTGGCTTATATTGTTCTATTAATCATTGAGAATGAGGTGGTGCATCTTTATTTCACCTTCAAATTCCTTCAGATTTTTGCATTGCATATTTCTGCCTTTTAATTGGCATACCTAGTTAATTTAGTTTTAAGCTATTCATTGTCATGGAGGGTTTAAAAATTTTACACTGTTGTTTGTTTTCTTTTAGTCTTATATGTTCTTGTTTCCTGTACCTTTCTCTTTTTCTTTCAAATTGATAGATTTGATTTTTTTCATTTTTATCATTATTATAGATTTATTATTTATACTGTATTTTTTCATAGTGTCTGTTCTAATGGTTAAAGTATACAGTTTCATTTTGTTACAGTCTGTCTTCAAATATTGTTATAATGTTACCCCTTTGATATGAAAACCTAAAACAGTAAATTTTCATTTTCTCAATTACTATGCTATTATTTTCATACATAAAACTTACATATATATTACCATATAATGCTCTTATTTTTGCCCCAGTCATATATTTCTTTTAAAAGATTCAAAAATTAAGGAACTGTTTTTAATATAACCACATATTTTTCTGAATTCATTTTTGTTCTCTGTGTGTGTATACACACACACACCCACATAAATTTCACTTATTATTTTTGGTAGTTATTTTCTATAGAGTCCCATTCAACACTGAATTAGCAAATAATGAGCTATTGCTCCAGCAATATGCATGGGTAGTTTCCTGCAAGCCCTCTAGTCTAGTCACAACATTTTCATCAACTGATCAACACATGGTTTTATTTTATATGTGTTTCTGTATGAAGACACCCTACTAGTATATATATTTGACCCATTGTGACCAACAGGACTGTATCTCATGTGTGAAAAAAAAAAAAGCTTTTCTAACACATATTTTCTTTGTAAAGCACATCACAGCCTCCTCATCAAGACTGAACAGGAATTGAATAACATTTTAAATAGCAAAATCACAAACACAAAGCACAAATATCTGAAAAAAATTAGCATTAAATAGATTTAAAAAGTTTACATAACTAATTTACTGAAAATTTTTTCTGGATTATTGCCTTCATTTTCAATATTATTCCTATCATGAAAATTAGATACTCAAAAAAATAATCCAACACATTAGACTCTCAGTTCTTTGAATTCCTCTATTTTCATGATTTTGTCACCCATTCTACTTGACTCCTAAGGTCACAATGCATATATTTTAATTAATAATAATGGTGCTACATCCAAAATCTCAGAGTCAAGCATCCTTCTTGTTGACTATCAATTTATACTTCTTCACTTCACTCCTTGTACTAACACATCCAACAATCCAATTACCCCAGTGAGATCTACAATGAACCCTTCTATTCTCTGCTTCTAATACTTAGTTACTTCTTTTCTTCACTTAGGTTGCCTGTTCTATCATCCCTCACATTTTTCCTCAACTTCCATAATTCCCACATCTCTCCATTGTGCGAATCTGGCAAAACCCTAGCCAATTAAATCAATTTATTTTCAGTCTATACTGAAAGCAGGTGAAAATTTGGAAAAACAAAATGAAACAAAACAAAAGCATTTATATGTACTACTGATATATAGTCAATAAAAATTAAGAAAATCTTGAGTGCCCCTTGGCAATTAAAAGCCTTTTTAAAATTGATTCATTCTCTAAATCTCATAATGAAACAATTATCATCTCTTTGTAAAATTCTAAAAATAACTCTCTTAAGTGCTCACAATGACTACTGTTTTACTGATAAATCAGAAGAACCCAGAAGAGAACTTTTATGTATACCTAGTAAGTAATCTGCCAAAATATATGCTTCTGTGCCCCCCAATTTTTTTTCTTTATATCACTATGAATAAATTATTTTTGTTCTTATCTACGGATACCTTCTTTCTCATCAGTAAATCTACTATCACTTATTTAAGGCCCTTTTACTGAAATTATTTTCATTCTTTTGTTTATCAAAAACTTTCTTAGTTCCCTCTGTAAAGGCTAATTTTTCTCAGTTACACTTCAATGTAACTGAACCTCTCTCACTGTCCCATTTCACTAAAGCCTTTCACAGCAAAAATGCTCAAAGGTGTTGTTTGCACTGGCTAAGTCTAATCCATTTCTGAAATTATGACTTGACACCCTCCAATCAGGTTTTAGACCCCCATATTTTGCACCAAAATTTCCCTTTATAAAGTTGTCAATTATCTATACATTGGAAATTTATACTTTTTCAGTTCATATCTTATCGCAGTGTCTTTTGATATCATGGTTCAGTTAATCCTTCCTGCATAACATACACACCTTTGCTTCTACAACAACACGCCATCTTGCCTCCATGATTTCATGGAAGGTTTATTTTTAACCTTATATGATAAAGTTCGTCTTCATCACAAGAGAGGGATAGAATATCAAAAGTTTTCTGGGTACAAAAATGAACTCAAGTCTCCATAACACACACACACACACACACACACACACACACACACACACGCACACACACATACACACACCTCTTCTTTATGTGTTTCCATCACAATAAATGTTATATTTATTCCCTCAGATGCTGAGAACACAAGCCTCTGAATGACTAATTTCTGACAGCCCCCAACACACGAATTTCCCTGTATGAGAAGAAGTTTTTAGTTATTTTACCCATATTTCCAAGTGCTTTTCTGTTCTTCAGTCTTCTCCATATCAAGTCAATTCTCAAGATATTTTAGATCAGTCCTTGTAAGCCATCAACTATCTTTGGAATTCACTGTGTTACCTGGAGAGAAAAAAAGCAAAACAAGACCCTCTGATCACTAAATAATCTCTCAAGATCTTACACTATCTCACTCCAATATGCTTCATGGAGTTTCTTTCCTGCTACTACATTTTATAAACCCACTATTCCTACCAAATATTGATGTAGTATACATGTTTTGAGTGCTTTTGATATTCTCTTCCTTTAATTTTCTTTTCTCCCTTATAATGTCATATTTCAATATCTCTTTGTGAATATACTTTATAATTGTTCCTTATAGATACACTTTTAAAATCTAAGTTACTACTATGTATTCTCTATTAAAATTCTTTGTGTTTTCTAATTTTCAAAAATAATAATTTCTTTACTATAAATTGCTGTAAAACTCATTCTATGTAATATTCACAAAGAAGTTAATGTCTTTTAACTATTATAAACATATCCAGGTTCCACAATTTAAAATTTCCTAAATACTCACAGGTGAATTTATGCCTAATAACTTTCTGAATTCCTTGTAGTGCCAGAAGCAATATATATATATATATATATATATATATATATATATATATATATATATCTGTTAGATACCAAATAAATATTTTGAAAGAATGAATTAGTCTTACACATCAATTTAATCTCTAAATAAAAAGATTTACTTCCACAAAGAGGGCAATTATTCTATGGTTGAGGATAACAAAGAGCACTAGACGGAGTGTAATTAGAAGGAAAAAAAACACACCAGTTATTTTAGGAGAGATCATTTAAAATAATGAATCGTGTTCAAGGTTTCAAATACTGAAATTGCAGAAAGAACCAGTGAGATATCACACAATTAACAACTACTGGAAGTTAGTACGATCCTTCATGCTGAAGACAACGGGGCAAAATTGCAGTTATTAAAACTTGGAAAACTGGCAAAGGATTCCTGAAACTGAACACAGACGTTAAGGAGGATGCACTGCTCCATGAGGGTGTTTCCAAGCTCAGAGAGGGACCTGGAGCTAGCCTGTGGACAGTGGAGGGGTGTCAGTTGGCTGGGACTGATGGCATTGAGAGCGCACAATGAAATGAGCCCTACAAGTACTTTTACAAAACAAACTGGAACTAAGTGCTGCTACTGAACAAATTTTACCTGCCAGGATGACACTAGGAAAAAAAATGGAAACCTGAAAAGGAAGAAAAGGTAGTGAATGAAAAGAAGGGTGACTTCCTTCCTTCTGTGTTTTCTGTCTCTTCCTAGTGTCCTCATTGGCAGAATCTAAAGGGAAACAGCTGGAAAAAGGGAAGTATGGTTGGCAGACTCCTAACCCCAGCATTACAAAGTAGAATATGGAAGACTGAGTTTGAAACAGAAAAAATAGTTTAATTGCTAGCAACACAGACACCCTTTAAGCTCCAAATGCTGACTGCTCGCTTATAAATACACAAAGGAAGGTAGAATGAGCCAAGAAAAAAATCCTTAAAATATGTGGACATATTGAGGTATTCAGTAATATTTGTAAGTGTCTCTGTTATTTTGCAATACCAACACCTATGAATTATGAAGGACAAATGACGAAAACGTTGATTTTCCTAGAAAGTTCTTTTCGATTAAAAAGAGTTTAACAGAAAAAATTTTTAGATGCATTTCATGGAATGATCTTTGGCTTGCCAACTGGAAAATTAAGTGGGGTTTATAATATTTCTCTTAGTTTTTCTGTGTTTTTTTTTTTGTCTTTGCTTTTATGTCTTAAGAAATTCTTGCTTATTTGATAGCATTCTATCAACCTTGCTGCTAGTATATTCTCAGCTGTTTACTGCAGCTATCCTTTGGAATATTTTCTTGAAGAACTGATCTACCCAAGAGGAACAAGTGTATTACAGCAAACCCCTCAGAGGCTTGCTCAAAATCCTCTGGTTGAAAGAAAAGTATATGCACTAGACAGTATTTCTTCTGAACTGAATTCCTAAGACTTGTCAGCAGGGTTTGGAGAATTGCATTTGGGTGCCACTGCTAAGTCAGGAAGATTTGTAAACCAAGGAACAAAGGAAAGGGATCCTATTAGTTATATATAACTATATTGTGGCTTTTATGTTCTCTGCACCAGTTCAAGTTATTATGAGGGAAATGTCATATTATAGCAGAATTAAAACTGTTCAAACTGAATTTATACATCATTTTTCTTTCAAAAAGAGATGGAAAGGAATACATGAAACATAAATATTAAAATTTTATTAAATTAAATATATTGTTTTTCTTGAATGGTTTGAAAAGGAAAAACTTTATTTTACAGGAAATCGTTTTGTATTTTCCAAATCTCTTGCCACCATGTTAGAGAATCCCAAATGTAAAGGGATTTGCACAGTAGCATGAGTCTATAATTGCTAAACACTGATCAAATTTTCAGTGTTTAGCAAGAATATGTGATATAAGAAATTATTCAGTAGATTATATAATATTTACTGAATTCTCACTATTTATAAATCACTACATCAGGAAATTTAGGGCCTTTTCCCTCTATTCCAAAATGGAAAAAGCTTACTTCTTTCTCGTTTGACTTACTTTTGCCCTTTTTGTAAAGAACTGCATTCAGAAAGAAAAATAAGAATTTCAGTTAAAAAGATCAATCCTATGTAAGCAATTAACTGGGATTTGTTCTGAGGTCAACAAAATCTACTCTTGAGTTCTCCAATTGTTAACAACACAGGATAAAGGATTATTTTATGGCTCATACTGGATAGAACATTGCCTATTCTTGCCTCACTTGCAACCATAGGTGATCATTTCTAAGTGAGATAGATGTAAGCAAAATGCTTATTGGTAATCTTTAAGGAAACACATTTGTCTGAAAGAGTGGTTTGGTTTTGAGATTTTACATGTTCTTTTTCTTCCAGTCAGAAATCCAGAACTCCACCAACTATCTTAGACTTTGAACATGAACTTGAAGAAGAAACACAGTGCTGAAAGCTTGAAATAAATGATTGCTGAGCCACCCTAGTAATCTTGCAGTGACTGCACCTTGGTCTACCATGACAAAAATTTAATTACACTTTTTGAAAATCACTAGTGTTTGAATTTTTTTTCTTATGTGCAATGATACTAGTAGTAATTGAAAAATAACAACAAAAATTATCTTTACTTTGTTCCACAGCATAGTAGTGTGATTATAGTTCACAATACCCTACTACTTATTTTATGAAGAACCATAAAAGAGCTCAAAGAAATGATAAGAAGATGGTTGAATAAGGAGATGAAGGGATAATTACCCTAATTAATCAGTTCATGTTGTACACATGTGTATCACACTGTACCCCATAAATATGAATAATTTTATGTCAGTAAAATTTTTTTTAAAGAGAGAGAGAGAGAGAGAGAGAGAGAGAGAGAGAGAGAGAGAATTCTTAATATTTATTTTTTTTAGTTTTTCTGCGGACACAACATCTTTGTTTGTATGTGGTACCGAGGATTGAACCCGGGCCGCACGAATGCCAGGCGAACGCTACCGCTTGAGCCACATCCCCAGCCCATGTCAATAAAATTTTTAAAATTATTTAGAATTTCTATTTTCCTTTTAAATGTGATAAGCATATAATCCTACTTTATCCATTGCACAAAAGCCCCATTCATCTTTCCAGTGTCATCAGAGATGGTTCTACCCTTTTTAAAAAAAAATTTAGTTGTAGATGGACACAATACCTTTGTTTTATTTATTTTATATTGATGTAATGAGGAGGATTGAACCCAGTGCCTCCCATAGGCTAGGCGAGCGCTCTGACACTGAGCTACAGCCCCAACACCTGGTTCTACCATTTTTATGGTAAACACATAAATTTGTTTTAAATTCACATTTAACAATAATTATATTTGTCCAAATACATATTGTTTTCTGTGTCCAATGCTCTGTCTTGAATGCCTTAACTTCCTTCCATGTTGTAATTTTCTTTTGTAATGCTTTTCTCATTACTGATCTATCTGGATAAAAAATCGTGTTGTCTAAAAAAAATTATGTCACAATATCTTGAAAGAGTTCAGTTCAATAAAAATGGTAGGGTCATAATAATTTCTCTTGTAATTTGAAAGCATCACTTCATTGTCTGCTGGATTCTATTGTTGCTGAGAAGACATCTGCTACTCCATGGCTTTTGAGTGAGCCTCTATCTTTCTCTATGATGTCTTTCTTTCTCTTGATGTTCTCCGTTTCCCGGGAAGAAATCTAAGGATGATTTTCTTTATACTAGTCCACCTTGATTCTTGGAAGTTCTTTTGTTTTTGTATTTTTTCAATTGTGAGTGATCACATCTTTAACTTGAATAGTTCTCAATTTATTATCTCTTTGCTGGTACTTCTTCAGTTTGCATTTTAGATACATGCTAGATTGGAATGAATTGTTTTGTATGGTATAAATGACAATTCAAAGTTTAGTGACTTGCATATGATTGTTCAATTGTTACAGCACCAGCCTTAAAGACTGCTCTTTCTACACTGAGGGTTTGCCTTTGGACTTTCCACAGAAATCAGCTGTTTATATAAGTGAGTCTAATTCTGGATTCTCCATTCTGTTCACTCTTTTTTTCCATCACTGTACCAGAGCATTACTTTTTATTATAGTAGCTTCATAATTATTGAAACACATCATTAACCCACCAACTTTACTCTTTTTCCACATAATTTTAATTGACACATAGTAGACAGATTTATGTGCATCATATCATATTTTGATACATACATAATGTGTAATGATCAAATTCAAGCATATAATCATCTCAAATATTTTACCACTTCTTTATGGTGAGAACATTCAAATTCTCTCATCATTTTTGAAATACACAAGGTACTGTTGTTAACTATAGCTATCCTACTCTGAAGTAGACTAGAACTGCTTTCTGCTACCTATAGTTTTATACTTATGTATTCGATCCTACCTCATCTCCTCCTTCCTGCCACTTTTCCCAGTCTCTAGTTATCATCATTCTATTTTCTACTTTCATAAAATCAACTTTTTTAGATTCCACAAATGAATGAATTCACGTTGTGTTACTTGTATTTCTGTGCCTGGATTGTTTTATATAATAAAATGAGTATGTATCAAAAGGAAATGAAAACAGTATATTGAGAAAAAAAAGCTGTGCTCCATGTTTACTGAAACATTATTCACAATGGCTAAATATGGGATAAACCCAATGTCCATCATTGATGGACAGATTAAGAAAATATAGTATATATACATGATGGGATACTATTTAGTCATATAAAGGAGAAAATCTTTTCATTCACAGAACATAGATAAGCTGAGAGAAAAAGATTTTTAAAATTTATTTTGGTTATTCTCAGTTATATATATATATATATATATATATATATATATATATATATATATATATATATATTTTTTTTTTTTTTTTTAGAACAATTACTCATTTTATGCAAAAATTCTACTAAGGTTTAAATTGAGATTGCACTGAATTTATAGAACTATTTGGAAAGAATTGATATAATAATATCATTTTTGTTTTGGACTATGAGGACCAAGTATAAGATTGAATTTCTATTGCACTTCTTAAGTTATTTTAATCAACATTTCAAAATGAGTTTGGTACAAAATTTTCACACATTTTGTCATACTTATTTCCAAGCATTTTGTATATGTGAAGCTAGTGCATATGGTATTTCAAATTTCAATTTCTAATTGGTTATCGTATATATATATATAGTGATATAATTGATTTTTGTACATGTATCTTGTATCTTACAAATTTGTTATACTTGTGATCTTATGGGAAAAGTACTCTCTTTTATCTTTAAGTATAATGCTTCCTGTAAGTTTTCTATAGATCTACTTTATCAGATCAAAACTCCTTTCTAGTCATAGTTGGCTAGGAGGATTTTTGTATGTTGTTTTGTTCTTAATCAGCAATCAACGTGAGCTTTGTCTCATGCATTCTCTACATCTACTAAGATAATCATATGGTTTAATTTTTCAGTTTGTTAATATGAAACATTAAATTGGATGATTCTAAAACTTTATATTGTTCAATTCTGATATAAACCTCACTTGGTCTTTGTATTAGTTTTCTATTGATGCTGTAACAAATTATAAAATAACTCAGGGACACAAATACAATGTTGTGTGGTTGTAGGTCAGAAGTTCTAGAATAAACATGCAGACATGACTGTGTGGCTTCTTGAGGATCCAAGGAAGTCAAGTTTCTTTTCTTTTCACATTTCTAGAGACTCGCCTACATGTCTTGGCTCATACTACTTCCTCTGTCTTCAAATGCCAATCTCCCCACCCTCCACCCAGGTTTCTTTTTAAGATATTGGAATAGTAACTATAATAACTTTTGCATTAACCACATAGTTACCATATCCAGTGTGTATAATTCCTATGTAACTCCATGTTGCTATATTCTTCACCTTCTACTAAAGGATTTCTTGTAGTGCCCATCTGGTGACTGATTTTTAAAAATCTTTTGTATATTTCAAAGTCTTCCTTTTGACTTAATTTTCCCAAGACATTTTTTTGTAATTATAGAATTAATTATAAGTTAAGGAGGTCTTATTTCTTTTTGTTTTCAATACTTTAAAAATACTTCTTTACTGTCTTATGACTTTTTATCTGATGAGAAATCTTCGGTCATCTTTGTCTTTGATCATATGTCACTGTGTTCTTTTATCTCAAGGGATTTCTGACATTTTTCTGTTTGTCATTGTTCTTGAGTAATATTTGACATGCACTGGTTGAGATTTTGTCATGTTTCTTCTGCTAGGGGATCACTGAATCTGTTGATTTATTGTTTTAATAAAATATTTTTCAAAGTCATTATTTCTCTAATATTTGTGTATTTTGATCTTGGAACCCCCACAATAATTCCGTTCACATATGTATAGGATATTTGAAGTTGTCCCAGATGTGATTGATAACCTTTTCATTTTCTAAAGTTCCTTTCTTACTCTGTTCATTTTGTACAGTTTATATTGCTATGTCTTCAAGTACATTAATCTTTAAAGACAAATTCCACACTATCTAATCAGCCATTAATTCCATTCAGTGCATTTTTTACCTTATACATTTTAGTTTTCATTCTTAAAATTCAGACTGACTCTTCCATATCTTCTGTGCCATTACTTATTTTTAATATAGATCAGAGTTAGGATAATTGTTTTAATGTGTTTTTTCCTTGCTATTTCTAGTATTAGCTTGAGTTTGGGGGGTCTATAAACTATAGTTTCCTTTCTATTTATTTTTAATTGATACCATACTTTTGGCATTTTATCACCTGGGTACTAGACTTTTATGTTCTTTTAACTACTATTGAATTTTTTTTCTAAAATTATTTCGAAAAATTATGATTTATTCCTGTCTGATTGACTAGTTATCACTCCTGTCCTTATTTTGCCTCACTATAAAAGAATTCATTGCTTTCTTTTGTGAAGGAAGGGATGTAGGCCCAGAATAATTGATTCCTCTCTTGCTATTTATGTGGTTACAAAAGCATGTTCCAATATTTTACCTTGTTCTTTATGGAATATGCTTAGTAGAATTGTCTCTAATTATTCTGTTGTATTTCCAGGAAATATTTATTAAGAAATTTACACTCTGAGTTACCTTGTAAATATGTTTTGCTCTTCCCATATTTGCTTCATGAATAAAGCATCAAATTATGAACTATAGAATAAAAATACTTTGTGCTTTTTTTTCTCCCCCCTCACACCATCATATATGTAATTTTGTATAACAATGAGGTTCTCCTTACATCTTCTGTGCAATTCCCCTTCTCCCTCCCATTCTCTCCCACCTCTCGTCCCTATTTAGTGGTAATCTTCTTCTAAGAAAAAAGAGAGAGAGAGAGAGAGAGAGAGATATGTGTCACAGTAGATTGGGTAGAGAGAGGTAATGGGAGGTGAGGGGAGGGGAGGGGGACTAGGAAGGGCAGCAGAATACAACAGACACTAGTATTGCTATATGTATAAATGTGGCTGTATAACCAATGTGATCCTGCAATCTGCACATGTCAAAAAATAAGAATGCATACCCCATTTAATCAAATGTATGACATGTCAAGATCATTGTATTGTCTTGAGCAACCAATAAAAAATACTTTGTGCTTTAGCATCTTTTTACATATAATAAAACTGACAGTGTATATATGTCCCATTAAAAAAAATCAAAAATTGTTTTCAGTATTATGATATGATACTAATCTGCAAGGTCATACTGATCATTTATATAAAGGTCTTCCAAACTTTTACCCCATTATATTTTCTTTTTAAAATTGATATAATTATATATATATATATATATGTGTGTGTGTGTGTGTGTATATATATATGTTATACAGTACAATTTGACACTGCAATACCTATAAACACTGTATACTGATTCAAACATTATAGTTAGCATTTCCATATTACTTCATGCATTCATCATTTCTTTATAGGAAAAAAAATGTTCAAACTCCTCTATTCTAGCTATTTTGAAATAAAAATACCTCATTGCTAACCAAATTCTAACCTTACTGTAGGTTAGAATATATAAGGATTTGCTGTTGTAGTTAAAAATAAAAATTGGATTCCAACTTCCAAAACTTGACATTCAATCTTGTAAACTCTGATCCAAAACAAACAGCAGGAGGACAATGCAAAAACATCAACCCTCACTTCTTTTCTTGACCTCCAGAAATTCTGAATCTTAAGGAGATAGAGATGAGTCATTAGTCTATAGAGGCCTATATTGCAGGGTTTCTTTCCACCTCTTTCAAATTAAAAAAAAAAAAACTCTAGAAAAATGAGATCCAGAAAAGTCCTAATTTTCATGCTCTAAAGGAAAAAAAATTAGTTTAAATGAAATTTTCTGAATCAAAGAGGAAAAACATGCTTTAATACAGAACTCTAATAAACCCCAAAGCACAGAAAAACATACCAGCATCACAGCTCCACTACAGTTCTAGGAAATTAACATTTTCATGAAGATTCTGAGGCACTGTACAATTTATGAAGGTCAGGTACCACCTGGAATGTGTAAACAGAGAAGTGCAAACTTTAGCTTCATTAGTTCTTCATTGAAGATCTTTATTTCAAGTCCCCAAAGAAAATGTATTTTTTAATAATTGTAATATTACTGACCTTTTCTAACAGGCTGTTGATTGATTATATAACCTTTCAGTCCACCGTAGCATTGTGTGCTGTCAGCCTGTGTCCTGACTGCCAATTTAACTCCATGGGAGGAAGGCATAGAGTTGACCTATGGAATAATAACTCTAAAACATTTGGGCTCTTGGGAAAGCCTGCATTCCAGAAAAGATTAAAAAAAAGAATTTTAAATGGTAATTAACTCTTAATCAAGAATAAAAATCGAGACCATGTAGGTTTTACATTCCCTGTGGAATACTAGTTTGTCTAGGTAATCATACCCGGATTTTGGATTGTAGATTCCCAGATCTGAGTTTTAAAAAGAGAATGGCTTAAAAAGAAAGAAAGAAAGAATAAGAAACACATTATTTGAATGTAATATGATGTGATGTGATGTGTGTGTGTGTGTGTGTGTGTGTGTGTGTGTGTGTGTAAAGAAATCATCAAACATGAATTATTTGGAAAGCCAAAAAAGGTTTTATGTACAAAACTCATAATAACTGAATAATATAAAATGTATCCTGGAATGGTAATTATTGTGGGAGAAAGGACAGACTTTTTAAAAAATAACTTCTTGAAAACATTGGGGATTGAAATCCAGAGCCACACACATGATACAAAAATGATCTATCTTAAACTAAACTACATCCCCAGCCTTAAAACTATTTTTAAAAAAAATATCACAAAAAGTTAGAATAACTGTTTTAATCAAGACATTTAGAGTCTGGTGTCCTCTAATATTAAAGAGGAAAAAAGCAGAAAAAAAAGAAAAGGATAATGTCAGTAATATCTAAATATCTATTATATTCCTTTAAAAATTTAAAATTTACTCTAGGTTCTATTCCTGTTGCACTTTCCATGTTTTACAAAAGTCAATTATCACATTGAGTACCTCTGTCCTAGCAGAAATTAATTTTGTATAGAGAATGATATCAAATACACACACTGTTTTATCATTAGGATGGAGAAGCTATCCATCATGAATAAGCTTTCCTGTTGAGTCTCCATTACCCTAAATAGCCATCTCTGCCCCTCAGAGATAGCCATTAGGAAATGTAGGAAGAGGTTATTAGAGAAGAGGAAGGGAGAGCAACTACTAGATTGTTTCATAAATTTATTATGTCAAAAGTCAGTTGATGTTTCAGAATCAAGATTTTTATTTGTTATAAGGTATTTAAAGGATTTGGGAGAAATTCGAGTTATGTATATGAGGATCCCCTTCTCAGCATTTTTTGGGAAATTTATATATTTTTCCTAATCCTAATTTTGAGAGAAACCAATTGAGAAATCAGAAATGAGAAGATAATTCTCCAGTGAGAATTAAAGCTAACTCATCCCTGTAGAAATATAAAAACTTTGAATAATCCATTTATGTCAAAATTCAAGCAAGAGAAAAAAACATGCCATCAGATAAAGCAGAAGATTATGGGTAATATTTGTAGAAATTATGTTTTTCTAGTGTGTCTACAAATCCTATTTTCTGTTGCTACAAACTGGGTCTGAGATCCTGGCTTGGCTACTCAGAGTTGTCTGGAATTTCCTGATCTTGAGTTAGAGGTACAGTTTTTCTTTCTTTCCTATTGCATTATTGAAGGTAAGTTCAGAGTTCTAGCATACATGGTGATTTGTTATATAAAAAAGCTGAAGGATATGTCAACACAATGACAGAAACTGTGACAAGAAACTGAGAAACTGAAAGAGAAAATCAAGGCAGATCCAAATGGGTGATGCTCTTAGATATTGGAGATTCAGCTGAAAATGAGCCTAACTGCACCCATTATTTGAAAGTTACTACCATGTATGCCTCTTACCTATTCTTTTGCTGTTTAATTAAAGTTTGTTTGAGTTGGTCTTTTATCATTTGCAAGTAAAAGGAACTGCTATGGCATGGATAAGTGTCCCATCAAAGTCCAAACATAAAGGCTTTGTCCTTAAGGTACAGTATTAGTGGTGCTATGGACCTGTAAGAGTGAAGTCTAGTGGGAGGATTAGGTCATCAGTTTGCCATCAAAGAGGACTGTGGGAGACTCCTGGCTCTCAGTGTCTCTATGCTTCCCATCGCATGGTGTGAACACCTTCTTGGACATGAAGTCTTGCAATGACATGCCACATTCACCAGAGGCTGCAACCTCTAGGGCCATTCATCTTGGACTTGAACCCTCAAACCTATGAGGAGAAATAAACTGTCATTTTCCTCATAAGTAGCCTGTCTCAGGTGTTACATCATGGTGACACAAAGCTGACTAAGACAGGAACCTTAACAAATATTAACTATTTCTCTTTTACAAAGGCAGCATTTTTCCTATTCCAAAACTGAGGGAGTTTATGAGAAACCCATTTCTAAATTAAATACATTTGGCAATATATTAGTAAATAATTTCTCTGTTTTGTTTCATGAATTATTACTAATCCTTTCTGGACTTTCCTAGTATTCTTTAAAATATAAGTGATATAGAAAAATCTTACATTTATCACAAGTTTTCTTCATATTTATTTGAACAAAACCAATATTGATTTATTTTCTGAATTTAAAAGAAAACAATAGGCATATCCTCTTCCATTATACATTTTTCTTATGCTTGTTCATTAATGTAGACCCCAACTTTTTGCAGATGATGACAACACAATCTATTGCATTTTCTATGTTTCTCCTTCCTTTTGATTTTACAGGTAACGTTATAATCCCACTCATCATCTCCCTAGTTTCCAGAAAGCACAATCTCCTTTTATTCACACCCCACTGTCCACGTTCCCCACACCTTCTTGCCTCCCCAGAAGTCATTTTAACATGTTTCTTATGTACCTCTTTTCTTCTGTGTGTCAACTATACATTCCCTCATAGTTTCTTCTTTCTAGAACTTTGTTCTCCTTCAGTCATTTTTGCAGCTCACGTATTCTGTGAACATTCATATGCATCTTCCACCTGGGGCTCCTGCCACTCCACAATATGCCACACACACCACAAAACATGGACTCTGCCTTCAACAAGCAGCAAGTTCCCTTCCCTAACTTTAAAGATAAGCAGAAAATTTTAACCAAAGGAAACAGAAAATATGAGGGACCTCCAAATAAATTTTGATCTCTATTTCAATTTCCTGTTAATTCTTTCAAAGTATTTATATATGTTTTTCATAGAGTCTGTTCAGAAACATCTCACATGGCCAAGCACATGAACCAGGCACACAGAGTACAAGCTGTACCTTCTTGTAGTTCACCATAAAGCAGTGGTCAGGCGAGAAATGCACCACTCTCTTCTAGCATCCCATCTTTCTCTGACTTGCTTCTATTGTTCTGGGACTGCAACTTCCAATTAAAAAAAATTGTATTTAGAATTCACTTCACACTCCATTTTGAAAGATTCTTCAGAGTGAGTAAACATGCATTGTTGCAAACTGTGAATTGTTATTTTGTGTACCTAGAAATTTTGTTGTTATGATATTATGTTTCTTTTTATCACTGAACATTTGATTTTTAAGATTCATTCATGAACCCATATATTCAAGTATTCTATTGCTTCTAATTGGTTCATAGTACTCTCATTGCATTTCACATATCCATTTGATGATAGATTTCCTCCAAAATGCTTACTACCACTAGTAACTCCTTGATAAATATTCTCAAATTTGTTGGGTCCTATATTGATGAGAGAAGTTTTGTAAGATTTATATTTAAAAGTAGATTGGCTGAATTTCTGTTTATATTTAATTCTACAGTGCTTGCTCCCTCTGTTAGTTTTTGGTCACTGTGACCAAAAACAACTAATGAGGAAAAGTTTATTTTGGCTGATGGTTTCAGAGAATTCAATCCATGGTCGCAGGCTCCAGCTCTCTAGACCTGCAATGAGGCAGAACATCATATTGGAAGGGGATGGCAGAGGAAATTTCAATTCAAGACAGCCAGGAAGCAGAGAGGAAGGGAGAAAGGGACCAGGGACAAGATAAGTCCTCCCAAGACAAGCTTTAAGTTACCTACTTCCTCCAACTATGTCTGATCTCCCAATTATCCCATTCAATTTATTAATCTAGTCAATGGATTAAGCCACTGATGAGGTCAGAGCCCTCATGATTCAATCGTTTCCTAAAAGCCTCACCTCTGAACATTACTGTATTGGGGACCAAATCTTTGAGTGCATGAGCCTTTGCGGGACATTCCAGATCCAAACCATAATGTCTGATGCATGCATAGGTCTACATCTCCCCTGGTACCTTAGGACAGTTCAGTAGTCACACATCACTGCAGCTCCAGGGAACATTGAGCTCTCTAATATAAAATGATATTTCATTGTTGGTTTAATTTACATTTTATTTTATTTTTTTTTAGAGAGAACTTTTTTTAATAACTATTTTTTAGTTTTCAGCAGACACAACATCTTTGTTTGTATGTGGTGCTGAGGATCGAACCCGGGCCGCACGCATGCCAGGCAAGCGCGCTGCTGCTTGAGCCACGTCCCCAGCCCTACATTTTCTTATTGTTAATATTTGAATTCTTTGCTGACAAGGTAACCATTTAATTTTCTTTTTCTATAAATGGCTTCTTCAAATATATTTCATATGTTTTCCCATTTTATTGTTGTTCCTTTTTTTGCCGCTGATTTGCAAAATTTCATTTCTGGGAATTTTCTCTACAAGAAGCGCCATCATCTGTCCATTAATTTAACTGAACAGACATCCTTTCTTTTTGATATTAAAAAAATATTCATGCTTCTGTCTCTTCACATATTTTACCTCTCCCTGCTTCCATCTTTTTCTCTATTTCCCCTCCTTTCTATGTCCCTTTATTTCTCTGTTTCTTTCTGTCTCTGTCTCTGGTCTTTATCTCTCCTTTCCTTACTCTCCCTCTCTCTCCCTTCCTTTCTCCCTCCCTTTCTATAGTTTGTGTTTTTTGGGGTCGCATTTAAAAATATCTATTTGACTATCCAGGAAAAATGTTCTTCTACATTTTTTTCTTATAAAGCAATGACAACAACAACAACAACCTAATTTAATTAAAAGTTTCTATTATTTGTATATATTTTATTTTATATATTTATGTCCTTATTGTGTCTAGTGTTTTTGTGGTGTTAAGTGGAGAGCCAGGCTTTGAAAAATATCTACTATACCATCCATCCCTCCATAGTGAATGGAGGAAACCATTTGTCAAAATACAAAATATTATGTAATAAATAATATTATCTTTGTTTTTGAGATTTTCATTTTCTTAGCTTGATCATATTGCCCCTTCATCCTTCATTATTATAATGTTTCATTCCTAAGGCATTTTAATAAATTGTAATATTTTATGGTAGTTTACTTACCCTCCCTTATTATTCTTTTTCAGGGATGATTTTGTTGATTAAAAATCCGTCTCTTCAATGTTTATTTTATATTTTCCATGTTCTGCAAATAATGTTGCATAAGTATTTTAATTTGTTAACATTTATATTCTTAGATTAATTTGAGAAATATTCAAATTTTCCTAAAATTTTTCTTCTAATATAAGAAGATGTAAATTATCTACATCATCATCTATGTCTTTAATCAATACATTAAAATTGGGTGTATGAAAATATTTTTTAAAGTTAGATCTTTTGTTGGCTTTTCTGAAGTTATAAGTGTTATCTTGTTGCAGTAGAATTCTGTAAGTTGATCTGATTTTTCATGACTACTCTTATTGTTGATTTTTGTCATTTTGGATGATTACTCTTATTGCCCTATTTTTCTATACTTTCCCATTTTTGATGCTTACTCTTATTGTTCTAAATTTTTCTGTACTTTCTCTTCCCTCACAAAATATACCCTTTTTATTTGTCTTTACTTGATTATTATGTATGTCACTCTATGTTTTAGGATCAAGCTTTCCATTTGAGATGAACATGTTAGAACCAGCAGAATTATGTTGAACATTTGTGAATGTCCAGAACACGTACATTTTTCCCCTCTTAAAAGAAATGCACCAAGATTTTCTCTAATCATATTGATTGCTATAAATTTTGGAATGTGGCCTTATTGAGATGAGGTCATTCTTCATTCCTTCTTCTTTACTAAAAGTTATTAACAAAACTTTTAGGTATACGGCTGTGTCATGTATTTGTCTTCATCAAATGTGAAAATTAAACATTTTAATATGGTGAACTATGATAATGGGTTTTCTGGTCTATCCTCATGTTCTTGCATAATTTAGTAAAAACCTTTACATAATGACTTTTTAAAATATACTTTTAATTCAGTAGATATTTTATACAACAATTTTGTATCCATTTTCAAAGTGAAATCAGCTATCAATATTTTAAAGTTTTATTTTCTCTGTTTGTAATCTACATTACATGAATCTCAGAATGAGTTATACAGTTTATATTCTTTTCCTAGTTTACATACATATTTTAACTGTGTTTTAATATGATCTACGTTCTTCAAAATTTGTTCATATAGATACCATTTTCATGTTTTTTATTATTCATATTGCTTCAGCTTTGAAAATTGTGGGATTTTTAAGTTGGCGTCTGTAAGGAGGTGTGCATTTGTGTGTGCATGTACATGTATGTATTTTGTGCATTTCCATAGATTCCCGTATTACATATTCTCTGACTGAGTCCTAGAATCAGCCATTTCACACACAAAAAAAATTGATTCACATTTATTGTAGAATAAATTAGAAATCAAGACACAGATGCCTGGTGTGTCCATTGCAATTGGAGTGTAGCTGCTTCCAGAGCCTTTCACCTACAAGAGTAAGATGAAAAAAAATATGTACATTAACTCATATATAAACATAGTCTATAACTCTGTCTATGTGTGGGCATCTGTGTCCATATTAAACAGTTCATACTGATTTCTATGACTCTAATTCATTTCCAAAGGAATCATTCCAGCCTTCTCCACTGTTCTATCTGTAATCTGCCACTCCAATAGTCGATAAACCTGACTTTTATCATTTGCCATCCACTTCTTTAGTGGTTCAATTATAGATGTATATATAATAGTGTCATTTTTTTTTATCTGTGACTTTGTGGGAAACTGCTTCTTCAGCTAGATCAAAACCTTTCTGTGCAGTTGTTTTATCTTTGCTGTTGCAGAGTCCACTCATTTCCATAGTTACTACATCAGTACATTCCTCCATCACCCACTACCATTCCCAATGATGTTATTCCATGCATCGATGTAATCAAACTAAAAGGCTTCTTTTTGTTTGTGCCATTTTGCATTATAAATTGTAAAATTGTTGGGTATATTAAATTGAGTTAAATTGTTGGGTATATTCTTCATTCCATTTGGAGATCTGAAAACAATTAGTTTTCAACTCATATTCATAAAGGTTCATATTTTGTTTTGCAAAGTTCTATGGATGTGTCAAATTCATAGTGTCACCATTAGACTATCATATGGGTTAGCATCACTGCTTTAAAAAATTATTTGTGTTTCATCCAATAACTCCTTGTAACCATTCCATTAACACCTAGGAACAATGGAACATTTAACTCTCTTAATATGGTGTTTTGTAGAAAGTCACATAACTGAACTCATATGATTTTTAATCCTTAAAGATGCATGCCTTTCTCTTAGCAATGTATTTTAAAACTTCATCTATAATATAATAACTCACCTTTCTTTTTGTCAGCCCATACTATTGTATTCTATGGTTACATCATATTTAATTAATTTACCTATTGAATTTAATAGGTAATTGACATTTTGGATGCTTCCAGGTTTTGGTGGACATGACTAACGTTGCTGTACACACAGTATGCAGACTTTTATATGGGTATACATTTTCAAATCAGTTATGTAAATATGAAGGGCATAATCATTGGAGTATATGAAAAGATTTTGCTTTGCTTTGTAAGAATTGGTCACGTTGTATATCATGATGTTTGTATCATTTGCATTGCCAACAGCAGTGAACGATAACTCCTGTTATCATCCACGTCAGCAATTTGTATTTTTACATTTTTTTAAATTTTAATCAATATAATAGTTTCATAGTTCTATTTCACTATTGTTTTAATTTATAAATTCCTAATGAGACATGATATTGGGATTCTTCTCAGATGCTTATTTGTCATTTTTACCTTTCTTGTGTGAGTTATTTTTTTCAAACATTGTGCCCAGATTTTAATTAGGTTGTTTGCTTTTTTGTCTTTTTTTTTTCATTTGTTCTTTAAGGTTATACAGGACAGTAGAAAGTATTTTGGCATATCATACATACATGGAGTATACCTTAACTTCCCATTATTGTGGTTGTACATGATGTGGAGTTACACTGTTGTGTATTCATATATGAATATAGGAAAGTTATGTTCGATTCATTCTACTGTCTTTCCCTTTCCCATTGCCCACTCCCTTCTCCCACTACCCTCTGTCCAATATGGTGAATCTCCACACTTCCCTACCTCCTGCCTATTGTGAATCAGCATCCCCATGTCAGAGAGAACATTCAGCCTTTGGTTTTGAGACATTGGCTTATTTAAATTAGTATGATTCACCAGATTCATCCATCTACTGGTAAGTGCCACAATTTCATTCTTCTTAATGGCTGAGTAATAGATCATTGTGCATATGTACCACATTTTCTTTATCCATTCATCTGTTGAAGGGTACCTATGTAGGTTCCATAGCTTAGTTATTGTGAATTGAGTTGCAATAAACATTGATGTTTCTGTGTCACTACAGTTTGCTGCTTTTAAGTCCTTTGGGCCAAGGAGTGGAATAACTGGGTCGAATGGTAGTTTCATTCCAATTTTTCTGAGGAATCTGCATACTGCCTTCCAGAGTGGTTGCACAAACTTTTTCATATATTTGTATATTTCTTCTGTGAAGTGTTAATCCAGTTCCTTTGCCCATTTATTGTTTGTTTCTTGTTTGTTTGTTTTGTTGTTGTTGTTTCTTTCTTTCTTTTTTTTGAGTTCTTTATGTATCTTGGAGATTAGTGCTCTACCTGAGGAGAGGATGGCAAAGATTTTCTCCCATTCTGTAGTCTTTCTTCACATTCTTCATTGTTTCATTTGCTGCTAAGAAGCCTTTTAGTTTGATTACATCATATTTATTGATCTCTGATTTTACTTTTTGTACTTTAGGAGTGTTGTTGAGGAATTCAGTTCCTAGGCCATCATGATGTAGATTAGAACCTTTGTCTAAAGAATGAGATAACTGTATTTATGTGGATTTGTCTTTGTTTCTTCTCTTCTGTACCATTGGTCTTCATGTTTGTTTTGAATGCAATTGATTTATGGGTGTAAGATCCCTCTTTTTTTTGTTCACCCACCCTGCTGAGAAACTGCCTCTTTGATTTCTTAGTTTTATGCCTCATAACAGCCAGGAAAGTGACTTCCTGCAGTATGCCATCTTGAAACCCTCCAGTTTGTTTGCACATTCTTGATACAAATCTTTTATCCAATATGTTCTACAAAAATTTTTACCTGTCTGTGCTTTGACTTTCCATTTACTCAATAGTATCTTTCACAAAGCACATAGTTTTTATTTATTAATAAGTCCAACTTGCCACGTTTTGCTTTCATGGATCATATATATGATCTTATACTTAATAACTCATCACTAAATTCAAGGTCAAAAAAAGTTTTCTCCTGTTTTCTTTTAGAATTTGTATGCTGTTGCATTACACATTTAGGTCTATGATTCATTTTTAGCTTTATTTAAAGATGTGAGATTTGTGTGTGCATTCATGTTTATATATATATATATATATATATATATATATATATATATATATATATATATATATACATATATATATATACACACACACATTTCATTTGTTCTAGCACCATTTATAGAAAAGGCTATCCATTTTACATTGAATTCCTTTGTCCCTATGTCAAAGAACAGTGTATGATATTTGCATGGACCTCTGTTCGGTCATATATATTGGTGAAGAATATATATATTGGTAGAAGACTGCACCCCATGGATGGAGATATATATATATATATATATATATATATATATATATATATATATATATATATATGCCTTCAAGAATATATATATTCTTTACCAATATAGCCTTCTTTTGATTAATATAGTTTTATAGTAAACTTTGAAATTCAATAGTGTCTGTCCTATCAAATTTTTCTTTTCAATTTTCAGTGTTATATTGGCTACTCTAGATCTTTTGTCTTTCTACATCAGTTTTAGAATCGATTTGTTAATATCTAAAAAACAGATGACATTGTTATTAGGGTTGTGTTTAATCTATATGGATGAGTTTGATAGTATAATATATAAGAAATATCTATTTTTGAATGCATGAAAACATTACCATTCCATTTATTTAGGTTTTTTAAAAATTTCTTTCACTAAAGTTTTATAACATTTCACATAAAAAATGTTTGTGTTTTTGTGTGTGTATGTATGTGTATGTGTGTGTGCGTATGTGTGTGTGTGTGTTTGTGTGTGTGTGTGTGTGTGCATGTGTGTGCATGTGTAGTTGGATTTCTGCCTGGCTTAATTTGTTAATGATCGTTTTAACATTGAAAATCATAATTTTCAATGCAAATATATGAAAAAGCAATTAAATTTTCTATATTTATGTCAATTTGTGATTTGCCATGTATTTACTTTCAAGCTATATTTTGGTTGATTCTTTGGGATTTTCTACATAGACAATTACGACATTTGTAATACAGGCAATTTTATTTCCTTATTTCCAGTAGGTATACATTTTATTTTCTATTTTTTTATTTGTCCACTATTTACAACTCCATTACAATGTGGTGAGAGAGAACATCTTTGTTCCCAGCCTTAGAGGAAAAACATTCAGTTTCTCATCATTAAGTTTAATGTTAGCTGTAGGTTTTTGTAGCTGTTCTTTATCACTTTGAACAAATTTCTCCCCTCATCATAGTTTGATAAAAATTTTTATCAGAGATGAGCAGTGGATACTGTCAGTTCTATTTTTTGCTATTTTTCTTTCTTTTCTTTATTTACTTTTGTGGTGATGAGGATGGAACCCAGTGCCATTTTGCATCTTTTGATTTGATCATAATGTATTTTTCTTTGGTCAGTTGATGCAATGGATTATATTGATTTCCTAGTGTTGAACTAGCCTTGCATACCTGGAATAAAGCCCATTTTTCTGTGATGTACAATTCTTTCTGTGCATTGCTGCACTTAATTTACTAATATTTTGTCAAGGAGTTGTGCATCAATGGTCATGAATGGTTATATTTTGTGGTTTTCTTTTCTTGTAATATCTTTATCAGGCTTGTCTCAGTGTAATGCTGACCTTGCAGAATGATTTAGAAAGGGTGGCCTTTTCTGCTCTTTCCTAGAAAGGATAACTGGTATCATATCTTCCTTGAATGTTATGTAGAATTGAGCAGTGAACAATCTTAGGTCATTTATATTAGGAAGAGTATTAATTATTGATTAAATTTCTGTCAGAGATGTTGGTTTAATTGTATTCTATTTCTCCTTATGTAAATTTTATCTATTTTCATCTTACAAGAAATTTGTCTATTTCATCTAAATTATCAGATTTGGGAACTTAACATTGTTAATGGTATTCTTTATTATCTTTTAATGTTTAATGATAAACACTCAGTTGTGTTTATCCTTCCTTCATTTACACTATTGGTAATTCATATCTTTACTCTTTTTTCTTGTTTGTTGACTTTTTCAGTGATATTGTTTCTTCAGAGAAACAAGGGTCACAACTACGAGACACAGTTCTACCTTTTGGTTTTTATTGATTTTCCTTATAGTTTTCCTTTTTGAAATTTTATCAATTTCTGCTGTGATTTCTATTCTTTTCTTCTACTCTCTTGAGATTTAAATAGTTCTTTTTTCTCTAATTCCTAAGATGCAAGTTTAGATTATGGACTTTAATTTTTTTTAATTCTCTATATTCCTCTACACATCAGCTTTTGTTGCATTGCACAAATTGGAATAACATATATTTTCATTATCATTTATTTATAAATTTAAAAATTATTTTGTGAAGTATTGGTCCAAGTGTCATCTAGAAGTATGTTGCTTAATTCTAATTGTTTGGATACATTTCCTCTAATTTTACAATTGAACACCTTTATAATTGGAGGATGTGTGTGTGTGTGTGTGTGTGTGTGTGTGTGTGTGTGTGTGTGTTTTCTGATATTATATGTGTCAACTTGATAGGGCAAGGCCATGCCTGTGAGGGTGATTCTGGAAAAGAGCATTTCAATCTGTGAACTGAGTAAACCAGACTCCCTTTCAATGTGGATGGGTGTTATCCAATTCACAGAGGGCTTAGTACAGAAGAAGTCAGGGAAAGATAAAATTCGTCCTCTGATTAAGATCAGTCTTTAGCTTTCGAACATTTTTGGAAAACCAATGAATATAATAATATTGGCTACTTGTTCCTAATATAGTTGGAAAACCTGTTTAAAAAAAAAAAAGACTGAACTCAGGCATTCAAAATCCACACCCCCCCCCAAGTACATTGGAAAATTTTTCTATGTATACTCTTCAGGAGAACTGATCACCTGTAGCCAAAGGATAACAATTGCTAAAAATCAAATGCAGAAGCAGAATCGTATCTTGCAACTGGTTAAATGACACATACTGATGAATGAACACTCATATACACCACACCCTATTGGTTTTGTTTGTCTGGGAAAAAAAAATCTGACTAAACTAATACAGATCCCCTAACATATTAACCATAGTTTCCTGAATGATAATTCTGAGTCTGGCTCTAATGTTTTCTGTATCTGTTAAGATCTTTTCCCTTAAATTTTGCCAACCCTTGTAATTCTATGTTGAAAGTCAATCGTACTGTATCAGCTAATAGGAACTCAGATAAATAACCCTTTCCTGTGCATCTCTTAATCTGGCTATGACTTGTATAGGACTTAATATTTGCTGTTGCTAGAAGCACCAGAGGATTCAAATACTTCCAGTGTTCATGTTTGTGCTTCCTCTCTTGACTTGGGTCTTTTCTCAAGAGTGTGTTCCAGAGACAGCCTGCATCTTGCAGCTCTTTCAGTGCCAGTGTGCCACTGGAGTACTGGAGCCCTTCAGTGTGGAGGTGAATTTGGGGAAAAGGGCAGCCTCTAATCTTATGATCAAATCTGTCTTCTAGTGAACCTGTATTGGAGTTCTGATTTTCACAATGGCTTTTAGTAGTATAGCTTCCCTCTTCTTAGGTAAAATAGGCTAGAGGGACCTTTTGTGTTAGGAATATTCACGAGGGATGAGTCTGCTAAAGTCTTTTCCCTGAAGAACATTACTTTGAAATGAATTTTGCTGTCTATGCTAGGGCCAGAGGGGATCTCTCTTGACATTTCAATGTGAGAATATGTTGGAGATTCTAGATGTAAAACTTCTGAAAACGTTCAGATTCCTCCAAGATTGAAGCTCCGGGGAGTTTCTTATTTTCCACACTGATCTACACTTAGCCTCCAGTGATTCATCAATGTTACTGGTTTTTTTTTGTTTTATTTTTCTGAAGTTGCCATTTATGTTTACCTTCAAGTTTAGGGCTCCCCTGGCTTCTGCTCTAGGTAAACTGATCTCAGCTGTGATTCTGGACTCACCTACCTGTCTCTAGATTTTGTGGTGGAACTGGTCCTCCAAGCACCATTCCTTGATGAATCCAAGAAATCATTGATTTTTTTTTAATTTGTTCAGCTTTTTCTTTTAAATATGGGAGTCAAAGCTCTCACACTCCTTTCAGGTAGGAGTTGAAACAAGAAATCTCTATGTTTCTTACTTTCATTCTTCTTGTTCTACCAACATCTGAGAAAGATATATTGAGGTTTTCCACTAAAAATGTTGATCTATAAATTTTTTGGTAGTGCTATCGGTTGTTCAATATATTTTGAAGCTGTATTCTGTGATTATATTTACAGTGTTGTATTTCTTTTTTACCAGTATATTACATCAGTCTTTGCTCCTTATGAAATTTTGGGTTCTCAATTTTATTTTGACAGAATGTAAGATTTCTAACACATGCCCTCCCCCGAGTATTGGCCTGGTATGTCATTTTGAGTTTTCAACATTTGTCTTTGAGTATATTTTTTATAGTACACACATTAATGTGATTCTAATTTAATCTGAGAAACAGTGGCTTTAATTATCTTATTTACTAAGTTCTATATTATAATCTAACTTTTGGCATCATGTTTTTATGTTTTCTATTTAACCTTTTTCATTTTCAATGGCAGGTAATATTTATTTGCCTTGACTAATAAGGTACAAATTTTGTTTTCAAGTGGGATTATTGTGATATAATTCACATACAATACAATTCACTCATTTAAAGGCATGTTACTTTTATCTTTACAAGGTGGATCTTGATTTAAAGTTCATTAATTTCTTAAGCCATAATGAGCTGCTTTGAGATTGATCAATCCTTTATTATTGTTTATGACAACTAATGTCCATGTATCAGTATGTAAAAGAATAAATCAGTTTCTTCATTACAACAGCAATAACTTACTACAACAGAAACAAAACTTACCTTTTTATGAATGACTGATATTGCGGATTTTAAGTATCTCCACCTTTCATGGGCAAGTCTATTCCTAATCTCAGGAGTTATGGAGTTATTTAAGAACATAAATATATCAGAATAAAAATATCAGTTGCTATACAAAAAATACAAATACAAGGGGTCAATTCCTTAATTTAAAAAAGCACAAAATAAGGTTGGAGACAGAAAAGAACATGCAGTTTGACCCAGGAGATCTAGATGTAGCTGCATTAAATAGATACTAAAGTACTGAAATTAGAAAGCAACAATAATTACAACAGTTGGCTAGGGTTATTGTAAAATTGACACTAACATAAGTAAATATATATGCATTTTTATGCATATATTATATGTAGTTATTTTTACTGTTGCAAATAGTTTTATATTTGAGTTATAAACTCATGTGCTCATGATGAAATATATAAAAAATACAGATGTCTTCAAACAGAACATTCAATATTTGAAATTCAATATTTTTATTATTTTTACTGTGGAAATTAATTATTTTATTAAAATCAAAATACTACACATAAAATGTAGAGTGCCTTAAATTTTCATGCCTCTAAAAATAGTAAAGTGTAGCTTTTATTACTGCATTATTTTTTATCTTTTCTTACTTATTGGTATTATATATTGATATTGTTAGAAGTTAAAATATGATTCTTCAACAAATTTAATTAATAATTTAATTGTATTCTGATTCTTTTTTAAAGGTGTATTTCTAGAATGAGAATAATTTGATTTTAATGTCAATATTTTATATTATTTAAAGTGGATTATCTTGCAAAAAATGCTAATTTATATTCCCATCAACATAACATTTTATTGTTTTTTTTTTGCTATACTCTCATCAATATTTGTTAATTTTAAAGATAGGAAACAACAAACCATTGATGGCATCACAGTCTAAACCAACATATTTGAGTATCAAAGTAAAGCTTGCATTATATTGAAGAGCTTAGACCTAACACATGATTGCCTGAAGGTCAGAACTTAGGGTTGAAAATATGAAAATTAGAGTTAATTTCCTCTTTCTTTATTACTTCTATTTCTCCCTAACACAGCAAATTTCTGACTTCTCTCACTCTGAACTTAGGGTCCTGGAAATGAGAGGAAGAAGAATAGTGTAAATGTAGATATGGCAAAATAGATCAAACACACAGTTCCACCTGAAAGGTTCCTTATCCCTGCATCAACTAGCCATGTCCCCCTACATATGCATTCACCTGAAATGTCTGCAGAATCTATTCTCTAGCTAATTTCTTTTTGAGTATGAGGCATTGGAATGGAACTAACCATGAGATTGAGACAGTCAAAGTGAATTTAGGAATTGCCCTTAGTGGTGACAGAAACAATTCAAGAATGGCAAAGCAGGATGCTGCTGAGTGTCTGATAGTCTGAATGCACTCCCCTTAGGGCCCTGCATGATTAGGAGGCAGAAGAAGAATGCAATGCTGTTCAACTTCACTTTATGAGCCTGTAGCCTGCTTTTGTCACCTCAATTTCAAGAAGTAATCAATTTACTAACAAATTTTCCAAAGGAACTATATACATCAGCTGAAAATACTTCTATAAAGACCTCTCTCAAACAGAATCAGAGTAAAGCATTTCAGTGAGTATTGAAGGTGGAGGGACACATTTTAATTTACTGACCTCTGACCAGGGAAGCTATTGCTAAGTCTTTGCATGATGAGTGACACCTCTGCCTCCACTGCCCAAAATAACAGTCCCTTACTTTGCACACAGTAAGATATGCTAGAATGTTCACAGGACGATGTGGAAGCCAAGCAGATTCTACTGTTTCCTTACTATGAATTTTTGAGCAAACCACCTAACATATCTGAAACTCATTCTTCATATCTGAAAAATCATAGAATAATCACAACCAGGAATGATTTGCAAGAGTTAAAATGTGTCATTTTTCAAAGTGCTTTTTAAGGGACTTAGACTACCCATTGTGGTTTTTCTTTTGTTTTGTTTTGTTTCTCTAAGTAGTCCTCTGGCAAGTCCTCACTCTGTCGCCTCTCCTACCCCTAGCATGTCATGGTCTCTGCCATTTGAAATCAGTTGCAAAACCAAGCAGATTCACAGGTTAAATACATTTTTAATGCTCAGAGTCGGGAGTCTTGCTTCTGACTGCCCTGAGAGAAATTTTTTTGTCTCTGCATGATTGCAGAAATTACACTCAGAAGAATTGGAGGGACTTGAAGCCAGTGCACTTGTCAATGAAAATGCCAGTATTTTAAAAATATGGAAAAGCTGCATTTTCCAATGGAAATACACACACAAACACACACATACACATTACTATTTCCATCACTAAAATATTAGCCATTCACTTTCCAAAGTCAAAATAAAGTACTTATATTTTAATCTCATTGTTATTTTCTTGTGATTTTTTTTCTTTTTTTTACCTGAGGTAAATATATCGAATTTCCTCCCTAACCCATACAAATGCCTGTAACTCTCACCTCCTCTTTGATGACTCTGAAGGAATTGCTAACTTCACTGAGGACTTTCTACCTGACAGAGGCCAAGTGTTCTGTACCTTCTCATCCTCAAAACTAAGTTGTCATCTTTTACCGTTATCGTCTTCAACACAGCAAACTTGAGTAACACTCTCAATAATTTTATATGGATAATAAGTCATACTTCTTCCTTGGTCTGAATCCAGAGTCAGTGATGTTACTTATTACTTTATTTTTTCCTTCAAGTTTGGCATGGTTTGAATATGAACAGGATCTCCAGAAGTTCGCAACCTGAAGACTTGTTATAGGAAAGTACTGAAAATTTAAGAGGTGGGGGTCTACTGGGAGATCCTTTGGTCATTGGGAGAGGGCATTCAAAGTGAATTTGGAACTTTGCATGTCCCTATCTCTCATGGCTTCCTGAATCTAGATGTGAGCATTTGCTTCAATATTCATTCTTACCATAATGTTTTGTGCCTACCAAGGCCCAAACCAAAGGGGTTGCCCAATCTTAGATTTGAAACTTCTGAAACGTGACTCAAAATAAGCCTCTTATTAATTGATCAGCAGCCTGTGTCTGATGTTTTATTGTAGAGACTCAAAGTTGACTAATACAATGTTTTTTATTACTAAATAATATTGACAGTATTTGACATAGAGTGTACTTCTAGGTGAATAGGCACTGTTTTGTTCTTTACATGGATTATTTCATTTCATTCTTAAAACCATACAAGAAGATTAGAATTGTTTTTGCCATTCCCAATGTACAGATGAGGAAATGAAGAAATGGAGCCACAAATGTAGAGAGAATCTGACAAAGATCCCATTGCTCTTGACTGGAGAGACAGGATGCAGGTACAAATTCTCCAGCACTTCATCTTTCTCTTCCATGTAACCTGCACTCACACTCAAGATTGAGAACCACTGACCTCTCATTACCCGCTGCCTTAGAACCCCTCTTCACCTTACCAAAGGACCACACACTGTGTGCTTGTCCATGCATTGGTCTCTGTGCCTGGGTCTGTGCTCCCCTTAGCTCTTCCTTGTGATGATTTGGATAAACTCCTTCATCCTCCAATGTCTCCAATATCACTTACACCTTATGAACTCTGCCTTCTTCCTTCCTTTCCCTAGACAACATTTAATTATTTCCACAGCACAATGATCAGGCTTCTTCTGTGCCAGTTTTCACATTATGTCACAACTAATTGTTTACTGTTCTGTCCTTTCTTCCACATTATGAGCTCCTCAAAGAAAGGATAGCATTTTATTTATCTGCATTCTCTAATGTCTAAAAAAGTGACTGGTATATAGTAGATACGTGTTTAATTATATATCAAACTAAATTTGTGTAACTGCTTTAACTGTCCTTTTGAGTCTGTACCCAATAATGATTAGAAAAAAAAAGAAATCAGAGGCCCCTGCACATAAATTTATTCTTATTAGAGAGGAGTTTTTTTAGTTCAGTAAAAATAACTGTTTGTTGTGACAGGTTACTACACCTGATGTCGTGATGCAGTTTGGCTTGATTCTACTCTCTGATATTTTTTCCTCTCCCTCCATCCCTTTTTCTTCTCTCTCTCTCTCTCTCTCTCTCTCTCTCTCTCTCTCTCTCCTCTCTCCTCTCTCCTCTCTCCTCTCTCCTCTCTCTTTCTTCTTCTCCCTACATTCCTTAACTGTTTCCTTGGTCTTTTATTTTTGGCTATTTGTCAAATTACCCATTCTCCTTGAAGCTACCATGTGTTGTGATTCAGGCACCAATTTTAGAATCATCTATTATAAAATCTTATATTTTTGTTTCTTTCATTATTGTTTATATTACTTTATTCATATGTTCCAAATTTTCACTTATTGTAAGATGTAAGAGAGACCAAATACGATGGTGATTGGTGTATGAAAACTTTATACTGGTCCTGCAACAATTTTGTTGTTGTTCTTTTTAGTCATATATGAAAATAGAATCTGTTTTGATATAATTACCAGCGTGGAATATATATTATTCTAATTACAACCCCAGTCTTGTGGATGTACATGATAGTAAGATTCAATGCGGTGTATTCATATATGTACATAGGAAAGATGTGTCAGATGCATTCCTGTCTTTCTTTTTCCCTTTCTTCATTTCTTCTGTTCCTCCCTTTGTCTGCAACAAGCTTTCAACTTGATGATAGAAGCTGCATCTGTCCCTATAAAGAAGCCAGGTAGTGCTGGGAAAGGAGTCCTGCCCAGGCAGCAGGCAATTGTAAAGGCCTAATAAAGCAATCATGCCCATTTTATGGTATTAGGTGATAAATGCCTGACATAAGTACTTTAATCATATAAGCATTTTGATGCCCCCTATGGTACTTGGCCTCCCTGGGTTAATTTGTCTTCCCCCTCTGTGTCTATTTTCCCTGGATGTTGACCTAATTACTATTCACTGTCAGGCCATTGTGCTCAGTAGGTCTGTGACTAGAGTTGCTACTTCAGTACTGTTCTTAAATCTTTCTCTGTTTCTCTTACTCTGGCTTACTATTCTACCTCAACTATCATTCTTTCCCCAACTTTCTCAATATACCAGGGGCCATGAATTATACCAATTCCAGCTTTTCACGTTCAAAGTTGCCTAAGTCTAGATGGTCTCATCTGGCACATGGTCTTTACTTTTGACTTAATGTCTAATCCTCAGAGTAAGACAATACTAGAGTAATGAACATATCCATATTACTTTTATTTTGATAACATAATAAAAATATCATGGGAATACACTAATCCTGTAGCTGATCCACAATCTGTTCTTTCAATGATTATTATAATCTTAGGCAAGTGATTGAAGCGGTCTTTGATTCAGAGTGATAAATGCAACTTTTCCTTTTTTTTAAATTTGTTCTAATTAGTTATACATGACAGTACAATGTATTTATGCACTTTGATATACCATAATAAATGGAGTATAACTTCTCATTTTTCTGATTGTACATGTTGTAGAATCACATCGGTCATGCAGTCATATATGTGCATAAGGTAATATTGTCTGTTTCATTCCTACCCCCATATGCCCTCCCATCCCTTCACTCCCCTTCACTCGCTTCAACCTAAAGTAACACTATTCTTCTCTAGTCCCCCCCTCCCTTATTGTGGATTAGCATCTGCATATCAGAGAAAACGTCTGGCCTTTGTTTATTGGAATTGACTTATTTCACTTAGCATGATATTCTCCAGAGTCATCCATTTACCATCAAATGCCATAATTTTATTCATCTTTAAAGCTGAGTAATATTCCATATATATAGCATATATATATATATATATATATATATATATATATATATATATATATGATAATGTAGACTTATATCGATACATATAGAAATGTCATGGGAATACATTAACCATATAGATAGGTAGATAAATGGATGGATGGATAAATAGATACATAAATAGATAGATACCATATTTTCTTTATCTTTTCATCTGTTAAAGGGCATCTAGGTTGGTTTCATAGTTCACTATTTTGAGTTGAGCTGAAACATTGATGTGGCTGTGTCACTATAGAATGCTGATTTTAAAGTCCTTTGGGTATAAACTGAGGAGTGGAATACCTTGGTCAAATGGTGGTTCCATTCCAAGCTTTCTGAGGAATCTCCATACCACTTTTCATAATGGTGGACCCACCAGCAATGTATGAGTGTACATTTTCCCCATGTTCTCATCAACATTTATTGTTGCTTGAATCCTCCATAATTGTGATTCTGATTGGAATGAGATGAAATCATAGATCAGTTTTGATTAGCATTTCTCTAAATGCTAAAGATGTTGAAAATTTTTTCATATATTTAATGGTTGATTGTATTTCTTCTTCTGTGAAGTGTCTGTTCAGTTCCTTAGCCCATTTATTAATTGGGTTATTTGAGATTTTTGTTTGTGTGTGCTAATTTTTTTGAGCTCTTATATATGCTGGAGATTAGTGCTTTACCTGTGGTGCATGTGGTAAAGATTTTCTCCCAATCTGTAGGTGCACTCTTCACATTCTTGATTATTTCCTTTGCTAAGCAGCTTTTTAGTTTGAATTCATCCCATTTATAGATTCTTGATTTTACTTCTTGCATTTGAGGGGTCTTGTTAAGGAAGTCAGATCCTAGGCTGACATCATGAATATTTGTGACTACGTTTTTCTTCTATTGATGCGGGATCTTTGTTCTAGTGCCTGAGTCTTTCATCCATTTTCAGTTGAGTTTCATGAAGGATGAGAGATAGAGATTTAGTTTCATTTTGTTACAGGTGACTTTCCAATTTTCCTAGCAACATTTGTTGAATAGGCTCTTTTCTCCAGTGAATGTTTTTGGTGACTTTCTCTAGTGTGAGATAACTGTATTTATGTGGGGGTTTGTCTCTGTGTCTTCTACTCTATACCATTGATCTACATGTCTATTTTGGTGCTGATGCTATGCTGGTTTTGTTACTATAGCTCTGTAGTATAGTTGAAGGTCTGGTATGCTTCACTTTTCTTGCTAAGGATTACTTTGGCTATTCTCTTATTGGTGGAGGCGATCCCCCACTCACTGTCTTGACAGGGTCACAGTGAGAAAAAGTGTTGGCAAAGCCGCTCTCCCACTGTCTTGACAGGGTCACAGTGAGGATGAATGCTGGCAAAGCCACACTGGTTGGTGGGTAACCGAAACCATGAGACCCTTTTTTATGTAATTGGGACTTTGCATTTTCATGCTTATGTTTCTCACAGGAGGCATGAGTATGTTAAATGCCAAACAAATTAAATTTCAGATGGCTAGAACAGAACAGGTAGTTCAAGCCTTGGAGGCCGTTCTACCCACCCCTCAGCATATCAAGGACAAAGTAAAAGGCTATTCTTCTATCTTAGTACATTGTGGACAAACCTAATAATGGACAACAATCATCCTCTGAAAAACAAATTCTTTGAGAACTAGTGCACTTTGACTGAGAAACAAACTCTTTGAGAACTAGTGTACCTTGACTGAGAAACAAAGAAACTCTTCGAGAAAGCAGCTCAACCAGTTTTATGAGAATAAATGTAGGAATCAATTAAAATAGGTTTATAAGACACAGTTTTAGAATAATGTTAAAAATATTATTTTATTTGGATTCTTAAGTTTAGAAATTCTTAAGTCTTTAAGTTGTATAGGTTTCTGATATGTTTTAAGGATGATTCATAAACTTTAGGATATTTTAAATATAAGATTTAAAGGGACTTTTTTAGATGGGAATTTTGAATTAGAAATAAAGTACAAGTGTACTTTAGGTTAATGATTGGCTAGGAGACTTAGAGTCTGGTTACGTAGTTTGGCATCAGTTAATAAGGAAATAACATATCTTGGGAAAAATAGTAAATCTTGGGAAAATCTGAAGGATGTAAATTGGTGACATGTTTTATTGATGATTCTGTACTTTGATGATTGTATGGCTGGGGGTCATATCCTGGAAGAATGTAGATCGGTGTGCTCTCAATCATGGTTAAGGAAATGTCATGTCTTGGCAAAGTTTTAAATTATATAATCAATGACGTATTGTGAATCTATAATGATGAGAAAAATTGTAATAAAAAGGGGACCCAGAGAAAGCTGCTTTAGCTCTCTCTCTGGAGATTGCTCAAACGGAACGACTCCTGTCTCGTCATTTCGCCGACGCCACTCCTCCTTCAGGACTCCCTGGACCCCGCTGGGGCTGGACCCCGGCAATTGGCGCCCGAACAGGGACCTGAAGGTAATCCCCTCGGCACCTGAAGGTAAGCCCCCTCGGCATTTGCCCCCTTATTTTCGGAGTGGATAGGCCATTACCCGTGGGTTTCGCGAGCCCCCTGTTGGCAGAACAGGTGAGAGTGGGTAATTAGGTAAAAGAAAAATGGGAAATACAGAATCCAAGGAACGAGGATTATTCATTGATATTGTTAAACATTTGCTTAGAAAAAAAGGAGTTCAGGTTCCCACTTCACAATTACAGAGGTTTTTTCATTTTATTCAGGAATGTTGTCCTTGGTTCCCTGAAGAGGGAACCTTAGATCTAAAAACATGGGTAAAAATAGGAGAAGCTTTAAGAGCATATTACTCTAATTATGGACCAGAAAATATGCCTGTAGATGCTATAGCATTATGGAATCTTTTAAAAGATATGTTAGATCCAGCTCAAGAAGCTGAAATCTTAAATAAGATTAACTTAACTGTCCCTACTGAAGAAACTCCCCTAAGGAAGGACTCTAGAAGTGAAACTTATGTCCTAAAAAAAGATGAGGAGAAGGATCAGTCTTGTTTACAAAATAAAGATAATTTAGAAGAAGCAGCTACTGAATATCATAATGAAGAATTCTTTGCCCCCATAAGTACACATTCCTGCGGATCTTCTACCAAAAATAAATTGGGTTCCAAAATGAAAAATACTTTACCACCTCCTCCACGGAATGTAGGATTTAAAGGAGCTATGAAAGAGGCTCTACAATCTAGAGATTTAAGTTTTACTCTCCCTATCACTTTTGATTCAAATGATTAAGTTAATTTTAGATAGACAACATCCTTATTTTATAGGACATATTCAAGGACATTCTAACTTACCAGGAAAATTGTCACAAGGCAATTCTTTGGCAGATTCATTAACCAGACCCCAAATTCTTACTGTTCAGGAAGCTACAGCTAGTCATGCTTTACATCATCAAAATGCTTCTGCCCTTCGACAGCAATTTCATATCCCTAGGGAATCAGCTAGAACTATTGTCAAAAATTGTCAAACCTGTCCATCATTATTGCCAACTTTACCCATGGGAGTTAATCCTCGTGGTTTAAGACCTAATGATTTATGGCAAATGGATGTTACTCATATTCCTTCATTTGGAAAATTAAGTTATGTTCATGTTGTTGTTGATACTTTTTCTCATGTGATTATTGCCTCAGCAAGAACTGGGGAAGCATATAAAGACGTAGTGCAACACTTGTTTATTTGTTTCTCATATTTGGGAATGCCTAAAGCATTAAAAACAGATAATGCACCAGCTTACACTTCAAATGCTTTTAAAAAATTTTGTGATATGTTTAAAATTTCTCATTCTACAGGAATTCCTTATAATCCTCAAGGACAAGCTATAGTTGAGAGAGCTCATCAAACATTGAAAGCTCAAATTACTAAACTTCAAGAAGGAGAATATAAATATAGTTCTCCTCATCATGTTTTACAACATGCTTTGTTTGTGATCAATCATCTTAATTGTGATTATAAAGGAGTGACTCCCATGTTAAGACATTGGGAAAGTGAAAAAATATCAGCAAAACCCTTGGTAAAATGGAAAGATCTTTTGACAGGTAAATGGAAAGGACCTGATGTATTACTAACTTGTGGGCGAGGATATGCTTGTGTCTTCCCACAGGACACAGATTCCCCCATTTGGATTCCTGACAGACTGATTCGACCCTATGTCCAGCCTCCGGACCAGAAAGCGGAACAGATCGTGCCCTCCGAGTCTCCGACACGCCTCACCATTGACCACGGTGCCTGAGGAAGATTTGATGACTACCTTGATTCCATCTTTCTCTCGAATGAGCTTTGATGACCCTCAATCCTTATTCAGACGATCATCTTCTACAAGATTTGCAGAATTACCAACTTGGGGACAATTAAAACAATTGACTCATCAAGCTCGAGAACTTATTTCTACTCAGTCAAACCTCTGCACTCCTGAGAAAATGTTTGTTGCTATGCTAGCTATTCTTGCCTGTCAGGTAACCAATGTGTCTTCTAAATATTATTGGGCATATTATCCTGATCCACCTTTATTTCATCTCACTACTTGGGGAAAAGGAGATATTAAGGTATTTACCAATAATACTAATCTCCTGGGGGGTAAATCTAATTCTTTTATTACTCCTATATCAACTCATAATTTTAGTTTTAAGGGTCATAGTCATTTACCTCCTCTGTGTTTTAGTTATAATATTATTCCAATTGTGGGCTGCATACCACTTAATTATAGAACTTTTATGACAAATTCTCCAAATGAGGAAAATGATATAAAGGATCTTTGGATGCTTTCTATTTTAGCTTTAGATTTTCCTGATTTTAAAAAAAATTTGTCTTCAGAAAAGCCTCCTTCTATGTTTCAAGATTGTAAAAAAGCTGAGTCCCATCTTGATCATTCATGGGTAAAAATAGATAGACAATTTGGATTTCCAATGTGGCATACATGTATGTTTATTAAAAAAGGATTTAAAATCTTTCCAAAAAATTCTTCTTTTCCAATATATGATTTTTCTATTTCTGAATCTAAATATGAGGCTTCTAAAATTTTATCGTCACCTTCATGGAATACTCCTCGAATACGAATTATTAGGAGCGTTCCACTTGAACCCATGAATGAATGGTTCTCAGCTGGATGGGTTGCCCCTTTATATTTTACTAAAATTAAACAACATTATCAGGTTTATACAGAACTTTACAGATTATTGGCTTCTTTAGACATAATACATATGATTAGGCCTTCTTTAGTACATGAAAGTCATTTTGTTACAGCTTGTGTAGGATCCCCTTATGCAATATTACTTAAAAATCAAGGAACACTAAAGATTTCAAAATTAGAGGATGAAACTTATGATGTTGTTTGTGAAGGTTGTACATTAACAAATTGTATTGATCCTAGCATATCAGCATCCAATCATATTTTAATTGTACATAAACCTTCTTATGTTATGTTGCCTGTTAAATTAGATTCTGTTTGGTATGATGATCCTGGGTTACAAGCATTAGATTCAGTTAATCAAGCCTTAATTAGACCTAAACGTTTTGTAGCTACCCTAATTTTAGGAATTTCAGCATTAATTGGTATAATAGGGTCCATAGTTGCTTCCACCACTGCATTAGTTAAAGAAGTTCATACTGCTCATCATGTAAATCAGTTGTCAAAAAATATTTCTACTGCACTTATGATTCAGGAACATATAGATACAAAGTTAGAAGCTAGAGTTAATGCTTTAGAAGAGGCTGTCCTTTACATTGGTAATCAAATTCAAAACATAAAAACTCGAATGACAACTAGATGTCATTCTCAATATAAATGGATTTGTGTTACTCCTCACACATATAACTATTCTGAAAAAACATGGTCTCAGATACAATGTCATTTACGAGGATTATGGAAAAACACTAACTTAACTCTAGATGTAGATAAATTACAGGAAAAAATTAAAGACATTAGCCAGGCACATATTTCAGAAACAACCATTCCAGAATTAGCTGACACTTTTGTTTCCAAATTAAACTCTTTAGTCTCCAGCAAAACTTTATTTTCTATTTTAATTAATAGTGGTTTAAGTATTTTAATTATTCTTGTCCTTATTTTTGTCCTTCCAGTCCTGTTCAGATTGCTGAGTCGTGAAATTCGTTCAGCCCATCTGGAACTAAAGTTACTTCATTTAAAAAATAAAAAAGGGGGAATTGGTGGAGGCGATCCCCCACTCACTGTCTTGACAGGGTCACAGTGAGAAAAAGTGTTGGCAAAGCCGCTCTCCCACTGTCTTGACAGGGTCACAGTGAGGATGAATGCTGGCAAAGCCACACTGGTTGGTGGGTAACCGAAACCATGAGACCCTTTTTTATGTAATTGGGACTTTGCATTTTCATGCTTATGTTTCTCACAGGAGGCATGAGTATGTTAAATGCCAAACAAATTAAATTTCAGATGGCTAGAACAGAACAGGTAGTTCAAGCCTTGGAGGCCGTTCTACCCACCCCTCAGCATATCAAGGACAAAGTAAAAGGCTATTCTTCTATCTTAGTACATTGTGGACAAACCTAATAATGGACAACAATCATCCTCTGAAAAACAAATTCTTTGAGAACTAGTGCACTTTGACTGAGAAACAAACTCTTTGAGAACTAGTGTACCTTGACTGAGAAACAAAGAAACTCTTCGAGAAAGCAGCTCAACCAGTTTTATGAGAATAAATGTAGGAATCAATTAAAATAGGTTTATAAGACACAGTTTTAGAATAATGTTAAAAATATTATTTTATTTGGATTCTTAAGTTTAGAAATTCTTAAGTCTTTAAGTTGTATAGGTTTCTGATATGTTTTAAGGATGATTCATAAACTTTAGGATATTTTAAATATAAGATTTAAAGGGACTTTTTTAGATGGGAATTTTGAATTAGAAATAAAGTACAAGTGTACTTTAGGTTAATGATTGGCTAGGAGACTTAGAGTCTGGTTACGTAGTTTGGCATCAGTTAATAAGGAAATAACATATCTTGGGAAAAATAGTAAATCTTGGGAAAATCTGAAGGATGTAAATTGGTGACATGTTTTATTGATGATTCTGTACTTTGATGATTGTATGGCTGGGGGTCATATCCTGGAAGAATGTAGATCGGTGTGCTCTCAATCATGGTTAAGGAAATGTCATGTCTTGGCAAAGTTTTAAATTATATAATCAATGACGTATTGTGAATCTATAATGATGAGAAAAATTGTAATAAAAAGGGGACCCAGAGAAAGCTGCTTTAGCTCTCTCTCTGGAGATTGCTCAAACGGAACGACTCCTGTCTCGTCATTTCGCCGACGCCACTCCTCCTTCAGGACTCCCTGGACCCCGCTGGGGCTGGACCCCGGCATCTTATTTTTCCAAATGAATTTCCTGATTGCTTTTTCTAATTCCATGAAAAATGTCATCGAGATTTTAACAGAAATTGCATTAAATCTGTATAAATGCTTTTGGCAGTATGGCCATTTTGACAATATTAATTCTGCCTATCTAGAGCAAGGGAAGTCTTTCCATCTTCTAAGGTCTTCTTCAATTTATTCCTTTTGGTGTTCTGTAGTTTTCATTGTAGAGTTTTTTCATGTCTTTTGTTAGATTGATTCCCAAGTATTTCATTTTTTCTTTGAGGGTATTAATAGTGTATCGGGTAGTTTTCCTAATTTATCTTTCAGTAGATTCATCACTGATGTATAGAAACATGTTTGATTTATGGGTGATTTTATATCCTGCTACTTTGCTGAATCCATTCATTAGTTCTATAAGTTTCCTGGTGGAGTATTTTGGATCATCTGTATATAGAAGAAAATAGTGATAGTTTGAGTACTTCTTTGCCTATTTATATCCCTTTAATTTTTTTTCTTCTGTCTAATTGCTCCTTAAAGTATTCCATGAAATAGAGAAGGAGGAAACCCCTCTAAACACAATCTATGTGGCTAATATCATCCTGATACCAAAACCAGATATAGACACATCAAGGGAAAAAAACATCAGACCAATATCCCTGATTTACATAGATGCAAAAGTTCTCAACAAAATTCTGGCAAATCACATAAAAAAGCATATTTAAAAGGTGCATCATGATCAAGTGTGGTTCATCCCAGGAAACAAGGTTATTTGATCATATGGAAATCAATAAACAATTCACTATATCAATAGACTTTAAAACAAGATAGATGTTGAAAAATCATTTGACAAAATACAGCACCTCTTCCTGTTCAGAACATTAGAATAACTAGGGATACTAGAAACAAAACTGGACATATATGCCGAATCCAAGGCCAACATAATATTAAACAGAGAAAAACTGAAAGCATTTCCTCCAAAAACTGGAACAAGAAAAGATTGCCTTCTTTCACCACTTTTATTCAACATCGTCCTAACCAAATGCAAGTTTTCAATATATAAACGCTTGTACTCAACCCTAGACTTACTGCAGGAGAATCTCTAAATATGGAATCCCAGGAATCAGTGTTTTTTAGATACTAAATTGGTACTAATTCTCACCCTTGGGTTGGAACAACTCAATTTTGACATCTCCAATGTCCCTTTCAGGAATAGAATGTTTCCTTATCAATGGTATTCACCTCTCCAGAATTTTGGAGCATTAGGTAAAAACGTTAAAAAGCATGCTTCATCCAAAATGCATAAATATTTTTTATCATGCACATGCATTAATCTGTTTTTGTATATTGTTTCAGGAAGGCAACATGCCTATTTGTATTTTCATTTTTTTAAATAAGAAGCACTAAATTTGAGTCATCTGGAAGAGTAACCACACATAATATTTTCTTTGTTCAAACATTTGTTGCATAGATTTCTCAAAATCCCCAGAAGTCATTGACAGTTGTCATTAATGGTAATTAATGGAACATTTTATGACTTCTAAGTAACTGAATTTCCCCTGAAAGACCAATGGGATCACACCCATCATCATACCTTGGTGTACATGAAGTAACTTTTGTTCCCATGATAATAGCTCACATTTCCAGTCATGAAACTTCTAAACAGAAAAATCACTAATACAACTGAGCTGCTTGCTGGAGGTGGGGGAAGAAACGTAAAGAAATGTATAAGGAGCAAGGAAAGTGGCATCACGTTGTTCGTTGTCCTCTGCTTGATGGGGTGAGTCTTTTCACTAATACTCAAGTTGAAAATTATTTTTCTCCTACAAAAAGATGAGGAAGTTTATATAATTTCTTCAACCACCATGCCACAGAGTAGAGCAGACAGAGCTGTCGTTAAAGGAAACTAGCACCTGCAATGACGCTTTACAGTCAAGGCATTGAATGAAGCGGAGCGTCTAACATAAAAATAGGAAATCAGAAAAGAGATGAATAGGGCTATGAATTTACATTGGAAGGAGAATATTATCTTGAAATCCTTATTTTTTTGCAACTGCAGACAGAATAAGAATTCTCTACCTTTTTTTTCCCATTTCAATGTCACAATCTTGGAAATAGTGCATGTTGGACAAAATCAAGAACAGCACAGATAATTAACAAAATGGAACCAGAATAAAGTCTGGAATAGACTAAAGAAAAGAGAATATATTACAGATGCCCTGACAGGAGATTTTACTGCCTTATTAGGAGGCAAGATTTTAAACAAAAGCCCCACACATTGTATATCATTTGCTCTTGCTTTCTTTTTGTGCATGTTTTGTTATTTAGTAAACTGAATATCATTTATTAATTTCAGGAAGGGGTTTTAATACTTCCTCTAATCAATTTTGTCTTTATCTATGTAACTTTTTAATACACAAAGATCTAAAGTATAGTTACACTGGATGGGGTGGACATAATTAGGAATTTAGCAGAACACAGAAAGTTACAACCTTTGCAGAAAGGTGGCAAGGCTCTGTCATGCTTGGTTCTGCTTTCTTTGTGGAAGGGTAAGTCTCTTAAGGAGAAGTCTTAAATGAGGAATGAAGTCGACTTCCTCTCTGTAAGTTCCTTTCCTGGCTCTGTCATTCCTCTCTCCTACTCTCATCCCTTCTCTCTTCTTCTTCCTTCCTCAGATCTTTCCTTGTCTTCCTTCATCACTTTCTACATACTTTCATTCCTACCGTAAAAGTCTCCGGGATAAAACACAGTGCATATTTTCCTTCTTTTCTTTATTCTTGTCTCTGCCTAATGATGCCTAAAAAGGCTCATTCTCAGTGGGTTCCTGCTACACAGTCCAGTATCACGGCCCTGAAATGATGTTCTACGGACTGTAGCTTTGCTGAGTTAGACACACTCAGCAGCACTAAGATAACAGGATGCTGAGATGATGCTGTCTGGTGAACTGAAGCACAGCAGCTGCAAGTAAGAAGGGTGAAAGAACACTTTGAGGATGTACTGGAGCATGGAGATGAGCAATCTGGCATAACAGGAGCTCCTAGGTAGGAGCTGAAGCAGAGGAGAGAATAGTCTCGTTATTTCAAAATTAAAAGCTAAATTTTGGCAGAATGTGAATCAATAGTTCATATGTGGATTTTATAACAGCTAATATGGAAGCTCCATAGGACTGAATTCTTTTTTCTTAAGGTAGAAAATCTCCGAATTCTCAACCTCTTCAGTAGAACTGAATCACTTTAAGTAGTACCAACCTTTAAAAAGAAGATCAGGTTGAAAAACTGCTAAACTCTGTATTACCAAAGAAGCTTAACAAAATGTGTGAGCCAGTACTTTGAAATATTGAGAAACAACTCATTAATCCTGTTTTTAAAAAGTGCTTTCATTTCTTATTTTTCAGGTAGGATGCACACCAGGTTACACTTCACCCTTAACTTGACCCAAGACTGTTACACACACACACACACACACACACACACACACACACACACACACACGCACACACGCACACACACTCATTCTAGGGGAAACATATCCATAAGATTGAAATTACTTACATTACAGTCAAGTGCTTTGAAATGCAGACAAAATGATGGGTTCTCCATTGCCATATAACTGGAGGACAACTTTGTATAAAAGAAGGTAAGTCACTGGCAAATGTTGGCCCTGGTAAGTGCAGACATAGGGTTTAGCTATTCATTTTCAGCTGTAACCTCATGGAGTCACCTTTTCAACTACACTTTCAAAATCCAGGAGTTAAAGTAACTAAAGGAGAAGAAAAGTTATGCATTGCAGGTTGAGATCATTATCACTGCACATTAATTTTTTTTATAAATCCATTTCTTCAAGACTTTAAGAATTCAGTTTTCATAATGATTCAATAAATATAAACTGAAAGGAAAAAAAACACCATCAGAATCCTAGAAGGGGAAATAACATTACAATGCTAATACAGTCAGTAGGAGGCCACAGTAATCCAGATTATTATACATAACTGTCTCATGGAAACTAATTTGACTTTTATTGTGCTGCTAAATGAAATTATTACATGATCTATAGATTATTGAGCCCTGTGGCAATGCTGGAGAGTGAGGCACTGAGCTGCATCTTTTACTTGATGGTTGTGAGGTGGTTAAAGCACTTTACACATTAAGAGTCAGTAAAGTAGACTATAATGCTCAGTGACTAAATAAATTACTTGCCAGAAACCATAAGCATGGCAGGAAGAATGCAGCAAGCAAGCAAAGCATCTCCTTATTAACCATGTGCATCCAATAAAGATAAGGCATGCGAAATAACTTGCATGTGAGAGCTATATAATTATGAAAACAGTTTTTCCTCTGATGGGTCTGGGACAATGTCCCCAGCCTCCCTAGGCAATCCCCTAAAGGACTTTGAAGATGCTGATGACTTTGTGTTACTTGATGGTATTGGGAACAATGCACTGACCAGGGAAATCATTCTAGCTGAATAAGAACATTGTATATTTAAGACCCCAATCAAGGGAAAAGAGGATGACATGTGTTTGTAGATAATAAAATATTTTATTATGGAAATTACACTTAAGCATTACCAGGATTGTGCTTCTTATAATAGGAATTGGTATTTTAATTATAAATTCAGAGGTAACAGCAGTGATTCTAATTATTACTAACAGCTAAATTTTCATGCCATTTATGCGAGTTCCCCTTGGATCTAACTCCAAAGGTGAGTTAGCACCTTCTGTTCTACTGTAGTAACCAGTGTGCTTTACACTATTGCTGGAGCACTTACTGCAGATCAGAGTTCAAAGTGCATGTTTCTCTCACTATCTTGAAAGCTTTGCTTGTCTGCAGTCTGTGCTATTGACTATGCCACCCAGTCCCCCATCCGGGTACTCCAGCCTAGCAGTCAATCAGACTTTGCTGCTTGACTACAATCTTCCTCATTACCCACAACTGTGAAGTCACACAGGATGGCTTCAATGTCTTTTCATATCCTAACCTGTCATGGTTTTTTGTTGTTGTTGTTGTCTCATTGCCAATGACTTTTCCTTCCACTCCACTTTTGCTCCCTGCTTCCACAGATACACCAGGATCCAGCCACTTCTTAAAACTTTTGTCAAAAATTACAAATCCACAAATAACAATGTGTAACTACAACTTTCTCCCTTTCTAATTTTTTTTATTTATTCCTGTTACAAACGGTCATCTCATCTAGTTTTCTAATGAGTTAAATCCTTTACCTTCTCCCAGATCTTTACTTTTCCACTTTTCCCAATTTTTCAGCTAAGTTTATATAGTCATTTTTGCTAATATATTTTGCTCCAGCGTTTTATCACTTTTAGCCAACACAAAACCCTGGAAGAACTTCATTATCTTCTTTCTCCACATGTGGTCCTGACAGGACAGCTAAGCACTACTTCATACAAAAAGGTGAATGGATTCCATGAACACGTATGGTTACCATTAAAATGGGCTCTTAGAGTAGCTGTAGTGACCTCATTCTCCCACCTTCTGCAACTATTTCACACTTTCTTCCCTGTCCTCAAAATTCTAATTCACCCTTTCTTTTCCTATCAGTGGATAATTATTTCCAATATTTGACCAAAATTATATTTTTTTTTGGAACTGGGAATGGAACCCAGGGTTACTACTAAGCTACACCCCCAGCACCCACACCCCCACTTTTTTTCATTTAATTTGAGACAGGGTCTTGCTAAATTGCTGAAGCTAACCTCGAACTAACAATCCTCCTGCCTCAGCCTCCCAAGTTACTGGGATTACACTTTTGCAACACCACACCCTAGAAAACTCTTGATCTTCACAGTAGCAAATATCAAACTCTCTCTTACTGCACTATTCTATCTTCCTTTTCTCTGGTAAAACAGAGGCACTATTTCTCCTCTCAGCTGAGGCTAGACTATCTACTGGATTTCACCTGGTCACCACTTATTAAAAAATTGAATATTAAAATATTTCTTTTCTGTAGATTTAATATCTTCTTTGACACAGTCTTCCCTCTGGCATTTTAACATGTTGAAATATCTCCCACAGTCAAAAAACTTTCCATGAACCCCAAATCTCTCAAACCTCATCTTCTGTTTCCTCTTTTCATCACCAAAAGTTAATCTCATGGTCTCCATCCCTAAATTTTTAATCAGACAAAAATCTAGTATCTTTTCCAATCACTGCCTGAAAAATAAGAAAAGGTATTTTTGGAATATTTAATGAGAGCCAAGTTGCTTGACCTCTCACAGCATTTGTAGACTTACCCCCTCTCCTTCTTGAATGTTCTTCCATTGGCCTCTGGAATTCTTTATCCTCATTTTCTTCCTGTTTTTCTGTTCACCCTGTCTATACTTCTTTGAACATTCCTCTTCTACTCAGGTGTTAAATTTTTTTTTAAGCTCAGAATCTCATCTTCCTTTCATTTTCTAATATGGGTTCCATTTTACCTTTACCCCTCAGGTTTTTAAGAGTTCATAATGTGCCAGTGACCTTTAACTCAGGCTTCTCTACTAAGCTCCAAACTATGTATATAAAACCTGCCTACCCAAAACCTCCCTCTGGACACCTCAAATATACTTTAAGCAGAACAAAAACAATTTCTCAGTTCTCTTTTCTTGTACTGGGGAACAATTCACTTATCTCCCAGTGTTTTAATCTCATTAGAATAGTGTCAAACTTCACTCAGTTATATAAACAGAAAGCCTGAGAAACTCTGACTCTTCCTCACGCTACATTCCTGCCCATCACCAGGGCCACCAAAGCCTTTCTACTATGAATACCTGTGAAGTCCCTCCTTTCTTTCCATCATCAGGGTCACTAGACAAAACCAACCTGCCAAGTGTTACTTGCAGTTCTGTAATAGCCTGTTACCAGGTCTCCCTACACCACAAAGGTTTTCTCTTCAAAATAAAACTAAATTGATTATTTCAAAATACAAATCTGATATGTTCCCCAAATTCATTTCACCTAATACCCTTTAGAGTTTCCATTTCTCCAAGTATAAGAAAAACAGAAAATCCTATTTCATGAAGTTTCTGCCTATTTCTGAAGACCCACTCTACATGACCTTTGTCTCAGTCTCTGAAATCCTGACACATAGCCTTTCTGCAATTCCTTAGATGTGTCTTGTTTCTTCCTGCAAGACGAGCTTGTCAGGTGTGGTTGCCTGTGCTGTGTACCCTTCCTGTCTTTGTTGAGTAAACTCATGATCTCCTTACCTCCACTCATTATCATTGTCTGAGAAATTCCCCCCTCCCCCCAGAATAGATGTGATTCCTTTCCTTTCAAAGACCTATGCCATTTTCACATATATATAATGTGATTGATTTGGTCTGTTCCTGTTTCATCTCCACAGACTTTATATGTCTAGATGTTCTGCTCTGAGACTGGGGAGAGTCCAGTTGGTACTTGCCCCTCATTAAAATTCTATATATATGTGCATGTTTCTCTGTGTGTGTGTGTGTGTGTGTGTGTGTGTGTGTAGTTGTTTGTGTATGTGTGTGTGTGTGTGTGTGTGTGTATATATACACACACACATATGTAAGTGGATGAAAGTATGGACAAATAGGAAAATATAAAGAGCATGACAACATGTTTAAAATGCGAGCAATGAACTAAGACAATGTTTTCTGTTTTATTTCTCATATATTATTTCTCAAACAATATTTATTACTGATTTTAATCATCTAAATTTTTTCTACTTAAGGAGAAAAACTGGATACTTCAATTTGTTTTTACCATATCTTTTTTTTAAATGCTAATCCAATATTCTAGAACAACCTCCCCCTCTCTCAAAAAATCTACTTTCCAATTCAAAATTCTCACACTATCACACATTGTCTCACAATATCCCATATCATTTAGTCTAATGAGAAGAATTTTCTTTTATTCAAATGTTTGGTGTTTCATAATGGCCATACTCTTTTAAAAAGGGAATTGAGATAATTTGTTTAAATTCATTTCAGTAAAAATTAATCACACATCTATCATTTGCCACAGTGCTTCACTGTGAGAATACAGAAATAAAAAGGACAGATTTTACTTTCCCTGCTAGTGTGACCTTGTTAACATAAAAGCTGGTCGCTTAAGACTACAATCTTATTTGGACTCATGATAATCATTTTACTGTAATGTTAAATTATTTTTTTGCTTGATTTTCCTGGGCATTTCAAAACACATAACTCAATAAATAATATTGTCCAAGAGTGGCTCCTTAAAAGGACAATCTACATTCGCAATAATGACTTTAATAAATCAGGGAGCATTCAACCAAACTAGATCAATGATTAGACATGACCAGTGTAAGATAAACATGACTTTAATGAATATTTCTAATAGTCATTCACTGCTTATGATGCCTTTAGTGTGAAGCCAATATCAGAGCCACAAAATAAACTAAGCATAATAACATTTATAATATTACTGACTCACTAAATTCTAAGTTTTTAACTCTGTGAATATTTAAAATTCACACATGTGCACTGAAGTGGGTTGGAACTCATAATTGAGAGCTTATATAACCTTTATTAATGTTAAGACTGAAAATTCAGATCATCCTATAAGACACTGAAACAACATAGTATCCTTTACATATATAAGCTATCCTATAAATAATGCTTTGGGGAATTATGATATCCTTCATACATTGCACAACATGTGAAAAGTGACTTTCATAACTTGTTTGACAACAATTTTTGGTTGATAGAAGCAAAATACTTCAAACAAAGGGTTACATTATATTTATGAAAATATGCTTTTGGTTTCACATGAAATGGCTTGTTTTGACATCATACCGTTCTTGATATTTGAGAATAATATGACTTCTCATGTCAAATTGTATATCATCTTGGACAGTAGCAGTTTGGCAAGTATTACACTTACTTCCTGCTCATGCATTCTCATTGCATTATTTTAGGTATATTAAGCATATGTCTCTTTTGAAATCCAACAAATTTATGAGATCTTCCTTGCCTTTGTTCACAAATTTGTGAATAATTCATTCATTTACAATATGCATATCAATTATTCGAATGAATGAAGGCCAATACCACTTCTAATAGAAGTGGAATATTTGAAAATCAACTAATCTTGCTTATTCACAACATCACTGAAATTGATATAGGTACCCCATACCTTTGGTTGAGGTGTATTGGCTCTTCTTTTTTCCCTTTTTTTCATCATTGAAGAAACTTCTTTTTGTTTTTTCATGAGCATTGTCAGTTTCAGAAGACACATGTCTAGTCTCATTTCACTCATGGTTCCTGTAGTACAGAACCCAATATTTCAAAGATGTACTGACAAGTTATAATCAGTGAATAGATTGTCACAAAAGAAAAAAAAAAAGAAAAAAAAAACAGTGTGTGGTTGTGAATTCTCTACATATCAAGCATTTCTAGATCTACCTTACTTCCAAGCAAAAAACATCACTGGGTCCTTCTTGAGCACTTTTTGCCCAATATAAATCAAAGTAACAATATTCTGATATTCCACACAGTACCCAGAATTCATAATCAAATCTTATGGGCTTATATGACATTATAAATAATGTCACAATAATGGGTGCAAAAATTATTTAGGAACAGTATGAAAACAGGCCAAGACTTACCAACGAATAACCACAACTAACAATACAGTGGAGTTTGTCAGCTACTGTGCACTGCACACTACTAGGAAGTATACATCGTCCCAGTGTCTTTTATTTTATTTTTTTTTTTTACAATCGTCAACGTTTTATTTTACTAACTTCAGGTCAATCTTCCACAACTATTTTCTGGTCAATTTACTATCCTTGCTTGGTGTCCCAAAATGGTAATACCAATATATTTGTGTTGTATGGAGAAGAGACCACTCTAAGAAGCACTGTATTTACTCATCTTCCACAAGGCAAATGAGTTGGGCATCTGATTGTTCAACAAAACATCCAAGCAAAACCAAGCAAACCAAGCTATAGACACTCTTCATTTACCAAAATTAGACCAGAGAAAACCTACTCTACACAAATGTTATAGGTATTGCTATTCATCTTTTCTTTTTCTGTTGCCGCAACATTTTTCTTCTTTTAATTATCATGTTGTATAGTTTCTCAAGTCTTGCTCTTAGTCCCTCTCCTATGATTGCACCATTAGGCTGCAAATGCCAAGGAATTTATGAGCTTGCTAACAATTTTTCAATTTCAATGAGACAGTGAGTTTCTTGGGGCTTGTTTGCTAGCAACTGTAAATACAGGGGTTCCTTGATTTTTCTAATATCCCTGTTATTTTCTGAAATTCTGTTTTCAGCTTTTTCAATTAATGGAGTCCATAGCAACAAATGCCCTCTGTGCATCTGGCATATGACTTTCATGGTGTTCTTCATTTCTCCTGACCACCAACATCCCCAGAGTGGAAAGTGACTGTTTTAGAATTTTCCAAGATTACCTCAGTTTTCTCAGTGTTAAATCCTTTGGTAGGTACAATATTTACAAATTCATTGAATTGCAGCCTGTATAAAACAGTTGTCTTTCCAACACAGTCCAAAACCAGAACAACAATGAGAAAGGACTAAAATGAAGAATAGAAGTCTAGTCTGATAGTCCATTTTCCAGCTGCAAATAAGTGTTCCAGATTTAAACTCTTTTTCTCATGTGGAATTTCTCTTCTTAGGTGATTCCGCTACAAGACCTAAAATGGAGTTCAGGTACAAATGAGAAAGCACCGGGAAAGTATTTCCTTGCAGGGGGAATGCACCACATACCCATCCAGCTTAGACTTCCATGCAGTTCTAACAGCTGCTGCACTAGAAACCTCTAACATAGGGTTTATATATAAAGTTTATATGAACAACTCTTGAAAGGCATTGAAGAGTTGCCAAAGCACACAGAATTTAAATGTATGATCCCTTAAAAGATACTACATGAGCACAATGTTCCCTAGGATTTCTATCCTGAGAGAATTTTCAAAACTAAGAGCAAAAGAATAACAGCTAAGTAAAAGGCAGTAATATTTCTAAGCTGAGGAGTAAAAAGGTCAAAGTTTAGGGCTGCCAAAATGGCTAGGATTGAGGGCAAACACCAAAAGAGGAGGAAACTGCAGAAAAGAAGTTCATTAATGTAGATAGAAACTCTGATCAATATAGTAGCTTACTTGACAACAAAATCAGTTCCCAAAACAAAATCCAAAATCCACCAGAAAACATAGTTTAGAGTCTAAGGAACCAAGTAATGATTTCAGCACCCAACAGAAGATGGACTTCAAGCCTATACAAGGTATAGAAACATCTAGGGCCCAAAAGGATCAGAACTTTGGATGTATATATAACTGTAAGTAAAATTAAATAGTAAAAGTAAAAGCTACTTTTTAAAATAAACAGAGAAAATGGTATGTCAAGTTTTCATGTGTCACTGCAGTTATGTAGCCTAAAGCTGGTACATTTGAAAATGGAGTTCTAGAGTGTCACTAGAGTGGCTGTGATCATCAGCTGTGGAGTGAAGACAGAATTCACAGAAATAAGTTGGGACTAGTAATTGCAAGAAACTTGCACTATTGATTTCATTCCAAACTGGTTGTTTTAAAATAAAAGGTCATGTTTCTCCAATATGTGTGGCAAGGCATTGGGTTTTATAAAAATGATGTTATATAATCTGAAATCATATTACATAAGCATTAAAATATTAAAATAGGGCGTAGTAAATAGACAATTATAAAAGTCAGGGATGAGCTGGAATGTAGTTCAGTTCTAGAGTACAGGCTTAACATGCACAAGACCCTGGGTTCAATGCCCATTACTCCCCAAAAAATAAACAAAAAATAAAGCCAGGGACAGAGGCCCTTTTTGTGTGTCTTTCTGATAATATTGAGATTCCTTACAAAGATTTCTTGTAACCAGAATTGTCAGTGAACAAAAAAAAGCAAAACAAATAACATGGGTGTTAAAGCAGGTAATGGAGAAAAGTACTCCCTTTTATAACTCAGTATGAAATGTGATGAAATAAGATGGACTGATGGAAGTTTCAAGGATTAGTGTTAGCACTAGATAAAAGTAAATAGAATAAAATATTGATTGTCAAATCTTGTTAGTGAGTGAGTATATTGTGTTCACAAAAATCATTCTTTCGAGTTCTCTGCATATTTAAAATTTACCCTAATAAAATAATGGGAATTATTTTTTAATTATCAAAAAAATCAAACCAAAAACATATAAAATCCTTTTTTGTCCTTGCTTTTAACAGATTCTTTATTCATTTCAACCTGTCCCAATAGTGTTGGCATAGGAGCATTTCTGGTTCTGAGCAGAGACCAGAAAGGAAGGAAAATTATCCTCTCATGGTTATAGGCTGGATTTCTTTCCCAGCAATAATTGTGTTATAGGTGATTTTTCAACATTTCTATTTTAGAAACTCACTTTGAAGATTTTCACTATTTATCTCTAAAATTGATTCTTGGTCTAAACAGTATATAAAATTTTTTGGCCTCAGGGAATAAATATTTAACGTTTTTATAAAATTTCAACATACCAATTTGACCTTTGTTCTTTTATTATTGTTTTGATAAGAAAATTTAAAATTCAAGACCTACTTATAAAATGATTACCAAGAGGCCTCTCAGAATCTCAGATTGGGCAGGGTTAGAGATTTGGAATTAATAAGAAAGAAAAGTTGATGTCATCAATGAAAAAGTGGATAATTCAGAGATGTTGAAAGAATTCATATATTCACATTGTGACATTCCCTCTGTTTTCAATTCCTGAGTTTTCACTATTAATGCTGAGGTATTTGGGGCTCTCACTAAGAATAAGTATAACTCCCTGATGTGCTATGTCTAATAGTTTAAAAATCCTAAATGAGGAGAAAGGAAATGAATTCAATGGTTTCCAATAATCTTTCATATTTTAGATTAGAACATTCAGGGATTCTTTCTTAGTATGATATCTGTTAAGGACTTTCTTTACATATCTCTTCTTCAATCTTACCCACTCTGACAACTATTGCTACTAAATAGACATGCCACAGTTTTACTAAGGCCAGCATTCTTTCCAACCACCAAGCTGAGCAGTTGAAGAAAACCCTACAAAAATACATTTACTACTGTCCTTAGAGAATGAAGTGCTGGGATATTTATTGTTGTTCCTTTAATTTTTTTCCTCATGAGATATAAAGTTAGAAAGCATCTCAATAGCTCTCCAACATTGCCCTTAGCTAAGAGTCTCTACTTAGAAGTGGAAATATGGATTTTTGTAAGGTAAAAATAAAAATTTAGGAAATGTAAGGACGAATAAAGCAGAACGTGCCAGTTGGCAGGTGAGGTTTGCTTAGGTGGTGTTGAGAGGGAGCAGGTACATGTTTTAAGTGATACAAGAGACACTTTGCAGCCACTTCAATCCAGAGAGTGTGGTGTTAAAGAAGAGTGATTCAGTGTCAGCACTTAAGGATCTTGGAAGATAATATCTTTCCATGACCCAAAATGCCTCACCAGTCTGGATAAATCTCAATTAGCCTCCATTGTAAAACAAAAAAAAAATGAATATACAAATAAATTAAAATAATCCACATTATGGTTATGTGGAACTCTGAACTTCATTAAGAGGTCTGGGGTTGTGAAAGCTTTTAATGTTTGTTTAAGAAACTAAGTGTGGGTAGAGTTGAAAATGGTCCTTATACAAGTTCCTTCTGATCATGCATTCAATTAAAATTGACTAAGAATGCTGGACTTCAGAGAACAGAACAGAATACAGTATGTTTCAGTCAGGGCCAGGCTTGTGAATGTGCACTGTGGGCAATCACAGGGGGCCCCAAGTTTAGAATGGCCCTGTCTAGGTTTCAGATCCGCTATCACTATCTTGATATTCTTCTGCATTTTCAATGTGTACTAAGTTTTGAAAATTATATAGCTGATTCTGATTTACAGTCTCACTAATAATAGTGATTGCAGCTGAACAGACACATCTAGTGTTTGGAGGAAATTTTTCCTTTTCTCAACTTAATAGTTGAAAACTGCCTGAGCTGAAAGTAGAAGTGGGCAAATATCTTGTTTGTGTACTCGGGCAGCAATGTTCAGTAAATATTTGCAGAAGTGTGATCTCTAATGCCTTTAAACACCAAAATATATCACTAGTAGAGAAGCAAAACTATGACTTAATTATTATCCTTTTATGGCTCTAGGATAAACCACTTTTATGACCACCATGAAGAGTTGCTGGACTGAAATTAAAAGAAGTTAAGTCCAATACAAGACGTGTTTAACTGGCCTGAATATACAGTTTGATACAAAATGTCCCCCAAAATTTTATGCATACAGAGGTAGATATTTTAGGCAATGACTGGACCATGAGGGCTCTGACCTCATCAGTAGATTAATTCATTTGTTGGATTAGTCCACTGATGACTGAAGGGGCCACTGGGAGGTGACACCTAGTGGAAGTAGTCACTGGGGAAGAACATCCCTTCACTCTCTCTGTTTTCTGGCTGCCATGCAGGAGGTGCACAGCTGTCCTCCATCATTTCTGTCTGCCTTCATGTTCCTACCCTAGAGCCGGCTGACTATGGGCTGGATTCTCTCAAAATAAATCTTCCCACCTCTAAGTTTTCTTGTCATGTATTTTGGCCACAGGGATGCCAAACTGACTGACACACCTAATTTTTGACATCTTGAATCCCATAAAGCTCTATTTTTATTAATGCAACCAAAAGTAAATAAATTCCATGAAAGTAAGACTATTCCAACAACCACTCCTATCAACTCTGATTTTATGACATAAAGATGAGGAAATGGAATATTATGACAGATTTGCTCTAGCAAATGTGAGAGGTACAAAGAAAAATTTCTGGGTGGGCTAGAAAGCGTATGCTGGTAATGTTTTGAAAACTGTTTGCAAAATCAAGCTGCAGCAGCTGTTGCACAATAAGATGATTGTATTTCAGAAGCTGATAAACTTTAGTTGCTGGAAGTGTAACTGTGGCAATGGCAAAGACAAATGCTCAGAGAAAATGTTCTCTTCCCTTCCCTGTGAATGCTTCCTTCCCCAGGACTCTCAGGATTAGAAATAACATCCCCTTTCATGGCCCTATTCAAAGATGTCAGCAGGGAATCAGGAAAGAGGCACTCAGCAAGAATAGCTGCTTTTCTCCCTCAGGGAGTCCTCACCTCTTTGCAGGTGATGAGAAGAAGGTGTGATTCTCACATTTAATGAAATCCATGAAATTTGAGGCTTCCAGTTTACAACTCTTGCCAGGCTTTTTCTCTGCGGCTGGCTGGCTGGTTGGGTCAAAGGGACTTCTATTCCTCCTCCCGAGTGGAAGAAGCATGAGTGAATGGTTCAGTTCCAACCACCCCAGCAGGGAAAAAGCAAGCAGGAAGAATCCATTCCAAGTGCAGGAGACTTATGACAGCTGGCTCCTGTCATTCTCAGCCTGTGCCCTCTAATCAGGTAGCTGTTCATTTATGTCCAATGAACCCTAGCTGAGCAATTAAAAACAGCAAAAGCTTCCTGAGAATGGGATGGCTGGCAAAAATTGATAAATTTGCCTTTGTGACTCAAGGCATAGGGTAAGCTTTTAAATGTTACCCTGGAGCATGGCTTAGCTGAGCTTTAAAGAGAGCATACCCTTTTCCAAGGGAATGGGCTGAAATTAACATACACAGGACAGTGGGAAATTCTCTGTCATCACAGCTTTCTCTCTCCCTCTGATTTCCCTTTCTAGGTGACAGTGGTATCTTGATCCACTCTATCTGCCTTTGCCTTTAGACATCTGGGTTGCTTTGAGTCCAGAGCTGATAAAATGAAGCATTGTTTCCTTGGACATTGGCTCTCTCTCCTAGTCTGCATTCCTTTCTCCTATGTCCTGTCTGAACTCCATCTACTTCAAATTTCCCTCTAAAAAAAAGCAATGCAAGCAGGATACTGAGGCACAGAAGGGAACCTTGAGTTTGTCAACCCATCAGTGAGGAAATGGCTGTGCACTGAAGTAGTGACAGATCATTGAGAGCAGTTTTTCCTCTGAATGGAGTTGTTAGCCGATACATTTGTATTAGCATAAAGGGATGTGGTTGTATCAAAACCCTAAGAATATTAGCAAATTTAGACTTAAGAGATTCCACATCTAAATGTACATTCCTAGGGGAGAACTGAAGATGTATATAAATATATAACTTCTGGGAAATTTTCCAGAGCCATGTACAAAATTAAAAACAATGACAACAAAAAATGGATGCAACGTTAGTGTGAGTAATATTATTGGTTAAATCAAACTGTGGGAGAATTACTTGAGTCCATGAGTTCAAGACCAGCCCTGCCCTTCCCATCCACCAAAAAGAATATTGATTAAATAAGTAGGGGACCAGAATAGGCTACCCCAAAATAGGCCTTTTCATTCAGAAATTATCATTTTGAAACACTGTAGCATAAGAGAGGCTCTGAAAACAGAGTAAAACACCCTTTTATGAGGTAAATTTACATTTGTAAAGGAACTTTTCATTTGTCAGGATTCATCCCCTCCCTATGCTCAGAAGAAAAGAATGATGCTAAATCATTACAGACTCTGGAGAGTAATGTCAGCAAAATGGCAAAAGGGAGTTCTTTAGGGCTTCTTCTCTAGATCCATCCTGTGGGCAAAAGCTCTAGTTGATCCAGGATCTTGAACTACTCTAGAGTTCAACGCCAAGTCCTCTAGACCATGATTCCAGGCTACCCGACAAGGACCTAGTTTGCTGGACCCCTGTATTTATAGGCGTTAAGCTGGCCCCTGAAGACCCAAGACTTAAACCTAACCTCATGGACTCAAGCCACAGCCTCATTCCAATTCCAGGTCAGCTTCCATAATGTCAAACTTCAGAACAATTCTTATGGACCCAGATACCAAATGCATTCCAGTACCAGGCGAGACCTCATGGACATAGGCTTTAGGCTGAACCCTCAGAGAGAGAAGGTATCCAACCTGAGGATTCAGGGGTACTCCACCCCCCAAAGAACCAGTCAACTAGTCCACCGCAGTACTAGGTCAGGATGCATGCAGGATGCAGGTCCACTAAAGCAGAATCAAGCTAACTGTAGAAACCTAAACACCAAGCATTCACCCATGCAACCAGATGCCATTCTCACCTATCTTTTCATACCAGCCCCTGACAGCCTGCCCGAGGACTCTTGCAGCAAACCCAACCATGAACTCTACCCAAAAGCCCGTTCAGATCATCTGAATGAGCTCACTTGTAAAGGACTTTTCCTATGGAAACCCATCTGTAAATCCTGGAATAAGTACCTACTTCTTCAAATGAACAAAAATCAAAACAAGTCTACAAAGGTCATAAATGATCAGAGAAACATGACAGCACAAAAATAATGAAACACTGATAACAGTCACTAAAGAAATGGAGATCTACAAACAACTTGAGAAAGTCTTCAGAATAATTGTTTTAAAAGAGATCCGTGAGCTTTAAGAAAAAACAGAATACAAAATGATGTCAGGAAAACAATAAGCAAACAAAATGAGAATATCACCAAAGAGAAATCATAAAAAAAAGAACCAAACAGAAATTCTGATGCTAAAGAACCCAATGATATTTGACAGGAGATTTAATCAATAGAGAAAAGATTAAGTAAACTCAATGATGAGTCTTTTGAAATTACTCATTAAGAGGGAAAAAATCTAAAGGGATGGAATAAAATGAATCAGAAAAAGCCTATGGAACTTATGGAACACCATCAAGTGAAACAATGGGGGGAGTTCAAAGGAGTCAGAGAAAAAGAAAGCGTAGAAAGTTTCTTTGAAGACAAAAAGAGAAAACTTCCCAAATTTGAAGAAAGGAACAAACATTCATATCCAGAAAGCCCAATGCATGACTGCCTTAAAAAAATGCTAAAAGAAGTTCTTTAAGTTGAAATGAAAGAAGATAAGCAATGTGAAAACAGATAAAACTTCAAAACTCATTTTAAGAATTTAGTCAAATTAGTAATATTAATTTGATTTTTTATAATATTAATATTGACCTGCTCTGTTGGAATATTAATAATATTGTTACTCATATGTTGTTATATTCTTAATATTATCACAGAGCAATGTCAATTCTTTAATTATCAATAGTTACTTTAAATGTAAATTGATTAAATTTTCTAATGAAAAAACATAGAATAGCTGGATGTATTTAAAAAAACAAGATCCAACTATGTACTGCCCATAAGAGACTCACTTTAGTTTTAAAAACACATGTATGCTGTAAGTGAAGGGATATAAAAAGATATTCCATGTAAAAGCTAACCAATGGGATCAAAGGTGGCTATATTAGACTTACTAGACTTTTAGCCAAAAATTGTCACAAGAAACAATAAAGTTCATTACATAATATAAGGCTAAATTCATGATGAATTTGAATTTGTTGAATTTACATATGACAATTGTAAATATTTATGCACCCAACATAGCACATCTAAGTTTATAAAGCAAATGCTAAAAGAACTAAAAGGGTAATTAGCAGCAATATAGTAATAGTAATGAACTTTTACATCTCTTTTAACAATGGCTATATCATCTGAACATAAAACCCATAGGGACACAATGGACTTAATACTGTAGAACAAATAAATATCACACAACACACAACACACACACACACACATACACATACACATACACAAAGCAGACACACACAAACAATGTTGTACCTAATAATAGTAGAGTATAAATGCTTTTCACAGACACAGAAACATTCTTTAGGATAGAGCCTATGTTAGGTTACAAAACAAACCAATAAATTTAAGAAGATTGAAGTTATACCAAGTATTTTTTCCAATCACTATAGTATGAATATAGAAACCAATAACAAGAAGAAATTAGAAGATTAAAAATATGAAGACATTAAGAAAGTGCAATCCTGAACTATCAATGAGAAGGAAGAAAGAAGTTAATGAGAAATTTTAAAAAATCTTCTTTAGACAAATGAAAATGGAAACACAGCATATGGAATACAGAAAAAAAAACATTTTTAAAAAGGAAATTACAATGATAAATGACTACATTAAGAAAAAAAGAAAAATTTCAAGCAATCTAAATTTAAAACCTCTAAGAACTAGAAAAACAAAATCAAACTAAACATTAACATAACATAAGGAAGGAAGTTATAGATCAGAGCCCCAGGAAATGAAATCAAATGAAATTTTATTATGTGCATGTATAAATATGACATAAGGAATCCCAATGTTATATATAATAACAATGAACCAGTAAAAAATAAAATAAAACACTTTTACCAATCAGAGCAGAACTGAATTGAATAGAAAAATGACAAAAAAATCACTTAAATTAAGACTTATTTTTGGATTAGATAAAAAGAGAAGTCTCAAGTAAATCAGAAATGAAAAAAGAGATATTACAAGTGATACTACAAAAACATAAGAGATCATAAAAGTCCATTGAAAAAGAAAAATACTGACATAGACACATGCAACATAGCAACACTGAATCGTGAAGAAAGTAGAACATTTAAACAGACCAATAACAACTAAAGGCATTAAATTATTAACCAAAATTTTTTTCAATAAATAAAATCCCAAGAGCTGTTTCAAGAATGAATTCTACAAAACAGTTAATGAATAACTTATGCCATTTCTTTTCAAACTTTACAAATACTTTGAAAAGCAACAAATTCTACAAACTCATTTTATGAGCTCAAATCTACCTTGATACTGCTATCAGACAAGCATTCTACTAGAAAGGAAATCACAAGCCACTATACTAATGAAGACAGATGGAAAAAATCCTGACAAAATACAAGTCAAATTTAATAAAATAAAATAAAAAGATTATACACCATGATCAAGTGGGATTTATCCTTGAAATGCAAGGATGGTTTGACATATGAAAGTCAATAAATTTGGTATATTACATTAATAGAATAAGAGATAAAAGTCATATAATCATCTCAATAGATACAAAAATAAAGTATTTGACAAAAGTCAGCATTCTTTCGTGAAAACATTACCAACAAATTAGATACAGATGGAATGCTCAACACAATATAGCCAAATATGACAAATAGGTAAAAGACTTCACTGACTTTAGTATCATGTGATCATCATATTCAACAGTGAAAAGTTGAAAGATTTTTTTACAAGATAAGGGTGCCCACTTTTGCCCCTTTCAATTAAATATAGTACTAGAAATCCTCAACATACTAATTAGAAAAGAAAAAATAAGTCACGCAAATTGGAAAAGACAAAGTAAAATTGCCTTTGTATGCAGATAATATTATCTTAAAATAAAAAACTACAAAGGTTCTATAAAAGAACTATTAGAACTAATATATAAATTCAGTAAAGTTTCAGTATACAAAACAAAATTGCAAAATCAGTAGAATTAATTTTCTTAAAAAAGAAATAAAAAATAAAACCATTTATAATAGCATCCAAAGAATGCAATATTTGGAATAAATCCATCCAAGGATGAGGAAATATTTGTACAAAGAAAACTATGAAACACTCATGAAGGAAATACAGGGTATCTTTCTATGTATTTGTACCTTTTTCAATTTCCTTCTATTTTTTTAGGTTAGAAAAATTAATATTGGCAAAATGTGCATATTATTCAAAATGTTCTATAGAATTAATGTAACCCCCATCAACATTCCAATACTATTTTCTCACAAAAATAGCAAAAAAATAATCCTATAATTTGTATAGAACCACAAAGGATTCCAAATAGCAGAAGCAATCTTGAGCAAAGAGAACAAAGCTACAGACATCACACTACCTGATATTAAAATATACCACAAAGCTATAGTAACCAAAGCAGCATGATATTTATATAAAAGCAAACTAATGGGAAAAAAGAAAAAGATCATAAAGAAATACACGTTTTATGATCAACTGATCTTTGACAAAGCTGAAAAGAACATAGAATGGGGAAAGACATTCACTTCAATAAAATGTGGGATGAAAACCAAATATCCACTTACAGAAATTAAATTGCACACTTTTCTTTCACTAATTTTTTTTAAAAAATCAACTCAAAATAAATTAAAGAATTAAACATAAGTCCTGAAATCATGAAACTTCTAGAAGAAAAGATGGATAGAATTTCTTGTTCTTGCCTGGGAAAAAATATAACCCCCAAAACAACAGGCACCCAAACCAAAAATTAACAAGTGGGATTACATCAAACTAAAAATTGTTGCACAGTAAGGGAAACAACAGAGTGAGGAGGCAACTTATGCAATGGGATAATATATTTGCAGGCCCTGAAACTGGTAAATGGCTAATACCTAAAATATATAAGGAATACAAACATCTCAATTGCAAGTAAACAAATAGCTTGATTAAAAAGTGTGCAAAGGATTCAGTCATTGCTCAAAGGAAGATATACAAATGACAAATAAAAAATTGCTTAACCTCTGCAATCATCAGGGAAATGCAAATTAAAACCATAGTAACCTATGAACTCCTACCAGTTGGAATGCCTAATTTCAAAAGGACAAAAGAAGATGATGAGGATGCCACAAAAAGTAATTCTGTGGGTGAGAATGCAAATTAGTGAAACCATCATGAAAAACAAAATGATGTTTCCTCAAAAAATTAAAAATAGAAAGCCTATGTGATCCAGCAATGTGCTTCCTAGATCTAGCTCCCAAGAAATGAAATCAATATGTTGAAGAGACATCTGCACCACAATTTTCATTGCAGGACTATTCCTGCAAAATCCTGGAAATGGAAACAACTTAAGTTCCATTAACTGATGAATGGATAAGAAAAATGGAATGCTATTCAGCCTTACCAAAGGAGGAAATCCTGTCATTTGCAAGAGCGTGGAGGAACCTGGAGGATCTTATGCTAAGTGAAATAAGTTAGGCACAGAAAGACAAAGACTATCCAATTTTGCTTATATTTAGAATAAAAAATAAATAAACTGAACTCAGAAATAGAGACTATCAGGTTGTTATTAGGACCTGGAAAAATATTGATCAAAGGGTACAAATTTTCAGTTAGATGGGAGGAATAGTTTTGGAGTTCTATTGTACAGCATAGTGATTATAGTTAATAATAACATATATCTGAAAATTCTAAAATGGTAGATCTTAAATGTTCTCATCAAACAAAAATAGTAAGTATCTGAGGTGATGAATATATCCATTAAATTAATTTAATCATTTTAATACATATATTAAGATTAAATATATTAAAATATTAAATGATTATATATTAAAATTTTAAATGATATTAAAATATATATATATACATATGTGTGTGTGTATATATATATAGAACAAAATATCATGTCACACAACATAATTATATATAATTATTATTTGTTACTTATACTATAATAAAGCTGAAGAGAGAAAAGTGTCATCTTTTAGTTCTCATAACTGTTTGAGATTGTTGATATCTGGAAACAGATAAATTTTATGACCTATCCCTCTTATCTCAGGAATATACAATATTTTATAAATAAGTGAACTTATGCTTTTTACATATTTATATACCACAACAAAAATACAGTAACAACTGCAAAGAAATTGAGTGAACCAGGAAGTATGTAGAGGTCAAAACCAAGATAGGCACTAAAAACATTCTCCAGAAAAGTAAATAAATCACTAGAAATTCTTTCCAATGGCTGAGGCACCAATTTAACTCTATGTAACAAAACTTTCCCTTCTTTTCTGTGCTTTTCCTGGTTACCTCCCATAACCATCCTCATATCCATCGTTCTTTGTTGACAGGATAATGAATAAGAGAAAAGAGGTCATTCTTCTCTTAGGCCATCCTTTCAACTCTGTTACAGCATCTTAGTGACCTCATAAAGCCTCTTGCATTAATATCTCTCAGGAACACCTACATCTGAATTCCTGTTCTTTACTGGCTGACATAAGGCAATCATGAGATAACTTGAAAAAAATGTGGACCAGGCACCTTACTCTGTATCTCAGATTCTCATCTGTACAATGAGAGTATTTCTTTCAGAAATTAAATCTTTCCCTATAATTCAGTGCTTGAATTATTCTCCCTGCCCCAGGATATATGAGGCTTAATTAAGTTTCTGATTCTGATTACTACTACAGACATACTATCAAACTATCTTTTCAGTTGTGTTGTAATTAAAGGAAGAGGTATGGTTACATAAAACAAGAAATTATTATGTGACTCTACATTGTGCCTGCATGCATTTCATCATCTTATAACTATGGCATTATTTCTGCTTTGAAAGCCGATGAATGGATTTCTGTTGAAAATGGTATCCTGTGGTTGATCCCCAGCATGTATTTTTGCATCCCCATCCCTAATCTGGAATTCTTGTCTCACTAGCTCATAGCTGCCACAAACTCTTCTACAGAGGAAAAGTACAGTCTTTTGTGGAGATAAAATAACAAGGAGCCAGGAAGTTAGTCTTACTCAAATAAGTTTCTGAGGATGCCTGGCTTGGTCCCATTGGATTCAATCCTGCCCACTGTAATCACTTAAAAATGGGAAGGGTATATTTTGCATCCACTCTTATTTTCCTAAGACAGAGAGAGGTCAATATTGTTATTGGAAAATTTCTTGAAAGAAATTTCTATGATTAATTAATGTGTGTTTTGTATTATCTTTGCTTGGCCAACAAGCTAGGCTTTAGCCCAAATGGCTATAATTCTTCTCATAACAACCGAGTATGGTCAATGGCATATACTTATTCTTCCCATTAATCTCCACACAAAAAGAGCTGGGAGGCTTGTTTCTGGTAGGCTTCATTATCATCAATGAGGCTCCTTCAGGAAAGTCGAGGTGAATGAAGCAAATGGCATTAAAAGAGAAAGAACACGATTTCTGCAGGACTCTCAGCTTTCTTTTTCTATGGCATAAACATTGCTTCCTTCAGAAATCATTCCTTCTCAATGTGATATTCTTCTGATTTGGTCTACCAAATCAGATTGATGCCACAGAAAATCTAGAGGTTAGTTTGTCCTCTACCTCAGGCACAGACTTCCCTCTGGGTTGGGGCTGGGTAGACAGTGGGGATGGCATGGGATATGTTTCTATGCCCATATTCAAACTCTTCAGCTTTTTCATGTGATGTCTCTTGACCTAGTTTAAACAGATTCTGGGAGATTATTTCCAATTTCAAGTCCCAAATCAGTAGGCACAATGGAAAATGTAGACATGACTCCTGCCTTTCCTTCTCTTCTTTCAACCATCTGAATATTACCAATTTTCCCTCTTTGACATTAAAACTTTATTCTCATCATAAGAAAGCTTACTGTTATACTTTTTATATATAAATGTCTTATACATGCATATGTGACTGAATATACATTCCAAAATTTGTTCCCCATTATAATAAACCCTTGGCCCACCCTACAAATATTACACAAAAGGTCTTTGCCCCCCAACACCAATTAGAGAATTATGCTCAACTTCATATATCAAGGGAATTAAAAAATTCTGCAGTGGACCCTGTTAATTTTCTAGACAATGCAGAGTTTATTCACTTATTAATTAATAGCAAGTAGAACTAATGTTATGGAGGCCCATTAAAAAATTGCTATTCAGAAAAAAACAGAATTTTATGCAACTTAATCCCAAAAGCTTCAACTCAGAACAGAGTACTTAAGGTGAAAATCTCATATGATAAACATTTTAAACAACACATGGGGTAAGATGCTCACACTGTGATAACAGAGATCCCTGTGTCTAATTATGTAGTCATTTGTTGATATGTAACCACTGAGGGGAATAGAAAATGATTCATATGTGATCTTAGATGACTGAATTTTTCCCGATCAGTGTTTTTTTTTTTAGTTTAAACTCATTTAAAAAGCATATTGTACAACTCCATAGTAGTACTGTGAACATAGTTAACATAGTCTCCTTATACAGAATTATAGATAACCTTAAAAATCACTTGTATAGCCTCTAAGATGTATTTGTCAGAATTGTGGAATGAAGAAATACCATCATTTTAGACTGGAGATCCTTCACACTATATTAAAAAGATCAGGAAATTTACAATTGGAAGACTCTCGGTATCAGCTGTCATTTACTTCTTAGCTGCACGAATTTGAACAAGTCCATATAGTCTCCTTGAATTTCAGCTTCTTCACAAATGAGAGATTTCTATTGCTTGCCTGAGAAGATTATTAGAAATAAATGAAGTAAATAAAGGAAAATGCACTGTGAATGTCCAAAGTCTATATAAGTGGCATTGTGTTTAGAAAACTTAAGCTACCTAGGGATCCTTTCTATGCTTCCTAAATAAGAACAAATGCTTAGGTAGTTCCCTGTCTGTGAAATGCTGATTTCCTATCTTCTATAATCTCAATTTCCTTATATTCCTTACAGAAATTTATGCACAAAAGAAATGTTAACAAAACAGTGTAAATCCAATTATAATGAGTAATGAAGTGTCATAACAAGGCAGTACAGTCTCTGAGAAAGATTGTCGTGAGCGAACATAAAGGACATGGTGATGAAACTCAAGGTACTGGGGAGACTGACTGAGGGTATTTCAGACTTTTCAAAAACCACACTCTCAAATCACACCACATAGATGATCTCTACTGCACATGCAGTGCACAGAGAGGGAGAGAAGTGCTCCTGAGATGTTCCATCAGACCACATTGCCTTTGAGTACACAAAATCATGGGAATATGCTCTAACTCACCCTGATGTGCCCAAAGCTCTCACTTGTCAAACTCATTGATTGGATCAACATAGAAAACAAGAATAAAAAAGGGTTTTGAGAGGTATCTCCTGAACACTTTTTTTTTCTCTGAAATTTAAGGTACTTAATGTATTCATCAATATCCCCATGTTAAATTTTAGTGGTATGGTTTCCAGGTATAAGTTTTCCTTTCCACATTTAAGGGATACCTTTAACTTGGGTCTTAGGCACTGCTCAGGAGTACCTTACAAATGACTTTTTCAAACTTTCTCCAACTGCTTCACCTTTTAGTAGATTCCAGGTGTTAGAATAGACTAAAAGGCACACAGATTGCAATGAGTTTTGTCTGTGAGAAAATGCTGATAGCTTTTGTATTTCCAATTCTCTCCAAATATTTATTTTCTTTAATTTCTTCTTTGGTACTTGTATTCTTCAAACAGGAAAGAAAAAAAGTATTTTTTATATCTTTTTTTCTAAAGTCATCAAGCTTATATTTGTACAGCTAAGAGAAAATAACCCTCCAAATACTATTATAAACTTTTACTCTCATTCCTCTATTCCTTTACCCATTTGGGAAGTAGATCTTCTGGAAAAGTACTGCACTGCTCCTCTCATTCTAGAGACATGGCAGAAGCTTCTTGTACCTAATATAAAGCTTTATAGCTATTTTTTGTTTGTTATGCTTTAGGAACCAAGCATTTTTTTCCCTAAATACTTCAAACTTTTCTCATCAAAATAAACTTTTTCACAATGCTATACAGTGATTTCCTTATTCACAAGCTTGTGTTGATATAAGTATTCCTTATCCACTACATTAGTCACTCTCTTGTCACTAACTGGGAAGATCTACATCTTGAATTTCTGTTGCCTGTATCCATGAGTAAAGCTTAATTGAACTATAATGAATAAGAGAGAATAATATCTAAATTAGCAAAGTCTATGAAGGGACCTTGTGCTAAGTTTATAATTTGAAATAAGCCCATAGTCCATATCAAAAGTGCATAGATAGCTAGGCACAGTGGCACATACCTGTAATTCCAGTGATTTGGGAGACTCAGGAAGGAGGATCTTGAGTTCAAAGCCAGCCTCAACAACAGTGAGGCACTAAGTACTTCAGTGAGTCCTTGTCTATAAGTAAAATATAAACTAGGGCCTGGAATGTGGCTCAGTGGTTGACTGCCCCCGAGTTCTATCCGTGGTGTGTGTGTGTATGTATGTATGTCTATATATATGTGTGTGTATATATATATATATATGAGAGAGAGAGACTAGAGAGAGAAATAAAGTTTTTTTTAAAAAAATTCACTGCCTTTGAGATATATATATATATATATATATATATATATATATATATATATATATATTAAAAATAGAACTATCATGTGTCCACTCCAGTAAGAATGGCAGCCATTATGAAGTCAAACAACAAGTGTTGGCAAGGATGCAGGGGAAAAAGGTACATTCATACATTGCTGGTGGGGCTGCAAATTGGTGCAGCCAATTTGGAAAGCAGTATGGAGACTTCTTTGAAAGCTGGGAATGGAACCACCATTTGACCCAGCTATTCCTTTTCTCAGACTATACCCAAAGGACCTAAAAACAGCATACTACAGGGACAGAGACACATCAATGTTTATAGCAGCACAATTCACAATAGCTAGACTGTGGAACCAACCTAATGCCCTTCAATGGATGAATGGATAAAAAAAATGTGGCACTTATACACAATGGAACATTACTCAGCAATAAATAATAACAAGATCATGGCATTTGCAGGGAAATGGATGGCATTAGAGCAGATTATGCTAAGTGAAGTTAGCCAATCCCTAAAAAGCAAATGCTGAATGTCTTCTCTGATATAAGGGGGGTGACTCAAAATTGGGTAGGGAGGAAGAGCATGAGAAGAAGATTACCACTAAATAGGGAAGAGAGGTGGGAGGGAAAGGAAGGGAGAAGGGGAATTGCACGGAAGAAATGAAGGAGACCCTCATCATTATATAGAATACATGTATGATGATGTGAGGGGGAAAAAAGAAAAAAACAGTGTGTCACATTAGATTGGGTAGAGAGAAGTGATGGGAGGGGAGGGGAGGGGAAAGGGGGAAAGGAAGGACAGCAGAATAAAGTAGACATTATTATTGCTGTGTGTATATATGTGACTGCATGACCAATGTGATTCTGCAACCTGCACACTCAGAAAAATGAGAAATTATATCCCATCTAATTCAAATGTAAAAAAAATAATGTTCTTTTTCAAAGATAAGAATTATACTCTTTTGCAGTCCAGCTTCACTTTTATCCACTATAACTTGATAATATTTCCTTTTAAAAATAAGAGAACCTTTTGACACTCACACACATACACACACACACACACACACACACACACACACACACACAGAGAGAGAATTATCATGTGATCCAGCAATCCCTCTTTTGGTATACACATCAAAGAAAATGAAATTGATGTCTTAAAGAGATATCTGTACACCTGTAGCACCATCACTAAAACCAAGGTATAGTATTAACTTACGTGTCTGTCAAGAGATGAATAGATGAAGGACATGTGGTACATATACAGAATGGCATGCTATTTTGCCTTTTAAAAAGAAGGAAATTCTGTTATTTATCACAACATGGATGAACCCGAAAACATCATATTAGGTGAAATAGGCACAGGAAATCAAATACCACACAATCTCACAGATATGTGTAGAATGTTGAATCTGGGGAAGGTGGGACTCATGAAGGGTAGGGGATGGGGAGATATTGGTCAAAAGATAAATTTAAGTTAGATAGAAAGGAAAAACATGGGTCTAACTTGGAGAAACTAAAAAAATAATTGAAATGAAAGGCAGATGTCAATGAACACAAGCAAATGCATAACTCATAAAAATATTAACTATATTGCCTAATATTGTTAATAGTGGAATATAATGGTTAAAGACTACTGTATTTGTCAAGAATTGTGTTTCATTGTTTTCAAAACTTTAAAATTCATTCTCTGAATCATTAAGCTGTACAATAAGTGCCATTAATGATAAAGAGAGTGCACATCTGAAATGTAAATCAAAAGAGGATTGTGATTAGAGTAATATTGGTTAGCCAAGTTTATAGCATTTTATATAATATAATTTAAAACTCTGATAAGCCTTATATGAGTTCTTATGTGTGTCTGTATCCAGTCTGTAGCTACACATATGCACCATCATATATGCAAATATGCCAGTGAAATGGTTCCATATGCTACGTTTTGCATACATGTCAATGGAAAAAAATTTGTCCTTTCAAGGTGTGTAGCCTATGATTTGATTAGGAACTCCAGCTGCTTTCCACAAAATCTTATAATCTCTGTGACACTTCAATTCATCCCCAATCTGCTTTTGTGGTATTTCCAACAACCCGTCAGTTGCTGTGATTATTTCCAAATTGCCATCTTATACTGTACTTCTTGAGAAGGAAGAATGCTTTATTGTGTTTCCTCCATGAATGTTATGCTATATCCTTTATTTTTCATATAATTGTGAATTTTAATGTGTAAGCACTCCTTGTAATCATTAAAATGATACCATCATTTGGCTTGATATAGCAATAGAAAATTCTATTAATCTGATTTTCAAAAATATTTTAAGTTGTAGACGAACCCAATGAATTATTTTATTTTTTTAATGTGGTGCTAAAAATCGAACCCAGTGCCTCATATGTGCGAGGAAAGTGCTCCACCAGAGCTACAGCCTCAGCCTTCTTAATGCATTTTTTCTATAGTGCAGAACTTTAATTTAATGACCACAGGGTAGTATTATAGTTGTTGATATAAATATGTGTACTGAACCTCCAATATTCTATGGATATTGAATGCTGAGTTTTGAATTTCCATAGAAACCTGTCATTCTCTGTTGTTTAGTGCCTGACAAATAATGACATATATAAGACAACACTGATATTTTACTGGTAGAATTAATATTTTTTTTTCTTTCATCCAGAAAAGACTTCAAGTCTTTTTTTAAAGCTTCTCTTGTATTTTCAAAACTTCTTAAAGATGAGTAAACTTATTCAGGGTGTTTTGATTCCATTTGAACAAGGTCCAGGAGGTAATTGGTAAAACAGAGAAAGGCCAGCATCATTTGTTTTGGTGTATTATGGTCTTGGTGCATGGTTCTAATGAATGCTATTCAAGGAGGCCAGATGCATTAGCCCAGGAATGAGCCTGAAGAGGGACACTGTTTATCATTGATATTCATGGCTGATGTTGATGCAGTCATTATGAGGAATAAGGATATCTGCCAAGTGTGTAGTGAAATCACAAACTGCCATCTACTACAATAGAAAATGTCTTAACAAAGAAAAAAATTAGGACATGTTCTCTAGAAAAGAACAGAATCTCATCCAAGGGCAGAACTAATAATAAATAGTCAATATGGACAAAACAAAAACATTATTTAAAGGCTGCCAGACATACTTGGAGAAATGATGTGCCCTTGGATTATAAAAAAAAAAAAAAAAAAAAAACAATGCCCCCATATAATAGGTCTCTTTCTCTTTCTATGAAATAAAACTCAGATCCACAAGGCTCAAAATGTATAATTCAAAGAAGTTTTACGAATATGAGAGGAAATTGGCATTTGGATCCAAGAAGAAAATTCTGAGTAAGATTATGATGTTTGGTAGGTTAGAATCTCTAATGTAAAGAAGAAAATATTTTCTTGTTTTACTTTTATATTATTTTGTGTGGAAAAGGATATGGCACAGTTTTCCTAGGGCATTGTTAACCTTTAGAAGTGTTAATGTGTATTAAAAAAGTATATTTCAGTGACACTCCTTCCCTTTATTACCTATGTGATATTTGGAGTCATTAAGATTTGAATTTGGCATTGCTTTGTCTTCACTATCCCATGTTTACTTGGCAATTTCCTAATTTTCTCTATCCCCCAGGAAAACTGTTAGGTCTCATATTGAGTTCATTAGCATTGCCCAGTAAATTAAAATGTAGGAGACAGCTTGAAAGGAACAAGAGAGCACTATTTGTTAATGAAGCATCTTACCTGAACATTTTTTTTTTCTAATCAGACTAGGGAAAACAAAGCTATGTTCAGCAAAGTGCACATGCAGAAGAGAAAAAGGGAAGGAGTCATTGATTTTGTAAATGAGGAATGAGCTGGTGTTCAGCCTACACAGGAGGGTGGCTGCATTTGTTCCGGAGTCCTTGGTATATTTGGTAGACAGAAGAATGACAATGTTCAGCCCATGAGGATGTGTTATTCAATATTTTTAAATGAGAATTACTGAGAAATGTTAGAAAAATTGAATTTGGAGAAAACAACAGTTTCTGAATAATGATAAAGAGCAAGAGTGATGGCTTTGCATGCTCGCCTGTATCTAAGTCCCGTCCTCATTTCTTACCATGGTAATGTCAGTCATCTAACCAGTGTCTGACACTCCTGTCTTCACGCTACAGGTTCTGACCCATCCAAGCTCCAAATCCCTCAGAGTGAATATCCTAAAAGAGAAGTCTGAATGTGATTCTCCTTAAAACCCTTCACAGGTTTTCATTATCAAAAGCATAAAGATCAAAATCGTCTGTCCAACAGAGAAGTCCCTATTAGACCTGATACCAAATGACCTTTATGTTTTGTTTCTTGCTGCTCTTCACCCTTGGGCACATTTGAGCATTAGCTGTACCAAACCACTTTAGTTCTCTGAACTCACCTCACTCCATCATATATATCAGGTCACTGCACATGCCAGCTCATCTCTCTAATGACCAACACAGTCCCCCTCATTGCTTTTACTACTGGTGAATAATTACTTTTCCTTTAAGACTCAGCTCAGTACCATCAGTTCTCCTTATGGGAGCGTGCATAAATAAAGTGAGGCAGTTCTCATTTTTCACAGGAAGGTATGACTGGAAAAATGACCACACAAGCTAAAAAGAATCACATTAATTTTAGTCATCAATAAGAAGAAGAAGAATTGTTCCATGAATTTTTAACATTTTTGTCAAGACATTATTAAAAACTCTGTTAGTATCAGTTACAAATATGTAGGAAAAATAAAAACCATGGAAATAATATTTATGTAATTAAAAAACATGAAAGACATTGAGAATTAATTTTTTAAATGCATCCACTAATTTGATCAGTGCTTGCCTCCTTCTTCTCATAATGTGGTTTACAATACAGAGTGATCACCTTTTTTATGTCTTAGTGCTGTGGTTAAAAGTCCCCCTCTATACACACGTAATTCATATAATGACATTCTATTCTCCAAGGTGAAGATATTGGAGGTGGAGCCATTTGATAAGTGATTAGTGAATGGGATTTAGTGCCCTTATGAAAAAGTCCCCAGAAGTCTGACTTGCTTTCCTCCCTATGTGAGGACAGAGAAAGTAGGTACCAACCAGGAGTAAGCATGTTTTGCTGGACAACCAAACCTGCTAGCACCTCCACCTTAGACTTCAAGCCTCTGGCACTGAGAAATAGAATATGTTCTGTGATGACCTGCCTGGCTTATAGTGACTTCTTATGGAAACTGGAATGGACTGAGACACTTGGCAAATTGTTTCGTCAGCTTCCAACATTTTACTATTTGCATTTTCCATGTCATGATTTCTACAAGACTTTTTTTAATGGGTATTTTTTTTTTAATTTTTGCCAGCATCACCACCTCCAGAGGAATCTGCGTCCTACTCAAGCTCTTTTCTCATCAACATACCTTGAGCCTCTGTTATGGCAGCAGCAATGTCCACAGTTCCACAGTTGGGTATTATCTTCTCTAATTCTACTTAAGTTCAATTTGAATTTCACCTCCAGTGTCATCACTTTCCATTTATTTGCTGTGATTTCACCTTTGTTTACCAATTCCCTTGTATAATTATTCATGCTTGTAAATATCATATGATTTTTTTTCCTCAGGAGACAAGGAGGCAACACAACTGCCCAGTTTGTTGTCTGAGACTGTGAAAACCTGAAGTAGGCAGGGGGCACTGTGGACAAGAACAAGAGAAAATATTGAATACACTTTTTTCCAAAAGATAAAACCAAAAGTAACAATTCTAATTCGAGAGGTAGGTTGTGGGTGATCACAACCAAAGTATTTTCAAAAGATTGCACAGGAAGAAGCCTAATTTCAATAGGTAAGAATGAAACTGAGCAAGTATGTACAGTAGTTGTAATTTCTCTTGTAAAAATTGTGGTGGTTAAAAAAAAGAATAGGGATAAAATTCTTTTTGATTGCAAGATAATAATGAAGTATAAATTAGCAGCTGGTTAATTTACTGGATAATAGGAAAGAGGACAAAGAAGTTTGATTAGTCCAGGGTGATTATCACCTTCTAGGCTTTAGCAATGCACTGGGTAAGGGATTTCCAAAAATTAGCCCAGTGTCTATAACTTCAAGATTTAGGAGCAGAGTGTCTGGCACATAGCTGATGCTCGTGATTTTTTTAAATCCTTTTTTCTAAATTATCTGACTTTCCCTAGTACTATTCCCTGCCCTATCACCTCTACAAACTGATTCTCATTAAAACAGTCAGCATGAACTAAATTTATTTTCTTAAGGAGTGATCTGAATATGTCTTCCTTAAATATGAATAATAAAAAAATGTTCAGGAGTAAATAAAATGCCTTGACTGTACTGGAGCCTTGGAGCTCACTTGGTTTTCACATTTATGAGTTAGTTGTTCAGTCATTTGGATTTTCCACATGGATCCATTTGAAAAGAAAACTCCGATGGTGTATATCGCTAAATGAACTTGTTCAAGGGACAAGCAACAGATTTCCTTTTCCTTGTCTATCTTGACAGCTTACTTCTTTGCATTTCATTTGTGCACATATTTGGGGAGAAAGGCATCTTTCAGTGTGATTCATGACAGACATATTATTTAAGATTCTAAGCGTTTTGCCTCCTGAGAACTCAAGTCACATTTGTTAATTTTGATTTATAGCTAATGTTTGGTCCTCCACTCATGAGTTTCATTTAACACACTTAATGAGCATCGATTCTCACAGTACCCATATGTGGTCGGAAAATGTTATTTGCAGTTTCTTAGTGAGGAAAATGTCACAACAAGGGCTTCAATCTCAGCAGGCAGCTGAATAACCATACTGGGATGAGTTGGGATACAAAAACTTTATGTACACAATTTCATTTTGTCATGTGTTCAATCCTGCATTGTGCTATAGTCAGTACGTATATCACACTGGATTCATATAAAGTCTCAAAAGACCAAATGTCAAAAAGAATCAAGATGTTATGCCAAAGTTTTATACATCAAGAACTTAAGAAGATATTTGAACTTAAGACTAGGTCTGGTGTGATCACAATTGTATTTTCAATACATTGCATAGGAAGAAGCCTAATTTCAATAGTTTGAGGCAAGAATGAAAGTGAGACAGTATGGGCAATAGCTTTAATTTGTTTTGTAAGAATTGTAGTGGTGGGCTGGGGTTGTGGCTCAATGGTGGAGTGCTTACCTAGCATGCATGAGGCACTGAGCTCAACTCTTAACATCACATATAAACAAATAAAAGATCCAGCAACAATTAAAAAAAAATAAATAATTGTAGTGGTGAAGGAAAGAAGAGGGATGACTATTTGATGTAATGGTGAACTTTTTAATCTATCTTTGCCTTTTAGGCAAAGGAGTCAGTGAAGAGGGAAAGTTTGCATAATAGGAGAGAATCCTTGTTTTGGTGAATAGTGCTGAAGAAACAGGAAATTTTCAACTCATATGAAAGGAAGACTCTGCCTAACTAAATTGTCAAAGCGGAACAATAGCTTTGATTACACATCACTAAGAGTGGCTTCACACAGAATATTTAACATAAAGCTAATGAAATGTATATTCCGAAACCTTCATTTAGGTCCTAAAAGGGGTCCTTACACTATATTCACAAAATTTCAAAAACATGATATTTTATGAACAATTGGTAAAAACCACTGTGTATTTCTCTATAACTTTGCCTTTATTACACCCTCCCCCTCATGTGGCCATAGACATTTGGGGATCTGTCCAAGTGGAGCTTATATATTTAGTTTAGATTTAGTGATATATATTGTACACACACATTTCTTAAGGCTAGTTATTGTGTTGTGTGTGTGTGTGTGTGTATGTATATGTGTGTGTGTGTGTGAGTATATATGTGTACATATGGATCTTAGTCACACACATATGGATCTTAGTCACTCCTGTCTATAGATATATGATTGACCATAATTTCTGTGTAGAAATATATTCTAGAGATACCTCTACTACTCAGTTGTCTATGTACTAAAACTCATGGCATAAAGATTCAGGACCCCAAGTTATACAACTGTACAAAATTACTTATGTGTCTGGTACTATAGTATGTTTGGGTGATGGAGGCAAAATCGATGTGAAATTCATTAACCAATATGAAATTCATGAAATTTGGTGAATTCTCCAACAATAGAATATAGACAGATAATTTAGGAAAAAAGACTTGAAAAATACACCCAATTTTGACAACATTCTAAAAACTATATGACTTTATCAATGAGTTATAAAGATGAATGATTTTTTAAAGAACTATAAATAGTTAAAACATAACAAATGAATTTATTCCTAGTCAATTCAACTATATATGTTTCCATAGAAAATAATATTTAAAAATAATTATAAAATGGGTTTTCAGAGAGTATGTAACCAAATAATGTAGTATAAAATGTGGTTTAGAAGTATCAGTTAATTAATCAAAATTACGCTATTTTTTCTGAACTTTCTGAAGGTAGTACTGTTTAACACATCTTAAATATGTAACTTATTTTAATAACTTTATATTTTTCTTAATTTGTATTAATAATTTTGTAGGCTTTATCTCAAACAGGGCTCCCCAGATTATATGTTTCATCTCCCCCAGAATCTGGATTTATGCTGACATAAAAGCTTTTGGTAGGAGTCAGGCATCTCCAAAGTTTGAGAACAGAAGAGATGAGAAGTCGGGAGCCTGGAAGTTCTTTATAAGAAATGGAAACATGACTTGATGAATTTCCATACTCCAATAATAAGAAAAGTGGGTAGAAAGAGTGTGTGGCAATGGGGGAAGGGGAGGTTAATATTTATGTCCCAGATACTGGCAGACACTCTATGTGTGCTAATTAATTTAGTCCTCTCCATAACAGCATGTGACCCTTATTTAGCATTTACACACTTACCATATTACAGATACTATTTCAAGCATTTTACATTAACTCATTGAATCCTCACAACAACCTTATGAATACTCTGATTATCCTCTATTTTACTGATGGGGAAATTAGGCAGTAACCTAATTACTAACAGGGAAATGACTCATACAGGGCTGTTTGGTTTCGGAGTTGCAGACTTAACCCCTTCAGTTTACTTTCCTCATATTAACATTAGTACGTTAATTTTCTTGCTTCTGGTTAACAATAAAGACCTATGAGATCCTATCATGTAAATAACTTGTTCAGTGTTTTTGATGGAGCTGAAATTTTGGAACCCATCTGAATGCTTTCAAATCCCATGCATTTTTCTATTGCATTAAACTACCATCCATTGAAGCTAGTTACTGTGTTTTGATCTCATTGGAAAATCTTCATATATAGGGAATACAAGAAGTGCCCATGAATTAGTTTATGGAAATTCAGAAATAGCACCTTTCATTCCGAGTACCTAATCCTCATACTGCAGGGAGGAAGATGTGAAGAAAATCCTGAAGCTCTTCTGTAACCAATTGGAGTTGTTGTTTTGGGAAGGTTATAGAAGGTGGACCAGAGTAGAACTCTCAGAAGGCATGGTATAAAAGCAAATACTGGGTCAAGAGAGAGAAGTCAGTATGGTTACAGCTAATGCATGTGTGGTTTGAGAAATGTTAAGCGACCTTTTACTTAACTATCCATAAGAAAATACTGAGAAAAGAAATTCTTCCCACCTATATTCTCAAAATTTGATTATTGTTTGTTATTGTTTGGATATAAGATGTTCCCCAAAAGCTCACATGTGAGACAATGCAAGAAAGTCTCAGAGGAGAAATGATTGGATTGTGAGAGTCTTAACCCAATCAGTGAAATAATCTCTGATGGGATTACTGAGTGGTAACTAGAGGCAGGTGGGATGTGGCTGGAGGAAGTAGTTAATCAGGGGCATGGCTATGGGTTATATATTTTGTATCTGTAGCTGAAGTCTCTCTCTTTCTGCTTCATGATCACCATGATATGAATTGCTTCCCTCTGCCACACTTTCCCACCATGATGTTCTGCCTCACTTCCAGCCCTGAGGAATGGAGCCAGCCTTCTCTGGACTAAGACCTCTGGAACTGTGAGCCCTCAAATAAACTGTTCCTTCCCTACAGTTGTGCTGGTCACATCCTTTAGTCACAGCAGTGAAAAAGCTAAATAAAACATTGCTCTTGTTGTTGTTGTACAATAATTTCATAAGTTTTATTTCAAACAGGGCCCCAGGTTGGATGTTCTAGATCCCACAGAACCTGGATCTTTTGTGGCATGAAGACTGAGCTTCTGGTGGGAGTCAAGATTGTCCAATATTTATCAAGTTGTAGAGGCCCATCTCTTATACATGTCATCATAAGCAACTTAAAAATAGAATGGTAAAGTCACCTCTTTTTTCCTAAGATTGCATCACATAAGACAGCTAGTACTGGTTATAGCAAATGGAAGAAAGGTTTTTAAAAGTTCAACAGTATGCCCCTTATCTATAGATTTTCTTTCTGTGGTTTCAGTTATGCACAGTCAACAGCAAATTGAAAATATTAAATGGGAAATTCCAGAAATAAACAATCCATAAGTTTGAAATTGTATACCATTCTGTCTGGTATGATAAAACCTTGCATTGTCTCACTCTGCCCTGGCTGAGACATAAATCAGTCCTTTGCCCATCATATCTGCACTGTATATGTTACCCACCCATTAGTCCCTTAAGTAGCTGTTTCAGTTATCAGATCAACTGGTTGTCATAGTGTGTGATAGTGTTAGTGTTCAAATGACATTTATTTTATTTAATAAATGTAAAAATCGGGGTGTTGTAAATGCAAATATGCTAAAAAGAAGGTATAAAATGTTTCTTTTAAGTGAAAGTATAATAAGATATTTAAAGAGAGCAAGAGAGCATAGTCATATAATTTTTATTACAGTATATTGTTTTAACTATTGCATTTTATGATATTGTTCTGAATCTCTTACTGTGCTCAATTTATAAATTAAACTTTATCATACATATGTACATTGAGGAAAAAAGGATAGTGTATGCACAGTTTGGTCCTATTTGCAGTTTTATGTATTCACTGGAGGTGTGTTAGAACATTTTCCCTCTGCATAAGAGGGTACTGCTGTCTATTCGTAATGAACATACATTACAAACAAACGTAAAGTGCATTCAATGTTGTGGCTATACTTACTTGGTGTAAGTTTCCAAGGTTGTAAGTCTCCTAGGAGCTGTATTCTTGTTCAGAGAACAGACATTCCTCAATGCAAGTTCAGAACAAGCACAGGTTCCTAGGATAATGACATAAGAACAAAATAAACCAAAATGAGTCTCATTATCAAGAAGAAAATAAAGTGCAAAACAATGTCAGAATGGAGGTTAGAACAGAAGGATTTTTTACTGCATATTCACATACAGAATACTGGATTCCATTGTGGCATATTTGTAAATGTATACAACATGCTTTGATCATATCTACATTTTTCCTTCCCTTACCGTCCTCTTCCCCATTCCTCCTCCTTCTCTAATGTCTCTTGTAGGTTTATTTTTATTAGAGAATTCTGGAATTTGATTTTCACTGGGTGGATTGGGTGAAGTTCTTTGAGAACATGCTGAAAATTATGGACAACAGAATATGGAAAACTATCAAAATTTGAAAGATGTCAACCGCTGAGTGAAGTCTATTGTTTTAGGAAGATTGATTATGTGTTGATATGCAGAGCTATTTGGAAAGGAGAGAGAAATTACATGTATGGAAATACTATAGGAAGGATATCATTAAAATTTCTAGATAGTGATAAGACGCAAGAGGAATGTAGTAAGTAGATGTCCTGTACTAAAAAGCAGGGATAAAACTCAACTGAATACACCATCTAACTTTTGTGTGAATAAGATGGGTGAGTGCACTTATTGTGTAGACACTGTGTAGCCAGGATGAGGGTAGCAGAGAGATATTCTCCAAGTATGCTGCAAAAGAAAGGAAGAAAGAGTTGTGGAAGGAGGGATGAAGGAAGGAAGATGAGGGGGAAAGCAGGGGAGAATAAGGTTACCTCTGAAACTTAATTGGAATGTCAATGTTTATGAAAGAGATTAACCCTACATAGAAGCAAACCAACAGGCTATGACTACCTATAAATGTGTAGCATGTGTGTTTTAAGACACTCAACTCTCCAAAATACTACCTACCTCCCTTTTCTTTGCATCTAATTTCACCAATAAAATTCCTAATTATTTGATTTCATATGTACATATATACATATACTATATTTTCATATATATATATATATATATATATATATATATATATATATATATATGTTTTTGTATTTTACATATATATGTGTGTTTATGCACATCTATAGTTCTGTGTATTTTATAAGTGTGTGTACATATATACATCCATATACATATTATATATAAGAAAAATTATGAACTAGGATCAAAAATGCTACAGGCTCTAGAAAGTACTGCCCCTATTACAAAGGAATCTTTGGCATTCTTGTTTACACATATGTTCTTTGTAAATTTGATGAGCAGAATGTGTCTCATCGGATCCAATTAACTCTGGGGCTTGGACATGTTAGAAGTTTTGAGATGAGCGCTGCACTGTGTCCAATTAACCAAGGTAATACTTCTTGTTAGGCACTGTCTTGGTGCTAGTTATTCTAGCTAAGCAGTCTTCTTGTGAGACACACACTTCCTGGCATTGTTCTTCTCAAATCACAGTCCTATACAGAGAGAAGGCCATCCCCGTGCTAATATGTAGTTTCTCTCTTTCATCATTGAAAACTCACCAGAGGAGTTCAGATTTCAAATAAATTAATTGATATTCCTTGGTCACTTTAAAGGTTATGGAAATACTATCCTTATTCATGCTCACATTCGGTTGTGATACAGGATTCAAGTATAGATGTAATTTTTCAAAATAAAACAGTTCAAGAAAATATCTAAAAATGCCCTCTGGCTTCCTCTGTGAAAGGTGTTGAAAAAGGAAAACAAATACTGTGAAAAGCAGTGAATGATGATAAACATGGACTTTAATGACATACAGGTTTAGAAATTACAGTAATCACCCTTATCTGGGGAGGATACATGCCAAGACCCTCATTCCAAGTGAGTGAGGACATTATGCATGCATTCCTATCATAAAATTGAGTTTATAAACCAGCACAGTAAGAGAGTAGTAATAATAAATAATTATTAGATAGAATCATTATAAGAATATTCTGAAGCATTGTTATGTGAATATGGTCTCTTCATTTCAAATATTGCCCCTTCATTTTTTCATTTAAAGAAAGGGTTTAACAGTTTCTCTGGCTTGTGAGAAGTGCCAGCCAGCATCATTACTCTTATGGTTTGAGGCCATCATTAAGGAAAGAAGGGCTGCCCGATCACAGCACTGTGATACGGCAGTAGGGGACCTGATAGCAGAGGAAGTAACTGATGATCATCAGGTTGCATAGGTAGCCCTTATATGCTAGACAAAGGGAGGACTCATGTCTTGGGCCTGAGTAAAACAGACTGGCATGAGACTTCATCATGTTACTCAGAGTGATGCTTATGACTGGTTTGCTTCTGATATTTCCCACATAATCCTTGTAGATCTTGGTTGACCAAGAATAACCCAAACTGGAAAGTGAATCCATGGATGGAAGAGGGCATTGGCAAAGAAGAACAAATGGCTACACTATGGACTTCCATCCAGCGTGCAGCAGACCACTCATCTATGAGCCTCTCATAAGAAGCAGTTCTGTTTTTTTTTTATTTCTTCTTTTTTCTTTCTGTTCCTTCCTTTCTCTCCCTTTCTTATTTCTTACTTTCTCCTTTTTTAGAACCTACAAAATGTTGCTTTATCATTTCTACATCTTGATTACATTTTAAAATTAGAATCAGGAATCCCATATGACCCATGAATGTAAAAGATGAGTGGAAAGAAATGAAGGGGTATGAATTTGTGTACATATTTGTGAGATTAAAAAGAAAACAGAACAGTGTATCTTAGGAAAATAGGCAATATCTCAAAAACCTAAACCCAGATGTAATCAGATTTCAATTCAATCTAGCATATATTCAGATACTTTGCATCTAATAATAGCAGAAATGGAAGCACATTACATCAAAATGGCATATAGAGGGTGCTTACCCAGACAGCAGATGGAGGTTCCTAGTGCTTGGGATGGTGTTATTTAATGCATTTATGACTATTGCTTAAGCATGTTCAGAATTTTATAACAGTGATATGAATAGTTACTGTATCTCAACACAGCCACATCTGCATACAAGGCATATGGAAAACGAATTCCCCCTGCACACTTTACCCCAAATTACCAATGTTAATGGATATACAGGATTTTTATAGGAAAAACAAATGATGGAAATGAATGCAAAGGTGCAATTGTCAGGAAAGAAGCTTGGTCCTCAGATTTATTAGCAAGAGATATTTCAAATAAGCTGTATATCAGTTGAAAGTTGATAGCCTCATTCCAAACTAGGCTTTTAACACAGCATCATTTTCCCCAAGCATCCAAGTGATGCAGTCATCCTCTCCTATGCAATGTGGTTTTGTGGGTCCTTTGGAAGAACAGAAAGAGAAAATTCATGGTCTACAATGTATCCAACAAAGCTAGAGAGGGATTCAAATTGAGGATGACTTCTCTAGAGAGAGTCAGGTGATTATAAACTTAATGGCAGAATGTTCAGATATTGTTTTCTGGAATATATTATAAATGCAAATAATACTTGCCTGTGGGCGTGCTGTACCTACAAACTCCTTGGAATGTATAGAATATTTTCCTTTCTCGGTTATTCTTAGTTTCTGAATTTAGAAGTTTCCCTGTAATAAGTCTTTTTTTTATGGCAGCAATTTTCATAGCATTTTTATGACCCATTGAAAGGCCTCTTGGTGCAATGTTTGGCAATGTTTCACCTCCAATGCTGTCACAAAATAATTCACAACAGTAGAGAGCAAAGCTTCATCAAAGAATCCAGCCTACACTTGCCCAGATCTAATAGATTACCCCATGTCATGTATCCCAAGTTACCCCACTGCTAATTGGTTCTACTCAGCTTCCAAGATGAATGATACCTAAGCTATACAGGAATCAAGAGAACCTGCTCCATCAGTGGGTCAGTCCACAGCTTTAAGTCTATACCTTGGGATACCCACAGGAAAACCAAACTGCTGTGTTCAGTCTCTAACTTCCACTCTGACCCCAATACATCTCATTTGTCTTCTTACTTAGGTTTCAGTGGAAAATAAAGTTCACTACTGAGACCAGAACATTGCAGTAGATCACTTGACTGGGGAACTAATATTTCTTTCCACTTAGTTCTTGCCAATTTTCCAATACCTCATTTTTTTCCCCAGAGTCCTATGATCTCAAATGCTAAATGGGGGCCCCTGCCGAAGCTGTTCAGATCTCCCCAAAAATCTGAGGCCCATTGTTAAGACTGATTAGATCCTACGTTCTTCTTTGAATCAGTCTTGATTTCTATCTACTGCTCCTCAGCCTTACCTCAGGCTAACAACACCTGCGTAGCTAGGTTTTAGATAAATCTGTCTGACTTTAAACTGCTGATTTTGAATGATGAAGTCTTGCTTCTTGTTTAGCCTGATATTCTCAATGTTAGCATGCAATCCCCAGAATGTACCAAGTGCCAACACAGGAACTAAAAGGTCAAGATAGAAATCTATGTTTCAAGGCAATAAAGGGGTTATAAAAAACAAAGAAAAAGATAACCCGAACAAGTGGGGACCTGGAATGGGGGAATAATTCTGCATTCTTCATCTCATCCCATAATTTAGAAAGGCCTGAAATTTTTTCATAGGTGGCAGTTGCATTAGTTCATTTTCTGTTTCTATAACAAAATAACTGATACTGGGTATTATATAAAAAAAGAGGTTTATTAAGTTCACAGTTGTGTAGGCTGAAACTTCAAGATTGGATGTCCTCATCAGATTGTGCTTTGGTGAGGCCTTCTAATACTACGTTACCGCCTGGTAGAAAAGCATAAAGGGAAATAGCTGCTTGTAGCGGGTTTCAAGCATGTGTGCGGTCTCTCTATTTTTGTGACCCACTGTCACAAAAACCAACCAGTGTCTCAGAAAAACTCACTAAACCCTACCAAGGGTAACACTCCCAATGAACATTGCTTTGCACCTAGCCCCACCTTTAATTTTTTTCTTTTTTCTGCTACTGGGGATTGAATCCAGGGCCACTGTACCACCAAGACACACTACCAGCCGATTTATTTTATTTTGATTCAGGATCTCCCAAAATTGTCAAGTCTGTCCTCAGCCTTTTTATCTTCCTGCCTCAGTCTCCAGAGATCAGCACTGCCACCCTAGGTACCAAGCTCCCAGCATGTGAAACTAAGGGGGACAAACTATATCCAAACAATAATTATGATTGGTTATGATGATAGTAAAAATGCAATACAAATAAAGATGAGAATGATCAAAGGATCATATTTAAAAAGCTTCTTAAATGAATGAATATTTTCCTGGATGGAATTTTTGTCCATTTTTTCCAAAGTCTCTGGCTCTCTTTTCTGTCACTTAGTTTTTTGTTGTTGTTATTTTTGTAACTGGTGTTTTGAATTGGACAGATAATGGGTGTGTTTTCATTTACCAAGCCCAACTATACTGGCAATACCATAGTAAGAAAATAAAATTTCAAATGCATTTAAATACCTAGCTTGATGGACAAAATCAAACTAGTAAAATGGGTGTTGAATATCCATAAATTGTTGATGGAACTGTAAATTGGTGGCCCATATTTTCTGAAAACTTGGTGATATAATATATCTAAAGCCAAACTATGCATGATATTTGAAAAAAACACTTTATTTCTGCATTTTTAAATAAATATCCAGGTATGCCATTTAGTTTTTATATACACAATTTCCCATAGAATTTTTCAAAAAATAAAACTGGAAATTTGACCAAATGTCAGTTTTATACAAATACACACACACACACACACACACACACACACACACACACACACACAATGTAGGCCAAATATGAGGCATTTATAAATTACATTATAAAAACTATGTAATTACAAGTGCAATATTAATATTAAAAAGGAAGACATTTTAAGATCTTTTAAAAGCAATCTATAAAATCATATATTTGCATATTCAGCTCGGAGGTCATCAGGAACACAACAGTTCTCAGACAGTTAAATTTTAATTTCCACCCTGTAGTCAAGATTTGTGGAAATTCAAGACTATTCCCAGAGTTTTTGCATACTCTTGAAGGCTCAAACATTCCTGACCCAGTGCCTACATTTATGAATGATATAATTTTAAGGCTCTATCACTCCAGGTAAGATGTTTCATTCTTTCATCAGTTTCCATAAAAAACTTCACTCACACAAGGTAATTCATGAGTCCTGAGTTTTGCATGGATTTACTGAAGGTGAGGAGGGGTTAAGGATTACAGGCAATGGACTTGAATTTCTACCACTTGTCTTGGCTTTACTCCTCCACTTCCTGCCCTGCTACCTCCCCTATCCCCTGATCTCTGCCTCTGTCTCTTGGTGCCTGAATGCCCTTTGAGATCCAGGCCCTGCCTAGGAATTGACTTCTACCTCAAGGACCAACACATACCCTTATATGTTTGTTGGCAGTCATGGGGATAATCTGTTACCATGAATTAAATGTATTTGCATAGGTGAAAGACAGAATACAAATATACCAAAATTTTAATAGCAGTTTATTCTTGATGGTGAGCTTTAAAATAATTTAATTTTATTATTGAATCTGTAATTTCAGTAACATTTAAAAATGAATAAGTGATATTTTTGTCATTATAAGGAAAAAGAAGTGCTGGGGATATAGTTCACTTGGTAGAATGCTTGCCTCACATACATAAGGCCCTGTTTCAATCCCTGGCACCTCAAAAAAAAAATTCAAAAATTACATTGTTTCTTCAAAATTAAATAATTAGAGTAACTAATGGATTATTTTAGAAGTAATGGTATAGGAGGGCCTTCTCACTATGGAGTGTCTTGGCATAAGCATTAAGGTAAAATGACATAATAAAAGTAAGAGTACTTTGAAAAGTGTAGACCTCCATAAAATATACTATTATTTTGATGTTACACAGAGCAGTGATACATACAATTGTTGATACTGAATAGAATATAACTTTTAGAACCACACGAAACAAAATTTTCCAGATAGATTATATGAAAAATAGATAATATTTCAAATTCTCAAATCCACATCTAAAAAGAGATCCTCTCTCTTCTCCATTCCTTTTTCTCCCCTTTTTCCTCTGATTTTGTTTTTCTCTAAAAAACAAAAGACTACCTACTCTGTCGCATCCCCTGGAATTTCTAATCTAATCATTTAACTGTGCATATGGGTTAATAAAAAGTAAACTGATTCATGAAAAAAAAAAAGTAAGGAAAATAGAGTTCATGGAAGAAAGATTTGTTATATATTTGGGAATAAAGAAATAACACTTTTTCAATTGGCCCAGAAAAGTTCAAAGTCAAACATACTCTTGTTTCTTGATCATTGACCTGAACATATTTAGCTTCTAAATTATGACAATCTCTTGGTTTTGTTTTGCTTTTTTTTGACAATATACAAATTTTTATTGTTTTTTTTTTTGAGTTATACATAACATTTGAATTCATTTTGACATAATTTTAAAAGCATGAAATACAATTTGGTGTTGTTGTTGTTGTTGTTGTTGTTATTTCAGCTGTCAGAAATTTTTAAGTAGAGGTTCAGGTATAGGAAAAATCCAAGAAAAAACGATTAAAAATACAAGGTCCTTGTCTCCATTTTCTAAGAATGTCATCCATGAATATAAAATATACTTCCAGCTCCATACAACCTTAGCATTAAGATTATTGCACATTTTATTGGCCCTTCCTAGGCTCTGAAACTAGAAATTCATCTGCCTCTAACCTTTCCACCCAAGTCGACTTCATACATAAATAAAGAGTAAGTTGAAATTACAGGGAGCTGTAAAGAAATGGAAGTTCCCTGCTTTCTTCTTTCAAAACCAATATTAAAATATATGAGGTGCAATTGTCAAACTAGAAAACTGACAGATGATTCATAAGGACTGAGTGGCCGGCAGGCTAGCCCAAATGCTCCTTGCATTACCGATTCTTAACGGGTCCTTGGGATGGCAGATGATTATTTCCCGTCTAAGTCAGGCAGCAGAAGAGGTGGGGGCTCATGGGTAAAGGAAAGGAAAAATGACCAGATGCTGAACACTGAAGATAATGCCACTCAACACAGCATGCTCAGACATTAAATTTTGTTAGTAAACAGCTTGTAAATGAAATCCCAAAGGACTCAATTTCCCCTCCTCCAATTCTTATCTCTCTCCCCCTCCCCCATCTTATCATCTCCCCAGTGAGGAACAGGCTTACCCGCCAGGCATCCTTTTAACTTGTCAGTGATTTAACTCTAGCTGAGGCATCCAGATATTAGAGCTAAATGGATTTATACATTTGAGGGTGAATATCTGCTTCTGTTCACTGAGCCATGGCATTGATGCCTAATTTGTTACTTACATGTCAAGGCAGCATTGATTATTGTAGCCAGTCTGCACAGCAGACTGGGATTCAGGGCGAGCATGTGGTCTTGTTCCTCCTGATCTTGCCAGCAGGGACTGCTTCTCCCTGAAAGGTCCTGACCGATGTCTTCCTGGTCACAACAGGGATGTGGCATGTGCTGAACTTGGAAAGAGAGCAAAGGGGATATGAACTCCTTGTTCCCATTCTGTCCTTGCTGATTGCCTTATATTGGCTCCTGTTCAAAGATTTCATTCATAAATCAAAGATTTATTGAAATTGTTCAATAAAAAGCAAATGTTCATTGATTTCTAAGTACATGAAAACTGAACTGAAGATATTAAGGAGTGTGTGTGTATATGTGTGTGTGTGTGTGTGTGTGTGTGTGTGTGTGTGTGTGTACACATGTTTACCTATGTCTCTCAGGGAGAGGAGAAAAGGGGCTATTCTGCTGGAATATTTTGGTGTGAAATATTGGAAGTTTTCATTGCATAAAGACCAAATAAACATAATGAGAAAGGCATTGTTAAGGTACATGGTCATAGAAACATAGGTGGCAGCCCTGGGACAATGGAATAAGAAGGGTTACAGGTAGCAATAATCATTTAGCTTCTAAGCAGTGTATTAAGAAAATTACTTCAAGGAAAAATAAAGTGGCTGTATGTCTTGTTATGAGGGCTTTCACTGAATAACAGAATGACTTGGGAAGAACATGGTGTGTTATTAATTAAACCATTTTGTGACCAGGTCCTCAAGGGAAAATATATCATCTGCTATCTAAATAGAAGGAATAAGAATCATTAAATAACACAATGGTCATATCATAAACAAACAGATAAACAAAAGAAGCTCACACCCTCATTGTTGTGTTCCAATCAGTAATCCGGCTTCTAAGAGATACAGAACCCTTTTCCATTCCAGCACGAATCATCAGAGGATAAAAACAGAACTGGAAATGTCCCATGGAATGACACCAGCAAACCCCAAAGTCAACTTCCCGATCTGGTCACAGTTCTAGACCAAAGAGCAGGGAACAGGAGTGAAATTACCGAGTGCTATGGTGTTAAAGGCTTGGTCACCAGCAAGGTGCTATGAAAAGGTGGTGAAGAATTTGGTGGTGAGGAAGAGGCAGGGCCTATGGGAGGTCTTTTAGATCCTTAGTGCTGAGTCCTGGAGGTCTGGGAGTCCAGCCCCTCCTCCTTCTCTCTTTGCTCCCCAGGGATGAGGGGAATATTTTTGCTCCACTGCACACTCCCAGCATGATGTGCTGTCTCCCTGTGGGCCCAAAGCAATGGGAATGCCTAATCATGAACTGGAGCCTCCCAAACTTGGAGCCAAAATAAACCTCTTCTCTTTACAAGTTGATTATCTCGCATGTGTGCTGAAGTGGTGGAAAGCCAAGTGACACACACAGTTAGCCTGAATGGAAGCCACAGGATGGAAAAGGCTCAGAAGAGATGGTAAGTGACAAAAGTAAATTGTGCACACTGACTGGCCCCTGACCACACAGGAGAATCACCCAGGAAGCCTAAGCCTTGCCCTATGGATCAAGATTCATCTGGTCTGGCATGAAGCCCTGGTGTCTGAGCTTAGAATCCCCAGGGATTCTAATGAGCAGCCAGGCTTGAGAGCAACTGGCCTAAAGAAAAGGAAATATTGACTAGAGCTGTTCAAGCAAATAAGCCAACCATCACTGGAGCCAAAGGTTAAGGCTGTGTTGACCTCCCCACCCCCAAACACACACACACAGACACACACCCCCCCACACACACATACACAAAGAACACCTTCTCATTGCAGTGGTCTGAGAGACACCACTCACATAGAAATGTTCACATGGGTACATACAATTTGTTTCTAGCCAACATTTTAGGTCAAGTCAAGTCACATTTTGTCCTGTACTCTGCAACAAATCTTAAGGCACAGATCGGTTTTCTTCATGAAAATAACATGAACACATTATTAGAAAGTTGATCAAGGCATGGCCTCTTTCTTTCCAATGAAGCTAAGACTCTTTCATCATCAAGAAGGAGTTTAAGCGAATTTGGAAAAGGCAAGTGGGAGTCTTATGAGTAGGGGAAAAAAGAACAATTAGGCACAGGGCACAGAAGTCGGACAAAGATTCAAATGACTGAAGGAAATATTTAATAGGGCACTTTAAATTTCCTCTCCTATTGAAAGACCGTCCCTTCCAGGGTGATTCTTTCTCCTATTTATTTAGAACTTGTGTGCTTCTTAAGGAGATTTCTTACCTATGAGATAAAAACACAAAAAACATTAACAAGTATATCATGGAAGCCTCTGAAGGATCAAATTGGTACTTAATGTTCTTATTAACTTTTTTTTTATTAATAATTGAAAATTATTGAGCAGCTCTCTTGCACACATAGTATCATCTAAGTATCATCAAAGTTTATTTTTTGTCATCTGACCCTGGAGGGTGTTCAAAATAAGGGGTAAAACAGGATTTAGAGCCCACTCAGATTCAAGCTGAGTTTGAACAATGCTATAATCAAGGAAAATAGGTCATGTCTGGGATGGAAGCTTGTTTTGTTAGCATTACCATCAGTGACCATGAAAGATTTACATAAGAGTTAGTTATTGTCACCACTTCAAAGATGAAGAGACTAAAAAGGCTAGGTGGAGGGGCACACACCTATAACCCCATAGACTCAGGAGGCTGAGCCAGGAGGATGACCAGTTGGAGGCCAGCTTGAGCAACTTTGCAAGATTCTGTCTCAAAATTTTAAAAAATAAATAAAAATGTCTGGGAATGTAGCACTCCTGAGCTCAATTTCCCATACCAGGAATAAAAAAAAAATTAAAAAAAAAGAAAGAAAGAAAAGAGAAAGAGAAAGTGAAAGAAAGAAACTAAAGAGAAAAAAATAGGAGTGACTCTCCTAAAGCTGCACAGTGAATCACGAATAAAATACTAATATATTAACTTTCATGTGAAAGTAGGTGTTGCATTTATAGGACTATTAGATTTCAGGAAAATCCAATGAGACAGATATCTAGAATTGAGATTTATCTCTCAATTTTCTCTTTATTACCTGTGTGATTTGACCATGATGTTCAACTTCAGCATCTTCATCTGTAGCAAGGAGATAGTCTCTACATTATAGGATTATTGGGAGATTTCCATGAGATGGGTGTTTAAAGTGCTGAGTTATAATAGTCCCTAACACATGGAAGTTATTATTGATATTGATAATGCTATTTTTTTTTATTATTGACAGGATCCAACTTGTGTTCAAATAGGTTCCTGAGCCAGAACTAATCCAGCATCTTTAAAGAGTGACAAGACAGTGAGCTTTGTGCATTAATCACTGTAGGCTTTGTTCTGAACGGTTATAACATGCTGCAGGGGGCACTTCTTTCAGTTCCCTTATAACCTTAACTGGAAGTTGGAATATAGGAAATCAAGAGTGTTTCTTTCCTTTCAGGTTACTATTTCTATCTCCAACAAATAGAGAACATGTACTGAAGGGCAGAATCTGAGAGGTTAGCGTTAGGAAGGTCCTTATGGATCTTCTAGTACAAATATCTTTTTGAAAAATGGATGAAAATTCTGAACCTGTGGCAAAAATTTAAAAAATGTATACCAAATTCTACTGCTATTGCATGGCAGAAAAAGGATTAGAAACCAGACTTCAGATTTCTATCACTCCTTCCACAAAGTCATTCTTGCTTTTAATAACTTTGTTATTAAATCACCTCCTATGCTTAGTGCTTCAAAGTTAAATCATTTAAGTATCACAGACTTACTCCATAGTTTTATCCTTCAAAACCTTATATAATTGATCTATTCTGTGAAGACTTAAAGCCCTTCTGTAGGGGATCACAGTAACACCTGAAATGCTCCCAAATGACAGGGTCAAACCAGTTTCACTAGGATGGTGACTTCCTATAAGTATAGAGCGACCATGAGAAGCCCTGGTGTAAAAATTCCAGGTGACTTTAAATCACTAATTTAATGAAATCACGTTGTATGTGTTATCGTACAACAAAACACTGTAGAATAACTAAACCAAATATACATAAAGTTTTCAGATTATATACATATTTGCCATCCAATACTGAGTATATAAGAGATATCATTTAAATTTACTGTGAAAATGGGAAGTGGAAAATATGGGATCAAAATTTAAGTGCCACCTAAGTACAAAATTAAGATAAATTTAATACCTTTTCATATTAATTGACAACTTACAAATTAGTGTTCCAAATTCTATATCATTTGCTTCTCATATTCTGTGGGGTCGGCCATGCTATCTTCACCAGAGAGGTTCAACAATTCACCCAGAGTTACACAGCTCCAAGCAAGGAATCCAGGGCCCTGAAGAGTGGGTGACTCTCAGGATAGTGTTCTCCCTAGCACAAAACTACCATACCACCTCAAAAGTTTTGAGTACTTAGTTATCTGGGCTGGAAAATGAATAGTGACTGGGAACATAGTTCAGTGGTAGAGCACTTACCTACCATGTGTGAGACCCCACAATTGATTCCCAGGATTACAAAAAAAAAAAAAGAAATAAACGTGTTTAAAAATGATCAAAGAAATCTGAAGCATGTAAAGGGCTTTGAGGTTTTGAGAAATGACTTCTTGCAGCACGGTCAACATAAACTGTGTAGACAGAGTGCAAAGAGGAAACTGCAACTGGAAAAAAAAATCTTAAAATGTCAACCAGGTTAGGAGGGCAGCAGGGAGAACCATCTCAATTTTAGTATGTTCTTGATATATGGATTGGAATACAATCAGAAAAGACTAACCTAATATCTTTCTGAACCATAGTTGACCTAAACCCAATCCAAACTTGGAAAAGAATGAGAGCTGAAGTTGACGGTTTAAGACCATTCATCTCATAGCGTATCTTAGGTGGACAATATGGGAAACAATAGGAAAAAATACTTCAGATGCACATAAAAAATGGGTATAAATTAATATGGTCCCTTACTTTACAAAAATTTTCCACAAATTAATTGCTTATGTAAGCACTCATGCGGGCAAGCATGTGTGTGCACGTGCACACACATACACACACACACACACACAAATATCTTCCTTCCCCTCCTCCTCCTCCTCCTTCTTCTCTTCATCTTCCTCCTTTGTTCATCCAAGTTGTGTTGTGCTAAAGTTTACCTAGAAAACTTGAGTAGGGAACAAATGGAATATTGAAGGACTATCCAATATAAAACAAACAAACAAACAAACAAACAAAAACTAACAGTACAAAATGTAACTGTATATAGACAGGGTCTTCCAAAGAAAGAGAAAAAATAGGATATTTTCTGGAGAAAGAGAGCCAAGATGTTTATGTAAAGAACTGACTCATGCAATTATGGAGGCTGGAAAATTCCGAGATGCGCAGAATGAATCATCACGCTAGAGAACCAAGAGAGCCAATGGTTTCATTCCAACCAGCATCTGACGGTCTGAGAACCAAGATCATTCGTGATAAAGTTCCAGTTTAAAGGCTGAGAAGTCCAAGACACAGAAATAATGATTTTTCAGTTGGGACTCTAAAGTCAGGAGAAAAGCTGATGTCCCATGAAGGCCAACTTGAAGAAAGATGATATTCTCGCACAACGGGGGATCAGACTTGTGTACAATGCAGATCTTCAACTGATTGGATGAGGTCCACCTATATTAGAGAGAGGAATCTGCTTTATTCTGACATTGTAAAGGTTCATTTCATCCAAAAACACCTTCATTGAAACAGCAAAATAATGTTTGACCAAATAATTGGACACCCTGTGGCCGAGTCAAGTTAACACATAAAATTACGTATCTCAGGTACTAAAAGTAAAAAGGCCTTGTTATAGCAAGTACATTAGAATACATAAGGTCAAATGAATGTGGCTTTACAGGTTATTTTTGGTAGGGGGGAAGTGCTCATTACAATAATATGGTGAAAATCTTAATATGATGCTTCTCCAGCAGGTTTCTTTGCAAAATACAAGGACGCTTAAGAAGAGAAATCCCAATGTAGGGTTAGGTAACATGAAAGAGTCAATGGGTACATAATCCATTTGTCCTGAACCATGAGTGGAGAAAACCCTGGGTAAGCCCCTTACCCCTACTCAGGCTCTAGGCTTACATATGGGAAGGGTTTTTTTGCCATAGAGATATGTGTATTTCAAAATTGAATCTTGTTCTTTCTTGAATTCTGCCTTACTGACAGATGAAAAAAACATAAAGTGAAATCATGATTTCTCTACCTTTAAGATTGTCAATGTGCATTATCTTGGAGAAAGTACTGAATTCCAAAATACAGGTAGAAAGTGTGATTTTGTGAAATGCATTGTCTGTAATTAATGACTTTTCAGAGACACTGTGCAGTCAAAAGTAAAAGAAAAAAAACAACAAAACTAAGGCTTTAGAAATAGTTAGCTATGCTTTCTAAAATCTTGTTTTAAAAACATCTTAATATGATTCACAAGAATTTCTATTGAGAGCTTCCTCTATGTTTCCTGTTTTATGGCATCAGGTTCTGAATATTCCTCACTGGCAAATACCTAGGAGTATGATCATATAGAGTACGATCATATATAGTACAAAGCACATTCAGAACTATTGCCTTGTTTGATTCTTACAAAATGCCTCTGATACTGATAGAATATGTGTTTTTATCTCTGGTCGCCTATAGGAAAAGCAATTGGAAGCAGAGAAGGAAAAACTGAGGCACAATTGAGGAGAATTTCCTGATGTCACAGAAAAATTAAGTCACAGACCTCAGAAGAGATCAGCCTTTCTAATTTTATACCACAATACCATAAATATGACCCCTCCCCATTGTTTTCTCATGATTTCTGTATGGATCATTCCAAGGTGTGAGGATTTCTTTCATTATTTTATAAGGGAGATGTTACATATTTTTCCCTTCTTCATTTCCCATAGAATAAACGACTTAATTATATTAGTACAGGAGGGACTGCCCTTTTGTGGCTCTCTGGCTTTTTCCTTTCTCCCTGTGCTTCAGATGAAAGCCTGATACATTTGCTTCTATGGCTTAAGCAATAAAGAAAACATTACCCTAATCATGCTGGATGTGTGCTATCTCCGGGCACAGCTGTTGTGTGCTCCCTTCCAAGCTCAGCCATTAAGGAGTCTTAACAGTGGTGAAGCCCCAATGAAAGTGGCAGAGCCAGACACTTGCCCTCTAATAACACCCATTTTTGCTTTTCTAGCTAATTCCAGGAAAGACAGCCTGTCAGCCAAGGTTTCACAGTCTATTACTCTTCCTTTATTGTCATACCCCCCCTCCCCTCAAGGGGCAGCTCATGAGCCAAATTCCAAATGTAGCCCATAGAGGAAAAGATTAAGCATGGCTTGGAGTCAACCTCCTTATCAAATGGTCCCAAAGAGTTTGAGTAGAAACAAGCTTCAAAAAGACAGATATGCTTTGGCAACTGGGTCCACCAGCAAAAATGCCTGTAGGAAAAGCAATTGGAAGCAGAGAATAAAGATGGCAGAATGTTCTGGATCCCTCAGAATACAACTGTTTAATGTTTTCTCCTCTTGCTTACTAAACTAATCAGTAGTGATTGTTACCAGGCTTTGAGGATCACACTACTAACATGCTGTCAGTAAGTGTTGGAGTTTTCAGGAAGTGGAAATGGATGATAAGAATGTCTGGCATTTATTAAAAATTAGGATTATATTCACTTCTATTAGTTCCTTCGAAGAAATATAGGCAAAAATATACATTTTTTTTTTCAACCAAGGACTTTGGTTCAAGCTCCTGTTCTGTTCTTTGCTAGTCCTGTTAGCTAGAACGAATTATTCTTGCTCTCTAAAATCAAGTTTGTCTGCCTATAAATTGTATTGTAATCCTGCCTACCTCCCTAAGACATTATTTGGATTCAATCTATATATGATTTAAATATTATAGATACAATTTATACAATCCATAAAATGTATAGCATTGCTCATTAGATGGTGGCAATTGGTGCTATTCATAACACGCCATAGAGTTTAGAATAATTATATCATTTTAGTGATAAGAAAGCTGAGGCTCAGATTTCATTAACTTGCCCAAGATCACAGAGAAGAAAGAAGAGCTTAGACTAGTTGCAACACATCACTCCAACAGATATAAAAAAAAAAATTGGTTCTGTTCTAGAGACACAGAGACTGGACAAATAACCCAAAATTCAAGGAAACCTCCACGTTCCTTGCCTTGATATTTTTCTCTGAAACACATCAACTTTTAGTCCTTGATTGAATGTGCTCACCCTTGAAGAGGTCCATTAGACAATCAGTGTATAACTGGTATTGAGTAATAGCAAGAAAAGGAAAATATGGGGGCAGAAAGTGGAGGTAGGAGGGGCATAGAAATCCAATACACCTGAATTTACTTAAATTGCTTTATATGAGATCAAGAAATGGAGACACATCTGACAGAATGAGAACAAAGTACAAAGAACAACAAGACACATCTATTAGTGGAGGGAGATAAAGGCATGTTATGAAGCTTGTCCATCCCTATCAGCAGGAGGAAGAATGTGAATTAGATAGGAAAGTGTTAGAAATATGTAAATAGCTATTTGTATCTGTGCCTTAGACTGAGTTAGCTTATGGACAACCTCATTTCCATCCACTGGACAGCTGAGAGGACAGGCCATAATAAAGCAACAGGACTCATAAAATTTCTGAAGGGTTAGATTCTTTCAGCATAAAACAGTGTCACCAGGGCATCACTGCAGGATCCAGTGGGCCAAAAGAAACCACCTCTTGGATTCTGCTATCCTGTATTATTACCTGTAGCTGAGTTGCAGCTTTATCCCCTATATCCATAGATAATGAAAGACCTCCCCATGGGCCAGGCTCTATTCTAAGCACTTTACATACTCACTGCAATTCCAGAGGCTAAGATTAATGCTATCCCCATTACTACATGAAAAAAGCAAATCCCAGGGAAGTTAAGCAATTTACTTAACATCATATAGCTAGGAAATGACTGGAGTTGACATTTGACTCCTGCAGTCTAGCTCCAGTGCACATTCTTGTATTCAAGACAATATATTTCATGCCAATTATTTTCCAATTCTCTGTGGTCAAAACGTGTTTTGTTTCTTATTAATTTATAATATGTTGTGAGCAAATACCTCTGTAAAATACAACAGAAGTCAGTTAATAGAAAAATGAAATTAAAAAGATATCCAGAATACAACTCCATTTTTAAAATTATTATTAGGTTCAACATGCATAAAATTAGCCTTTAAATTATTATAAAAGTTTCTAAATACTTTCTCAGTGCTTATTCTTACTTTCTTTATGTACTATGGTCCTCAAGTGGTCCCTAGCCATACTGTTCCAGGCTTAGTGGGGCTGGGCACATTTTGTGTCAAAAAAAAAAAAAAACCTGAAAAGTTGATTGCTTTATAACAAGATCAACTCCAACATTATGACCATGACCCCCGGGGTCTGTGTTCTCTAATCAACTGGGTTAACTAGTATCTACCCAGATGGAGTTTAACAGATGGAGGAACCATAACAACTGAAATCAGGATTTATTCCATGCCACATTGAAAGAAACTGAATGTTCTAGTACAGCAACTAATAAAACCAATTTTGTAAAACTTCTCTAAGAACTCCCAATTTTATTTCCCCAATTGGTCTTTTATCTTAATAAGAGTTTATCCTGTTCTTCCTATTTTTTACATAACTCAAAATGCTTGGTCCCTTGCCTGCAAAATAGTAGGCACTCAATAAATGTTTGTGATTGAAAAATTCACATGAATTTCAATGAATTAATTTTGCATTGAATCTCCAGGTATGAATGACACCATGTGAGAACTACATCAGCCTGAAATGAAAATATGCTCTCTATTCAGAGGTTAGGATGAGGGGAAAAAATATTATAGATGAAAAAAGTTAAAAATATACCACTATGATATATTGATTGTTTAAGTTAAAAGCACTTAAAAAAATAGAAGGTGCAAAAACTTCCTCTGAACTTCCTGGTTTTTTTTCTTAAAAGCAGAAGGTGAAATTCCCATGTGAAAGATGCAACATTCTTATTATCAAGGATGAGAAAATTGAAGCCAAAGGAGCTCTGCACCAACCTTGATCAACTAACCTTTATCTTCCTAATCACTTCTCCATCAATTAGCTGTCTTCACTCAAGTTCTGGTGACTTCTCTCATTTTTATAGTTTACTACTCTTTATCCAACACAATAAATAAGTAACTGTTTCTTTGTGTCTTCATTTCTTTATGATAGTTCTCTTGCCACATGAAAGTTGTATTGAATTAATTTCTATATTTTCCCCTACTAATCTAGTTAAATCAATTTCATTCTCACATCTAGCCAGGACCTTAAGAAACCAGAGGTGGAGGTTTGCCTCCCATACATAGACAACTATCAAAGGTGATGGCTTGCCTGGTTCAAGGTGTATGCCTGTAATCCCAGCAGCTTGGGAGGCTCAGGTAGGAGGATCATGAGTTCAAAGCCAGCCTCAGTAACAGCAAGGGACTGAGCAACTCAGTGAGACCCTGTCTCTAAATAAAATACAAAAAAGGACTGGGGATATTGCTCAGTGGTTGAGTGCCCCTGAGTTGAAACTCCAGTACCAAAAAAATAAAAAATAAAAGAGAAGTGGTGGCTTATACAAATGAAAGAGGGGATATTAAGAAAGAAAGAGTTAATCTCAAAAGTGTTTACCACTTTTCTTTATTAAAAAATTCAAATATTTTAATATCCATGCTGTAAACTTAATGTTCTTGTTATTATAACTTGGAGGCTTTAAGTAGCGCAGGATTGCTCACACAATAAAGACTGTCTTCATAATAAAGTTTTGTATAAATGTCTTTAAATCAAGAGTGCCAAGTTTCATGTTATTCCTAAAAAATACTGTTAGTCATTATTTTCCTAACAATTCATAAATATGAGTCATGCATAATGAGAGCATGCAGTTTGTCGAATACAGAGATCAATAAATCAATCGTAGCACCTATTAAATGCTGAGAAATTCACTGGTTACTACTGGGTAGGGACAGGAAGGCAGTCAAAAAGGAATATAAAATTGAGTTCTGCGCACGTAACATATAGTTTAGTGGGAACACGTGAAACAATGAGGCGACAGTGCACCCCGCCTTTGTGTAGCAGGACTCTGTTCTAAACCCTAGACCCACCCAGCCACCCACCCTTTAAACCGAGTGAAAGCAGACTATGAAGGAAGAATGCCTAGGCTTTCAAAACATGTTGCATTATTCAGTCCACCTCTAGCATAGGTAAGAAACCACATAACTATTGCTAATATCTTTTCTGGTTTTAATTTTTATAATTTTTAGTTTACCCCAAACTGTAGAGACTTTCAGCCTAATTTCTTTTTCTAGAAAAGAGAAACTTTTAAATCAACTCTGGAAGGTCATGTACACTGACCCATCCTCTGCCTCTTAGTTTCTTCTCCAGTTAATATAAGGTGACCTGCTGGGTTGAAGAGACCTTTGAATCTATGAAACACTATAATCTACACCCCCGCCACACACACCATATTAATCCAGAAAATTCACCTTCTTTTGGAACTAGGCTTTGTATTCTATGTGTCAGTCATAACAATCTCACCCTGTTCCTCACAACCATTATCTTCCACCACTTGGAACAAATTTCCTGTTATTGACGATATAGATATTTCTTCCTTTAAGCCAGATTGAATCATCCTGTACCTGACAAAGAAAGCCTCTTGAACTGGTATATTTAGACATAACAAGAAAGTTACATAAATGTTTTATTTCAAAGCAGATTTTAATGTGAGAGGAGGGCTTCTTTCTTACAGAGCCAGTAGGAAGTGAATTATTGAGGGTAGCCTAGGCAAAGCAGCAATAATTAATCAACTCAAAAATCTTAGTAAGTATATGCAGAAGCAGCTAATTTCTCCTTTTCCCAAAGACAAGTGTGGAATTCTCAACCAAGCAGTAACTCTGGGATCCAGGCTCTTTCTACTTTTGGCACCTTTATGCCTTAGGGCAGACTTTCTAGGAGCCCAGGAAAAACTTAAGACTGTGATTTAAGGCATTCATGAATATTAGGAATTAACTTCTCTCTTATGAATCTAGAATACATCTACTAACTAGATGCCATCCTAAGAAAAACAAAAATAGTCACACAAATAATGTTCTTAACATTATCTTAATGGGCCTTCACGTGCTTGCAGAACCTAACCTGTGAAATTCTGCTCTCAGGTCTCCTTGAAGTTCTCTACCAAGGCCTCTGCAAGTTGCCATCCAAGGGAAGAGAATGTCAAAAATTGCCTGTGACTTGCTATGGCCTAGCCTGGGAGTGATGTGACACTCTTTTACCCAATTCTATTGAACAGGAAGCCCCTGCCTATCCAGCAAGAGAACCAGAAAATATAACCTTGTGTGCCAAGCCAAGGAAATGGGGTTTTTAAAACATCTAACCAGTCTCTGCAATAGTAGTTACATCTAAGGGGGTTAGTAAGACTTTATCTTACACACCATTTCTTCATAGAGCATTATTTGTCCTAATTTCTGTAAAGCCTGGAACAGAGTAAGTGCTGTATAATAGTTTTCTGTTTTTCTTATTGTCTTATTTATATTATTGTCACTATCATCATTGTTATTATAACCATTATCTAAAATAAAGAATAGACAATTAGAGATACCCTTCAAAAGGTTTTGAGAACATAAAGAAGTTCCTGTGGATACTATCTAGCTATCTTCAATTACTTCACAGTTCATTATGTAACTATAATAGATAAATATAGTTCACTAGTTTATCTCATTCTCAGCTAAGAACTACTCCAGGGTCCCAAAAGTAGACCAGGCAAGGAAGGCAGGGCCCTCCAGACCAGGTGCCGGTTGCAGGTTTGTAGATCAGGCTCTGGCAGATCAGCACAGGAGAGAGAAAGCCTCACCAGCAAACTACAGTAAGTGATGTGTTATAGGACAATTTTCCTGCATCATGGTTCTTCCAGTACTTTTTCTCCTTTCCAGGATCTTCTGTAAAAATTTTTGTTTAGTTTTTCTCGGTCAATGAAATTTCATGATCCTACTAAGATGTCTGATTCCCCAAGGGAACATTTCCTACAAGCTTTAGTGCACACTGGTTAACTCCCCAAACCCTCAATCTCAAGTGCCAGCCATGTGAAACTAACTACTGAACAGGGACCTCCCTGGGCAACATGGATGGTCTTTACCACTTTATTTCCCTCGACAACCCCCATCCCTTCTTCAAGACACAGACCAAATCCACCAACACTCCTTCACTTCTCAAAGTTGAAAGAGGCTGGAAAGAATAGAGAGCAGGAAGACCACACACCTTATTGAATTTACCTTGTGTTGCTTGTGTATATGTTTTATGTTTGTTTTGTTTTCTTGTTTTATCTTCTAAGAGATCCAATTACTCTGTAGTCAAGGGTTTAGTTAACACTCAAGTTTTCCCTACTTGACAGGAGAATGAAATGACTATGAAGAAATGGCCAATAATCCACCTTCCATGGAGAAAAGGCAAGGGGTACATTTTTTGGAAGCAGCCATCCTTTTGGACACTTGTAGGTGTGTTTCTGGAAGATAAATGCCATAGTGGTACATTTCCTGTTGCAGTACTGATTTTCTCCATGCCCTATTCTTTCCACTAATCTCTATATTTTCACCTCTCCTTTGGGTCCTAAGGGAACAGCCTCCTCCACCCTTGACCTCCATGTCTCCTGCAGTTTTTATGCTACTCACCTCCTTTCTCAAGCACACCTAAGTTTCCAACTACATTAGGAAGCTTGTGGGAGCTAGATTTGTTGACCAGTTCATTTATATGTATCCTGTACTGAATGGAGCCATTAAAATTTTAATATATATTTTGAGATGATAGAAGGTTCTCCCAGAAATGCTGCCTAGAACAAAACTGAAGAATCAGATCCAAGTGTAGACTTATCAGAGTCTGAAAGGTGACCTTAAAGGACAATTCTAGGCTCTGGAGTGCATATGAAATTCATATGCGTCTTCATGATGTGAATGCATTATTTTCCAAAGATCAAAGTTATAGATTTCTAGAGTAATTTATTTGTTTAAGTCTCAAAATGTATACAGAAGTGCTTATTTTGGTCTCCCTTTGTGTAATTTGTTCAAAACATCTTACTAGTCCTTTTTATTGGTTACTAGGAATAGCAGGGCATCTTTTTTTTTTAAAGAGAGAGTGAGAGAGGGAGAGAGAGAGAGAATTTTTTAATATTTATTTTTTAGTTCTCGGCAGACACAACATCTTTGTTTGTATGTGGTGCTGAGGATCAAACCTGGGCCGCACGCACACCAGGTGAGCGCGCAACCGCTTGAGCCACATCTCCAGCCCTAGCAGGGCATCTTAACCACAACAAGAAGCTAAGGACACAGTTATGTGTGGATGGATAGACCCACAGCCTTCCAGGTGTATGTTGAAAGCCAAACCTTTTCCTCCACATTTACAAATGTCACAACAAACTGTTACCTATTACTGACCATATGCAATATCTGTGCTAAGCATTTCAGAATGAGTAATGATGAATGTGTCCCACCCCACACAAGCTCCCATTCTACCTAAGAGAAATGAGAGAAATACAAAATAATAACAACGCACAATAAGATGTAACAACTTTCCTATGAAGCATTAAACAAAATATTAAGAGAGTTCAGGGAGAGATCACCTACATTTTGATAAATCAAATAAGAAATGATATTAGATAGATTTTGAAAGAAGATTTGAAATAGAATAGAATTTGGCTGCAGAGTGAAATAACTAGAAGTAGGGGACAGTCAACAAAGAAGCCAAGCACCTAGGGAAGGATTTGCTTTATGCCAGATGTTTTTTTGTGACAAAACAATCAAGTCATCTTGTTTAATACACTGGAAATTGTAATCTTTTCCCTCAACTTTATTCAGATTATAATTTTCATTTACTCATAAAATTGTGTCAAGTAAAATTGTGCAAGTAAAATTGTCAGGTATTATGTGTGTGTGTACATATGTGTGTGCCTGTGTGTTTGTGCACCTGTGTGTATACCAGTATGTGTGTGTGTCTGCGTGTGTGCCTGTGTAAAGCTGTGTTGCAGTGTCTTTTATGGCTTTCATCTCAGAGGGACCCAGTCTAGGAATCACTGACTTCCAGAAAATGTAATGGCTCTTTGACCCTTTGTGCATCCTCGCCATCTCTATCTTGATATTTTCCTGCCTATACCATCTTTTTAATTTCTGCCTTTGACTTCTCTGTCACTATGAGGATTAACATCTCCTTGGTTTACACTTAAATTTCACTTCCAGTTTTTCCTTTGAATTATGACTCTCAGTTCTATGTCCTTGATCCACGATCATCCTAACTTAATAAACCTGCAATAAAATTATTACATGGCATGGCTTAACTTTAAATACAAATAAATATAATAAAACCAGCCCTTGAAATGTGTACACTGGGAACTACACTAGAAAGAATCAAACTATTGTACAGTAATTAACTGTGTTCCAGGGCAAAGGTCAAAAACATAGGATACAAAATATCTAGCATCCAGCAAGGTGATATCACCATATCCTGAATCCAGTAAAAAATTGACAGACATGAAAAACTCCAAGGGAAAAATGACTCATAATGAGGAGAAAATTCCATTAATTGAAACCAATCCAGAATTGACAAAGCTGAAAAACTTAGTAAACATTATTATAACAGCATACTTGCTACTTGTTCAAAAATTAAATGAAGATATAGTACATATGAAAAAAGAAATTCAGCTAAAACTTTCAGAGATTAAAACTACAGTGGATGAAATGGAAAACACTCTGGATGATATTAACAACAGATTTGACATTGTTAGAAGAAATTGATAACAGAGAAGGAAAGATTAATTGATTTATAGAAATAGCAAATAAAACCTAGAGACAAAAATAATTTTTAAAATCAATAGAACATGAATGATCCACAAGATAATTTCAGGAGCCTAGCATATGTTAGAGTCCTTCATGGAGAGGAAATATGGTGGCAAAATTTTTAAAAAAAAGTATTTGAAGAAAGACTAAAATCTTTTAAACTTGATGGAAATTATAAACCCAACCTATTCAAGAAGTTTAAGCACTCCTGAGCATAAAAACATGAGGAAAAACTACACCAAAGCCCATCATAATTTAATTACTCAATACCAGTGATAAAGAGAAAATGTAAAAAGTAGCTGGAGGAAAAAAAGACACATTATGGAGAGAGCAATAAAGATAAGGATAATAGCATGGTTCTTATCAGACACAGGCAATAGAAAAGCTAGTGACGCAACACTGTTAAAATACCAAAAGGAAAAAAAAAAAAAACCTGTCAACCTAGAATTCTATACCTAATAAAAATATCTTTCAAAGAAAGGTGAAATAGACTTTTTCAAACATATATATAAAAGCTGAAACATCCCTCACAGAAGACCTGCACTACAAGAAATGTTAGTGAATGAAATGAAATCCTTAAGGCAGAAGAAAAATGATACTCAATGGAAATTAGGGATCTATACAAAAGAAGGTAGATCAGTGAAAATCATAATTCTCTGAAAAAATATATATGAAATTTTTATTTAAATAACTTTTAAAGACATTAACAAATAAAATAAAAGCCCTATATCATGGAGTTTATAATATATGTAAATGTATAAAGACAACTCTCATATTATAAGGCTGTTATACATAAAGTATAGTGTAAGATGATAATATCACTTGAAGGAAGTGAAAATATGCATTATAACCCCTACAGAAATCTCTAACAAAGAGTTATAACTAGGACAGGAGGTACAGCTCAGTGGGGGAGCACTTCCCTAGCATTGTGAGGCTCTCGGTTCCATCCCCAGCAAAGCAGGAAAAAAAAGTTATAGCTAATAATAACATTAAATGTAAATATAAAACCTTTAGGGAAAAACATAGAGGAGAAGTTCTATAACATTGGTCTGAACAATGATTTTTTTTATATTAACCTAAAAACATGGGCCAAAAAAGCAAAAATAGACAAAAAGCATTACATCAAATTAAAAAACTTCAGGCTGGGTGTGGTAATATGAGCCTGGAATTCCAGCTACTTGGACTAAGGCAAGAGGATTGCAAGTTCAAGGGCAGCCTGGACAAACAAAAAGTGATAAGGGTTAGGGATGTAAGTTTTGTGGTAGAGCACCCCCAGTACCACCACCAAAAACAAAACAAAACAAAACAAAAGCTTCTGCACAGCAAAGAAAGCAATTAACTAAAGAGACAACCTACTGAATGGGAGAAAATTTTTACAAACCATATCTCTGATGAGGAATTAATATTCAAAATACATTAAAAACTCAATAACAAGAAAAAACAAATAATCTGCTTTATAAATGCAATATATATTTCTAAAAGAAGACATACAAATGGCCAAAAAAGTACCTAAAAAACTCTCAACCCACTAATCAGGAAAATGCCAATTAAACCCATCAAGAGAAATCACCTCACACCTGTTAAAATTATTGTTTTCAAAAAAAAAGACAGCAAAAAGATAACAAGTGTTGGTTAGGATGTGGAGAAATTGTAATGCTTATACACTGTTGGTAGAATTTAAATTAGTATAGTCTCTGTAGAAAAAAGCATGGAGGTTCCTTGAAAAATTAAATATATGGCTACCATAGGATCCAGCAATCACACTTTCGGATATTTATTTAAAATATTTGAAGTCAGGGGCTGGGGTTGTGGCTCAGAGTTAGAGCACTTGAGTAGCATGTGCAAGGCCCTGGGTTCGATTCTCATCACCACAAATAAATAAATAAATAAAATTAAAAGGTTTTGTGTCCTACTATAACTAAAAAAATAAATATTAAAAAAGTTGTGGGGCTGGAGTTGTGGCTCAAAGGTAGAGAACTCGCCCGGCACACATGAGGCATTGGGTTCGATCCTCAGCACCACATAAAAATAAAATAAAGGAATTGTGTCCACCTACAACTAAAAATATATATTTTTAAAAATTGTGTATTTAAAATAAAAAGATTTGAAGTCAGTAAGTCAAACAGACATCTGCATTCCCGTATTCATTGCAGCATTTTTTGCAGTAATCAAGATATGGAATCAATTAAGTATCCATTAATGGACAGAAGAATAAATAAAATGGGCCATACAGCCAGGCACAGTGGTGAACACTTGTAATCCCAGCAGCACCGGAGGCTGATGCAGGAGAATTGCAAGTTCAAAGCCAGCCTCAGCAACAGTGAAGCACTAAGTAGCTGAGACTCTGTCTCTAAATAAAATACAAATTAGGGCTGGCTCATTGGTTGAGTACCCCTGAGTTCACTCACTGGTATCCCCCACCAAAAAAGAAAATGAGGTACACATACACAATGGAATACTATTCTCCCTTTAAAAGGAAGCAAATTCAGTCATTTAGAACAAGTGAATGAACTCGGAGGACATTATGTTAAGTGAAATAAGACAGGCATAGATAGATAAATATTGCCTGATTTCACTTACATATGGAAACTAAAAAAGTCAAACTTAGAAGATGAGAGTAGAAAGGTGGTTACTAGGAGATGGGGGTGGTGAGGGTAGAGATTGGGATTGGGAAGATGTTGGTCGAAGACACAAAATTCCAGGTAGGAGTAATAGGTTCAGAAGATCTGTGTACAACTTGGTGATCATAGTTAATAAGATTATATTGTATAGGGCTGGGGACGTGGCTCAAGTGGTAATGCGCTCGCCTAGCATGCGTAGAGCACTGGGTTCGATCCTTGTGTCCACCAAAAACTGAAGAATAAATATTACCAAAAAGATTATATTGTATACTTAAAATTGCTAAGAAAGTAGTCTTTTGTTGTTTTGTTTTTTCAGTGCTGAGGATCAAACCCAGGACTTCATACATGTAAGGCAAGCTCTCTACCACGGAGCCCCAGCCCCAGCCCTGACAGTAGATCTAAAGTGTTCTCATCTCAAAAAGAAAGAAGTATATGCAGTGATAAACATATTAATAAGCTTGTTTTAGCCATTCACAATGAATATTTGTTTCAAAACATCATGTTGGGACTGGGGACTTGACTCAATGGTAGTGCGCTTGCTTGGCACGTATGAGGTTTGGGTTTGAAACCTAACAGTGCCAAAACAAACAAAAAAAATATGTGCCATAAATATATGTGATTTTAATTTGTCAATTAAATGTATAAAAATATAAGCAAAAATGTAAATAACATAAACATACCCAATTAAACTGAAGAGCCTATCAGATTGGATAAAAAGGAAAACATGATATGCTGTTTATAAGAAACATACTTTAAATACAAAATATCAACAGGTTACAAGTTTAAAAAGTAAAAAAAAAATACATCATGTTAACACCAATAAAAGAAGAAATGAATGCCTATACTAATCGCTAACAAAGTAGATTTCAGAATAAAGAATGTTATCAGATCCTTACAGGTCATTTCATAATGATGAAGGGGTCAATTCGAGCATACCATAATCTAAAAACATTCACCAAACAAGATAGCTTCAAAATACATGTAACAATGTAACAAAACTTGATAGAACTACAAAGAGAAAAATAAAATCCACAATTGTAATAGAAGATTTCAATAACCTTCCTCTCAATAGTTAAAAGAGCAAAGTAGGGGCTGGGGATGTGGCTCAAGTGGTGGTGCGCTCGCCTGGCATGCGTGCGCCCGGGTTCGATCCTCAGCGCCACATACAAATGGAGATGTTGTGTCCGCCGATAACTAAAAAATAAAATATTAAAATTCTCCCTCTCTCTCGCTCTCTCTCTCCCCTCTCTATCTTTAAAAAAAAAAGAGCAAAGTAGCAGAAAATCAGTAATGATAGAGTAGGGATTTTACAAACATTATCAACCAAGTTGACATTGCTAATGTGTAGAGATGTCTACTCAATAATAGCAGAATACACATTCTTTTCAAGTGTGCATGGAATATTACAATACCTTAATTTTTGTTTAGTTATAGATGGACACAGTACCTTTATTTTATTTATTTATTTTTATGTGGTGATGATGATTGAACCCAGTGCCTCATGTATACTGGGCAAGCACTCTGCCACTGAGCTACAACCCCTACCCTATTTTAATATATTGATAGATAACATTCTGTGCCATAAAAAAGTCACAATAAATGTAACAGGATTCAAGTCATATGAAGCATATTCTTGAACTTAGAAATCAAATCAGAAATCAATGATAGAAAGATGTCTGCAAAATCTCCAAATATTTGAGCACTAAATAAAATATTTATAAACAATCCATGGATCAAAGCAGTAATAGAAAAAGAAATTAAATATTATTTTACACCAAATGAGAGTGAAAACAAACATAAAACTTTCTGAGCTTATAAAAGCACTTCTTGGAATGGGAGTTCTTTATTGCACTAAAGCCTATAGTGATAAAGAAGAACAATCTCATATTGATGACATAAGTTCCTACCTTAAGAAACTAGGGCTTCTGGTGGTTCCAGTGGGGAGAGAAGGAGGAAGCAGGGAGCAGGGCGGCTGGGGGGGGAACCCCCCGCAGCTGCTGCCACCGCCGCCACCACCGCCTCTGTGCTCATGGCGTGGGAAAGGAGGTGTGAGTCCTGGGAGCGAGCCGGAGGCGGCGCTGCTGCGGGAGGGTCGGCGGCGGAAAGGCGATGGCGGATATAGATAAACTCAACATCCATAGCATCATCCAACGGCTGCTGGAAGTGAGAGAGTCCAAGCCAGGTAACAATGTCCAGCTACAGGAGAATGAAATCAGAGGACTGTGCTTGAAGTCTCGTGAGATCTTTCTCAGTCAGCCTATCCTACTAGAACTTGAAGCACCACTCAAGATATGTGGTGATATCCATGGGCAGTACTATGATCTGCTTCGACTTTTTGAATACGGTGGTTTCCCGCCAGAAAGCAACTATCTGTTCCTTGGGGACAATGTGGACAGGGGGAAGCAGTCACTGGAGACTATCTGCCTCTTACTGGCCTACAAAATCAAGTATCCTGAGAATTTTTTTCTTCTCAGAGGAAACCATGAATGTGCCAGCATCAATAGAATTTACGGATTTTATGATGAGTGTAAAAGAAGATACAACATTAAACTATGGAAAACTTTCACAGATTGTTTTAACTGTTTACCGATAGCAGCCATCTTGGATGAGAAAATATTCTGCTGTCATGGAGGTTTATCACCAGATCTTCAATCTATGGAGCAGATTAGGGGAATTATGCGACAAATTGATGTACCAGATCAAGGTCTTCTTTGTGATCTTTTGTGGTCTGACCCCGATAAAGATGTCTTAGGCTGGGGTGAAAATGACAGAGGAGTGTCCTTCAGATTTGGAGCAGAAGTGGTTGCAAAATTTCTCCATAAGCATGATTTGGATCTTATTTGTAGACCCCATCAGGTGGTTGAAGATGGGTATGAATTTTTTGCAAAGAGGCAGTTGTTTTCTGCACCCAATTATTGTGGAGAGTTTGACAATGCAGGTGCCATGATGAGTGTGGATGAAACACTAATGTGTTCCTTTCAGATTTTAAAGCCTGCAGAGAAAAAGAAGCCGAATGCCACAAGACCTGTAACAACTCCAAGGGGTAGGATCACAAAGCAAGCAAATAAATAGATGTCATTTTGACACTGCCTAGTTGGGACTTGTAACATAGAGTATATAACCTTCATTTTTAAAGCTGTAATGTGTACTGGTCAGCCTGCTCAGATAGATCTGTGTTTGTGGGGGCCCCTCCTTCCATTTTTGAGTTAATGAATGGCATTTGCTGGTTATAACAGCAAATGAAAGACACTCCACTCCCAAGAAAAGGTGTTCAGTTTTTTTTTTTTTTTAATATTCCTTTTGCAAACAACTTTAATGATGGTGTTAAAGCTGTACACCCCAGGACAGTTATCCTGTCTACGGGGTAAGTGTACAATTGATCTTTTTTAAATTCAGTACAACCCATGAAAAATGTAAATGCTCATTTTCCTTAGGATATAAAGAGAGCGTCTACAGGGTAAGTGTACAATTGATCTTTTTTAAATTCAGTACAACCCATGAAAAATGTAAATGCTCATTTTCCTTAGGATATAAAGAGAGCCCTAGGGTGCTCTGAATCTGTACATGTTATTGTCATAAAATGCATACTGTTGATACAAACCACTGTGAACATTTTTTTATTTTAAAATTTTGTTTCAAAGGGATTGCTTTTTCCTCTCATTGTCTTATCATGTACAAACTAGTTTTTATAGCTATCAACAGTAGGAGTAACTATCTCAACCTTGCCAGCATCACTGGTATGATGTATATTTAATTAAAGCACACTTCCCCTACCGTATACTTAAAATCATGATTAAAGCCATTCTTTTAAATGTTTGTGACTCTTTCCTAAAGCCAAAGTTTCTGTTGGAAAATGTATTGACATGCCCGTAAAAACAGGGTGGCATGGTTGTGCACACCTGCTGCCTCCTCAGGGATTCAAAAACAGGTTTTTGATTTTGAATAGCAATTAGTAATATAGTGCTGTTTAAGCTATTAATGATTAAAGTTAATAACATTTTGTACAATTTCCATATAGTCTATTCATTAAGTAATCTTTTTACAGTAGGATCAGGCCTGAACCCGTTCATTCAGAAAGCTTCAAATTATAGAAACAATACTGTTCTATACGAGTGACTGATTATGCTTTCTTTGGCCTACATTCTTTATTCTGTGGTGAAGTTGAGGCTTATAAGTCAAAACAAAGGAACTAACTTGCTATCCAAGAGTTTATACAGAACTCACAGTATCTATGACTTTTTAAAACTAAGATCTGTTAAAAAGAAATCTGTTTCAACAGATGACCGTGTACAATACCATGTGGTGAAAATGAATTCAGACTTATTAAATGATGAACTTGTTAAATCTTCTCAGTGTCTATTTATCAGCACAGTACACACAGAAAACTGTTGATGGCATATTGAATAGATTTTAATATATAAATTGCTCTGGAAACCACACAAAAAAAAGAAACTAGGGTGAAAAAAGAGCAAATTAAACCTGATAAAAGCAAAATAAAGGAAAAAAATAAAGATCAGAAGCAGAAATAAAAGAAATAAAAAATGAACAGCAAAAAACAGACAAAATCAATGAAATTAAAAACTGGTATTTTTTAATTGATAAACTGCTAAACTTAACAGGAAAAGAGAGAAGACACAAATTACCAATATCAAAATAAAAGAGATGACATCAACATAGATTCTACAAATATTAAAAGTATAATAAGAGAATATTGTGAGCAGATTTTTGCAAATACATTCAACAATTGAAATGAACAAACTCAAAATCAAACTAGAATTATGTCCAATCTAGTTTTCTTAAGTAAGAAAACACAGGGCAGAAAGATCACAGTATTGGAGTTACAGTCAGAAAATCCAAACTGGAAAAATCCTATAGGACAAACAACCCAGTTTTGCTTCAATAAATCAATAGGGGGGGGGAGGAGAGAGAAGCAATAGTTTAAGAGATTTTAAGACATGTATCAATAATGCAATGTCTTCCAGGTGCAGTGGCATACACATGTAATCCCACTGGTTTGGGAGGCTGAGACAGGAGGATTGCAAGGTCAAAGCCAGCCTCAGCAACTTATAGAGGTGCTAAGCAATTCAGTGAGGCACCATATCTAAAAAAAAAAAAAGAAAAGAAAAGAAAAAACACATAAAAGGGCTGGGTATGGGGCTCAGTGGTTGAGTGCCCCTGGGTTTAATCCTCAGTACCAAAAAAAAAAAAAAAAAAAAAAAAAAGAGAGAGAGAAAAGAAAGATATGCAATGTGTGAACTTTATTTTGATCCCAATTTGAACAAATCAGCTGTGATAAAATAATAAAAACATTCATGAGACAATTGAGGGGAATTTCAACACTGACTATTTTATCGTAAAGCATTTTTATAAAAATTATAGATGTGATAATGGTATTGTCAATATATATTTTAGAAGTAAGTGCCCTTATATTTTAGCTATAAATACATAAATAGCTGTGGGTAGAAATGATTTGGTGTCTGCTTCAAATTAATTTGGGGGTATGTTTGAATAATTGTTGAAGCTGAGTGAAGCTTCAAAGGGATTAATTTACTATTCATTCTACTTTCTTTTGTGTTTGCATTTTTTCCTAAAATAATTAGATTATAAAATTATATTTAGAGCATGATGTCAATTTAAGTTCTTTATATATATATATAACTTATGTGTATTAATGCATACATAGAAAGGAAAAGAAGCTTAAAAAATTCTTGGTGATTACCACTTTTTGATGAAATTAGAAATGAAATATATAAACTGGTTAAGGTGGTACATGCATGTAATCCCAGCAATTTGGGAGACTAAGGCAGGAGGATGTAAAGTTCGAGACCAACCTCAGCAATTTAGTGAGATCCTGTCTCAAAGTAAAACTTGAAAAAAGAACTGGAGATGTTGCACCATCAAAGGAATCTCAAAGTAAGGTACCCTTGGGTTAATTCCCCTGTAACCATCCCCCTTCAAAAAAAAAATGAACCATGCATGTTTTTTATTATTATTCTCTATATTCTTTATTGGGGGAAAACAAATTTCAAGAGGCACAAGACCCAATTATTTTCAACTCTTTTTAAATTAGCATTCACAAATAATGAAGACAAGAAGAAAAGTCCCTAAAGTACTAAAAGTTGTAATTATATGGTGGAACCACATGACATTTTTTTTTTTCATGTCTGTATTTTTTTAACTTTAAAATAAAGGTTAATTACTTTTAGGAATAAAAAATTCAGGAGCTGGAGTTGTGGCTCAGTAGTAGAGCACTCGCCTAGCATGTGCAAGACCCTGGTTTCAATCTTGAGCACCCTGTAAAAATAAAAATAAATAAAATAAAGGTATTGTGTCCAACTACAAAATAAAAAAATATATATATTAAAAAAAATTCAATAAAACACCACTAAATCTACAAGCACAATTTACTAAGCATAAACAAAATTATGTACTGTTTAATAAGATTTTAGAAAATACTAACAGATGTAGGTAACATTGTCTAAACTTCAGGTGCCTAATTGGTTGATTATCCCTGAGATGACGGGTTAAATACCAGTCTAAAGGTCTGGAGAAAGAAGGGGGAAGGAAATCAGACTGTGAAAAAGCAGAGGGTGTTCTTGTGATTCCGAATCACAAAAGCTGATTATTACTATCAAATATAAGGAAGCATAGCTCCAGAAAGATATCATGCTTTGATAATTTTGTTGCCTCAATTTGTTTTGTTTTGGCATAACATTGCTATATCTTTACCAATTTTAAGTAAAACTTCATAGATTTCATTTTTAGAAATACTACATATTTTAAAAATATCATGGCTTTAATAATTCATGGAAGAAAAATAAATTTTAAGAGGCATAAGACCCAATTATTTTCAATTTATCTTAATGTTATCACTTTCTCTTCATGATATCTTTTTTAAATCTGTTTTTCTTTACACATAAAACTTTTTCCTCTATTTTCTTGTAACTAGAAAATTTTTATAAGTGGAATCACCTGGTCAGGAGTATGAGCATTTAGAAGGCTCTTGATATACCCAGAAGTGTTTGTGTGTCACTGAATATTCACCAAATTGATCATTATGTTATTTATTTATTTATTTACTTACTTACATTTTTATGGTGCCAGGTCTTTAATCAGTATTGTTTAGCTGTAGACTTGATTAATTTTGTATTATATATTCTATGCCAACAACTAAAAAATTAAAAAGGAATTTTGGATGTGTTCACTTTCTGGCTATTGTGAATAGTGCTGCTATGAATGTTCACATGCAACTTTTTGTGTGAGCATGTATTTTCAATTTTCTTCAGCATATATCTAGAAGTAGAATAGCTGGGTTATATAGTATCTTTTTGAGGAACTGCTGAACTGTTTTCTATGTGACTGTATCATTTTACATTCCTAACAGATTTTCCCTTAAAAATTAAATATATTAATGTTGCAACACTATTTATATCAAATTAACATATTAATATGATCAGATTTAAATCTACCACCTTGCTAGTTGTCTGTTATTTAATTTGTTCTCTGCTCTTTGTTTTCCTTTTTTTGTATCTGCACTTAACTTATTTTTTGTAATTCAATATATCACTGCGCATGCAATATTAGAACTTTACAACTGTATCCTCCCAATTCTTCCCTCCAATCTGTTGTTCTATTTTTTATATATTTCACCATTACATGTATTGTAAACTCAAAACACAACACCTATTTTTGTTTTAAACAACCATTGATCTTTTAGAAGAATTAAAATAAGGGGAAAATTTCTTTTATGTTTCATTTCTTTGTGTGGATCCAGATTTTTGACACTGGTTCCTTCTTTTTGAAGAAATGTCAGATCTGGAGATAATGAATTATCTTTGTTTAATTTCATCTGAAAGCCTTTATTTCTTCTTCATATAGTTCCATGAAATATAAAATTCTGGTCTGACAAAGTTTTTTTTCTTTCAACACTTTACAACTGGCAGTCTTTAAAACTATCCTTTTATCTTTAATTTTTAGTCATTTGAATAAGATGTATTCAGTCATTTGTCCATTTACCTTTAATCACTTTGCTTGGCACATTGATCTGTATAATTAATTAAATTTGCCCAAAACTTGTATGATTTGCTTAATTTGAGGGGTAAAGCCCTATGCATGTACTTGCCAATGACAAGAATTTTTAAAATATTTTTTATTTGGTTTCTACATACTGAAAGATACCTCAGAATTTTATAATTCTCTCATATTTTAAACTAGTTGAAACTACAAGTCTTAATACTTTGTTGGAAAGAGGTTGAGAAGAAAATGACATATAGAAGGCCCTGGCCTCAAAAGAGAACTGTGTTAAACATGAGATTGTGGCAACTGGTACCAAAATAATGGTCTGTAGAATAATAAGACAAGTATAGTCAATTAACATATCTCAAGATAACTAGAGGAGAAAAGTTTGAAGGTTCTCAACACATAGATATGGTAATATTCAAGGAGATGGAAATGCTAACATACATATTACAGAGATTACAGTTTACAGGTAGGTGCTGTTTTGAATACCACCAAGAGTAACAAATACGTACTCTCATGGGTTTATTTAAACCTAACTTTAAAATACACCCTTTTATTACCCATAGTTTTTTTCACATTCAGAACATTCTGAAGGAGCAGTTACATAACAAAACAGAGATTAATGGAAACATAGTTGCAATATATAGAAAACACTTATTTTAAGTCTCTGTCCCTTCTGTCTTGCTTTGCTATTTAACTGCTTCATCTTGTGTTTTGTACCTGAGATCAAGAGGCATAAAATACTATTTCAAAATTTGTGTGTCCTTTCTAATTATTCCATTTGAACTCCTAGTAGCAACAAAACTATACCTTATTCCCCTTCAAAAATAAAACATTAGCAAATAAACAATCTGAAGAAAGTGCAAATGTTTAAATAACCATAACTAACTTGCCACTTAAAAAAAATGGAAGTTTAATTCAGGTATCCTCTTTCTGTGGGAGTAGTGAACCTAAATAATTTTATATCTTTCCCAGTCACCTAGTATGTGTGTGTGGGGGGGCAACTTTCATTTTCCTACTTTGTGAAATTTTTCTGCTTTCTATTCCTTTATAATCTGGCTCCTATCATCCTAATCTAAGTTTAGTTCAACAAAATGGATTTATGGGTAATTAAGTTTAGGATACCTTTAATATAGCATAGGTATTATGATAATTAGCATGAACTATTAGGTAGGACATAGGAGGTTGGGACACAAGCTCAAATGGGAACTAGTTCACATTTCAAAGACTATGCCATGTTCTCAAAACATGATTTTGTGCTCAATATATCTAAATGGGTCCATGATTTTGTTTATTTTCTTAGTTAAATAGAAATGCAGACAATGTATATAAGGGAATATTCATGGAAGAATATGGTCTAGCAGTAAACAAAAGTACCAGGCTTTTATAATTTTATCTTAAACCTCTTAAAATGTACTGTTAAAATTGCTGTAATTAAAATTACAGCTCTGGAGAGCTATTTCTTAGAAACATTGTTTTAAAGACAGGCAAGGGCTCTATCATGGAGATTTTTTATTTCCAGCCCCATCATTATGTTTTTAAATATATTTGGGCTAATTTCACAGTTATAACATAGGATTTTATTATATTTGCATATCTTTGAGGATTATACTTTTCTAATTTATTTATCATATTCCTTGAAAATCAGTGGCAAGGTATGGGAAAGAGAAGAGTGTGTGTGCACTGGGGGGGGGGAGGGGGGGCGCATAGGCACCCCAGAGGCAAAACCCATCTGAATGAGTATGCAGTTTTACAAATGGTCTATCAAACAATGTAAATATTTTCCAGTATACTATATATTTGATAACTAGTAACATCGGAATTTAAAAGTGTACCAGTATTAGTGCTGTGGATTAGGTTCTTTAAATAAATCTTTTTCTTTGTGGTCATATTTTTCTTTTAATTAGCACTAATGAACCCATGGATCTGACTTTATTTCTGCAATTGATAAAAGTTCCTCCATTTAATTTCAGCACCGATCTGTTCCTTTGGTGCAAAACTAAAGATTAAAATAAGCCATTTGTACTAACTATAGTTATTTCTGTAAAATGGTATAATTTATTCCTTAATCACATCTTCATCCCACGGATTGCTTTCAGGGCATGGATGTTATGGACACACCCTACTTCCCTGTCCCCTGATTTTCATCTGCCTCTTTAGGACTCACCTATGTAGATACCTCAGTAGCACAGGAAGAAGAGGGGCTGAAGCAGGAGAGATGGGAAAACAGGACATGGGGCTTTGTGTAGAAAACTACACACCCATGGAAGGTGAGGAGTGCTATGGTTAATCTACATCCTGAAGGCTGTAGCTGCTGTTAAGGACAATGTGTATGTTTAGTCTGCACGTTAGCTGGAATCTGAAGAGCAAAAATCTATACAAACTCAAAAGCAAGTAGGAAACATATTTTGAAAGTCTTTCAGAACTATGTTCTGTTATGATCTCTTCTAGTATTTTCCCTCATTATAGAATGCATTAAAGTAAGTTGTCGCATATACAAGACCATCCCCTGTCAAAAACTTTGTCCCATATGAGAAAAAACAATGCAATTTGCCAGTTATTTACCCTTTACACTAACTGTAATATAGGGATCAATGCACTGTCCAGGGTCTTTCAGACCAATTTTCTCAATCCTGATAGTGAGTAATGTCATTCCTGGTTCTGATGGCAACCTTGGTAATAAAGTACCTGGCAACAGAGAAACCTCAATAAAAGATAGCTCCACCAATAATTCAGAGTAAATACTTTGACAAACAGAAGATATAGCCTATCTCTTAAGAACTAGCTAGGCATTATGTATTTTTATGTCCAAAATTCATGAACATCTGATTTATACTTTTTTAGAAAAATATTTAATTTTACACATAATATATCTGCATTTCCCAACCATACAATCACCTTTAAGCAGAAATAATAATTTCTATAATAATAGTGTATAGTATGTATAATAAAAGTTTGTTAAAAACATCACTTGAGGAAGCCCAATTATACATAATAGTATAATATGCTCACATAATATTTATATTCCATATGTACTTCTATATTGTACTCAGCATCTTAATATGAAGTGGTAGAACAAAGACAAGAAAAGCTTTTAAAATACTTGTTATTCTGTTCTAAAGTCTGAGACATTTAATATCAGAGTTGATCAATACATTCTTTCCTTTAGTTACTCCTAATAAAGAATAATTTACAATTTGATATTTATGTTTTAATTTAACTATATAGTCTAACTTCTATTCTTCATTCTATTTTGTATGATTTATTCTAAGAAAGTAGTACTATACAGACTGCCATATAAAAGGGCCATTTGTATAACTGAACATTTTCCCCAAAACCAACTAAAATTTTTAAAACTAAAAACCCACCCAGAACAACATGACAACATTCACCCACCAAGAACATATGAAGGAAGAAATCAACTCTTCAGTATGTTCCCTTTTTTGAAACTACCAATAGAGAACAAATGCAAATAAGCTGATTTTAATCAAGTATGTATACAGAACCTCAAAATACATTTAACAAAAGATTTTGGTTGATGTTTTTCAAGTTTCTATTCATCAATGTGTTATGCTATTTTTAATGATGAGTTATTTGAAAATACATGAAGCAATCAACACATTTGATTGATGGCAAATGTGGCTTGAGGAAATTTTGGGAGGTGATGGGAATGTTCTGAACTTGTATAGTGGTGTCAGATGCAAAACTCTATAGAGGTGTCAAAAATCAATGAATTTTATTCTTACAGAAGGGAAATGTTATGATATACAAATTATACCTCAACAATGCTGTTAAAAATGTATTACTTTCTAATTTAAACAAATATGAACACAATACAGACAAATGCAAGAATGGGAAGGCCTGGAGGCTGCATTCCACTGTTGCATTAACAAACCTAAATTGGCTCAGGCTGATATCATTAAATATATACATAATACCTTTTATGCATCTTCTTTGATTGACAAATGAGGATACTTTTAGAAGAGGGGCTTGTACCTGGACATCTGGGATGAACTTCAGAGAGCTAAGAAACACCTCTGAAATTTTATGAAAAATGTGAATATGTATACATTGATATTTATATACATACATATTCACATGTATGTATATCATATATGAATTTTTCTGCAGAAAAGTTCATTCTATTATGTAGTACATGGCTGAATAAATATGCTACATTTTATGTACAAATTCTTGTGTTGATAGATAATTGAATTACTCCAAGTGTTTGGATATAGTTAACAAGGCTATTATAAATACTCTTCTGAACATCTTCTGGTGCCCATAAGCACCCATTTCTGAAAGAGAGGAATCACTAAGTCACCTGGCATGTTACCTCTGCTGGGAGCCATCAGCCAAGTAGGTATGACAATTTCCTTGCCAGCTACTCCCATGCTGTCTAGTGGAAGGACTCCTGAAAGGTGACCTTGCTCAAGGACCAGGGTGGATCAGTGTTTAGGGTGTCCCCGGTTTAGCATAATAGGAGATTAGGGTGTTCCCCCTTTAGAATAGGGTGGTTTAGTATAATAGGAGATTAGGGTGTTTCCCCTTTAGAATAGGGCGGTTTAGCATAATAGGAGATTAGGGTGTTCCCCCTTTAGAATAGGGCATATCCTGCTGCCTGAGTTCCTCTTGAGTTCTTAGGGTCAGACAGTATATTTGGGAGACAGAAGCCCAGCGGAGTGGTGGATTTGGGCAGAGAACCTGGATTCCCCCAGAACGCGTTTGTAGACGGCCGGTGTGAGATCGGGAATAAAGAATTGCTGTTTGAATCTACAAGCTGTGTGGTGGCTCGTGATTATTCACGTGATTTAAATGGCTTAATTTAAATTAGGTAAACAGCTGTTAAGGATTGTTTTTAATGGTGGTTAACAGATCTGCTTGTTTACTAATTTAAATCAGGTAAACAGCTGTTAAGGATTGTTTTTTAAGGAGGTTAACAGATCTGTTTGTTTACTTTCACCTTTCCTTTTCATTATATTTAATAATTCTTTTCAGGATAATGTCTCTTTAGCATCATTGCCAGAATTCCTATCTTCTTCCCAATGAATATAACTCAACAAGTATGCTCAATCAAGGAGTCAACTTACTTTGGGAGGAAACGGACTTTGGGAGGAGATGGACAGATTGATAGATTCCTCCACTTTGAACTGCTTACAGAACTTGCCTAGACGAGGTAACTATTGTTTGGTACCGCGAATTGTGGTAATGCTGGCATATCTTTGCTGATGGTGTCACCAGTGATGCAATTTTTATTTCCTTGCCAGCACACCACATGTTAATTGTGGTAAGGCTGACATATCTTTGCTGATGGTGTCACCAGTGATGCAATTTTTCCAAAGGAACTGTCAATTGGCTTGGTGTCGTGGCATTTCTGTATCCTCCTCCCTTCTGCTAGTGATAGTCTAAATTTGGGGGCCAATGGCTATATGCTGGACCGGTAGTCAGTGACGGGTATGATCCAATTGCAGTGGTATCAACCTAAGACAGGAGGCTGACGCCTAAAGGTCAGTTGCCTAAAGGTCAGTTTTTCGATGATGGGTAAGAACCATATGTTGAATTGGACAACCTACCAGGCACGGTCCTTAAGCCACATTAACCTCACTCCCCCACTGACACCAAGGCCAAATTTGGGGGCCAACAGAGGTGAGGCAAAGAACCTCACCCCCTACTGGTGCATAGATCTATCCACAAGTATGGCTGTATGCTGGACCGGTAGTCAGTGACGGGTATGATCCAGTTGCAGTGGTATCAACCTAAGACAGGAGGCTGACGCCTAAAGGTCAGTTTTCCAATGACAGGTAAGAACCATATGTTGAACTGGACAACCTACCAGGCACGGTCCTTAAGCCACATTACTTGTTGTTTAATTAATCAGAAGGGGGGAGATGCTGGGAGCCATCAGCCAAGTAGGTATGACAATTTCCTTGCCAGCTACTCCCATGCTGTCTAGTGGAAGGACTCCTGAAAGGTGACCTTGCTCAAGGACCAGGGCGTATCCCTGTTTAGGGTGTCCCTGGTTTAGCATAATAGGAGATTAGGGTGTTCCCCCTTTACAATAGGGTGGTTTAGTATAATAGGAGATTAGGGTGTTCCCCTTTAGAATAGGGCGGTTTAGCATAATAGGAGATTAGGGTGTTCCCCCTTTAGAATAGGGCATATCCTGCTGCCTGAGTTCCTCTTGAGTTCTTAGGGTCAGACAGCATATTTTGGGAGACAGAAGCCCAGGAGTAGTGGATCTGGGCAGAGTGTGGATTTGGGCAGAGAACCTGGATTCCCCCAGAACGTGTTTGTAGACAGCCGGTGTGAGATCGGGAATAAAGATTTGCTGTTTGAATCTACAATCTGTGTGGTGGCTCGTGATTTTGTGCCCAGCCAGAGACTGCGGCAACCTCCATACCTACTATGTAACGACAATCCATTTCCCAAGGTGGTTGTGCCAATTTTTATTCCTAGCCCAAGTGCAGTAGTCTTCCCATTGCTCCACTTCCTCATTAGGTACTGTTTTCTCAGATTCTTCATGTTAGCCAATTATGGTATAAAGGGATCAATCATTTTAATTTGCATTCCTCTGAAGATTAATAAGGTTGAGCACCTTTTCAAATAAATCAAATAAATGATTTCCTCTTTTCTGAAGTGTGTTCAAATATTTTGCTCTATTTTTTATTGAGATGTCTATCTTATTGAGCTGTAGGAGGTCTCTATTATTTTGCTGGACAAATGTTTTACAAATAGCTTCTTAGTAGTTTTCTTTTATAAAGACTTTTTGTTGAAGTAGAGCATATACATTTTAAAATGTACAAATTGTTAGCACAGTTTGCTGAACTTTCACAAAGTGAATACACCTGTATAACTAGCATCAGATCTAGGAAATATATGATCAGCCTCCTGGGAGTGTCCTTCCCCACACCCTATCCAATGCACTCTTCCAAAAGATAGCAACCGTTGCTAACTTCTAACACCAAGTATTAGTTTTGAATGTTAAGAATGACTTTTGTCTGTCATGGTGTCTTCTGATTATGATAAATACTTACTGCTAGTAATATCAAATTTCTTAATATCTTCCTTTACAATCAGTGCTTTTTATGTTATATTTAAGAAAACTTACCCCACTCCAAAATCATAAACGTATTATCTTGAAAGCAAAATTTATTGTTTTGCCATTCACACTTAATTCTTTTTTTTTTTAAGAAAGAGTGAGAGAGAGTGAGAAATTAGGAGAGAGAGAGAGAGTTTTAATATTTATTTTTTAGTATTTGGTGGACACAACATCTTTGTCTGTATGTGGCGCTGAGGATCAAACCCGGGCCACACGCATGCCAGGCGAGCGTGCTACTGCTTGAGCCACATTCCCAGCCCCACACACTTAATTCTATATGTCACACAGAATTATTGTCTATGGTGTATAGTAGGAGCTTTAATTTCATTCAATTTCACATAAATACTCAATTGTCTCAGCACTACTTATTAAAAAGACTGACACTTTCCACCACTGATCTGCAGTTCCACCTCAATCATAAACCATGTGGCAATCACTTTCTGAGTTTTCTGTCTTACCGAACTGTTTACCCTCTTATCACGAATACAGTATCTTAATTCTATAGCTGTATAAAAGGTCCAGGAACTGCAATAAAAATTCAGATGAGTTTCAGAAAGAGTCTATCTTTATAAATTGCTTCTTCTAATTTATGAACTAGTATATATCTTTACATTATAAAAATCATAACATTTATTTAATAGAACTTTATTTGACCTAAAAGCCTTCAGAAATAAAGACCTACAGATCCAGGGAAAACTCCTGTTTTTATGTTTATGTTCCATGAAGAATGGATCGCCATGTAGAAATGACTGGAAAGGGGGTGTGAGCTAATGGTAAAAGGCTGCCAGGGTCCTAGCAAGCCCTGTCTGGTCAGATTCTTCTTGGCCTCTCTGTATAGCCTTCTTTCCTTCTGGACCTAAGGCAGGTCCTGTCTGAAATGAGGGTTTTTAAGGGAGGGTAAGGGGACAGGAAGGGAATAGCAGGGAGGGTAGAGGAGAGAGAGAGAGAGAGAGAGAGAGAGAGAGAGAGAGAGAGAGAGAGCTTTCTATGTTTTATGAGAGAAGGCTTTGGGAGAGAAGGGTGAAGGACAGGAGGGCAGGAGGAGGGAAGAGGCTTTGCTGCTGAGGTTGCTTTCGGGATTCCAATCTCCTTCAGTTAGAAGTTCTCAGCAGGCCAAAACCCCACCCTTTGGGCCATCATATTCTGATCTGACCCTGCCCACCTTCCCCCTCTCCCTCCCTCCTCCTCCCTTTCACCTTTTAAGAAAGGAATGTGTAGATCTTTCAATCTTCTAAGATCTTCTTTGATTTCTCTGTTTAGGGTTCTGTAGTTTTCATTGTGTAGATCTTTGACTTCTTTCATTGATTCTCAAGTATCTTATTTTTTTTTTTTGAGGTTACTGTAAATGGGGCAGTTTTCCTCTTTTCCTTCTCAGAGGCTTTGTCACTGATATACAGAAATGCCTTTGATTTATGGGTGTTGATTTATATCCTGCTCCTTTGCTGAATTCATTTACTATTTCTGGAAAGATCTACCTCGCTCTTCGGATAGGCAGAATTAATATTATCAAAATGACCATACTACCAAAAGCACTATATAGATTTAATGCAATTCCAATCAAAATCTCAATGGCATTCCTCATAAAAATAGAAAAAGCAATCATGAAATTCATCTGGAAAAATAAGAGACCAAGAATAGCTAAAGAAATCCTTAGCAAGAAGAGTGAAGCAGGGAGTATCGCTATATGAGACCTTAAACTATACTACAGAGCAATAGTAACAAAAACAGCATGGTATTGGCACTAAAACAGACTGGTAGACCAATGGTACAGAATAAAGGACACAGAGACTAACCCACAAAATTACAATCAGCTTATTTTAGAAAAAGGTGCCAAAAACAATCACTGGAGAAAAGATAGCGTTTTCAACAAATGGTGCTGGGAAAACTGGAAATCCATATGCAACAAAATGAAATTAAACTCATAACTCTCACCATGCACAAAACTTAACTTAAAATGGATCAAGGACCTAGGAATTAAGCCAGAGACTCTGTGTCTAACAGAAGAAAAAGTTAGGCCCTAATCTTCATCATATGGGTTAGGCCCCAACTTCCTTAATAAGACTCCTATGGCACAAGAATTAAAACCAGGAATCAATAAATGGGATGGATTCAAACTAAAAAGTTTTTTCTCAGCAAAAGAAACAATCCGTGAGGTGAACAGAGAGCCTACATCCTGGGAGAAAATCTTTACCCCTCACACATCAGATAGAGCACTAATCTCTAGGGTATATAAAGAATTCAAAAAGCTAAGCATTGAAAAAACAAGTAACCCAATCAAAAAATGGGCCAAGGACTTGAACAAACACTTCTCAGAAGAGGATATACAATCAATCAACAAATATATGAAAAAATTTTCAACATCTCTAGCAATCAGAGAAATGCAAATCAAAACTAAGATACAACTCTAATCAGAATGGCAGCTATTATGAAGACAAACAACAATAAGTGTTGGCAAGAATGTGGGGAAAAAGGTACACTCATACATTGCTGGTGGGACTGCAAATTGGTGTAGCCAATCTGGAAAGCAGTATGGAGATTCTTTGGAAATCTGGGAATGGAACCACCATTTGACCGAGCTATTGCTCTCCTTGGACTATACTCAAAAGGACTTAAAAACAAAATACTACAGGGACATAGCCACATCAATGTTTATAGCAGCACAATTCACAATAGCTAAACTGTGGAGCCAACCTACATGCCCTTCAGTGGATGAATGGATTTTTTAAAATGTGGCATATATTCACAATGAACTTTTTAAAAAGAGAATAAAATCATGGCATTTGCAGGTAAATGGATGGCATTGGAGAAGATAATGCTAAGTGAAGTTAGCCAATCCACAAAAAACAAATGCCAAATGTTTTCTCTGATATAAGGAGGCTGACTCATAATAGGGTAGGGAGGAGGAACATGGGATGAATAGATGGATTCTAGATAGGGAAGAGGGGAGTGAGGGAAAGGGAGGAGGCAGGGGATTAGCCTCCTAATGAATGTGGAATGAATGTGATGGACATCATTATCCAAAGTACATGTCTGAAGACACAAATTGGCTGTCAACCTACTTTATATACAAACAGAGATATGAAAAATTGTGGTATATATGTGTAATAAGAATTGTAATGCAAAAAAAAAAAAACCAAGTACATGTATAACGTGAATTGGCGTGAATATGCTTTATACAAAGATATAAAGAATTGTGCTCTATATGTGTAATAAGAATTGTAATACACTCCATTGTCCTGTATTTAAAAAAAAATAAAATCAATAAAAGAAAAAGAAGGGAATGGGGAGTGGGTAGGGAAAAACTGTGGAATGAACCCAAACTAACTTTCCAATGCACATATGTGAATATACTATAATGAAACTCATCACTTTGAATATCTATAAGATACTAATTTTAAAAAATGTAAATAAATAGATCAGTAAAGTGGATCAAAGGGAACAGTGGGAGGGAGGATGGGGAGGGTGAAGGGACTGAATTGGAGCAAATTATATTCCATGCATTTATAATTAGTCCAAATGAATCTAATGTCAAGAATAACTATTATGAACAAAGGAAAAAAAGAATAATGACTTCACTGTTTTTATAAAATGCATTCTCATAAACAATTCAATCAAGAGAAATGAAAAAAGTAAAAGAGAACGTACAATTCAACATCTCACCAACCATAACAATTATTAAGTCACTCTTCCATCTTTTTCCCTAATTTCAAGATTACTCCAGTTTTCTTTTCCTTTTGATATTCTTTTCTTTCTTTCAACAAAGGTTTATTTTCTACATAAAATTCTTATATTTCTTTTGTTGAATTTATAATAAGGTCCTTGATATTATTTAATACTACTATAAATATTATAATAGTTCATTTTCTAAGCAACTATTACTTGTTTGAGATAGAATTGATTTGTCTGTACATATTTTATATCCAGAAACCGTATTATCTTATTAATGAGTTATGAATAGGTTTTTTTGCATATTCTCTATATATTCATAAATATGCAAATAAAGAACATCCCCACTTTTATATTTCATCTTTCTTATCCTAGTGCAGTAGCTAGGGCTTCCAAAACAATTCTGATGAAAAGAAGTAATAGACACTCTTGTTTTCTTCAAATTCATCATTAAATGATTTTGGGCTGTAAATGTCATGTAGCCATGTTTTATCAAGTTAAGGTTGTTTTTCTGTTCTTTGCCAAGAATTGTTTAAAATCAAGGCTGTATTTCAAACTTAACTGAGAACTTTTTCTGCATTGTTGACAACATTATGAAATCTTTCCCCTTAATCTGCTAATGTGAACTACCTTGATAAATTCTGCTAATAATATATTTTGAAAAATCACTCATTAGTTCATGGAGATTTTCTGAATTATTTTCTACAGCATCCTATGTATCATAGTTTATTCAGTCAATCTTCATATGGCAGTTACATTATTTCTAATTTTTTATCATTATAAAAAACACCTCAACAGAGAATATGGTATATATGCAAGTGTTTCCCCCTCTTTTTCCTGTATTTTGCGGGTGCACCTTCAGAGTAAATACTCAGGAATGGGATTGCTATGGCAAAAATATGTACTTATATGTTGTTAGAGAATGCTCAATTTCCCTCCAAAGGAACTGTACCATTTTTCTATTCCCACCAGTGATTAATAAGTACCTATTTCCCCTAAGACTCACCAACAGTAGCTTTAATTTAGGTTTTTTATTAAAAATAAAGTTGAGTATCTTTTTATATGTTTAGCGGGTATTTTTAAATGTGTGTGTGTGTGTGTATGTGTGTGTGTGTGTGTGTGTGTGTGTGTGTGCGCGCGCGCGCATATGCGCACACTCGCTCATGTTGTCTGTTCCTCTCATGTATTCTGCTTTGGTTATTACAATTAAAATTTTTCTTTATATATTAAGAATGTTGGGTTGGGATGTAGCTCAGTGGCAAAGTGTCTACCTTGCATTTGCAAAATCCTGGATTAGACGCCTAGTTCCAAAAAAGACACAAAAAAAAGAACCCACCCTACCCCACCCCCCAAAACCCCCAAGAATGTTACCTCTTTTATGTCTTACCTCTTTACTACCCTTTTTTTGACAGTCAAAAGACTATTGCTTTACAACTTTCAAAGTCTTTTTGATGTTAAGATTATTTTTTTCCAAGTTGATATTAAACTTGTTGTTACTTTGGGGTGAGTCAATTTTATAACCTGTCATCATCTAGATCTTTCAGTTGAAATGGTAGGGCTGATGCTACATTCCTTACCAACAATCTTTTTGCCTGAGATTACACAGTAAGTTTAATGTAATCATTATGCTTCGAATAATTTAATATGGAGGCAGTGATTGCAAGTCTGAATTTCTTGTTTAATTCAAGTTAGAATGTCAAACTTTGTGCTCCATGATGAAGGAAGCTGACTGTAATTAAGATCATAGATTACATAGAAAGGTGCCTATTTAAGGTGTTTCAGAATGGTCTATGATGTGCTCTCTCTCTGCATGGTCAACTCCTACATACTCAGTGAGTCCTAAATCTGGCTAGATTTATTGAACTCCCTCAGACCTTCTTTTTGCCAACCTATGACATTGGTGCACATCTCTAATTATAATCGTGCTTTTGGCTCTGTCTTGCTGACTACACAATAAGCATCCTGAAAGGTGTGGGAACTGTTCCTTTTGTAGTATGCACAAGGAATAAACAGATCTTTGTTGAAGAAATATTTTATTGAATGAATGACTGAATTTCCAGTTCTAGAGGTTATCATGCTCTAGTAAACAAATGGCTAGAGAATCTATATAAATGAGTGAAGAAATAATAAACATAAAAGAAGATCAAATACTAAAATAATACCATACCATCTATAGCTCCCAGGTTAGATGAAAAAGGGTGCATGTTTTTGCATCAAAGATAAAACCATGATAGTTGTAAATTGAGCCAATGCATTAAAAGGAAGATTTATAAGTGAAGAGTTAACATATCCAATTTCATAGTGTAATATGAGAACAAGTCAAGTACATTCATAAAATCTGAAGACTAACAAGGATAAGAAAGAAATCACTACACACAATCCAGTGTAAACTGTGCTATTCCAGCTAAATCATCTGCTCTCACATCTAGAGCAGAGATCAGAAGAAATGTTCTTCCACATGGAATTGCTATGTAAATAAGAAATAGCTAACACTTGTGAGTATTTGTGATGTGCCACGTACTGTCCTAATCCTCTCATCTAATCCTCACAACAATAGTTTAGTTCTATTTTTCAGAGGTGAAAAGTGAGGCATAGAACAACAAATTATCCATAATCACACAGTAGTTTGGCTACAGAGTCCATGCTTTTAACCATCATGTCCCATTTTAACATCTTTATTTTAATTGTCCCTAAAGCCTTAAAAGGAACTGCAGGAGAACCTCCCCATCTCAAGCTTCTGCAAAGTTCCTTTTGCCATGTAACATAACAGTCACAGGTTCCCAGGATTAGAATATAGACATTTTTGTGAGGCCACTATTTATGCCTTGTACTTTTAAATATGGAAAACTCTAAATGGCTACAGCTGTCCAAACCAAGTTTTCAATAACATCCCAGGAATGTTATTGAGCTGTCACTAAGAACTCCAAGTAAGGGGGTGATTAAAAAAGAGTAACATTTGAACTTTGTACACTGGGCAATGCACATTCACAGGAATGGACAGAGACTGAGTAGCCCAGATAGCAATATGATAGGTCTTTAACACTCAAATAGCAGTGAGCAGCAGGACTGTGTTCATTTGGTTAATTCCACTGTCAGTTTTTACTGCAAGACGAAGCCATTGGTAGCTGGTGAGCCCCAAGTTGTACTGAACACAGAAAGCACGTCTTTTTCTGACTTATCTGCCCCAACCACCTCTTATGCACCAACCAGAGCAAGCATGCTCTCACTGGTGTCAAAAAGAGTTGGAAGAAATTACTCAATTCAGTGTGATTTTCTGCGAGAGGAAGATTCTAAGCCTAAACCTAAAGACAACTCTGATAAAGTAATGACAATGAATTAGAAGGTTTGGAACCATTTCACCACATTACTGTAATAGGGGACACCAAAAAGTCCATTTTGTTGATGAAAACTATTTATTAACAGGTAGTACTTGGGTAAAAACTCAAGTTGCTCTATTTCATTGTGCTTCATCTGTGGAAAACAATTTATGAAGGTAGCTATGGATCCCCCAAATGGCTGTTTGTTAAACACAGACGAGTTCGCTCAAGAATGTTTTAAAAACTGTGTAAAAGCGTCTGACCTAGCCAATAATGTTACAGCCACTTCCACTGTGGAGAGGAAAGGGAATTGTGTAAGTAAGGCCTCTGTCTCTGCTGGGCACCCCACAGCACTGACACAGACCAAGCAATGAAGCACCACTCTACCTGCAACAGGTACAGAAAAACAATGGGAGAGCATCTGAAGCCCCCCACCCCTGCCCGCAACTTCTTTGTTCCAAGAGAATGCTGAGAAAAATGAAGGTCTGAGTATCAAGTAGGATGGCCTCACATTCAATAGTCTCTCTGTAGCCATAGAGATCATAAAGAATCAGACAATGAAAGGACCACCAGCCTGAAGATGAATCTGGAGTGACATGGATATGAAGGTCAGTGGGATTCTTAAGACCCTGTCCTCACATGCAGAAGGGGAAGTAATTTTTTTCTTTCAACTTTTTATTTTTGCTTTTTAAAAATTGCTATTGTTTGTATCTCATATCATACCATAAGGACAATTTCTAGTCCAAAATTGAAAATGGCATGACAGTCTTTGTCCAAAATAGTACATTATTGTCTAGGTCAGAACATTAAAAGAGGAAAATTACCAAAGATTATATTTTTTTAAAACACTGATTTGAGTTTGCTTATTGAGTAATTTCATTTGCTTGGCTTTTTACATAATATTGTACAAATGTTTGTCACAGGCATTTACTTCAATAAGAGGTGAGTCAGTGTTCATTTTGCCTTGGTGCTTGGTGAATTAAATGTCATGAATAAGAAGTACAAAATTTTTGTCCATACTTTTAGGACAGAGATGTACCTGATATCTAAAATGTAAACTAAGCATTATCATATGTATGTGATTATATATGTCTTCTTTGTTTTAGATTTATCATACTTGTAATTAAATTCAGATGTCTGATACTACCAATTCAAAGTCTGTCACACACTTTTTTTAAGTGCACATTTCTTTGTAATTTTAAAATGCAATAAAAAGGATATATATAAAATAATATTATCTAATATCTTGGGATAATTTTAACATAATTTAAAATAATGGTATTGTCAAATCATTATTTGGTCATAACATTTTTTAGATGGCACAAAACATGAAATGGGTCTTAAAAATCTAGCAAGAGAAAAATTTTGCAATTTGTACTGCACATCTGCAATTTGTACACACATAAAAATTGTGTGAAAATATGAAAACACATGCACAATTTCTTTTGGGTGGTAACTGATTAGTAGTTGAGGAACTGCTCCAACCTTTCAAAATAAAGAGTAAAATCATAAGAAGTTTGTTCACTTTGAAATTACATTAAAAGTTTGATAAAAATCTTAGGGGTCATTAGCTTCAAATAATAATATTTCTAAGTCTGTCAAAAATTATACCTAATTAAAGTTTTTTGTATATAGGTTATATGAGTATGTTCTTGTTTTTATTTTCTTTATTGACTGGTACTAGAAATATGTATTTTTCTTTGTTCAGAAATATGTGATTTGGATAATGGCTGAATTCTTAAGTGTCACCATCATATCTGGAAAAAAAATAATAAATACTCTCACAAAACCTACGATGAATCAGTGGGTATATGTTTCATACACAGATGCTATTTAGCATGCAAGGAAGAGTTACTACAGGTGCTGGGTTAAAAATTTGAGTGGCCAGAGCACTTTCAAGAAAAAGCAGGCCAGATGTTGCTTAGAGCCTTGATGAAGAGCCTACTCAATAGACATTTCCTATGAACCAATTTCTGCAAAGCTCTGGAGAAAACCTTTTTTGACTTCAAGTGACAAGATTCATGGATTAAAAAAAAAAAACTGAGCCAGACATAGTGGTGCATGCCTGTAATCCCAGCAACTTGGCAAGTTAAGACAGGAGAGGCCAGCTGGGCAACTTAGCAAAATCCTGGTTTCAAACTAAAAAAATAAATCAAAGAGCTGGGGATGTAGCTAGATGGTAGAGTACCCCTGATTTCAATCCCCAGTACTACAAACAAACAAGAAACAAATTATAAAAAAGAAATCTTAAAATGTTTCCAAAACTGCTTGAGAGTAATAGAATATTAACAAGCCTTAAAACTATTGAAAAACAGCTAGGAGAACTACCAGATAACATTGAATGGTATTTTCCTTTCCTTTCAACATAAGTACCTGACTGGATGAGGGACTCTGGCTCTGACTGTTTGGCTCAGTCTGAGAATTTGAGACTTTGAGAGGAAGGAAGTGCTTGGAGAGCCAGAGTCTAACTGCACATTTTGGTGGTATTTACTGATTAACCCTAGATATATTCTGAAAATCTGTGAAATAAGGATGCCTTAATATTCATGGAACAGCAATGAATATTTTGTTGCAGTGTTCAACTTCCTATATGCATGGGTAAGAAAAAAACTGCACTTTAGCTGAAAATGAAATCCATATTTGCTTAACTCTCAAGTTCAACTCAGAATTGAATATTTATGCAGGAAAGAAACAAGTACAGGTTTGATATTAAAGAAGTAAGATTCACTCTTCATTTTGAGTTTCAAAAAAACATTTTTTGTACATATCTAAGACTATATAAAAGATGAATAACCAATACAAATCTAGAATAATGTTGAGATTGCTAGGCTTATGTTTAGGTCACTCAGAAATGTTTTTTTAAAATTTTGTCTAAAATTGTGTCATGGCTATTTGTGCATGTGGTACTAGGAAACGAATGTAGGGCTTCACACAGGTGAGGCAAGCACCCTACCACTGAGCTACATCCATAGTTCTTTCTATTTTGAGACAAATTCTCTCTAAGTTGTCCCCACTGGTCTCAAACTTGCAATCCTCCTGCCTCAATTTCTCAAGTAGCTAGGATTATAAGCATGTAATCCTGGCCAGCTATTTTTCTTAATTTGTATTACTTTGGTTTATCATTTAGAAGCTTTAATATTCAACATGATAAATAAATTTTCAGGTAATAAATGATAAGTTATAAATTTATATCCTCTATTTAAATGAAATCTACTGAGATTACCTTAAGAAAATTAAACTACTATTTGGACTTAAGCCAGTTAGTGTTTAAAGCAGTACATAAAAGTTACTGTTTGTCTTATGAGAATCGAAGGCTTTGAAAATGATATTAATATCAAAGAAAGGTTTAACAATTTTTATTCTTTTCAAGAAACATTGGATAAAAATCCATTTTTAATTTTAAAAGGGAATAAACTACTTTTGGTCATACCATATTTATATATTATACTTCATCTCATTAGCTTAACAGTAGTAGTGTTTAGCATGTGTGTTTGTCAAAACTCATAAAGCTGCACACTAAAAAAGATGCCTTTTATATATGTAAGGGACACCTTAATAAATCTTTTTTAAAAAGATCACAATAAGCTAGATGCTATGGCACAAGCCTGGAATCCAGGTGACTTGGGAGGCTGAGGCAGGAGGATCCCAAGTTTAAGACTAATCTCAGCAACTCAGTGAGGTCCTCAGCAACTAAGTGAAATCCTGTCTCAAAATAAAAAATAAAAAGGGCTGAGGATGTGGTTCACTGGTAAAGTAACCCTGTGTTAAAATCCTCAGTACCAAAAGAAAAAAAGTACAACAAACTTACAATTATATAAATTACATAAAATAAACGTAATAGACATTTATTTGTAGAGCCTTGATGAAGACACAACAGCCTTATCACAACTGAAATCTTGGATGTCCACAGTATAACAATTTTTTTCCCATTCTACAATTAAGTTAAAGGTTAAATTGTCCTTCAAGGACATTTTCAATTTTATAATGACACAGGCCCTGGAAAATATCATCGCAAATCAAATATAGCCTATTGAACTATATGTACTCTTTCTTACTTTGAGGAAAATAACTCAGGGAATAGAAGTGTTTAGTGAGCTTTCTGTATCTCTGAAATAAAATACCAAAATGCTATATCAGAATACAAAAATCTGATTACTTTGGGCTTAATCTTTCATAGCAAATAGACTTAATTTACAGGGTTTCTTTTCAACTCACCAACCTGAACCCCATAAAGACCTTAATCTGTCCATTTCATGACTTACATCATCTGCTTCAAGGATCTTGTTTGCTACAGAAGTATAGCTAGTGAACAAATAACCAAACCAGAAATTTATAGAACTGGAATCTATTTCAATTATAGCATGTGGTTTGAAAAGGAAATAAAAAATACAGAAAATTTTTAGCAAATTTATTTACCTCATCATCTCAGCAATCTTGAAATTTCCTACAAATATGACAAGTAAAATATAGCTCTTTCTTCATAAGGATAAGCAGATTGGAAATACTTACCTTGTACCAAAGAAACACTAACAATAACATTTTATAGTGACTGTAATTTTTCCAATAATCCTATGGTGTAGGACGTTAGCACCATTTAGAGGTGATAATGAAAATTCAGTAGCCACCACTACACCAGAAAATGAAAAGTATCATGCCAAATGCTTTGTATGTGGTGCCTTAATTTTCACTGTAACCCTACAAATTAGGCATTGTCAACATCTCTTTTTATAAAGAATTAAGTACAGTCACTTAACTACTGATTGGCAGATGTTAGACTCAAAAGCGCAGGAATCTTGTTTGTTGAAGCCTATACTGTTTATATTTCAAACGTCTTCTACCAAAGAGTATTTAAATTACTAGAATATGACTTTAATTATGAAGTTTTCTGGATGATAAGTATATTATATTTAATTATACCATAAAGCATAGAGTCTTTTAAAAAAATGCATCACAATAGTACAGTGTTATTTCTACACTTCCAAAAATAAACTAGTTCATCAGAAGTAAAAACTGTGCACTGTATAAGAACAGAAGAAACTATAGAAGTGGAAGAGTCAAAAAATTTACTCAGGGTGCTTGACTAGGGTATTTTACAACCTTGTCAAGATCTTCCACAAATAAAAAGGACTTGCTATGTATTCTTTATTTCCCTGTTAAGGGCAACTGTTTAGTATCTGTTCCTCCAGGTCCAGGTTTCACAATCATATATGATTATTTAAAGAATAGCTAGATATATAAAGAAAATAATTAACATAGCAAACAGTTACTCTAGAAAGCCTACTTACAATGTTGGTCCATGGCTAGCATCTGGGAACATGGATTTCAGCAGGATTCCCATCGTGCCCTGTTAAGACGATCACTGTGCCTAAACGGTCCATGCAAACAATATGGTTTGTGCTGAACACTTACTTTCTTCCTGGAGTCTGTAGTTTTGGTTCATGCTAACCCCAATAAGTGTCTTGTGCACTGAATCTCTACAGTGCTTCCCCAATAGACATTATTTTTCATTTCACAGGTGTGAAAGAATGTTGAGAGAATCAAGTACATATTTGACTCTGCTGGGAGAGGACTCTTAGAAATTTGGTTTCCTCTGGAATTTGCCTGTGTGCCTTTACCCTTTGCTGATTTTGTTCTTGTGTTTTCTTGTTGTAATGACTCAGAATACAACTGTGAGTACAGCTATATGCTGAGTCCTTTGGGTCTTCCTAGCCAATCACTAAACATGGGATGTTTTGAGGATCCCTGACACAAATAGTAAGATACTTTCACAATAAACCGATAGGTACCGCTAACAGAATGGCCGTGATAATTTGCTGAAGATTGGCAAACTTGGAGATGTTTTACCTGCCACTAACAAGTACAAAAGTAAGTTCCAAACACCTGACCTTGAATTATATAATGTACATTTTTTGTACCCACCAGGCACTCTAGCAGGAAAAGAATCAGGAGACCCTGTTCCAGCACCACCTTCTTCTTCATCTTCTTCAAATTCTAAATGCTCTTCCTCACCAGGGGCTAAAATTCTCCTATATAAAAAAGGACAGAAAAATTAGTGAGCTACTCCACTTAATACACCAGCGAACCCTCAAAGCCACTAACTTCCCAGATAAGATGCTGATTATTAGGTTAATGTTGATATAAATGTCAATGTCAATCATTTCATTGCTACCAATGGTATCAGTCATATCACCAATACCAAATTTGATAGGGAAAAAAATCCAGAAATATTTTAAAAACAGGCATAAAATAGATAATAAAATCAGAAGACAAAATATGGATGCTTATTTATTTACCTTAATGGGACAGGCTGAACATCAAATGGAAATTCTTTATTATATGTGAGAATATTCTTTAGGACTAGAATAAAGACATAGACAAACATTAGTCTTATATCTTATATCTTAGTCCTACATGTTATGTAAGTCTTATATATTAGTTAGTCTTATATGTTATATCTTAAATTGATACTTTTAATCGTATTTTATAGTGTATTAACCACACATTAATATATGTATTTTAAATTCCGAGTTTCACTATCATTTCAAGACTATGCAATTGACTACTGAGTGTCTTAGCAAAATAAAAATGTCCATAGTGGACTGCAGGTACCAGTATTTTCAGAGTACTGTAAGATCTCCAAGGAAAGTCTCAGAGCCCTCATAGAAAATGAACCATAAAATAGTTCTCCAATGTACAAGGTCCTAGGTGATATGGGGTGAAAGAGAATACCTCTTCTCCTGAAGTATTTTAATTAAAAGATTGATACTGAAGATGACTAATTAAAGAGAAATAGATAATCACATCTTATTCTTTATCCTAAGTAGATTTCCCTCAATACTTATCACACTGGTAAGGTTTGTAACAGTAAGGTTATAATTCTAATATTCCTTTTATGATGAAATTTATTATATATGTGTACACACATACATACATGCATATATATATGTGTGTGTGTGTGTGTGTGTGTGTGTATACACACACACACACACACACACACACACACACACACACAGCAGACTCTCTCCTCAGGGAAGTCATCAAACAACAATGCTATCACCTCTTGTTTCCTGGTTGATTACTTTCTGGCATGTAAGCCCACAGACAGATGTTATACAATTCTATCTGTATCTGGAAAAGTATTTTATGAAATTTATTGTTTCATTTCCCAATTTATGGGTTTCTAGTGACTACCTGCAATTATTTCAAGGTGAATATTTAGCATTATTAATTGGGCAACCCATGATTTTTACTCTAATTACTCAGACTTTAATTTTGGAGTCTTGCAGATTTGAGTTAAAAGGAGTATGGCATATTGGATTCCTAAATAAGGAAATTCAAAAAGAACAGGTTGTAATTACATAACTTATTCCAATAGGAGTCAATCATCCAGTGAGAAAGAAGTTGGAAACTTGTACCTAGATTCTCATTACTCACTCTTAATTCTCTCTCCCTTTAGCTCTTCCTCATCCTTTATCTCTTTCTTCTTCTCAACAAATGCATACCGAGTACTCACAATGTTTCCATCGCTGCTTTAGGTGTTAAAGATACACAGTAATCAAGAACTCATATTTGGACCTTAGACTTTACTAAGGAAAAGTAGACAATAAATATGCCAATAAATAAACTAGATAATGTAAGATGTGATTAGTGGTGTGAAGGATACAAACAGGATGCTGTGTAAAAGCAGAGAGAACTTGGTAGAGTAGCTAAGGTAGACAGGGTGCCTTTCAAAACTAAACTGTAAGAAGATATTTGAGCCAAGACCTGAGATGAGAGGAATCATCCACAAGTGGCTCTAGCATAAGGGCTTCCCAGGTATTCAAGAACAGGCTGGAGCAACAACGAAGGTTCCAAGTTGGAAATAGTTTGCCTTATTCAAGGCATAGAAAGGACTGTGAGAACTTAAATCTGACAAGCAAAGGGGAAGCAGCAGGAGATCAAAGTAGAAGGTTTAAATCAAAACCTAGCCCTACAATTACAACAATAACTTGAACATTTACATAAATACTCTAATTTCCCCAGTTCTAAAATGAGAATGCTACTTCCTTTACAGGCTATTGAGAGAATTACAGCCTAAATAAATGTATACAAAATGGCAAGGGAAAATCTAAAATGGACATTCACTCTCTCCATGACCTTTTTGATCTAGTTGACTAGAATCCTAATATTTCTTAACTTACTAAGAAGTACTGTTTATTTTTTAATACAAGAACATCTTTTCTATACTTCTGCATGATCATTGTTACTAAACTATTAAATCAACTCGATATTAATAAGTAATATTAATAAATATTGATCACTTACACAACAATGGAATAGATACCCAAGAATGGGGAGCAGGTAACAAAAAGATCATGTCTCACTCATATCAGAAACAAAAACACAGAAACACAGAAATGATCATATTGTAATAAGAGTTTAATAAAATGGGCAAAAAAATCAACCATTAAAAATGTATATAACAATAATTTTTAAAAGTTGATCCTGTTATGGTGGCATGTGTCTGTAATCCTAGGTACCAAAAGCCTGAGTCAGGAGGACTAGAAGTTCATCTGCCTAAGCAATGTAGGGAGAACCTGTCTCAAAATAAAAATAAAACAATAAAAGAGCTGGGGTTGTAGTTCAGTGGTAGAGTGCTTGCCTTGCACATGTGGCACTGGGTTCGATCCTTAGCACTACATGAAATGAATAAATAAAATAAAGGTATTGTGTCCATCTACAACTAAAAAAGTTTTAAAAAATAAAAAGGACTGGAAATATAGCTCAGTGGTAGAGCACCCCTGGGTTCAATCCCCAGTACATCAAAAACAAACAAAAAAGTTGAAAAATATCTTGGTTATTAAGAATATCTTGGCTGAGTGTGGTAGTGCACACCTGTAATCCCAGAGGCTTAGGAGGATTAAGAATTCAGAGCCAGCCTCAGCAAAAGTGAGGCATAAGCAACTCAGTGAGACCCTGTCTCTATATTAAATACAAAATAGGGCTGGGGATGTGGCTCAGTGGTTATCTTGCATTTGTATTGTAACAGAATAATTAAATAGTATTTTCTTTTCTTTAGTATCAAAGCTCTGAAGAGGAAGTATTTGCTTTAGAATAATAGCTTTGTTATATTATTTTTACAAGTTAAAGTATTATCAAACATTTAATTTATGTGAATAGTTTTAGAACTAAAAAAACAAATTATGTTTTACTTTCTATAACTGTAGTATAGGTTTACATTTTCAACAACTATGGAATAACAGCTTCTATTGTTCTTTTAAAATAGCTTAAACTTTACATAGAGTTTTCTTTCTACCAATACTAGCAATGATATCTTAGGAGGATCTGAAGAGGAGCTTGAATTTTACAAAAGATATTATCATAAGTATGAAGCATGTCATGGGTTGGAGATTCATGGGCTGATTTGGTAGGACTTACACACTTTGGATCACTACATGGCAGACATCTGATGCTACTCCACCATGGAAAATTCAGTACTCCCAGCCTTTCTCTTGGAGCACGGACCTACCAACCTCCTGAAGCTAACCCTCAAAAGATGACACACAGGCAAATATCAAAATGCATTCTGCTTTTGTGACTGACGTGTTTCATTTTTGTGGTAGGAAAAATGGGCAGCTGCCTCAATTTTGAAAGGTTATTTTTTAAATTATAGGAAAAGATTTCCTTCAAAACATTCAAATCTATTTAACTCAACACAATCTTGCCAAGTTCATACTACACTTAAAGCATTCAATAGGCTCTGGGGTGGGGGAAGAGTCCATTCATAATCTCTTTGAGGACTGAAACAAATACAAGTGAAAAATAACACATGTGAGAGTCTGACAATGGATAGTTAAAATGATCCTATACAGGAGAGGAGGCAGAGTTTAATTATGCCTCTATAGAGACAGCTGAGAAAGCTTTCAGGGAGAGGTGGGATTCTGTGAAGCCTTGAAGGGTGGCTTAATAGAAGGGAATTTTGCAGGGTGGTGGTGGGGAGATATGCTTGAGTAAGCAGCAGTACATTACTGCAATTAACATAAGAAAAAATGGCTCAGACTTTCACAATCATAGTTTTAGTATTTTCAGACAGAATTTAAAAGATTTCAAAATGTTGAAGTAAAGAATACATCAACCCAATAAACCAGCCAAGAGCTAGGGATGTAGCTCAGTGGCAGAGCATTTGCCTTATATGGGCAATGCCCTGGGTTTGATCCCCAGCACCACACACACACACAAAATTAAATTTTAAAAAAACTTTTTTTTAAAAGAAAGGAAACCAGCTAAGTTCAACATATTAAAAGTTAGAATTCACTATTTTTTCCTTAGAACAGGCTTAATTTTTTAAAAAGCAAGCTTGAATAAGTATACTTAATCTGAAATATTACTAAATACCAATTTGTAGAAAATATTTAATTCCAACTCAATAATTAACTCACAACAAGTGCCCTGCTTGGATAAATTCCAAATTACAGAGTCTACCCTACTGAAATACTCGTTTATGTTTCTTTCAGAAGCAACAGCAAATTAAAATCATCTAAAAGGATAACTATCAATAAGGGAAAAGTACAAATGAAAAACAGTATAAAAAATATAATAAAGTGAATCTCCAAAATACTCTTTCCATTTCTACTCCAAATCTTTTTTAAAAAGCAGAAAAAGTAATAGATTTTAACCTGATCTTCGACTAATACATGGGTCAATAATTTCTTAGGAATTTGAACTGGAGAGCTGTACTTAGGAATGATGTAGTACAGCACCACTACAGGTATTAATAACAGCATAGTGAAAGAACCGGTCCAGGAGACCCTAAAACTCATTCCTGGGATTTACAAGCTAATGTCGGTGTTGTCCTTAGCAAAATGAAACTGAGAGGATTCGAGTGCTTAGCATATAGATGCTATTCTAAAAAAAAAAAGGCAATTAATGAAAGATCTTGTGAGGCAATAGAAGTACTTGAGCATGCTCAGAGGAAGAGATAATAAATATATGAAATAAACATCCACAGTCTTTAGAGCCACTCTGTGTACCTATAAGATTCTTAAATTTTGTTTGGAAACAAACAACTAATAGGAAATAGTGACTGAATAAGAAGCCAAAATCCTAATTATTTTTATCATAAAAAACTGAGGGCTGGTGACGTAGTTTACTGGTAAAGCACTTGTCTAACATGCCCAAAGCCCTTGGTTCAATCCCCAGCATCATCTCTCTCTCTCTCTCTCTCTCTCTCTCTCTCTCTCTCTCTCTCTCTCTCACACACACACACACACACACACACACACACACACATACACACACACTCACACACAAACATAATTTTCAGTAGAACCACTGTATAAACAACTGTTGCAACATTTTATTTAAAGCCATCAATGTGTTTTTCTCAAAATAATCTTATATGTAGCCAGTCATAAAAGATCATATATCATATGAGTCCATTTAAATAAAATGTCTTCAATAGGACAATTTATAGACAGAAATCAAACTAATGGTTTCCTAGGGCTGGGAATTAGAAGGGATTTTAGGGGGATGGCAAGAAGTGAATGACTGCTCATGGGAATAGGGTTTCTTCTTGTGGTGATGAAAATGTCCTAAAATTGATTGTGGTGATGTCTGCATAACTCTTCCAATTTACTAAAAAATTGAATATGATATGTTAAATTGGTGAACTGTGCTTTATATAAATTATATCTCAATCATATACAAAGTATTTATTAATGCTTTTGAAAAATAAAGTTTTAGGTACAAAAAAACCCAAAAAATTGTGAGAAATATTACATTGATTAGTATCCTTATATACATTGGATATAGGCATAAGAACTATTTCTGAATATAAGTGTGTCTCTTATAACATCTCCAACTCTTATGATCTATGGCTGGAGATGTAGCTCAGTGGTAAAACGCTTGCCTAGCATGTGTGAGGTCATGGGTTTGATCCCCAGAACCACAAAGAAAAAAAAAACTTTATGATCTGGATTACATAAAGTAACCAAAACTATTAAAATGACAGAGTTCATCAGAATTCTTGCCATATTCAGAAGGATGGTGTTCTGAAGAAATGAAATATGATCATCTAAAACTTTGGAAAAGCCACCAGAATCACAACAAATCTGTTACGCATTCCTTTTTTGTTGTCTGTTGTTGTTAACTTCTCTTTTCTAACCCAAACAACAGAAAATCAGATCCCCTTCAGTATACTCTGAGAATCCTTTTTCTACCCTGTATTTGCAATACAATCACATTTCAGCTATCTCAATAATATATGTTTTTGTTAGAATTGCTATGAATGAATTAGATATTGGCAGTTTGTGGAATTTATAGGAACATTCTATTTAGTTCTTTTTTGGCAGGGGATACTGGGACTGAACTCAGGGGCACTTGACCACTGAGCCACATCCCCAGCCCTATTTCATATTTTATTTAGAGACAGGGTCTCACTAAGTTGCTTAGTGCCCTGCTTTGCTAGGGCTGGCTTTGAATTTGATATCCTTCTGCCTCAGCCTTCCGAGTGGCTAGGATTACAGGCATGCGCCACTGTGCAAGGCCCTCTTTAGTTCTTAAATTAATTTTTTACCTCTTACTCAAAGCATGTTTACATTAAAAGGATTGCACTAGTGTGAACTGAGATAGACTGAAAAATGTTCTGAGATTTAGACCCTGCTCAGTTACTGGGGATTTAAATGAAACAGGGCAAACAAATAATTTCATTTCTTTCCTCAATAGAGAATGTGACCACAAGTCTGAGACTCCTTTCTGTTTGAAAATGCTTTGATTTTATGATTCCCTACTTAAAAATCTTACTTAGTTGGATAAATAAAATCTACTATTCCCTAGTCACATAAATGCACTGAGATGTGCAATCTTATCTCAATAAAAAAAGAGTACAGGAGCTGGGTTATAGTTCTGTTGGTAGAGCATTTGCCTTGCATGTGTGAGGCACTGGATTCGATCCTCAACACCACATAAAAACAAATAAATAAAATAAAGGTATTGTATCTGTCTACAACTAAAAAAAATTTTTAAAAAGGCTACATTAACTTACATTCATTCAGTTATTCACACTGTGCCTTTGCCCATACTGCAAGATGAAATCCAAATGGTAATTAAAAATGCAAATATTGTAGGAATTTTAAAAGCACCAAAAAGTAAGAGAAATAAATCCAATCACTTTCTGTGCTAAACAATCTTAATATTCACAACAGATAAAACTCTTTCTAAAGGAATATCACTAAAAAATATAAAACAAAACTTACTTGGTTCTAGCTTCTTCAGGTCCTCCAGTTTAAGTTCTTCCTGGGACTGTGTGGACTAAATTTAAAATATGCATATTATATCTTTTCATTACAAAGATTTCACTACACCCTTTGTCTTTTAAGTGGCAAGAATCAAATATTAAATTAAATATATTTCTTGCTTTAAAGGTAGAAATGAAAAGTTCCAAACTGATTTTTGGAATATTCAAGCTAATAGAAACAGAAAAAATTAAAATCATATCTTTTATTTCTACAGTGTACAAAGTATGAACTAAATCATTTAAGTGTGAGTTCAACTGATCAATTCCAATTGTTATAAAACCCTTCTGAGATAATATTGCTTTGGGCATGAATGTCTAATATCTTATCAGAACAATTTAGAATAATTTATTAAAAAAAATCCATTTACCTGTAAAGCTGCGCTTCACAATTCCAAGCATGTTGCAATTTTGCCTATGGTTTTCTGTAGGGAAAAAAAATGCTATACATCCCAAGATAATTTTAACTGTCAGTTACTAAAATCAAGAATTTTTATTTATAAGAGATCTATAGGGACTGGGATTTTAGCTCAGTGGTTGAACACTTGCCTCACATGTGTGAGGCACTGGGCTCGATCCTCAGTACTACATTAAAAACAAAAATAAAACAAAGATATAGTGTCCATCTACAATTTAAAAAAATTACAAAAGAGATCTATACTTCTTTAAATAAATTATTATTCCTTTTCTAGCACCTTGCAGATTTTAGAGAAGAGAATCTGAAGACAAAGGGCTGAGAAGTGGGAGAGAGATGAGTATATATTCTCTTCTAAACTAATATGCCATAACCAATTCTAAATCAAGTTTGGTTCGGTGATAGGTTTAGATATAATTTAAAGGGCAACAAAGATAGCCATTATGGAAAGCAGTGTGGAGGTTCCTCAAAAGATTAAAAATTGAACTACAATATGATCCAACAATTCCACTCCAGGATATATGGCCAAAGGAAAGGAAATCAGTAAGCTGCAGAGACACCTGCACTCCCATACTCATAGCAGCACTATTCCTATTAGCCAAGAAATGGAAACCTAAGAGTTCATCAACTGATAAGTGGAAAAAAATGTTATATATACACAATGGAATACTATTCAGTCATAAAAATAAAGAAATCCTATCCTTTGCAATAACATGATGGAACAAGATCATTATATTAATGAAGTAAGCCAGGCACAGAGACAAGACCCAAAAAATCTTATTCATGTGGAATACAAAAAAGTTGATTTCATAGAAGTTGAAAGTAAAATGGTAGTTACCAGGGGTTGGAGCCAGTAGGGGTGGGTGGAGGGATAAATAAATGCATCCTACATTTCAAAAGAAAAAAGAAAAATTTGAAAGTTTTTAAACATAAGAAATGATAAGTGAGTAGAAAATGTTAACTGGATTTAAATATCACACAACATATACATGTATCAAAACATGTTACCCCATTTATATGTACTATCTTTGTTATCTGTAAGTTAAAATATTGACTTTATTTGTTTTAAAAATAGCTTTTTTTAGTTGTAGATGGACATAATACCTTTATTTTATTAATTTGTTTTTATGTGGTGCTGAGGATTGAACCCAGTGCCTCACACATGCTGGGTAAGCAAGCACTCTACCACTGAGCTAAAATTCTAGCCCCAAAATACTAACTTTAAAAAAGAAAACAGAAAATTAAAAAGGGGGAGGGCAATGAAAAGGGATTTTTGACATCTTCCCTTCCAATCATCTTCTCATAAAGCCTGAAATTTACTAAAAGATATCTGAAAGATAGCACAATGGTCTAATTTAATTCTGATTAAAGCTCAATTCTGACTTGTTTAAAAACGTAGGCAATATTAACAAAATCAGTATTTGTGATGAATGGTGCAGATTTTACAGTCTACCTGTTTTATAAAATAAGCTATAAAACAGATGTGATAGGGCACAGTCCTTGCTTTTAATATGCTCATGTTCTATTATGTGTGATAAAACATATACAAAATCACTATATTAAAAAGAGAGACACTCAATCTATAAGCTTCAGCAAAATAAGTTCCTTTTATGTCCTAAAGGAAAAGAACAAGATCTATATTAGGAATCCAGTCCCAAAGACTAGGGAGGATTTCCAAATCAAAGAGTTTGGAAAATTGTCATGGTTCAATTACTTAAAATCCCCAACTGAAAGCAGAGGGATAGGTTTGAAAAGTAAAGTGAAGTAGGGCATAGTCATTCTGAAAATGGACCTTCCACAAACTCCTTGCTGAGGAATCTAGGATTTCTTTAACAATAAGTTACACAGAAGTGTGTTTTTATTGTTCTTTTTTTTTTAACAGACATGCCCTTAAGAACACTGTTGTGAGCTGGGCATCGTTATGTGTACCATCTACTGGGAAGGCTAAGGCAGGAGCCTAAAAGTTTAAGGCCTGTGTGGGCAACACGGTGAGATTCTTTCTAAAAACAAAAAACAACAAAAAAAAACCCTTGGCTGTTGTGATACAGGTATGCAATGTATACATAATTTAAAGGAAAGGGGAAAAACTGAAGGAAAAATCATTTAAGTTATTTCAAACTGTCTAAACAATATTCAGAATAAGAATATGAATAGCTAAGGTGGAAATGAAAAGGGAAGATTCATGAGATTCATAAAAGAAATTATCAGGGCTGGCAGCTGAACAATGACACTGAGACTTCTAGGTCCTTCCAAAAAAGATATTTCTGAAATGTCTTTAGGAATAAGTCTAGATCATAAAAGCAAAGAACTGTGTACATCATTTACAATGCTTACAAAATGACATATTTTGGAAAAAAACTGACACATTTTTCTGAACGCATTTTATGTATGACTTACAAAATGTTTAGTAAATTGGGGATTTGGTGATTTTGTGTTTGGTTAATGTTCTTTGAAAGGTAAAAGAGGAGTAAAGGGAAGTAACAGTATTGTTCTGGCCCCTGGTGCTTAGGCTAGTGGACACTCTTCAATTACTGTATCTTCAACAAACAGCTAGGATAGCAACTCACAAAAAAACCTATTATTGAGCAAGATATGCCTCTCAGACACACAAGTAATAATATTTAATTATCTCCATAATCTTTTAAAAATTTCAATATAAAAGCTTAGAAAATATGCAATTTTAATCTGAAAAGAGATTACATTTGAAAATTATATTTATACATAGTTTGCAAAATACTCAGGTTTATTCATCCTCTTAAATAGCTATGTATAGAAACCAGCAGTAAGCAATCTTTTCTACATAAAGTCTAATATCCCCAATCATTGTTGTTCAAATATACCACTCAACTCCAGCAAAACTAGTAAATAATTAAGCATAAATATAATAATCAAATAATTTATTAATAACAAATACTATTAATTATTAACCACTTATTAATAACTAATGAGCACTTACCGACAGGCTCTCCTATGTGAGTTATAAACATTAATTTAATTAACCCTCCCCACAACTCAGAGTTAGCTATGATCATTTTACAGGTGTGAAAACTGAAGTATGGACAGGTTAAGTAATTTGTCCCAGTCATCAATGCCTTCTATACAACACACAAGATATTCAATAAAACCACACACTTCAATCAATTCCATTTAGCTATATTCTTTACTATATACTTTCAAAACTGATTTTATAAAAGAATTTTGCTTGTATTGAGATGTATCAATGAGATAATCTTCAAAATAGTGGTTAGCTTTTTTTCCTTTTTGACTTTAAAATCCATTTTATTTCACACTTCAAACATTTAAGATAAAAATGTTGTACCTGAACAATAAGAAACCACTAACAAACTATTCTCACTTAAACATTTCTTCAAGTTAAGCAAAGGCAATAGCTTTTTATACAGAAATGTACTGAACTATGGTAAAATACCAACAGGCCTTATTCATAACTATTTTAAGGGACCACACCCAGCTTCAGTATTAAAAAAGAAGTGAAACACTATTATTTCAGCTGTGGCAATAACTTTTAAAACATGTAGATTTTATTGATGTCAAAATCAAGTGCTTGCTACTGAAACAGTGTCACCTTCCTTAAAATGAACAGTTCAGAAAAATGATAAAGAAGCACAAGTTCACATATTCCAGAGTATAAGTATTGACTACTTTAATTAATGTACATTAAACCAAGCACTGAAGTGATGTTTGACTTTTAGAAAGACTTAAATCACTAGCATTTTATTCAAATTAATTGCTCATAGCTAATATGATAAGAAACAGAAAACAGTATCATTTTTAGAGTATTATCTACTTTAGTTTGTCATTGCTAAGAAAATTGAGAGCCCTAAAGATCAGTTAAAGAAAAACATGGAATTAAAATGGACAATTAATGAGCTAAATTAATTTTGCTAAAATGTATTCAATTTATATAATGAATAAAATCAGTTTAAAAATAAACATAATTCAGTACAGTCTTTCTTAATCCAGACTTAACTTTTAAATATTTAAGCAGCCACTCATCTTCCATCTAGCTGTTGGAGGAGAGATAACACTGGGGTAGAGAGAAAGTGGAAGTAGAAAGGTGGAATCGATAAAACATAAAACAAGTATATAGTGCTGGGATTCTCATTACCACCAAATTTGACTCAAAACAGGGAAAAACTTTCTAAGTGTCATGAGACAGGATGTTCTATTTTGTCCAGAATCTTACATGAGAAAATCTACTACACCAAAGTAGGGAATTTCATGGAATGAAAGCTTTTGGCAGCTTTTTGTTGGCCACTAAACCCAGTTGTTATAATGACAAAACTATTGAAAACTAAAATGAAAGCTAAGGCAACTAATCGTGAGGGAGGATCAAATAAGAATCATAAACTCTTGTTTTAACTAGAAATCTTTGAGAATATTAAAAATAGGAAATAAATGTGAAGTTTTTATTCTATCACCAATTAATTTGGTTTAGACAGATTAGTAGTTCTGCTTTAGAATTCTTTAGATATAAAATAAACATTGGAAAATATGTTATTCTCTTAAAAATTAGGATTTATTTTAATAAAACATTTATTCATCAAATATATGTGAGAGCTCACTGTGAACTAGACAGCAAAAAGTTTCATAAAGAAAGCACTTTAGTAATAAGATTGGTTTTTAAAGACCAAAAACATTTTTCAAAGTTCCACTAACTACTGAATGGTTGGCATAATTATATAACTCGTCACTGCTATCAATACATGAAATAGTATAAGCATAAGAAATATAACTCAAAATAAAACAATATTTTTGCAAAGAATAAGGTTAAAAGCATTTTCTATTTTCCTTTTTGGAGAAAAATAAATTCAGTTTTCTCTCCAGCTTATGTACAGGCATAGTATTTAATGCAGATCTAACAGTATGTGTCAAAATTTCCTGTATTATGTTCTTTAGAACACTAGATCCAATGAAATATTCTGTAAAGAAAGGAGGGGAGCTTTTCAAAAGCAAATAATTTTTAAAATACTGCACAACCAAACTCTTTAAAATATCCAACATACACATTAGAATATTAAAAGTCCAGAGAAGTCACAAACTGTGTGCAAGTAATGCCTATTGGGCTGGGGATGTAGCTTACTGATATACAGAGTGCTTGCTTGCCTAGCATGAGGACCTGGGTTCTATTCTTAGCACAACACACAGACACACACACATACACACAGACACAATCTATTAATTTTTAAGAGCCAGTGTTTCCCAGAACATGTCTTGAAGACCTCTCTTTTCTAATCATTATTAACTGAAGACTTTGATAATTTTTTTCTTATGGAACAATCATATAAGGCCTATACATCAATATGAGTGTTTCTGTCTGTTGTGAATATTTCACTTGCATTTTCACAGAAATTTAAACCTTTAAATGCATATAACTTGCCTTATATAGTAGAACAGAATGACTTGGGGTCCTTCTTCAAGACCAAGGAATAGACAGGCAGACAGAAGCTCTGTCTGCAGTTACACCTGGCAGCCAGAAATGCCTCCTGGGCAGGTATTATAAATAATATGTTCCTCAGAAATCAGGCTTCCAGGAAAGGAGGAGGTATAGACCACCTCACATGTAGAGGTCACTGGAGTTTTAGGAAGGAAAGACCTTTTAAAGTCACTTAAGAGTTCTCTAATCTCTCATTTCTTATATAAGGAAAATCAGGCCCAGAGCCAAAGCCAGGATGCAAGACTTAAGTCTCCTGACTCTAGGTCTCAGCTCTCTCCTCTAGGACCTGCAGCCTCCTGGATCTTTTGGAGTACAAGATCTGGGGGTCTTTATAACCAAAGACAAGCTGAACAGCTATAAATTAAAGAATCAATAGCATTATCAACACCAACTGTCGTCTCAGAATACTAAAAAAAATCAAGAAAAAGTTAATTTTTTCCTCATCACTTAACAAGGTTCATTTTTTGATATTAACCTGTTTGTTTTGTAATTTTAGAATGTTTTAGGAGGTCAAAAGACTTTAATCTCAGGCCATGTGGCTCACAGGTTCTACTCCTGAGCAACAAATGCTGGAGAAATCTAACTAACTGAAGGCAAACAGGTGACTAAAATATGGGATCATTAAAACTTTTTTACATTTTTTTATTTTGTCTTCATATTTATAACATACTTCATTAACTATTAATTTATGTACCTGGATATCTAAGATTCTATTCATCAAGATTTAGATATTTTAAGTCTTAATTCAATGATGCCGGCTGATCATTTCATAAACAACTCCTAGACAGACTTCACAAATTTTATAGAAGTGGTATAGTGTACAGTCTTTGTTCCTTTCCTTAAGCATATCAGCTATTTCCTTTGTGATAATTATTTTGCAGGACTAAGATCCTAAGTCTCTTAAATCTATTGTGGATATTAGCACTTATTAAGGAAAAAAAGAAAAACACCCTTTTAAATTGCATTAACATAATTTTTTTGAAGTAGATTTTAAATATTTTAAAAATACAAATATATTTGGGCAAGAAATACAGCTAACCCTCGGGGGGTTTTTCTCCCCAAACTCCTGTAACTAAGAATTAATAAACACAGGCCTATGGACTAAAAACTTGCTTAGGTTTAATTAAAAAGTTATGCAAAAAATTACTCCCATTTCCCCTTGTGCAAAAAAAGAAAAGTATTAATAAGAGTGAATTAGGTCACCAGGATTTTCACACTGCCTTTTCTTAAGAGATGAGGAAAAGACTAACACATATTTTTCACTATCTACAGGATTAAAAATTGACTTAAAACTAGTTACTCTGAGCCAGGAGAAAATGGGAGTTGTTTCCTCCCATTTCTTCTCTTCTTTTAGAATGAAGTTACTTTAAAGTATCCCCTTTTACATAATCTCTATCAGGGAATCAACTGGATATACAAAAATTTTAATTCAAGGAAGAAAGAACAGTACTGAAACATTTTGCAATCTTATATATTTATTTAGCTGACAGATCTGTACGCCAACTTCTTGAATTGAGCTAATTTTTTTTTCCATTTGTTTTTTGGTTTGGGGGGTTTTGTGTGTGTTTTTTGTTTTGCTTTGAGAGGTGATACATAAAGAGTTATGAAAATTCAGAATTAAGCATTGAGGTGGAATGCACTTATTCCCAATCCTTCTGTTTTTCCAAGTGACTCGGAATTAACTCCAGTCTTTGGGTTACCCACGCTTTTCAACTAAAAGTGTGGATGACTTCCATTAGAGTTAAATAAGGCCTAAATAGTTAAGTAAAGAAATTCATTAAGTGATAAGTTATATATCTGTATAAATGTTCACTTAATGTTAGGCAAAGCATAATCAATCTGATTTTTTTTTACTTAAATATAACAGTTTTTTGTTTATTTTTCTGCTTAATGGACTCAAGAGCAATTTCATTTGGAATTGAATATATCTAGATATTATTTGATGGTACCTTTTGCTCTTCTGTGAATTCAGAATTGTTGTGTTGAGCTTGGGCCTCTTTTTGTAGATGTCTTGCTAATCTGTAAGAAGAAAAATTTTTAGAACTGAAAGCAAACTATCTCAACTGCAACAAAGTAAAACAAATTAAATCTCTTAAAAACAATAAAGTGCATAATAGTTTGTTATGTTTTTGAAGTAATTCCACATTTTCAAGGCAAATCTACATTACCCTGAGAATCAAACTTTTTACAAAAAAAAAAAAAAGTTTGTACAAAATAATGATGAAATAAGATACTTTTTATACCATTTCACTGGGACAAATTTCAGAATCTTAGAGCTGCAAAGAATCTCAAAAAGCACATAATTCAACTTTCTTTACTATGCACTAATTTCTTCTATAAACAACCAATAAATAGTTGTCCAGATTCTACTTTAACACTTCCAGTGAGCACCAATAATAGTATCAACCATAGATATGTTATCATTCTATCATAATTCATTTCCCAATGAGATTTGCCCAAATCAAATTACAGCCATGACAATAACTCCATCAAAATATGCTTTTGAAACATTTTTAAATGGAAAATAAAGAAAAGCCGTCCACAAATCAAAAACAGAAAATACTGCTTGCCCAGTTATCATCATATCTAAAAATGGCAGGTAGGCCTTGAGTGAGTTTTCCAGGATGAACTTATGATGCTAGTCCAAGCTCAATGGGGAAGATCCAAAGCTATTTCTGAGACAGCAAAAGGCAAAGACTTACTCTTATGAAGAAAGCGAGGGAAAAAAAAGAGACCAATTTTAGACACAGTATTTGATTAGACATATTTCTAAACAAGTTATAAAAATAGCCAATAAACACATGAAAAGATATTTAGTATCATTAGACATCAGGGAAATGCATATCAGAATCATAAAATAATTACTTAGCACCGATGCAGATGGATATAATTTAAAGAGATGAAGAAAATAATAGGCATAGGGAGAGTACGGAAAAAACTGGAACCCCCATACATTGCTGATGGGAATGTAAATTGGTGCCAGCCGTTGTGGAAAAGTTTAATATAATTAAATACAGAGGAACTGTATGCTCCATCAAACTCCTAGATGGATATATCCAAAAGACTAAAAATAAATGTTCACACAAAGCACATGTACACAAATGTTTACAGCAGCATTATTTGTAATAATCAAAAAGTCATAAAACCAAAATGTCCATCAACAAAACCTGGCACATATATTCAGTAGACTATTATTCAGTCATAAAGAGGAATGAAACTCAGATAATATGCTACCTACAGTTATGAATGAACTTCAAAAAGATTATGCTATATAAAAAGAAGTCAGATGTAAATGGTCATGTTATATGATTCCATTTACATGAAATGTCCAGGAAAGGTAAATTCATAGAGAAAGAAAGCAGATGAGTGGTTTCCAGGATATGGAAAAATTTAGAATGACTGATACCAGGTATGAAGTTTCTTCTTGGAGTGGGAGAAATTTTTAGGAATTACAATAGTGATGGTTATAACACATTGTGAATACATTAAAGACCACTTCACTGTACACGTTAAAATAGTGAGTTTTATGGTATATGCAAAAAAAAAAAAAAGCTAGCAAAATATTTTGAAAATAAGATTGCTATTCTGGTTGAGGTCTGGGAGTAGGAATGACAGCAAGTGCTAGGTAGAAAAGGCAATTAAAGAAGAAGTTCATCACAGTTCCAAAAAACAAGTACTAGATAGGAGTTCTATTCTATGCAATCATATCCTTAAAGATCAAGTAGTATTCTCAATGGCCTCTATCCTCTTTATGAAAAGTCTGCATCCTTTATCATTAAGCAAGAAATTCTTACAAAAAATCTTAACATTTGCTAAGATAGCTCCACCATGTTACTCAGTCAAATTTTCATCCATTTACTTACTTGCTTCCAAAGCTGGAAACCACACAATATATTTTCCTAAAATGTCATTCACTGACTCATAGTCTCACATTTTTATGAATTCTTATGCAGGAGAAGGTACAAATAAATATGGCCCATTGTCCTTTTTCTGTATTTGCTTTCTTTTTTTTAACTCTTGCTGACCTATGTGGACTCTTACAGGAATTCATGGTCTATACACCCTTAGCAATGTCAACTATACATCCCTGAGTTCAGGGAAGTTATAGTGTAATAGTTTCTTTATTTGAATATTTCTACATATAATTTGCTAGGAGTGGCTACCAACCTAAGCAGGATTCTTTTTTTTCTTTAAATAGTTTTTGTTTTGTTATTTTTTTAGTTGTAGTTGGAACCAATACCTTTTATTTTATGTATTTATTTTATGTGGTACTGAGGATGGAACCCAGTGCCTTGCACGTGCTAGGCAAGCACTCTACCAATAAGCCCAAGCTCCAGCCCCAGCCCCTAAGCAGGATTCTTGTCAGGAAAAAAAAGTATAGCTTTCAACTCCTGGTTAAATACTAATAATCAGGGCTGTAGTTGTGGCTCAGTGGTAGAGTGCTCGCCTAGCATGCACAAGGCACTGGGTTCGATCCTCAGCACCACATAAATGTAAAATAAAGATATTGTGTTCATCTAAAACTTAAGAATAAATATTTTAAAATAAATAAATAAATACTAATAATCAGAATAAAGGAGACTAAATTAAAATAATCCTGTTTTCAAAAATTAGGCAACAGATTGGGAGAAAATATTGTAAAAATAAAGAACTTTTATCTGTAGTACATAAAGAACACCTACAACTCAATAGGTAAGAGATAATTCAATTTAAAAATAGGTAAAAGCCTCTACTCAAAATGTCATGTGTCCGCGAAGTTTTCCCTGATACCAGATTTAAAATGGTGGTCTCCTAATTTCTACCCCATATTCCTATATTTCTCTTCCCTACTTCATTCTTCTTCAAAGTATTGACCATCATCTAAAATATAGGCAAGATGTTTTGCCAAAATGTGACAATAAGGCAAGAATCCAAGTTTCTATAGCTTAAGAGTCATTTACTAAGAATGACAATAGACTCAATCTAAAAATTAGACCTATTCAACAGTAACCAAAAAGCATAAACATGTGACATGGCAATAGCTGATGAGGCAAATCAACTATTTAGAATAACTTGATGGTAAAGAAAGATCAGGCTTAAGCTAAAACCTATTAGTGTCACACAAATTCAACTAATTACCTACAATAATTAGCAAGCTTTGTCCTGCTTTAGTCAAACCAATTTTTAAAAAATGAAGTTACAGGTGATAATATAGTTTATACTTCAAGGAAATGAACTTGATACTACAAAAATTAAGTCTCAGAAAAATTATAAAATAGTACTCATATATTGCTATATCATATTTTTTAATTACAATCAAGGAAAAGCAGATTTTCTATTCTATAAAATATAAAGAACTAATGTTAAAAATGGAAATAAACTGTTGTTTCTGGGCAAAATTTTTAAAAATTGGGTAGAAAGAAGGAAGATGAACTTCAGGGAGCTAGATAAGGAAATAAAGAATAATATATTACTAAGTCCAATACTAAGAAACAAGCCACCTTTGGACATTTTGGAATATCCTTCATTTACATTATAAATTTGTCCAGATAATTAAAGCTAACAGGATTTAATTTTCTTGATTAATACTCATAAGGTAAACATTACAAAATAAGCAGTCATCTAAACTGGCTTTATCTCTGATTTTAGAATAAAAGAAACCACACCTGAGTTATAATTTCAGAGTCTGATGATCCTTACGGCAATTAAGGCATAAAAGGCACTTTGCTAGTCTTTAAAATTCAAGAAATTAGTATAGTATAATGAAATTTAATTATGCTAGAGGAAAAAATGCAAGATGCCCTAGCTCTTAGGTTTGCATGCCACATAACAATGCTTCCATATAACAATTAAAGCAATAGGATAAAATAGTTTTTATAAGAAATTGTTTACTAGCAAAGAATGAGACATTTAAACAAAAAAAATTTTATTAAATTACAGATTAGATATACAAATATGTTACTTTAAAACTTGTTTTTAAGATCTGCAAGCTTTACCAATTTTTAACACCTTCAAAGCAAAAATTATTGAGGTAATATAAATAATAATCCTGAAACAAGACAGAAGATATCATAACTGTCTGAGAACAGCCATACTATAAAGCTATCAACAGGTAGCTAAGTGAAATCTGAAAAGAATTCTTAAGAAATCTCCTGGTGTTCTTAAAAACATAAACACTGAATAAGTTTTAAAGAAAAGTATAGAAAAATAGATATCATAAAGTAGATATCACTAAATTTAGAGAACATAAAATCAAGCAATTAAAATTAAACTAAATTTTTAAAAAAAAAAATCTGAGAATAGGTATTGTTGAGAAAATTTTAGAGTTAATACTGGATGATAATTTTAAATAACAGTAAAAATAACTATGATTTTAAATCATAATTATAGAGACCTATTGTTCCAAGGACATGAAAAATAGTCATGATTTCCTAACAACTAGATTTTTTTTATATTTCTTGGATTGCATTCAGGATACAGGAAGATTTATGGGTAGCAGCCAAAATGAGTAAACTTTAATTTGTATGATGAACCATTGATTTGATAGGTTTTTCTTAGTTATAATTGGCCCATGAGCTTATTAAGATGGAGAACCAAAGGTGCCAGTGGGAAGTATGCTCAATTTGGTGGGCCCCGAGGCCATCTCTGGCCAAATCAACATCAGCCTTATAAGAGGCCAGTCATGCAGGAAGGGAGTTTCCCCAAGATATGATTTCTTGAGGCCACAACCTAGAGCAGGTCCCACAGTCAAATAATTCACATTCCTTGGAAAGAGAGAACAGTCATCAGTTGTGTCCATCAAAGGGGGACACTGTCCAGGTGTACCCTGGATATTTTTTGAAATCTCTGGGCTGCTTCTGCACCTGAAAAAAAAGATAGCGCAATGATAGACAACAAATGAGAAAAAGGACAATCATCTGGTCCAAAAACTTAAGACATGAAATTAAGAAGCAGACAAAACAGAAGACAAACAACCATATCACTTGGAATGTATTACTCTGAAGGCAAGTGCAGTAGAGAGAAACACAAATTATTTTAAGCAAAGTAAGAAAAGACCATAGCAATAAGTTATTTTTATAGAAAACCAACAACAACAACAAAATGTATGTTAAGATATGTCAACTTGACACAAAGATAAAGTAGATCAGGAATCTGAACCCATTTACAAGCTGAACAGAGCTGAATAATGAAAGCTAGTGTCATAAACTTGGCTGCTTGAGTGGCTTTGTGTAAGAAAATATCTCAGAACTTTGAACTTAGGAAATGCCAACTTGTCTTGCACCAGGTCACGAGCTCCACAGAGCAGGAACCTATTTCAACAAGCAGGTTTAAAAAACTTTTAAAAAAATATTTTTCATTGCTATTAATGATACACTTAAAAATGCAGTAAGTGCTAAAATCCATCAAAGTAAAATGCACTGAAAAAAATTAAACTTACTCAGAAAGATGTTCAGAATTTGGGATACAGACAGAAACTGAAATTAGAAGAAAAGTTTTATATTTACAACAGCATATGAACTATGATGAGAGTAACAATTTAGTAAAGAGTTCATATTGTGGTTGACCAAAAATAATGGAATAAATAACAAAATCCACAAGAGCACAGTTATATATACGTACCTTTCTCTACTACAACTTGGCAAGTATGGGTTTCATGTTGACTTAAGTGTGCAGCCATATTATCTAAGCCAGAAACATCAGTTAGGAAATCACAATTAAGGCACACTAGAGTAATGCCCCTATTAAAAAAAAATAGCATAAAAGAAAAGTTTTTATCTGTTGTTAAATTTATATACAAGTTCAATGATTGTTTTTCCACAAATTATCTTTTTGTGTGATAAATGTAACTTGTTATTTGTTATATAAATTTGATGTAACTGAAATGATTCTCTATAAAATGGTACAGCTATGTCCAAATTTTGCTACTACTTATTTACATAGAGTATTTATGTTTTATAAATATTTATCTTTTGTACCAGTCAAAAGACCTACAACCAGTCTAGGTTCCATTAACAATTTGCAACAATATAGGCAAGTCACATTCTATTTGTTCCTCTGCCCATCTGCAAAGTGAGAATAGCATTCATTCACTCAATATATATTTACTGAGGTTGTCTATATAACTGTATCACTGTTATTATGAATAACAACAAAAAAAAGCCAGTCAGTACTTGAATGAAATTTATAATCTAGTGTTTTATTTAGTTGAGGACAAAATTAGAAGAAAATTATAAAGTATTTAGAAGTATAGTATGATACCTGCCACTACATGCCAAGGTTTTAGCATGATCTTCCAAGGGTGGTTATTATTTAACATGGAATTAACTGACATAGTTAATAAAAATGTTGGAGTCCACAAATTTGGAATCCTCATCATCCCAGCACTGTGAATGCTATTGCCTACCTGATGGGGCCTATACTACTCATTCTCTTTAACAAAACTTGTGAGTGCTGTACAGAGAAAGGAGAAAGAAACTCAAGTCCAGGGAAAATAAAGACAGCATCATGCTGCCTTAGCAGGTCAAAGCAGGGAGAACTCCAGTATGTTCTTGATTCTTAAATAACACATGAAATGATTAAGGACTTTCAAAGGAAGTTAGGAAACAAGTCCCAAAATCATGAAAAACTTTTGCTGAGTCTAGAATAGTTCTTATACTCACTGAATTAAACTGAATAACATTTGCTATCTGAAGTATTTAAACATAATTGGCATATTAAAGTTATGTGTCAATGGCCTTAAGATTCATATTTAAAATGTGTTTGATCTCGTGACTTTTAGTTGAAAAGTATCTTAAATATTATTAAGACTGTAAAAATATTGAGATGGTTCAGAGAATTTAGAAAGCCACTATATAATTGAACTTATTAGATTTATTAAAATGTTAAGCAATTGGGAGCTAGTTGGGTCAAGCATTTGAAGTGCCCTTTAAAAGAAAATCAAGTATATTTAATGGATAAATGACACTAAATTGTTTAAAGTAATTTGAACTTAAATGTCACTGTTGAAAAAAATTCAGTCTGTTCAATTTAAATGAACTTTATCTTACATTAAATTAAAGTTCCTCTAGAAAGTGATTACTAAAAAGTACTCAAATTCTAAATGGAGTATTTCTAAAATTCTAAATGGAGTATGGAGACTTAAAAGCTTAAAGAAAGTTAAAATGTAAAATACTTAGCTTAAATAACTAACTACAATTTTTTCTATGAACAAACTGCCCTCATAGATACTAAAAAGATTTTCACTGGTAAAGAACAGGCTACTGCCTATTCCACTGGATATAGATAATTTAAAAAGGGATGGCATGACTAACTCAATCTGTTTTTAAACAGGGATTTGTAATTGGAATTTTTAATCAATCACAATATTGGGAAAATATGTGAGTCTGGGAATATTATAGTTGGGTCATTAGTAGAGAAAAGATGGTCTGTACAGAGAAAGCAGAAAGAAACCCAAGTCCAGAGAAAATAAGACAGCATTGTGCCGCCTTAGCAGATCAAAGCAGAGAGAACTAAAGTAAGTTCTTGATGACTTTTTGTTTTCCTTATTTGCTCTGCCTGTTGCTCCTCTACTTAGGGGTCTATAAGAGTCTTTGGAATCTCTCTAATAAATCAAAGTTTCACCTAAATTTTGTTTAGGTGAAAAAAAATGATCATTTAACTGATCACTGTTATTATCAGTTTAATACAAAATATATACATTCAACGTTCATATATTTGATGTTCATTACATAATATATATGTTTTACCAGTATATGAATACAAACAAACAGGATACTTCAGACTGATTTCTCCTCCTTAAGTTCTATTCTAATAGCATGATATATGTGTGCACTGAGAGAATTCACTGGCACATCAAATCTAAAATCATCTGCTTTCTCCCCAAGTCATCTCCTCCTGACTTTCTTATGGTCCCATTTCACTTGACACTAAAGCTCAAACCATAGTTACCTATGACTTTCTCCTTTCTTAAAACATTTAATATGTCAAGCATTTTATAATATTAACAACTTATTGAGTACTTATCTGTGCCAGGCTGCTTTTAAACATATCATCTCATCTAAATCTTACAACAACCTGAAGAGTTAAGTGTTATAATTATTACCCTTTTATACAGTACAGAGTTAGCTTAGTAGCCTACCAAGGACATAGAGCTGGTAAAGGTCAAAATCAGGTGTAAAATTATGCACTTTGATTCCAGAGCCCATATTACATCATAAACTCAATGTAATACCACCTCACCACCTTAATTCAGATCCCTAATCTAAATGATTTATGCACCTACAACTCACCTTGTATGTCCCTGAATTCAACTTTCCTTCAGTATTACTTGAATCTACACAAAACACTAATGGTTCTCCAGTGCCCTCTGAATTAAATCCAAATTTCCTAAGTTTAATTTTCAATGCATTCCAATATGATTGTAAGCTCAAAATTGTTGCTACAGACTTTAGTCCATTACTATCACACAAACATCATGTTCCATCCATTTACTACTAGCCATACTTTCTGTATGCCTTCTCTTTTTCATTTCTGCACTTTTGTGCTATTTTCTCCAACTAGAAGATCCCTCTGCTTCTTCTGCCAGTTAAAAAAAAACACTCATCCTTAAAAACAAAGTAAACCTAATTCCTATCCAGATCATTCCAAGTAATCTCTCACTTCTCTGAAATAACTTATTGCACTTATTAAAATCCATAGTTACTTCTGTTCATACTTTATTTCCCACCTAATGAACAACATTCCCTGAAGGCTAGTTCCAAGATTGCTTTATCCCTATCATCTACACAGAACCTGTTACAATACATACATGATAAATGCATAATACACATAATATACACAATAAAAAGTATTCCATTTCAATAAGTAATTACAAAGATTGGGGGATATGGAATTTTATAAATATGCTAAGTTACACTCACAGAAATTGACCAATTCCAATGTGAGACATAATGGTAGTTGAGAGAAAAACACTCCAGACCTTTAAAAACTCAGATAATTTGTTTAAAAAACTAACACACAACTGAGCTAGACTACAATGAGGTAAAAATCAAATTAAAATCTGATTTTTAAAATGCAATAAATCCTATTCATTCTTATAAAAGTCTTTATTAAGGCAGTACCTCAAGTAACAATCAATTTCTCTGAATACAATAAACACTCTAATGAGACTAAAAGTTTTAATATTGAACCATTATTTTTTATCTTCCTGTGAGCTACTGGCTCAGCATCATAAATGGGACCTTTTGTCCAAATACATATTTTTTCCATATACATTAATTTATTCAACAAATATTTACTGAATGCCTACTATATGCTAGGCTTAAAAAAACAAAAACAAATGAACAACAACAAAAAAACCCACAAGCCACATAGAATGTAGTAAGAGAACACAGACCACAGACAAACAAAAAGTAAAATATACAGTATTGCAAATGCACTATGAAAAAAATATTAAAAGGAGGTAAAAGTGCTAGAGTGAAGCATGGGGGGAGTGGATACAATTTCAAATGCAGTAATTAAGGAAAGGATCACTGTCAGAGTGGAGATAAAGGAATAACCATATAATATCTGGGAAAGAGTAAACTATGCATAGGAGATAATAAACACAAAGATCCTAAGACATAATGCCATTCCCTCTTCCTCCTTTTCCATGAACCCAAAGCATCAAACAATTCTTTGGCTATACTTATCAATAAATTATTTTGGTGGAACAAAGATATTGTTATTTCAAGGAGAATAGCAACATAAGCAGAAAATAAACAAAGAAAAAGAAACAAAGGAAATCAGAATTTTAAAAAATGGTGCTCAATGGATTTTGAATTCAGTGTGTGGTATAACCAATGCTAATTATCAACATTCATCCATAGTTTCTTTACAGAAGCTAAGATGTATACTTCTATTTGAAAAAGAAACAAACAAAAAAGAATTATGAAGACTACTGATTTCAAGAATTTCAGTGGTTTCATATATGTGCTTCAAAAATTAACAGCGTCACTTTAATAGGTATCTTAAGTAACTTTTTGATATTCAAATATTGTTGGTGGGCCTGATTTTTCCTTTCATTTTACAATGAAAATGCATGAGAATTTCATCTTGACACCATTTGTCACCAATGAAATAAATTTACCAAGAGATTAATGGCATATCTCAGGTCTTATAAGGAACAATATAATATCCATTAGGAATCACTCAGATTTCCAAACTGGCACTCCCAGACAGTTTAATTTAAAAGTGCAAACCACAATGATACAGCACTTCCTAGCAACTAGGATGACTATAACAAAAAAGATATAATACAGAATGTTACAAAAGATTGTGAAGAAACTAGAACCCTCATACACTGCTGGTGGAAATGTAAATAATGAGGCTACTTTGAAAAGCAATTTAGCAGTTCCTCAAAAGGATCAATGTACTATAAAATCCAGCAAATTTAATGTTAAGTATACACTAAAGAAAAATAAAAAGACATGTCCTTATAAAAGCTAATATGTAAATGTTCACAATGTAGCATTATAACAACCTAAAGTGAAAATGAACTGAATGAATGGCTAAACTATGACATATTCATAATATGGAATATCATTCAGCACTTTGAAAAATGAAGCATTCATACATGCATGCTACAATATACATAAACCTTTATAGGCAGTTGGAAAAGACTACATACACAGTCTATCATTCCATTTGTAGAAAATATCTAGAATGAACTAATCTACATAGGCACAAAGTAGATTCATGATTGCTTAGTAATGGGGAGAGTTGAAAAGAAATGGGGATAACCACTAATGAATGGGGAAAGGGTTTCTGTTTGGAATGACCAATATGTACTAAAATTAACTGTGGTCATTGCTGTACAGCAGCAGTACAGTATAATACTATAACCTATTATAGGTTTGGATGCTATACTATACTGTATAGTATAATATAGCACAATACCATAACCTATTAATTTTATTGTTAAATGCATATTGTACAGCATGTGAATTATATTTCAATAAATTTGTTATGCAAGAAAGAATGTAAATTATAACCATTGTTTAGTAGAAAGAATTAAAAAAAATCAACTAGTTACCTGAGATCTTCAGAATGCTCCTTAAATATACAAAACCTTTTACTTGGACGACTACTGTGAAAGCTGGAGAGACAGAAGACATTTTAATAATTTTAGTATAGAATTCTATTATTTCATAATAATAATTATATTAATTTATAAACATATTTCAAGTCTGTACTTAAGTTTCTAGTTTTTAAAAGACTACAGAATAAATACTGAACCATTAACTCTGTTTAATTTAACATTTGATCTGATATTCCATTTTGCTTTTAATTCCTAATGATACATACTTTTTTCCCTAAGCATATACTTAGATGATCAATACCTCACCATTATGTAAAAAGGAAATGCTCAAAGAGTTAAAAAACAAACTAAATTTTTCATTTATTATACATTTAAAACAATTCTAAATTTTTATTAACAAATTAATTTTGTTACAATCTGAATTATTATTAGAAATCAACTTTTTGAAAATAACTTTTTAATAATCTTAACATGCTGGTATAGAGGGAGGGGAACAGAATTCAATTGATCTAGAAAGTACACACTATTTCAGCTAAATATTACTGTTTACCATCTGTAAATTCAAACATCTAGACAGTTCTTTGTAATTGTTAGTAGAGGTTTAAGAAAAAAAGCATAACTCATAACTTAATGCTTCCTCTAATCACAGAACAAAAAAACATTGACCAAACATTGTAGCCAATAAGGAAAGCTTTCTGTACTAGAAAACCAGAAGTAGTTTAGCACACTATATCTGAAAGTCACAGACAACCGTATCACCATCACCTGAGAGTTTATTTAGAAATGCAAAATCTTAGGCTCTTCACAAACCTACTGAATTAATCTCTGGCAGTGGGATCCAGGAAACTGCCTTAACAAGTTTTTCAGTGGTTCTTACATAAGTTAAAGTTTGAAAAGCAGTAGCCAACAAACTAGGTAAATGGCTACTCACATCAGTGGCACATGTATGTAAAGGAACAGAAATGTTCTGGCTAAATATAATCCCTAGAAAACAGCCTCAGAAGATTTCAAATATCATTTCTTCAAGCTAGGGTAACTATTATTTGGAGATTTATGAATTTAAGATATTATCACAAAAATACAGTTTTTAGAGAGATCAGGGGGTTTGGAAGCCCTGAAATTGTGTGCAAAAAATTATATAAATCATTGTTTCCTTAGAGGAATGAGTCCAAGACTGGGAGGCAGGTTTACTGAGGATTGAACCCCAGCGTGCTCTACCAGTGAAATATACCTCCAGCCCTTTTTATTTTTAGACTAGGTCTCTCATAAATTGATGAGCTGGCCTCCAACTTGGAATCCTCTAGCCTCAACCTCCTAAGTCACTGGGATTACAAGTATGTATCACCAGGTTCAGTTCAAAATAAGTTATTTTTTTAATGACATTTTAAAGTTTTTTCTCTTCAAATAAGTATACTGTTTTTGTTTATTCTTTGATAAGGAGAGAGAAAAATTATATTTTAGGGTCTTTTTGATGGCTTCCACATCTATCTATAACTTGAACCAAATATCTACAAATGTTCCTAATTAAATTTTTAGTTGTCTGAATCCAGTTATGATTTAGAGTTCCCTATCTTTGGAAAAAAAAAGCATTTATACTGCCTCTGTAACTCATCTGTATTTACTACATAACTTCTACAACTGCAATTTTTTGTAATGTAAGAATGGAAAAGTGAATCACAACTCACAAATAAAAAGGAGGAAAAAGCTACCTTTCTTCCCTATTTCCACAAAGTTGATAGAAATACAGAAACACACCTAAGAAAACAGAAAAGGCTAAGACTTTTATTCAATACAGTAAAAATACAGTGTTAAGACGTAGGTCTAAAAAACCTGCTACCCAACTGCATGACTATAATTACCAAAAGCTCATTGAATTGTTCTTCACAAATAGGTAAATTTTATTAGGTATAAATTATACCTCAAGGAAATTGAGAACAAAATCCCTCTTTGACCATATTTTCCTTAATAATCTTGATTCCATGTAAGAAACAACTTAACTTTCTGAGAAACACAAAAGGAATGACTTCCTTAACATCCAACAATATTGATGGTATACCTACTATTTAAGACACTGTAGAATGATGATATAATAACTAGAGTGGTAAGTCGCCTGCCCTAGAATTCATGGTTGAGTGAAAGAGAAGAAGATGGTTTGACACAGAATAAATGCTAATAAATAAATGTGGAATGAATATATATTCATAAATTAATGCAAGAAAAAAATCAACAGTGACACAGAACTCTGTGTACAGGAACAAATCATTACAACAGCTTTCGTTTTACTTGGAAACGTTTAACATCTTTCTTCAAAGCCTAAGAGAAATGTCATTTATAGAAAGTCTTTTCTACTTCTTATTTAAAGAATTTATTCTTACCTTCTCTGTGCTCTAATAGTCATCTGCTTATCACATTAACCTAGGTAAACATATTTCTCCTACTAATTAGCAAAAATTAACAGCAAGGACTTGACCCCCAATACTACCTGCCTATCACACTTTCTAGAAAACTGTATGGTTTCATATGCCTCCCAAAGCTCATGTGTGAGCAATGCAAGAAAGTTTAGAGATGACTCAATTAGTTTATGAGAGCCTTAACATAATCAGTGCATTGATCCCAGATAGGGATTAACTGGGTGGTAACTGTAGGCAGGTAGGGTGTGACTGGAGGCTCGTCTTTGGATATATATTTTGTGATCATGAGAGTGCTCTGCCTCTCCTTCCTGATGCCATGTTCCCAGTTGCTTTCCTCCACCATTTGCTTCCACCATGATATTCTGCCTCATCTCAGGCCCAGGCCCATGGAGTCAACCATCTACAGACGGAGACCTCTAAAACTATGAGCTCCAAAATAAACTTTTCCTTCTCTAATTGTTTTTGTCAGGTCTTTTGACTAAAACACAAACTTTACCTTCCTAGTATGTAATAATCAGTATTTGTGAAAATGAATCTGGGTGATATAAATACTATTAAAAAGAGATATTAGTAATGTCCATTAACTTAATTCTCTTACATGTAGAAGAAAAAGTTGTCTCATATATCTTTTTGAGGAATAACAGTAATATTATATAGTAGTTAATTTTCACTTTCTCAGGTGATTTCGATTACCACTTACAAGCTATTAGCAAAGTACAATAATTCAAATAACTGACCCCAGTAATACTATTTTTAAAAAATAATTTATAATTATGAAGTTAATGATCTGTTTCCTTCAAAGAGTCTGACTTTAAAGATGTTTCAACAGCTTCAAGATTTTTTAATCTCTTCTTTGAGATTACGTTTGGGGCCTCTTCTAATTATAAATAATGATTATCATTTATAGTTTATAAAGTAGTAAGTGATATGATAAATACAAAGACCACTTCTCAAGGAGATTCTACATACACAAACAAAATGAAAGGCAGATCAGATGAATGGTACACAAATCAAAAGAATTGAGCATTTGAAAGATGAACTGGGAGGGAAGGACAGGGTGTCATGGGGACTAATAAAGAATAAGAAAAAACCACTATATAAAATAAGTATGGGAAGAAAAATACTTTTGAAAAGATTAGCCAACTTATGAGGATCAGAGTCTCTCTTTATAGAAGACTGGGCAGGTATGAGACCAGAAAGAAAGACTACTTGAAAGGCTACAGAGTTGGTATGGTATAGGGTAAGAACTGAATGTACACATCTTTTGGAGAAATGAAGCTTCCCTTCATAAAAACTTCAAACCTAGATCAAGTATCTGCAGTAAGTGGAAATAAGGGTGTGCTACTCAGTGAGAAGGCAAAGGAAACAACAGTATCAATGAAGGAAAAACAAAACAAAAAAAAAGGAGAAAGGAGCTAACAATGAATAAGGAGTATATGTGATGGCAATGAAATGCAGGTTTGGGTGGTTTGAAAAAGGGTAAGAAGAATGTCTTGAGCCAACTGCAAATGGTTGGAGATATAATGGATTTGGAAGTTCTTCAGGACAGGAAGGAAACCTATGATAAATGGGAGAAGGAAGGCCAGATGAACCTTAGTTTAAGAAACACAAAATACTTTCCAATTTGATCCTTTAGAAATTAAGGGCAAAATAAAAGACATCCTTAGGTAGCTTTGTGTTTTGAACAGAATAAGAGATTAGCATTCTACCCAGAAGTATACTAGGGGAAAATATAATGGGGCCTGGTTTAGAGCAATAGGTCTATCAGATACTGCAGTGGTTGGGAGGCAGTCTCAGGAAGCCATGATGCACAGTGAATCCAAAGAACTTCTTGAGTTTCAGAAACTTGGAGCAGTAAATTATTTCTAGCTGGAGCTAAACATTCACACAAAATGGTGCCCTGAAAGAGATGGAACTTAAAAAGTTGGGATGATAGTAATGTGAATCTGAGACAGATAATAATATTTGGCTTTTATTGTTGTTCTATTGAGATGCCAGTGGGTCTAGGGTAAAAGTATCTACAAAATAATTAGAAACACAGATTTGGATCTTAGAAAAACAAAAGATTGAAATTCTAAGATTTCAAGTTGAAAGCTGAAAGTGCAAGTGCTAAAATTACTAAGAAAGGAACTATAAACAGTTGGAGACAGGCAATGAAAGAGAGTTGTTACCTAAAAAGAAGAAAAATGGTATTAACCGCTTAATAGAGACTAAAGAGAAACTTTTCAAAAGTGAGTGGCAACAACGTTAAAAATAAAGTTAAGGAGTAAAGAATGAAAAAAGAGGAAAAGTGTGGTGATAAGTACGTGACACAATAATCTTTAAAGGGTCAGTGTTAGTTGATAGGTAGGGATGATACTCAAAAGGGTAAAGAAATGAGTCACAATTAAGCTGGCAACAAACATTTTGAAAAATGTTGATGGAAAAAGGCAGACAAGAAATAAAGAAAATACGCAGGAAGGACACAGCTCCCTCATCCTAAAATTAAAGAAAGTGTTTATAAGCAGAAGACCAATAGTGACATAGGGATGAAGATACAAGTTAACTGAATTAGTTTATGATGAATTGAAGGAGATAAAAGATAGAACTGGCTATGGAGAAATGGGACAAGCTTAATTTCTGAGATTAATATCTGGATGAAGAAAAATATTTGGAGTTGAAAAGAGCTAATTTAAGGAAAAATGAAAAAGATGACCTTCAATTGAGCAATTAATAAGTTGGGTTAACAACTGAAAGATGAAAATAAAATCTTTAGGATACTGAAAAAGGATTAAACAAACACTGTAGGTAAAAATAAGGAGGTCTTTAAAAAGAAAAATAAAGAGATAGGTCTTAATCAAAGTTAAAGATTATAAAGTCAGAATGAATAAATAAACTCTTGTATTCTAGAATTAAGCATACATAAAGATGGAAAGGGGAAGAGGCTGAGATCTTAAACTGGCTTTTATGCTAGGTGAGCATGAATAAAAATGTAGAAGACAAAGAAAAGAACAGGATTCGAAACAGAGGACCACGATGACTATAAAGTTAGATGAATGCTGCTAGACTGGCAAAAAGAGTCAAAACTCTGAACATCATAGAGTATTAAGAATTCAGAAGGAATGAAGAGTATATAGGATGAGACTAAAAATGAAGAGGACCCAAAACTTAAAAGCTGATGTGAAGTGCTGGCACTAAAGAAGCCAAAACACCAGGAGGTAGGCCAATCATCAAGGCAGAAAAACTGAGAGAGAAGGGCTAAAGTTTCCATGAAAGGTAGGAGAATTCTGGAAACGCAGTATCTGATAATGATAAGAAAGCAAAACAGAGGTTATGTCATGATCTCCAAGAAACTCAGTTATACATTAATTCTAATGTTTATTTAAATGTAACAAACTCACTATGAATAAGCAGTATATCACATTTATAATGGAATAACTATTTTTAAAGATAAAAAATCCACCCTGATAGAATAAAATATTCTCCTATTAAAGAAATACAAATGAAAATAATGTGGGTTCTGAAGGGGTTTCTTAGCATAGTGTAATGATAGGTACTTAAACAACATAAATTAAATGAATTAATGAAAAAGAATTCCAACGGTGGCATCATAACCAGAAGAGTGTCTCCTTTTCACTGAACAAATGTATGTATAGATGGCCTGACAGATGAAGGACCATAGAAAGAAAACCAGATTCAATGAAGTTCCTAACATCACTGAAAATCCTCCAATAATGTTAGCTACTAATTAAAAAGCTACAGCTACTAGTTGAATAAAAGGTTAATAGTTTCAACTATCAATCCATTAGGTACAGCTATTCCTCTATGAGCAGAAGCAGTAATCACTGGATTTCATCACAAAACCACAGCTTCTCTCAAAGTGACTAATTTGAAGAGGATATTCCTAATGAGGACATTTATTTGTATGCTAAATAAGCTTAAAACACTTAAAGTTTTATTTGAAAATCACCATTTTTAAATACCTATAGGGAAAAATAAAAAAACAGAAAAATTATTTTCCCAACAAACCTATCCTAATTTTATTAGTTTAATTAACCGTTCTTACAATTTAAGACCAGTAATTACTTGAGTTACTATGTTGGAAAATAACATCAGATAGTATCTTAAAAGTTCCTTACTGCTAGGTCCTTTTGGCTCTTTGAGGAGAAAAACTAGTTTCTAATAGGGATAACTTTGCTTCAAAACAAAAACTTCCTGTACTATAATTTTAGTTGTCAATTTACAGGTTTAACTCTTCTTACCTCATCATATGATTTACATAGGCTTTACTACAGCTAGTATTGTATCTGCAAAAGCTACAGTGGACATATGTAGGAAAATGGTTTGCAAAATCTTTTATTTCAGAACAGCACTCAATGCACTTGTGAATGCCCCGACGACACCTTGTGGAGACACAAAGAAAATGGTATAAATATATTTTAAAACAAAAGTAATAAGTAAGAGCCATATTACTATTCCAATTAACTAAAGTATAATGTTTTTATACTTAAATTTAAATTGGTATTGTATATTAGGAATAAAACATCACCTTAAGTTCCTCAATGCAGTATTAACTTGGATTTTTTTTTATTGCTATTAGCCAATGTGCTTTGTTTCTTTTGCATATTAGAGATTTTTGATTTGTATTTAGATTTACTTCCATTAGGCTTATTTCCATTAGGTTTATTTGCATTGGATTTGGTTGTATTAGGTTTACTTGTATTCGATTTGTGGGATTTTTAGCAGTTATATTTTTAGTCCTTGGAGGTGAGAGCTGAAGGGTAGAAGTGCTTGCATTAATGGAAGGTGTAGGTGAAGATCCTGACTGAAGAGGTCCAACTGAAGCTCGAATAGTAACCTACAAGAATGCAGAATATATTTACTTCAAAAAAATCACTATATTACTATTAAAATATCACTGTACAAAAACCACTTAAACATCAAGTATTTTGAAAGAGTACACATAAACTACAATTGTATTTAGTCTTATTTACTCCAAATGTTCAAAACAATTAAATAAAGTTAAATTTGATATTTATTCACTTAATGTAAAATCAGTTATGTGTAAACACAGTTATTAATGAGTAATTAGGAGTTAATAAAAATTGTATGACTATCAAAAGAGCACATTCCATAGCTATTTTTATGCTGTGACATAATTTTTTTAAAAATTCATATATAGGTCTAAGTTTCACAAAGCTTGAAAAATCACTCTAGAAAGGCCTACTGATATCACCCTTTCATAACTACAAAACAAATAGATCTATAGTAAATGTGACCTCTCCTTTACAGGCTCATTATCCTGGATTTATACTTATAAAATGTTATAAGAAAGAGTTAAGTCAACTTTTTGCACTGTGTGAAGAATTTAATATTGAGACTTCTCTTAAAGGGAACTAACACAAAATTTATCATTTAGTGTTCAAAATAGAAAATATTCAATTATATCTGTTACTTGACAATGGAAAGGTCAATTGCCTACCAACATTCTCATTGATCACTTGACTATACTCTCCTCATGCATGTGAGGAACAGACTATGATGAAGTCCTATGAAACGTGTGCTTAGGTATTATACAAAAGCACTAGGTCAGGAATCAAAAGAACTGAGGTTGAATCTCACATTATGCCTTCCAAGCCATGTAATCTTGAGTAAATAAGATATCCTCTTTAAACTTCTTCATATCTAAAATACAGGGCACTATTTGCCTTTTCTACTCACTGAATGATTGTATGGATTAAATAATACAATGTATGAAAAGTACACTGAAAGCCTCATTCTAAGATGTCATAACAACATTTAGTATCATTATCATTAATATTATTATTATTATTAAGGGGAAAAATGAGAGAGGACTGCACTGCTTACATTAGTGTTCTGCATGTCTAGTTCCAGCATGAAATGAATGGTTTGCAGGGAAGAATGCTGGATAGCTTCTCTTGCTCTAAGTCTTCAGAGCATGGCTTTATATTATTTTATTTAATTCAAGTACCAGACATACCCACATTCAAAGGTAAGTACCCAAAGCCAAATATAAATGTTTTGGGGGTTATTTCACTTTGGATTATCCATGCCTCTGTTTTCCTCCACTAGAGCAAATATTCAAGAGCTGACTATATGTAAAGAAGTTAGAGAAAACAGATGTATATAAGGCAGAAAGGGAAAAGCAAATTACAATCATCAGTATGCAGTCAGACATGTGTTTGCTCACTTAAAATGCAATGCTGTCCAGCAGCAGTACTTGCTTCTCTGAGAGTAGACTAAATGATAACAACATCAACAAACATCTGAGAACCTATGGCATTCAAGGCACTATGTCAGACATTGGGGATACAAAGATAAATAAAATAAGATTCCTGATATCAAGTCTCTTAGAGTTAACTGCTAAAACTGACATAGTTCAAAAATAGCCTATATAATATTGAAACAACCCCCTGACCCAAGGAACAGTTAAACTACGTACAATTTTAATGGAGAAATGCCATTTCAACATAGTACCCACCACTGAACTCAATGGTTAAAGCTTTCCTTTCTAAGCATAAAAACAATGAAAACTAAAATTAGTCAATAAAAATCTGAAGTCATTTTTAAAAAGTCATATTTAATAGATAAAACCAGGTTAGAGCTAATTTTTATTATACAAAATGTTAAAATATAACATATTTGAACTCACTTTTGTTCCAGGAGGAAATCCTTCTAGTTGTTTAGGTTTTATAAATGTTCGATGATGCTGTGTCTTATGATCCATTTTCTCCTTGCATGTCAAAAATTGCAGTCTACATTTTGTACAATGATGTATTCCTTTTTTCTATTGAGAAACAGAAAAAAGGAAAAATAACTTTTATAACCACAAAATTCTGTGTCCTGGAACTACTCTAACTTAATTTTAATGAAAGTTTATAATTTCTTATCATAGATAGTATTTTTTAAAACTTATATTACTATCAAATGTATTTTTTACTATATAGAGTCAAACATAAAAGTTCTATTAACAGGTTCAAATAGAAGTTATACCAAATGTATGAAAGCTTTTAATTATAAACTTAAATTATTTAAAAACATGATACTATGAAAATGAGCTAAACATGTTTTAATTTTAGAAAATGTCAAAATCATTTTAAAATTTTGCTATTTTCAATCATTTGACAAGTTGGTAAAGTAAATTACACCCTCTAAACTCAAGTAAATCTAACTAGATATTTCAAAGGTTAAGTTACAAAAATGGTTATACAAAGCAATGTTGTCCAATAAAATTTCCTGCAATAACGAAATGCTCTAGAGCTTTGCTGTTCAACATGGTAATTACTAGCCATATAATGGTTACTGAGCACTTGAAACGTGGCAAATGAAAGTGAGGAGCTAAATATTTTAAATTTTATTTAATTAATTTACACAGGTAATTGTGACCAGTGGCTACTACACTGGTCAACATAGATACGGAGGCATAAAATATAACTGATCATAACCTATGTTTCAGTTGAAAACTCCCTGAGTTCCTCCTAATATCCTGGTCCTATCACATTCTACAGATGGGAAATAGAACCCAAGAGAAATCTAAGTCCCTCTCCCATAGCTAGATAATAACAATGCTAGACTCCCTGATCCAGTGTTCTTCCTACTGTATAATATCAACTGAAACCTTTACACATTTATTCTCAATAATATAAAAAATATATTTCATATACATATGCTTATAGTATATAGAAATTTAAAATAACACATGCAAAATATTTTCTTCAAAGCTGTATCTCTGCCAGATACATCACTATTTCCCTTTAAATACAACCAACTCTTCATAAAATTTAAGGTAATACTTCTCTGAGGTAATATACAGAGAAGTATCTAGCAAAGTTACTAGCACACAGCAAACATTTCATTAAAAAAAAAAGCCAGACATAGAAATACAATATCACATATTCAGCTGGGTGTAATGCTCATTCCTGTATTCCCAGAATTTCGAAGACTAAGGCAAGAGGATTTCAAGTTTGAGACCAGCTTCAGCTACTTAGCAAGACCCTGTCTCAAAAAATGAAAAGGGCTGGGGATATAGCTCAGTGGTAAAGTATACTTGGGTTCAATTCCCAGTACCCTCCCCCCGCAAAAATCATATGCTCTCACTCATACATTCAAGATAAAAAAGTTGATCTCATGGGAAGTATATAAAGTGGTCACTAGAGGCTAGGAAGGGTGCAGGGATATGGATGAGGGAGATCAGACACTGGAAAACAAAACACTTTGATAGGAAGAATAAGTTCTAGTGTCCAACAGCACGGCAGGGTGACTATGTTTATAATAATTTATATATTATTATAAAGAGCTAGAAGAGAGTTATGTGAATGTTCCCAACACAAATGATAAAAATGTTTGAGGGAAATGCTAATTACCTTAATTTGAACTTATACATTGTAAACATGTATTGAATTATAACTCTATTTCCAATAAATATGTACAATTGTTATATGTCAATTAAAATTTAAAAAAAATAGAAAATAGTTCTTCACAATGTCCAAAGCAATATGTAAGAACAACATGTTAGAATAATTTAAGCTGTATCTTAAGACTAGCAGTGTAGTGCACTATCTTATATCATAGATATAAGCAACTTAACACAAATTCACTTATAAAGTATTCAAAGAGAGGAGGAAAAAAGAGAGAAAAACTTGGCCAAGAAACAGATACCAGAACAACAAGACAGAACAAAAGTTCACTAGAATTCATTTCCCAGAACTCTTTACTAGAATCACTTACTAGGTTACCTCATCCAGCTTCATGATTTTAAATACCACCTACCCAAATGCTTATTTGGCAATATTACTTGACATCTTATATGCTTCTCTATGGACAAACTAAACTCTAGGTTTCCTATATCTCTCTCCTACCATCCTAAATCTGTTCCTTGCTCAGTTTTCTCCATAGCTTAGAATATTAAAACTCCATTCTTATAAATGCTTAAGACAAAAAACTCAGTGTCCCCTCCTGCCCCCCCCTCTCTCTTTAACACATTAATAAAACCTGCCAACTTCACTTTCAAGACTACTGATAACATTCCTATTTGTCATTACCTCCAACCACTTCTACCATACTGGTGCAAGTCACCCAGACTATGATTTAAAAAAAAAAAAAAAAAAAACTTCTATCTTCCTTTCATGTCTTTTTCTGCCCTGTGATCTATTCTCTCCATGGTTGTTGGTAATTCTTGAAATATGCTAGGTCTCTCACTTAAAACCTTCCAGGACCTTTCCAAAGTCGTGACTCTGGGTCCACACAAATTGGCCTGCATTCTATTGCTACAACCTTATCTCCTACAATTCATCCTTCTGTTAGTTAACTCTGCTCTAGCTTCAATGGCCTCCTTGCCAATCTTATTAGTAACTCTGGTTTATACTCACTTCATTGCCTACATAATGTTACCTCTCCCACATGGCTTACTCCTTAATTTCCTTTGAAGAGGCCCTTTAATGCCCATGCTGTATATAAAATAGCAAACCCTCCTCCCCAGTGCTTGGCACTCCTTATTTTCCACATTTATTTCCTACCCACAATACTTATCACCAGCATATACAAACACACATTCACACAAATTTATTATCTTTCTCCATTACAGTACCAATTCCTAAATCACACTGCTATATAATACCTAAAACAGTTCCTGACATACAGTAAGGCATCCTTAATAAATATTTGTTGGACGACTAAATAGTGAAGCAGAAAGCAAGAGACTAATGCAGAAAAATACATGAGTGGCAGGTACAATTTAACTAGTTCAAATGACTGCTACTTCATTCAATGCACATTTATCCAAAATCCTGAGACAGAAAACATCAATCTATAATTCCCTGAGGTGGACTTATACATCTCTGATGTTATGTACATATGCATTTTAATGTGCTAAGGGTGATGAAAATACAGTATCACAGTTTTTAATAACAACAATGTTCAATCAAAGATATAATGATCTATTCAGAGTATAGAAAAATAACTGTACTGAATTTTTTGAGAGTCTTGAGGTATTTAAGGGTAATTCTTACTATATGTAATTTCTATCTTTAGATCTAATGCCAATGTAAAATCAACTCCGTGACAGCAGTAAAAACTAGTGCTCTAAAGTCATGTTCTGTCTTTGCCTTTTTTTAAAATTTTTTTAGAGAGGAGGGAGAGAGAGAGAGAGAGAGAGAGAGAGAGAGAGAGAGAGAGAGAGAGAGAGAGAATTTTTTTTTTAATATTTATTTTTTAGTTCTCGGCGGACACAACATCTTTGTTGGTATGTGGTGCTGAGAATCGAACCCGGGTCGCACGCATGCCAGGCGAGCGCGCTACCACTTGAGCCACATCCCCAGCCCTGTCTTTGCCTTTTATGAGACAATGCAACATCAGGCAAGTTACTTTCACTAAATCCCTATTTCCTCATTTATAAAACATATATAGGTTGTGAGGATTAAGTACCCTGATACCATATGGTGATTACTATATGTTAACTGCTTATTGTTTTATCTAATAAGCTTTTTTAATATATCAGAAATTCTTAAATAATTTCATAAAAGTCATATAAACTGGGTTGTTTGCTCTAAAATTACTCAAGACATAACAATATAATCTTTTAAAGAAACAATTACAAGTGAGGTCTTCAACATAATAAAATGAGACACAGAATCAACAATTTTTATTACCTGATATTGTACTGTCATCTGTTAAAAGTTTATAATTCTACTCAGTGAAGGTTTCCCAGTCTTTCATAAATAAGTATACATATTATAAATACATTGGAGGATGCCTGATGATCCTTCTTTCTTACTAATAGATTGCCCTATCTTTACTGCTGGCTATCTACTTCCCAGGCACACCCAAACAAAAAATTTAAAAGTTAGGAACCCATGGCAAGTCAAGATGGCTCCAGGCATGAAGGTTTGATTTTAAATAACATAGCCTAGGCTGGTGACACAACTTAGTAGCACATGCTCAGCATGTGCAAAGTCCTGCATTCAATGCCCTACACCACAAAAAATAAATAGAACACATTGTACACCCCACACACTGGCTTCACACATCTTATCATTATTTTCATGTCTATAACTCAATGTAGAGCTTAGTAAAGCATCTGGGGAAAGTTACATTAAAAAGCCTCAAAATAAAATAGTTTATACCTTACTCTCCCTTTTAAAATTAAAGGCTAAAGATGAAATACAGAATACGAAGGACAATGTTTCCCAAACTCTTTATCAAGAAATGTTAATAGGTATGTTCAAATAAAGTGTTCAGTGGTCAAATAAGTTTGGGAAATGATACATACTTTATCTTTTGCTTGGAGATTTACAATGTCCATTAGCATATTAAAAGCTCTGAGAAGTCCTGTTTTAAAAAACAGACAAAGAAAACTGTTTAATTTTTTAAATCCAGGCATTTACCAAATTGATTTACCAGTGACAATACTGGGAGAACCCCTATTAACACCTGTTGGAATACTGTTGGGGGACCATCAAATAAAAGATCTTTCCAGAACTTCTCAAGGATGAGTGGTATCCCAGTCACAACACCAGCGATCCCAAATTCATTTGGAAATGCTACTTTTATCATCTTTCCCAATTAAAAATTACTACCTGATTTCATGATTATCTAACAACTGCATCTCATAGCAAGGTGATTACCAATGGTGAATAAATTGGTGTGCCAGTTTAATTCATAATACGGAAATGCTTAATGAGTTGGAAAAACCTGATTATATGATCAGGTGCAATAAATCCATTAGGTTCTGATTTTGACAAAAACACTGTTGTATCAACATTTCTAGCATAAACAGGGATAATTTAAGGGCTTCAGGAAAAAAAAAAAACACAATAAGCATAACATCAGAATTCCAAGCACTAATGCTGAGTTCCAAAAATTACACAGCAGAACTGGCAGAAGTAATCCAGGAAAGAAGTTAGGATCTAAACACAGTTCTCTGGCAGAATTCATACATCAATCCATCAACAGCTTCCTTTGCCTTGTAGCTGTGAAGGATGAACCTAGGTCAATGACAACACATTTTCTCATAATAACAGAGCTTTGAAAGTGGAAATAAAGTTTGAAAAGAAATAGGAAAATAAGGTTATGTATCCACAATCTTTTTTTTTTCTCAGTTCAAAGTAATATTCCCCCCATCCTGCTTCTTGAAAACTCCTTCAAAATCATTTCCAGATCTACTCTTAGGACCTAACTATCTGCCACTTGCTTATTTCACTCACCTTCTCTCTTGTTTTTTCCCCCTCAATCCTTGGTTGCCTATTTCTAATCATTTTTCACAATTTTATTTATGATCTTTATTTATGGTCTACACCATCACTGGAAAGGAGGTAAGGAAAGAACTGGAAGTTTCACAAATAATTCAACATAAATTATAAATTTAATTGGGTTATTTGGAACAACTCTGCTTCATTTGCAGAATAAAACTAATCAGTGTTTCAAGACTTAACCTGGTTTTTCATTAAGATAATATGAAACAGGAATTAGAAAATCTCACCTGATGTTTCATATAATGATGCATATAGGTGTTGCGATTTTAGTAACTTTGAGGCAAAAAGGACACAGCAAGTTCTTAGTGTTTTCATGGGATGTTCTAAAGTGAGTTTCCACATCAGAAAATGATGATGATCTATAATTGCAAACCTAGAAATAGAAAGAAGGTTTTGTTTGATTCAAAAATTTATAACTGATGTGCAATTACAAAGCAAATGATGGATCATTTGTTTAGAAGAACACTGTGTACTACTACTCTTGCTGATGCCTATACACCCAAAAATTCCACTAACAGAAGCACCAAAATAAAAACCCAGAAATTATCTTTCAAATTTAAAGAATTCTTCTCAAAACATAACTAGGTTTTGTGGTTTTTAGCAGATCGTTCATCTATCACTGCCTTGACTGAAATTTTCAAGTTTTGGCACCTCCTGTCCTATAAAGTGCTTTTTCTGCTACAAAACAGCACTCTTTTTAGACTGTAAATGGACCCCTCACTATGGTGGTGGCAATCAATCTTTTATTCTTTTGTCTTCCTATTCCTTCAAATTCTGGAAAAATACTGGTCACAAAACATTAGCTAGGGTTCTTTATAACTAACAGCATTTCAAATTTCCCTTGTATACACATTCTTCCCTATATGGTAAAACATGTCCATCTGTATGTCTAGCTGGGCTCTTCTTTGACTACCACAGATGTAAGCAAGCAACAGTCTGTGGGCCAAATGCAGCTCACTGCCTACCCCTCATATAATGAATGAGTTATGCCTTCCACTAATAAATTATTTATAAGAGGGACTTTAATTTTGGTAACCAAATTACCTAAATGATTAAAGAATAAAACACTGATATATTTTATGACACATGAAAGTTTTATGGAATCAAATTTCAATGTCTATATATAAAATTTTATTGGAACATGCCCTTGTACTACTATGGCAGAGTTGCTTGTTTCCAACAATGACAGTAAACCATCAAAACCTGAAATATTTCCTGAAAAAAAATGTATTGACCTCTGGGTTAACGGGCTTAAATCTTGTAGTTAAAACACAAACACACCACTTAAAAGAACACAATAAAAATGTGTATGTACCTAGCAGATATATGGCATTTCACCAGGTTTATGATTATCCTTCATATGTTGTAAAAGAACATGTTCTGTTTCAAATGATAATTCACAGATTTTACAAATGGCTAAAAGTGAGAGGGGGGAAAAGGTATTACATTTTAAGATATAAAAAATTATTTTACAAATTTATATAAATAGTGGTAGTAACAGCAGCAGCAGCAGAAGTGATCAATCATATAGTTTGTTAACTGGTTGCCAAGCACATTCCTAAACACTTCACCTAAATTAACTCACTTGATTCCTATAACAGCATATGAGGAAGGCATTTCTATTATCCTCATTTTCCAAGAGTTCATGTCTCAATTCTTATAGCTATAACAAAAGGAGGATCTGGTATTTAAACTCAAGCTACTTAGCTTCAAAATTTGATTTTAACTACAACCGTAGTTACTTAAAGTTTAAATGAAGAACACTGATTTCGCATTTGATATATATGATTTGAGGCTTCTGAATCCCCAATATGTAATGTCCAGATTATGCCAAGGCAATTACTATAATGAATTACTTGCCAGAGGGACTTTAATTTTAGTAACAAATTTTATTTCAAAATTTCTAAAAGTTAAAACTTAATTTTTCCGTTTTGCCCCCAAATTCCAGAGTCTGTTTCTTATTTTTCTTACAGAGTTACTCAGGTTTTCTCAGAGTTTCTATCTTCAAATTCAATAATATTCAACATTTAAATGAAGCTGCAACTTACTAGAAAATTCATGGGGCGTATGTGTACTTTCAATGTGACACTGCAGCTGAAATGGTGTGGGAAACTGACGGTAGCAGTGCTGGCAGGTGGTGTGGTTTTCCCAGCTTTCACTGCTCTGCTTCTCAAGTTCCAAATGATGTTTCATGTGGTTCATAAACCTATAAATGATTGTCAACAGGTGCAAAAATTCAGATTTAAAAACAAAATCTCACCAATAAGTCTCTGAGTCTTAATCTTAAAAATACCAAGTATTACTCAAAATCCAAAATGTCTTAAAAGTCCTCTAGAAAAGAGTATATTTTAAATATTGCCTTTTCAGTGAATTTTTTCAAATTTATTTCAAAATAATCAAAATATCACTCATTTTCTAACTCAATCATTACTTCAGATTATTTTTAAAAATTTAAGGTAAAAGAGCAGGCTTGTTTTTTATACCTTAAATACTCTTTTTAGTTTAAAATAAAACACTGAAAGAAAGAAAACCCTAGCACCAAAAGCAGCTAGAGTCATGAGAGAAATCTTTAAAGACTGTGAAGACATATAATAGATTCCAGCTGCTTAAAAGACAAATTACTGGTATTTTTACTTGTGTCTTGGTTTCTAAATGCATGTAATAGCAATTTTAATGCCTGCAATTACAAGAACTTTTTTTAAAAAATGATACTGGCTTACTGTTAGCACATACTGTTTATTTTAACTTGCGGACTGTGCCCTTTATAAGAAAGGTCCATTTTTCAGTTTTACATTCTGCTATTTCAGCTTCCCTAAAAGGCTCCTTATGAAAAGGAACTATGACCTTCAACAGCAGAGAGTGTAGTATAAATGAGAATACTTATTTAGAAGAGCTTACTGAAGCTTTTTGCTGAATTTGAAAATAAAAGTTATTCAATCAAAACAACAATTTTTGGACTGGTCAGGTATTTACAATTACTCATTTTGAAGCCCTATAAGAAATAATCTTGCAACTATTAACATTGATGATAATGTCATCAATCTGGATAACTATCATCAAGAAGGTTATAACATATATCTCTTTTTTTACACCTCTACTACACTACTCTTTACAGCAAGTTATGATACACCTTAAAATATCTTTCTTCTTTGGTTTTAACACAAGCTCTACAACACCTACCAGAAAATTCCTAGTTTTGGTTAAGTATTTACATATGCAAAGCCAATATCTTTTAGCTCAAAATCATAAGCACTTAAGTATATTTATATAAAGAATCCTTTAAACAGCTAGTTATTTTTCTCAATTATTAAATAAGCCCAATCTGGAGTTCATATTTTTCAAATGAACAGATGGAAATGGGAGAAACTAAAAGGGCAAATTTCTTGGAATCATGTTCACAGAATGAAATATACCTGTTTTCATTGATAAGTAAGGGGTAAAATACTAATATCACAGTATGATAATAACAGAACAGAGTAGAAATCTTGAGCCAGACAGGGTGGTGCATGTCTATAATCCCAGTGACTCATGAGGGTAAGATAGGTGGATCAGTTCAAGGTCAGCCTCAGCAATTTAGCAAAATCCTCAATAACTTAGTGAGATCCTGTCTCAGAGGACTGGGAATGGTAGGTCAATGGTAAAACACCCTTGGATTCAATCTCTGGATTAAAAAAAAAGGATATAGAATCATAATCAGATTGCTTTCAGCAATTCTTCTCAAATGACAATGATAAAACTGTCAAAGAAACAAACATTTCAGGATTCTGGAAAATGACCAAAGGCATACAAGAAATAAAGAAGCTTGGATTCAAGGAAAAGTGAGAATGCTGGAAAAATGAGGATGCTAAACTTCATAAAGTCAGTCATAATAAGGATCAAATGGAATTTCCCTTCAAGAAAGGAGATAGTAAGTTGTAGTAAGGACTGCAGTGATGAACCTGGAGAAGAAGTGGGAGCAGCATTTCAACCTAGGACCATTCCCATACACCACCACTTGTCTGTGATAGTTCTTCCAGGGCTAGGCAGGATAAGGACCAGAATCCATGTTGCTGGGGGGAACTGCCTTGATTTGAAGCAAAGTATGGAAAAGCACCATGCCTTTGGACTTGCCAAAAACAATAGCAGACTCAGTGGAAAATATTAATGAAGAGACACTATCACAGGTATCTGTGGTTGTGATCCTGGGCAATAAAAATTTAGCCAGAAAAATACGGGGTGTCATGAGTACCAGCCCTTCATCTCACCTAACCCCAAAATGATGTTGCCTGCCATTTCTTTCTGCTTTCCTTACCCTCTGCTCCTCACTCATCTTCCAAGAAGATAAGTACATTAGCAGGTTTCAAATGGCAAACAGATAATATATAAATTCACATTATCAATGGGGATGTTTCTCTTCTTTGATTAACCAGAACTCAATTATATTTACTTCTTGATTATCACTTGGATGAAACTGTATGTTATAGTTTGGGTGTGATATGCCCCCAAAAGTTCATTTGTGGGACAATGCAAGAAACTTTAGAGGAGAAATGACTGGGTTATAAGAGCTTTAATTTGTAACCTAAGGCAGATGGGGGGCGGCTGGAGGAAGTGGGTTACTGGGGCATGCCTTTGGGGTATATATTTTGTATCTGCTGAGTGGAGTCTGTCTGTCTGTCTGTCTCTCTTTCTCTCTCTCTGCTTCCTGATCATCAAGTGAGCCACTTCCCCTCACCCACTGCCACACTCTTTTGCCATGATGTTCTGCCTCACCTGGAGCCCTGAGGAATAGAGCCTACTGTCTATGAAGTGAGTCCTCTGAAACTTGAGCCCCCCAAAAAACTTTTCCTCCTCTACAATAGTTCTGATCAGGTCTTTTAGTCACAGCAGTGAGAAAGCTAACTAAAACACAGTAAAACAGCTGAATTCCAGGCAGAAGACATTATTACAAATATTAGTAGATATATATATTGGAAGACTCAAAGGAAACTAAGATATTGGCCTGGAAAATTATCATTGCTCTTGATCTCTTTTAACACTAAGGCTAGGGAGCTGAAGTACCTTTCTCAATACAAAGTTCCTCATAATTACACTTCTCCCCAAGGAGTTCTCATCTTATGCTGCCAAGGAAAAAGTAAGAATGCTGACTTCATAGTGACAATCTGTAACTGTCAAATGTAATTAATTTTCCTTCATGAAAGAAGGCAGTGAGTTGTAATAAGGATATCAATGAGGAACATTAAAGCTATTTATAGAAAGCATCCCTGTTATTTATTCTTATTTAAAATTTTATAAATATATTCTTCTTAGTGAGAATTATAAGGAGTTATGCACAAACATTAATTTCAACATAAAATCCTTATTCTCAGAACAAGGCCATCCTTACTTATTTGTACTTATGAATCATACAAAAGAGTAATTGTCCCTTGACTAATAAAGAAACATCTTCTGAACATGACAGGAACTCCAGCATTCGATAATTTTCTTTTGTTGTTGTTGTTGTTGTTGTTTGTTTGTTTTGGTAGTACTGGGATTCAACCCAAAGACGCTTTATCCTTTTTTTGCTTTTTAATTTGAGACAGGATCTCATCAAGTTGCTGAGGCTAACCTCGAACTGCAATTCTCCTGACCAAGCCTCCAAAGTTGCTAGGACTATAGGAAAGCACCACCACCCCCAGCTCAAACATTTTTTTAAATTAAAGTAACAATTTTTAAAAATAGCTGAAAAATTCTCTATTCAATTTTATTGTTTATAATTATTTCCTCAAAGTAAACACAGATATTCTTAGAAATGTATCAGGAACACAATTTGATGATATTCAGTGTATTTCCCTGATTTCCATACTTTCCTCGAGTTTACTCTTGGTAAAAGGGTAAAGGGTAAAAGGGTAATTTAATAAAGTAAATATTTACATTTCCAAAGAGGATGCAGATACATGAGAACATACTTGTATGACAGACAATGGTTATTTTTCAGTCTATTCTAGATTGAACTGATTCTATCCAGAGTTACATCACTAAATTTGAAATGTCATTTACAAATAATATTTCATGTAACACAATATTAAATGTATCACTGTTGTAAATAAAAATCATCACTTCATGAATAATTCATTGTCTTTAGTACTATTAAATTAGAAAACTGGGCTTAGTAATTACTAAAATTAAACTGAAAGCATTTCAAGTTATTGGTTTGCTTATTTAAAGATAGCTTATAATTTTCCTCTGTCATTACCCATTCATGATAAAAATGCTGAAGGCATTATGAACAGAAATACCTCATCATAAAGGCTATATAAAACAAACCCAAAGACAAAATCATAATTAATGAGGAAAAAACTGAAAACACTTGTCTTTAAAATTCAGAATAATACAAAGATGTACACTCTCACACTCCTATTCAATATAGTACTTGAAATTCTAGCCAATACAATTAGGCAAGAGAAGAAAATAAAATAGATAAAAATAAAGAAAGAAGTCAAATTATCACTGTTTGCAAATGATATTGTTCTACACTCAGAACATTCAGGAAGTTCTACCAGAAGTCTTTTACAGCTAACAAATAAATTCAGGAAAGCAGCAAGATAAAAAATCAGCATCCAAAAATAAATAGCTTTCCTATACACCAATAATGGATTTGCCAAAAAAAGAAATGAGAAAAACAATTCCATTCACAATAACCTAAAAAAATACTAGGAATAAATCTATCCAAGAAGTTAAAAACATCTCCACCATGAAAATTATAAAACACTGATCAAAGAAACTGAAGAAGACACTAGAAGATAAAAAGATTTATCATGTTCATGCATAGGCAGAATTAATACTTATAAAATGACCATATTACCAAAATCATTATATAAACTCCATGCAATCCTCATCAAAATACCAATGACATTCTTCACAGAACTAGAATAGAGCAGTCAAAATTCATTTGGAAGAATAAAGAACCAGAATAGCCAAAGTAATTCTATCAAATGCAATTCTCATTGAAATTCCAATGATGTTCCTCAACCATAACAGAAAAAAACAAGTCATGAAATTCACTTTAAAAAAAACAAGAGAACCGGAATAGCCAAAGCAATCCTTAGCAAGAAAAGCAAAGCAGAAGGCATCACAATACCAGACCTCAAATTGTACTATTGAGCTATAGTACCAAAAACAGCATCGTTTTGGCACCAAAGCAGGAGAAGACCAATGGAAAAGAATAGAAGACACAGAGACAATCACACATAAATACCACCATCTCATACTAGACGAAGGCACCAAAAACATATGCTGGAGAAAAGATAGCCTTTTTAACAAATGGTTCTGGGTAAATTGGAAATTCATATGTAGTAGAATGAAATTTAACCCTGCCTCTCACCCTGCACAAAACTCAACTCAAAGTGGATTAAAGATCTAGGTATCAGAGCAGAGACCCTGCACCTGCTAGAAGAAAATGTAGGCCAAACACTCCAACATGTTGCCTCAGGAACTGACTTCCTTAACTCCTAGAACACAAGAAGTATAATAAAAACTCAATAAATGGGATGGCATCAAATTAAAAAGGTTTTTCACCCCAAAGGAAACAATTAAGTATGTTAAGAAACAATCTACAGAATGCAAGAAAATTTTTCTTACCTGCTTCTCAGATAGGGCATTGATACTCGGGATATGCAAACAACTCCAAAACCTTAACACCGGAAAAAAAAATAACCCAGTCAATAAAATGGCAAAGGAACTGAACAGACACTTCTCAAAAGAACAAATATATGACATATATGAATAGCAAGTATATTTTTTTAAATGTTCAACATGTCTAGCAATTAGCTGAACAGACACTTCTCAAAAGAACAAATATGTGACATATATGAATAGCAAGTATATTTTTTTTAAATGTTCAACATGTCTAGCAATTAGAGAAATGCAAATTAAAACAACACTGAGACTTCATCTCACTCCAGTCAGAATGACAATTATTCAGAATACAACAAGTAACAATAAACCTTGGCAAAGACATAAGGAAACGGGCACAAATTGTTGCAACCACTCTGGAAAGCAGAGTATGGAGTATTCCTCAGAATACTAGGAAAAAAAACCCATCATGTGACCCAGCTATCCCATTCCTCCGTATATATCCAAAGGACTTAAAAATTAGCATAATACAGTGTTCCAGCCACATCAATGTTCACAGCAGCTCAATTCACAATAGCTAAGCTAGGGAGCCAACCTAGGTGCCCTTCAACAGATGAATGGATAAAGAAAAAGTGGTATTCATAAATTAAGTATTACTCAGCCATTAAAAAGAATGACTCTATGGCATTTGCCAGTAAATGGATGGATCTGGAGGCTATCATGCTAAGTGAAAAAGGACAGTTCCAAAAAGTCAAAGATCAAATATTTCCTCTGATATGTGGAAGATAATCCAAAATAAGAGGAAAGGATAGAAGAAAGATCAATAGACTAAACAAACAAGAATGAAGGGAAGAGAGGAGGGATTAGAGAGGGAAAGATAATAGAATAAATCTGACCTACCTTTCCTACGTACATATATGAATATACCACAGTGAATCTCACCACAATGTACATCCACAAGATACTAATTAAAAAAAAAAAAACTATAAGCAAATAGCAGTAAAAATCAGAGGGAAAGGAACAGGGGAAGGAAGAAAGAGAGAAAAGCAGAAGTGCCAGGGACTGAATTAGAACAAATTCCATGTTTTTGTAATTATGTCAAAATTAATCCTACTGTCATGTATGTAAATAAAAAAAAGAAAAATATTCCTAATAAAAAAGTTTTTAAAAAGCAATGCTGATGGCATCCCAATACTGAACTTCAAATTATGTTACAGTGCTATAGCAAAAAAATAAAATGTTGCATAATACTGGCATAAAAACATACACATAGATCAATGAAACAGAATAGAAGACACAAAGACGAATCCAAAAATATGCAACCATCTTATATTTGACAAAGGTGCCAAAAATATACATTGGAGAAAAGACTTTTTAACAAATTATGCTACAAAAACTGGTAATCTATATGCAAACGAATGAGACTACATCCTATCTCTCACCCGGCACAAAACTCAACTCAAAATGAATCAAAGATCTAGGAATTAAACCAGAAACTCTGCAACTGCTATAAGAAAACCTATGGTTAACACTCCAACATACAGGCACAAGCAATAACTTCCTCAATGGAACTCCTAAAGCTCAGGAAACAATACCAAAAATTAATAAATGAGATGGCCTCAAATTAAAAGGCTTGTACACAGCGAAGGAAACAAGAGTGAAAAGAGAAAACCTACGAAATGGGATAAAATCTTTACTAGCTACTTTTCTGACAGAGGATTAATATCCAGAATACACAAAGAACTCAAACACACACACACACACACAAAAACCACTACCCTAACTAATAAATGGGCAAATGAACTAAACAATACAAATGAACAACAAATATATGATAAAATAGTCCACATATTAACTGGAATATGCAAATCAAAACTATATGAGATCTCACCTCACTTCAATTAGAATGTCAGCCATCAAGAATACAAACAATAATAGATGCTGGAGAGGATGTAGGGGAAAAGGAACACTTTTACATTCTTGGTGGAATTGTTAATTAGTACAAACACTGGAAATCAGTATGGAGGTTCCTCAAAAGACTGGGAATAGAACCACAATATGACCCAGCCATATCACTCCTTGGCATTTATCCTAAAGAATTTAAATCATCATACCATAACAACATGTGCGTATCCTGTTTATAGCCAAACTATGGAATCAGCCAAGGTGTCTATCAATGGATGAATGGATAAGGAAAATGGGTTATGTATACATAACTGAGTTTTATGTAACCAATGAGAAGAATAAAATTCTTTTCAATTGCAGGAAAATGGATGGAACTTAAAAGTATTATGAAAAAGAAATATCAAATTCAGAAGGTCAAGAGTTGTAGGTTTTTTCTCAAATGTGGAAGTTAGAGAAAAAAAATAGAAGGGGAAAATAAAAGGTTTGAAGAATCTCATGAAAATAGAAAGTAAACCAGTAAAGTAGAGAAAAGGAAACAGGAGGAAGGAGGAAGGGAGAAAAAGAAGAGATACTGGGGTACAAAATTGACCAAATTATATTGTTCTACTGTGCATGTATGAATATGTAACAAATCCCACTATTGTATTTAATTATAATGTACCAATTAAAAATATGAAAAGAACCTGCACAGGAGCCCAGGCCCAGGGTAGGCCCGGGTCCATTTCACCACCAGCAGACTTCAGCTGGAGCTCTGGCTCCAATGCAGGACCAGACCACCTTCACCGACCAGCAGACACCAGACAGAGCTCAGAAACAGATCCACCTCCACCAACCTGTGAGGGAACCCAGGACCAGTGTAGACCCAGGTCTGCCACCTCACCATATTTGAGAGCTCAGGCCTAACCCACTTCTATCTTGGGACATTGCAGACAACTCCATAGCCTTCACCACATAGTAGCCTCTACCTTGGGATAACAGACAAGGCCTAAAAGCAGCTGCATCTGGAGCAGGCATCCCAAAGCCAGTGTAAGGCCCACCCTGTCAGCCGTATCTCTGAAAGACACTGCATCCATCTTGGGGCACCTCCACTGCTATCTCAAGTTACCTCCGCTATTGTCACCCCTATCTTTAGCTGCAGTAGTATCCATCATGGGACACCGGTAGGGTCTAGAAGCCCAACACCAAGGTGAGGTACAGATAATCTGCAGGGATACTACAAAATTATATGGTAGAAATTGTAATATCTCAGATCCACACTGCAAGAAAGGAAGACACATAGACAACATGAAAAAACAAGGGAGGAAAGTGCCCCAAACAAACAGGATACTACAATAACAGAACCCATGGACAGCGCAGTTGATGAAATGTCAGAGAAGGAGTTCAGAACGTTCATAATTAAAATGATCTGTGAATTAAAGAATGACCTAAATGAGCAAATACAAGCAAAAACTGATCACTCCAACAAAGAGATAAGAGCAAATACAGGCAACCATTGATGACACCAATAAACAGATAAGGGAGCAAATATAGGTATCCATAGATCACACCAACAAAGAGATAAAGGAGCAAATACAGGTAGCAAAAGATTACTTTAAGAAAGAGATGGAGACTCTGAAAAAAATCAGAAATCCTTGAAATGAAGAAAATAATAAAGCAAATAAAAAACTCAATATAAAGCATCAACAATAGACAGGATCACTTGGAAGACAGAATGTCAGATAATGAAGACAAAGTACACAATCTGGAAAATAAAGTTGACCACCCAGTGAGGATAGTAAGAAACCATGAACAGAACATCCAAGAATTATGGGATAGTATCACTTTTGATCTAAGAGTTAATTGGGATAGAGGAAGGCACAAAGTTTCAAACTAAAGAAATGCACAATATCTTCAATGAAATAATATCAGAAAATTTTCCAAACTTAAGAATGAATTAGAAAATCAAACAAAAGAGGCTTATAGGACACCAAATGTACAAACTCACAATAGATCTACACCATGGCACATTGGTGTGTATCTATGTGGTGTAAATGCCTAGCATACAGAATAAGGACAGAATCTTAAAGGCTGAAAGAGAGAGGAATCAGATCACATATAGGGGGAAAACAATTCGTATCTCAGTATATTTTTAAACCCAGACCCTCAAAGCCAGGAGATCCTGGAACAACACATACCAAGCTCTGGAAAAAAAAAAACACAGGATGTCAACCAAGAATCTTAAATACAGCAAATTAAGTTTTAGATTTCATGATAAAATAATAAACAAATGTTAAAAGAGAAACATTCAGCATTTGTTTTGGGGGGATTGGCTAACTTCACTTAGCATTATCTTCTCCAATGCAATCCATTTACCTGCAAATACCATGATTTTTATTCTATTTTATTGCTGAGTAAAATTTCATTGTGTATATATGCCACATTTTTTTTATCCATTCATCCACTGAAGGGCATCTAGGTTGGCTCCACAGTTTAGCTATTGTGAACTGTGCTGCTATAAACATTGATGTGGCTGTGTCCTTGTAGTATGCTGTTTTTAAGTCCTTTGGATATAACTCATAGTGGGGTAGGGAGAGGAAACATGGGAGGAATAGATTAATTTTAGATAGGGAAGAGGGGTGGGAGGGAAAGGTAAGAGGCAGGGGATTATCAAGAATGGTGGAATGTGATGGACATCATTATCCAAAGTACATGTATGAACACATGAATTGGCGTGAACACACTTTATATACAAAGATGTGAAAAATTGTACTCTATATGTGTAATAAGAATTACAATGCATTCTGCTGTCATGTATTTAAAAAATAAAATCAATTAAAACAATAAAATAAAGGTAAAAGAATTTACAACTAGAAAGCCTGCGTTACAGAACATCCTCGGCAAAATATTCCATGAAGAGGAAATAATAATCAGCAGAGGGAGGTATTACACTAAAGGAAAAACCAAGTCAAGTTAAATAACAAAAATGGCTGAGAATGCAAATCATATCTCAATAATAACCCTGAATGTTAATGGCCTAAACTCACCAATCAAAAGATATAGGCTAGCAGAGTGGATAAAAAAAAAAAAAAAAAAAAAAAACGAACAATATGCTGCCTCCAAGAGACTCATCTCATAGGAAAAGACATCCACAGACTGAAGGTGAAAGGTTGGGAAAAATCATATCACTCACATGGACTGCAAAAGCAAGCAGGGGTTTCTATCCTCATATCAAACAAAGTAGACTTCAAGCTAAAGTTAATCAAAAGGGATAAAGAAGGACACTACATACTGCTCAAGGGAACCATACATCAACAAGACATAACAATTATAAATATATATGCCCCAAAAATGGAGCATCTATGTTCATCAAACAAACTCTTCTCAAGTTCAAGAGCCAAATAGACCACAACACAATAATTCTGGGTGACTTTATCACACTTCTTTTACCACTGGATAGATCTTCCAAACAAAAGCTGAATGAAAAAAACTATAGAACTCAATAATATAATCAATAACTTAGACTTAACTGACATATATAGAATATTTCATCCTTCAACAAGTGACTACACTTTCTTCTCAGCAGCACAAGGATCCTTCTCTAAAATATACTGTATGTTATGCCACAAAGCAACTCTTAGCAAATACAAAAAAGTAGAGACACTACCCTGCATTTTATCAGATCATAATGGAATGAAATTAGAAATCAATGATAAAATAAGAAATAAAAGCTACTCCAACACCTGGAGATATTATATGTCACTAAATGAACAATGGGTTTCAAAAGATATCAAGGAGGTGATTAAAAGAATTATTAGAGGTAAATGAAAACACAGAAACAACATATCAAAATCTCTGGGACACTATGAAGGCATTACTAAGAGGAAAATTCATTGCAAGAAGTTCATTCCTTGAAAGCAGAAAAAATCAACAAATAAATGACCTAACATTACATCTCCAAGCCCTAGAAAAAGAACAAACCAACACCAAAAGCAGTAGAAGACAGGAAATAATTAAATCAGAGCTGAAATCAATAAAACTGAAACGAAAGAAACAACTGAAAAATTTGACAAAACAAAAGTTGATTCTTTGAAAAATAAATAAAATTGGCAAACCCCTAGCCATGCTAATGAAAAGAGAGAAAACTGAAATTACTAACATATGTGATGAAAAAGGAAATATTACAACAGACACTACAGAAATACAGAAGATAATTCTGTATTTTGAAAATTATTATTTTGAAAATTTTTACTCATATAAAATAGAAAATTTCTAGAGTCTTATGATTTGCCCAAATTGAATCAGGCTGATGTTCACAATTTAAACAGATCAATTTCAAGCAATGAAATAGAATATGCTATCAGCAGCCTACCAACCAAGAAAAGCCCAAGACCAGATGGATACACAACTGAGTTCTACAAGACCTTTAATGAAGAACTAATAGCAATGCTCTTCAAATTATTTTATGAAATAAAAAAACAGGGAGCACTGCCAAACATATTCTATGAGGCCAGTATTACCCATTCCAAAACCAGGCAAAGACACATCAAAGAAAGTAAACGTCAGACCAATATCTCTAAAGAACATAGATGCAAAAAATTCTCAATAAAATTCTGGTGACTCAAATTCAAAAATATATTAAAAAGACAGTGTACCACAATCAAGTTGGGTTCATCCCAGGGATGCAAGGTTGGTTCAACATGTGGAAATCAATAAATGTAATTCATCACATCAATAGACTCAAAGATAGAAACCATATGATCACCTCAATAGATTCAGAGAAAGCATGTGAAAAAAAATACAGCACTCCTTCATGCTCAAAACACTAGGAATACTAAAGATATCAGGAACATATCTTAACATTGTAAAAGCTATCTATGCTAAGCCCTAGGTCAACATCATTCTAAATGGAGAAAAATTGAAAGCATTCCCTCTAAAACTGGAACAAGACAGGGATGCTCTCTTTCACCACTTCTATTTAACACAGTTCTTGAACTCTAGCCACAGCAAGTAGACAAATGAAAGAAATTAAAAGGATATTTATAGGAAAAGTAGAACTCAAATTAGCACTGTTTGCTGATGATATGATCCTATACCTAGAAGACCTCAAAAATTCCACCAGAAAACTTCTAGAACTAATAAATGAATTTGGCAAAGTAGCAGGATGTAAAAGCAACACCCATAAATCAAAGGCATTTCTGAACATCAGTGACAAATCCTCTGAGAGAGAAATGAGGAAAACTACCCCATTTATAATAGCCTCAAAAAAACAAAAATACTTGGGAATCAACTTAATGAAAGAGGTGAAAGACCTCCACAACAAAAACTATAGAACACTAAAGAAAGACATTAAAGAAGACCTTAGAACATGGAAAGATCTCCCTTGTTCTTGGATAGCCAGAATTAATATTCAAAATGATCATACTACCAAAAGCACTATACAGATTTAATGCAATTCCAATCAAAACCTCAATGACATTCCTCGTAGAAACATAAAAAACAGTCATGAAATTCATCTGGAAAAATAAGAGACCCAGAATAGCTAAAGCAATCCTTAGCAAGGAGAGTGAAGCAGGTGGCATCACTATACCAGACATTAAACTATACTACTGAGCACTAGTAACAAAAACAACATGTTAGTGGCACCAAAATAGACTTGTAGTACAATGGTACAGAATACAGGACACAGAGAAAAACCCACATAACTACAGTTATCTTATACTAGACAAAGGCACCAAAAACATACATTGGAGAAAAGACAGCCTCTTCAACAAAGGTTTTGGGAAAACTGGAAATCCATATGCAACAAAATGAAATTAAATCCCTATCTCTCACCATGCACAAAACTCAACTCAAAGTGATTAAGGACCTAGAAATTAACCCAGAGACCCAGCACCTATTAGAAGAAAAAATAGGCCCAAATCTCCATCATGTCAGATTAGGACCCAACTTCCTTAATAAGACTCATATAGCACAAGAATTAAAATCAAGAATCAATAAATGGGGCTGGGGTTGTGGCTCAGTGGTAGAACGCTTGCCTAACATTTGCAAGGTGCTGAATTTGATCTTCAGCACCACATAAAAATAAATAAATAAAATAAAGGTATTATGTCCAACTACAACTATATATATATGTGTGTGTGTGTGTGTGTGTGTGTGTGTGTGTGTGTGTATAAAAATATATACATATATATGTAAAAAATATATGTATGTATGTATATATATATATATATATATATATATATATTGTTTTTAAAAAAGAATCAATAAGTGAGATGGATTCAAACTAAAAAACTTCTTCTCAGCAAAGAAACAATCTGCAAGGTGAATAGAGACTCTACATTTTGGGAACAATTTTTTACCACATGCATATCACATGGAGCACTATTCTCTAAGGTATATAAAGAACTCAAAAAGCTAAGCACCAAATAAACAAATAACTCAATCAATAAATGGGCCAAGGAACTGAAGAGACACTTCTCATTAGATGATATACAATCAATCAACAAATATTTGAAAAAAATGTTCAACATATCTAGCAATTAGAGAAATGCAAATCAAAACTAAGATTTCATCTCAGTCTAGTCAGAATGGCAACTATTAAGAATATAAACAATAACAAGTGTTGGCAAGGATTTGGGGGGAAAGGCACACTCATACATTGCTGGTGGGACTACAAACTGGTGCAGCCAATGTGGAAAGCAGTATGGAGATTCCTTGAAAAACTGGGACTGGAACCACCATTTGACCCAACTATCTCACTCCTCAGTCTATACCCAAAGGACTTAAAAACAGCATACTACAGAAATACAGCCATATTAATGTTTATAGCTGCACAATTCACAATAGCTAAACTGTGGAACCAACCTAGATCCCCTTCAGTTTATGAATGGATAAAGAAAATATATATATATAGATATAGATGTAGATATAGATATAGATATTTATACATACATATACACACACACACACACATATATATATATATACATACACACACACATACACACACACACACACTAGAATACTATTCAGCATTAAAAGAAAATAAAATCATGTCATTTGCAGGTAAATGGAATGGAGTTGGAGAATATAATGCTAAGCGAAGTTAGCCAACCCCAAAAAAACAAATGCCAAATGTTTTCTCTGATATAAGGAGGCTGATTCATAATGGGGTGAGGGTTGGGCATGGGAGGATTAGAGAAACTCTAGATAGAGCAAAGGGTGGGGAGGGGAAGAGAGGGGGCATGGATGTAGGTGGAATGAGATGGATGGACATCATTACCCTAAGTACATGTATGAAGATATGATTGGTGTGACTCTACTTTGTGTACAGCCAGAGATATGAAAAATTGTGTTCTATATGTATAATATGAATTGTAATGCATTCTTCTGTCATATATAGTAAAGGAGAAAAAAATTAAAAATGTGGAAAAATAAAAATAAAAAATAGGAACTTTTCTCTCTGTACCATCACTAAAGCAAACCTTCTGGAAAGCATTAGCAAAAGCCTAAAATGTGTTCTGTAGCTGCTCTTAATTTGATAATTCCACTTCTAGAAACCAGTTCTAATAATATCCAAAATACTGAGGCAGTTTGTGAACAAGCATGTATGGCAAGACATTATTTAGAAATAGTGCTAACTGAAAACAATCTGAATGTATCCAATAAAGAAATTAAATGTGAAGATACAAACAGCAGAGTATCATATTGTCTTTAAAAGTGATTGTGAAGAGATTTTCCTGGCATAGAAAGGACATAATTATTTGAGTAAGGATTTATACTAAATAAAATAATATTTATTTTATCATGAAGGAATAACGTCAAAAAAAGATTTTTTTATCTTATTGCAACTACACAAATGTGTCTAAACTGCTATATTTCTTTTTCAAATCTTTATACATTTACTACAACTTAGCCAGGGGGAAAACTGATTTATAATATTTCTTGCTTATCTATTTCACATATTAAATTCAATTTGTTTTTTAAAAGTTCTTAATATTTTAAAGCAAATGTAAGAAAAAAAATCAATGATAAATGATGTCAGGATAAATGTTGACATATAATATTCACAAAACCTCTTAAAATAATCTATAAATTTGGCCATTCCCAAAAGACCAATTCCTAAGTAGCACACAGGATTATGTATGTGAATTACAACATTTTGTCTTTATTTCAGTACTTGAAATATTTCTTAAACCAACTCTGAAGTTAATACTTCTAGAGTAAATCAAAATATAAAATAACTGATCCCATATTCCAGGAATCCAAGCCAAGGCTGAGATCATCATGTAGAAATAGCTAACAGTGAGCTACAATATATGTTATATTTGTATGAGGTGCTATTCACACCCAAGTCAGAGAAAATTAGGAACACTCAGTACATACTGAATCATTTAAAAGATTTTTCCTTCAGAAATGAATAGAAAGAAAGCATAGGGACAAATTCTTAGATATCTTCTCTTCATAATCAGTGCAGAAGCACTTCATTTTTCAAGTTCTGATTTTATTTGGACATGTCATTATTTGAGATAGATCCAAGTAGTCACTCCAGGAAGCAGCTGAAAATTAGAGGATATTTACAAGTTAAGTCGCTATAGGCATTACCCAAGAAATCTGTCTTAGTTCAGGTTCTCCAGGAACAAAACTTGATATGAGGATTCAAATACAAGTAGTTTTGTAAAGTGCAGGAAACATTGGTACAGAACCAGAGACTCATCAGAGGGAACGGGAGGCAGCCAGGAAAGGGTGTTTAAAAAGCCTGCCGCTTTAGCACAATTCGTAACAGCCAAACTATGGAACCAGCCTGGGTATTCACGAGCAGAGGAATGAATAAAGAAAATGTGGTATATATACACTCAATAAAGTTTTATTCAGTCATAAAGAAAAATGACATGATGTCATGTGCAGGCAAATGGGTGGAACTTGAGATCATTATGTTAAATGAAATAAGCCAAAGGGTAGTATGCTTTCTCTCATATATAGAAGGTAGAGAGAAAAAAGGAAAAGAAATGTGGTGGGGGATAGAAGGACCAGGGTAATTGATGGGAAGAGTCATGAAGGAGACTTCTGCGTTGCTGGAAAGATTCCATAAATTGATCTGGGTATAGCTAAGTTGGACTCTTAAGATCTATGCAGTTTATTCTAAATATGTTGTCCCTGAAGTATTTAAAAGGTAGTGATATACAGCCATTGGAGAGAGGCAGAGAATGAGGGCACACACCAAGGTCACAGCAGTCAAGGGCAGAACAAAGTTTCCAAAAGGCAATCTTGGGCAACCACATGAGATACCACAAAGATGAAAAAAAGAGAGGTCACCTTATTTAGAAAAGTTCATGATTAGTTTTGAGGCAGCAATAGGACAAATCAGAATTACTAAGATAACTAGATGGGAAGAGATAACCTTCAAGAAGTGAGAGGAAAGAAGATGATATATAATTTTGGCAAAAGAAGGTCTCGATGAAAGTTTCTTGGGAGAGTGGTAAAGGGAAGGTGTAGATGTTAGAAAAAAACTTGAACATATTTGAGAGCCAGTAGTGCTGGGAGCCATCAGCCAAGTAGGTATGACAATTTCCTTGCCAGCGTCCCCCCATGTTTCTTTAGTGGAAGGACTCATGGAAATAGGACATTTTGCAGGACATTGCATGTAAGGTGACCTTGCTCAAGGACCAGGGCGGATCCGTGTTTAGGGTGTCCGTGTTTAGGGTGTCCGTGGTTTAGCATAATAGGAGATTAGGGTGTTCCCCCTTTAGAATAGGGCGGTTTAGCATAATAGGAGATTAGGGTGTTCCCCCTTTAGAATAGGGCGTATCCTGCCGCCTGAGGTCCTCTTGAGTTCTGAGGGTCAGACAGTATATTTCGGGAGACAGAAGCCCAGAAGTAGTGGATTTGGGCAGAGAACGTGGATTCCCCCAGAACGTGTTTGTAGACGGCCGGTGTGAGTTTGGGAATAAAGAATTGCTGTTTGAATCTACAAGCTGTGTGGAGGCTCGTGATTTGTGCCCAGCCAGAGACTGCGGCACAGTAGGTTGAAGATAATTAAAAATAAAACAAAAGTGAAGCACATGATGGGCTAGGCACAAGGGTCTAACTACCACTCACAGGCCACATTCACCTCATGCCTATTCTGTAAATAAAGATTTACTGATTTAAAATCAATTAAATAAAATGGATAAATAAATTTAAAAGGAGTCAAGTAGATGCAGTATTTGTACCAGAAAACCTTCACAGTTGAAGAGGACAGGAAGACTTACTGAACAGCCAGCCCAATTTGTTAATGTATTGTCCATATGTGCTTTTGCCCTAAAAAAGATAAGAGTTCAATAGTTGTAAAAGAAACTAACTGGTGTTATACAGAAAAAGTGTGCTGACCCCCAAACTAAGTCAAGAGGATCATCTAGAAACTGGAAGGAAATGGAATTTACAGACATAGAGAAAAGAGTAAAAAATGCATCCTTATTCAAAGATTTAGTGAAAGAATAAAGGAGGGATATAAAAAGCTAGCCTATTCTATGCCAGGGAATAATCAGGGTACTGAGTACCCATAAAATTAAAATAGTATTATGTCCCTGAAAAATAAGTCAATGATAATAATATAAACAAACTGCTCTGTTACTGCTGCTTCTACTCCTGTAACAATGACTAATATCAGTATTATACTGTCTACTAAATGTATCCATCTGGATATTCTCAAAGCCACCAAATACTCGAAATGTATTCTTCTCCCTCTGCTCTAAGCAATTTCATCCCCAAATCCTGTGTTCTTTACCCTCTGAATATCTCTGGGACACACTGTTACTTGTTCACATTCTCTTTGCCTGCATCTCTAATCCTAGCCACCATCACCTTTCACTTGGACCACTGTACTAACTTCCCAACAGTACTTATCTCCACCCTCAATCTCTTTCAATTTATTTTCTGAAATGGAATACAGGATTTCAAAATACAAATCTTGCCATGTTATTCTCCCATTTCTCTTCACCTCAACACTTCAGATGTTTCTGATGGCTTTTCAATGTTCACATCATGAAAACCAAAACCCTAATCAGAGCCAAAAAAGATCTTTTGAGGAAAGATTCTTTTGCCTACAAAGTCTAACAAAATAAAAAATTGGGCATTTCTCTAGACTTATAATTCTTCAATTTTCTTAATATCCTTAATATCAGAGTTTTTTTTAAACAATATTAGTTAAGCCTCCTAATGCTATTTTTCCTTTCTGGAACCAGAAACTTCAATCTTAATTTCATCTCTGAATACAAGACACCTATTGGTGTGTCAAGCATTTCCTTTTCAGGTGGTAGACTAGAAAGCAGAAATATAAACTTTTATACTCAGTCATAAAATTTAAAATTCTCTAACTTATTTTGCAAGTATCTGGCTCTGTTATAATGTTCTTTTACATTATTCAGTTTTCTAAACCACTTACAGCAGACAATAACTAATATTTATTAAATCTATGTGCCAGGTATAATTTAAAGAATTTTATATGCATTAATTCACTTAAATTTGAGGATATAGGTAGTCTACAAATGTTCTAATAATTGAACATGTTGATTTAAAAACCACAAAAGTAAAAGAAAACAAATTTGCATTTCACCTAAGCAAAATTAATATACCAATTTATAAATCAATTTCCTGGAAATGGGAAAAATGCTTGTTTTGTTGTCTGAATGTGCACCTAATATAAGGAACATATATGATTGCTGAAAATTAACAACAGTAAAGACTATGAGAAGAATAAGTAAGTTCTTTCTTAAATGAATATTTCAAATAATTATTATTCTAGATGTTCTTTTCAAAGTAGTTATTATGGAAAAAAAAATCATACTGAAAAAATAATTCCAATAAATAAATGACCTTTCTAAGACCAAAGTCAAAACAAACAATAATTTTTAAAAAGTATACAAGCATGCTGCTAAATATTCTATTTAATATAATGGAAAATATAGATCATGTAAATAAACACATAAAATATGTTCTTGTCTTCATGATGTTAGCCTAATAGATTTTGGTGGCTAACAGAAGTATCTATACTCAGAGACTCAGGTTCCACGGTCAGAGGAGATAATTTGATAATGATGACAGCAGCATGAAGCCAGGAGGCAAATTATCATATTAACAATACATGTCAGTCTTTATAAGATTCAACTCCGGTTTCAATATTTCACACAAATACTAGAAGTCGACCAACTATTATAAAGAAAAAATACATCTACATGTCTGCATATTATGTAGAACACTTATTATGTAGACATGATCTACATAATATATCTTTGCTAAAAATTTAGGATTGTTATATGTTTCAAGTATGTCTCTGTATCAAATTAAGATTATCCCCAACTGTGTGCCATTAAGGTTTAAATTTTAATTAAAATATTTTTAAGTTTTCTGTCTTTGAAATAATTATAATTCATTGAAATAATTACACTGATAGCATCTGAAAATAAAAGTAGTCATTATCCTCTGTAATAAGCAGCTTCTCTCTTTTTTATCTCAGTCCTGTGTTATTCCATCATTTGACAGAACAATAGTAAAAAAAAAGAAAATACATTTTCTACATCATATACTAAGTACTCTTAAAGGCTGTCATTTGTGTGTGTTTCAGGGAACTAGATGTGTATCAAGTACCTACCATGTTACACACATTTCACCATAGCCTTTATGACCAAGCATTTCAACATAGACTAAACCAAATGAACTTTTTAAAAATACTGATGTGGTGGTCCCAGCCACAAACTTTCTGAGATAATTGTCTGGATTGCAGCCTAGGTGTAAGAGCTTAGTAAAGCTCCCTGTGTGATTTAAATGTGCAGGCAAGTTTGAGAACCACTGTTTAGATAGTTATTTCATTTTGTCCTCATAAATTGCTTTATTGATTCCATTTTACAGATGAGAAAACTGAGACTCAAAGAGATTCAATGACTTGTTAAAGAAATAGACCAGTCTGTCAACTCTGTAAATTTTCTTTGCACTATAGCATGTTGGCTTCTGAATGGCAAATTTGCCACTGTCATTAGTGTTTCCTACCATCTTGAAACCCTGCAGAGAAGGAGTCAAATAGTTCCTATGCAAATCTACATACTGGATATCAAAGGGGCTTTTCTTTATATTCTAAGCTCTACCTACTAATTTTTATCCAAAATAAATCTTTCCTCCTTCAAGTTGTTCTTGTCAGGTGTTTTGATCATAACAATGAAAAGCTAACACAAGTTCATTCCCACTGTTACAATGCCTACCACATTATGTATTATATTTTTAAGTATTTGCTTGTGTCATTCTGAGCAATATGAATAAAGCACAGAGCTTAACATAGCAGATTTTGTTTTTTAATTAAGTAGATCAGCTCTCCATACTATATACTCTTACCCACTTTAATATAAAACAGACTTTTCCAACTCATGTTTCTCTACTTGCTTTTAATTTAACAGGCATTTATTGAACAATTACAAGTAAAATACACCAAATAAGTTATGGTTTCTTCTATGCTATGAATTGTAATGGAAAAAGAATTTCATAAAAACACCAAATACTAAGTACATTCTTGATTTTCACTTCTTACCTCCATCAAACTCTTTTCATTATCTTTGGTCATATCAATAAAGTCATTTTATCATGTCTCCCATTTCTCAACTTAATATGAAATATTGGGATGTTTTCATAATTCAAAAAAAATTTAATAAATATGCATATATATAATATATATTTGACTTTATACCTTATATCCCTGACAAGCAGAAAGTCTTATGTATCAAAATGACCTAAATAATTAAGACATTTAATAAATATTATTGACTACATCTAGTAAGTACCAATTAGTATAATATATAATTTTAAAAAAAGGATTAAAGCCATGGTGACACATGACTATAATTCCAGCAACTCAGGAGGTTAAGGCAAGAGGATCTCAAGTCCAAGATCAGCCTGAGCAACTCAGCAAGCCTCTACGCAACTTAGCAAGACCCTGCCTCAAAAAATAAAAAGTTTAAAATTACTATAGGACAGAAATGAGAATTAAGCTTGAGAGAATTCCAGAGAGCACAGACATTGCTCCATAAAAATCTATTTTAGGAATCCACAGAAAAAATTCTGCCACTCTTTCTGAGAAGTTAAACTTCAAAATCTTTATATACAAAAATCATGAAATCTTAAAACAAAAGGGAAAAATTATTTAGCTCTTTTTTCCTTTAAATTTCTGGTCCAGATCAGTATTTTCTATTTTATGCAGCTTCACATAACACTATCAGACTTAGCTGTTAGAAGCAAAAGCCAGCATGGCTGGAACTGACTGGTAAGCAGGGCTGCCAATTTATCTCAGGAAGAGATAGACTACAGCATCCACAGCTGGATGATGTCCAAAGAAAGTAGAAAATTGGCTATAAGCCAAATATTTCCTCTTAAAACTCAGATAAAAGAACTAGGAGTGGACAAATCATAGCTTACTATCTGAATTTCAATTTGCCTCTTCTAGCCAAAAAAAAAAGTTAGAAATGGGACAACATAAATGTACAAACATTCAAAGCCCGGCTGAGGTTGTAGGCTCAGTGATAGAGTGCTCATATAGCACATATGAGTCCCTGGGTTTGATCCTCAGCACCACACAAAAATAAATAAAATGAAGGTATTGTGTCTAACTACAACTAAAAAATAAATTAAAAATAAAAAACCTTTCAAAGCCAAAATCTGATTCCATGGCAGATAATTTATGTATGTTTTTAGAATAGAGCAATGTTTTTCTTATTTGCTCAATTCCATTTACAAGAGTTATATGACTATTTCATCTAAAAGTTTAGATTGCCATTTAGATATTGTTCCCTGCAAGAAGTCTATACCAATGCATTTCCTGTTCTCCTCATTTGGTCCATTAGATTTTATATAACATTTATCTTACCTACTTAATATATAACTAAAAATCACAGAGTAAAAATAATCATCTTACATCCACTATGGAATCTGAAGCCAGTGTTAAATAGATCATAAAAAATGATGCAGACACCAGGCAGAAAGAGAGACTGAGATACCAATGTGCCTGTGCATGAACCCACAAGGCTTTTCTTTCTCGGCTTTTCAGTGCATTTAGCTGACTGCTCACAGACAAAAATAAAAATAAAAAGACAAGTAGAGGACAGAGCCTAACAAAGGGATCCTTAACCAAAACTCTATCCCAAATGCAAATGAAATGGGTAAATTATAGTCATTTAAAAAAAAAAAGGAGGACTACCCTTCCCAATCACTCTCTACAATGGAATGCTCGTGATTCCACATATTATAAAGAAATAGTCTATGTCAAAAATAATGCATAGTTCATCTAAACCACGAAGTATCACCTCACTCCAGTAAAAATGGCTTATATCAAAAAGAGTAAAGATAACAAGTTCTGATAAGGATGTGGAGAAAAGAGAAGAATGCTTGCAGACTGTTGGTGGCAATGTAAATTAAGATAAGAAATGAAATTAATATGTCAGACACCTGCACTCCCATGTTCACTGCAGCACTATTCACAATGACCAAGAAACAGAAACCACCTAAGTGTCCATCAAGTGGTGAGTAATAAAGAAAATGTACACATACACACACACACACACACACTCACACACACATATTCTCTCTCTCTCTCTCTCTCTCTCTCTCACACACACACACACACACACACACACACACACACACAGTCATCCAGTTTTCCTATGAGAAATTATAAATCTCAATCATGAGAATAAGACTGATATTTTAATATTTTACCTCTTTATAACTGATTTCTTAAGAACCAGTTTAAACCAAATTATATCACAAGGGCTTCCAAATAAAATAAGAAGTACCTTGGTATTTGGAAAAGAAGAAATAAATGAGAATGATAGGAAAGATTTATTTAAAACCCTTTGGAATTCCAATTGAAATTCCAATCTAACAGTGATCGAAATGAAAATTTCTAATAAGAAATACAACACTATTGAAGACTAGGATATATATTTGAGTTTTTATTTACTGATTAGTTCAACACATACCTAAAGAACCTAGTGGACTCAGATTCTTATGACCATGATCTTTTCACTGGATTAGTTCAGGCAGGAAGAACCTGGGCCTTTCTCCTGCGGTTCTCCTGGTGGAGACAGGAGAGATCGGCTCTAGCTTCAGCAGTCTGCAGACACAGGATAAATCTGGGTTAGTCCTCTGTAGATAACCCAAGGTGGCTTTAAATGATGTTGAAAATGTGTGGCAACTGCACAATTTGCTAAAGTCAAATTCTCAGGGGGCTAATAATGAAAGAAAATCCTACTCTTAAGAAAGACTCCAAATATTTAAACATCAAAATCCTGATAGGTTCCTCTGATAGCTAACTTTAAAAGACCACTAACAAAGCAAGACATCCTTGTGGAATGCTTGTGCAATTACTACAATCTAATCTATTCCTCTGTTTAAATTGAAAAGTTTATATATCCCAGGCCTAACTCAACCTTCACTGACTGAGAATTTACCTAACCCTAATAAATTTGTTTTTTTCTTTCCTTTGATAGAGACTTGACTGATAGTTGAAAGAACACTCCAGAAGAAAATATTGTGGTCTGAAGAAAAAAAAATACTCTTTCCTCTAAGAGGATTACCAGTGACAGTAGTCTTTCCTGTTTTATTTGTACATAAAACTGTGCTAGCTGAGATGGGTATCTGGAGTTACAGTTCATGTCATAAGTCTGGAATTTCTGTCATCAGCTCTTCTGTTGTATTGGAACAAAACCAAAGTTATTTTGGAGGAAATTTTCAAACCTCTCTACAGTCATTTCTTTAGCCTACTAAAGGTGCTATGACTTTCTATTCAAATACATATACTTGGAAGACCCCTATTTCTTAAATAACTCTCAAATCATGTGATTCTTCATTTGACTGGATAAAAATAATAGCAGAAAAATTTTAGGCAGTAAAACTTTATACTAGTCCTCAAATTTTTTCAGCTAAGCAAAGTACTATGTTAAGTATGAAATATTTCCTTTAAAAAATGCAGGACCTTCATTCTTTGGACATTGCAACATCCATTTCTGACATAAGATCACCAGAAAACTCCACACCTGGATCATATCACATTGCCTGTCACAGCTACTGTAACAAAAGAACAATAATTATAATTTATTGAGCACTCACTATATTATGTTTACTATGTCAAAATGCTTGAAGGGTAAACATTATTGTCATATTAGAAAGGAAACTAATAGGGCTGGGGCTGTAGCTCAGTGGCAAAGTACTTGCCGAACATATGTGAGGCACTGGGTTTGATCCTTAGCTCCGCATAAAAATTAACAAATAAAATAAAGGTGCGCTGTTCATACACAACTACAAAAAAATTAATAAAAGAAAGAAAGGAAACTAATAAGACCTTGAGAAGTTACTTTCCCCAATGATATGGAGCCATGTCATGGTCCCATATTGAAGGACATTAAAGAAACAGCCTAAATGGAATGCTGTTTGATTTCACTATAAGGATGTTGAGTACACTGTGAATTACACTATACTAAGTCCACTTTAAAAGAAACAATAACAGTTATTCTACTCTTGATTCTATACCGAGACAAACTTGTTCTTTTTGAACAATCAATTTGTTTCTTATGGATCAGTTTTCTAAGTAATCATTAAACTTTTGACTGTCTTCTTTACCTGGAAGTTAAAGAACTAAGAATTAAATGAGTGCCCTAGTTCTAATAAATACATAGGATTTCAGAGCATGAATTCTGTCAACTGATCTCTCCCCAAGATCACTTCATTTTATTTTTTTAAACTGATATTCTCAAATTTGCTCCTCTCATCTTGCATGTGCATACTATCACAAACCACTTGCAACTTTGAAAGCTATTTGTCAAAATCTTGTAAAGAATCAGTTGCACATTTTACTATATTTAAATTATACCTTGATAAAGTACTGAGGAAAAGTACAAAAGTCATTTAACTAATTATTTTTTTACAAAAAAGTAACAGATATTTTGTATCATCTTTGAGTCAGTTCTTGGTAAAACTTTCTAATTACTTCATCTTGGGTGACTCACCATTGAACCAAAATTATTATTCTATTATAGTTCATAATTAAGATACAGTTGTGTTTTACATGTTGTATTGATTACAGTAAAGTCAGAACAGAGATAGTTTTGAGAGATTTAGTTATGAAGATTACATTGTAGGGTTCTGTTTACTACATTTATTTACAGAGAGAGAAAGGTATATCGATGATTCAATATGGAGGAAAAAGCATCTTTTATGGAAATACAAGTATTAAAGAGAACAAAACAAGAATACGGCACAACCCAGTGAGAAGAGAGCTTTTCATTAGCCAAGTGTGAGATGCCACATGCCTACACCTCTGGCCTCACTTTTCCTCTTATCTTGGCTGTCTTAGGCTATGATTCTCAAATTTTTTGATCTAGGAACCCTTTACACTCTTAAAAATTATTGAGTTTTATGGTTTACACCTTCATTACTTACCATCTTAGAAATTAAAAGTGATAATTAAAATATTTATTCATTTTTAATATTAATAAAAACAAAACATTTATTTAAAAATAACTATAAATTTCAAAACAAAAAAAAGGAAAACAGGGAAATTGTTTTACACTTTGTCAAATCTCTTGACTATTCACACAGGACAGCTGTATTCTTACATGTGCTTCCACATTCAATCTAAATTGTTCTGGTTAGATAATATGAGAAAATCTGACATCAGGGAGATAGGCGGTTACAAAGAGGAGAAGTGAAATCTAAAATTATATTAATGAACCTTTTGTTTTCTTTTACATCAGATGTACAATATCTAAAACACTCTTGAGCATTGAAGAGCACTGGAGACAACACACTCCCTAATTTCAAAACATTTTATAAAGCAATTATTGTGAAAGTGTATGGTAATGGCATAAAAAGAGACACATTGAACAATGGAAAAGTATAGAGAACCCAGAAACGAACCCACACATTTATATTCAACTGATTTTTGACAAAGGTATAAAAACATACCATGAAAAAAGGCTAGTCCCTAAAATAAATGGTGTCTTAGTCCATTTTCTGTTGCTATAATAAAATACTTGAAACCAAATAATTTATAAAGAATAAAACTTTATTTATCTCCTGGTTAAGACTGTAAGTCTAACAGTTTGGCCCTGGCATCCAGGAAGGGCTTCTTGCTTCATCATAACATGGTGAAGGGTGCCACATGAGGAGACAGAACGAGCAAGCCAAAGAAAAGCTGGCTTTTGTAACATTTCTGCAGTAACCCATTTATCCATGAATCCATAAATTCATGAATGGACTATCCATTTATGAGAGTTGAACATTCAAGACCCAATTACCTCTTAAGGAGCCCACCTCCCAATTCCATCACAATGACAATCAAATTTCAACCTGAGTTCTGCAAGTGACAAATCATATTCCAACCACAGCAAATGATCCTGGAAAACTAGATATCCACATGTGGAAGAATGAAATTAGAACCTTATTTCATTTACAAAAAGGAACTCAAAATGGATTAACAACTTAAACATAAGAACTGATACTGTAAAACTGCAAGAAGAAAACGGGGCGGGGGGAAACAGGGAACAGCTTCTTGACACTAGCTTGTGCAATCAATTTTTTGGACATGATTCCCAAAGCACTAGCAACAATAGCAAAAACTGAATGGCATCAAATTAAAAAGCTTTTGTGTATAGAAAAGTAAACAATTAACAGAGTGAAGAGACAACAGAATAGGAGAAAATATTTGCAAACTACCCATCTGATAAGGGGTTAATAGCCAAAATAAAAAAAGAATTCAAAAAAAACCTCAACAGCAAGAAGGCAAATAATCTGATGAAAAGATGGGGAAAGAATGAAAAGTCATTTCTCAAAAAAATACATACAAATAAAATGAGAGCAGATATATGAAAAACTGATGATCAGCATCACTAATTATCAGGGAAATGCCCATTAAAAACACTGTGAGATATCACTTTATATCTGTTAGAATGGCTAGTACCAAAAAGACCAAAGGTACCAAGTACTAGGGAAGATGTAAGGAAAAAGGAATTCTTGTACATTGTTGGTGGGAATATAAGTTAATACAACCAATATGGGACATAATATGGAGGTTCTTCAGAGAACCAAAAATAGAACTAGTACACAAAGCAGTAATCACACTTCTAGGTGTATAGCCAGAGGAATTGAAATCATTATGTTGAAGGAATATCATTGCTCCTGGGTTGTTCATTGCTGTGATGGAGCATTATTCACAATAGCCAAGACATGAAAACAACCTAGGTGCCTACCAACAAGTGAACAGGAAATAGGTAAAGAAAATGTGGTCGTGGGTGTGTGTGTGTGTGTGTGTGTGTGAGAGAGAGAGAGATAGATAGATATATATATAGAGAGAGATACACAACAGAATACTATTCACCCTTTTAAAAGGGGAGATTCCATCATTTGTGACAATGTGTATGTATCTGGAGGACCTTTTGCTAAGTGAAATAAGCCAGCCATAGAAAGATAAATATTGAATCATCTTATTTACATATGACATTTAATAAAGTTGAACTCATAAAAAGTAGAATGATGCCAGGCACGGTGGTGCACGCCTGTAATCCCAGCGGCAGGGGAAACTGAGGCAGGGGGATTGAGAGTTCAAAGCCAGCCTTAGAAACTTTGCAAGGCACTTAGCAACTCAGCAAGACCCTGTCTACAAATGAAATATTTTAAAAGGGCTGGGAACGTGGCTCAGTGGTTAAGTACCCATGATTTCAATCCTTAGTACCAAAATGATAATAACAATAATAATAGAATGATGCTTATCAAAGGCTGGGATGGGGATGAACATGCTGAATTATAGGTGAAAAGGCACAAAATTTATGACTCAGAGATTTTGAGCTTTACTACATGGAAATCTGACTGTAGTGTACAATAAAATATAGCCATGTGATACTTAACAGCAGGGATATGTTCTGAGAAATGCATTGTTAGGTAATTTTGTCAATGAACAAACATCATAGAGTGTACTTAGTAGGAACAGCCTACTATACATCTTGGCCATATAGTATAGACTATTGCTCCTATACTACAAACAGGTATAGCAAGTTAATGTACTGACTACTGTAGGCAATTGTAACACAATAGTAAGTATTTATGTGTTGAACACATGTAAAGATAGAACAGAAAAACTGGACAACAGAACTTTCTCAGTTCCATTATAACCTTAGAGACTATCATTTTTGTCTGAAACATCATTATGCAACACATAACTGTATCATATATCTCAAAATAAGTAAAACAGTAAATTTCAAACATCTCACAATAAAAATGACAGGTAAGTGACATGATGGATATATTAACTGACTTAATCATACCACAGTAGTTATACATATCAAAACATTACATTGTACCATCAAAATTTATTCGATTGTGATTTGTCAATGAAAAATAATATTAATAACTTTTTAAAAATTCAGTGGTCTATATTATGCTTTAAAGGGAAGTTTTACCTGTGTGTAATTCTGCAACATTGTGCATTAATCATTGCAAAATATTGGTTTACTCAACATCCAGATCTTCCAAAGGTTGATACATTTCATTATACAGTATTTTAAAAACACTAAATGATTTCATCAAAAGCACATTTAGGTACTGGGAAGAAGAAAAGCTCACAATGGTGGATTAAAGTTTCCAAAATTCTGAGTTTTTTTCTTGCAAACACAAATTTCATCATTTGCAACAAATACTGGTTTTTCTTAAAGTAATAGGCTCATTTCACTTTCAAGAAAAATGCTTGCCAAATATTCAAGTCTGAAAAAGAAACTGTTTTATGTCAGTTTTTCTTTCAAGTAAAAATGGTATGGTATTTCAAAAGCAGTTAAAAACATCACACAAGTGCTTTTCTTGAGACAGCCATCAAACTTTGATGTACAGCAGAAATGCTCCGTGCATACTTTGCTGTGAGTAAAACGGCACATTAAAAACCATGTCCTCTGATTCTAGAACAAACTGTAATAGATTTATTTTTTTCTGATCCTGCTTTTTATACACAACTGACTACTCTGGAAATTATCCATCATAAAACAATAAAAGGACTCTGAAAGGTGAAAGTAAGGAGGCAGACTAGCCTTAGGAACTTCACGATGTGAGAAACAATAATGTGCTGAGTTCCCTGGGTTTTCTATTAATCTCACATATTCCCCAGGTCAGAGAATCACAGAATCCTCCACCCATGACCATCAACAGGCCTCCAGAAAAAAAAAATGGCTTCTTTCACTGGGAAAGGAAAGTCTAACACAGACCTGATGAGGAACTTCCACCTTCATTCACAAGGAATGGGACTTCAGAAGACTCTCCTTCCTCCACCCAGAGACATAAGGAGACCCAAGTCCCACACCGTCTCCCCACCAGTGACAGTTCAGGGCAGTGTCTTATACCACATCCCCACAGACAGCGTCAGCAAAGGGTGATAGGCAAAAGCCTCAGGAGCACCACAAAATGAAACAGACCAAAGTAGCACTGCCATGGCTCTGAAAAGCACAAAACGGTAGGACAGAACCTACACACCAGACCTAAATAAGTGACTGCCTGCTAAATAAAGTTAAGAGTTAAATAGGACTGAGGTGTCATCAAAATTCATTTGTCACACCAAAATCCAGGAAAATCACAAACTGAATGAAAATAGACCATCAACTGATGCCAACATCAAGGTATCAGCATCACACTGGAATAATCTCAATATAATCAGATACTGAAGTTAACTAGAATTTTAAAGCAACTCTTTTTTTAAGTTGCCTCAATATTCAATTTTCTTCAAACAAATGAAAAAACAAAATCTCAGCCATGAAATAAAAGTTATGGAAAAGAATCAAATGGAAACTATAGAGCTTAAAAATATAACTGCTAAAATTAAAAACTTGCTGAATGGTCTCAATAGTAAAGTAGCAATGAACCCCTGAACTTAAGAAAGGTTAATGAAATTTATTCAAGCTCAACAATAGAGAGAAAGCAGGCTGGGAAAGCCTCCCAAATCTAAGGGATAATAACAAAAAAATCTAATGTTATTAGTAATTAAGAGAAAGAGAAAGAGAGTGACAAAGCATTTGAAGAAATAGTGGTTGAAAATCCTAAATTTGGCAAAAGACAGAGCCTCCAGATTTAAGAAACTAAGTGAATCCCATATAGGATAAACTCAAACATACACCAATACACATCAAAATCATATTTTTATGGAAACTAAAGACAAAAAAATCTTAAAAACAGTAAGTGACTGACATTATTTGTAAGGTAACAACAATCCAAATGACAATAAATTTCATATCTGAAACTGCAGAAGCCAGAAACAGGGGCCCATTTTTCAGGTGCTAAAAGAGAATACTTATTAACCCTATCTACTATATCTGGCAAAACTAACATTCAGCAATGGAAGATAGAAAAGGCATTCTGGAGAGGAATTTGGAAAACTAAGAATGTGTTACTAGCTCACCTAACTTGAAAGAATGTCTTAAGAAAACCTTCTAATGCAAAGAAAACAATAACAGAGGAGTGGGACCTTCAAAAAGGAAAAGAGAAAAACAAAAAAAGGTAAAAACAGAAGTATACATGATAGCCTGTCACTGACCTCATGAAATTCATTAATCATTTTTTATAGGAGAAGCAATACACACCACTGTTACAATCATCAGTGTATGCAGAAGAAATACTTATTATATTTAAAAAGTGGAGAGGGTAAAAGAACCTAAATGGAAGTGCAGTTTTCTAAACCATGGCTAAATGTCTGAGGTAGGCTGTGGCAGACATCTAGAGCACCCACCAAGACAACCATATAAAGTGATATAACAAAAATAAATAAATAAATAAAAATGCAACTCTAAAAAATGTTAAAATGTTCTTTCCCACAGAAAGGCAAGAAAAAAAACAGAAAATACAAAAAAAAATCAGAGGTAAAGGGAAAACTTGACATATCAATAATTAAATATAACTGGTATAAATACATCAATTAAAAGAGAGATCAACAAAGTAAATTAAAAAATATATAATCTAACTCCATATTGTCTACAAAACTCAATTTCACACATAATGTCAGAGGTATGTTGAAAATAAATACATAGATATATCACGCAGTCATCAGTTTTATAAAGCAAAAGTGTCTTTATTTATAGCATCTAAAATAGAATTCTAAGCAAAAGAAAATTATTAGGGAGGCGCTGACAAAATAATAAAAAGCTCAGTTAACAAAGAAAATAAAGTCATCTTAAATGTGCATGTGCCAAACCTATACATTTCAAAATACACAAAGCAAAAACTGATAAAGTTGGAAAAAATATTTTAAAATTTACATTTGTAGATGAGAACTTCAATACTCCACTCTCAGCTATTCATAGTATTACTAGGAAAAACTGGACAGCAAGAATATAGAAAAGCTGAGCAACACCATCAACCAGTAGCATCTGATTGACATTATAACACTCTACTCAAAAATAGAACATACATTCTTTGAAGAACCTGTAGAGTTTCACCAGCATGCACTACACTGTGGTTCATAAAACATGGACAGGTAAGTTTAAAGGAACTTAAACCATGCAGAGTATATTCTCTGACTGAACAAAATTAAACTAGAAATGAACAGCAGAAATAACAGCAAAATCTCTAAACACTTGGGAATTAATATGCTTTCTCAGGTGTGGTGGCACATGCCTGTTGTCTCAGCTACTCAGGATTCAGGTGGGAGGATCACTTGAGCCAATGAGTTTAAGACCAACCTGGGCAACACAGTATGAATTCATATCTAGATAGAAGATAGACAGACAGACAGATGGGCAGACAAACAATAAAATTTTTCTCAATGGTCCATGGGCCAAAAAGGAAGCCTCAAAGGAAAATTTTTTTAATCGAGAATGAAAATTCTCAAAATGAAGATCACCAAAATTTGTGAGATAAAGACAAAACCATGTTAAGAGGAAAATTTGGAGCACTAAATGTTTACATAAGCAAAAGGAAACAATGACAAATCAGTAATCTAAGTTCCTACTTTAAGAAGCAGAAAAAATACATGTACATTGATGTATGTGAGTGTATATACTTCAATAAAATAAAAATGAAACTCACAAAAACTAGGTTTTCAAAAAATATTAAATCAATAAATCTCTAGAAAGATTGACAAAGATCTTTTTAAAAGATAAGATACAAGTCACCAATATAAAGAATAAAACAATATCTCAACAGAATCTATGGCCAATAAAAAAAAACAATAGGGGAAAATGGATAAGGAAAAACTATGAATAACCTTAAAATCATAAATTCAATGACTTACAAGAAATAAATCAATTCCTTAAAAACCACAAATTACCAACAATAAGTCAAAAAAAACAGATAACCTGAATAGTTCTTTAATTATTACAGAAATAATTTTAATTTTTTCACAAAAAAAGCACCTGAAAATGAAATACTCAGGCCCAGATAGTATCACTGGAGAATTCTGTCAAACACTCAAATAATTTACACCAATTTTTAGCAACCTCTTTCAGAACATGAAAGAGAAGAGAACAACCAAAGCCAAAGAAAGCACAATAAAAAGGAAACTATAAACCATTGGAAACTATAGACCATTAATTCTCATGAATTTAGATGCAAAATCTTTATCAAAATTTTACAAACTGAATCCAACAATGTGTGTTCATATGTGTATACAGATGTATGTATGTAAATAATGTGTGTGTGTAGTTGTGATGAATTAAATTTTGTTTCATGTGTGCGAGGCTAATTTGATAGTCAAAAATCAAGTAATGTAATAACTGTATCAACAGACTAGGGAAGAAAAAATGTATAGACCCATATTAATTGGGATAGACAAAGTACTTGATACAATTCAACAACCATATAGGACAAAAAAGACCCAGGGTACTAGAAACGGAGGGGAATTTGCTTGACCCCGGAAAAATCATGTTCCTCCATATATGTGGAAGACTATTTTCAAGATCCTCCATGTGTATCAAAATCTCTGGGTGTTCAAATCCGTTATGTAAAATGGCATAGTATTTGCATATGGTCTACACATTGTCTGTATTCTTTAAGCCATATCTCTAGATTACTACTTAATACAACATAAATGTTATACAATTAGCTATTTATTCTGTACTGTCCAGAAAGCAATGATAAGAAAGAAATGTGTGTATGATTGGTTGAACTGAAAAATAAAGGCCCCACAGATAAAGAAGCATGGTTGTACAAAAAAAAAAAAAAAAAAAACTACAGTTACCGTAATAATAGTGAAAGACTAAATGATTTCCCTCTAAGTTTGGGAAAAAGGCACTGTCACCATTTTTATTTACATAGTACTGGAAGTTCTAGTTGTTGGAATAAGGCAAGAATGATAAAGGCATATAGATAAAAAAGAGAAAAAAACTTTGTATTTACACATGACATAATCCTATACATTAAAGAAAAAATCAAAAGATCTTCAACTTCTAGAACCAAAGAGCAAGTCTAGTAAAGCTGCATGACACAAGATCAAGATACAAAATCAACTGAATTTCCCCCATTTTAACAAAGAAATGGAAGCATAAATTTAAATTTCCCTATTATTTGCTTCAAAGAAAATTACTTATGTATAAACCTAATAAAACATGTACAAGATATATAATCAAAATTATAACATGTTGATGAAAGACACCAAAGAAGACTTAAATACTTGGAAAGATATGCCATGGAAGAATAAATATAGTAAAGATGTCAGTTATCTTTAAAATGGTGCATAGGTTTCACACAATTCTTATAAACATCTGGTTAAATTATTACAACAAAATCCTACATTGAATAGATACATAAGTGGGTCTTCACAAAGAAAAAGTCAATCAAATTAAGTATAATCTCTAAAATAATTATGACAGGTATAATAATTACATAGTTGCAAAATAATCTTGTAGACTTCAAAGAATAAGGAGAAAAACAATTTATAAACATCAATTTGAAACTATTTCAACAATACATTCTTTAAACTGCTAAAAATAACAAATGTTACATGAGCAAAAAGAATCACAAAATAAAACAACACTATTTTAAAATAGGCAAAGAACTTGAATAGACACGTCTCTAAAGATGATATACAAATGTTTAATTAGCATAAGAAAAAATTCTCAACAGCACTAATCCTCAGAGAAATGAGAATCAAAACAACAATGAAGTATCATCCCAGAAATCAAAAAGTATTGGCAAGAGTTTGGTAAAATTGGAACTTGTGTGCATTACTATGTGACTGTAAAATAGTACAAATACTATGGAAAACACTATGAAGTTTCCCCAAAAGATACAAAATAAAACTACTATGTGATCCAGCAATCCCACTTCTGGGTCTCATTAAAAATAAATAAATAAAATCAAGGTCATGCAGATATATTTGCATCCCCAAGATCACAGAAGCACTATTCACAATAACCAAGAAGTGGAAGCAAGGCAAATGTTCAGGGATGAATGAATGGATAAACAGGCATACTATCCAGCCTTGAAAAGGAAAGAAATTCTGACATTCCATGGATGAACTTTATTTTAGGTGAAATAAGCCAGTTACAAAAAGATAAATACCATATGATTCTACCGATCTATGGTATTTAATGTAGTCAAATTCACAGAAACAGACAGTAGAATGGTGGCTGTCCGGGGCTAGATGAAGTGGGAAGGAAGGTGAGCTGAGCTACCAATGGGTATATAGTTTCTGGTAAGCAAGAGGAAAAAGTCTGGACAACCAGTTTCACAAACATGGGAATATATTTAACATGCTCGACTATACACTTAGAAATGGCTAACACATAAAATATTGTGTATTTTTATGACAATAAAAACTATTAAAAGAAACCAATACTACAAAATATTCACTGGCAAAAAAAGTATGCACCTGTGTAATCCTTACATGTCAGATATCACCCAAAGAATTACATAAATAGCAATATTTTCACACTATTCTAAAAAAAAGTTATATTGAAAAAAAATGTTAAATATAGTAGTCCACCCTATTGGCAGGGAATACATTCCAATATGCCCAGTAGATCCTGAAACCTGAGTTAGTACTGACCCTTATATATACTGATATATATATATATGGTAAAGTTTAATTTATAACACAGTGAGAAATTAATATTAACTAATAATAAAATCAAACAATTATAACAATATACTATAGTAAAAATAATATAAATGTGCCCGTCCCCCACGTCCCACTGTTTCCTCCCTCTCCAAATGTCTATTCTATTGTAGATCTTAGGAAACTCTGCATATGATTTATTTCCTTACTAAGTTGAGAATTTTCATCTTTTCATTCAAAGGAACCAGTTTCTCTTTGGCCTATCCAAATTGCCAGCATCACTACTCTGCCCTTTGGGTCCATTAAGTAAAAGCAGGGTTACCTGAACACAGCACTGGGCTGCTACAATGGAAATGACTACTAAGTAACTAACAGTGGATAGATATGAAGCCTACATACACTGAACAGATTCCCATCCATGGCTGGAGAGAATGTGAGAGCATGAGATTGCATCATGCTTCTCAGAGTAGCATACAATTTAAAAATTATGAATTACTTTTTCTGGAATTTCTCATTTAATATTTTTGGACCATAGATGACCATAGGTAACTGAAACCCTGGAAAATGATACCATATATAATGAGACTATTATATTTTTTTCTTCCAGAACTATGATAATAACTTTCACATTGCCAGAATATGTATAGTTAAATAAGAAGAGAAAAAAAACCTGGGCTACATCGGTAGTTAATTTTTCTTAGAGATCTAAATCTCTCTGTTCATAGATTTTGCTCAATGAATTTGCTTAACTTTGTTCCCAGTAGATGCTACATTTTACTACCTTTATGATTCCTATATTTGATTATTCTAATTACTTGTAAATTCTAAAATCAAAATTCAGAGTTATGCTATTGAATACAATATGGAAGTACATATGCCATATTATAATCAATGAAGAATATATTTAATTTTTAATTCTTAATCAAGAATGAAAATAGCTCTTAAAATGTATTATACACCTAAAACAATTTTTAAAAGAGAAAATGCCACTTATTTCAAAGTGAAAATACCACAAAATATGTAGTAGAATATGGTTCTTTCTGGCAAAATTGTTTATTTGGCACCGATGTTTGACATATGAAAAATCACTGGCACATATATATAGTCTGCTAAATTTTGAGAAACACAAATATCCCTTTCAAATTTCCCTTGGTATTTTTAGAGTCATTTTTCTTTAATTATTATGGCAAGATGTAAAAATAACTTGTTTATATATTCTAAAAATAATGAGTTGAAATTTGTGTGTGTTGAACAAAGTAGAAGATGATGAGAACTGAAAATAAATGTCAGAGATCAGTAAAAAAACATTCAATAAAATTACTTTTTCCTCAAAAATCCTTAAAGAAATAAATCAAAAAAACACTATCCAATCAAGGGGCAGCTGCAGACCAATTTCTAATATCACTGTGATTCTAAATGTTAATTTTGCCAGTTTCTTTCCTCTCTAGCTCTATTTTTTCACATTGTTAAAATGGACAACATAGTATGTGTCAATCTTCAGGATTCTAGATTAAGACATGCTAGGTAACAAAATATCATCTTGGACGTGATCAAAGCTAAAGCTAAATGAAAATGCCTTCATCTCATTTCATAAATATTAAACTGATTATAGAATGTGTGCAATTCCTACATTTTTCTCCATAGAACTATCGTGTATTTGTTGGTTAGCTGCAGAGTGTTCTAAATATAGACTGAGACGTGCTGAAATTATTGTCCTAATTTTTTAGCAATCACTATGAATATTACACATAGGCATAGATTTTATTTGATACATACCTTGAAAAAAGATTTTAAATAATAATGATGAGAAAATTACACATGAAAATTTTCCAACAAATGCAATAATTCAAATTAAATCTACAGTTCCTAACTTTTTCTACCAATACTCCACACATTTATGACATAGTAGGACCAAATCAGTTAAAACAGATTTTACACAAAGTTTAAGTAGGGTTACTTCACTTATAAAAGAAAGACAGTACTACCTTAAACAAGAGTTATACATAAGCATCCATTAAAATTCTGATCCTAAGCCTAGAAATGATCTGGAAGCTGCTGCCTGGATTACTGGTGCTCTCTCATCCAAATCTATAAATGCTCAAATTACTTAAAAAAGATAATGTCACTGCACCTACACAAAAGGAGAAACAAGAACAACTTTTTACAGAAACAGGTACTGCCATCCTGTCAAATTAGCTGTGGCACCAGTTCACACTTTACAAAACAGTGGGTAAGAGAAATGTTCAAAAATAACCCTTTGTCAAATATAGCATTCCATTTGGCATGGCTAGGCAGAAGGACAAAAATAACAAAGAAGTTTGGGAGCTCCGGTGCCACAATTTAGAAAAAGCAAACTATGTAGGTACTTCAGCACACCCAGTGGACCAACAATATCATCACTTTCATCAAGAAATGCATTCTCAGAGATCTTTGGGCCAGCCAGAGAAAAGATCAGTGAGCACTTGACCACTTAACTCTAAATCTTCAAAAGATTTACACTGAAATGTGTGTGATGACCAGATACTTTCAAGTAAAAAGAAAAAAAAGAAGGAAATTTATTTATCACTCACCTTCAGATAGCCTAAACAATCCCAGTCACTTAGCTCTGTCAACTACTATGTTTACTAAGAATAGAAGTGTTAGTAGATAAATGTCAAATGGGAAATAAAGACTAGCAGAGAATAAATAGGAAAGTGTATTGAAATTTGACTTTTCTTTTAAACACTAGGGAAACTTCTGAATCTCACTTCAGTTTTGACAGATAATGCATGAGGGAAATGGAAACAGGTTTACCACCTTCTAAGACCTTAAGAAAATTGTTTAATAATAGGTCCCAACTAAACACAGGAGAAATTCTATCTAAAGTACTCTGCCCACCAAATGTCCAGTTCCATCAGAAATCATCTCTTAGGACTTGATAAAGGGGGAGAATGACCTCTTTGAGGTTTATAACACGATGTTTTTGTTGTCATTGTTTCTTTTCAGGCTTCCCCAAGAATGATGGCATGTTATAATAATCTTCCTCTGCTCCCCAGTTGTGCTCTCAAGGTACATTCATATCTGTGACACCCCTTTTACTGGTACTCAGAGATACTGAATGGCCAATGCGCCTCAACATATTCTCATCCTTGTAGCCCTAGGTAAGTGGAAGCAGGTCCCAAAAGCAGCTCAGTGAAAACTTGGGAGAGTAAGTCAGGGGTCTGACCAAAGCACATGTCCAACACTGGGTCCCTGTCCTTCTCATGATAAGGAGCAAATGCCATATGTACCTACAACAGGATTAATTGAGGCAAGTCTCTCTCCTCCATGAGGGGAACTTTCTCTGGTGAAGAGATATTGGGAACAAGGAGAAGGAAGTATCTGGATGCTTGGGGATGATGTTAGGAACGCTATGCCACTGTTTTCAAAAAGGTCATTTTGGGCAAATGTGCTCAAGGAAGGGGACAGGAATCTTCACGTGTCCATCAAGTGTGCTTCCCACACACCCTTGTACCTTGTACCTTGTACCCAGGGTATCTGCTGAGATTTGAGCAGAGATCCCAAATTCTTATCATCAACAATGTGAATTCTCCAAATTAGAGTACAAGAGTGAGCTCATATTTGTGCGTTGAATTACTAGGATAATGAAGCTGGAGAGTTGAGAATCTGATACAAGAGGACAGAAGCTGAAGTCTGAAGGAGACAGATATGGTGTACAGTGTGTAGTGGGACAAGGGAGGTAGAGATGTAAAGTTAAGGTCCTCAAATACAAGCCTAGGATCAGAAAGTCAATGATCATGTATGCCCATTCTAAGACTATAAATTCTTGCTCACTTTCCCCAAACCTGTTCTCCCACTTTAATTACAGCTTCTCTCTTCTATAGTCCCAACTACCCGCCTTTCTCTGAGTTACTATGATTTAGTTAATCTTCCTAATCAAAAGAAGAGGTTACCTGAAAGAGTATAATCTAAAGAGCTATAGACAGTATCTTCAATAGTAACATACAAATATTCTATATTTGAGTATCTTCAATATATTTGAGTATCTTCAATAGTAACATACAAATATTCTATATTCAATATATATATATATATATATATATATATTGCAAATGGAAGTAGTTTCAAAACTTGCTTAAACTAGTCTAAATCTAAGAATCCATACCCCTATATCCAGAGACACTATCCTAAAGAATTTTTATGAACAAAGATGTAATAATATAGTGACAGGAATGATTAGGAAATTCTAGTACATCTACCTAGTGCAAGATTATATTAATTTTAAATGTTACTGCCTAATTGTTATTCAGTGAAAACTAATGTTATAGAGTTAAAAGTTAAAATATATATACAAAGGGGAATGAAGGGAAGGGAGGAGTATGGGAATAGGAATGAGAGTAGAATGACTTGTGCCACAGTCTGGCTGGGCACAAATCACAAGCCACTCACAGCTTTGTAGATTCAAACAGCAATTCTTTATTCCCAAACTCACACCGACCTTCTACAAACATGTTCTGGGGAAATCCACGTTCTCTGCCCAAATCCACCACTCATGGGCTTCTGTCTCCCAAATATACTGTCTGACCCTAAGAACTCAAGAGGAACTCAGGCAGTAGGATATGCCCTATTCTAAAGGAGGAATGCCCTAATCTCTTATTATGCTAAACCGGGAACACCCTAAACATGGATCCGCCCTGGTCCTTAAGCAAGGTCACGTTACATGCAATGTCGCTGCAAAATGTCCTATTTCCATGAGTCCTTCCACTAAAGAAACATGGGGGTATGCTGGGAAGGAAATTGTCATACCTACTTGGCTGATGGCTCCCAGCAGACTTGGACATAACTTTCCTATTTTCATGTAAGAATACACAACCACTGAAACACCACATCAAGTACAATGATAAGAGTAGGCTCCTAAGTTATACTCCAGGTATCCATAATATGTCAAAATATACTCTTGTCATGTATATCTAAATAGAACAAATTAAGATATATATAAAAATTAATTAATATACCATGATTAAAACTATACATGGAAAAAAATCAAATTATTAACCATGGTTGTCTTTACATAGTAAGATTATGATGATTTTTTTTTCCTTTTTCATATTCTTGAAGTTTTTAGATTACTCATAATTCTATAATTTGGGTTTTTATAGTAAATCTAATTATTTTAATTAGGTATATATATGACAGCAGAATGCATTTTGATTCTCTGTACACAACTGTAGCACAACTTTTCATTTCCCTGGTTGTACACAATGTAGCATCACATCATATGTGCAGTCATTCATTACTTAGGGTAATGATGTCCATCACATTCCACCATCTTTACAGCCCCCATATCCAATTTTAGAATTTTTTTAAGGCAAATTTATTTGGAAGGGAAAGCTTTTTTTCCTTTTTCTTCTTCTTCTTCTTCTTCTTTTTTTTTTTTTTTGAAAAAAAAAAACTTTTTCTTCATTTAATTGATATCAAATTATTTTACTATCAGGAAATATTTGGATTTCTGGAAGGAGACTTGGGGCAAGGGATATGGAGAACATGAGCAAGAGAAATTTGACCTGCTTAGAAATCTACCCTAGTTCTCTATTATTACCAGATCAGAAACAGATCTCACATCAGACATTCAAGGTTCTTCATAATCTGTCACCAAGTATCCAAAAGATAGATGAGCACTTCTCAGTTGAATCTTTGTCTCCCAGTCTCCCTGCCTGTGGAAATGCTTATCACTTCTGAGGTTGGTTTAATACACTTCCATTCATGAAGACTTTGCTGATCCTCTGATCACCCCACCTCTGCTATTTCTAATTTTTCCTAAGATATTGCTATAACACTTAATTCTGTACTACCTCTTTCCAATAATAAGCCAATTCTAAGTTATTTTGTTGTTAATTACTCATGTGTTAAGTAAATATCTCCTTAACTAGACTTTAATTTCCTTAAGTCAGGAATTTAGATGGTCTGCTGACAGCAGAAATTGGATAAAGACATACAGGGAAAGACAGAAAGTATAGTTCTAAAGCCAGGTTGATATTACATTCATACTTTCAGTGATGTTATCTAAATAAAACATGATGTCTCCCTTTTAAAGTGTTGCTACTAACCTTCCATCACTAAGACATGCACTTTCCTTTTTTTTATTTGAACAGCAGTGATGCTGTATTTTTGCTTATTCATTCAAATCAATTTGGTTGTCCCCTTGGGATTCAAGAGATTGGATTGCAAAATGCCTCACCAAGGTTCAGTGTACAGCCAATAGACACATAAACACAAAAAGAAATGACCTCCTAGGAATCAAATTTAAGAGTAGATATAGGACCCTACCTCACTTACAGTCTTGTCTCAACAACAAATATGAATATGTGTTCTCATTTTATGTCTTTATGTAGGCAGTGGGTTTTAGTTATCAATCTCCCACTAACTTAAGAAAGAATTTGCCAATGTGAATAGCTCAACACTTCAGAAATGATAAACTAAATGACTATGTTGCTATCTACCATCAAATGCTATGCTGATACTTAGAGAAAATAAACATTTGTCCTATAGCAAGCTCCCTGAGACATCAACAAGATTGGGCATTTTAAGAGAAACACCATAATCATGAATGAAAGCAAATCAAATAACCCACCAAATAAAGAAAAAAGAACATCACATCCATTATTTTTACAGAAGGCATATTCAAGGTCAATATAATTGTTGACTCTGAAAGGTAGGGCAGAAACAAATCAATTCAATGTTGCACTATAAGGAACTCTGTTTTATGACTACATAATATTTTTTAACTGAGAGAGATAGCACCTAAGAGTAAATCCTTGTCCACATACCACCACTTACTGAGTACTCTTTAACATTCTGTTTTTCAGTTCCTTAGTTTACAAAATGGAGTTATTGCTGTCAAATTACAGAGCCATAATGAATCAAATCACATAATCTGAGTATAGGTTTATCTGTTACCCTATTGTGTGTCATTATATCACATGGCTCATGAACCAAATGGTTGCTCTTATTTAAAATGTTACCTAAAGTTTAAAAAAATAATCCAGATTTCTTTTTATTGCCCTAATGATTTCTTCATGACTTTCCCCATGGGCACCCATCAAATTTCACTACCAAAAATGTGCTAAACATCCATCATGACCTAGTCTTCCTCTACAATGTTGTTCAGATATTATTTTTTGCTAAATGTTTTCTAAGAAAATCAATTTTTTACACGTGAAAAATGAAAAATGTTCTTTTGTACTAAAAAAGCAATAATTCCACATACAGAAAGTTTTCAGGTTGTTGGTGCTATTGTTTGAGATCACTCCCATGAAAACACTATATTTAATAGCTAGTAGTGTGTATATATGTACACACTACTAGCTATTAAATATTTAGTACTTTGGACCCACTACTGTTTAGTACAGTAAGGACAATGGATTTTGGACTTAGGGAGACCTGAATTTAAATTCCTATTCTGTGACCTTGAGAATGTAATTCAACATCTCTGATTCTCACTTTCCACATTTGTTCCTGGGTTGTTGTGAGGACTTAGTGAAATATTATATATAAAAATAATAACCTATGATATGACAGTATTACTTCCTACCTCCCTTAAATCTTTTCCTTCTGTGCCAGGACCAATCAAACCCACCCAGAATACGATACAACTTTGATAGGACATCTTTCACACTAGTGGAAGGAATGCTGTGGCATAAAATAAAATAAAATAAATGATGGCATGAACCCAATGGAGACAGAAGCAAAGAAACTGAGAGGTACCTCCAAGGACCCTATACTTCACTTGGATGTGGGGAAAAGACATTAATCTGACACACTTTCCAGAATGCACCCATACTCACGGAGGTTTGCATTAGCTTGTGGGGAAAGCACGGAATTACAGAACAAGCCAGCAGAGCTCCTCTCTATTCACCCTACCCGACCCGGGCGCCCAGGTCTTCTATAGCGAGCCTAGAAACTGAGGTGAGACCGGCAACTGACCTCGTCCCCTTCCCCCTCCCCCATTCTGCCCAAACCTCTACGCCCCAATGGTGCTGAATCATAGCCTGACAGCAGCAGCTCTCTGTCCCGCGGCTCAGGCCGAGGACAGAGTAAGGGGACGGTCGCTGGTGGGGGCAGGATAGGGACCCAGACTTCCGGGGGTTAGGGGACGGTAGGAGGGACTCAGGGAGGATGGCGGCAGAAGGTACTCACCGGGTTGAGAGAAGCCCAGCCCCGGTCCTCGCCACTCCGCTGCAGGCGGTCCCTCGGTGGCTCCCGCGCTCCCCCACTGGCCAGCGGGGGCTGCCCCTTGCTGGGCAGCTTCGCTGGTGGTCCGGTGATACCCCGCCCGCCCACCGCCCGAGGCAGCCACGGCTCCGGACTCTTGCGCTTGACCTGGAGCTGCTGGAACAGCTGTAGCTGCCCAAGGGGGTGGTGGCTACCGACGGGCCAGACCATTAGCCCGCCACGACGGGGGTGCGCATCCTACTGAGAGGCGCGGGCGCAGAGGGCGCTGAGGGCCCGCGAATGCTGGGGGCGACCAAAAACAAGGGGAAAGCTCCACGCCCCCAGCGCGGTGGGGGCTTGGGGACAGGAGGGACCACAGGAAGAGCCTCTGCTTCTCCTCGAGGTTTACTGAAGACAGTGTTCGAGCTTTTCCTGGCACCCCCCCCTCCCCTTTAGCCTTGGTCGCGCTCAGGGCTCCTTTAGAACGCGGCAAACAGAAGACCTAGCAACGGGAGCGCCTGGGCGGTGTCCCCTACCAAGGTGATGCGAAAGGGCGTTGGCCTGCGCGCTGCGATGAGTGCCACCTCCACCTCTACCTTGAGGCCCGGTGGCACCAGGTCCTGGTGTGCGGCTTAGCACAGATAGCTCACCACAAGACAGTGGAGCATCTCGAATTTTTGAAGGTGCTCCTCAGATCCTTTAACGAAGCATCTCTGTGAAGCAAAAGAATAAAAGGGGTATCCAAGATCGTGTTGAAAGTTAGAAAATAAAAAACAGGTGCAACCCCATCCTGTAGGTACAAGGCACCTACAGGAAGGTGAGGAAGAGTTGTGAATCACACTTAGTTCTAAGCAAAATGTTGAATTGCAGCAGTTGGAATGTATAAGATTAGGACCCTGTTTCCATTTAGAGATCTACAAAAGGTTATAGGAAAAAAAATTCAGGAATATTTTAGGTTCATTGTTCACCATGTTAAATATTAATGTCTGGAAGTGGGAGACAATCATGTCCTTAATATGAAATGAACTTTATAGAAACTGGGAAAAGCTCCCATACATGACATTTCTTGGACTTTTGTAGTTCTGGCCCCTTTTGCAACCAAAAACTTACACAGGCTTATTTCAGACCATAGCAAAGATCAATACAATTGTACAGTTTTCCTTACAGAAAGAAAGAGAAGTGAGTTCAAAATTAACAATTACCTATAAAACGTGAATAAAAGTGTGGGGGGAGGCCCTTTCAAATGCATCACAAGTAATACGAAATTTTACAATTTAAAGTAATTTTCTCAAGATTGAAGTTTTGTTCTATTTTGAGTAAATCAACATAAGTTCAGCATCTAGTATAAACTAAACATTGTACTGAAAGTATTGTCAATTTCAACCCTTCATGATTCTTCTAAAAACTGTAAGATTGGTAACATTTTCCCTAATTCTTACATGGGGAAACTGGACTCAAGAGTTTGTAGTGCTGGGTTAAACTCTCATAGACTGTAAGTGGAAGAGAGAAGACTTTGCTGCCTGGACTTCTCAACTAATGCCTTTCCACAAGAGTGTCTATAGGAGAGATAACATATTAAGCCTTATCACATCTGTGATTGGCACCTAATGTGAATTTGTTTAACTTTCACTTGTGAGAAATGGGTTTTAATTTGAGAGATGAGACCTTGAGTGTATCTAAGGTACACATCACCCTGATGTAGAAATAGGAATTAGAAAGAAAAGCCTGGACTTCACCCAGAATTAGACTGAAACATCAATGTCAGCAATGCATTGCTAGGATCAAGTGAGATGAGGAGCAGTTCTCCATTGCATTCCCATTAATCAGTCTTACGTGATCATTTACAGTAGATGCACTAGATGACACTTTATGCTGCACTTCAACCATATTATGCTCTCATTCTTCCAATCCCAGAAAGGAGCAAGAGTTTTACAACAGACCTACTCTCATGGTTCTTCATGTACCTTACCAAAATTTCAAGGAAAAAAAGCAACAGGTTAACAGGGCACTAACAACTCTCACATTTTCTCAAGAAAACTTTTTCACAAATCAAGAATAAGATTAAATTGTTTCTGTACGGTGTGATATTGTTATTATCTAAACTGTTATTGTCAATGTTCACATGTCAATCCCAGCACAACAGAAATCCCCAGAGATCCATGTTGCTGAGGAGACAAAGCACCAGGTCCCCAGAGAAGCCAGGCTGCAGCAACTATGGGCCAAATGACTCAATCTCAGAAATGTGATTCTTCTCTCCATGAGCACTTATTTCACTTTCAAAGGCAATGACATGAACAGAGCAAGGGCTGACAAGATGCCTTTTCAATTAGGGCCTTATGTCAGATCCTGGATGATAGAGTATAGGAAGGAAGATGAGGCCTTGAGTGATCCACCTAAAACCAAGATGGGATTTACAACTTATCATTTATGGATCTGATGAACTGATGTCATTTTTAGCCATCTATTTCATGGGTGACATGCTTATAACTTATGTTTCTGAATAAAGGAACAATAGAATTTTTGTGATGGTAGCCTTGAAAAACTGTCAAAAAGAATGGAGGGACCTGATTGCATGGTACCTGATGTCTCTACTCTCCCTCAGAGTCTTCAAATTGTTTTGAGCCCCCTAAGGAAAGACAGTAGGTCCAGAAGCTGAGGAATCATTTTCACAAATACTTTGGATATTTAAAACCTACTATATATAATTTGTGAGTTTTCCAGTCTATTAACTGCTTACTATGAGTCTGGTGACAAAGTGTAACAGCACAGAGCCATTGTGTCCACTAGTCTGCCGTAGATCTCTATGCAGCCTTGACACCAATAAAGAAATACTCTGCCCAGCAAGGGCATATTCTCAGGAAGGACTCTGTGACCAATACAAGGTCAAGGAAATGACTGGAATCCAACAGCAGTGAAGAAAAGGAGTAGAATTGTTCCTGAGCACCTTAGACACGTAGCTGAGAATTTCCTGTGATGTATGAGGGTGCCTGGGTTGGAGAAATAATTATTACTTAAGCTGATTGTTAAATTTGATTTAGACACTGAATATTAAGGTATTAATTATTAATATTAAGGTTTTAATATTAATTCATTTGTATTCACAAAGTAGCATGACTTGGAGATGTTGGAAAATATTTCATTGAAATGATACCAATAATAAATCAGAAAAAGAATACTTAATGGCTTTGATAAAACTTCATTATAAATCATAAAATGTTGAACCTTGATTCAAGAATATTTGTTAAGTATCTACTATATGTTAGCCTCATGTTGAGACATCTATTATGATTAACATTATTTCAAATAACTCTTGTTTAGGAGATTAATAGCGCTTCTGCTTGTCTACTTTTAGCTAAAACTTACTAAAAAATTTGTGCATTTTAGGTGTGATTATCATGCAAAGTAAATACTGTTATCATGCGCATTTTATAGATGAACAGGTAAACTAAAAAGAGCCAAATATGGTTTCAAACACAAGTCGTTCCTGTCAACATAGTTTTACTGCTTCCTGATATAAGAAAGCAGGGTGTACATTGCAGATTTCTCTAATTAAAAAAATGATATGTATATATTTTGTAAATTCATTTTCAACACTCATTTCTAAAAGAAAATGAGCCATTTCTCACAAAGAAGATTTAAATGACCGTCCTCTAGAGGAAACTTTGAGTGCCCTTTTCTAGATTTCTGCGATCAGAAAAGTGATCTTGATAGAAGTAATCATTACAGCATAAACTTTGCCTATGATTCCTATAACTCTTGCTGCAGATTCTGAATGAAGGAACTCAGATGAAATCCTGAGTTGATATTCTTATGAAGGTCCATAGGTGACTCTAACACACAATCCATCAATCAAGTTTGACTACACTCTACAGGAGAAGGAGCAATGTGGACTAAAAAAAAAAATCCAGCCTCCTAGACTTAATCTTAACTCCACCATTTATGGAGCAGGAAATAGGAGATGAATATTTAAAACCTACCATATATAATTTGACATTTTTTGTATAGAACTGTTTTTTATTATTTATTTTTTAGTTGTAGTTGGATACAATACTTTTATTTTATTTATATGTGGTGCTGAGGATCAAACCAGGGCCTTGCACGTGCTAGGCGAGCACTCTACCACAACTCCATCCCCAATAGAAATGTTTTTATTCAAGTCTTTAGAACCTTTTTGTAGTGTTGCTTCAGTGATTCTCAACAAGGCTTTACAAAGCTCCAAGATAAAGACTTTTTCTTATTTTAGAGCTTTATGGTCATATATAGTAGTTAGGTTGATCCCAACAAACACATATGGAAATCAATTAAAGATTAAAATTATTAATAATTACTGCTATACACACTGTATACTGTTGTTTGAAGACAACTTAAGCCCTTTTCAGTTATTATATTGTATTTTATGTCAGAGAAAAAAGACTATTAGAACTGCATAGATTTATGCATTAATTTTTGAGAGTTAGCATTATAATATTAAGTCATCTTATCCAAAAATATGATAGCTTTTCCATTTGTTTATATTTTGTTTCACATCTCCTAATAATATTTTTACAGTTTTGCTCATATACTGTATCCTGCTTCTTTCTTACCAAATTTATATCAAATTATTTTAGTGTTTGTCTTCTGAATCAAATGTTATTTCTATATTCTTTTCTAAGTAATTTTGCCTGACTAGAGAGAGGCTGGTGATTTCTACAATTTATTTTGCATTCATTCAATGTATCCAATGCTTTTATATGCCTTTTCATGAGAGTTTCTTGGATTTCAAAGAAAACAGGTATATGATCATTATCAAGAGATTTATCTTCTTTTCTGTCATTTATACAAGTTGTTTCATTTATGATTGCTTGAAGCACCAATGTAAATCTGACACCTGATTTTAGTTAAAAAGTTTAATTTTTTCCATTTATAATGGTGTTGGCTGGTCGCTTACCTTTATTATTTAAATAGTTTACTTCTTTCTGTTCCTATTTTGCTAAGAGTTACACTTAGCATTGGTCACTAGATATTTATCTGATTTCCACTCACAGTCTATTGATAATGCTCAGGGGGTTTTATCCTTTAATTTTTAATGTAATCAATATGTAGCTAGGCTTCCTGGTATGGAACTGCTATTTTATTCTTCTAATAAAGCCTGTTTGGTTGTAGTGTATTACTCTTTTTATTCATTCCTCCATTGTATTCTGTAATATGCTATTTAAATATTTGTCATCTATGTCAAGATGACATTGGCCTGTATTTTTAATTGCTGTTGGATTTCTTGTTAGGCTTTCTTATTTGAGTTATTCTGACTTCATAAAATTAACTGAAGAACGTTCAATCTTTCTAACAATAGTTTAAATAATATTGAAATTATCTATTTTTAATAGTTAGATTAAAAATTCAGCTATGAATTCATCTGCCTGCAGTCTTTTTCAATAGTATATCATTAATCATTTCTCCAATCTCTTCTATAAAATTGGTCTATGCAGGTTTTCACTGCTTCTGTGTCAGTTCTGATGAGCATTTTCCTAGGAAAGTGTTCGATTTTTCTGTTTTTTTTTTGTTGTTGTTGTTGTTGTTGTTAATATATTGATACCAAGTCACTACTAGAATTTACTTAGAATTCTATTAATCTCTTTACTCTTTTTATATATTTAATCTTGCCTAATTTAATTTCATTCTTTTTTTCTTAGTAAGCCCACATGGTGTTTATCAATCTTTTTAGAAAACCAATCTTTAAATTTATTATCTTTTTCTACTATCTCATCTACTTTAATAATTTCAGCTTTATCATTATTAATACTTCTTCAAAATTTCTTTTGTTTTGGTGTTGTCATTCTTCCTTGAATTTAAGGTAAGTACTTACTTTCTTTATTTTCACCTTCTTGCATTCATAATTAAAGATCACATATTTTCTTCTGAGTTCAGATTTTGCTCAGCCTCATTGTTTTTATGGTGCCTCCTTGTTTTAAAGTGTCCAATTTTACAACGTTTCTTGACATTTTTATATTTCTTCTTTAATTTCCTCTTTCATACAAGACATAAATCACTGTGTGTTTCTTAATTTCCTGTTAACTCTTTTTGGACTGTGATGACAATGTAACCCATAAACTTTCTAATTCTTTGGATTTGTTAAAGGTTTCTTTCTGGTTAAGCACATAATTCATTTTTGTAAAAGTTTTATGGAACGATTAAATATATTTTGTTTATATGTACATGTCTATTCAATACATAAAATGTTCTATATTTAATTGTTCTGTGATCTGAATGTTTATTTGTACCCTCCCAATATTCCTACATTGAAATCTAATCACCAATATGCTGATGTTTAGAGGTGGAGCCTTTGGAAGATAAGCAGATTATAAGGATAAGACTTAATGAATGGTATTGGTGCTCTTAAAAGAGGGTTGACTTGCCCCTTCCACCATGTAAGACACAGCAAGAAGGCACAATCTGTGAACTAGAAAGAGAGCCCTCACCAGACGTTATATCTGCTGGCACCTTGATCTTGGACTTCCTGCTTTCCAGAACACTAAGAAATAATTTCTATTATTTATAAATTAGTCAGTCTATGGCATTTTGTTATAGTAGTCAGATTGTACTAAAGACAAAATGTAATAAGTTGAATCAAGTTTAATAGTTATATTATTCATTTATAGCATGTCATCTGTATAGTTTTTTGGATTTAATTTTGTTTTCTTTTTTTTTTTTTAAAGAAAGAGTGAGAGAAGGAGATAGAATGAGAATCTTTTAACATTTATTTTTTTTTAGTACTTGGCAGACACAACATCTTTGTTTGTACGTGGTGCTGAGGATCGAACCCAGGCCGCATGCATGCCAGGCGAGCACGCTACCACTTGAGCGACATCCCCAGCCCGTATTTTGTTTTCAATTCTGGGAAATATGCTGAAAAATCAGATTCTTTTTCTTTTGTTTTGTTTTGTTTCTTGTTTTTTGGTGGAGGGAGATAGTGTCATACTTGGAATTGAGCAAATGCTCTACCACTGAGCTACATGCTCAGCCCTCACTTTTTTTTTTAAATAAAATGTCCTCTCATACTCCTAAAAATTTTATATATATTTTGTTTCTTATGTTGTCTACTAAAAACAGCAATTCACAACGTCTGTCCTTATCTTTTTTAGTGTTTTTAATCTTATATTCCACATTCTGTACTATTGTTTCCTCTTCTGATGTCTTTGTATATGTTTGTATTAATTGATTTGTTTTATTCTTCTTTTATTTTCAATCTCTGTATTACTGTTTTAAGTATGCCTTTTGCAAAGCACAATTAAATTTTTTCTTTTATTAACCAAATCTAAGTCTTTCTTAATAAAAGAATTTCATGTTTTGTATAATACCTGATATTCTTGACTTTCTTTTCATACTATTTTGTATTTAATTTACCTAATCATGTTGCCCATGATCAGGTGAATTAAATGTTACTTTTTCCTTATACATGCCTGTTTGATCAGATTTCATTCATTGCCTTTTTTTTTCTCACTTATTTGCAAGCTTTATAGTTTTTTCTTTTTCATAAATGGTTATCCTTTCCCTTGCTCTCCTAATTAGAGAGTATTACTGGACTATCATATTGAAGCAAAGTGTTAAATATTTTTATTGCCAGGTCTTTTATTTCCCTCTTTTCTTCCTTCATTGAGTGTTTTAGAACACTTTTCCTTTCTTCCCTTTTTAACATTTTTTCTCTCCTATCAATTCTACTTCTCTCTTCATCTTTTTTTCTATTTTGAGATTTCTTCTTTAGTCTATTTCTTATTTGATTCAAGTAGGAGGGTTTTTTTTCTTCTCTTTAAAAAAAATTTTAGTGTTAAATTCTGGTTGAATATTATTTGAAATTACAAATAAGCTGAAAATTGCAGCAAAATATAACAAAAATCAAGATTATATAGTGTAGGAAATGTTTCATTTCTTTAAAGATTTTGAATAGTGAATAAAACTAATATATAGTTCAATTAAGCTTAAAGTAAATGTAAAAAATTAAAATCTTTCCTTTACTAAAAATGTATTCATACATGAAATTATTTAAGTTTCCTTTAGGACAATTAAACCACATATTTCACAAAACATCATTTTATGTGTATAGTATAATAAAACATGTAAAATTACCACTACTCAGTGAAAGATTTTCTGATTTTTATGAGCAGTCTGTTCACCTTTAGTTTTAAAATATGAAACTTTCTTACAGCAGTGCCTCTTTTAGTAGGACACTCAGATTTGGGGAAAATATCATAAATATATTTTTGTTCAAAAAATTCTGTTGAAGGAATTATTTCGACTCAGTGTCTTCAGTTATATTGAATATTAAGTTATTTTGTGCTTATCATTCACCAAAATTCTAAAATATTTTTTTCAGATTTTTTACAAACTAGTCTCTGCATTTAATCTCTCTTATAAAATATTCATGTTTTAAGAGCACACTCCACAAAAGAGAAATGAGAAGTAAGATACCACTTGAAGTTCAACACTGAATAACTTTGAATATTTGCATATAAATTACAGAGAGAGCAATTTGAGTTCAAATAGTAAATAAAAATAAAACTCCCCACTATCATTGTACATTTAAATATTAAAATACTGTATGTGAGTTTAAAAATGTTTGAACTTGTGGTATTCACTTGCATATACACATACAAACATTTTGGAATAGAAAATATTCAGAACAACTTGTAATACTTCAATTATTTCACATGTAAACTTATTTTCTAAACAGTTATATCAATGTTATTTTAAAGGAACACATCACATTTTGTTATATTTTGTAAGTTATGTCTACTATAAGTCTAAACACTTTCAAAACATTTTTTAGTCTGTATTACATATAGAATCCTGGAACTGAAAAGTGGAAATTGGGTAAAAAATTAGGAAATATGAATAAAATTTTATTTAGTAAATAATAATATGTCAATGTGTTCACAAACACATCAGGATAATGCTGGGTGTTTATAATAAAAGAAAAACTGTGGGTATAGTAAAAACTCTATAATATTTATAATATTTCTGAAAACTGTTAACAATTCTAAAATAAAACATTTAAAAATCAGATAGCTAGAGGAAAAAATATGTTAAAAAGTTATAATTGAATGTATGTAGTACATATATAGTTTTTCAGTATTAAATTCTCTCCACCTTTTCTCTTGAAAATCTGTACAAATAAGAAAAAATATTAAGTTAGAAATATAACACTAATAAAAAATATGCTAAATAAGTCTCTATTAATGTGAACATTCAGAAAAGAAGATGCTTTTGCCTTTTCTAAGTTTTTTCATGTATCTTAACACATGCATTCACAAGTAAATATTGAAAATTTAATAAATATATAAAACTTTAGGCTTTGTATTAGTTCTTTATTTTTTTTCTTTTTTTTTCTAATAGAGGATTTTTTTTAATTTTTTTCCTTTTATTTTATTTTTTTCATCTTTCATACATTTGATTCAAGTGAGTTATGCACTTCCATTTTACACCAAATACAAATTGCAGAATCACATCAGTTACACATTCACAATGTTTACATAATGCCATATTAGTGACTGTTGTATTCTGTTGCTTTCCTATTCCCTACTATCCCCCCTCCCCTCCCCTCCCATCTTCCCCCTCTACCTCATCTGTTGTTGTTCAGTTCTCTCCCTCCCCCCCCTTTCCCCTCAGAACCTCATATATGTGATTTCGTATAACGATGAGGGTTTCCTTCCGTTTCCATGCAATTTCCCTTCTCTCTCCCTTTCCCTCCCATCACTCATCTCAGTTTAATATTAATCTTTTCCTCATGCTCTTTTCCCCTGCTCAGTTCTTAGTTGTTCTCCTTAAATCAAAGAAGACATTTGGCATTTGTTTTTTAAGGATTGGCTAGCTTCACTTAGCATAATCTGTTCTAATGCCATCCATTTCCATGCAAATTCCATGATTTTGTCATTTTTTAGTGCTGCATAATACTCCATTGTGTATAGATGCCACATGTTTTTTATCCATTCATCTATTGAGGGGCATCTAGGTTGGTTCCACAGTCTAGCTATTGTGAATTGTGCTGCTATGATCATTGATGTGGCAGTATCCCTATAGTATGCTCTTTTAAGGTCCTCAGGGAATAGTCCGAGGAGGGCAATAGCTGGGTCAAATGGTGGTTCCATTCCCAGCTTTCCCAGGAATCTCCATACTGCTTTCCATATTGGCTGCACCATTTTGCAGTCCCACCAGCAATATACAAGTGTACCCTTTTCCCCACATTCTCGCCAGCACTTATTGTTGTTTGACTTCCTAATGGCTGCCAATCTTACTGGAGTGAGATGGTATCTTAGGGTGGTATTGATTTGCATTTCTCTGACTGCTAGAGATGGTGAGCATTTTTTCGTGTACTTATTGATTGACTGTATGTCCTCTTCTGAGAAGTGTCTGTTCAGGTCCTTGGCCCATTTGTTGATTGGGTTATTTGTTATCTTATTGTTTAATTTTTTGAGTTCTTTGTATATTCTGGAAATTAGGGCTCTATCTGAAGTGTGAGGAGTAAAGATTTGTTCCCAGGATGTAGGCTCCCTATTTACCTCTCTTATTGTTTCTCTTGCTGAGAAAAAAACTTTTTAGTTTAAGTAAGTCCCATTTGTTGATTCTTGTTATTAACTCTTGGGCTATGGGCGTCCTATTATGGAATTTGGAGCCTGACCCCACAATATGTAGATCAGAGCCAACTTTTTCTTCTATCAGGTGCAGGGTCTCTGATTTGATATCAAGCTCCTTGATCCATTTTGAGTTAACTTTTGTGCATGGCGAGAGAAAGGGATTCAGTTTCATTTTGTTGCATATGGATTTCCAATTTTCCCAGCACCATTTGTTGAAGATGCTATCCTTCCTCCATTGCATGTTTTTAGCCCCTTTATCAAATATAAGAAAGTTGTAATTTTGTGGATTGGTTTCTGTGTCCTCTATTCTGTACCATTGATCCACCTGCCTGTTTTGGTACCAGTACCACGCTGTATTTGTTAGTGTTGTTTTGTAGTACAGTTTGAACTCTGGTATCGCTATACCTCCAGATTCACACTTCCTGCTTAGAATTGCTTTTGCTATTCTGGGTCTTTTGTTATTCCATATGGATTTCATGATTGCTTTCTCTATTTCTACAAGAAATGCCGTTGGGATTTTGATTGGCATCGCATTAAACCTGTAGAGAACTTTGGGTAATATCACCATTTTGATGATGTTAGTTCTGCCTATCCATGAACAGGGTACATTTTTCCATCTTCTAAGATCTTCTTCTATCTCTCTCTTTAGGGTTCTGTAGTTTTCATTGTATAAATCTTTCACATCTTTTGTTAGGTTGATTCCCAGGTATTTTATTTTCTTTGAGGATATTGTGAATGGAGTGGTTTTCCTCATTTCCATTTCAGAAGTTTTGTTGCTGATATACAGGAATGCCTTTGATTTTTGCGTGTTGATTTTATATCCTGCCACTTTGCTGAATTCATTTATTAACTCCAGCAGTTTCTTTGTAGACCCTTTTGGGTCTGTTAAGTATATTATCATGTCATCCGCAAATAGCGATAATTTAAGTTCTTCTTTTCCTATTTTTATGCCTTTAATTTCTTTTGTCTGTCTAATTGCTCTGGCTAGTATTTCAAGAACTAAATTGAATAGAAGTGGTGAGAGAGGGCATCCCTGTCCTGTTCCAGATTTTAGAGGGAATGCCTTCAGTTTTTCTCCATTTAGAATGATGCTAGCCTGAGGCTTAGCATATATAGCTTTTACAATGTTGAGGTAAGTTCCTGTTATCCCTAGTTTTTCTAGTGTTTTGAACATAAAGGGATGCTGTACTTTGTCGAATGCTTTTTCTGCATCTATCGAGATGATCATATGGTTCTTATCTTTAAGTCTATTGATGTGGTGAATAACATTTATTGATTTCCATATATTGAACCAGCCTTGCATCCCAGGGATGAATCCTACTTGATCATGGTGCACAATTTTTTTGATATTCTTTTGTATTCAATTCGCCAGGATTTTATTGAGAATTTTTGCATCTAAGTTCATTAGAGATATTGGTCTGTACTTTTCTTTCTTTGAAGTGTCTTTGTCTGGTTTTGGGATCGGGGTTATGTTGGCCTCATAGAATGAATTTGGAAGAGCTCCTTCTTTTTCTATTTCTGGAAATAGCTTGAAAATTATTGGTATTAATTCTTCTTTGAAGGTTTTGTAAAACTCTGCTGTATACCCATCCAGTTCAGGGCTTTTCTTAGTTGGTAGTCTTTTTTTTTTTAAAGAGAGAGTGAGAGAGGAGAGAGAGAGAGAGAGAGAGAGAGAGAGAGAGAGAGAGAGAGAGAGAGAGAATTTTTTTAATATTTATTTTTTGGTTATCGGGGGACACAACATCTTTGTTTGTACGTGGTGCTGAGAATTGAACACGGGCCGCACGCATGCCAGGCGAGTGTGCCACCACCTGAGCCACATCCCCAGCCCTAGTTGGTAGTCTTTTGATGGCCTCTTCAATTTCTTCTTTTGTTATTGGTCTGTTTAAATTGTGTGTGTCTTCCTGACTCAATCTGGGCAGATCATATGACTTAAGAAATTTATCGATATCTTCACTATCTTCTATTTTATTGGAATATAGGGTTTCAAAATACTTTTTAATTATCTTCTGTATTTCTGTAGTGTCTGTTGTGATATTGCCTTTTTCATCCCGTATGTTAGTAATTTGAGTTCTCTCTCTTCTTCTCTTCGTTAGCATGGCTAAGGGTCTGTCGATATTATTTATTTTTTCAAAGAACCAACTTTTAGTTTTATCAATTTTTTCAATGGTTCTTTTTGTTTCAATTTCGTTGATTTCCACTCTGATTTTAATTATTTCTCGTCTTCTGCTACATTTGCTGTTGTTTTGCTCTTCCTTTTCTAAGGTTTTAAGATGTAGTGTGAGTTCATTTATTTGTTGTTTTTTTCTTTTTTTGAGGAATGAACTCCAGGAAATGAATTTCCCTCTTGAAACTGCTTTCATTGTGTCCCATAGATTCCGGTATGTTGTGTCTGTATTGTTGTTTATCTCTAGGAATTTTTTGATTTCCTCCTTTATATCTTCTGTAACCCATTGATCATTCAGCAACATATTGTTCATTTTCCAGGTAATGCAGGATTTTTCCTTCCTTCTTTTATCATTGATTTCCAGTTTCATTCCATTATGGTCAGATACGGTGCATGGTATTATCTCCACACCTTTATATTTACTGAGAGTCGCCCTATGGCATAATATATGGTCTATCTTTGAGTAGGATCCATGTGCTGCTGAGAAGAATGTGTATCCACTTGATGATGGTTGATATATTCTATATATGTCGGTTAAGTCTAGGTTATTGATTGCGTTATTGAGTTTTATAGTTTCTTTGTTCAGCTTTTGTCTAGAGGATCTGTCCAATGGCGAGAGCGGTGTGTTGAAGTCCCCCATAATTATTGTGTTGTGGTCTACTTGACTCTTGAACTTGAGGAGAGTTTGTTTTATGAACATTGCAGCACCATTGTTTAGTGCATACAAATTGATAATTGTTATGTCTTGATGGTGGATGGTTCCTTTTAACAGTATATAATGTCCTTCTTTATCCCTTTTGATAACCTTAGGTTTGAAGTTGACTTTATTCGATAAGAGAATGGCCACTCCTGCTTGCTTCCGAGGGCCATGTGAGTGGTATGATTTTTCCCAACCTTTTACCTTCAGTCTGTGTATGTCTTTTCCTATCATATGAGTCTCCTGAAGGCAGCATATTGTTGGATTTGTTTTTTTAATCCAGGTTACTAGCCTATGTCTCTTGATTGGTGAATTTAAGCCATTAACATTTAAGGTTACAATTGAAATATGGTTTGTACTTCCAGTCATGTTTATTTAATTATTTATTTTAAATTGGCTAGTTTTCCCTCTTTGGTTATTTTTCTCCCCCTTTATTGAGATACCTCCCACTGTTAGTTTTGAGTGCTATTTTTCAATTCCTCTTCTTGTAGTATTTTGCTCAAAATGCTTTGCAGTGCTGGTTTTCTGGCTGCGAATTCTTTTAGCTTTTGTTTATCGTGAAATATTTTAATTTCATTGTCAAATCTGAAGCTTAGTTTTGCTGGATACAGTATTCTTGGTTGGAATCCATTTTTTTTCAGTGTTTGAATTACATTGTTCCAGGATCTTCTCGCTTTCAAAGTCTGTGATGAAAAATCAGTCGTTAACCTAATTGGTTTACCCCTAAAGGTAATCTGCCTCCTTTCTCTCGTAGCTTTTAGTATTCTCTCCTTGTCCTGTATGTTAGCTATCTTCATAATTATGTGTCTGGGAGTTGGTCTATTATGGTTTTGGATGTTTGAGGTCCTGTAGGCTTCTAGGATTTGGCAATACATTCCATCTTTCATCTCTGGGAAGTTTTCTAGTATTATTTCATTTAATAAGCTATCCATTCCATTGGACTGAACCTCTGTGCCTTCTTCTATCCCAATGACTCTCAAATTTGGTCTTTTGATGAGATCCCATATCTCTTGGATAGATTGCTCGTGAAATTTAAGCATCTTTTCTGTCTTGACTATATTCTTTTCAAGTTGATAAACTTTTTCTTCATTATCTGATGTTCTGACTTCTACTTGATCTAGTCTGTAATATTCTCATTAGCGCTTTTAATCTGATTTATGGTTTCTTGCATTTCTAGTATTACAGCTTGATTTTTTTAACACCTCTCTCTCCTGGTAAAGCTCATTCTTTGTGGATTGAATTTGTGTGGTTAGTTCCTTTTCAAAATATACTTTCAATGCTTGGATTTGCTGTCTCATGTCTTCTCTAATATTCTGTTCCATCTGAGTTGGGTATGCCTTGATTTCTTTCCCTGTCCATGTTTCTGATTCTTCTAGGTCCTCTTGTATATTTAGGTTGTCCTGCATTGTTTGTAACCCCTTTTTACCTTGTTTTTTCATGTTGTTCATGTTGCTTTCCAGCTCTGTTTGACTGCTTTGTAACTGCTTTCTCCTATACATTTGTTTTTGCTTTGTATATCTTTGTTGTCTCTCTTTTGTGGTGGGAGATTATGCCTAGAAGTGTTGGGCTTTGTTGTACTTTAAAGCTGATTCATTCAATTCATATAAGGCTTCTAGGTTCTGTATGCATATAGTGATTTGTTGTTTGTTCTTAGGACTATATGTTTAGGTTAGGTGCTATGGTGATACGATGGTTAGTATGTCTTGGCTACTTTAGAAGATTGCTCCACTGAAGGTGGATACTACCAGGCAATTGGATCAGGGTGTTGGTAGTAGCTAGGTATTTAGGAGTCTTATAGATAGCCTCAACACATTCACCTATTTGCATTTAGATAATTACACGAAATGGAAGATGTAATGCTTGAGATGAAAGTTGGGGGGGTAGGGGAATGAAGGTGCTGTTAAAAAGAAAAAAGAGAGAGATAGATTACAGGGGAATGAAAAGAACAATAAAACTTGAAATGGGATAGAAAGAGAGAAGGAAAAGGGGAGAAAGGAACAGAGAGAAGAAGGAGAGAAAAAAAATTATCAACAACAGCATCAAAAAAAAATTTAAAGTCTTAGAGATCCACCTTCTTCTCTTCCAGTAGGTGGAGCTGTGCCCTCTGAGCGGAGCTTCTGCTCTCTGCCTGCTGATAGCAATCCCTGTAAGGCGTCTCCTGGGAGTCTCTCAGAGTTGTCAGTCCAGAGCCGTTTCACTTCTCCAGCCCTTAACCCCCTTCCTCTAGTCAGCCTTCCAGCCAGGTCCTGTTCTCCAGAAGTGATTCCCCAGAGATCTAGTTACACTTGCAGCCCCACTGCGTGTCCCTTTTAAGCCCCAGTGCTGTGGTAAACTGGCAGCTAAGACCTTGGGAGTCACCGCTGGTGATATGGGGGACTGGGGGTCGGGGATCCCCTCTGCTTCCCTACGGACACGAGCCCTGAGAAGTCAATGAAGTTTCCTGGCTGCTTGTATCAGAATGGGGAGTCACGCACCTGCTAAAGTGGATTCTGCAGGGAAGGAATTCCGCCGGGAAGGAATTCCGCCGGCCGAACTCCAATGACGTCACCTCTCTGCTATGGCGGGCCCCAGGCTCCTTGCCGGAGTGTCCGAAGGGAGCGGTGGGACTGGTCTGGCCTGGTTGGCCTCTGCTCCTGCCTCATGGATGCTTGGCTAAAGACTTCTTCCTGCCAAGCTGCATCTCGGAGTCTAGCAGGACCCAGTCACTTTGGCTGCGGGCGGGCGGATGGATCTGCAGCTGCGCCCGCGGCGCGCGGACTGTGGCTGGTGGATCTGAAACTCCACGTCTTGTGGCAGGGTTTTGCTCATCCGGGTCACACAGACGCTTCAAAAAAATCCTAGTAGCTCCCGGCCAGTCTCTCTTCAGTGGAATTTTGCTAGGAGGTTCTCTGTTGGTAGAATCCAAGCGTTATCCTTGCGACTTTATGACCCCATCACTGGGGGTGTATTGAAAGCGCAGCCTCTCTGCCCGCTGCCATGTTGGATCTCCCCCAGTATTAGTTCTTTAGTCATTGTTATTTCTTACTTGAAAAATGTTTTGAAAGTGTTTTTCTTCATCTTGTAGATTTTCTTGTGACGAAATACACAAGTAATTTAATTAACTCTTGTGTATCTACAAATATCTTTCTTTCTTGCTGAGAGGTGAATGATGTCTTGTCCAGGTAATGAATTATCTGACTGTAATCTTATTAAAGTATTCTATGGATAATGGTTAATTATTTCTAGTTTTCATTACTGCAGAAATCTGATATATTTGTCTTCTATAGATCATTTGTTCTTTAGTTTGGAAACTAGTGAGATTTTTTTTTCTATATCACTAACATTCAACAATTTTATAAAACTTAAGTCTTAAACCAGGGAAATTCTTCTGATTATTTTACGTTATTGGCTTTTTTCCACTTGTTTTTTTCTCTCCCTTTGAAATTGGGAGAAAGGCTGGATTCAGTGGACTTCATTTTCAATTCCTTTTAAGGTTCACTTTTTTGCATTATGCTTTGAGATATTTCTTTGGCCTGAATCTTCAAGACAACTAATTCAGATTTCAATAGTGACTATCATCACCTTCAGTTCTTTTCCTTATGTTTTTCAGGGGGAGCCGCCATGTTGTCATTTCCAAAAGAATGTTCATACTGTTCTTGACTCTTAATTCCTTTTGTCGCTATCTCCTCCATAACACTCTTAACAGTGATTTTGTTCTTATGACTGCTCTCCTCTGAGCTATTAGATGGATGATTCTTCTATATCAGCTCATTGGTGCTGATGCTAAATGACAGTAAAAGATGAAGCCATCTCTAGCTACAGGGGCCTACAGTTGAAAGCAGAGAGGCTGGTCCCAAAGGAAATCACCCTACCCCTGATCTCAAGTCTCCTAGTACTCTCACAGCCTGAGAAACAGGAAGATCTAACTTCCTGCACAGTTCTTTCTTGGCCTTGTAAAGGTCAAGAGATCTGAGCCAACATTGTCTTCTGTTTTGAGACCCACAGAGCTCTTCACCACCCAGCATTTTCCAAAGACAGCTACCTGATGGTGTTCTTTGTCCATCCCTTTTGTGAGAAAGTGTTGTGCTAATTTCTCTCTGCTAAAAATCCCAACAAAGCCTAAGACCTCACTTCCACATAGCTGCCCATGGAAGCCAGAAGTCATAAGGCTCCTGAGAGGCACATGCATGAAAGCTGAGGATGAAGGGAACGAAAGCAGGGTTTGGGTCAACATATGAGCAGAATATCCCTTAGGCCTATAACTCAAATTAACTTTTATTTGAATTTCTCTATCAGTCAATGGTTTAGTCTCAAGTCAAGATCTTCCCACATTTTCTTTGGGACTGGGTCATGATTCTGGGGTTTATATGATGCTAAGATGTTGGGGCAGGAGAAGTGGGCATCTGCTCTGAGTCATCTGATCATTTTGCTACCCTCATAGAGCCAGGCTGTCTGAGTCAGTTGTTGTTGCATATTCTAACATGTATTTTCATATTTTAAAAAGGATACATAAGGACAATGAAACTAGGGATCCTGACTGGGTCCAGGTAGTTTATACTTTAAAAGATCACTTAGGGTTTGACTAGAAGACTAATTTCTGCCAGGCATATATCTGAATGAGAGACTGAGGAATTTCCTGGTTAAAAAAAAAAGAAAGTACTCATCCTAAGGGAGAAGTGAGGTGCACAAGCTTCCATATCATGCCTTTGTGCTGGAGGAGAAGAAGTAATTTGGGAATAATTTAATATCTTTTGCTCACATTATCCTCTAGCCCAGCTCCCAGATTCAATTCCAGAGACAGTAGGAGCTCAAGCAAAAGTAAAAAGCCAACTGTACTGTAAACTAAGACCTCCCAAAAAGTGACTTTTGGGACTGCCATGACAAAGATGAGTGAGTTGTGTTGCTTAATATAGGATCTTGGCTGCTTGGGTTTTTTTTTGTTTGTTTGTTTGTTTATTTGTTTTGTTTTGTTTTGTTTTTCCTGGTCTAAACTGGCTCCCATTTTAGGTATAGCATTTTATCATCAACTAGCAAACTGAGGGAGAAGTGGCACAGTTAGTAGCAGACTGATTTCCTGAAATCTCAAGCAAAGGGGAAGGATGCCACATGGTAACCAAATGTCCTGAACTGAGCAACTCTCTCTACCAGTCCCACTCCTCTCAGGGAATCTCAGAAGCAGGTATGGAAGGAACCAAGTCTGGCTGTTTATAATTACTCTATCTCCCTTTTTACTCCCAGATTCTGAAGTTTGAAGGAATACAATTTTATAATCAAAACTTGACCTAGAAGGAAACCAGGTCACAGGATCATTCTCCAGAGTCCCATAAGAAATCCATGGCTGATCCAAGGACTCAAATGGTTCATCTAGCTTATAAGGCATAGTGATGTCTCATTTTTACTTAGAGAAATAACAATTTAAAGGAATCACCTACAAAAAAATTTAAACATTTTTTAAAGAACCCTCTCAAATATTTGTTCTGCTGATTAGGGCTCTACATTTTTATGATGGAGTTTAAGGACTACTACCTCCATTAGTCCCTCAAGCAAAGAGTGATCTTTGTGCATGGTTCCCAAACTAGGTTGATCTAATCTAAAAAAGAAATGTGATTCTTATTACTCAATGCAGCTCCCACTTCTCCACTTTGTCAAGAATGTGACTTAGGTTTTCTGTTTGCTGCTCCCAGTGACAGACACCTTTTTGTAATTTGCAAGTCTGATTATTTTAAGAGTAAGACTAAAATTTCTAGTTGATAATTATAGTAAGTCAATGTGTTAATACAAGATTTCAGTGTATCAAATTTATCTCTATAAAAAAATAAATAAAGCAAGCCAGGCTGGCAGCATACACTTGTAATCCTAGCCACTTGGAAGGCTGAGGCCGGAGGATCACAAGTTCAAGGCCAGCCTCAGCAATTTTGCAAGGCCCTAAACAACTTAATGATGAGACCCTGCCTCAAAATAACTAAATAAGTAATAAAATAAAGCAATTTGATCTAAACCAAATTACCTAGCCTATAAGCTTGGTAGATTATTAGGATAATAAAAACAACTTTTTAAAGGAACTTTCAGTAAGCACAATACACAGTATAAAATACTTCACTTAATCCTTATGAGAAGACCACATAACCTCCATTTCATACCTGAGGAATATGAAATTTTCAGCATATTCAATAACTTCCCCAGGTCACAAAGGAAGGAATTGTAAAATTTCTTAGGATTTAAAACTAAGTCTGTCTAAATCTGGGTCTTCCTGATTTCTCAGCACATTCCCATCCTTCCCACTTCACTCTCCTACCTCATTAAGAAAAAGAAGTCTGTGAAGTCCACCACATTTGGGGATTCAAGTATCCCACAAAAAACATTTCATCACCAGGCCAATTCCTTAGAAAATCTATTCCATCTGCCAAGTAAATAATATAACATTAAAATTGCTAACCTTTTGGCCCACTCTCAGATTCCCAAAACAGAAATTTTCTTAGAAGTACAGGAATGAAAACCTGACTCATAATAAATAATCCTATCAAATGTGATTCTATACTGCCTCTGACTTTGCCTTTTGGCCTTAAGTCACTGCCAAGACTAATAGATCCTATAATATTCTCAGAACATAGAGAGCAATCACTAAAGCTCATCTAAATATAAAAACAGAAAGAAAAGTAGTTTTATACTATGCAGAGTATTTCTCTTCCAAAGGATATGATGCTGTTTTTCTTAAAGTGTCATATAATAAACCACATCATCATTTTGCATTTTCATTGAGTAAAAATAGGTACCCTAGTATTAGTTTCTACTCTTCCATTATTGCTCATTGCCAGAACAAAGTAGATTAGTATTTTATAGGTTCATTACTACCTAAATGTTCAACAATAAATCAAAAAAATAAAGCATAAAATTACTGATTTAATTCATAAATGTTCTTTGTGTTGTGATTATTTGGCCATAATTCCAACAATAACATTGCCTTGTATATAAGATGTACCAAAAATATTTGTTGAATGAAATCTAGATTACAACAAATTAAAATTAACAAATCAGTAACTCTATAGACATAGTAGAAATTTACCTTTTTCTTATCTACACAGAATCTGCCTACTCTATTACAATGATGTAACAATTATTTTGGTGCATTACCTGTTTTTGTCTTGATGTTGTACTCCCTAAAACCAAGAAAGAGACAGACATAAGCTGACCAATCAGAAATTTTTCAAGACTTTTACACTTGAGAACCAAGAATAGTTGGAGTGTGTCCTTCCATAGAGGTACTACAATTCAAGTAATTCTTGTTGCCTCAACATTTGAAATTTCCCTGGTTCTTGCATTATGTTGAACCTGTCTCTCTAACTTACTTGTGGATTCAGTTAAATCCTCAAAAGCAATATAAGATGTCTTTTTTGTTTGTTAACCAAAATTGATTTCTATGACTTAAAACTGAAGAAGAGAAGATTTCAATTTCCTCTTAGGATATACCAAGTTATAAATATTATCAATGCTAAACTTAAAAACATTGAAAAAGCCTAGATGATCTACAAAAGCACAACCAGCCTTAAGTATTTCAGAAATCTTCAATCATAAGTCAACTAAATAATCTGAATTCCAGAGAGGGACAAGTTCTTTCAAGGAGAGAGAGAACACATAAACCTTTTGACCCTCAGTAAAATGTGGTAATACTAGTGACCCTCGTGAAAGTCAATAACAACAAAAAATGCTAAAAATATTTCAAAACATTTGAAGCCGCATATGGCTTTAAAATGTGGGGTAAGGGATAATTGGGCATCCCAGCAAAAAGAATAGATTTCATTCACTCTCAAGCATTTTATTCTCACAAATTAACTGCTAAATCTTCAAGATCCACTGCACTAACTTTAAGTGTGATGGAAATTATTAGCAACACATGGCCTTAATTACTTCTGTTTCCTTTTCTCCTATGATGCAAACACCAAAAAATCACTTGGAAAGGTACAGCAAACTATCTTGCCTATAAGGTACAGCCAAAGACTCCCTGCATGAGGAAACAGTAGAAGCAAAACCCGCCTTCTTCTTAGGGAGAGGCAAGAAATACTCCTGGAGCCTGGGTGTGGTGGCAAACGCCTGTAAGCCCAGCAGCTCCAGAGGCTGAGACAGGAGGATCTCAAATTCAAAGCCATCCTCAGCAAAAGCGAGGCACTAAGCAACTCAGTGAGACCCTGTCTCTAAATAAAATACAAAAAAGGGCTGGGGATGTGGCTCAGTGGTTGAGTGCTCCTGAATGAATCCCCAGTACAAAAGAAAGAAAGAAACAAACACACACACACTCCTGGGTTGTGTATCTTATAGTTCTACTAATGAAGAAGTCTGCTGGTACAGGGAGAAAACAGGATATTTTGCACAAAACCAACCCCAGGTACAAAAGAGTTTCATTGCCACTGAGAGAACGTGCAGAAATACTGAGAAAGCATTATGCTCTCAGCCCAGCTGTACAGGGTCTTACTAATAATGAGACTAGAAGAGGACCCCAGAGAATCTCTCTGAAACAGCATTCTACCATAGAGGAAAGTGAGGCAAGAGTGTGGGGACAGACTCCCTCTGCAACACAGCTATACCAAGATGACTGAAAGTAGAGGAGGAAGCAGGAACCATGAGAGAAACCCTTCAGCACTCTGACTTCTATCCCAAGAAGTAAAAAGTAGTAGTAGCCCAACTGCTAAGAATTTTGAAGTCTGTGGTTTGCTGAAAGCAGAAAAGCAAAAATAACACCCAAACCAAGCTCAATTCCTGGTTAAAGGCCTGACAGAAGAAGAGATATACCCACATCTGGTATAAATACTCTTTACCTTCATCTCTACTGTTTACCTTTATGACCAACATTGAATAAAAAAATAAGGGAAAAAAAACCTATTGTGAAGCTATAAAGTAATTAAAGAACCAATTCAGAGATGGTCCAGATAGTGAAACCATCAGATGAAATCCTTAAAATCATTATGATTTAAACACAAAAAAATCAGGTTTAAATGAGATTGACAGTATGTAAGATATACAAAACAAATATTTGATGATAAGCTTTAGCAAAAAAATAGATGAGTCTTCTACATTTGCTAAACAAACTATCAAGCCTGACTAAAACAACATTTAACTATTTTATATTAATAAACAGATAGTGGGGGCCCAAATTTGCAATAGAAAGAAATGGATTATGGAACACTCAGCAGGATCCATCTAGAAGGGTGTGCTGATGGATTGGATGTGGAATGTGAAAGAGAAGTTAAAAAGTTTCCAATTCGTCCTGACTAATTGGAAGTGTGGAACTGCACAGGCTATGAAAGTCTGTTAAAGATTGTGAGGAGTGGGGTAGAAATATTTCTGTTTTAGATATGCTAAGATGTTTATTACATTCCAAATGGAGTTGTCAGATACAAAGTTTGATGTATGAATCCAAAACTTGAGAGAGGTGCCTGTATTAGAGCAAAAAATAAATAAATGGGGCTGAGGTTGTAGCTCAGTGGTAGAGCACTTGCCCAGCATGTGTGAGGCACTGGGTTCAATCCTCAGCACCATATAAAATAAATAAGTAAATAAGGGTATTCTTCCATATACAACTAAAAAATTGTGTTTTTTAATTTTTTAAAAATAAACAATAAATAAACAAATAGCCACGCACAGTGATACATGCCTCCAATCCCAGTGGCTAGGGAGGCTGAGGCAGGAGGATTGGGAGTTCAAATCCAGCCTCAGCAACAGCGAGGCACTAAGCAACTAAATAAAATACCAAACAGGGATGGAAATGTGACTCAGTAATGAAGTCCTCCTGAGTTCAATCCTGGGTGCCCCCCCAAAATAAATAGATAGATAGATAGATAGATAGATAGATAGATAGATAGATAGAGATATTGTGTCCATCTACAACTGAAACAAAATTTTTTAAAGAAAAAAAAAACCCATACAGATGGATTTAAAGCAGTAAATAGGCCATATTTGAATGGTCATCTTAAAGACCTGGAAATATGTATTTTTTTTTTAAATGAACAGTCATGATAATCTTTCACTTGTGCCAGGTTTTTTGAGATAATTTTTTTGGAGGGGGAATGAAATAACTTAGTGTGAGAAAGTGTCATTTTCTGTTCATGGAGTATTTTTTTAAAAGATACATAGTGATTGGCTTTGAAATAATTTGCCTTTAACCAGATGTCATACTGCATACTGGGTACTGATGAATACTTCAATGTTTTTAAAAGTTTGAGGGGTTTTTAATTTTTGTTCTGTTTTGTTTTGTTTTTGGTACCAGTGATTGAACCCAGAGACACTTGACCACTGAGCCACATCCTGCCGCAGTCTGGCTGGGCACAAATCACGAGCCACTCACAGCTTTGTAGATTCAAACAGCAATTCTTTGTACCCGAATTCACACCGGCTGTCTACAAACACGTTCTGGGGAAATCCACGTTCTCTGCCCAAATCCACACCTCCACTGCCATCCAAAATACTCTCTCTGAATCCCGGGAGAGACTCAAGGGGAACTCAGGCAGCAGGATACGCCCTATTCCCAGCAGGAATAACCTCCCTAAACCGTGAACGCCCTAAACTCGGATTATCCTAAACCGGGAACACCCTAAACACGGATCTGCCCTGGTCCTTGAGCAAGGTCACCTTCCACTAAGCAACATGGGGGTACGCTGGCAAGGAAATTGTCATACCTACTTGGCTAATGGCTCCCAGCAACATCCCCAGGCTTTTTAAATATTTTATATTTAAAAAAGTATTCTTACACAAATATTTTAGACTTACTAAGTTGTTTAGGGCCTCGCTAAATTGTTGAGGCTGTCTTTGAACTCACAATTCCTCTGCCTCAGCCTCCTGACCACTGGGATTACAGGTGGGTGCCACATCACCTGGCTAAAGTTTTGTATATTTTCAATGATTTGGCTATATTTTTCTCATGAATTCTATTATTATATCTCTATGTTATAACCATAGTTTCTAGGGTTGTTTTTGTTTGTTTGGGTTTTTTTTATCTGTTTGTTTTTCATGCTTTGCCATTTGAGATCTTGCCAACCCTGAAGGAGCTTTCATTCCTGGGTTAGTTAATTTTCTATACAGCAGGTAGTTAATCTGCTAATATGTCTCCTAGAGCTAAAGCAACCAATCCAGAGCCCATATTCCCATTCACCTCCTTTATCAGGCTCTTGCATCCTGGGCCACGATCCATCTATCCTAATTGCCTCAGGTCCAAGTATCATGTAACTAAAGAGAGTCCCTATTCCCTGAGCCATTTTTTTTTTGTTTCTAGGGAATCTGTGAGTACCAACTCCTTCTTTCATGACAACTGTTTCTGTGTCTTCATGTCTTACTATACCCAATTAAAACAAATTCTAGGTGTTTGATTAAAATATTATACATTTCACCTCCTGGTAGAAACTTTTACTATTACAAAAACCTTTTTTTTTAAAAAAAAAAAAAGCCTATTTCATAAAAGGCAATAATTTCAAATCGTGGTTTTTCTTAACATCTAACTTTGGGAAATAAATGATAGACACACTGTCATCTCTGGTTTGCTACTAAAGGAAGAGTTAACTGGGAGAACAAAACTTTCCATTTTTACCATGTAGCATAACTAAAATCCTCAAGATACAAGATTTTGGTAGAAGTTTTTTTGTTGTTTTTCCCTTTGTCTCTGAGCAATTTTTTATTCATCTTTGAAATGATTCAGCTCTTGCTCCAGTTCTACTGCATTTTCTAGTTGTCTGACAATTCTGAACAGCCACTTACTTTATTTTTACCTCTCCTATGTATATCTCAAATTAATGTAAGTTGAGATTTATTTAATTGCTCTTTTGACATGATTTTATTGAAGTCTTTAGTAGGAAGATTAATGATATTTTTCTTCAGGGAAAGGCATATGAAAAGCTTTTATCCTTTGCTCATCTCCTGTAACATAAAAGTAGAGGCAGCCTGGATGTTTCTCTTTTATGATTTTTTTTATGATGAAGGGGTCTTCAGGCAAGTCTTTCATGTATTTACATTCTGGCATCATCACTTTGCCCTAAGATAATGAGAGAAGATACATGAGAACCTCAAATGATTTTGCTGCCATGTCTGAAGACTTATCTTGTACATTCCTCCAGGGCTCTGCCTGTCCATTCCAGTATCACTGAAGCATGTGGTAAATTTCCATAGGTGGGGGAGTCCCCTGAATGTTCTTGAGATGTCATTCTTGTGAGGAAACAGAATAATTAAATTGTACTGGTTGATGTTGGTTAAAAGCTATAAAGTGATAAATCATAAATATCAATATTAATAATAAAAATCAATGTCAATATTCTATAGAAGTTCAAGAAAAGACTAGTCAAGATGTTATTATTCATTCTGAGTTCTAGTAGAAAAGCAGAATAACATTCACCACTATATTAGTTTTTATTTTATTATCAGTTTTTAAAATAAACTCAAATTTTTACGATTTCATGTTTAAAAGTTCTCTGTCACATGGTTGGGCTTTTCTGTGTAGAGGATGTTACCTAAGGAATCTGAAAGATTGAGCTTAATTTCCAATAACCTACTTTCTTTTCTGATGAAGAGGTTGATGTAGAGAAATGATAATTCTCATCAACCTCTAATCAGTTGAGATTCTGGACTTGATACTATGATTACCTCGACAAGTTTATCATTTTGGACATTAAGACTATTTTGGATATTCAGTGGATTATATCTCTTCCCAAGCTTGCTCATAACTCTGCTATATATTATCACATCATAGCATATTCTAGCATATCATCATATTTTAAATGAGCCAAGGCTTAAAGACTAAATTTCAGGCAACTGAACCTGATTAGGAGTAAGAAAGATGAGGCTATCTAGGAGCAAGAACATGAAAAAGGATGGAAACATGGTTGCATACAGCTTATTGTCTTACAAATCAGAACGTCAGAGCCTGCAGAGGCACAGAAGTACCTGGGAGTGTGTGATGTTGTTGACATGGGAGGAAGTGAGATTGTGGTTCATGTGCTGGAAGTTTGTTCACCAGTGTGGCAATGTTGGGAGATGTTAGGATCTCTTCTAAGAGAGAAGATCTAGTGCCAAGTCATTAGGTCATTGGAGATGCCCTCCTCAGAAGGGATTAAGATAGCTTTTGTAAAACTCTTAGTTAATTATCATAAGAGCAAGAGTGATCCTGGTCTTTGAGTTGCTCTCTGCCTTCCTTTCTGTTCTCATGATCACTCCCTCCCACATACAGGCTTGTCATTATGGTGCCATCTAACATGAGGTCCTCACCAGAGCTTAGCAAATGTAGGTACCATGCCCTTGAATCTCTGGAACTGTGACTAAATAAACATCTTTTCTATATAGGTATCCAGACTCAAGTATTTTTTATACCTAATACAACATTAATCTTATATCAAGTTGTAGGTTGGCCAAAAAAGATTTCTCTTGCCCCTCCTGGAATTGTTTTTGTCACTCCTTTTTTTTTAAAAAAAAATTATTCTAATTTGTTATCTATGACAGCAGAGTGCATTGCAATTCTATTGCCCTCCTGGAATTGTTTTTGTCACTCCTTTTTTTTAAAAAAAAAATTATTCTAATTTGTTATGTATGACAGTAGAGTGCATTGCAGTTCATAGTACACATATAGAGCACAATTTTTCATATATCTGGTTATACACAAAGTAGAGTTATACCATCCATGTCTTCATACATATGCTTAGAGTAATTATGTCCATCTCATTCCATCCTCTTTCCTACCCCCATGCCCCTCCTTTCCCCCCCACCTCTTTGCCCTATCTAGTGTTCATTTAATCCTCCAGTGCTCACCCCCTCAACCCCACCTAGAATCAACATCCTCATATCAGAGAAAATGTTTGGCATTTAGTTTTTGGGGATTGGCTAACTTCACTTAGCATTTATATTCTCTGATTCCATCCATTTACCTGCAGATGCCATGATTTGTCACTTCTGTTTAGGTTTGCCATCCTTAACAGTTAATATTTTTTCTGAAATTAAGCATATCATGACTTATAAGGTTTATGTCTTGTATACAATGGATGTTGATCAAGTCCACATCCTGCTAGAATGGCAACTGAGTGGTGACAGATTCAAGTTTATCATAGTAGAGTCAGGCACATGGGCTGAAATGCCCCAAGAGAGTAGTTCTTGCTCATTCCTTGCTCTTTTTGCATTTCCCTTTACACCTCCCATCTGATTGATAGAGGAGACATTGTTTATGACAGAAGAGAAAAAACCTAGGGAAGTTCTATGAAGCTCTGCTTTGGTTAAACTACTAATTGCTTGTTAGTTTGCAAATTTAAAAAGCACTGCTGCAAATCAGAATTAATTTATCAATTGTAGCTGGGAACTAAACAATGCTTGACTAGATCCAGAGACACATGACACTATTCATTTATAGTAATGATTATCTTGCAAGGCATAGTAGTATCCCACCCAACCCTCCTGAAAACCATATGAAGTAGGCAATCTCAACTTCCCCCATTTCACAGATGATAAATCTGTTTTAGAAAAATTTTCCAAAGTGACACAGTGTGTGCTAGTGCTAATACTGACCTCTAAACTCTACTGCTGTTCAAAAGAAATAGTCATTTATTTCTAAAAGTTAACCTCAAAATTCACCTCCTCCTATTCATGCTGTACTGTAGCCTACACAGACTGTCCTCAGTTCTCTAATATTGCCACAGCCTCCTGTACTTCTTCCTCAGAATACACATGTAAACTACTTTTTGATATTCTCCTTCCCTGAGCTGCATAGAAGACAAGATCTTGTTTGCCTTGCTCCCCACTATATGAACTTAGCAGTCACCCAATAAAAATCTTTAAAATGTTTTTAAAGTCTCATAAGTTCAGATTTTTCACATTAAAATACATGAAAATATACAATGCATACACTTTATGGGAAAAAAGTCTACCTTTAAAAATGTGCATTCCTAGGCTGGAGTTGTAGCTCCATAGTAGAGCACTTGCCTAGCATGTGTGAGGCACTGGGTTTGATCCTCAGCACCACATAAAGATAAATAAATAAAATAAAAGTATGGTGTCCATCTACAACTAACAATATTTTTAAATGTACATTCCTCATGCATTGAATATGCTAAAACAAAGAACTTGACTCCCTGTGGATAAAATATCTCACGATACACACATTTGTAGAGTTACAGAACATAGCCATTAGGGAATTATCTGGTTTAATTCTCTCATTTTATAGTTTAGAAACCAAATCAATTATGTAACCAGGCCAAAGTCACATAGTTAGGCATGACAAGAGTTGGCATCAAAGCCCTGACTTCTATGAAGTCCATCTGTTATTTATCTTAGATGATAGCTTTTCATTTGTAGAAATATAAATTCAGTGGTTTTAAAATCGTGAAGAAAAAAATCTGGGCAATAGAAACTCAGGAAATATAATATGTACACATACAGAATTTATTAAATGAAAAAATAGCAGAAAATTTTATCTGGGAACTTAATCAATGCTTAACTAGATCCAGAGACACATGACACTATTCATTTATAGTAATGATTATTTTGTCTGAGTTTTGAGGTATATTTAATATATTAAGCATCAAAAGATGGTACAGAAATGAGCAGGTGCTAGTTGGGATTGTTAATAATAACTCACCAAAAAAAGTCACTGCTTTCTCTCTCTCTCTCTCATTTTGCACATCTTCTCTATTTCTTCAGCACTGTGATCATCACTACCTTGGTGTAACATGAAGGCTTTCATGCACATCCAGGATACATGATGTGGGAGCAGACTCCCTGGTTTGCTTAACAACTAAATAGCAGTCCCACTGGAATTTGTACCAAGACAAATGCTCTGCTATCTGTGTTCTGAAGCCAGAGAAAGCCACAACACTCCCAAAGAACATGTCTTTAAAAACATTTGAGAGTCCCCTACTTCATGTATTCCTCAAAAAGTGAAATGAGTTTGTATGAAGTTTAAGCAATTTACAGGCAGGTTAAAGAGGTGTGATGGTTTCTGCACTCAGAAAATTACAACTTAATTATATTAACAGTTTTAGACACCATCTTTAATTACATATTTTAATCATACATCTTTAAAATTTTTGCTGTTTTGTTTTGCAGTTGATTGGCAGTGAATCAAGAGTTTTATATACAGTGTTAGGTTAACTCACTATAAGGAAGAGACTCCACAATAAAAATATAGTACTAAAAAATAGAAAACAGTCCTCTGCCATATATCTTTCCACAGGTAGGTGGACTATACGTGGGTCTGTTCCACAATATCATTCAGGTACTTGTGGTTCTCCTACCTTTGTTGTCTTTGTTCACCTGATATACACATAGTTCCCATGAGGAAAGGAACACAGAAGTGAAGGGCAAGTAGCTACCTCTCAAGAATAGAACCTGGAGGTGACACTTACCTCTTGTGCTCATATCTCATTGGGCAGAATGGTCTCATGGTCAGACCCAGCTGCAAAGTGAACTGGGAGATTCAGTCTTCACTTGAGTTTAAGCTCATGGAGTCCATTACTAAAAGAAAGAAGGGCAGAATGAAAATTGAGAGACAAACAGCAATCACACATATAGCTCTCATGTATCCAGAGTGATTATATACAAGCACATTTTTTCCAAGTTGGCTATTCCCTTCTGATTTTTCATGAATCTCAAGAACTCTAATAGTTTTTGGCTACACTTTAATTGGCTGTCTCTCTGGAATAATACTAGCTAATAAAAACTAATAGGAACAATGTTTTCACTGCTGACAGCAAACTGGGAAATTAGTTATCTGATTGATATTTGTAGAATTTTTTGAGCATTCTGTGATTTCTCCACTAATGTACCAAGAGCTTATAGTTATAGTTGATGCAAAAATTTTAAAATTTGTCCACTTTTCTGTGAAGCTTCCTTTTTTGATAAACAAAACATTTGATCTTTAATCCCAAAATGTGCTACATTCCTCCTACCAGATCTGTAAAAGCTAAACTAATTCTCAGTACTTGATATAGTGAATCTGGAGCTGTGTAAAAGCTCAAACTCAAAGATACCTAGTACGGAACTAAAGAGAGAAGAGCCACCCAGCAGAAACATATATGAGGCAAACCAGAATTGAACTATGCACAAGAGAGGAAAGGTTTTGGCTTTCTTGAGAAAGCACTTTTCAGAATATACATTCTGGAAAAAAAAAAAAAAAAAAAAAACAGGCATCCATGTTCTTTTTTCCCAATGGGGCCAACTTTTTCCAGAAACACAGTACAATAAAATGGCACAATGATTCATGTCTTCCCCAACTCTCTAATGTGCTCTAAATGGTCTCTAAAACCTGGCATTGGGGACAGTGTGTAACCTCTTCCAACAGTGATATGATGCAGGTAGTACTATGAACCCAGTTTTACAGATGAAGAAACTGAGGCTCAGCAAGTGTGAAACAACTTATCCAAGGCCACTAACGTACGAGTTAGGACTTAAACCTAGGTATGCACTTCTATGACATTTCACTATGCTTTCCCATCTATATCACCCCCAAAATGTGACAGTCAACCAACCGAGCCCTTCTCATTCATCCTTCTCACTCAGTTAGCCATCAAGACTTATCCATTTGATTTCTATAATAGTTTTTCATTTATTCTCACTGCTATATTACTCTTGGACTATATTGCTCTTGGACTACTTCAAGGACTTTTTACTTCTTCTCAGATTTGCTCTTACTTTTTTTTAACAGTTACCTAATCTTGCCTCAAATTTTGCCTACTGCTAATCCACTCTCAATATAGTTGTCCAAGTCATTTTGTTCTAATGACACACACCTGATCCAGCCTCTCCCATACTTAAAGTCTTTGTTGACGCTTTAGATTTTTAACATTAGTCCAGATGCTTAATTTGATATGACAGATGCTTGAAAATTTACCCTCTGCTTATCTCTTTTGTTCTAGTCCAATTCACCACCAGCTCCTCCACCCAGCTGCCCAGCCCCAACATGCAACAAGATCATATCTTGCATCATCCAACCGGTTTGGTCAAAAACTTACAGAGGATTCTCTAATTCCATAGTTATTGCCCAAATATTTATTTTTAAAACATAGTCTTTATCATCCATTTTAAGTAGCCATTGATATTTGTGTTTCTATGTCTCTTTGCAGGCAATTATGAAAAAATAAGGACACACACCTTTTCCTGCAACTCTACAAATGTACTTTCTTTGAATTAGTGGGAGTTCTGTTTTCTTTTCCTGCAGTGAAGTAGGCCGTTGGTTTTTCTAAATTACTCTGATTTTTTGGCAGGAATAAGCACTTCCAAAATAAGTGCTATATAAAAAAGGTTTTTCTTGCTCTTAGAAGTCATTCCACTATGTGGAACTGTCAAGTGTCAAACCAGAACTACAAGATTTTATGTAATACATTAAAAGTAGTCAAAATAGTTGCTGTTTCTCCCTTACAGTACCATCCATCCTGTTCTTATGACTGCAGGTTTAGCCATCCGTCTCGCTGTGACTGTTGAAGTGGAGTGGAAATGGCAATGTCAACAATAAGCAGAAGTTTTAAGAATCTCTACAAGATTTTACAATTCCACAATATCACTAGTGGCTAGGTATTGGCTTTTTTTTCAGCCAGATACCATAAGAAGGATATGTGATCCAGAATTTTTGTCCATCTGCTGTTAATATGTAATGAGAGTAAGAAAGACACTTTCTTGGTAGGCCATCAACATTTTGGAATGATATAACTCCAGCTTATCTAATAAAAGTAAACTGCTACAATAGGGTTTTTTGATATTCTCCTACTTTGTACTCTGTCATTAAGATTATTTATACATTCTCACCTATAATCATTTAAGCATCTTTCATTGACTTCCACCCACATAGTGGGGTCTTGGCACATATCTTCAAATTTCAAAGGGAGACCCTGTTTCAGATCTGCAAGAGACCTTAATATCATTTGGCCTAGTTCCCTATATAACACTGCAATATTGTATATGATATTGCCAACAAACTTCTGCTTAAGCAACTCTAGTGGTCACAAGCTTGTTCCTTGCTAAAGCAGCCATATTATTGAGATGGTTTGATTTGTTAGGATATTCTTCCTTACATTTAAGGGAATTAGTTTTTCTCTTAACCTCATATAGCTAGTGATTCTCCTTTCTGTGGTCATTGTTTTTCTCCCCTTTTCCTTTATCTGCTCTTTTCCAATTATCATTTCTGGATCATTCAAATGTTTTTCACAGATAATGTTTTAAATTTCTCATCACTATAGTGGTTGTTCTCATCTGAAAGCACTAGAGTTTGCCTTGTCCCTCTTGGTCACTGTGCTCAGAACTGACCACTGCAAGTAAAGAATATTTTAATTATTTGTAAAGAAAATGGCAGCTATTAAGAATACAAACAACAATAAGTGTTGGTGAGGATGTGGGGGGAAAGGCACACTCATACACTGCTGGTAGGACTGCAAATTGGTGCAGCCAATATGGAAAACAGTATGGAGATTCCTGGGAAACCTGGAAATGGAATGACCATTTGACCCAGCTATCCCACTCCTTGGTATATACCCAAAGGACTTAAAAACAGCATACTACAGGGACACAGCCCCATCAATATTTATAGCAGCACAATTCATAATAGCTAAACTGTGGAAGCAAACTAAATGCCCTTCAGTAGATGAATGGATAAAGAAAATGTGGTATATATACACAATGGAATATTATTCAGCTTTAAAAGATAATAAAATCATGGCATTTGCAGGTAAATGAATGGAGTTGGAGAATATCATGCTAAGTGAAGTTAGCCAATCCCCCAAAAACAAATGTTAAATGCTTTCTCTGATTTAAGGATGCTGATTCAAAATGTGATAGGGTGGCATGGGAGGATTAGATGAACTCTAGATAGGGCAAAGGGGAAGGAGGGAAATGCGGTGGAATGAGATGGACATCATTACCCTAAGTACATGTATAAAGACTTGAATGGTGTGACTCTACAACCAGAGATATGAAAAATTGTGCTCTATATGTACACTATGAATTGTAGTGCATTCTGCTGTCATATATAACAAATTAAAATTTAAAAAGAACTCCTATTTGAAATTTGCAAGGCAGATATAATAGAATAATAAACTCTCAGTTTTGACTTTAGAGAGTCTATCATTTTCCTTTTTCTAGATTCTACTTTTTTTCATTCAATTTGAAACTATATTAACTTTTTTGACTGTTATAACATTTTATGAAAAAGGATTTTTAAAATAAAATTTAAAGTTTAAAAATGGAGTAGAAAAAAGAATTGCAGATGTGAATAAGATTATAATAGTGAAAACAGTTGAGAATTTTTGCATTACACAGAAAACCATTTCAACAGTTTTAACTAACATTAAATGATTATTTCAGGCCCTCATCCACTCTCAGTATTTCTTGCCTTTGATGTTTCTCCCTAAATAACATTCATCAATGTGTTCTCCTTGGGGAGGTATACTCCTCTCTCTGTTCGAACTAAACAACCATGTAATTTCCACAGTATTCCCCATTAACCCTACCAATTACTTTTTTGTTTTGTTTTGTTTTCCTATAGTACTTTTAGATACTTCTGTTAAACCATTTTTCATACTGAATCATAGTTATTTATTTATATGTCTTTAAGCATTCCCATTAAGGATATTGTCAAACTTAAATTTTCATTCTTTGAACTTTAAAAAATATATGACTGGCTGGGCACAGTGTTGTGCACATGTAGTTCCAGTTACTTGGGAGCCTGAGGCAGGAGAATCACTTTAGTCCAGAAGTTTGAAACCAGCCTCCCCAACACACTAAAGCCTCATTCATCTTTATCCATTCATCAAAATATAAGTATATGGCTAACATTTATTGATTGCTTACTGCATGCCAGACACTATTAATCACTGCACATACATGATATAGTTTAATACTGATCACAAAACCATGAACTAGGTAATATAATTATCCTCATTTTATTTATGAGCAAATGTGGGTTAAGAGGTTGAACGACTTACCAAAGTGGTACAACTAATAAAAGAAGGATTTGGAGTTCAGACAAGATTTCTCTGCCTCCAGTTTATGTATAACTAATACTCCTAAAGATTTATGGTTTTGGGTGCTAGGGTGGTAACTCAGTGGTGGAGCACTTTCCTAGCATGTATGAAGCACTGGATCCCATTCTCAGCACCACATATAAATAAATAAAAATAAGGTTTAATATATATATATATATATAATTTATATATGTATGGTTTGGGTCAAAATATCAATTTTCTTAAAAGTTTAAAGTCATGATTTAACAAAAGTACTTTTCTCAGTACTATTTCAAATAAAATATCATAAAATGAATGTCCAGGAGAATATTCTTTAGTGGTTATTGCTACTGAAGAAGCCAAAATTCAATGCTGAAATCTTACCCATTCCTGGTCAAGGCCCTGGTGGTGCATGTTCCATGATCCACTGCTGCTGTCAATCTCTGCTTCACCTTTCAGGGACTTGAGTCAGCAGTTGCTGCTGCTGGTGCCACCAACACTAGAGTCACCTCTGTTCCCAAGGTTATTATAATTTATGGAAATTATCTATTAAAATGGTTTTTAAATACTCAGTCCTCACATCTATAAATATTTACCTCAGTGGATTGTTGAGAGTTATTATTCCACTCCCCACCCTTCATCTCTTCCTCCTTCTCCTTTGTGTGGTGTGTGTCTGTGTGTGTGAAAAGTGCCAGGAGAGAATAGGAAGTGATAGGGATGAATCAGAAAGAGTGAATATGGTCAATCAAAGTTAAATAAATAGAACTACTAGTGGCTTCCTTATTACTCAGTTTTGAGGCAAGTCAAAACACTAGACAAGACTATTTTCCCAATAATATGTTGTAATAACTTTGAAAACACATGTTTTAAAAATGTATACTAACAAATGAAATTGTTACTTTATGCCTTTCCATGGAAATGCATCATGCTATCCTAGTGATTAATAAAACAAAATAAATGAAATTAAATAGAATAATTTAATGGCTTTATTGTTTATCATGTTAATATGTTTAAATACACTGGGTAAATAGGAAACAATGGTTAAGAATATTTGACTCACTTGAATGGTCAGCATAGAAAAGAAATAGCCACAGCCAAGCAAATGTGGGAACTCCCAGGGCAAAGAAAGTAACCTAGGAGAGGATGGAGTAACAGGCTGGGAGCAGACCTGTTACAACCTGAATGTTTGTATCCTCCTCAAAATTCATATGTTGAAGCCTAATCCCCAGTGTTGCTGTGGCCCTTTGAGGAAGTAAAGTAAAATGAAGTCATATGGGTGGAGCCTGATCCAATTGATTTGGTGTTTTTATAAGAGATACCAGAAAGCTAGTCCTCCCTCTATTCCCCCATGCTCTCCAATCTACCATGTGCACACACTAAGAAAAATGCATAAGACAATATACTGAGAATGTGAGAGGACCCCTTCCTACAAGCCAGAAAGAGAATACTTACCAGAAACAATTAACTAGAACCTTGATCTTAGACTTCCAGCCTATAGTCATAAAAGAAAATAAAGGTCTGTTGTTTAAGGCATCATGTGTATGGTGTATCTTGTTTTATCAGCTGAACAGACTAATGCAAGAACCATGGGAGTAGCAAGTGACAGCAGCAAAGGCCTAGAATATGTATTGTAAAGCAAGCAGTCAGTAACAGAAAACTATAGTATCACCGAAAAACTCCAGGGCAGGAATAGACCACTGGAAGAAAGTAGAATCTATAATTTAAAATAAGACTCCTGGATAGAGAACCAAATAATTGGCATTCAGGGAGTCGGAGGTTAATAATAATTGAAAATATTTATAGAATGCTTCCTACATGCCACAGGCTTAACGTATAGCAGTCTAAAATGTATAGTCATAATATTGACAAGCAGCAGTAAAGCCATCTGTATTTCTTTGTAACTGAACGTAAATTGCTCATGATCCCTCCATTTATGCTCAGTAGAGGAAAACAATCTTGCCATTTCCAGTGTAAACACATTGGTTCCCTAACCCACAGAGAGAAGACTATTACAACAGGAAAGACCAGATGGAAACCAGTAGAACTTCCCCTACCTAGGAAAATACTAAAGTGAAAGTTTTACTACATCCTGTAAGGACTGCTGAGATTAGTGCCACCATCAAACACTTGAAGGATGCAGGGGTGGTGATTCCCACCATATCCCCATTCAAATAGTCTATTTGTCTTATATGGAAGATATATGGAGTTTGGAGAATGACAGAGAGTTATCATAAGCTGAAACAGATGGCAATTCCAACTGCTATACCAGATGTGGTTTCCTAGCTTGAGCAAATTAACACATCCCTATGAGGCATCTGATATGTAGCTATTGATCTAGCTAATGCCTTTTTCTCTGTTGCTGTCATCAATACCCACCAGAAGTAGTTTGCTTTCAGATGGCAAGGCCATCAATACACCTTCACTGAACTACATCAGGGATACATCAACTCTCTAGCCCTATGAATAATTTAATTTGCATGAATATTGGTTGTCATCCCCTTCCAGAAGATTCTACATCGTTTATTACATTGGCAGAATTTAAGTTGATTGGACTTAGTGAGTGAGAAGAAGACCTACCCTAGACTTATCAATATGATATTTACATGCTAGGGGGCTAGGAAATAATTCAACAATATTCAGAGATCTTCTACCTTAGTGAAATTTCTAGAGGTCCAGTAGTAGGATGCATATTAAGATCTATTTTCTAAGGCTAAGAATAAGTGTTGCATCTGGCCTTTCCTACAACCCAAAACAGGAACACAATGGGAAGTGGTTTTCTGTGGACTTTAAAGAAAACATGTTCCTCATTCGAGTGTTCTACTCTCAGACATTTACTATATGAACTGAAAACCTGCTAGCTTTGAATGGGACCCAGAATAGGAGAGGAATCTTCAATAGCTCCAGACTGCTGTGCAAGCTTCTCTGATTCTTGAATCATATGATCCTGCATATGAATGGTATTTGAAGTGTCAGAGATACTGTTTGGAGATGTTAGCAGGTCCCTATAGGTAAATCAAAATATAGGCCCTCAGGATTTTGGAAAAAAGTCTTATCATCCTCCACAGATAACTATTGGCCATTGGAGAAACAACTCTTGGCCTGCAGCCTGGCCTTAGTAAAGACTGATGTTTAACTTTGGGCTAAGCTAACATAAAACCTGAGCTTCCCATCATAATCTGGGTGCTATCTGGCCCATAAATCTATAAAGTTGGTTGTGTACAATAGCACTCCATTATCAAATAGAAGTGGTATATGTGTCATGGGCCTGAGCAGGCCATGAAAGCCCAAGTAATTTCTATGAAGAAGTGGCAGCCCTGTTACACTGCCTTCTGTCTCCAAGACTGCACCTTTTACCCTACAGGAAGTTTCCATGATAAGCTGACAGAGGAAGAAAAGGATTCAGCCTAGTTTAGACATGGTTTTACATGATATGCTATTGCCTTACAGATGCCAGTAGGAACATCCTTGAAGGCAGTGGTGAAGGGGAATCCTCCCAGTGGATTGAACTTCAAGCCCTCGACCTGGTTGTTCTCTTTGCTTGGAAGGAGAAATAGCCAGACATGTGATTACATACGTAGATTCATGGGCTATGATCAATGAATTAGCTGGATTTTCAGGGATTTTGAAGGGACATGATTGGAAAATAGTTGACAAGAAAATTTGGGGAAGAGGCATATAGATAGATGTCTTCTAAATAGGAAAAAACATGAAGATATTTACATCCATTTGAATGATCACTCAAGGGTGACATAATCAGAGAAGGATTTAAAAAAAATTTGTAGTTGTAGATGGACAGCATGCCTTTATATTTTTTTTTGTTTATTTTTATGTAGTGCTGAGGATCAACCCCAATGCCTCATATGTCAGAGACAAGTGCTCTAACACTGAGCTATAGCCCTAGCACCCAGAGAAGGATTTAAAACCAAATGGATAAAATAATTAGTTAACCTCTTCTTCTGGGCAGTCCTTTCATTGTTCAATGGGCTTGTGATCAAAGTGATCATGGTGCCAGGAAGGGAGGTCATGCATGGAATCAGCAATGTGGACTTTCACTCACCAATGTGGACCTGGCTATGACCACGTGACCAATATGCCAGCTTCAGAGACCAACACTGAATTCTGTTATGGCACCATTCACTAGAGCAATCAGTAAGCCACCTGACAACAGGTTGATTATATTGGATAACTTCCATCATGAAAAGGGCAGCATTTTGTCCTTACTAGAATAGATACTTAATTCCAGATACAGATTTTCCTGCATACAAATGCTTCTCACAAAACTGTGGACTTAAAAGAATGACTTAATGAATACCATGTTGGCATTCCATAGAGCATTTCTTGTAATCCAGGAACTCACTTCATAGCCAGAGAAATTCAGCAACGGGCCCAGGTTCATGAAATTTAGTGGCATTATCATATTCCCCAATCTATCCTGAGTAGCTCTTTTGACATAACAGTAGAATAGCATTTTGAAGACACAATTATAGAGCCAGATAGATGGCAACACCTTCAGAGCTGATAAAGGTTCTCCAGAAGGCTGTGCAGTTGTCCTTCACTATGAGGAATTGGTTCCAGGACTTCTTGAAGATGCCGAAATCTGCAGATGATCAAGTCCTTTATATAAAATGGCATAATATTTGCATGTAACTCATGCCCATTTTCCAGTGTAGTTTAAATTATCATCACTTATAATGACTAATACAATCTAAGTGCTATGTTAATAGTTGTTCTGTTTTATTAGGAAATAATGGCAAGAAGAAAATTGGCAAATATTCAAAACAGATGCAACTTGGGGGAGATATTTTAAATCTGCCGTTTGGTGAATCCATGAATGTGGAACCTACAGTTATGGAAGGCTGACTGTGTGATGCTATATATGCTCTGAATCAGCATCCAATATATAGTGCTTTTACTCCTATAGCTAGGATTAAAGTCCAAGAATCAAGGAGTGAAAGTAGAAATAGTGTCACTCACTAACATTCCTGGTGACCCAGTAGGACAATTTTAGCTTCCCATTCCTGTAACCTTATGCTCTGCTGGCCTAAGAGTCTTAGTTTCAAATGCAAGAATGCTTCCACCAAGACAATGATTCCACTGAACTGAATGTAAGACTGTCACATGGCTACTTTGGACTCCTCATCCCTCTGAATCAAGGAAGGTACTTACTGTGCTGTCTGGGGTGATGGATGCTAACTATTACAGGGAAATTGCATGGCTATTCCACAATGAAAGTAAGGAAGAATATTTCTGAAATACAGGAGCTCTCTTAGGATGTCTGCAAGTGTTGCCACTCACGATGATAATGCAGGAGACTTTCCAGTGTCATTTATTGATACAATAATGGAGACCATGTCAGCCTAAGGATGCAAAGACTGACCAGATCACCATAAATCATCTTGAAATCACTATTTATATCAGTCCTCCATACTTTCCCCTACCCATTCTGTACCAACTTTCCTTTAGAAGAAGAACTGGGAATTCCAAGAGGCATCTTGTACTCTTGAAATAACTTGTATTCTCCTTTGAATGTGTATCTAATTTCCTAAATAGACCACCATGCCTCTGAATGGCACATACTGAAGTCCTTTTCCTTCATATCAAGGACCCATTTAGTCCAAATTAAGTTCCCTTTTCCTTTCAGCAACTCCTCAGATCCTATTATAGAGACACCTCTTCAGTCCTCTTCAAGGACTTCCCATAAGCCTCACCTTTTAAAAGCCCAAACGGCACCTTTCAATAATGCCACCATGGTAACCAAATCTTTAACATAATAGGCCTCAAGAGGACATTCAAATTACATCAAAACCATATCATCTTCCCTTGGTCCCCAAGGTTTTCTATCCATCTCACAATGCAAAATTCTGACTCTAAAAATCCCAAAGTCTTAATGGTTCCATTTTGCTCAAAATCTAATCCCAAAGTCTCATCTGAGACTCAAGGTAAACTCTCAGCTGTGAACCCTTTTAAAAATGAAAATCAAATCATTATCTTTTTAAGATACACTGGTGGGACAGGCACTGGAAAAATATTTCTATACCAAAAGGGAGGGATAGGAAAATAGAAAGGAGGAATAGGACCCAAATAAGACTGAAGCTCCATGTCCAGCTTGCAAGGCACACTGTAACAGGAGGTGGGTTCTCAAGGTTTGAGCAGCCCTGCTCTTATGGATTTGCAGGTACATCCCACATGTCAGCTCTCTGAAGCTAGCTGGCTTTGCGCACTGCCTGCCAATTTCTCTGGTGGGTATTATATGTTGCCTGCACCTCTTGCTCTCTCTTCTCCCCTTTGGCTTTGGCTTTACTTCTATAACTTCACTAGGCCTCACCCCATCGGGGCTCTATACAGGAGCTCTGGTCCCAACCCACACTGCCTGGCCACCAGATTTTCCTTTGAAATCATGGTGGAAGCCACCATAACCCTATAACTTTCAACTTTGGATGTTTCCAGAACCAGCATCACATCAATGAGTCAAGGTCTGACACAAGGAAAAACTGAACCTGGGCCAACTTGCACCATGTCATGGGCTGTGAGGTGCTTTGTTGGTTGAACTTAGGAAAAGAAATTTCAAAGTGGTCCTGGATATACAGGGTATCCCTTTCCTGGAAGAATTTTGTCCTGGAAGTTCTAAATTTTTACTTCTAAACTACCAAACCTGTGAGAGGGGCAGCCTCCAAGACTTTTGAGCTATCTCTGTGGCATTTTTCCTACTGTCCATATGTAAAGCATTTGGCTTCCTTTATGGGTTCTAATTTCCTTAGCAACTAACTGCACCCTCCTTCTCACACCCTTACATGCTTTTTCACTCTTTTCCTGGCCAGACTGCAAATTTTTCATCTATTGCTGCTCTGTTTCTTTTGCTTCTAATTTTTAACCGAAAAACTAGCTTAAAATAGCCAATGATTTGCCCACAACCTGATGATTTGATATTTTGAAATCTTCCCTGCCAAATGATCTAGTTCATTGCCTTTATGATTGATCTTCCACTACGTCTCAGGGCATAGACATGAGGCTTTCAAATTCATTGCCACAGTATAACAAGCGGAGACTTTCTTGCAGTTTCCATTAAAATCCTCATTTCTGAGACCGCGACAGTCAGCCTTTACTATCCACATTTCTGTCAGCATTCTGGTCTGGGCTACCCATAATTGCCCCTAAATGCTTCACTTACAATATTCTAGGCTTTCTCAAGGCTGATCCTCCACACTTTTCTGGCTTCTCCCTCTTAGCCAATTCCAAAGGCTTCTACATATCTTCAGGTATAGTTAGAGTAATGGCCCCACTCCTCATTACCAATCTTCTCTTTTAGTCATCTTTATATTGTTACAATGAAATGCCTAAGTCAATTGACAGCAATTTTCTATAGCTCACAGTTTTGGAAGTTCAAGTCCAAGCTTGGTTGTCCCTATTGGTTTGGCCTCTGGTGGGAGCAGAACATCATGGCAGAAATGTGTTTAGAAGCAAATGGTTAAATCTCAAACCAAGAAGGTGAGAGACAGACAGACAGACATGGAGAGAGGAGAGGGAGGGAGAGGAAGAGATGACAGACAGAGACAGCAATAGAGACTGTCCATCTTTTCTGCTATTTTTGTTGCATCTGAGCCTCTAGTCTGGGATGGTGCCACTCACATTCAGGGCAGGTCTCCCCAACTCAGTTCACTGACCAACATGCCAATTTTATCTGGAAACACCCTAACAGATATAGAAATATACCGTACTAATTTTCCAGATATACCTCACTCCCATCAAGTTAACACCCAAAATTAACCATTGAGGTTTGGGTGGTGGAATTTTTTTTTAACTGCCATTTTTGTGCTCTCAAGTTTGGGTATGGCACCAGAAATTATGGCAGGTCACACTGGTTTTCTAGTTAACTTTTAGGTATGGGGCACCATCAGGACTTAAACAGCTTCTTCAGATCACCCCAGATTCCTTCTTTTTGTCCTGGGCTAGGTAGATGTAATGCTCCATAGCCTAAGCACCACTTTCTTCAGCAGGTTCCTCACACCACTAAGGGTCTAGTTGTTCTCATGGTTTCATTTCATCACTGCAGTTCTAATTTGCCCTTATTGTCCCCCACTTGTTACCCAGCACTTTCCAAGTGATAGCTCAGTTGAACTATTGTTATTTTAGACTCAATCACAGGTAAAAGACTATGCAGTCTGACAAACTACCAAACTATATGTCTAATCCCTATAATAAACTCCTTAGTCTGTACACCTGTAGTGATTTTTCTTCTCTGAATGAAAGCTATAGGAACAATGCTAACAAGAAGTAACTGACATTTTTATTTAGTATTCACTGTGCATCATACACTGTGCTAAGTACTTTGCATAATTTACCTCATTTTAGTCTTGGTAGCAATAACATAAGATAGGCACTATTTTTCCTCGTTTCACATATTTAAGAAATGAGACTTAGAGGGAGGATGAAATAGAAATGCAGAGGATACACCACAAGAACTGGCCTTGAAAGCTGTACCTGCATCTTAGTCCCCAGCACTTTAGTTCTATAGCGGTGTTTTTACACATCTGCACATTTTATCTTTACTTTCTACTGTTAGTAGATTTCATCTACTTCTGAAACTTGCAGAACCAGACATACTCTGCTTCTGTGTTTTCAATGTCTTACCTTCATGGAATACTTGACTTAGCCTTCCAGGTATTATGATTATGTTTCTTTAAATTGTAGCCCAGCCTGGCACAGAGGCACACACCTGTAATCTGAGCATCTAGGGACACTGAGAAGGTAGAATGGCAAGTTCAAAGGCAGCCTCAGCAAAAAAGTGGTGTGCTAAGCAACTCGGTGAGACCCTGCCTCTAAATAAAATACAAAAAAGGGCTGGGGATGTGGTTCAGTGGCTGAGTGCCCCTGAGTTCAATACCCAGTACCGCCCGCCCCACAAAAAAAATCATAGCCCAGGCAATGTCCCAGAGTCATTTATCTGCTACTCTAAAAATGTATTATTAACAAAAAAAGAGAGAGAGAATGTGTGAACCAAAATTGAATTAACAACACATAATTGTATATTTAAAAACGTTCTTACAATGCACTGATTCTATAAGGAGAAAACTACACATAGTACCTGCTTTAGTCATCTTTGAAATCTCTGTGACCAAAATACCTTACCAAAACAATTTAGAGGAGGAAAATTTATTCGAGGCTCACAGTTTCAGAGGTTTCAGTCCATAGATGGCCAACTTCATTGCTCTGGGCTTAAGATGAGGCAGCACACCATAGGGGAAGGGCCCAGCAGAGGAAAGCTGCTGAACTCACAGCAGGGTCAGGGAGAAGGATTGGGAAGATCTACAGGAAGATTCATCCTTCTAGGGTATTTTGCCCAGTGACCTATCTCTAGTCATGACCCAGCTACCTACAGTTACCATCCTATCAGTCTATTCAAACTAGGATGGACTGATTAGATTATTGCTTTCATAATTCAATCCTTTTATCTCTGATTATTCCTACTTTAATAGGAACTTATGGGAGCATCTCATATCCAAATCATAACATTCTATCCCTGGCCCCCAAAAGCTTATCTCCATCTCACAATACAAAATTCACATGTTCATCTCCAAGAGTCTCAGATTCCTAACAGTTTCAGTATTGTCCAAAAGTCTACATCCAAAGTGTCCTCTAAGATTCGAGGCAAATTCTTGGTTGTAAGCTGTTTTAAAAATCAAAAGCAAGTTATATATATTCAATATTGTGGCACAGAGTAAACATTCCCATTTCTAAAGGGAAGAATGGTGTCACAAAAAGAAAAGATGTGGCCAAAACAGGATCAAAATCCACTGGACAAACAGTTCTTATAACTCCACATATAGCATCTAGGACACATCTGCATGAGGTGTTATTTCCAAAGAATTTGGGAAGCCCCACCACTTTGCCACACTTGTTGTAGTGTACATGGTCTCTCTTTTAGCTTGGCTTTCTCCACAACCAGGAGCTTTTTTCAGCAGACAGTCTACATTACCAGCATCTTTTAATTCCTGGGGTCTCCAATCCAGCTTCAGCTTCACCTTCATAGCTTTATGCATCACCTTCTCAGGGACATTACACAGGGATTATGACTCTGCTATGCTTTGCTCAGCCTCTCAGGCCTTCCTTTGAAATCTCAGTGGAAGATGCCATGACCCCTTAACTTGAACAGCCAGCACTCCTGCAGAACCAGAACAATGTGGATGACACAATGGTCTGCTGCCCAGCTCACTCAGTGCCTGGGTTCCCTGGAATCAAGACTCACAGGCCTCTGAGTACCTGCATGGCTCAGAATGGTGACATAACTTCTTAGGCCCTGATGTGTAAGCAAAGCACCATCAAAATCATCTCCTCCTCCTCCTTTTCCTCCTCTTCCTCTTCCTCCTCCTCCTCCTCCTCCCCCTCCTCTTCTGCTTCTCCTTCTCCTTCTCCTTCTCCTTTTTCTTCTTCTTCTTCTTCTTCTTCTTCTTCTTCTTCTTCTTCTTCTTCTTCTTCTTCTTCTTCTTCTTCTTCTTCTTCTTAATTTAAGTGTATGCATGAAGTTTATTGATAAAGTTTCAAATTCCACAATGCAGGTAACCCTTAAGAAATTAGCAATTATCATCCAGGCACAGTGTTGCAGGCCTGTAATCCTGGAGGATTTTGGAGCTTCAGCTCAGCTTCAGCTCAGGAGGCTGAGGCAAGAGGACTATGAGTTCAAAACTAGGCTCAGCAAAAGTGAGGTGCTAAGCAACTCAGTGAGATCTTGTCTCTAAATAAAATACAACATAGGGCTAGAGATGTGGCTCAGTGACCAACTGACCCTGAGTTCAATACCAGGTACCCAAAACTAAAAAGAAAAAAACAAACTAGCAATTGTTGAATTTGAGTGTTGTATCAAAGAAGAATAACTACATTATCTGAAAAGACCAGCTACATAGTTGTATTAGTGTGGAGTTTCCTCAAACATTTCAACCAAAGCAGTATTTTACAAAAGATTAAATGCAAAGGCAGATATGAAAATCCAGCTGTGCTCTCTCAAGCCAGATAGTAAAGAACTTTTTAAAATGTAAATGGATGCCACTCTCCTAATTTTTTAAAAAGTTTTTTATTTGTTCTTTTTAGTTATATGTGATATACACACATACACACACATGCACAAAAAGGGTGAAGAATCAATCTTCATTCTTATTTTTAAACCTAAAGAAAATCTCATTTAAAATGGACACAGGTCATGACTCCAGGAAAGACATTATATTGGTTGTTCACTATCAAACTCTGTATATTCCTTTGCTGAGACCAGAAGTGCAGTATTAATTAAAAGAAATAGATATGCAATTAAGCCAATCCCAAACATTTTCTGATTGACTGTACTAATACCAGAATACTCAAAAAGAGAGTACAGTCTCTGGACCAAACTAACCTGCATATTATAGTTTAGATCATATTCCTAAGGAACATTTTATTACCTTAGTCCCCTTTTCATATGCTATAAAATGGTTTGACTGTTATTAAATACCATTTTATAGTAGTCCAACCCAAATAAAATTCTTAATGAAAGCCATTTAGGACCAATGGAATTTAACCCCACTTTTCTAAACTTGCCTTCTATGTTATATTTTGAACTCCCGCCCCAGATGTCAGCTTGTGAATCTTCAGGTTGTTCCCCAAAGAACCCTCCTAAAACCCACCTAATCATGTCTCCCCAGATGTTTCAAGACCTCATTCTTTAATTTTCTTCTCTGGGGAGCACCACAGACTAACATTACTATGCAGCTCAAATAAAAGCCATGGAATAAACCCTAGTTTATTTTAAAACCTGCAATTTAGAGTTTATTTTATAACCAGTGAGGAAAAACTAGAGGTAGTTAAATAAACAAGTGATACAACATGCTCATAATTTTCTTGTCTTTACAAAGTCAAAGAAAACATCTTGAGAAAAATTATTTAAATTCTGAAGTAAAGTAAATAAAAAAGGAATTTGGCCTAGCTAGTTATTCAGATCATAAGGAAAGAGTTCTTAAGCAATTTTGTTGGGAATGTAAGGCAAATTTTGCATTTAATCAGATTATCAGGTTTCTTCTTATGACAGGTTATTTCTAGACATAATATACTAACATTTTAGCTATATTTATCAAAACAAAGTGAAGTTTGAAATGGATTACAATAGAAGTATGAAAGAGGAGTCAACTGGATTCCATAAGCATGAGAATTTAATACTAATACATAGTTACATGGGATGAATAATATATATCAGAGGTTATGTATAGGCCTTTGCTAGGTTTATATTCTTCTGAAGAAATTACTGCCTGAGTCAGGCATGGTGGCAAACACCTGTAAACCTAGGGTCTCTGGAGGCTGAGGCAGAAGGATCAGAAGTTCTAGGAATTTAGCAAGACCCTCAGCAACTTAGTAAGGCACCCATTTCAAAAGAAAATGAAGAAGAAAAAAAAGAAGGCTGAGGATATACTTCAGTGGTAAAGCATCCCTAGATTCCATCCGCTACCTAAAACAAGTAAACAAACACACACACACACACACACACACACACACACACACACACACCAAAACTTACTGTGTGCCTTTTCTTGTTCCTGTTATATTTAGCATTAGTTATGCTAGTCCAGTACCCACTCCAGCACCTAGTACCCTAGGGCCCTTGAGGAAGTACAGGCCAATGAGAAAGACATGACTCCAGTTGTTATGGCAAGCGTTTGCCCCTCTTGAGCAATCAGAAGGCAAGGGCAAAACTGTGTAAGGGGCCCACCAGATGGTGAAGAAAGGCAGGAAGGAGAAAGAAAGAAATTTGACCTGGAGACACATTTCAAAGTAAAACATTAATTTGTGTTGAAATACACACTGAGATACCTCATTATATTGTTAATAATGAGTGGCACAAGATCCTGCCCAGGAAGGAAAGAGACTACTACATAAAGAAGTCCATAAGGTTCACTGCTTCAGAAATATTTGGAGTCAAATTAGTAGGAAAATGGGTTTTATTTGAAGCCAACTTTTTTTTTTTTTGCATGTGGGTGGGGTGGGGGTGGATTGAACACAGAGGTGTTTAACCACTGAGCCACATTCCTTTATTTTTCAGTTTGAGACAGGGTCTCCCTGAGGTTGGTCACGAATTTGCAAGATTCCTGTCTCAGTTTCCTCTCAAGTTGCTGGGATGGGCCACTGCGCTCTGCTAAAGCTAATTTTGCAAGAAGATGGAAGACATTTAATTGTTTCAGAAATTCCATCTCTTAATCTAAAAATTAAGAGAACTTTAAGGGACAAAAGGCAGGAAATATGCAGATTTAGTTAGCCTGCAGTTACCCAGGCCTGAGGGGCAGTCCCCACTTTCATCTTCTTTGGTGCCTATCAGGGTCAATGGCTGCAGTCTCCCCCCAGGCAGGTTCCTTCTCAGAGGGAGGAAAATGTTCCCAAGTGGTGGGGTTGGCCCCTAAGGCAAGTATTTTAGGGAACTTATGTACTGAACAAGTTCTGAAAGAGACCTGTATACTACAGGCAATTAATTACATGTCCAATTTCTCACCTGAACTCCAGTCTCATAGCCAGTTGTCTGCTTGACATCTATACTTGGACATTTAATAGTCATCTCCAGACTTAATGTATCTAAAACCAAACTCCTGACTTCCACTCTCTATAATTCCCTCCAAACTTGTTCCCACGTGCTTCCCTTAGTAAGTCAAATTTTATTCTTTGAATTTCTCTAGCTAATAAAAAAAGTGTCTGCTTTGACACCTCACTTCCTCTCATATTGTATAACCAATTCATCAGCAAATCCTATTTCATAATCCTGTTTCATAAATTATCTCAAGCCCAACCCCTTGTTAACCTCCATGTTTTCTTCCCTTATGTGATCTACAATTGAATCTTCCAATGAAACAGACTAAACTTGCTACCATCCCTCACCATCTGAAACAGAGAATGCCTTCCTCTTGCTAAGAAGGGAAATTGGGGAGGCTCCCTCCCTGTTACTTCAATCTATTTCTCCATCTCTGACATCTGTCTTTTCCCATTCTAAATTATAAAGAAAACTTCTAAAAGGAAGACACAGATGCTGGTCCCCAGAGGTCCTAACTTATATAATGAGGAGGCTGGGGAGGGTACTTGGAACTTGGGAAACTCCTTTAAAACAACGATTCTGAAGGAGGCAGAACCTTGTAACTCCTTTTGTCCTAATGCACCCCTTTCATTCTTTAAAGCTTTCCTCCTCCCAGAGCTTGCTGTGAGTGTGTGTGTGTGTGTGTGTGTGTGTGTGTGTGTGTGTGTAGCAAGCTGGGAATTAAACCCCGGGGTGCTTTACCACTGAGCTATAACTACATCCCCAGTTCCTTTTGAGACAGGGTCTTGCTAAGATGCTGAGGCTGGCTTTGAACTTGCCATCCTGCTGCCTTAGTCTCCCAAGTCACTAAGATTGCACATGTGTTTCACCATATGTGGCTCATTGTAGTTGCAACTTTTGAAACAATGAAGTTTCTTCCATCTTCCTTCAAAGCTAACTTCGAATAAAAACTATTTTCCTACCAATTTTATTCCCACTATTTCTGGAGTGGTGAGTATTATGGCCTAGCTTCTTTCTTCCCCAAGCAGAATCTGGGCCACCCAGTAATACTTGGACTACCATTTTTGGTAGTACTGGTTATCATTTTGCTGTACTGGGTATCTGCTGCCATTGAGCTTTTCTTGGTTGGGCTCAAGTGACCCATTTGGGACTTCAGCTGCCAGGAACTTAAGTAAACTGTTCTATACCTTTGCTTTGGGGTACTGGTTAGTAAGATTTTTTTAAAAAATCCAGGATTATTTTGATTTGGTTGAACACTAATTTGTTTGGTTTTGTTTTGGAAGAGTAGATCATGAGCCAGGCACTGTGGTGCATGCCTGTTGTGCACTTCCTGTGGCTCAGGAAGCTGAGGCAGGAGGAGTGAGGGTTCAAAGCCAGCTTCAGCAAAAGTGAGGCACTAGACATCTCAATGAGACCCTATCTCTAAATTAAATACAAAATAGGGCTGGTTTGTGGCTCAGTGGTCATGTGCCCCTGAGTTCAATCTCTGGTACCAAAAAAAAAAAGAGTATATTATGGCCCAAATTCCTAAAATTGCCACTAATTTATTGTAATTCTTTCATGTTTGTTAATTTGACAACTGTCTTATTAGGCAGACTCTGAGGGCTGCAACAGCTTTATCTTCCCCACATAGTCTTTGCTTCAGTCATCAGATGGGCCTCTATCAAAAGAAAATGAATTAAATCCACCCATGATTGCTTTATTAGACCTTATAAATTGCCCTAACCCATCACATCAAGTGAATTTACTGAGTTTTTTATTCTTCATGATTAAGTTGTATATTTTTGCTTTGCATAATTAAGGCATAATTAGTTTTCTCTACCTAAAGTATTTTTCTGTTGTTGTTTTGTTTTGTCTGTCTCTAGAAAAAAAAACTTGCTCACCAGGCCTTGCCATTGTCTTTAAGGCATAAATTTTCTACCTGATCTCAACAACTTTGAAAACTCACATTTAAAAGTTGACTGCTTTCAATATCTGGTCAAAAGTTTGAATTTTGAAACTAGCAAATGTTAAATCTAAGTTTTAGGTATGTTTATATGCTCCTGAGTTGTCTGTTTGCATGTACTAAGTTGACTTATAGAAACTTAGTCCAAATGCCTTTTGATCTACATAACTTTAGTAAATTTATAACAAATAATTTAAACATTCAGAATAAGAATGTCTTTAAAACGTAGTAAGATTTTTTCTAGCCTGCTATCCAATTAGGATATTTGCTCTAGATGCTTGAGATTAGTGTTTAATGTTTTCTATATACAACAACCTTTTAGACCCTTTTAGAACCTTTTCAGCAAAAAAAAAAAAAAAAGAAAAGAAAAGAAAGAAAAAGTAAACTTTCAAATGTTAACTATGCTAGAGTTCCCTGAGCAATCTAAAGATAGCTATTAAAGTGAGTAAATTGGACAGGCATTTTGAATTTTTAAAAATGTAGGTTTTAAAATTATTTTGATTTTACAATAAAATCATAATTTAGGGATAAAAATCATCGTGTTCTAAGATCAGAAATGTTCTGTTTTCTTTTTTTATGCTACATTTTCTTTATTCATCTAGTGATATACACTTGGGTTGTTTACACTTTGGTATACATAATATTAAACATTTGTGTATAAGTTTTATTAATATTTGCATACAAATTTTTGGTGGCAATGTGTTTTCTTAACTTTTTGGTATGTTTCTAGGAGGAATTGATGGGTTCCTATGGTACCTCTATATTTATCATAATTTTTTAGCCAAATTTTTTCCAAAGTGGTGTATTACTTACACATTTCCATCAACATGTATGTATGAGCCATGATGAGATCTCCAGCTTCTGTACATTTTTGCCAACCTTTGTTATTGTCTGCTTTTGAAAATGAATTATAAAGTGATATCTCATTGGATCTTGATTTCACTATCTTAATGACTGATGACATTGAACAATTTTTCTTGTGCTTATTGTATATTTGTGTATCTTCTTTGGAGAAATATCAGTTGAAATCTTTTTTTTTTTTCTGCTGCCTTTTCTATCCTCTGCTATCCCCCCTCCCCCCTCCCCTCCCCTCTTTTCTCTTTACCCCCTCTACTGTAATTTATTTCTCCCCCTTTCTGTTTTCTATAATAAATGTGTGATGCTTATATCTATGTATGACATTCATGGTTTATCTACAATGTTAATTGTTTGATAGATGTGGAAATTCACTGTCCTCTTGTAACATTGGTCCACTTCATGCTTTGAATGAAACAGCCCTTGCTGCTCCGTCACAGAAACTTATCTTAAAACAGACAAGTTTTTTCCTCTTCTCTTTGTCCCAAATTAAGAAGTGAATCATAATCCCCCTAAAGGAAACATCTGGAATGTAGCCTTTGATAGCTTCTTTAAAAATACACTGTTCTGCTAGGCCTGGTGGTGCACTCTGGTAATCCCAGCAGCTGGGGAGGCTGAAGCAGGAGGATTACAAGTTCAAAGCCAGCCTCAGCAATTTAGTGAGACCCTAAGCATCTCAGCAAGACTCTCTCTCTAAATAAAATATTAAAAAGGGCTGAGCTTTTTATGGCTCAGTGGTTTTTTTGTGGCTCAGTGGTTTCTCCTTTTCTGTCAAAGCAATATATTGCTTTTTCCTTTTTCTCAAAACCATGTTCTCATTTTTATTTATTTTTTTTTATTTTTTTATTTTTTTTTTGTTGTTGTTTGTTTTTTTTTTGAATATTTTTTTATTGTTGGTTGTTCAAAACATTACATAGTTCTTGATATATCATATTTCACACTTTGATTCAAGTGGGTTATGAACTCCCATTTTTACCCCGTATACAAATTGCAGAATCAAATCAGTTACACTTCCATTGATTTATATATTGCCATACTAGAGTCTGTTGTATTCTGCTGCCTTTCCTATCCTTTACTATTCCCCTCCCCTCCCCTCCCCTCCCCTCTTCTCTCTCTACCCCTTCTACTGCAGTTCATATCTCCCCCTTGTATTATTTTTCCCTTTCCCCTCGCTACCTCTTGTATGTAATTTTGTATAACCCTGAGGGTCTCCTTCCATTTCCATGCAATTTTCCTTCTCCCTCCCTTTCCCTCCCACCTCTTGTCCCTGTTTAATGTTAATCTTCTCATGCTCTTTTTCCCTACTCTGTTCTTAGTAACTCTCCTTATATCAAAGAAGACATTTGGCATTTGTTTTTTAGGGATTGGCTGGCTTCGCTTAGCATAATCTGCTCTAATGCCATCCATTTCCCTCCAAATTCTATGATTTTGTCATTTCTTAATGCAGAGTAATACTCCATTGTGTATAAATGCCACATTTTTTTTATCCATTCGTCTATTGAAGGGCATCTAGATTGGTTCCACAGTCTTGCTATTGTGAATTGTGCTGCTATGAACATCGATGTAGCAGTGTCCCTGTAGCATGCTCTATTTAGGTCTTTAGGGAATAGACCGAGAATTTTTAAATTGGCATTGGGGACCAGGATGGAGCTTTCAGTAACACTTCCCTTGTTTCAGACCTGAAAAGCCAAAGGAAATAACAGATTATTGAAAAGGCTGGTAAACTATGTATAGTTTATATTTCTGATTTCTAGAAAAACATTTTATAATGATCCATAATTGTAGTGTTTTTGTTGTTGTTGTTAACTGATTATAAATTCTATCAGTTTCAAAAATTAACTATAAACCTGTACTTTCATCCGATAACCTAAATGCCATAAAACTAGTTTGCCTCTTTTGAGTTTATTATCATGCCTGCCTTGTTAGAGACTATATAGGATATGGTGATACATATGGAACAACTCAAGTAATTTCCATTCATGGTTTTGTATTTACTGCACAAACTGCTTGGGTTTTATTACTCCCATCAACAAGGTGTTTCACTGCCTTATTGAAATGTTAAATGAATTTTGTTCTGTGTCTGTCAAAAGTCTAGCAATGCTTTTAATTCCAGAGGAACTTAAAAATAACTTTTAAAATTCATTGGCAAGTAAGGATCCAATAATTTGGCAAAAACTGGGTCACTCAGCAAAATTTGCAGAGAATTGTCTTGAAAAAGATTTTATGTTTTATCAAGATAATCTCAGGTTTTCTGCTGATTTTGGTATGCTTTTAATTGCTTAAAAGAAAATAAAGTCCTACAAGAATTAAGATTTATTCAAATATTCATTTGTTCAAATATTCATTTGTTCTACAGTGTCTTTTTTTAGTTTGTACTTCTAGTTAAATGAATCACTTTTTTAAAAAGTAATGTCATGTTTTATTGCTACAAATGTTCTGAAGCTTTAAAAATCTGACAGTCTGAATATAATGCTGTAAATCATGCTTAGTGTCTTAACATATTAGAGAGGTAACTAAATTGTTTTACTAAGTTGCTAAGTTCTCTGAGTAATAATAATAACTTCTATGTTGTTTGCAGTCATTTTTACATAATGTAAACCATGTCTCTGTAGTTCATAGGGGGTAGTTCTTTTTCACTCATCCTCCAACTCAAGACAATTTAAAAGTTAAAGATTTTAATATATGTGTAAGACTGGCTATTTTTAAAAAAGGGATTTTCTTAATTAAACTTGTTTACATTGTGTTGCAACTTAGTTTACAAAGCACTTTCCAGTAAATGTATGTTTTTAATAGATGGAATGACATTAATCCTTGCAACCTTTTTTCAAAGCTTTTACAATCTGTAAAATGTACCTTAATTCTGAAGATGCTTTCTACCCAGTTGATAGTCTTGATTTACATATAAAGGATTCTAGCTAAACAGACACTCTTCCAGTGCAGATCTGACAGGATTGCTACTTCAGACAGGCTGTTTTTCTTTGGATAAAGATGATAAAACTCAAGAGATTGTGTTCATTAGATCAAATCTGTTATACAGACTAGATTGCTATCCTCTTATTAGTGGTTTATATTTTTTAGGTCTAATAGTTAATCTTTTTTTTTCCTTTTCAATACTGAGGACTGAACCCATAGGTGTTTACCATTTAGCTAAATCCCCATTTTTTTTTAAAAAAATTTGAAACTGGATTTTGCTAAGTTGTTGAGAATGGCCTTGAACTTTCAATTCTCCTGTCTCAGCCTCCCAACTTGCTGGGATTACAGGCATGCATCACCGCATCTGATTAAGAGCTAATCTTTCAGAAAACCTCTGTTGCTTAAAATTGGTTGAAAGGGGGTCTTCTACTGCTGACTCCAACTGTCACTTCGCATCAACATGGGAGCACTCAGATAAAAGAACTGAAAGAGCTCCCATGAGGGCAAAGCCAAGATGTTTGGCAAATGAACAATAGATTTTTCAGAGAGAATCATTCTGAGACAGTTGCGGATGGGGAGTGTAAATCATGTAGAATCACTTGTCAAAACCCACCAAAAAAATAAACAGCTAGTAGTTTATGAAAAGAGAATTCTTACACAGAATAACACTAGACTACTTCCCCTGGGCAGAGCTATTAAAATTTCAGAATTTGCCTCATTGAGGAATAAGCATCTAACTTCTTATGAACTGCCAGCCAGATGACATGGAAACTCCAACTTCCTCAAGATTGAGGGTATGAACTAAATGGGAGGGGGATTTAAATAGACTGAATTTGGATCCCTCTCTCTCCAAATTGGGAACACATTCCTCCTACGCAGCAAGGAAGCTGAAAGGCCCTGATTCCCCAAACTGACAAGCACCAAAGAAGATGGGGGCAGAGATTGCCTACTCAGGCCTGTCTTAACTGCAAGCTCAGTAAATCAACATGTGTACATTTCCTGCCTTTTGTCACCTCCCTTCCTCTTCTTTAAAACTCTGCTAAGCTAGGCTAGGGCCCATGGTTATAATCCAAGCAACTCAGGAGACTGAAACAGGAAGATCACAAATTCAAGGCCAGATTTAGCAACTTGGCACGGTCCTAAGCAACTTAGTGAGACTCTCTCTCAAAATAAAAAAAAATAAAAAAGGCTGGGGATGTGGCTCAGTGCCCTTGGGATCAATCCTCAGTATTAAAAAGAAAATTAAGTTATGCTTATTTTCAGTGTTATCAGAAATGGAACTTTTGAAACAATTTAAGCTTTTATCTTCTTCCTTCAAAGCTGGTTTGAACAAAACCTATTTTTCTACCAATTTGACTAAAAGTATTTCTGGAGCAGAGTGTTATAGAATAGCTTCTTTCCTACCAGTTGGTATTACAGCTGTCCAATAACAATTTCACTCGAAATATAATTGAAATTCTCAAATTCTCACTGTGGCCCATGACACCCTACAATGATCTGCACTCTCTCCCCGGAAATATCTTTCTGATCTCATTCAGAAACTCCCTCACTCCTCCATACTAGTATTATTCATTCATTCATTCCCCAGGAATCATCCTTGACTCTTCTACTTCCACACCTCACACACATCAGAAAGATCCTCTTGCCTCTCCTGTTAAAGGACAGTGGCAAGTGGTGGTAAGGTGAGGTAATACCCTTAACTATCCACCTGATGGAAAACAAGGACTTTTGGTCACTTTCCCCCAACTTTGCCCTCTCTCAGCAGGAAGCAACCAGAATGAGTTAATGTCCAATATTCTAAAAGAATTTAGGGGCCCAAAGTCCTTAAGTGAAGAATGTTAGGGGACAGACAGATGGGAATGATGGGATCATGAGGTCAAGAAAATATAAAATAGACCCACTGTGCTGACATCCACACACTTTCTTTTCCAAGAAGTAATTACCTGCAACTCTGCCTAGCTTAAGTGGACAGGCTATGGCACATTCCTCAGCAAACTACCTGTTATTTGCAGGAGAAATGTAGTAGGCCTAAAATAACATCTGTAAGAGGAATCAAATTATCCTGAAGGGGGAGACTTTTGTGACCCTTTTCATAAATTAGATCCTGACACTCAAGGAGATAAGGATAATTCCTACTAATCATAAAATCTATAAGAATTTATGGTTAAGAATCCAATTAGAAGCCAGGTGCAATGGCACACACCTGTAATCCAAGTGGCTTGGGAAGCTGAGGTAGGAAAATCACAAATTTGAAGCCAGCCTTACCAACTTATCGAAGCTCTCAGCAACTTAGGGAGAACCTGTCTCTAAAAAATTACAAATAGGGGCTAGGGAAGTGGTAGAGCATTCTGGGTTCAATGCCCAGTATAAAAAAAATTCAATTAGAACCAGTTAGCATGGGCCAAAGTGACCTAAGAGTGGTCATGTTAGTGGGGAGTTGAAAGTCCTATATCCTGCTTTCAGTATGACTGCACATATATTGTCACATATACAACCAGAGAAATTAAAAGTTGTACTGCAATTGCATACAATGAATCAAAATGCATTCTGCTTTCATATATACCTAAATAAAATAAATAAATATTTTTTTAAAAGTCAGGAAGTGGACTTGGGTGGGATTCTCTGGAAATTTCTTTGGGATTCCCCCAAAAAAACTGGAGTGCAGGAGGGGCACACTGTCCCTCTCCTCTTTGAGAGGACCTACTCCCTTGAGAGTGTCCCCTTTCCCTTTGCCTATCTCATCACTAAACACATTCCTGTCACTCTGTGACATGTCTGAAATCTTTCTGACTTCATTGCAAGAATCAGAGTTTGAAGAGCAGGAGGATCTTCATGCTGCCTCAGTTTCCTGGAAGGACCCAGCTCTGTAACACCACCACCAAACATCCGTGATTTAACTACTTTGAAAAACAACATTTAAACATACACTATTTTCCCATATACATTGCACTTTTTTCCTATTCAATTCCATTGGTTTGTCTTTTAATTCCTATTGATTCCATCTATTACCTGGATAGTAAAATATTTTAATATCTGATAAAGCTTGTGCTTTTCCTATTAGTTTCCTGTTTTAGAATTCTCCTGTGGTTAACTAGGATTAGAATGGAGTAGAAGTAAAAGGTAAAGTATCGGGCTATATAGTAGTTATAGCATTTGACAGGTATGAGAAAGAGAGTAATTATGAAGACTGGAGTTTTTGCAGGCATTTATTAACTTTTAGTTAAAAATTCTTTTGAAAAAAGAAAAACACAAGCTCAATTAATTAAATACCATTAATTCTATGTATGTGGTCAATAGTAGGGTTTGCATTTTGTCTCATGCAGGCTAACTGAAAACTAGACTCAGGAGCTGTTTGTAAGAGTGGCAATGTTATAATAAAGAGATAATGCCCAACCTTTTCAGGTCTCCAGTGTCAAAGACAGGTTTATGAGTCTGAGACTAATATCACTAGAGTACCCTGAATAGCAAACCCTCGACACTTATTAAAAGAGAGTAGCCTCCTCTTTGCTAAAAACTTTATCAGAACCTGAGATGAGACAGACTTAAAAGATAATGTTTGTCCATCTTTAAGATTTGCCTTCTCCATCATTCACCCATTGCCTTGACTAGGGAGATGTAGCCTGTTTCATCTGGAAATACAGCTGATCCTCATTCATGGACTTTGTTTGCAAATTCACCTACTTACTAGGATTTATTTGTAACCACAAGACAATACTCATATGACACTTTCCTGTCATTCAAGGTCATACACAGAACTACAAAAAATTTAGTGTTAATGGCATTCATTCTCAGGTTAGGTTGAACAAGTTCACTCTGTGCCTTCTTGTGTTAGCTCTGATACTGTAAACATGAGCCCCTTTGCCAGCCTATCTGTAACCATATTTTTCCCATTTTTGTGCTCTTTATTGGTAATTTCAGTGTTCAAAATGGACCCCAAATGTAGTGATAGAATGCTGTATCAATGTTTTTTGGCACAAAATGTGCTTTATAGAGAAAATGTAGGAGTTATATAAGCTCCATTCAGGTTATGTAGTGCTATTGGCTGCAAGTTCCACATTAATGAGTAAAGAATGAAGGAATGGAGGGAGGGGAATATTGATCAGTGAGTACTAAGGTACAGTTAAATAGGAGTTCTGGTGTTCTATTGCACAGTAGGATGAGTACATAAAATCACAATGAACTGTATATTTTAAAAAAGCAAGAAGTCATTTTGAGTGCTTTCACAAAGAAATGTTAAATATTTGTTGAGATAAATATGCTTACTCTTTTTGAACATTAAATTTATGTATCAAAATATCATATACTACCCAATATGTACAATTTAAAAATTTTTTTTTAGTTGTAGATAGACATTTATTTATTTATTTATTTATTGTTATATGGTGCCGAGGATTGAACCCAGTGCCTCACACATGCTAGGCAAAAGCTCTACCACGGAGCCACAACCTCAGCTCCCAATACATACAATTTTTAATGAGTCAATTAAAAATAAATTTTAAAATTAAAAAAAGTTATTGAATCAGTAAAAAATATTAAATAAAGTATCATTAAACAAAACACATATAAAAATGATTATATATTTATCTGATGAGAAAAATGTAACCAGAAGCTCATGGAAACCTACCCCTATATTTGCCCTATGTATTTTCTAATGTGATGACTTTATATAACTACTGCAAGTAACAAGAGTTGAAGCACTTTTTAAAATAAATATTCTGCAGGCTGGGGATGTGGCTCAGGCAGTAACGTGCTGGGTTCCATCCTCAGCACCACATTAAAATAAAATAAAGATGTTGTGTCCACCAAAAACTGAAAAATAAATATTAAAAAATGGTTGTAGATGGACATAATACCTTTAGCATATTTATTTATTTATTTTTATGTGGTGCTAACGATAGAACCCAGGGCCTTACATGTGTGAGGCAAGCACTCCACAACTGAGCCACAACTCCAGCCCCTGAAGCACCTTGTATACAAAAGAAATTTCCAGACCTGGCTATGAAGTACTTGTAGGAACTAGGGGAACACTTTTGGTATTAGATTGGCAGTATTAGTCATGGAGGAATATAGATCAATAGGGGAAGTTACATTAACATGAAAATATCCTACCAGGACTTGTGATTCAGCTTTTTGACAAGGATGACTGGGGGCAGTTTTAGTATGGTTTTGATATGACATTTTGAAGCTTGGATGTAATGATGCCTATAGAAATGAAGTGAGGATACTAGAAATACTTTGGAATGTTTGGTATAATACTTTGGATGTAGAAGACTGGAAACCCATTATCCTACTGTTTCTTAGGAGAGCCCAGAGGACACTTTTTGTTTTAACTAAGGCAACAAGGAATGAATGACAGAGCTCAATATTTCAGGACTGATAGTAGAAGATATCACCATGGAATTGATTTTCTTGCTCGTGAGAGTGTTCCTGAAAGGGAGAGGTCAGGGGGTGGCTCCGTACATTAGAGGCAATGTGGACATAAGGACAACAATAGACAACAAGGCCATAAAACAATCAGGGTGCTTTAACTCACAGGGAACTGTGGTGATGGGCAAAAAAATGTTCTAGGGAGTGAAGAAAATGGACACCTAATGAGGGCTGTTACTTAATTTGTATAGCCAACAAAAATTAGCAATTGGTGATTAGCTACTGCAATGGAAAATAGTACTTTCTCAGACATTTTGTATCTATGTCAGTTTACAAACCCAAAGTATATTGATTGAAGGAAGCCAAACCCTCTTGAGGAAATATCTGGCAACACAATACAAGTATATATGATAAACATTCCCTTGAACTTTACTTAAAACATCTGTGATCAATTATCAAGGTAATTATGCACTGAAGAGGAGGGACTGCTCATGTACTTTCAGAATTCTCAGATATGGAATATGAATTGATGTTGATACCAGGGATCCTGAGTGACATTACAACCCTTGATAGGCTTATAAAAACTAGGTAATGAATGGAGTTCTGGTTTAAGTCTGTTCTGAAGTAGGTTCTTTGGATCTATAACTGTCCTGATAGTTCATTCCCCAATCGTCAAGCATATACTTGGAATAGATGTACTCAATATCAGATGCCTCAAAGTATTCCCTGGTCTATGGAATACAAGTCACTCTTACAGGAAAGCAAATATGCTCCAGAAGGAATTTCAAACCATAGTATCACTATCAAAAACTTAAGGAATGCAGAATACAGGGGTGGTAGTTCTTGGAGTGAAGTTGTATCTTCTGTCAATATGTCTATTTAGTGTCTGCAAAACTTAAGTGGATTGCAATCGATATTGTGCACTGCTATAAAGTTAGCCAGGTGATATCCCTAAGTGTAGCTGCTGATTGCTGATCAACACAGCCTTCATAGATACTGATCTTATCATGGAAATTGCTCTATTGGCAAGAGTAATGAGGAGCCCAGAGCAGTGATACATGCCTGCAATCCTAGAGGTTGGGGAGACTGAGGCAGGGAGATTGAGAGTTCAAAACTAACCTCAGTAAAAAGTGAGGTGCTAAGCAACTCAGTAAGACCCTGTCTCTAAATAAAATATGAAATAGGGTGGGGATGTGGCTCAGTGATTGAATGCCCCTGAGTTGAATCCCTGGCACATGCCCCCCCCCCAAAAAAAACCCAGAGTAATGAGGAATAAAAATGGTATTTACATGGTAAAGACAGCATTATTCACTCATTATCCTAACCTGTCTTAGTCCATTACTGCTGCTATAACAAAATACCACAAATTGGGTGTTATAGTTTGGATGTAACCTATCCATAAAAACTCATGTGTGAGAAAATGCAAGAAGATTTAGAAGAAAACTGATTGGGCCATGAGACCCTTAATCCAATCAGTGAATAAGTTCCCTGATGGGATTAATTGAATGGTGGATAAAAGTGGGTAGGGTGTGGCTGGGTGAGGTGGGTCATTAGGGCATGCCTTTGGGGTATGTATTTTGTATCTCACAAGTGGAGTTGCTCTCTCTGCTTTCTGACACTGTGAGCCACTTCCCTTTGCCATACTCTTCTGCCATGATGTTCTGCCTCAACTCAAGCCCTGAGGAATGGAGCTGGCTGTCTATATACAGACACCTCTGATTCCATGAGCCCCCAAATAAATTTTTCCTCCCCTAAAATTACTCTTTTCAGTCACAGCAGAAAAAATTCTGACTAAAATAATGGGCAATTATTGAATAACAGAAATTTATTTCTCAAGTTTTAAAGGCTGGGAAGTCCACGATCAAGGCAGATTTAGTGTCTGGAAAGGATGGCTATCTGCTTCTAAAAAGGCACCTTGTGGCTATGTCCTAAAATGTGGAAGGTGTAAGAACATAAAGAACCTAGTTAATTCCCTTCAGCTCTTTTATAAACCCTAGTCTGTTGATGAAGTCACAGTTTCATGGCCTAATCACTTTCTGAAGGCCCACCTCTTAATACTTTTTCATTGGGGATTAATTTTCAACAGGAACACAAACATTCAAACCATGTTGACCTACAACCATGCTAATTCCTCTATCAAAATGCAGTTCATTGAGACCTTAATATTTGACATTCCATAGAAAGTTATGCTGGTTCACAGTGGGGTAAGTGAATCTTATGAGTGGTAAGTGGAAAGCAAACTCAATGCTCTAGGGTGACACACGCATGTCAGAAGGTTGGTGATAAACTCCATGGATGTTGTGTCTGCAACACTACTGAAGTTTTTAGGGACTGAATGATAGTCTAATTTTTTTTTCTTTGGATCATAATTAAGCTAGTTGGTAATATTATCTCATTTTTAAACCGGAAGGCGTAGTTCATTTTATATAGTAATTTTTTTCTAATTTGTTAATTCTTATTTTCAAATTATCTTTACTAATCTATTGTTTTTGCTTTCTAATACTTTCTACATACTGATAGGAATTGCCATTATTTGAAAAATAATTGTCATTATTTACAAAATTGTTCTCCAAATGAATTGCATAAATTAATGCTCCCTTCCAGACACTATAAAACACCACATGCCTTAACAAGCCTCAAGTCCAATGTCATCATTCTTCATAACAGTAGTGAATTAGATATGTAGAAAATCCTATACATTATTATTTTATTAGCATGGGTAAATCTGAATTTCCTTTCTTGTTTTTTGGCTGTTTATATGTTGCCTTTTTTTTTCATCTTACTCACTTGTAGGTACTCTTTAATTTAAATGACTAATAACTGATTATCTAACTTAATTTATAAAGTCGTTAGTGAATCCATTGTAATTTTTTGATGTTTTTCTTTTTCTGTTTTCCTTTTTATTTCTACATAGTCTTCTAAAGATATTTGTTAAAATGTTAATATATTCACACACACAAACATATCTTCCTTTATTGTATTATTTCCAGTCCAATGTTAGACTTAGAAAATCTTTTTCCTCATTATAAAATTATTCACTTATTAAAAAAAATCACTTATGGTTTCTTACAGCACTTCTAGGGTTGTACTTATTGCATGTATATATGTAATATTTCTTAATTTTAGTGTAAGAAATAAGGTACTCATCTAGATTTATTTTCTTAATAGTTAGCCAATGTGCTATATATTTCATACTCCTTATGTATATTAGTAATAGGGATAGTCTAATTTACAAGGAGACCATAAGAGCTTTGTATTCTTTCGACCATTTAATTGAAATAGAATTGTTTTGGAAACAAGAGAGTTCTTAGAGGTAAACTCTCAATCTCAGAAAAATTGGTAAAGTAACTTATAAAAAAAATTAAAAGAATACCAAATATTTTGAGTTAGCTGACTTCTTTTCAATTTTTTTAGTCAAATTTTTATCACAAATTATTTTATCATTTACAGGAAGAAAAAGAATAGTAACAATATTTGCTTTAAGCACATTGCCACGTTGTTCTTCAAATGTATTTTACAAACCTGGGATAAAGGAATAGTAAGTATGCAGTTCAAATTTACAGTATCTATTAAACATTGTGAAAAGTATAACACTCTGTTTTCCCCAAGAAGTGTATACTATTGTTAAGGAGATAAGATTTGAAATGGTAGATGATGGAAACAGCAATGTGAAAGGGGATGTTAAAGAACATTTAAGGAAGGGTATAGGCCGCTTAAAAGGAGATTGTTTCATAGACTCAATAACATCATCAAAGACCAGGCTTCTCTTCTCTTTCTAATGTCCCATGTGGAGAAAGTGGTTTCTGTCTTTGTGTATTGGCAGGAAAGAGGAGGAAGGGTAAGAAGGAAGGGAAAGCACCTAAGTCAGAAAATTGAAAACTTTCTCAGAAAGGCTTACTTTATATATTTTGGCCCCAGGTTGATTGTGTATCCACCCTCAGCTGTGAAGGAGCCTGGGTAAAGCAATATATATACACAAACATACATACACACACATACACACACACACACATGCACACACTCTCACATAGCCAAATATAACTGTGCTGTGTTAGTAGGGAAGAAGAGATAAAATGAACTTTGGAAAGGGAAACAGCACTGACTCCAGTTGAGAGTTTTCAATTTATTGCTCACCTTGATAAGAGAGTCATTTCTGGACTGCACATTAGTACCTCCCCTATAAAATCCTTCAACCGTTCCCTTTCACATCTGAGGGACATAAAAACACATAAGGATAGGTTACAAGTCCTTTCTAATTTAGTCATTTTCTACTTCACCATCTTCATCTCATTCCCCATTCTCATCAAGACACTTTCTCACAGGAAGCTTTGCGTTTCCCTGACTTTACCACACTCTTGAATTTCACTGCCCTTGTACAGGCTCAAGTGTCTGTTCTGCTTTATGAATTTGTTCCCATTTGTCTTAGTTTATTTTGCACTCTACAACAGAATATCACAGATGGTATAATTTTAAAGAAAAGAAATTTATTTCCCATAGTCCTGGAACCTGAGAAGTCCAAGATCAAGGTTCCATCATGGTGGGTCATCCCTTGGTAGAGGGCATCACATGGGGAGAGCAAGGGAACAAGCCAACTCAAGTCTCTCTTCCTCCATTTACAAATCCATTCATCCCATCATAGGCCTCCATCTGCATGACTTCATTATTTCTGAATTTGTATATTTACATTTATACAGTCATTGTTTGGTATGCCTCACTTCACAGTTTAAGAACATGTAACAGAAAGAGTGGGAGAAAGGAGATAAGTGGTCGAGACAATAGTTACAAGATATAAATAATATAGCCACCTACATAAGAGAAATCTGAAGAAGACCTGAAGTTCTGTTTCATCTAGAAGGGGAGGGAAGCAGTTTGATAATAATTTGAAGATTAAATGAGTTAATGTAAGTGCCTTGCTTGGTACATGCCCAAAGTGAAATTCAGTAAGTGTCAATTTTCTTTCTTCAATCATTTTCTCACATGTATATAAGTAGATTGCAAAAATATATTAAATAAGTTTTCAGTGCCAAATCCAGAAGCCCAGTACAACCTCAGTATGCTTAAGGGTTCTTGCACAATCCTGTGTTAGGAAAGTTGATCTAGGGCAGTTAAGATTTTGGATACGATAGAATGTGGTAGTGCTTAAACTTAAATGTGTATAATGATCACTTTTAAACAATTAAAGAACAACATACATGCACACACACACACACACTCACAGAGAGAGTTAAAAGGAAGCTTAATTTCACACAGAAGATTTAATAGCCTTGAACAGGGCTTAATTTTCAATTATAAGTTTAGACAAGGTCCAAGTGTCTGTATTTATAAAACAGTATCCAATCATATTAACAAATGATTTAGACTAGATTTTTGGAAACACTGGTTTCACTCATTACAATTGTGAAATGAGACAAATCTGAGTTCAAGTGAAGTGTTTTGTTCTTCCTTTTCTAAGTGCATAAAATCTTGGGCAAGCAATTTTTTTTAATATTTCATTTTCAACTTAAGAAATGGAAACATCATAGGCTGGGGTTGTGGCTCAGTGGTAGTGTGCTCACCCAGCACAGGTGAGGCACTGGGTTCGATCCTCAGCACCATATTAAAATGAAATAAAGATAAACTAAAAAATAAATATTAAAAAAAAAAAGAAATGGAAGTCACCATAGTTACTACTTCATAGAATTCTTCAATGAATTCTATAAAGTAATATATTTAAAAGGTTTTGGGGCAGAGGTTAGTAAAGAACTTCCTATAAATTTTAGTTATCATGATTAAAATTATTGGTCATAATGATTATAATCTTGTTCAACACTAGTGAGCTGGTATCAACCAGATATTTAACTTTCCACAAATCCTGATCATATGGATTTCAGGATCAAAATTTCCTCATAATTTTATATGCACCTTTGAGGGATTATATTTTTATATGCACCTTTGATGGGGTTATATGTTTTATATATATATATATATATATATATATATATATATATATATATATATTACATTTTATTCACATTTATTTTTCGCTTTTAGTGTGCTCACAGAAAATTAGAACACCTTAAGCAGGAGTTTAATAGCAATTTTTGTAAGCAAAGTTACATTCCATCTCTAAGTCAAATTGGTAAAAGCTTCTCCAGTATTTACAAAACATTATAGACAAGATGCTACACAAAACCTTTGCATCTGAAGTTTTTTTGTTCCTTTATTCTCAAAGACAACTGGAAAAGAAAGCATTGTCTGCTGTAATCAAAAACATACCACAGTATAAACAGTAACCATTCCACTTATCACAGCTTGGTTGAGTTTAAAATTTGTGATTAAAAGGTCCAAGATGACTGCAGTTTTACAAAAATGGGCAGGGTGAAAAGTTGCAAACTTCATGCGCTTCTGGATATCAAGATTTGTTTTTATACAATAGTCACAGTTAAAAACACCCTGCTGGTAATACATAATTACACTTTATTAAGGTCATAAACCAGCAATAAACAATAAAGCCTATACAACTTGTAGTTCTACTTAATCACTGACTGGTACAGCTAACATGAGATAAGTGAAAAGTTCCTATGATTTAAATGAACTCCTAAGACTATGATCTTTTTTAAAAATCTGGATATTGGTGTTTTTTTTTCTTCTTTCCTTCTTACTCAAGACTTGTAGTGTTGTAAACCTGCCTCACAAAATACATTGTAATAACTTTTCTTAAAAAAAAAAAAAAGACTAAGCCTTTACACCATCATTTCTAGTGGCACATTATCTTGGCAATGTCATGCACCACTTCATTTTCTCTATTGTGGCCCCTAATCACTTCATTTGATATCCCTTTTTGACCCACCCATCTCCTTCATATATGGGCATGTCCATAGATTGACAAAGAAAGTTTACATTTTTGAATAAAGATGCAAAGTATGCAAAAACATTAATACTGATGCAAAAAAAAATAATAAAAAAAAGAAAAAAGAAACAAGGCAGAGGAAGGTGTTTTAAGCTCTCCTCGACCAGTTGGAATGGTGGTAACAGAATGATCTGAGATGGGATCTGTGGGGAAAGGGGAAAAAAAATTTACTGCTAAAAAAAGTCAAAAAAAAAAAAAGGAAGACGAAATGAAAAAAGAAAAAGAAAGAAAAAACATCTTTAAAATCAATCCCTGGTTGTAGACAAGTTCTCCAAAACCAGTACCTGGCACCACTCCAACAAACAAATGGGGGAGAAAAGTTCTTCGATTATCTCATAACCTCTGGCCCTTTTACTCTGCCGCCTCTGTTGGGGGCGCTTCTGGACTGCACTCGGGCTGCGCCTCCTGTGACGGGGCTGCGCAGGCAGACGAGGCGCAGGCGGCCGCAGGCTCCTCTGCGGACGCCACCTCCTGCTAAGGGGGCGCGCCAGACCTCGCGGCGGAGGGCGCCTCACAGGCGGCGGCGCTGGCCCCGGCCTCCTCCACCTTCTCTGCGGCCCTGGGCTCCTCGCAGGCGGCTGGCTTCTCTGGCGCGACGGCGGCCTCCTCGGGCTTGGCCTCCTGCGGGTCGCCACCTGCTGCCCCCTCCTCGCCCGCGGCTGTCTCCTCGCTCGGCGCCACCGCCTGCTCCCCGGGGGCCGCTCCCGCCTCAGCTGCGGCAGCCGCGCTCCCGGCGGCCTCGTCCTTGCCGCCCTCCGCGGTGGCACTGGCAACGCCCTCGGCCTCACCGCCCTCTCCCGCCTCCTTCTTGTTCTTCTTGAAGGAGAAGCCACTCAGCTTGAAAGACTTCCTGAAGGAAAAGCGCTTCTTCTTTTTTTTTTTTTTTTTTTCGGGGTCTCGTTGCTGGGCGAGGGTGTGGCCCAGTCCTCGGCCTTGGGCGAAGACGTCGAGGAGGCAGCCGATGCAGCCTCCCCCTCGGTGGCCGTGGGCGAGCCTGGCTCCTGACCTCGCCTTCTGCGGAGGCCTCCTTCTCCACAGGGCCGGCTCCAGCCTCGGGGGCAGCGGCGGCGGCGGCGGCGGCGGGCTCATCTTTCTCGGCCGAGGCAGGGGACGCAGCGCTGCTCAAGGCGGCCACGAGCTCCTCCTTGTCGGCGGCGGGAGCGCTGCCATTGGCCTGCAGCTCCTCATTGGCGCCCAGCTCCGCGGCCGCTGGCGAAGCATCCCCGTTTACTTTCACGTGGCCATTCTCCTGCCCATTCGCTTTGGAAGGCGAGGAGGCCACAGCCACCTCCCCGGGCCTCTCCGCGGCGGCTTCTCCCTTCGCTGCGGTCTTGGAGAACTGGGCACCCATGATGGCTTCTTCAACAAAGAAACTCAACAGATCCAAGAGGGGAAACGAAGAGCCTTGGGTTGGTGTAACGACGGGGCGAGCAGCAACAGCAGCAGCAGCAGCGGCAACGGCAGCGGCGGCACGCACACCGGAGGGAGGGGGTGGGGGTGGTGAGGACAGAACAGAACCGATTAAATACACTCCGATAAAAAATTTTAGTCGAAGAGATCAAAAAGCAGCAGTGCAGGAGGGAGGGAAAAAGGTGGAAAAGTCGAGCACACAAAAAAAGGAGCCCAAGTGTAGTTTTTTTTTTTTTTTTTTTTAAAGAAGTAATTAAAAAAAAAAAAATCCCAGATTTGTAGCCGCAGTGTAGACAAGAGGAAAATGGAGAAATCTCCCTGGTTGCTAATAAGATGCGAGGTCGAAGGCCCAAGTGCCTTAATATATTTTCTGATTCTTAGTTCCTTCCTCTCAGAAAAGTTTTGTTCTTTGTTCCATATTTCACGGCTATTCGTTTGTCATAATTTAAGTGAAAGGCAAAAATGACCCTTTATTTTTTTTCTCTTCAGAGTAACTACAATGACAAGACTGTTGCATGTAGCAGAACTTTAATTGAAGGTTGAGGGGCTATCCTAAGTGCTACATTATAAACAATTTGGAATCAATTACATGTTAGATCTGCTATCTGCATTGGCTGTACCTCCACATATAATATGTCAGTGTCTTGACATCTTGATAATCTTTCTAGCCTTCTTCCTCACTTCCTTTCTGGAATTTTGAATTTTCTCTTAGAGGAATGGAGCTCTCTCTAGCCACCCCTTCACTTATTCATTAACAAACAAACAAACAAACAAATCTTTTATTTAAGATTCTAAGAAAGTAATTGTGGTTATAAGTAGCATATAAATAAAAACTAAAGTGTTTGGAAATAAATTTTGGAATGTAGTTGTCATATTTAAAGTAAAAGAAAGAAATGAAAATCACCTTAATTTTCTATAATAATTCTACCATATTCAATGGATTTAACTGAATTTAACCCCTTTGACTTCCAGGTCATAAGAACTAAGAAATTATGTTTAATCTCATTTTCTTTACTTGGACTTTGAAGAATGACTTATTTAATAAAATAAGATAGAAGAAAATTAAACATACTTTTCCTTATGTATTCTTTATCCTAGAAACTGTGAATATCTTGCCTTCTATCACAAGGGAATTAAGATTTCTGGTTAGCTTAGTTAAAACAAGAGATTATCCTGTGTTTCCAAATAATCATGAGTTTAAGTGGTAAGATTTCTAACACAACTGTATAAAGGCCCATGACTTCTGGTTTAGAAACTGGGAGTCTTGGTTATTTTAGCAAATCACTTAACTTTCTATTTATTCTATTTTTATAATGGAATGAGATGGATTACTTTTGGGTTGCTGCCTTAGAAAATTAGCAAAAACTAAGTGGTTCAAAGCAATGTAAAATTTTCTTACATCGAGCAAGGCCATTGACCTGCACCTCACTGGAAGAGAATATGGCTCCATATGTCCTTCTGAATGCATGAGGGTAGAATCATTTTCCTCACCTTAACTTGCCTCTAGAGGTTACCCATATTATCTGACTTAGTTCCCTTCCTCGATCTTCAAAGTCAGCAATGACATGGAGTCCTTCTCCTATCACACCATTTTGACCTCCTTTTTTGCTTCTTTTCCATTTTTAAAGACCATTGTGAATGCACAGAACCCACAGAGATATTCCAGGATTATCTCCTGTTTTAACGTCAGCTAACCAGAAATGTTAATTCCCATTGTCATAGTTGGTAAGATACTCACAGATTCTAGTAATCTGAACATGGACATTTTGGGGAAGGCATTATTCTTACTACCATATCAGTTAAGAGAGTATCTTCAGCATCTTTAACAAACTAAGACTTTATGATAAAGCCCACCACACACCACATCTTTTGGAGGGGGGATGGAGCATTATAAGACAATTCCACTAAGAAATATTTGTCTTTACTCAGTTTGTTAAATAAACCGTAGTAGATATCTGTAGTAAACATTTTTTCTTCTTCTAAAATTTTCAATTTCTATTCCATCTTCTTTAGATAATGGGAAATTTCTGATCCCTCATGAATGAGTCTCATGACAGTGGTAATTACTTGCCTTGTTCTGAGTAAGAATCAGAAACTGTAGCCACCTCACACTAGGTATAACTCACATGACATATGTTGTTAATTTAAAAATGCTTTATCATCTTCATTTCTAATCTCTTTTGCTCTGTCACCCAGGAAACAAAATCTATGAATAATTTTCAATCTTTTATCACTACTGTATTACATTATATTTACACTATAGTACACATTTAATTTGTCTTATTTTACATAATTACTTGTAAGTCCTTCTTGTCTTACACAGAAACTTCTTGAGCATAGGGAACAGATTCTGTTTATCTTTGGATCCCCCATAGTACTTTGCATTTAGTAGGAACTCATTAAACTTACTGTAACCAAATTTATTGAGTGATTGTTGTTGAAATATAAATAAAAGAATATAATTAAGAGTAGGAAACAGAGCTACAGCCAAAAGAATTAAGTAACTTAAGTAGAGGTCACATATAGTAGCAAAAACAGAGCATAATCTCAGAGGGTTTTTCTCCCTAACACTCTCTTTTTACCTCACTACACATATTCTGGCTTGTCACTATCAATAATATGAATATAAATTGAATTAATTTAGCCCAGATTCTGCCCTTTCACTTTGGTCATAGACAGGCTCCAAATATAAGGGTTTAAATTTCATGAAAGGTCTTGTGTCAAGTTTAGTGATTTCATAAAGGAACAAAGGGTTGTAAATCCAGGTATTAGCACTGTTCTACTGATACTCATCAGAAGATGCACAGCTCAAAATTCAAATACCAGAGATCTCACTACAGTTTTGGAGCATATTATGCATTAAGAAAGGGAAAAGAGGCTATTGATTTTCGTTCCCCTCCATGTTTCCTTTTCTTTTTCTTGACATTTTCAGATTGTTTTCTAGTCCCTCTGCAAAGATAAACTGAACTTCCACTCTGACAGTCCCTCGCTTTTGTTGTCTTTGAGCATGTTACCAGATCACAGTCAACTCTTTCAGTTTCCTTACCTGTGAAGAAATATGGGAAAAGATACATTCTAAGCCTTGGATAAAATATTAGTAATTGAGCAAAGAGATTAAAAATATGTTCACCAAGAAAAAATTTGTACCGAATTAGAATGATTTGAACAATTTTCATATTTGTCATTTATTAGTTATGACATTTCCTCTTCATTTTGGAAACATTCTGTTCTTTGACTGATATTTAATTTGGTATCATTTGAATTTAGGATATACTATTCATTAATGAAATACTAGATTAGGTGGATTATTAATAAACAAATAAAATACTCATAATCTTTTAATGGTTAATAAATCCCACACTTGCACTTATTTGGTATAAAATACAATATAAAAGCAAAATTGCTTGATCATATTTTCTAAGAATTGCCAATTTCAGTGTATCTGCCCTAGTAAAGTAAAAACAAGTATTTCTCTCTATATATCGTATTTGAGGGTGTTTTATTTTTATTTTTCATTTATTTGTTTTTTATTTCAGGGATTGAACTCAGGGGCACTTAACAACTGAGCCACATCCTCAGCCCTTTTTATTTGATAGAGGTTTCACCAAGTTGCTTAGGGCTTTGCTAAGTTGTTGAGACTGGCTTTGAACTTGGGATCCTCCTGCCTCAGCCTCCTGAGCCTCTATCATTACAGGCATGTGCCACCATGCCCAACAAAGGTGCTTTATTTTCAAGTACTATGAAATCAAGTAGGCAATATAAGAAGTTGGCAATGTAAGTTAAAACTAGAAAATAAGTATAAATAACAATTGATTCATTTTTTCCTTCCTTTTCTCACTTCTAAGTGAAGATCTAACTCTAGGAAGAAGATGGCAAGGCTCTTAGTTCCTAAACCTTAGTTTTTTCATCTGTAAAATAGAGATAATATAATTTAATCTTAAAGAGGATTGAGAGTATCTTTGTCTGACCAAGTGATGGCATGTCACCTAATGCTCTGTCATTTACCATGTGAATTACCTTGGCCAAATTACTTAATTCCTTTGAGCTTCTGTTTTATTCATTTGTAGAACAGGACTAATCTATATAAGATGTTTTGCTTTTGAAGGTTTTGTTGTGGGGATCAAATATATTAATGACATGTTAAAATGTTTTTTATGAAGTATTAGAAAACAGATAATGAATTATAAAGAAGCTGCCACTGGTACAATTTTTTTTTCTATTCCATAGTGCTGCATGTTCTCAGATTAACAAAAATATTATATGGGGGTAGACTCAAAGTCTTTTCTCTGTACAACTCCCTTCTTACTGTGATACTGATACTTACAAGATACTATTCTCAATGTTTATCTATAGCAAAGACATCAGTGGCCATGGAGCAACTGTCCCATGCTAGCTCTGATCACTGAACAACTACTGGACAATTAATGAAATATCTGCCCCTTGTAGAATTTAGAGGTGGAAAAGAAGAAACAAGTCTTTTAGATGCTATATAAGCAATCAATTACAACAATGCTTTTCCCTCCCTCCCAACCTCCCTCCCACTCCCCTTTCTTCTCCCTCCCCCTCCCCCTCTTTCTTTCATACCTAGGATTGAACTCAGGAGCACTTAACTATTGAGCCACATTCCCAGACCATTTTTTGTATTTTATTTATAGACAAGGTCTTGTTGAGTTGCTTATGGCCTTGCTAAGTTGCTGAGTCTAGCTTTGAACTTGTGATTGTCCTACCTCAACCTCCTCAGCCACTGGATTACAGGCATATACCTGGCAAGTAATTACAAGTTAGTGATTATAAGTTAGTAATTACAAGTTAGTGATTACTAATGTCAACTAGTCAAAAACTACTTACTAAACCATATTTTCAAAGTATAATCTCCTTTAATCAGAACAACAATGTAAACTAAGAAACAGAAATAATGATATAAAGAAAATTTGCAAGCAATTTAAATTGCTGATCATTTTTCTCTATTATTAACAAATAATTTACTTCCTTATCCAATTATGAAGTTAAATTGAAAAAGGAGATAATTTTACAAGGCTTATTTTTTGGCTTTATTTATGAATTTTCTAGGATATGGTTATATTGTACCTAAGTTCTTAAGAGCTATCAAACATCTCCTTTGCAAATTAATGATTTACTAAACAGATGGCTGCTCTCTTATTAAAGACCTAGAGTTCAAAATAATGCTAAGGAAAGTGACAAATTAAGCATACGACACTCTTTTATTAGGCTTACATTTGAAACCCATCCCAGTGAGGATAGTATGAGTATCTAAGTTCTAGAAAGATTCTTTCTAGGACAGAATAAATAAAAATTTGGTATATAGCTGGTTGTTGCTACTTGTTAAACTTTTTACATATGTAGGGCAGAATATCACATATGCAAAGGTTAATATTATTAGAAAGACATGGCACTATTGCATGCTGAGACAAAAATGTGTTTAGAAAGAAATGGCACTATTGCATGTTGAGACAAAAATCTCACATTTAGTTCAAATCATTGCTTTCCTATTTTAGTTCAAATCATGGCTTTTCTATTATTGTTTTACTTTGTTTAGATTCAATGGATATAAATACATTAAATAAATCAGTAAACTGTGATACTAGATCAATATAGAATATCCTCAGGTAGTAAACATGTTCATCTATCTTTTCAAGTCAATAGGATTTCAGATGGAGGGAATGTAATTTATCACTACATCTAAAGCTGTCTGATCAACATTATGGACAAAAATCTGCCTAGATCCTATAGAGAAATCCTCTCTAATCTATTTAATTTCTTATGTGAATTTTTCGGCTGGATCTGGGAACTCAATTAATAAATGCAACAGCTAATTAACAAAAGAAAAGCATAAAAGTTGTATTCATTGTACATGCATATGGGATCTTCCCCAAACAGTGAAGTCTGAAGAAATGACTAAATCATGATGTTTTTGGACTTTTTAGATAAACTACAACAACTTTGTGAAGGAAGGACAGAACAAAGGCAATAAATTCTAGGGACTTTACTAAGAGATAGATGTAGAGAATGTAAAAGTGTTACATCCCAGAGAGGCTCAAATGTGAAACAATGTAATAATCTTTAAAGGTGAAATGATTGGATTATGAGAGCCTTAACCTACTCAGTGCACTAATCTGCTAATAGAGATTAACTGAGTGGTAACTATAGGCAGGTGAGGTGTGGCTGGAGGTGGGTCATTAGGGCTGTGCCTTTGGGGTACATATTTTGTCCCTGGTGAGAGAAGTACTCTCTTTGTTTCCTGATTGTCATGTACTGGGCTGCTTTCCTCTGTCACCCCATTCTGTCTTGATGTTCTGCTTCATCTCTGGCACAGAGCAATGGAATTGGCTGTCTGTGGACTGAGACAGAATTGAGGCCTCTGAAACCATTAAGTCCCAAATAAACTTTCCTCCTCTATATTGTTCTGATCAGGTCTTTTGGTCACAGCAGCAAAACAGTAGACTAAAATAAGAAGCTAGTAGAAGATAAGGGTTAGGTCAAAGAGTTTGTTTACTCAGGTTCATTGCAGCTTCAATTATCAGTGTCAGGTACCCGAAGCTACTTTCCAGCCTTGGTATGTGAAGAACATACCTCCAAAAAGAATATGACTTGCTGTATGTAGTGAAAGACCAGGTGGCCCTTTCTAAATTTATAGTTGCTCAAATGATTCTAACTTAATATAATATACCAATCTGGTATATTTTGAGGTGGCATGTCTTTAATTGCTTCTGTTCAAATCCTGCCTCTATTGAAAAATAGCTGTGCAACCTGTAGCAAGTTACTTTTCTGTGCCTCAATTTGCTCATAAGTTAAACAATGATAGTAATACTATACATCTCATAGGGTTCTTAGGATCATAATATTTGGAATATTGCTTACATGATATAAATATTTATTAATTTAATGGAATTGACAAAAAGAGATAGCAGGAAGAAATTACCGAGAAAATTTTCTACAGTTACCATTCTGTTTTATTAGTAATGATTCTTTTTTTAAATTTTGAAAAATTTCCTCCCCTTACTTCAAGTCAATTGGTACCCAATAAATACCTACGGGGCTTGGTGTTCTTAAGACACAAAATAAACGTGTGTGACCTCGGATCCTCCAGAAGATAATTTTTCTACTCTAAATTTGGAATAAATGCTCACAGAGCGAAGTTTCAAGTGATACAGAAAAATTTACTAGAAGGCTACATAAATGACTGAATAGAGCTTATAGAAAGTTCAAGTGCTCTAAGATGTATATTAATAAAAACTAAACTATGGTTGGGAATATATTTGTTTTGCAATCTACACCAAAGGTTGCTAAATCTGATGATGTACAGCAACAGAAATTGTGCAAAAATAGTAATGTTTTCCTTTTTCTCTCCTGGGAAATCTGACAGAACCTCTGAGAGCAATCAAGTAAGGCCATGGCCAGTGACCATCGCACTCAATGCATCTGAGAAATTGTGACTGAAGCCCAAGAACCAGAACAACAACGTGGTGGCTTTTGTGAGTACCTACTGGTGGAAGAGAAAGGGGAGCTCCATTCATAGCCATGACTAAAGACCAAGCATTTCCCAAAGACTGATGCTGACAGTAGGGTCAAAAGGATCCCAGGTTTCTCCCCTGCGTGTGTTCTCCTGCCCGATAGAGAGGTTCTTCTCTGGCCCAGGGCTGTGCGTGTGTCTTTGAGTGGGGAGCCTCCGAGACTCGGGGCACAACGTAAGCAAACTGCATCCCTGCACGATCACCGGCCGCTCCTCTAAACAGCAAATGAGCGCCAAGCTGAAGGGGGGGTCTGCGTTTTCTAAGCTAACGGTTTCCAAGCCACCTCCCTCCCTTCGGGGCACAGGCCCGAGAGCCAGCTGCAGCAACCAAAACCTAAAGACCTGCCCCACACCGCCTCCGCCCGGCACCGCTGGGGTCCACCGCCCGCCCCCGGGGTCCCGGGTTCGCGCCTGCGAAGACCTCCTGGGGCCAATGCTGAGCCCCGGGAGCGCGGCTGCCGGGGGTGCGCAGGGAGGGCGGGCGGGAAAGGGGGAGTGTCTGCTCGCCGCTGCTACCGCCGCCGCCGCACCGCCACCACCGCCGCCACTACTAAGGCTGCCACCGCTGTTGCCTGGGAGTTCGCTGAAGCCCTTTCCTCAGATCTGGCCGTTTTCTGCCGGCCTGAACTCCGGGCCCCACTGACGGGTGCAGAAGCGGGAGTTGCCTCGGTCTGTGGAGCGGCGGGGCTGCCCCAGCCCCTCTTCCCCTCCCTGACCCCTTCTTTCCATCGCCCCAATCATGGGGAACGCGGCGACCGCCAAGAAAGGCAGCGAGGTGGAAAGCGGTGAGTTGATGGGTTTGGGTTCCTGCGGTGGGGGCCGTCGCCGGCACCGAGCGCCCCCGGTCTTAGCCCCCGAGGCCGCGCGCACGGCCCGGGCCTAGCAGCGGCCGCTGGGAGCCCTCCCAGGGGGCCTCGGGGACTGGCCGCCTTCCTCCTCCGCCCCCTCCACCAGCTCCGGGGAGCGGGCAGTGCGCCAAGGGCCGGATGGAGGGAGCCAGAGGCACAGTGGTCCCCGAGGTTCCCTTTCTCCCTTGAGCCAGGAGGACCGCACACAAACTCAGCACTTCCCCAAATATGGTCCGGGAAAGAAGTCCCTTGTGTCTTCGCGCCCTTAGGTCCCCTACCACATCCCGACCCCGTCCTAGTGAGCCACAGGTAAAGTAAAGTACCTCATAACCAAAATTAAGTGTATTATATAACATTGCTTTTAATTTTTTCCAGTAAAGCTGGGAAGGCAAATTATTTTTCAGAAAAAAAAGCAACATCAAAATAGAATGCACCCAGTGAGATTATTCTTCAAAAGTAAAATAAAGAAGGCTGGGGTTGTAGCTCAGTGGTGGAGCACTTGCCTGGCAAGTGTGGGCACTGGGTTTGATTCTCAGTACTGCGTAATAAATAAATGAATAAAATAAAGGTTCACAACATCTAAAAAAAATTTTAAAAAAAGTAAAATAAGGACCTTCTCATATAAACAAAAATTGAGGTCTGGTGAGCAGACCTTTGCAATAAATTTTGAAAGAGGTTCTTTGGAAAGAAAGAAAACAATGTAGGTCCAGAAATTTGAATCTATGTAAAAGAAGGGTGTTAGAATAACTAAGAAGAGGTGAAAATAAATATTTTATTTTTCTTATTCTTAACTGATCTCCTAGATAACTTTGTTCAAAGTAATAATAGCAGCAGTGTATGAGTATAGCTTATGGATAAATAAAATGAGCTACAGGAATGTCATAGGAATGAAAGGTCCTCTTCTGCCCCATTCCCCCTTACTGCTGCATGTGGACATGGTGATCAACTCTCTGATTCATGTGAACATGGATATGGAGTGGTGACTAGAAGGAGCCTGAGTTGTAGAATCACAGATCCCCACAAAAATCCTAGAAAGTATTTGGAGATCTCTGTTAGAATTAGCTGAATCTCTATCCTAACAAATGCAGGAGCCTAATGTCAGTAGAGCACTGTGGGGAGAATCTCAATTGTCCAGGGTTAAGGGCGGGTTAGATGGTAAAGCTGCAAAGGCAGCTCTTGTGGATGCTCTTATGAGTAGTTTGGCAATAAAAAGACCATGGGCAAGGGATGGGAACTGGAAGGGACAATAAAGGACACGGAACAGAAAATTCCTTGGAGAAACTATTTTTTCTCACTTTTAAAAATGGCAACTATACAGATGGAAATACTTAAACCAGCGTAATTTCCTACTATATTATTCACTGATGACCATGAGTCGGTTAAAGGATAAATACTATGAGAACAATTAGAATGGCAAGAATAGGACCTTCTGTTAAATGATTCCTAATAGTAGCATTTACATATCCAAAACCTTGCTGCATTGATGTTGCCCTTAAAAAAAACTAAAGTCATTTTTAAGTCAAAAAATCCCAATCTAGTTTGATTTTGAATAAGTGATTATTTTAGGAAAAGAGCTACTGTTAGTGTAATATCACATAATTTAAAGAAAAACTTTTGAAATTGTTGTGGTGAGAGGTGATCATGGGATAAACTTAGTTGAACATATTGCAGGACAATTTTGGTTTCTGAAAGATTTTTAAAAATAAATTTGTATGGAGATTTTTATAGTGTAGTTATAGATATGAAGACAGTTATGAAAATACATGAAACAATAGACAGTGTTTAGTTCTGATGGAGGGAATTATATATTTTTATTTGTATTTTTTGTATTTATATTTATTTAAAAAGAAAAAAATCTCATTTTAAATTTAAAAATCTTCTTTCTCTCAAGTTATTAGTTGAAGAGAAACAGAGGATGTAACAAAACACAGGTGTGCACTTGATCTGCACTTATTCTTGTGTCTTTCAGAAGCAGAGGTGCCTTTTAGCTGTAAAGATCTTTGGCTCCTGTAATCCCAGTGGCTTGGGAGACTGAGGCAGGAGGATCATGAATTCAAAGCCAGCCTCAGCAACTTAGTGAGGCCCTAAGCAAATCAGTGAGACTCTGTCTCTAAATTGTTATTTTTTTTTAAAAAGAGCTGGGGATGTGGCCCCTGAGTTCAATCCCCAGTATCAAAATCTAAAAAATAAAATAAGATAATTTTTTAAAAACGGTTAGGGATTTAACCCAGTGGTCAGACACCCCTGGTTTCAATCCTTGGTTCCTAAATAAATAACTAAAAGGTCTTTGTTGTCATCTCTATCTACTGTGAAGAACAGGGGTTTCCCAAGTAAGTATAAGATTAAAATGGTGAATGAGAATGATTATGACAAGCTTACCTGTGTTTTTAGGATAACTAAAGGAATTACATAAACTGAAGAATTACATAAACTGAGCCTATTGGAGAAGTTGGAGAAAGATCCCATTAAGTAGAGCCTGAAAAACTGAGTTTAGAAGTTTTTTCTTGAGCAGAGTTGGGAGAATGACACCCATGGTTGAGAATGACACCCAGGTCTGAACCCAGGATCAGAGCAGTGCAATCCTGACTGGGAAGGCTGTAGATATTCCTGTGGGGAGAACCCAGGCAGGACATTGACTGAAGAACAAAGGCCCTGCTCCCGAGAGCTGGGCAGTTAGGAGAGAAGGAATGTGGGAAAAGTATAGAGGTCAGCAATATCAAAGGCGGAGGCCTAAGAAAACTCTCTAGGTGGAAAAACACCGTCTCACCAGGGAAAAGCCAAAAGGCTCCAGAGTGCTTCATATGGAAATATTGTGAAATGGTTCTTAACTATTGCCCCAACAATATAACTGTATAAACACACACCTCCATATTTCCCTGTATATTGTACCTGTTGGGAAAAGAAGTTTAGAGATAAGTCAGAAAAGGAGGGGTCCCATTCTCAATAGAGGAATGATGCTTCATGAAAATAAGAACATTATGAATGCATTATTTCCTTTTACTTTTCAAAAGAACCCTGCACAACTAATATTATTCCAGTTTTATAGATACAAAAAGATGGATGTTTAATAACTTGTGGCCAAGCTAATCAGCTAGCTTAGGTCCAGGCTCTCAATTCCCACCTTGCTCCACTCATAAGTGCCCTCTGATGTGGAAATGGAGAGTTAAATCTAAGTTACTCAAAATAGATCCCTCCAGTGGAAAGAAACATCTGTTTAGAGCCTTTTTCCTAAAAAGTGTGATAAAGTTTTAGCATTGAAACTAATTTCCTAAAGTTGCCTAATTTCCCAAAGTTTTCAAAAGTATCCTTACCTCTCAAGACTGAGAAAAGTAAAAGCGGGCTGGGTTTGTGGCTCAGTGGTAGAGCGCTTGCCTAGCATGTGTGAGGCCCTGGGTTTGATCCTCAGCACCACATGAAAATAAATAAATAAATTAGAGATTTTGAGTCCATCTACAACTAAAAAAATAAATAAATAAATAATAAAAAAGAGAAATTAAAATAGTAGTGGTCGGGGTGGGGGCAGGGGTGAATGAGTAATTGTTTAATGGTATAATGCTTCAGTTTTGCAAGATGAAAAGAATGTGCAGCAATGTGTATGTACTTAACAGTACTGAATTGTATACTTAAGAATGGTCAAGATGAGGGCTGGGGTTGTGGCTCAGTGGAAGAGTTCTCACCTACATGCATGAGGCCCTGGGCTCAATCCTCAGCACCACATAAAATAAAATAAATAAAATAAAGATGTTATGTCCAACTACAACTATAATAATAATAATAATAATAATAATAATAATAATAATAATAAAGAATGGTCCAGATGGTAAACTTTACATTTTGTTTTTAAATGTCAATACAGTAGTTGCCTTTGGCAAGGTAAGATAGGATTTGGACAAGGAATGGGCATATTTATTATCATTTTATCCCTTTACTATAATTTTAATGGGCTTTTGGGAGAAAGTGTGACAAAACATGAATTTCAAACATTGTAGAAAATTTGTCTTTGCTTTTTGACATTTTGGTTTTGTTTTAGGAGAAAATACCAAGAACCAATATGTGAAGGATTAGACTAAAATCAGGGAACCTGATTACAGTAGATATCAATAGGGAATGGTTGTAATAGTCAAATTTAAACACACTCAGAATCCATCTCCCTCCCACCCCTAGTCTTCATTTTGAACAAAATTCTTCATGTTCCTCTATTAACTTGGCTGGTAGCTTCTGTCCCCAGCCGTCACAAGAGGTCCAGAGAGACCATGATAATGGATCCCTCTGGGGCAGTTTCACTCTCAGGATTGTGGAAACACATCAATAAAAAAATCACAATGTGAAAGTTTAAGAGTTTGTTTGTTTTAACTTAGAGATTTTCAAACAAGGCAGGTGATGAGAGAGGGGCAGTTCCAGGTGCCCTGTAGCACTTCCCTATTTAAGGGTCACTTGGGGTGGGATGTCTTAATTTTTAGGGATTGTTTTCTACTAGGTACTTCAAACAACTCTTGCAACAAGGGCAGCTGAGCAGTTTGGTACAAAACTATGTCAAAACAGGACCCTACATCTATCACCAGGCCTAGGCAGCAATCAACAGTTATTTATCTCCTGCTCCTAAGACACATCTCTGCCAGCACCTCTACAACTATACAGTACACCAACAACCCAATCTGAAGAATAGTCATCTTGGTATGTTCACACTGCTGTGATTCTAAAGATCTTCCAAATTATAGGATCTCACTCAGTTTCACTTACATCAAATATTGGCATTTGGCTTTAATTATTTTCTTCCCCCAAATTTAGTTCAGCCTTAATCTCAGAGTAATATACAGCATTATCCAAACTATGGGTTAAGACAGACAACAAGTAAAGCTCAGGTACATGTTACCTGTGGAAGAGGATAGGCTGTAGAAAACTGGTAGATAGGAGCTAAGGCTGTGGCTCAGTGGTAGAGTGCTTGCCCTGCACATGTGGGGCACTGGGTTCGATCCTCAGCACCACATAAAAAATAAATAAATAAAGATATTGTGTTCATCTACAACTAAAAAAAAATTTTAAAATCACAAAAAGAAAACTGGTACAGAGATGGAGGGAATCAGCATGCATTGAGCACATCTGTAAAGCTGTGCTATTCATTATAAATAGGTTATGCCATTTAATATTTGTGACAACTGTATGAGGTGTAAATGACCATTTTCTGTTTTGTAAATTAATAAGCAGAGGCTTGGAGATCTTTGATAATCAAGTTACCAAAGTTGGCTAAGTTATGCAGAATAAGGGAATATTTCTGAACATAGATAGTCTCTCTGTCTGGACATTGTCTTGTCCTTCCTAGGGTGGTTGGCTCTGAGCTGCTGAAACTTGATTGCAACCAGAGTGAAGTCAGAAGTCAGCCTTTGCTTGAGATAAAACTGTATAACTGGCACTTCTCACCCTTCATGTGCTTTTTACCAGTTGCTGTGGCAAAGATGCTTCTCCATACAGAGAACAGTTCTACAGTTTACCAGCAGGAAACAGAATTCTCTCTCAACATTTTGGCTCTGGATCCTACATTAATTCTAACAGAAGAAAAACAGATTCAAAGTCTGTATTTTAAAATTCAGGGTTGCAGAATAAAACATCATGAATTCAGTGATGATTATGTTTAAATGTTAAGTTTATTCTCGCTGCCAAACCACAACACAAAATAATGATGATCATTGAGTTTGCATCAATCCAGACTTTGTGCTTACTTATTTATGAATGCTACTCTGATTTCCCCTAACTCATAAAAGGTTTATAAGCATACAAGAGGGAACATACTAAGGCGTTTTTAAATATTTAGTAATTGAATGGCAAGTTTTCAAATTATGCCAGAAAATTAAAGTCATATTTTTTGTTCAGAATAATAAACCTGCGTTAATGTTGAAGTGGTTGGTTGCTCAGAAAAGATTAACATCCCTGTTTATTTCTTCAAAATTTCCTTCCATTTTATGAGAATATGAAAAGAGTGAATATATTTCTAGATCTATGTAAAGAAAATCTTAGCTAAATATCACTTCCTACAACTTCTTCACCCCAAGATGACCTACTTAGCCATCCTTTAATCCTACTTATTACAAAATGCACCTGATCATTTAGATGACTGTTAGCTCCTGGAAGATAGTCCCACGCTTTGAACTTTATTCCTTTTGATACTATAATAGTGGTTCCCCATGATTGTTGAAGGTAAGAACCAGCTGTGATGATAATTTTACATGTTAACTTTTCTGGGTCATGTGCTGTTTAGATATTTGTTTAACATTACTTCTGGGTGTGTCTCTAAGAGTGTTTCTGGATGAGATCAACAGGTTTTTTTTTTTTTAAATGGGAATTGAATCTAGGACTTTGTGCATGCTAGTCAAGTCTCTATCAATGAGCTACCTTCCTACCCAAGGTCAACATTTGAATCAGCAGCCCAGGTAGAGCAAAATTGTGGGCTCATTCAATCCACTGAAGGCAAGAATAAAAAAACTAAGTAAGAAATCTCTCTTTCTCTGCCCGTCTGTCTTCAAGTTGGGCCATAAATTTTCTCCTGCCTTTGGACTCAAATCCTTTGGATTGGAAAATGCACCCAGCTTTCCAGGTTCTGATCTCTTCAGACTTAGGCTGTTTATACTGGAACTATACCATTACCTTTTATGGATCTCTGGCTTATAGTCTGTCAATAATGGACTTTTCAGCTTGTGAGTCAACTAACACTTAGACACTCAAATCTGCATTATGATATTCCATTAGGATACATAATAATCTTGTGATTTTCTGTCTGGATGATCTGCTATTGAAAGTAGGGTATTATTAAGGTTTCCTATTACCATTGTATTGCAGTCTGATTCCTTCATATCTGCCCATATTTAGGTGTCCTGATGTTAGGATCATATATATTTATATTTGTTATATCTTCATGTTGAAGTGACATTTTTGCCATTATATAATGCCCTCTTTAGTCTGTGACAGTTTTTGTCAAGTTTATTTTATCTTATGTAAGTGTAGTTGCCCCTGCTCTCTGGTTACTCTTTATATGGCATATCTTTCTCTATCCATTCATTTTCAGCCTGTGTATAGCCTTAGAACTAAAATGAATCTCTTGTAACAGCATTCAGTTTGGTCTTATTTATGAATCCATTCAGTCATTATATATATTTAATTGTGGAGTTTAGCCTATTTGCATTTAAAGGAATTATAGATAGGTAAGAACTTACTGTTCATAATTCTTTTCTGTCTTTTAGTTCCTTTATTTCCTTTCCTCTTTGTTTGCTGTCTTCCTTACTGATTTGATGATGTTTTGGTAGTGATGTTCTCATTCTTTTCTGTTTATAATTTGTGTATCTATATAGGTTTTCTCTTTATGGTTATCATGAGGCTTGAATAAAATAATGTATATATAATAGTTTATTTTAAGCTGATAACTTAAATTCAATTACATTTTTAAAAATCTACATTTTTCCTTCTCTCCCTTCAACTTTATTCTATTAATGTCAGGTTTTATTATCTTATAATATTATGTTCCCTTAACAAGTATTGTGGGCTGGAGTTGTAACTCAGGGGTAGATTACTTGCTTAGCTTGCTTAAGGCTTCTCAGCAGCACAAATACACAAACTGATTATAGTTATTCCTATTACTTCTTATTTTTTTTTAAACTAGGGTCAGACGTGATTATGTGTCATTATTACATTATTCTGTATTTGCCTATATATTTACCTTTAATGGTGAGATTTATACTTTCATATTCTTTCATTTTGCAGTTTGACATCTTTTCATTTTAACTTAAAGAACTCCATTTAAGGGGCTTGGGTTGTGACTCAGAGGTAGACGCTTGCCTACCATGCATGAGGCACTGTGTTCGATCCCCAGCACCACATAAAAATAAAATAAATATATTGAGTGTACCTGTAACTAAAACATAAATATTTAAAAAAGAAGAAGAAGAAAAGAACTTCATTTAAAAATCCTTCTAACACAGATCTAGTAATAACAAACTCCCTCAGTTTTTGTTTGTTTGAGAATCTTTTATCTTTTTTGCATTTAAAGGACAGTTTTGCTTGGTACAGTATTCTCAGAATGCAGTTTTTTTAGCACTTATTTATTTATTTATTTATTTATTTATAACTTTTCCACTCTTTTTTTAAATTTATATCTTCCCACTCTTTCATGGCCCACAAGGTTTCTACAGCGAAGTCCACTGATAGCCTTATGGAAGTTTCTTTGTATTTGTGGCAAGTTGATTTTCTCTTGCTGCTCATAAAATTATTTGTCTTTGACTTTTGACAATTTTAGTATAACATGACTCTATGTAGATATCTCTAGATTCAACCAAAATTGGGATCCTATGGTCTTAATGAATCTTGGTGTACATTTCCTTTCACAGATTTGGAAACTATTTTCAACCATTTTTTTTTCTTTTTTGAACTCAGGGGCTCTCAACCACTGAACCACATCCCCACAAAAGTAAGACCTCACTTTTGCTGAGACTGGCTTCAAACTCTCGATCCTCCTTCCTCAGCCTCAGAGCTGTTGGGATTACAGGTATGCACCACTGCATCTGACATCCACCATTATTTATTTATGTAGCTATTCTTCTCATTTTCTTTCTCTTTTTCTTTTGAAAATCCTATAATGCCTATGTTGATTTCTTGATTCCTTTGATGGTATCTATAAGTTCTATAATTTTTTTACTCTCTTTAAATTATTTTTTTCATTTTGCTTCTATGAATTAGAAATTTTAGTTACTTGTTTCAAGTTCACTGGTTCTTGTTTGATTGAATATGCTGTTGAGGTTCTCTATTGGATTTTCTTTTTCTTTTTTTTAAAAATTTTTTTAATATTAATTTTATTTTAGTTATCAGCGGATACAACATCTTTGTTTGTATGTGGTGCTGAGGATCGAACCCGGGCCACACGCATGCCAGGTGAGCGCGCTACCACTTGAGCCACATCCCCAGCCCCTCTATTGGATTTTCAATTTGGTCATTGCATTATTTAGCTCCATTATTTCTGTTCAATTCTTTTTTAGTGGTTTGCATCTCTTTGTTAAACTTATAACTTTTGCTTATGCATTGAACATAGATTGTCTGTTCTCTTGTAGGTCAGTGAACTTCTTTAAGATGATTATTTTGGGGCTGTGGATGTAGCCAAGTGGGAGAGTGCTTATCTAACATGTGCAATGCAATAGGATTTAATCCGTAGCACTGCAAATAAAGAAAAAAGATTATTATTATTTTTTAAAAAAAATTATTTTTTTCAGATAGGAGATCTCCATTTCTAAATGGGCAGTGACTGGAGCCTTATTACTTTGGTGGTGCCATGTTTTTCTAATTCATCATGATTCTTGCAGCCTCATGATAATGACTGCTTTTGAAGAAATAGTCATTTCCTCCAGTCCCTAAATACTTGTTTGGGCAGAGAAATCCTCTTTGTCCAGCCAGAGACTCTGGATAGAATCTCTATGGAATCAGAGAGTCTGGTTGGCAGCATCTATTAATAAGATAACTTCCATGGTCTATAGGTAGGCAGACACACTGTTGAGATTCATAAATGGGTTGACCTCTGTCAAAAGAACTGGGTTAGACAGCCACTGGGGTGGCCACAGAACAGCTGTTTGGATCCATGTTCTAACGGTTGAAAGCCCCTGGCACTTTTCTTTCTTTTCAGCTACATCCTAGGTAATCTAACTGTTCCTGTGTTCTCAGTGTTCTGGATCATGGTGACAGAAATGGAAATCCTGAAAGGCTGAGGAGGTTGAATATTTCCTTTTCTCTTTTACTTATAGAAGAATTTAGAATACTAAGGGTATTTTTCTCAGAACCATGCTCAGGCTTGGGGAAGGTGAAACATGAATAAAGTGAAACTGCTCTTGTTACCCTGTTCAATAATTATTTTCTCAGGTCTGTATTCATAAGGTTACTTTAACTGATTACCTGTATCCATGAGCTCTTCAGAGGTGTTTTTGGTTTGTGGATTGCCATCACGTTGGTGTTTCTCTAGAGAGATGTTATGGTTTGTATATGAGATATCCCCCAAAGCTCCTGTGTTAATACAGGAATGCTCAGAAACAAAATGATTAGATTATTAAGGCTATAACATAATCAGTCCATCCTACTTTGAATGGACCGACTGCATAGGCAGGTGGGGCATGGCTGGAGGAGGTGAGTCACTGGGGGCATAATCTAAAAGAGTGAATCTATGATCTCTTCCATTGTTCCCCATGTCTACTTCTATGACCCCACTATGGGTTGAGCAGCTTTCTTCTGCTGGGCCCTTCCCCCGTGATGTTCTGCCTCACCTTGGACTCACAGAAATGGAGCCAGACATCTGTGGTCTGAGACACTGTAAGTTGCTCTTACTAGGTGTTCTGCTTTTGGCAACACAAAGATGACTAACATAAAATGGTCCTGAGAAGTCGTGTCATTGCTCTAACCTGACCATTTGGTTTAAGAAGTCTTTGAAAATGGTTTGCAGGAGGAGTTTGGAAAAGTTTAAAAATGCAGACTGGAGAAGGCTTAGCATGTTATAAGCAGAGCTTAATGGGTGAGTGTATTAGACCAGAATGCCGATGATAAAAAATGCAGACAGTAAAGACTGTGTTCATGAGTTTTCAGAGGGGAATGGGACTCTATTAAGAGGTGGACTGGAGGCCATACGTGTTACATTCTGGTAAAGAACTTGTCTAAGTTTTGCCCATTCCTGAGACTTTGTGTGAAGCAAAATTTAAGGTAATGACCTAACTAACTTGGAGGGGAGAATTTCAAGGCAGCACAGCACTGAGGCAATGGCATAGAGTTTGCTGGAAGCTTTTAGTCAGGTTTACCATAAGAACCAGGAACAGAAAGCAGACTTGAAGGATTTTAAAAACTTGCAGTTTGGCCAGAAAATTGCATGTAAAATTGGATACAAGGAAGGTGGGGTCATTCAAGATAGCCATTGAAGAGATGCCAAGTACATTGCACAGACAAGAAAGATAGCTTGAGGGCATGTCAAGATTCTGCAAGACCATACCCACTGCAGGCTCAAGGGGGTAAAGTTAAAACTCCTTTAAGGGACCATAGAGCTTGGGGGGATGCTTGCACAGGGGTTCCCATAAAGTTGTTTTCTCCAGATTTATTTCACTATGTGCAGCCACTCAAGAACTCAGAGGCCATTGCAGCCTTTGTACAAGGTGCCTGATGCCCTCTAGAGCTGGCAGCAGAACTTGACATTATCCACATAGTTTTGATTCTGCAGGATGCTAGATTTGGGTGGGGGGTGGTGATTAAGGTTTCCACAGAGGTTTTAAAGGAAGGCCTTGGAGGCCAGGGAAAGTGTGGCAGGGTCAGAATCCCACAGGGATTCTGAGAGGGTGATTCATGAAGCTTTGAGAAGGAAACTAAAATTGCATAGACCCCCCACCTCCCAGATTAAGAGGTGCCAGTAACATGGCCTGTCCTCTGTGGAAAGTTACTGTCTGCAGAGAGAGCCAGAATAAGAGAGAGGCCATGAGCATTGCAAGCAGCAAGACCAAAGTCCTTTGGAGAGAACATCTTGCCACCATATGCTACAAATGCTGAATGAGGATCTATAGCATTTAATATATTCCTGGATGGGTTTCAGTCTTGCTTTTGTCCCATCCTTCTTTATATGCCCTTATTTTTTATTTTGGAGTGGGAATGTTTGTGCTATGACATTGTGTATTCATAGTAGGTAACTTGATTTTGATTTTCACAGGAGCTCATAGTCAATAATTTGCCCTGAGTCTTAGAGGAGACCTTGAACTTGGACTTTTGGGCAATGTTGGAACTGTTAAGATTATTCGGACTCTGGAAAGTGGATTAAATGTATTTTGCATTGTGAGATGGCATGAGTTGCCAGGGGGTTAGGAGTAGAATGCTATGTTTTAGATATGAGGCGTTCCCCAAAAGCTCCAGTGTTGATGCAGAAATATTCAGAGGTAAAATGATTAGATTATGAGAGTTATAACCCTCTCAGTAAATTCTACCTTAAATGGACTGATTGGTTGGTAACTATAGACAGGTGGGGAATGGCTGGAGGAGGTGATCACTGAAGGCATGCCCTGAAAGGGTTCATCTTTCCCTACAGTCCCTTGCCCTTGCTCTCTCTGCTTCCTGGCCACCATGAGTGGACAACTGCCTTCTACTATGATTTGTTGCTTCATGTGCCCAGAGAAACGGAGTCAGTTGACCATAGACTAAATCTCTGAAACTGTGAGCCACAATAAAATTTCCCTGCTCTAAGTTGTTCCTATCAGGTATTTTGGTCACAGTGACCCAATGCTGACTAATACAAAAGATGAGAACGAGGACCTAATATTCTGACATCTTGTTGATGCATTCTTAGAATTCCTTTTTTCTTTTAAGGTTGAATAATATTACTTTATATTGTCCAATTGGGGTCCAGGTACTTGATGTCCTGAACAAAGAATTGAGCAGAAGTAAGTCAAATCACAGATTTAATAAAGGTCAAGGTGAAAGTGGCACTCTGTAAGGTAGGATGGAGTGGGCAGAGAGAGAGAAGAGGGGAGAGGCCTACATGTCCGGGAATTCTTGTTTTATATGCTATGAAGAATTCTCCTCCCTATACAACCTGATTGATGACCTTGCCCCATTTGCTCTCATGGTTACCTTATAATACCTGATTCTAATATTGCCCAATTTACCTCCATTGTCTACTTTAGAATACCTAATTAGAATACTGTCACTTTACCCCATTGGTTACTTTAGAATACTGAACTTGTAGTGGTAGTTGTCATGGGTGATAAGTTCTCAATGGTGGGAGTTGTCATGGTAATATAACTTATTATAAACAGGAACATGATGACTCATCTCCTTGTCTTATACTCCAGCAGTATTTTTCTCATACCCTGCCTCTGTCATCTTGGCATCCCTGAACTCTTACCTAACATTTCCCCCTAAGAAATATGATCCCAAAATTCTTTTTGGGTGGTTGGGGGACTGAAGGTCTCATAGCTGCTTGAGGCTGACAATGAACTGTTGTTCCCTATCTTGTACTCCAGCTGCATTTTTCTTGTACCCTGCTTCCACCGTTTTAACATCTTTAAACTCCTACCTAACAATATGCATATACCACATTTTGCTTATCTATTTACCCATCAATGGACCCTTGAATTGTTACTACATTTAGCTTTTATGAACAATGTTGTAACAAATATCTCTTTAAGACTTGAATATTATGCTTTCAATTCTTTTGGATATATATTTAGTGTTGGAATTGCTTGATTACATGATAATTCTATTTAAAAAATCTTAAGGAATCATGCTGTTTTCCATAGTGGCTGTACCATTTTACATTTTACACTCACCAACTTGCATGTGTTTCAATTTACCACATTTGGGCTGGGGATGTAGCTCAGTCATTGAGCACTCGTCTATCATGTACAAGGCCCTGGGTTCAATCCCTAGTCTCACACACACACACACACACACACACACAGAGAGAGAAATAATTTTGCCACAGTCTCACCAATTCTTGTTATTTTTTATTTGCTTGTTTTTTTTATATTATAGCATCCATCCTAATAGGTGTGGAGTGGTATCAGGTGGTTCTGATTTGCATTTCCTTAATGATTCATGATGTTTGTGGCCATTTGCATGTCTTTGGAGAAATGTCTAATCAAGTCTTCCAACCTCTTTCTATTTACCAATTCTAAAGGCTCCTCTATACCTTTAAGTATAATTATAGCTGTGATTCCACTCCTCAGAACTAATTTTCTATATTAGATTTCTGTCACAAAAACAAAATGTCTGCTATTTACAATGAAAAGAGGTTTATTTAGCTCACAGTTTTGGAGACTGAAAGTCCAAATGGCATAGTGAAGACTCAGCAAAGGCCACCTGAAGGCTGTATCACCTCATGGCATGGGCAGCGATGGCAATAGTGTGTACAGGAGTAAGTGAATGATTGTAGATATCTCAAACCAGCAGCACAGAGAGATGGATAGGGCAGGTTCACTCCTTTTGCAACAACCTTTTCACAAGAACTAGAAAAACATCACCCAAGAAAGAGTTACACAAGAATTACCTTGTGTTCCTGTGACCTAAGGACCTCCCACTAGATCCTTCTTCTTAGAAGTTCAACCACCATTCAACACTGCCACCCTGGGGAAAAGCCCCCAATTACATGGACCTTTGGGGGACACCCAAACCAGAGCATACCATATCTATCATGAGCAGGAACAATTAATATCATGAAAAATCCAGTCCTCCAAAAATTAATGTATAAAAGAAATCCAATCTCAATCAGAAGTTATCAATGGAACAGCATAAAATTATTCATATGGAGATTGTATTCATCAGGGATCCTTAGAGTAAAAGAACCAATAGGAGAACCACTGGAGAACCACTGGTGAGAGTCTACTTTGGAAGAATGAAGAAGTTCTAGTCTGATGTCCTTGGGTGACAGGAGCAGCAATAGATGCACCAGCTCAAAAAGAATTGAGTTTATATCTGAACGCTTCCTCCTTCTGCCTTTGTTTCACCAGGGACCTCAGATGATTGGACGATGCAACTGACATTTAGGAAGGTCTCTTCCCTCAGTTTGTCATCCCTCATGTCAGTTATCTCTCTAATCACCTCATTGACACACCCAGAAGCCTCTTAATCCAAGGAATCTCTCAATCCAAACAAGTTGATAATTCAGATTAACCATCACAGAAATGTTCATATGTAAAAGTTCATATTAAAGAATATCCAAAATATCATGGATAATAGATAATAGCCAAACACTACAAAAATTACTTTAAAATATGAAACCTTAAAACTACTTTAATCAAAACAATATGATATAGGTATTCAAATAGACAATTAGAACAATCGAGAGTCAGAAACTAACCTGTATAATAAATAAATAAACTAACCTGTATTTCAATTTGGATATAAAATGGTGATTTATTTAATAAGTTGTATTTTATAGCTCACTACAGAACAATATATCTCTTGTGATTAACAAAAATAAGTGGTGTGTGTGTACACGTATGTATCTATCCCTCCCCCACATGTTCATACATACCCACATACAGTTAAAACCTGGAAGCATGCATATAATTTTTTTTGGGGGGGTGGGTACCAGGGACTGAACTTAGGGGCACTCAACCACTGAGTCACATCCCCAGCCCTATTTTGTATTTTATTTAGAGACAGGGTCTCACTGAGTTGCTTAGGTTCTCATTAAGTTGCTGAGGCTGGCTTTGAACTCCTGATCCTCCTGCCTCAGCCTCCTGAGCTGCTGGGATTACAAGTGTGTGCCACTATGTCCAGCCTGAGTTTTAATGGTGATAAACTCCAGGAATTGAGATGTGAAAAGAGAGTAGGGAGAGAGAGAGCTTTCATTTTTTATTTTAAATGCTTCCATATTGTCAGTTTAGGTTTTGTTTACAAAGAGAGCAAGGCACAGTTTGACAGAATCTATAGCATACTAAGAAACAAGCATTGAATTAATTTGACTGTTTTCTGTTGAAATGTGTCACCTTGGCTCTAGCTTATTTTTTAGCACCTGCATTTGGCATATTGTTTCTTTAATAAAGACGTCAGCAATTCTATGGTTGTCTCCAATTCATCAGTTTTCTCCAATATGACCTTTCCAGGGGACTCACGTGTAATTTAGGCTACCCTTACATTTCAGTGATAAACAATCTAAACTAATTTTGGACAATCAGTTGGTTTTAGACTGCTTGGAACAACCCATGTATAATATTTTTAGCCATCATTTCTCTATCAGTGATATCTTCATATACACGACATGTCTCCCTAATAGGTCACTAAATGCTTCTCAGTTTAGGTTTTGCTCTCTACCTCCTGGGAGTTGCTCTGAGTTAGTCAATTCATCTGAGCCTTACTTACCTCATTTCCAACTGATGTTAATGGTGGTTGTACCAAATAGAATTGTGATAAAATACTTACCATAGTTTTTGGCACACAGTAAATAAATTGTGAATATTGTGAGTCTTCTGTTTTATAGTATCTGACAAAGGTATTTTTCTTCAGAATCTTCCAAAATAATCAGCAATCTCTTTATTGAATAACAAAAATAATTAAGAATTAGGTACAAAAATAGTAATATATAGTATGAGAAAAAGAAAACAGTAGAATAGTATCCAAAATTTTATTGTGTAAAGAACTTCCGTAAAAAGCTCTTTTTAGGCTGAAGGATTAGTTTATGTAAAGGAAATTTTTATGACTGATACTCTACCCCTAAGAAGATTATTTTTTAACAGTTATAGATGAAAGACATAGAACCATTTGATTGAGCCACATTAACATTTGTCTGTAAATTCTATTACTGAGTTTGAAATACTGACTTAAAAATTTGTATTCATCGTTTTTGTTGACCCAAACTGGCCACATTTAAATTTTGAATGGTTCCCCTATCAGATAAAGTAAAGGATGGAAAAACATTTTACTGTCAAATGTGTCATACTCCAGGAGTTTCATCAAATTGTCCTTGCCCACCAGCAACAATAAAGCTAAAGCATTTACTCACATAAAATAGTGTACTGGTTTTGTTGAGGTTTATTAACTATTCTAATGATTATTTCAGAAAAGCCAGAGCTCTAAATGACAACCACATGGATAATTGCATTGTAATGTGTTTTCATTTCAATTTAGTCAGGTTCAATTTTGAATCTAACTGAACTAAGCCCTTACCAATGTTGTGGTTGGTATAAGATGAATAGAAAACAAGTGATTTATTTGTAAAATGTTTGCCCTTATCAATTTCTACTACCATCTACTGTTTTCATAGTAATAATGTCATTTCTTTTTTCACTTGATTAACTCATATCTGAGAAGGAATATTATACATTTATTATAAGTCCCTGTGGAGGGGAAAGGTAAGATTGTTAAATAAGATTGCCCTTTGAACTTTGAACTCTGTGACTGTTATCTTTTGAAAATGAAACTACATAGATACAAGGGCCTTGCTGAAACTCTTGACTGTCAAGAAATTGTCCATTTGGAGTCTAAAGCTTTGTTGCTTCCAGCTTCCTTCTCTTTGATATCTATTGATGAACAGAAGATCTTTATTACAATGCAGTCAAGTTTATCAATCTTCCATTAGAGCTAGTGGTTTTGTATTCTAAAAAAACTTTTTTATATACCCCAAAGTCATGAAGATATTATTTTATATTATTTCTCAAAGTTTTATTTTTTGGTTTTTCACATTTATATTTACAATCCACCTTAAATTATTTTTATGTACATGTGAGATAGGGTGAAGTTCCAGTGTTTTTTAATTGGATGGGCTTCCTTTTCCCTTTGATCTATAATACCATCTTTGTCATAAATCCAGCGTCTACCTATGTATGGCTTTGTTCTGGGCTTCCTAATTCTGTTTTACTGTTTTGTTTAAGGAGTCAGCAAACTTTTCTTTGTAAAGGATGAAGGTAGGTATTTGGGGCTTTGTGGGCCAAGAAGCAAAAGGAAGATACTGTTTATGTTCTCATATAACTAAAGAGAAAACAAATTTTTACAAATTGGTTGATGAAAATCAAAATATAATCATAAAAACTAAGTGAAATTTTTATAACATTGGTCCATTTATAATAAGAATGTAATTCCTTTTTAATCACAGGGATAATATTTTTGCTAAATTGAGTTAATGTTCTCTCTCATAAAAATCAATTGTAAATGCTCATCTGCTAATGGTGATTTAAAAACAGATTTTATGTATTTCATAATTGAAAATATACTTCCACCTATATGACTTTTTGTTGTTTTAGAACAACCATTTTCATTGCAAAGGGAGCAACAGCAAAGAAGAGTTACAGGTCCTAATTAAGTCCAAAGTTCAACAGGGCCCACCCATGATTTAATTGAGAATATTCATCAAGTGGAAGATGTTTATATAATTTTATTAGATTCTTCTTTTAAGGTGTTTGCCTTTTAGTATGCCACTACATTGGAGGTTAACTACTTCTAGTTAAAAGAGTTAGATGAAAGCTCCTTAACAACATGGTTAGATGGCTTTTGAAATACAAAAATTTTCTTTGTACAAGCATCAAAGTCCCAAACACTCTGCTGGAAATGTAGTTTGAAATTAGAAAATTTAGACAATGCAAATTTGTGTAGTAATGGAGATCTTATTTCTTGTGTTAACTTTTCACAGTGTGGAAAATATATAAAGTCACTTACCAATTTTTGTGATTCAAATTGTCAAAATGACTTCAAAATTTCAGTATAAATTTCACATGTAAGTATTGTTTTGCCTTATAATTTTAAGTTGAATTTTTTAAACAACATTATCAAGTTTGCAGCAAAAGCTAATTTCAAAGCCATTAAGTGTTTAATATAGTGTTGAGATGTTTCTTTTCATTTAGAAAAACTGCATTCTCAGCCCTAAACTACCCAAAAACCACAATAAAACTTTCCCATTGCTAAGCTGTAGAATTGCTGTTTGGTAGGGGAAATCTGAATATTTAATTTCTATTTCTGACAAAAAAAAATTCTTAGAAGTGATAATAGGTAAGTCCACAAGAAAAAATGAAGTTCAGTTATCCTACTAGTTCAATATCACATGATGGATTCCAATATTTTCCTCCAAGTACCTGTGGATGAATAACATAATGAAAAAAAAAAACATATGTTTAAACAATTTGTATTTTCCATGTTTGCAAATTTGTCCACCTTAGCCATTTCCTTCTTTGCATGTTTTTTATCACCCTCAGTTGTTTATATCTTAGTAGATTATACTTCAGGTTTTACTGAATTAGTGTTTTCCCAATTTTTAAGCAATTGTGCACACCAAAATGCTAGTAATTTTAAAGAGATTTATTTTCTGTAGACACATTTCTTTGTCTTTCCAATCCAACACAATTTATTAACCTACCACTGGTAAATGACTTTCCTCACTTGGTTAATAAATGAGCCACTTGGAAATTTACTTTAGTTGACGCTTCCCTGTTTATCTTTGTGAACAAATTATGCTGTGATTTAATATCCTGTTTTAAAATTTTGAATTTTTTCCCTTATCACTGCTTTCCTGAGGACTGGAAATATTGTGATGAGTGCTTAATCTGATAAGCAGATATATATTATATTCTTATAGTACAACTATAGTGTTATATATCACATCAACAACATATTCCACTCTCCTTTGTGCCTTTAGAAGATGACATTTGAAGTTAAACTTTCTCTTCCTTTCTTTTTATGACATTATGACTATTCACTGATTATAATAAAATAAAATGTGGTGTGGAGGTACCATGACACTTGAAATACTGTCCAGTTAAAATGGCATCACTACAATTTATGGTGCACCATGCAGCTGTGTGAAATGATGAGAGTGCCACATACAACAACCTCTGTTGCAACTATTCAGCTCTTCCACTGCAATGTGAAAGCAGCCACACAGAATATGTAAATAAATAAGTGTAGTCATTCCAATATAACTTCATTTGTGGTCAGTAAAATTTTAATTTCATGTAATTTTCAGGAATGCTGAAATACTCTTTCCATCTCTCCAACTCCTAAAAAATGCAAAAAAACATTTTTAACTTACATGCTATTCAAAAACAGGCAGTAAGACATATTGGACCCAAAGTGGGCCATAATGCATCAATTTCTGACATAGATGATCATCCAGAATAGTGTTTACTAAGATATCTTTCGAGGAACTCTATTTCTAAAGTAATGCTGACAAGAATACACAACAATATAGTCCCATTTGGAAAATAGTTTTGCAGTTTCCTTAAGAAATAAAAATATGCTTACCATGTGACCAAGTTATTCTGTTCCTAAGTATTTACCAAAGGTAAATGAAAGCATATGTTCATAGTACCTTATAATAGCTAAAAAAAAACCCAGTTATAACTTGTATTTGGTTTTCTGTGTGATACAACAGATTCTTACAAATTTAGTGGCTTAGAATAGATATTTCACTTAAGTTTATTTTTTCATACCTAATTCACAGTTTAAAATACCAAATACATATAAGAGTATAAAATGAGAAGTCTTCATCACATCCTAGACCTAAGATATCTACTTCACCTTCCTAATGGAATTCTTGTTTCCAATATTTTGAACTTTCCAAAGCTGTTTATACAAATAAAGCAAATGTCTGTGTGTGTGTTGGTGGGGGCGGGGGTTGGAGGAGGAGTGTATATGTACATTGTGTACACTGACACATACATACGAATACCAGGAATGGAAGGGTATACCCCAAGTGTGGTTTGGATGTATTATATAAGATATAGGGAACCGTGACATGAAGGAAATATTTTAATCTTTCTTTATATATATATATATATATATATATATATATATATATATATATGTATCATTTAGCTGGAAATAATAAGCACGTATATAATGTAAAGTGCTCAGGCTTTTGAGAGACAGGTGACCTATGGTTACCTTTGGCTAAATTCTTTTTCATGCTATGCCTAAATGTTCCCATTTATAAATGGAGATATTTATCATTTCTTTCTCATAGGGTTTTGGGAAGATTACAGCAAGTAATTGATGTAAAGTACTTTATGTCTTGTGTCTGACATGTAGCAAATGGTTAGTGAATGTGAGCTATAAAAAAATCACCTTAGGCTCATTTTTAAAAAACATGAGTGATTCAAAACAAACTAAGTATAAAACATAGAAAATAAAGTAAAGAAGACAAAAAAAAACTATGTAAATAAATCCTGTTAGGTCAAAAATCGGGTAAATTCAATACTTTGAACTCTCCTCCTGTTCTATTATGTGAATTATAGATTGAATTAAGAACAAGAAAAAGCTTTATGCATCCTCAAACATAAAATAAACATTTCTCTGAGAAACAGAAGGCAACAGAGAAGTGGGGTGGCAGAAGCCACAGCCCTGTAGATTTCCAGGTTTAGGAAGCAGCTAGAAGCCCCTGTAAGATTTTACTCCATTGATGTACCAAAAGCACTGTGTATATGGCAGGGAACCACGAGACAGCCCGGCCCTCCAAGGAAAAACTGCTATGACTGCTGTCTGAAGTTACTGTTCATGTAAACCTGCATAACTTCACTGTTAGGGTGGCACAGAGAGAACTGCAGAGAGACCTGAGCAAAGCTACCCATGGCCTCAAGTTCTGGTCCAGCTGTTACTTTGGGGAAGGAATTTTTAACTACTGAGGCCTAGTTTGGAATTAGGTTCCTGAACCACTGAAGGGAAGAAATCATGAAATTACTAGAAAGTGAGAGGTGAGCACAGAAAGAAGGAAAGGGGAAAAATTTCCACTGAAAATGAATCTGTAAATGAAAATTTACAGATTTTCAAATTATATGATGAAAATAAACACTAATAAAGAGCCAAGAATAGAACTCACTGAAAATAACAAAAAATATTTTTAAATATTCCTGATTCTATAATCTGGAAAGAGAAACAAAGGTCCGGAGAAAAATGTAATGAAAGGAGGAATCCAGAGAGATGACTTTTGTTTTGAATGTCTTTGCAGAACTGGATGAATCTCAACATCAGTTTTCATAGTGCCTTGTCCCAGAAGATGGAAAATAAGATTTATGCCTATTAAAAGAACAAAGCAGAGACCACAAGGGTCTACTCCTTGGTGTAAGAATGAAGTAGAAATACTCACATTCTCCAACTACTAGGACTACAGGAAAAATTATCTGTCAAACTTAAGCGTATTCAGGGAAATGACGATTTCTCCTGGCGACTTTCAAGCATGTTTTCAACCTAAATTCATATTATTTTTGTAGTCCACAAAACCTCAAATCCTGAATTTAAAGTGGTAGTGAACTAATAGTACCTTCAGGTGCTTGACACAACCTAACCCTTTTTGGAGATGACTTTCTTCATTCCAGGTCTCTAAGAATTACCATGTAAGAAAAATTAATACATTAGTTTACAATACAAATCAACAAACATTGGGGCTGGGGTTGTGGCTCAGTGGTAGAGCACTTGCCTAGCATGTGTGAGGCATTGATTCCTACCACCAAAAGAAAGAAAAAGAAAGAAAGAAAGAAAGAAAGAAAGAAAGAAAGAAAGAAAAGAGAGAGAGAGGGAGGGAGGGAGGGAGGGAGGGAGGGAGGGAGGAAGGAAGGAAAGAAAGAAAGAAAGAAAGAAAGAAAGAAAGAAAGAAAGAAATTTTGTCCACCTGCAACTAAAAAAATACTTTAAAAAATCAAGAAACAGAGTGAAGAAGAGGCGAGAAGGATCCCTGGACTGACCAAAGCCGCACGCCGCTGCATCCATCGTCCAGTGCCTGCGTCCCAATGAACCACAGAGAAGATCTGCAAGGTTGTCTGCCAAACCTGCTCCTCCAAAGCCAGAGCCCAAGCCTAAAAAGGCCCCTTAAAGAAGGGAGAAAAGGTATCCAAAGGGAAAAAGGGAAAAGCTGAGGAATAACCCTGCAGAAAATGGAGATGTCAAAACAGACCAGGCACAGAAAGCTGAAGGTGCTGGAGATGCCAAGTGAAGTATGTGCGTTTTTGATAACTGTGTACTTCTGGTGACTGTACAGTTTGAAATACTATTTTTTAACAAGTATTATAAAAATACAGAATTTTGATTTACTTTTTTTTAAGCTATGTTGTTAGCACACAGAACACTTCATTGTTGTTTTGGGGAGGAAGGAGCATATGTCACTAGTAGAATGTCTCCAAAGCTGGAATGCTGTGGGGGAAAACACCTTTCCCTTCTAGTTTTGAGAGACTTCCTCTTTGTTCCCAAGAGGAAGGGATTCCCTCATGTTGGCACACATAGCCACCTTGGCACAAATTCCTTCTGGTATGGAAAAACTCAGACTCATCTGTATGTCCTCCTGTCCCTCTCTGCCATCGACATAAACTTAACTCCCCTAAACTCAGACCTTTTGGGACCTGATTCCCAATGACTGGTTTTACCAGTTTGTAGGGCAATCTGGACTTTCCAGTGACATCATTGAGAATAGTGTCCTTCAGAAGAGCAGCAGTTCCTTTTCTAGATTGTGGATCTTCAGATTAATAATTTTTGCCATTTTCATTTCATTTCCGGAAAGTCAAGCTCGCCTTGTGAAAAGTTGTTAAACAACATGCTAAATGTGAAATGTCAACCCTCACTCTAAACTTTCCCTATTCAGAACATCAAATGAAGACTTCATTGGGTTTTATAGTGGCTTTCTGATTTTGGTAGTCCATCCAAGAAGGGAGTTTGAAAGTTGTTGTATACTGTTAAGGATTGTCTGCTCATGTCCTGCCTGAAATACCATGATTGTTTATGAAAAGTATCTTTAATAAAGCTGGATACAGTTTGGCTTGGAAAAAAATCAACAAACATTAAGGAAATGAAACCTCATATGTGACAACCAGCAGAACAGATATTGGAATATTCAGGCATAAATCAAAATAGTTTTGCTTAGTATCTTTTGAAAAGTGATGAGCTTGTAGGCAATAAGTAAATTATAAGCAACACTGAAGAAAAAAATCAAAGAGAATAACTATAAATAGATATGTAAATTAGAATTTTTCTTTTCTTTCTTTCCTTCCTTCCTTTCTTCCTCCTCCTCCTCCTCCTCCTCCTCCTCCTCCTCCTCCTCCTCCTTCTTCTTCTTCTTTTTTGATAATAAGGATTGAACATAGAGAAATTTTGTCACTGGGCCATATTCCAGCCCTTTTTACTTTTTAATTTAAAATAGTGTCTCATGAAGTTGCTGAGGCTGGCCTTGAACCCATGAGTCTCCTGCCTGAATTATAGGCATGCACCATCATGCCCGCCAATAATTGAAATTTCAAAAATTCAATGAATGTACTCAACAGCAAGTTAGATAATGAGCTAAAGATAACATATTAAAAGAATTAGTAAGTTATGCAGAATGAACATGAAAAAAAGGTTAAGAGTCATGGAGAAAGGATAACAGGAACTTAATCAGTTTTTTTAAAGAGAATGGAGCAGAAGTAGTATTTGAACAGAGTGGCTGAGAAAGTCCCCCAAAGTCACCATTTCACATATTCAAACACCTTAATAAATCAAGCAGGAAAAATAAACAGAAACACATACCTAAATATATCATTATGAATCTACAGAGCATATAATAACAAAAGATCTTAAAAGAGCCCCAGAGAAAAGAATACAACTAGATAGACAATAAACATAAAAGACATAAGAAAGTAAATGGTACTTCAATATGCTGAAAGAAAATCACTGTTCAATCTACAATTCTATACTCAGAGAATTTCTTTCCCTAATGAAGACTAAAATAAAGGCATTTTCAAACAAGCAAATGCTGAAAATCTACAATTGAAAACTCCCATTAAAGAGCATTATGAAGGATGTATGTATTTCAGGCAGGAGAATAAACCCAGATGGAAAGAATGAAGAAAAGGAAAATGATAAATATGATGGTAAATCTGAGGGAACCTAACTGTGATATGTTAATCTTTCTCATGGGAAATTCTTATTCTGGAATGACATTAATTCCTCTAAAGAGAATTAAGTCTGTCAAGTATTTGCAGTACTATTTATCAAGTGGTTAAAACAAGGGATTTAAAGCACAGGAAAATTGCAGGAGCTCAACAAACATTTATTGAGTGAATGCTTGGGTAGGTGGATATTTAAACTTTTCTTTAGTTCCTAGTAGAAGCTAAAGATTGGTTGTTTGCTAGTCATTTCTAGTTTGCAAATAGTTTGTTCAGCTAACAACGTATTGAGCAAGACAAAAACAACTAGCCATCCAGTTCAGGAAATTTTATATCAAGCATTGAGAATACATTCCTGGTTGTCAATGGTGGATTAGAAATGTCTCATAGCTGCCACTGAGAGTAGTCATCTTCCATATACAATCCTTATTTGGGAAGAGCTTAAAAATAATTGATTACTTTTAAACATTAACCAGTTAAGTATACATGGTAAAATTTCTAGAGTGGTAAGCAGAGTCTAGCAGAAGTCTACACTTCTCTTATATGAGAAGGCAAAAAGCACCACACACATAGCACAAGCCTATAATTAGGTTTTTCTGTGTGATAATAGTTTTAACAATTACTGCATGAAGCCATGATGGAATTTACACTTTCTTGAGCTTAGCAGAGGCTTTTCACTACTGGAAGGTCAACATGTTTTTGTTTTGTCCACACATTTTTTGGAGCGCACACAAAAATGAAGAGATTTCATATCCCATCCTGAGCCTACATTTCTGAATGGCACCCTTGATTACAACTGGGTAGCAGAGGCCACTTTTAGAAGGAGAGCATGGCCTCAAGTAGAATTTAACTGTGTTTAGGCCCCTGTTTGGGAAAAGGGTAAATATAATTAACTTTAGATGTTAATTACACTGTGTCCTTAATAATTAATTAGGACACAGTGTAATTCCTGGAGTATGTGTAGGGGGAAATTACCATAAGAATAAAAGAAAAGGAAAAAAGAATATAGAGTGTATAACATCCAAAACCAATAGAACAACAACCAAAAGATGTGGTAAACAAGCTTCAAAAGAAACTGAGGGGCTGGGGATGTGGCTCAAGCAGTAACGCGCTGGCCTGGCATGCGCGGGGCGCTGGGTTCGATCCTCAGCACCACATAAAAATAAAATAAAGATGTTGTGTCCACCGAAAACTGAAAAATAAATATTAAAAAATTCTCTCCCTCTCTCTCTCTCTCTATCTCTCACTCACTCTCACTCTTTAAAAAAAAAAGAAACTGAGAAAGAAGATAAAAATAAAGACAAAGGCAGGATGAATGGAATGTACAAAAGTGATCATTAAATATAGTAGACTAAATGCTATAATTAGAAGACAGATTTTTCTTACTGTATTAAGATGCATATCTATAGCAATATACATTTCAATCACAGAAAGGTTGAAAGTATAATAATATGAAATGTATATCATGCAAATATTAACCAAGAAAGTTTGTGTATCCAGTGAAATTAAGCTTCAGGATGGAAGATGAAATTAAAACCTTCCATGATAAACAAAAGTTAAAAGAATTTGCAGCTAGAAAACCATCTCTTCAAAACATCCTCGGCAAAATATTATAGGAAGAGGAAATGGAAAATATCAATGAAAACCAACAGCGGGAGGTAGTACAGTAAAGGGGGGGGGGATAATCAAAGAGGAAAACAAACCAGGTTTAGTAACATAAATAAACAAATATGGCTGGAAGAACAACCCATATCTCAATAATAACCCTAAATGTTAATGGCTTAAACTCACCAATTAAGAGACACAGGCTAGTAGAACGGGTCACAAAACAAGACCCAACAATATGCTGCCTTCAGGAGGTGGTTAGGGTTAGGGTTAGGGTTAGGGTTAGGGTTACACTCAGGACACAGTAGCAGGGAAGAGTGCCTCTCTTGTGTGGGTGTGCAGTACATGCCTCAGAGAAGGCAAGACTAACCCAAGATCACACAGTGAATACATGAAAAAGCCAGTATCTCCAAGATCTGGGCCTTCTCAGCTCCAACAGGCCTCCTGGGAGAACACACAGTCTCTTTAGCCCAAACTGAGAGCAACAGAAAGGGGGTAGGTGTTTGAAGGATCTGGGCTATCTCTGACCCCACTCCTACCTGCCTCCCTTCCCACACACACCCAGAACTGTGCAGATGAATTTGAAACTTCTGAAGTTCCTTCTAAATGGGTCACCTATTTCCCACAGTGTGAGATTCTGTGCTTTTCACTCTTGACCAAATTCCTGCCCATCCTATAAAACCCAACTCAGAGGCACAGAAAACTACCATGTACAAAGCCACAAAGGAAGTCACATGAAATTCCAAAGGATCTCACAGACCATGATCTCTGACCACAATGCAATATAAGGAGAAGTCAACAAGAAAAACATAAACCTCTCATAGGGTGAGAAACTAAAAACACACTTCTAAATCATCCAAGAGTTAGAGAGAGGAAATTACAATGAAATTTGTGAAATATTTAGAACTGAATGATAAGGAAAGCACAAGGAGTTTCTAAGTCATTTCCTCTGTGAAGTCAGCCCTGACCCCATGTTGACACTCCAGATCTCCACCCTCCATCCAGTCCTGTGCCCAGGAAACTGACCCCTATTGGCTGTAGCAACAAGTTCTCTTGTCCTTGGCTTCTGGTGAAATTCCACTAATGAGGAACCTGGCCAGGGATGGGAGGGAGTGGGGGAGGGAAGTGAGGTCCCTTATTTTTCCCCAGTCCTTCTCCATTTGATTGCTGTGGACTGATCATGCTCTTCCCCTGTAGGCCCCAATGCCTGTCAATGCCCCCCCCCCAATACATCCTAATCTTACCTGCCCTGTGCACCTTCAGCTTAGGGCTGACACCTACCCACCACCTTTGCTAATCCTTTGGTGTTATATATCCTCATGGTTCTCCCACTCCACAACTCTATCAATAGTTCCTTTATTAAACTCATATTGAGAGCTCAAAATGCCCAGTATGCCCCACATGGCGGCACATGCCTGTAATCTCAGTGGCTCAATAGGCTGAGGCAGGAGGATTGAGAGTTCAAAGCCAGCCTCAGCAAAAGCAAGACACTAAGCAATTTCAGTGAGACCCTGTCTCTAAATAAAATATAAAATAGGGCTGAGGGTATAGCTCAGTGGTCAAGTGCCCCTAAGTTTAATCTCCAGTACCCCTCCAAAAAAATGTCCAGTTAGGGTGTTCTGCATCTTTCCTTTAGACATCCCCATTCTTACCAAGAATTCGGCCATCAGTGCTCAACCATATTCTCACTTCTGGATGACCTGTGTTATCTGTGGATGTGTTTTCCCCTTGCTGACCTGTCAGCACCTGAATTCAGTAACTGGATAAACATCATCATCCAATCCCCTGATCTCTGTGCACAATCATGCTCAATAAAAGGTATTGGTTAGGATACTAAATAAAGGAGTAGATTTGAATTCCCTCCATAGGTGTTTCTTATTGGGGACTTGGAGTACAATAAGGCCCAGACACAAAAATATAGAGAACTTCAGACACGAGAAAAATGGGTGCTCAATAACAGAATGGATCCTCAGTTCTAAGCTGGAACTCTCATTCCCCAGTACTGGGGATTGAATACAAGGCCACAACATACACTTGGCAAGCTCTCTACCATTAAACTACACCCCCAGCCCTCAAATCCCTAAGGATCTGGGGTTTCCATGCCATTGATTAGCAGGTCCAGACCTAAGAGGAGCCCACTGGGACATCTGTGCCATGGTATGTGCCCATCTATGGCCTCCAGCTCTCCCCTACTTGTAACTGTTTATCTCCCACTTTCCTCCAGAATGACGTCTGCAGCCCAGCTGTCTGCCTTGGCCCTCCTGGCATGGAAGACCTCCAATCTTCCTTCCCATCCCAAATAGAGCCAGGTGACTTGTTCCTGGACCTGGATCACAGCATAATTGAACACTGATGTGAGATACTTATCTGTCTCCAAGAGAGAATCCATGTAGAGGAGTAGGCAGAGCAGATCAGGTCTGGAAGGATTTGGATTTGGTTGGAAGGAAGAAAGGAGCAAAAGAAGGTATTCCAAAGAGGAAACAGGTGTAACAAAGATCTGGAGATGGGAAATGGGTGACTTTAGGTGAGGAGTGAGAATCAGTTCAGCCAGAGGAAGCCACCCTATACCCCATGCCCTGATGGGAAAGGTGAAGTCTGTTGATTTGAGCACTAGTTGGGGGTCGGTCCTCTCAGGAGATGTTCACTTCATGGGTTCCAAGACAGACGGCATTCATTCATTCATTCATTCATTCATTCACTGGAGTGGATTTTCAGCGCCTGCTCCCTGTGGATAGGGCAGACAGGATCTCTTATTGATTTCAGGGACAAGTGAGGCACCAAAGATTCCAGGAAGGCAAGAAAACCACTATTTATCTAGCAGCCCTTTTGTTTGCTCCAAAAAGGAAGCTGGACATGTCCACATTACAGTCTAAAGGGCCAAGAAGACCCCCAGAGGACCGACCCCTCAGTTAGTGCCTCGCTCAGCGGGAAGCTGGGAGCCTGATATGGACTTTCCGGAAAAGCGCAAGTGAAGTGTTGTGTATTGGGGTGGGGGAGTCCCTGTCCCCGCCCCTCCCCGCCCCGTGGCCACGGCGTGGCTGGGCCCGGGGCGGAGCTGGCTTCGCCCTGTGGGCAGGAGGTCGGCCACAGCGGAGCAGGGCAGGCAGGCAGGCGAGGGGAGCTGTGGAGCAGAAGGACCCACAGGAGGGCGACCCAGCGCGCTGGCATGTGACCGCAGCCCAAGGAAGAGCTTTCCCGTCGTGGCGGACCCCTTGAGTGAGAGCCCGCGCCCCAGGGTCCCTGCTTTACTTCCACTTTCATTTCTTCCACGGTCCCGGCATGGTACGGTCCGGAGAAGACTCTGGCCTAAAAGCGGGGTGACCACAGTCAACTCGAGGCCAAGGCTCAGAGTAGCGAAAGTCCGGGTTTGGGGTGGCGGTGGTTGGGGGGGGGGCGTGTCCTCGGGAGCGGAAATTTCAGGCTGGCTCCTCTGGGTCCCACAACCTGCTTGCCCTGACAGCTGGTGAGAGGGGAGAGGTTCTTAGAAGGTCCAGGGGGGACTGGGGTGGGCAGGCTGGCCGAGCGCTGCCAGGAGAGTGTGGAGAATTCGACTTTATTTTCTCTTGGATATCTGTCCTGCAGGGCCCCCCCCCCCCCCCCCCCCCCCGTGCTGGATTCTTAATTCACTCTGGAACTATCCTTTGACTGAGTTCCCTGGCCAGGTTCAAGGAGGGGTGGGTGTGGCCCCGGCAGGGGGCTAAATGTCAGAAAACAGGCAGGGTTACCCTGTGGTCTTTATTTGGGAGTCTAGATGCACATCCAAGAGTGAGCAAGCCGCTGGCCATTTGCCCAGCATTAAGAAATAGCGACTAAGAGGGAGAATGGGTAGTGGTTCAGGGAGAGCAGGGTGGAGAGTAAAGACCCATAAGGGTCCCGGATAAAAGGGTACCTGTCCTGCAATGACCCTCAGCTTACATTTTCCTAGTAAAAGTCCAAGGCCTTGAAATTCTACAGCAGGTAGGCGGGACTTTAGCTTCCTTGTCAGGACAACCAAGTTGCCAAGGGTATTGTCAGTGTGTTGGGGGGGGAAAGAAATAGGTTGGTCTGATTAGTGGGGGAAGATGTTGCCCCTCTCCCTTAACCCCACTCTCTATCCTTGTCTCCACCAGGCCAGTGACCAGCCAGTGCAGGAAAATGGTCTTTTGCTCCTTGTCATGGGCTGAATCCCTCTTTATCCCAATTCCCAGTTCTGCCTATAACTTGTTATATGAATGCAGTGTCCTCAAGTCTCCTTTCTGGACCTCAGTTTCCCTATCTTTACAAGTGGGTTGGGCCAGTTGACTTCTCAGGGCTATTTTAATACTAAAACTCCCTTAAAAACTGAGCACCAGTTTTGTGCCAGTCCCTGAATTAGGCTAGGCATGGAGTGGAGAGAGAATGGCCAAAGAGACATCTCCATACAAAGAGGAGATCAAGCTCTTTAGAGGGAGGCTGCAGGAGGAGGTGGCATCCAACTTGGTGGAGTATGGTCAGGCAGGGTGCAGCTGGAGAAAACACACAGACCGTAGAATGGGAGGTGTGTTCAGACATCAGGAAGAAGCAAAGTAGTTTGTGTAGGGAAGAGGAAGGTGGGGCTAGAGAGGTAGGGTATGGAGTTGAATGCCAGGATGTCTATAACTCTCAGCAAAAGGGGCCATGTAAAAGCAGAGCACCCAGGAACCCCCACCTAATGGCAGTGTGTGTGAGTGATTCTGGAAGCACCTACCCCAAACAGAGTTTGAAATGGAGATGAAAACTAAAGCCTAGATACCTCCTCTTCTTTGCTTCAGGAAGCTCAGGTGCTGGACTGGGGATGTAGTACAGTGGTAGAATGCTGCCCAGCATGTGCAAGGATCTGTATTCATTTCCTAGTACCTGAAAACGAGATGAGAAAAGAAGCTCAGGTCCTGGCACTTCTTCAGGAAGAAATTAATGGGTCATGATGGATGAGAGGAACTTCCACATGTTCAAGGTTTTTTTCCCAGAGGGCAAAAGCCTGCTGGGAGGCCTCTCCAAATTGCCTGTAGTAACCATCCTGGCCTGCCTATTATGGGTATAAGGAAGGACCCTTGTTCCAACATCTCCTCCATTAGTCTGATTTGTTGCCCATATGTGGCATGCCTTTAGCTACAAACAGTTGTCACCTTGTTCCCACCCTCCCTTCCTCAGTCTTGTCCCAACAATTACCAGATATGTGAGAAAGGAAAATGCTCCAATGTCATTCAGTCACTCTGAATTCAAGACCAGGCTTTGTCTTTGACTATATTCAAGCTTCATTGTGGGCCTAGAGTTAGGGCTCAGACTGACCAGGGTCAAGGCCAAGTCAGAGCCCTCCAGCTTCAGCCTGGAGCCCAAGCTCAGTGATTAGCTTATACTTGGCCTTAGTGCTCAGTCTGGGGCCAGGGTCAGTGCTCAGTTTGTGGCTAAGTTCCAGTCTCAGCAGGTATCTCAGTCTGCATTTCCCAATAGCTCACACACTCACAGGGGAGATGAGATGATGCCCTCAGATGCTCAAAAATCTGGCTGTATCAAAGTGACACAGGAATTGAATGGGTTAAATCTATGGTGCTACAGGTGTCTCTGAGCAATCCAGTGGTGAACCCAGCACTCTTGCATCTTTGTCTGGAGCTGATTGCTGCCTCTCTCCCAAGTCTATTCTGTGTCTGGGGTACTTTCATTGTAGGGGGCAATGGAAAAAAGCATTGCATGTCTGAACTCTAGAAGGGCTCAGCCGGGTAAATCTGACTGCACTCTCCTACCCTCCAGTGTCAGGTTGAGTAGATGTGGTAGAAATGTTTACAGTGTTTCAGGTGCAGGGGGAAGGCCCAAGAGACTTGATCAGGAGGAGGCTGGCTTGAAAGGAAGAACCTCCAGCCATTGTCAGAGGAAGCAGTGCTCTTATAGGCTGGCCACCCTCCCCCTCCTCCAGTGCCTGTGGCCACACTCAAAGGCCACCCACCTGGCCACATGAGGGCCCTTTCCTATTTCAGAGTAAAGAAAAAGGAAAGGACATTTTTGGTAGAAAAGTCCCTCCTGCTCCCTGGGAATCCCCGGTGACCGGATAAACTATCCCAGAGGAAGCGGAGGCCAGGGCCCTCCCTCTCTCCACAGCACAATGCAGCTAGGCTCTCCCACATTAAACAGGTGGGGCTCCCAGAGGTCAGTCATCTCTTCTAGGGCCCTATCTCCTGTTGAGCCTTCAGTTGTCTCTATCTTTGGAGCCCAGACCCAGCCCACTATGAGATGCAGAGGAAACAAAACAAGATAAGAGGTGCATGTGGGTAGTAGAAGGAGAACAAGGTAGCCTGGAAAGGGGTGGGGCCCTAGGCCTGGAGGATGAGAATTTCCATTCCAGGTGGAGGGAGCAGATCTCAGGCTGAGAGGTGAGACCCAAATATTGTGTTGAGAAGTCAGAGCCCATTTGATAAGGCCCTGACCACCGACCCCCGCCCTTGTGCTTGGCAGAGCATCCTCAGATCCCTGCCCCTGGACACCTGGCCCTACCAAGCCTAGCCATGGCTCTCTGCCTGAAGCAGGTGTATGCCAAGGACAAGACGTTCCGGCCGTGAAAGCGCTTTGAGCCAGGCACACAGCGCTTCGAGCTTTATAAGAAGGCACAGGCATCACTCAAGTCGGGCCTGGACGTGCGCAGTGTGGTGAGGCTGCCTCCTGGCTAGAACATCGATGACTGGATTGCTGTGCATATGGTGGACTTCTTCAACCGCATCAACCTCATCTATGGCACCATGGCGGAGCGCTGCAGTGAGTCCAACTGCCCGGTTATGGCCGGCGGGCCCCAATACGAATACCGCTGGCAGGACAAGCACCAGTACCGGCGGCCGGCCAAGCTCTCCGCGCCACGCTATATGGCATTACTCATGGACTGGATCGAGGGCCTCATCAATGATGAGGATGTCTTTCCCACATGTGTTGGTGAACACCACCTGGTTGGAGGGTCAGCAGAGCCAGGAAGGGAGGGAGCCCCCAGGAGCCCAATCCATAGCTGAGGCATTTAGTTTCATATAGCAATTCTGGAGGGTAGGTTACTTTCATTCTGCTATCATACAAGAAGAGGTTGATGACAGTGTGCTCAAACCAGCTATTTAACTAGGACTGTCTGATTCCCTTTGGGGGCTCTTGACCCAAGCATGAGTGCCCCACCAGAGACCATGCCAGCAAGACCATGATTCTCAGAACCTTCCAGAACAGGCGCCCCAAGTTATTTGTAACAGGGTTGCCTTCTTGGGCTGATCTTACTCCATCCTCTGGGAGTTCCCTCTGATTCCTGGCCCCAGGAAAGAGAAGAGATTGGAAATTGGATGAACCTAGATGATATCTTTACTGTAGACCAAGGCTCTGAGGGCAGAATTTTCCCTTGTGCGGTATTTTCTTATCTCAACTGTGCAGCCTGGGCTGTGAGGACGGTGAGGGAGATGAGTGATGTCACCCTGGCTCTGCTTCCTCACCCAGGGGCTGAGCAGGCATGACAGTGTGTGCATCACAGCAGCCCCACCTATATCCTGGGCTCCTGCTCCCACCCAGCCTCATGCTCATTTCTATTAAGGCTATAAGACTCAGAGATGGGTGTGGCAGGGTGGTCAGGCCCAGAGGGGAGAAGTCTGAATGCTGAGGAAAGCCTGGCACTGAGTCACAATTCAATGCCCACAGCTCCTCCCCAGCCAGTGGCTGCCATTTCCTGTACTATCATGCCCAACAATAGTACCTTCATTTTACATAGGAGGAAACTGAGGCCAAGAGGGAAAGTGCACTGAATTAGGAAAGAGTCAGAACCAGAGTTCATGTCTTGTGTTATGAGACCAGGACCCAATGTCTTGATGGGAAGGATAAGTGTGAGTGGCCTGGGCTGAACCTGGAAGGCTTAATCCCACCAAGAGCAATGAGGGAGAAAGGGGACTGTGGGGCTGGATGAGCCAGGTATGGACCTGAATCTGGGCTCTGTTCCCTTCCAGCTTTATACCCTTGGGCTTGTGAGATATCCATACCCCCAGATATCCATACCTTTAACCCTGGATGACTCTGCCACAATGGAGTAGAGGATGTAAACCACAAGACCTCTGCCCTGAGCATAAGGGAGCATAGGGGGCTGTGCACAAACTACCTTTTCCACAGGTCCAAGGGCAGGGTCTTTATTATTTACTTCTGAGGGTTGCTGCCATGTAGTGTAAAGAGGGTTTGAATCCTGCCTCCAGTCTGTACTAATTAATAATTATGTGGCAATGGGCAAGTGACTTAATCTTTAAGCACCACCTCCATTTTTTCATATCTAGAATGGTTATCAGACCCATCAGCCAAACTGTAAGGATTTAGAGGCCTAAGGTTCAAAAGACCCAGCTTAGGGGCAGGCTCACAGATAGAAGGTTCTTTGTGCTAATGCATATTTGAAAAAATGAGGAATATATGAACTGGTTCTAGTAATTAGTAATTTTAATCATTGGGAGTCTGGGACTTGCTGTGTGAATGTTGAAAAGAGGAGGAATTCAAGATGAGGCTGTAGAGAGAGGTCAGAATCAGATTATGAAAGACCTTGTGCAATGCCATGTTGGGAAGTTAGGACTTAGTCCTGAAGGCACAAGATTTTAAAAACAGACCCAAAACTTTTAAAATATTTTTTAGTTTTAGGTGGATACAATGTTTTTATTTTATTTTGGTGTGGTGTTGAGGATTGAACCCATTGCCTCACAGGTGCTAGGCAAGCACTCTATCTCTTGAGCCACAATCCCAGCCCTGCAGACCCAAATCAGCCCTCCTTGGAATTTATATACAAGGGTGTGATGTGAGCATTCCTGCAGATACACAACTTGCTGGGGAGAGTTTGAGCCATAACTTTCATCATGATCTGAGAAGGGTTGATCAGTCACCAGCAACAAAGGTGCAAAGCCCTGCTTTAGACGATGGGAAAACTTAGAAGCTGATTTACATTTCAGCAGCAGGGAGGCACAGTCATATCTGTGCTTCATTAAAAACTAAACTATGGGAGAGGCTGGGGATAGAGCTCAGTGGCACAGCACTTGTCTAGAATGGCCTAGCAAGCAGAAGGTCCTGGATTCAGTCCCCAGCACTGGGGAGAAAAAAAAAACATGGGAGATAACAAATAACAAAACATGTCTGTCTGACTGTCTCTGGCTCACGCTCCCCGTCCTCCTCTCTCTTTTTCTCTCTCTCCGGGACAAATGTGCTGAGATATGTACTGGGGAGAAAAAAAATAGCAAAAACTGTCTGTGTGGGGAGGGTTGGCAAAATTTTGTCAGTAGGATGTTGATCCCTCTTTCTGTCCCTCTCTGGCCTCTAGGAGTTCCCTTCCCCAAGAACTTCCAGCAGGTCTGTACCAAGATCCTGACCCATCTCTTCCGAGTATTTGTCCATGTCTATATCCACCACTTCGACAGCATCCTTAGCATGGGGGCAGAAGCACACGTCAACACCTGCTACAAGCACTTCTACTACTTCATTCGAGAGTTCAGCCTGATAGACCAGCGGGAGCTGGAGCCACTGGTGAGGCCAAAACTCCATTGCCTCCCCTGCCAAGGCTAGCTTTTGGGAGTTTTCAGGTCCAAAGGCTGCCTACTATACAGAATTCAAATAGCCAAGTGAATACGTTAGGGGAAGCAATTCGTTCGACAATGGATTCCATGCTACAGTGAATCCAGTCTTCGGGCTACAGCTGGGGTCCAGGGTGGGAGGGGCCAGGCTCAAACAGAAGAATGGTTGGGTCCTATGGTTTGGGAAGTGGCTATCTGGCAAGATGAATTCAGACTGACCCCTCCTCACCTTGTGTCTCTACAGAGGGAAATGACAGAGCGGATTTGTCACTGAGCCTAGTCCTGGACATTGTTGCTCATCAGATGGACCATCTGCATACAGCGTGGCTGGGGGAGGGCATCCTTGGGAGTCTGATGTTAGAGGAATCTGAAGGCCCTAGGACCCCTTCACATACCCAATACCTGTGGACTTCTGGTTCTCAGAAGTCTGTCTACATGTCCTCCTCGCTGCTTGTGAATAGAGAAGGGAGTGCTTCAAGTGGGCAAATGGAAAGAAAGGAGGAGTCAAACCCCCTGGCATGAAGTCTGGGAGAAGGGTGGGCTATCCAGTTTCTTCTCTGACCTTTCCATAGTGATTCCTATTTGGGGAATGTGGGTGTGACTGTGGCTGAGGTGACAGCAAGAGAGTAAGTGGCCTCTGTGTAAGTTGGAACACAGATGCCAGTGTGTGTGTGTGATCTTGACTATGGGATGCCTATCTGTGAGAGGTAGGCCCTCCCTGGCACATAGTAGGCTCTCCATAGATGTTGGGTGAATGGAGAGATGGATGGATGGATGAAGAGATTGGGACCATTAGACCATGACCACTTTTGCTCGGTCAAGGATCAAGGATGCCCATGTCTCCAGAAAGCCCTGATAGAGTGCCTCCTGGGGTTTGAGAATGATCCCTAATGTTCACAAAGTTCCCCTAGCTTTTAAAACCAGGAATCCTGGACTCCATTCTAGCTCCCAGAATATACAAAACTGACTCTTAGGATCTGAAACCCAGCACAAAATAATCCTCCAGTCCAAGGATCCAGTTGATTTGAACTGGGAAATCTGAAGTCCTCTCTCCCATCCCAGGACACTGAGGATCTTATAGCTGATGGAGAGACGCCATCCTGAAAGTACCTGCCTCCTTCCCACCTTATTCCTGAGACATTCCAGATGATTGGATCTCCAAGCACAGCCATCCACAAAGAGACTGGGATGTTCATTCACTGCTCAATAACTTCTTGCCCAGCCCTGTGCCCACACAACACAGGTGGGGAAACTAAGGCAGGAACAGGATTCTGCCCTCCCAAAGCCTCTATACTGGGAGGCCAGGATGGAATACCAGAGGGACCTGAGAATAATCCAGTCTGTCTCTCATTGTACAAAGGAGGATACTAAAGCTGGGAGAAGAGGGGAAAACTGTCTTTCACGGACTTGGATTAAAGACCAGGGGCTTGCCTCCAAAATGAGGACCTGACTGTTACACAGAAATGCACATGGAAAAAGGGTTTCACAAACCCTCTTCAGGACACAGCTGTTCCTGCTCTGAGCAAGAATTTCTAGCCAGAGAGCCCCACCACCCCTTGGGTTGGCTGGGTTGCCTGCTGAGCCAAGCCTCCAAAATTATGCCCTTCTTGACAGCCTAGAACTGCCTGCCCAATGGGGAAACAGATGGGGCTCTTGGGGTCAGCCATCTGGGCCTGGGATTTCTGCCTTTGCTGCCTCCAGAGAAGTTCCCAAGGGAAACATGCTAGCATGGCAGCTTTGACTGTGGCTCTGGAGTGAGGGGAGTAGGAGCTTCCCCCAGAGTGGACTGCAGCTTGCACAGTGGATTCTAGACCGTGGCAAGGGCTGATGGCATGGGGGCCAGGGGGAGGGAAATCTATTTTTGTGAAATAGAAGGGAGACTTTATTGTTGTTATTTTTGGCAAAGTAAAAGAGGCCAACTAAAGCATCCACTTGTGGGAAGTTGTAGTCTGGGTGCCTCATGGCTCTTGGCAGACCATGGAATGTGCCAGGCCAGAATGGGGCTGGAAGGGCTTTTTGCCCTGAGAGCAAGGGCCGTGTAGTGGGCTGGCTGGTATGATCATGTCTGTTCCAGCTCTCCAGTCCTAAGGTTCTCCCAGGACTCTTAGAATTCTAGACCCTTGGGAAGCAGAGGGCTGGCCCTTGCCTTTGGAGTACTCAAATCTGATGGTGAAATTTTCTTAGTTTTAGTTCAAGTTACCTGGCATTGGCTATAGTTAAGATCTCACCCCTTCATATGGGGATTAGGGGAACTAACAGATGAAGGAACAGTGGAAATAGAGTCCCAACCCTAATTATAGAAAAGGAAGCCATTTCACAAGGAAAGTGTTTGTTGTTGGCTAAATCTCAAAGTGGTGGAGGTAGGACATGGGGCTAACTCCTTAGCTTATTCTCCAGGAGACATCTGAATCTCTTGGCTCAGGTCTTGTTATCCCACTGAACTTAACCTACAATCTTTCCAGATAGGAGTTGAAAAACAGCTTGGTACTTTTTGTTGTTGTTAACCATCTTATCCATTTGGCTTGGTTTTTATTAAGTCAGCAAAGGCCCACCTAGAGCTCCCCTTCTACATGCAACAGTGCCAGCCTGGCTTTGTACAGAAGCTTGGAAGTAGAGACCTGGGTTCCAGTTCTATCCCCCACCAAAGTTCCATAAAAGTACCAACCCTCCTTTAGACCTGTATTCCTCAGCTATTTCACATCAGAAGTAGGAGTGAAGGATTGATTGATCTTTAAGCACCTTCATTAGACAGCCTATGAATCCTTCATAATAATATTAATAATAATAGCTAATGCTTGCTATGTTTCAGGTACAGTTGTGAGTGCTTGACATATAATAGTTTTTTGAATCAAATTTGTCTTTAGCTAGCTGGCTTCCCTTGTGGACTCCAATATCCCTTCATCCTTTCACTGCTCTAGAATCTGAAAGGCCTACATTCTTCTGTTCCTTCTTCTGGTGCTCCAGAGGAGGTCCTTAGTCCAGCATTCTAAGAGGGTGCTGTTTGCACAAATCCTATGTCAGATTGCTCACTACCTCCACAATCATTGGACATATCAGGCTGTTAGAAAGTCCATGCACTGGGTTCATGGTCATTTTGAAATGCAGTGAAGATTTATCTCAGAACTGTGTGGCCCAAGGTTTGCACCATACATGGCCTGAGTGACTTTGGACCAACTGGCAATTAAGACAGCAGGAAGCCAACACAAAAATTGCTTTGAGAGATTCAGAGAGGGATGCTTACAGGAGAGAGAAAGAAAGAAAGAACTGGGGCTTAGTGACTTGAGAAAAGAGCCTGTCCTCAGCAATAGGGCAAAACCTAGCAGAGCAGAGACTTAAGAGAAGCAAAGCATTAGAAGTAGAGTAACAGGCTGGGGTTATGGCTCAGCAGTAGAGTGCTTCCCTAGCACGTGTGAGACCCTGGGTTTGATCCTCAGCACCACATAAAAATAAATAAGTAAAATAAAGGTGTTGTGTCCAACTACAACTAAAAATTAAAAAAAAAAAGAGATAAAGTAGCAGATTGGTTGGGAAGCCAGGCTGGACTTTGTTTTCCTGTTGGCTCAAGATCCATAATCATCTTGGGAACAGGGAACAAGGGAGTAAGCCATCTTCTTCACCCTGGGACCCAGCATCCCACTGGTGAGGATGCCCCACCAACCTTCACTCCCAGGAACACTACAGCCTCTTTTAAGTGCATTTCTGCCACTCTATGCAGGGAGCTGTTGAATATATGGTAAAATGAACCCACAAACATGGCTGGAGTTCCAGCTGCCTTGGAGGAGCCCCCTTCCTCAGAGCCCCTCAGCACCCTCATTCAATATTAACTAAACTTGTTTGCCATGTTGGGGCATAGCAACTTTGAGAATATGGATCACAACATAGGCCTGAGTGACTCTGGACCAACTGGCAATTAAGACAGTAAGAAGAACAGGCCAGCAAGACTCTTGAAAGGTGATGCGTGGGAGAGGCTGGGATACCCAGGAGCTTTCAGGTTGGACTGAGGGATTCTAACAGAAGCTTGGGAGAAGATTCTATGTCCCCAGTTTTCACCCAGATTGGAAAATTTAGCAAAACCTTAATGTTCCCCACCTCCTTCCATCATTCAGGTGAGAAAACCTGCCCAAGAAGGGGAGAAGGAACAAATGTTGGGGTGGAGGGCGTGAATGATGGACAGTCCAAGAAGCTCTTTTTTTTTTTTTTTTGGTGGTGTTGGGGATTAAACCCAGGGCCTTGTGCATGCAAGGCAAGCACTCTACCAACCAAACTATATCCCCAATCCCCAGGAAGCTCTTTCAGTAGCATTGCTCACCAGATCTTCACTACAAGCTGAGTCAGGCAGGGAAGTTTTGTTTACTTCCATCTTACAAAGAAGGAAACACTGAACGTCAGAACCTGAATTAAATCCAAGGAAACACTGTCCTCTCATGGCACCTGCAGCCTACGGAAGTGTCTTGGCGAGGTTGGTTGCGGCATTAGTCCTTTTACAGTTGTTTTTCTATAAGAAACAAACTTTTTAAATTTTTGTTTTAAAAAAATTTGCTTTAGTTGTAGATGAACATAATACCTTTATTATTTTTTAATGTGGTCCTGAGAATCAAACCCAGTGCCTCATGTACTAGGCAAGTGTTCTACCACTGAGCCACAACCCCAGCTCCCTTATTTTTTTTGTTTTTTACTAATGGAGTTAATGTTTTACTCAAACACAGAAGTGAAATTCTAGGCATCCATAGTTTTAAAGATATTTTACAGAATTGGCCCGTTTTAGAGAAGACTAGCAGCACTTATTCATATATAAAAATCATTTAAAATTCCTTTCAGGCATGCAGAAGAGTTCAGTAAATACTGATTAAACCTGCGTCTGCCAGGTCTCGTCCCTCCAGGCCCTTCAGTGGCTTCCGGACGCTAAGACTAGGAAAAGAAAGCGTGGAAATGAGCTAAGTCCCAACCCTTAACCAGAGCTCTCCCTGCCCTTCGCATGTCACGCATGCGCAGATACTCAGGTTGAGGCCCTCTTTGTGGCCATTAGGGCGCAAGGGCAGCACCGCCCCCTCACGCCCCTCTCTGCTTGGGGCCCTCCCCCCGTGTGTAGCACCGCCTCTTCCGCATTCTCTGCAGAGAGACCTGCAGGTGGGGGAGCGCGCCACCGCTCCCTCTGTGGTCAGCTAAAGTAAAAGCGAGAGAGCAGATGTCCCTCCGAGCAACACGGGGCGGGGGTCTGGAGTGAGTCGGTGTTCCTTGGAGGGAGGAGGCAGTCAGGGCCTCAGAGCGGCTAGAGGTCACGACCCGATTCTGCTGCTAAAGGACAGGCGAAGGGGACGCTCTTTTAGGACGGGTTTCAGGGCTCATTTAAGACCTGTTGAGGCTGCGTCTATGCTGAGACCAAGGCTCAGTTTATGTTCCAGTCAGGGCTCAGCCTGTGCCTAGGGTCTGTCGGGGTTTGGGTTGTGACAGGTCGGATCACTGTCGGTGTCTGAGGTTAAGAGCTCAACCTGTGACTGGTATTAGCCTCAGTCCTAACCGGGGAACAGAACAGGGCAAGCTTATTGCAGGGCTCAGGGCTCAGGCAGTCCAACATCATGAATGTTTTTCATATGAGGAATTTATGAACTGTGCTTACTACATTGTTTGAAATTTAACTGTTTTCATTTATTTCACAATACAATATTCAAAGCCTTGCCATCTGCAGCTGATTGTCCAGTGGGGAGTGTCATAGCGTCAGGCCCAGTCTCTTTCCTTAGAGAACTTCCAGGCTACCTGTAGGACACTCAGTGGAAGATCATAGGCCTTTTGCAGATGACAGAAATGACAGAAATGTTGAAAGTGCTTGGCTTTGGGATCAGGCAGCCCTGGGTTCAAATTTCACCTTTGCCACTTCCTAGATGTGTGTCCTTGTTCAGTCAATTCCCTTCTCAGAGCTTGTTTCTCTTCTCTAAAATGGGCATAATAAGGCCACTGTGAAGATTGAATAGGATTATATGTAAGTCATCTAGTATAGCACCTGTCATGCAATGGGTACTGAATATGTGATTCCTGTAAACTGGGCCATTTTGGTCTGGAGTACTCTAGAGAGGCTCTGAAAGAAGAGTTGATAAGGCCTGAGCCTTGAAGCCTCAGTGGGATTTACAGGTGTAACTGACCTTGTGGCATGGGGAGGGAATTAATACTTATTGACTGCTGCCCATGTGCTAAGTGCCTGTTGGGCAGTTGGTATATAGTGTCTCACTGGATCCTCAGCCATCAGCCAGGTGTCTTCAGCTGGCTATCCTTAGCTTCAGCCTCTCTAAAGAGAGATAGGCTGGGAGTAATGTGAAGAAGAGACCCAGAGTTTTTATATGGAACTGAGCTAGTCAGAGGATTTGGTACCCTCTCTCTACCTTTCACCTTTCAATCTTCCCACCTCAGTTTTGCTCTTCTGTATTGCAGAGAACTAGCTGGGATCTTGACTTTGGGAGTCCTGTTACTCTAGTGCTTTAGCAGATTTTGATTGTTGTGGGGCTCATCAACCCATATTGCATGAAGACAAACCATGGGAGAGAGAAGCTTTTCTAATAGGAGCTGTTGGATTGCAGCACATGCTTAGAAAGTGTGTGGCTTCCTATTATGTGGTCCCATAATAATTCAGTAATATGGTTCCTTTTGCATCTTCTTCATGGGTGCCCATATGATCTCCCTGAGACATTGTTCTGATTGTATCTCTGCTCAGAAACCTTTGTGGACTTCACTGCCACTGTACAGTTTAGACTCTTCAGCCTCATACACAAGACCCCATAATCTGTTCCCAACCTCTTTTATGCCCTGTTTCTCTTTGTTTCCTCAAACTTGCATCCTTTGCCCCAGTCAAAATAAACTAGTCTCTGTTATTCAAACACTCTCTGCATGTTCCTGCTCCAGCCTTCGCTTGCATTCCCTGCTCCTTCTCATCTTTCAAGACCAATATCTCATGTGATCTCCTTGGTGAAGCATCTTATCCTCCTGCAGGATTAGTTGCTCCCCTTCCTGTCTTCTGTAGCAGAGGCTGAATTTCTGATTGAGTTCTCATCACAGTCTGCCTTTGGTATGTCACTCCATACAGACAAGGGACTGTCTCTTTCATTCCTCCTCTGCCTGGTTCAGGGCTGGCACACAGTAGGCATCTGCAATGTTGTGGTTAAGTGAGTCAGTGACATTTCCTATTTACTCACTTTGGTCTTTGTTTTATGAGCTTTCAGGTTCAGAAGAGGACTTTGTGTTTTCCTTCTCTTTGTGGCTAAGGAGGGCCCTAGTTTAGATTAATGATGTCCTAGTTACAGGCATCAAAGCCCTGAAAGTGCAGGGATTCTGCATGAACCATTGCTGCTGTTTTTTCTGGCTCTTGTCTTGCTTTTTCTGTGAGTTTTGTTGGAAGGGAGGTCATACTCTGTTCTGAGACCCACAGAGTTGTTGCTATAGTTCATGCAGGGGAAAACTCACAGGTGGCTGACTAATCAGTTGCTCTGCCCTTGGCCTTGGTAAACAGCATTCTGTCCCATCTGGGGACCAGCAACTACAAATTTCATTTTTCCTTGCCAACAGCCTCAGCATATGGAACCAAAGTTTCTTTGTTGATCACAGAAAAATATACATCAGGTAGAAGGATCTTGGGAACCATCTGGTTCTATCACTTTCATTTTACAGATGGGAAAAGGCCCAGAGATGGGAAAAGACTTAATAGGTATTACATAAGAAATCAGTCATGGGGTAGAGATAATTGTAGAAATGAAATGTCCTCTTTTTTTTCCAATTTACAACATTGAGATTTTTAAAAATAATTTTTAACGTTTATTTATTTACTTTAGTTTTTTTGAGATGAAGTTTCTATATGTTACCCAGGCTGGCCTCGAATTCCTGAATTCAAGTGATCTTCCTGCCTCAGCCTCTTGAGTAGCTGGTGTTACAGGCATGTACCACCACACCCAGCACTACATTATTATTATAATATCTATATTTATTGAGTGCTATGTGCTGACAATGTTTTTAGTACTTTAAACTATTTTGTAGACTAGGAAACTGAGGCAGATAGAAATCACCCAGATCTGTTTTCTGATCCCATGGATCTGATGTTTTTAATGGCAGTCATCTCCTACCCAGTGGAGTAGACCAGTTCTCCAAAGAACTTGCTCCCAAATCTGCCTTCCTATGGGAATAAAAGACATCCTCCCAACAGTGGCTCCATGCATGCTGAAAAATATAATAAGAGGAGTCCAGAGTGTGTTGGAAGAATGAAAAAGGGCCAGACTTGGTAGCACCTGCCTGTCATCCCATCTTTAGGAGGCTGAAGTAGGAGGATCTAAGTTCAGGGCTAGCCTGGACAACTTAACAAGATCTTAGTTCAAAACAAACAAAAAAGGGGATGCAGATGTAGCTCAATAGTAGAGCACTTCTAGCATGTGTAAGGCCCTGGGTTCAATTCCCAGTACCACGGGGGTGGGGAAATGGAGAAAGTAATGAAGTAAATCCACATGAGTATTAGTGGATCTTAGTTCTGGCATATGAATAAATGTCAATTTATTGTATTGAGGCACATGGTAAATACTCAATAAATGAATAAATTTTTTTAAATTGCCTGTATAAAGAATCCCAGTCTAGGGCAGAGAGATCCAATTCAGCAAGAACATATTGTGCTCTTGCCATGTACAAGCCCCTGCTGTTGAGAAATATACACAGAGGACAACAACACATTTCCTGTCCTCTTGTAAGTAATTGTCTTCTCCAAGCCTTCTCTCTACAGTGTCATTGGGAAGATAGATAAGTACATAAATAACTGAAAGCAGACTGACTGTGGTAAATGTAGTAAGGAATGTAAACAAAGTGGGAGTTTGAGAGAAGGAAAAATCAATCCCATCTTGACCAGAGGACTCCTGAAGGTGGGGAATTTATGCTGTATGGGAGAAGGAGCAGCTTGAAGGATGGTCTAGAGGCAGAGATGCCCAGTGTGTGTGTAAGTGTGCCAGGGGAAAGAAGGAGAGCTGGTGTGGAGGGGAAATAATGGTGGATTGTGGACAAATGTAGAGAGGGGTGGAAAGAACACTGATGTTTATCAGGTGTCTGCTTTGTGGTTTGCAATGTGCCACTTGCTTTACACACTATAATTTATTTAATCCTCATAATCCCTGCAATATCCCCCAATTTAAAGATGAAGAAACCAGACCTCAGAAAGATTAAAGTGATTTCCCCAAGGTCAGGTAGCTAGTAAGTGGCATAGCTTGGTTCAGACCTACGGGGGTTAGATTCAAAGGCTGACGATCTCTCCCTTTTGTTGCAGGGTTCTAGGTGCCATGACTGGGGCTGTCTGGAGCAAATAACCTAGAATGGGGACATCAGTGAGGGGCCTTAAACTGTGAGCCACAGTTTGGAAGGTGCCTGGTCTAGGTTTGCTTGAATGGGTTAATGAGTGAGCATTTTGGCAGCTCCTACAATACCATAAGTCAGTGCACTCTCGTCCTTAACTAGTAGAATCTTAAAATGAGTTTAGAGAGGCTTTGAGCACCCTTGTAATTCAGGAAGGGTTCTGATGTACAATTGGCAGTTTGTTCCAGAAATCTTCTGGGGAAGCCACGCATATGACACATTGTATTGCATCATTTCCTCACATTTCAACAAGAATCTATAATGCAGGAAAGAGCAATAGGAGATAAGAAACTGGCATTCAAGCCCTGATCTGCTTATCCTCATCTCAGTCCTTAGTCTCAATTTCCTTCTCTGTAACAGGGGAGATTGGGTTTCACTTCTGAGGCCTTGTCTCCTGCTAACTGTCATGTATTGCTTTGCCCTTCCTGACTTGGGGCAGATTAAGGGAAGGAACCTGAATTCAGAGATCTTAAGGTTCAAGATCCAGCCTCTCTTCCTGTAGGAAGACAATAAGTAAGGTGTAGACTCTAGAGTTGGACTGCCTGGATTTGTGTCCTGGCTCTGTCACTGTGCAGCTGTATGACTTCAGCAAGTTATTTAACCTTGCCTAGTCTGTTTCTTCATCTGTAAAATGGGGGAGGGATATGAATGCTACCTGGCATGTGGTAGGTACTGAATGAATGTTAGCTTTAATTATAATCATTCAAATTATATTAATGTCAGTTTTAGCACTGTTTTTATAGACAATATATTCATTAGGGCCATTTCTCCTACCATTTCACTCTGATATCACTGCCTTCACTCTTTCCATTGCCCTATTAGTGAAACTTGGAAATGTTGGATTATTCTGTCACAGGGTTACAAATCATGACACCAGAAAAAGTGCCTGTAGGAAAAGAGTCAATAAAAAGTGTGACTTGCTGTGTGCAATCTGGAGGCTGAGGCAAAAGTTTTGCCAGTTTCCATCCTTGACCACTTAAAGAGAGCCTGTCTCAAAATAAATTTTTTTTTAAAGAGAGAGTGAGAGAGGGAGGGAGAGAGAGAATTTTCATATTTATTTTTTAGTTATCGGCAAACACAACATCTTTGTTTGTATGTGGTGCTGAGGATCGAACCTGGGCGAGCCAGGCGAGCGTGCTACCGCTTGAGCCACATCTCCAGCCCCAAAATAAAAAAATTAAAAGGACTGGAATATAGCTCAGTTGTAAAGCACCCCTGGTTCAATCCCCAATACTGAAAAAAAGTCAGTGGCTTATTAGAAAATCTCACCTGACTTGGGTTTTCTGCCATGTCTCTCCACAGTAAACAGGACCAGATGGCATATTTGTTTCCTTTTGCACAACTTTTAGCAAAAGTGCTAAGCAAGACTCCTCCAGTTCACTTGCCAAAAACAATGCTGTACCTCTGGAAAAATCATGCCTAATCTGGTTCTTTTATCCAGGTTAAACCCCCCTGGTCTTATCTTAAGCTAGTTCTTATTATTTCCTTTTCTATGAATATGGAAAAGTTTCTTCTGATTATAAAGGGAAGAGGAGATCAAGATTTTTCTCATGAGAACCTTTTCTATACTTAAACCTAGAATCCAGTTAGGCCTCATCATCTCTTCTCCAGGCTAAACAGCCCGGGCTGCTTTCACCTCACCCCTAAAACCTATTTTCCATCGCTTGGATCACATTGGTTATGCTTCTTTTCTTTCTCTTTGGTTTTTCTACTTCTTGGCAGTGACCCAGACTGTGCTACTCTGCTAATAAGAGTCTAAAACAGTTTAACGGGGGAAAACTTCAGAAGTTTGATTCATTCATTAACATTTATTAAGTGTTTGCCCCATGCCAGGCTTCTGTAGGGAACAGAAGGTGTAGGGAACCCTGAGCTGACTCGGACATAATCTCCTCCCTGTCCTTAGCTCAGTCTAGGGGGAAGATGTGTAATAAAGCTTTTTATGTATTGTGATTGAATTATATACAACGGCGGGAGGCTGGAAATTGTTGAGGGTAATAAGAAACAGCCCCTTTGGCTGGACTGCAGGTGGAGACTTCTTGAGGGGAGAGGAAATCAGAACACAGGAGGGCTGGTCTGGGCAACACTAGGGAAACTGCAGTGGAGCTCCTGTATTCCAGAGACAGTGGCACCCTTAAAGGTTTTGAAATAAGGTTGAAAATACCTTAAGCCTTAGCCTTTTCTGTGCCGCACTGATGTTTTCTGTCTTAAAAGTAATGTGATGTCCCTTGTTTGTATACTTTGGGGGTTTGGGCTCTAAAACTCCCATAGCAAGTCTAGTTCTTGAGATCTGGAGAAAGTCCATTTTCAGTACAGCAGGAAGTTCATGAAGGATGGAGAGAGCTTTGGGTGCCCATCCAGGCACAGCCTAATTAAGACCCAACTACAGGCCAGTCTGTGTGTATTTGGTCTGAATTTCCCCAGATCAAAGTAGGAAGAGATGCAGGAATGAAGAAAGGTTCCAGGGCTCACCTAGATATTTGGGGAGCCGGCTAAGAGGGGTTAAGCACTGAGCAAGTCAGAAGTTCTTGCTAAGAGGAAAAGTGGCCCAACAGAATTAGGAATGGTAGCAGAGGAATCAGGGCTAACTGGGCCCTTAGAAACTTCACCATGTGTCTGAAAACAACCAATGTCTGTCTCTCTGGCTTTGTGCTTGGCTATGGCTTTGTTCTCTCCTACTGCCCAGGTATGGCTTATAGAGTGGTGGCAGGGTTGCTTCCCAGAGCCAGAGTTGATCTGGAGAAGCCTTATTACAAGCTAGAATCAACCAATGCCAAGCATTTGGTGCTATGAGCTTAATATATACAAATTCATTTAATGCTCACAACAGGTATATTATTGCTTCTATTTTATAGATGATGACAGTGAAGTCAAAAGCAGTTAATTTTGTCCCAGAAAAAAAAATATGTCCAAGACTACTTTGGTAGTAGATGATAGGGCCAGGATTAGCATCCCAGACCTCATACTTGAAAGCCCATGTGTGTTCTACTTCCTCAGCCCCAGGGTGGCTCCAAATGGCAGAATAAAACAAAGTTCATAAAGGAGTTCTGAGTTTCATTTTTGTTTCTTTTCTACTATAGACCTGTGTTAGCACATTATGGCCCACAGTCTGCAGCTGGCTTGCCCCCTGTTTTTATATGAACTGTCAGCTAAGGATGTTTTTTACATTTTTTAATGGCTGGGGATAATAAGTCAACATTTTGTGACACAAGGAAAGTATATGAAATTCAAAGTTCAGTATCAGTAAAGTTTTATTAGCATGTGGCTACAGTCATTTATTTACATATAATATATGATGCTTTTCCTTTGCAAAGATAAGATTGAGCAATCGCTAAAAAGACCACATGATGCACAAAGCATAAAATATTTACTGTCTGGCGTTTTGCAGAAAAAAATTGCCAACTCCTATGAAAGGCAATGAGAAGGGACCAAATGGCAAGACTAAAAGCAAAGAGTTAGAAGTTCAAAGGTGTAGCCTTCACTGGAAGTGCAGTGGTGGCAGCAGGAGAGAGAATAACCCATTTCATTTGGTCTAAGAGGTTTGGGAATAAAAAGCACAGTAGACTGGACTACCCAATCTGTTAATGTCTCTGAGGGACAATACAGAGATATTTTGAGGATGACATAGTTTTTTCAGATTCACTGAGCCCTTTGGTGCCAGATACGGTGTTAAATGCTGGAAATACAGAGGTAAAAATGATATCCCCGCCTTTAAGGAACTTATAGCCCTGTGGGAAGGCCACACATGCATGTGTATGGCCAGCTGTGTTATAATGGAATTCTGGGTTGTCCATGAAATGCTGGTGAATTAGAAACAAGGTAAAGGGTGCTTCTGCAACTTACAGGGATGCTTTCTGGAACTGTCCTGGGCCTTGAAAGATGAGTAGGAGTTACTTTTCAAGAAGCTGAATATAAGAGTCAGGGAAAGCCTGACAGTGTTAGCATTTGGAGTTTATGCAGATAGAGAAGAAAGAGATACTGGAAATGACATAAAAGTTCTATGGCCGGGTAACTGGCAGAATGATGTAATCTGACAGAGCAGAAAGAAATCAGGAGGAAGGAAGCTGTGAGTAGGGGTTAAGGACATATCCAACTGGAGACGAGTAGTTCAAGGTTAAATGATGAAACATATCCAGCTTCAAGTTAGAAAGCCTTTTAAAAGTTTTTGGCACGAAGGCCTACAATTCGGATTTAAATTGCATTTTCAGAGCTTTTTCCCAGGAAAGGGGGAAGTAAATATTTATTTAATAGAGAGAAGTTGACAAAACAACTCTTAATGTGATAGCTAGAGCCATGGGATTAAAATAGCAGTGGACACACAGAAAATTTAAGTCATTACATTGGAAACTAGCAAAAATTACACACTTGGCACAAAACCTTGTTTCCATTTGAGTCGCCTGCATCTGCTTTATCTTCTGGTGCTGTTACTTCTTATCTGTGAGACTTGAGCCAGGCCACTAGGAGATGAAGACAGAGTTCACTTGTCTCTAAAAGATAGGCAGCACAGAAGTGTCAGCTTTTACCTTCTGCATAAGACTCCTCAGAGTGGACAGAGGGATCCATCTCTGTCATTCTGGCCCAGTTACATCTTTGGGGACCTAGAATTCCACAGTGGAAACAAAAAATGAAAAATTTTACTCGGAGTCCCATTAAATCTTCCAGTGCTTAGTGTCAGCATTTTCAGATATTCACCTGTTTACTTTTAGAGCTTGGAGATGTCTGTAACTGCCATGTGCCTGTCTACTTCCTGGGGTAATTAGCAGGACTGGGGGACACATGGGTAGATCTCTGTCTTCTCTGGGCCTCAGAGAAGTCAGCATTTTCATAATCCTTTCTACTTCTGCTTAAAGATTTTTGTGCCAGATAAGATGAAGCAGGTGGAGAACTGAAGGTCAGCTCTGTGCAGAAGCCAGGTGAACCCATCCAACAGCAGCATTGTTTCCCTTGGAATTTCACGTTCACTGAGGACTGCTGCTCAAAAGTTGGGAAAACCTTAGGTAAGATTGTGTGGAGGGCTGGGGTTGATAAAGCGCTCACCTAGCCCGTGTGAGGCACTAGGTTCGATCCTCAGCATCACATAAAAATAAATTAAAAAATGAAGGTTTGTGTCCAACTCCAACTAAAAAATTTATTTAAAAAGAGATTTGGTGGACATTTCACTTATCCTTTGAAATGTCAAATGTCAGCATTGAAATTATCTGGTATTTCTAGAGGAAGGGGTGGGCCTGAGATCAGCTAAGCAGTTGATGGTTTTCAGTGTTTAGTTGGGCAGCTGGGCTTAGCCAAGCAGCCTGGCATGCTTAAGACAGGTGCTTAGTAAGGAGGAGCACATTTCCTCAGAATAACGGAGGTTCATAAAGAAAACCATGCAGTAAGTAAAACATTTATTACTTTTAAGTTGAAAAGCAAAACAAGTGCATCATAGCAAACCAGAATCAAATACAGCAGAAATATAAAATGCGGGGGCTGGGGATGTGGCTCAAGCGGTATCACGCTCGCCTGGCATGCCTGCAGCCCGGGTTCAATCCTCAGCACCACATACAAAACAAAGATGTTGTGTCCGCCGATAACTAAAAAATAAATATTAAAAAATTCTCTCTCTCTCTCTCTCTCCCTCTCTCACTCTCTCTTAAAAAAAAAAGAAATATAAAATGCAAAATTCTTGTACTCAGCCAGTCTCATTCCCAGGAAGCCATTGCTGATAATTCGGTTGTATCTCTTCTGTTTGTTTTTAAATTAATGTATGACACATAAGATGACATTTTGAAGTGTTCTGTGTTCTACTCTGACCTGAGGTTTTGTGATGCCTGAAAGGTAATAAAGCATGTCTTATTTGTAGATGTGCCAGATGAGTGTTGAGTGAAATGGTTTTAGCCTGGTCCCTGAGTTTCCATAGTCCTTGCAGCTTTGTGTCACCCATCTGCATCTGAAGCTTCTAGGTGGTACCACTGTCTCCCCTTGCTCTCCGTCCCCAGGCTGTGTTCTCCCCTTCTCTGATAGCAGTTTTCTTATGGTTACCTCATTTTGATTAAAAAGCATATATTCATAAACATGTGAGGACCCCCTCTGTGCCTGACTATATACTAGGCAGTAAGGATAAAGAGGAATTACACACTGTCCCCTCCTTCAAGGAGACTAGTAGCCTTTGCTCCTCTACTGTGTTCAGTCATTTGGCAGGACACAGACTAGTTCTGCCTCTTTGGTTTCCTTCTGCCAACTGAAACATGCTTTGCCCTTCTCTTCCCTTCTATCCCTGCTATCCCTGCCCTGGCTATAGGACTTTTTGGCCTTCTCCTGAGTGGTTGCAGTGGCCTCACTCAGTCTCCTGTCTGTCCCCAGCCTGCAATTTGTTCTACACATCACTGCCAGTTTGATAGCCCTAAGGCACATCCTGCATGGTCCCTAGTCCCTCCCCATTGCCTAGAACAGTAGTTCACAAATGTGCTATGCAGAAATGCTTCTAGGGGATCTGCAAAGTCAAGAGGATTTTCATGATAGTGCAAAATAAGATGCTATTTGATGTTGCAGAGTGACAGGAAGCTGTGAGTGCCTTAGCACTAGGCAATGACACTGAACTGTGCTAGTGGCCAATGTATTCTTCACTGCTATACACTCACAGTTTTTTAAAGAGCCATTTTCATGTAAGAATGTCCTTGATGGCTGGGTGTGGTGATTCATGCCTGTAATCCTAACTGAGGAGGCTGAAGCAGGAGGATCACAAGTTTGAGGTCAGCCTGGGCAACTTAATGAGACTGTCTCAAAATGTTGGGAGTAGGGGCTGGGGATGTAGCTCAGTGGTAAAGTGCACTGTGTTAAATTCCCAGTACCCATAGGATTATTTCAACTGCATGCTGAAGGAGCTGCTATTTTTTGTTTTCATGTGAAAGGATGACTGTTGATTGAGGGTAGAAAAAAAGACAAGGACCAGGAATTGAAGGGCCTTGTAGGCCATATTTATGATCTTGGTGATCTACAGCAGCCTACGTTTTTCTCTACTTCTCACACAAGTCCAGGTCTGCTTCATTTCCCCACTTCCATGTACTTCTTGACACTCCTTCTGGCACAAAATGCAGTGTGGTTCTGAAGACTGCTGTGATCCCAAAATCAGAACAGAAGGAGAAGATGGGCCTGAATTTAGACCTTTGACCTCTGGAAATCTCAATACCCCAGCTCTGATTAGGCTTGTTGTGGCTTGCCACCCAGACCCTGGGCAGACCTCATGCTGGGTTTACCACAACTGAGTGAGATCCTGAAGTGTGTATGAGGCTGTCCAGCCTTCCTGGGAAAAAGGAATAACACTTTAGCTCCACGGTATCTCCCTTAACAGATGATCTTTTGACTGAGCTGATTTTCCCTGTGGCTTCTTGCACCAATCATGTTAAATTTGATTGGCTTCTGCTTAAATGTGCCCTTTCCTTGGCTCCTTCTAATGGCATCATTAGATGAAGACATGAATGGTGTGAAAATACTTTGTGCACAATCAGTGACTTGAAAAAATTGTGCTCTATATGTGTAATATGAAATCAACTGCATTCTGTCATTGTGTATAACAAATTAGAATAAATAAATAATTTAATTAAAAAGATTAATAATAGTTTGAATTAAGTTAAAGTTTAAAAATGATGACTGGGAATGTGGCTCAAGCGGTAGCGCGCTCTCCTGGCATGCATGGGGCGCTAGGTTCGATCCCCAACACCACATAAAAATAAAAAATAAAAATATTATATTCACCTAAAAACTAAAAAAATAAATAATTTTTTAAAAAAATGATGAAACATTCACTACTGGCAAAGTAGAGATTATATTTTGGTATAATCTGCATAAAAATGTTAGCAGTAGTTACCAAAGCCTTTAAAATAAGGTTCACATGATTAAATTATTCTACATTCAAGGATTCATGATAAGGAAATGAAAGTGTAATGGAAAATTATTTATAATAGCAGAAACATTAAAACCTATATATCCAATAATAGAGGAGTGGTAAAATAAATTTATGGATAATCATGCAGTTATTAACATCAAGATTTTGAGAAATAATCAATGATATGATCCAAGTAGAATGTTCAGTAAAAAGTGAAATACATATTGACATATACAACATGATCCGGATATATTCTTCTCTCTTTTCTAAACTTTCCTCACAAAATACATATTATTTTATAACAAAATTTGAAGTATTTTGTTTATAAATTGAGGGCTGATCAAGTTTAAGAATTTTGCTTTGTTACTAACTTTCCAATTGACACAGGACTGTTAAGAAGTTATAGAAATAAGATGTAACACAAATAACATCTAGAATTTAGTACCAAAAAGGCAGATATGGATATTTGAGCCTTAAAATGTAGTTTAAAAAAATCAATAATGCCATACTGAACTATAACTAAGCAAAATTTCACTTCAATTTAAATATTTTTTCTAAATATATGCACTTTAAGAATTGAAAATTTCATTTTCTAAAATAGTTCTTTTAACATAACTATAATAAAGTTAATGCTGTTAAACACTTTTTTAGAAGAAAACTCAGGTTAATTATCACAATTTCAGAGAGCAGGCAATCCACTAATCAACAATAACTAATTAAAATATTTCTCCAATTGAGAATTTTTAATGTATTATAAAAACAGTCCAGAAAAATGTCATATACAATAATAAGAGTAGAACAAGCACTTTAGTGGCATTCAGAAGATTTGCATTTTTATTTAACTATGTAACCTTGGGCAATTCACTTCTGAACTTCAAGTTATTCATCTTCCAACAAATAACGGCCACAATTATGTTTATATGTAATTGCTCGTCATAGTAAATATATCAAGTAGTCATCACAAAAGAACTAATAAAGCCCTTCCTGGTTGAGGAAGGTTCCCAATACAGCACCATTTGTTTTGGATGGAGCCGAAATTAGAATCCTGGTCTGACCCTTAAGCAGTATCATACTAACTTTATAAGTAATAATATATTCCATCCCTGCCTACCTGAAAGAGATGATGAAATACAAAAACAGTTCATGGAAAAAGTAAACATACACACATATAAAACATGACATAAAATGGGAAACTATTAATCAATTTATTAAAACCAATGGCTTCCAAAATACAGGGAGAAAATTTCTTAAATAGGACTCTCAATTCATTCTAGAATACACCTCTATCATTCTTAACTTTACGGAGATCTCTGGGAGTTCTTAAAAATCTATTATTTCCAGGCCCCACCCAGACCAACTGGCAAAACTGTTGTTGGTTTATTTGTTGCTTTTTTTTTAAAGAACCCAAGAATTTGGAACCACCAATTGAAGTACTTTGATTTTAAAACTAGGCCTACAAAAACACAACAGTCCAAGTCAAAAAAATCTCTAGTTTTTAACTTTGTAACATCAAAGATACCACCTGGCTTTGTTATTTTCCCCCCAAGTTATGTTTGAAATATTTTTACTTATAAACTTCATTAAATAATTGAGTTTTCGCTTTCTCTTTTTCCCCCTAAATGCCAAACAGCTATGACACTCATGAGAACACCATTAAGTTAATTTGATTCTAACTAACAGCAAATAATTTTTACATTCTGGGTAGCCTTCCACCTCACTTCAAGAAATAGTAGGATGCTGTCAAGATCAGAGTGGCAGATGTTAAGTTTTCCAAAATTCTAATTTTTGCTTGAAAGCTCAAATTTTACCATAATCAAGAAATACTACTATGAGTCATTTTCCTTGAGATGGCAGGTACACTGTGTTCAATTTTGAGGAAGTGATTGCCAACTACCCAAAATTAAAGAGCTGTGCCTGGCAGATATATACTAAAGTGGCCACCACAATTCCCACCTCCTGTTAATCATATCCTGTGTGATTCCCTCCCTTTGTGTTGGACCTCTGACTTGCTTCTAACCAGTAGAATACAGCAAAAGTAATAGGATAAACATGATTTTCTATTCGTAATTACATTACTTCAGACTCTAATGACATTTTGCTAAGGATTCTCCCTTAATACCTTTGAGAAAGCAAGTAGCCAACCTGGGAAGACCCATCTGACAAAGAATGAACCAAAAAACAGTCAGATACTGAGACTCAGTTTTACAACCTGTAAGGAAATGAATGCTACCAACAACCATGTGATCTTGAAGCAGATACTTCCCCCACAAAGCTTCAGATAATACTGCAACTTCAGGAACCACATACTGAAAGCAGCCTTGTGAGACCCAAAAGCAGAGGCGCCAGCTAAATCATCATCTGACCCACAGTAATATTACATAAGACTGTGAGATAATGCATGTGTTGTTTTAAGTACATACATGTGTGATAATGTTGATACAAAATTAAATAAATAAATAATACACCATGGTTTGTCAGTCATTGTTTCAAGTAAAAATGGTGTTCTAATTTTTGTTGTAATTAATCTTGGAATTTTATTCCTTTACAATTGCCAAAAAATAAAGATAAACAATAAAAACAGCACAATAAGGAAGTCTCGAGTCATACAATGTACACAAATGGGCATATATTTTTCAAATTAAATCCATCACTATATTTCTTATAAAGAATTATTTATTAGTTCTTAGGGATTACCTGAAAAATGTAGTCCTAGTCAAAAGGAAAGAAAAGATCAGATGCGGAGAATTTCTGAAGTGTGAAAGATACAATATACTTAGTTGTATAGGTACAAGATTACAGTCCCTGAACAAAGGACTGCAATCTTGTGCAAAGGACCTATAGTTTCTTCTACCAAAAGTTATCCTTTACCAGTAAAACCATCAACAGCTGCTTGAGGGTAGGGTAGGAACCACTCAAACTTGATTAGGCACATTGTAGGAAAAATTTGAGCCCAGGTTTGTGTATCTATACACAGAATTGGTCTGATTATCTATGTTTGGTGTAATGATTCCCTTTCTGCATTTTTGGAATACTATTCCTAAGTATAGGATGCTCTATCTCCAAATCACTTGAAATGGAAGACTTGTGTAAAGATATGGTAAGGGACCAGCAAGAACAACAGAAACGTAGGAGCACAATACCGTCTATTATGTGTAAAACTGGATACCCAGGGAATAGAGTGAAATGTCAAAGAAATTTCCTGGTACACAGGAAAGACATCCAAAAACACAGCCTTCTTCTATCCATGTGTTATCCAGCAAAACTCTATGCCTGTAGCCATTAAATTACCAGGTAAGGGTTCCACATACCATGCCATAAATAAGGAAAGAAAATTTAGACTAAAAAGAATATAAGACAATAAGAAAAAGATAACTCTTTTGATTCTGGGCTTAAGGAATGAGAATTTCCTAAGATATAAGTAAAACAAACTCAAACTTTCAAATTTCCATACCCCAATTCCATTTATAGTCTAGGTAAGGCATGACCAATATTGAAAGGTAATTAAAATGAAGCAGAAAAATAAGTGTTGGTTTTTAAATCCAAAAGGTCATGACCTGGAAACTCACCTGGATCCCTACCCCTTAGACCATCTGGTGCCATCTACCGACTTCATGAAACTTTCAATGAAGGGCTCTGAAAAGGACTTGTCACACCGCTTGAACTGTTAGGCTTCGAAAAGAGCTAATTCTTCTGTAAGAATCTACAGTCTTTTAACAAAAGGATTATATATAATTTGGGATTAGTAATATCTAGGGAAAAAACATTCCAGTATGATGGATTAAGCAGATGTCTTACACATAGTCTCCGCCTTATGGGAGAAAAGAGGGGAGGCTCATAATGGTCACCTTTTTCAGGTTTAATGAGACGAGAAAAAAACCTATATGCCCTACATAGGGATCACTTACATTACAAAGCTATTATTAAATATTTAGTTCAAGAATAAATTTGGGAAATGTCTATTTAGATAAGATGTTCTATTTTTAAAAAACAGATAGTGTAGCTCATAATTCAATCACACAAGCACCAAACTTCAGACACAGAAGTACTTTATGTATACTATTTCATCATGCAAAATATTTTAAAAGACAAATATTAATGGGTAGAGTTTATAAATTAATAACATTAATGTTTCATACTTAAACTGGTGTTAATAGATCTTAGTAGTTTCATCAAGAAAATGAGTATAACTGGAATTTTTTTATTGTGAATATTCAGTAGGTGACTAATATGAATACTACTGGTACAGTTTGGTGCCACTGCTTTGATTTCCACTTAAGGCGTAAGTAGCTTACTCACACCATTGCTTCAACATCATCAATGCAAATGTCAACATAGTAGAAAAGGCAAAATTAGTATCTTCAACTACGATGACAATATCATTGATTTCCAAACCCAGAGAGAGTTTTAGGGAACCCCAGAGGACTTCACAGACTATCCATTGAGAACTGTTAGAACTAGGCAATACTTACAATTTTTAGAAAGCAAAAATTCATATACAATGTATAGTTATGTGTGTGTACCCACACATAAAAAATGGTTTAGCCTACAATGAAATCTCAGATCCTCGCCAGCTGTGTGATCTTGAGTGAATCATTTAATCTCTATAAGCCTAAGTTTCCTCAACTATAAAGTGGGGATAATAACAGCACATACTTCCTAGGGATGCTTAAGAATTAAATAAGGTTAATTTATGCATAGCACTTAGCATAAATCCTTACGTATATTAATAGCTCAATAGATGATAACTATTACTATTAACTATGACTTTTTATTACGATTTTAAAACTAAACCAAGAAGGTATGTTTTTAGAATAAAAAGCTATGATGGTCTCTCAATAATTTTCCCTATTAAGAACACCTGACCCAGTTTGTGATCTTAAATATTTTGCCATTATGCAATATTCATTATTAATATTTTAACTCAAATTTTGATACATAGTTTTCAACATTATATCTATTCAACTTAAGCATATTACCTGACTTATTAAAAGGCTGGGGACTTAGTGCCTGCAATTATTACTTTGGGTACTATTTAAGCTATTATAAAAATGGTGACATTTTCTTATGATTTTGCTCCTACTGGATAACTACCTGTGACAGTCCAGAATTTTAACTGAGTACTGCTGATACTGATTAATAATATCAAACATAACCCTGGGCTGACTATGTAGTTTCAAAAACACAGGTTTAGAAAAAGGCTGAACAATAACAGAGCTATCTGAAGATCTAGATTCAGGATGAAAATTTACTGGCGAGGCAGCCACTGGATTTGATGTTGGGTTCGTATAGTTTTGACTTGTAGGCTTGAATGCAGCAGTAATACCTGTATTTTAAAATTACACAATATATTGAAAATGTTTCTATTAATTTTGTCAAAATACTTTATTTTAAAATTAAAATAGTACAATAATACTGTACCTCGACTGAGTATGCCATTCTTTATTCCCCTTGAATATGAGCTGGGGTTAACTCTGTTCAAAATATCTAAAAAAATTATATTAATTTTAAAATATGTACTAAGAAAATAGAAATCACAAATTGAAAACAAACAGGTTGCTAGAAAGAATATATAAATTATCACTAATTTAAGGATACAGTTAATTTTAAACACATACATCTTTAGCTTCCAAAGAAACAAAAGAAACAAGATTATTAGCCTTAACTATTTTAAAGAGTAAGCACAACTGTTCTCATTAAAACTCAAGATCCAAAAGCCAGAAGAAAAAGGATGACAAATCTGATTATACACAAATCAAAACTTTCTGCAAGACAAAGAAATAGTACACACATTCAACAGCAGTCCAATACACAAAAAGAGTCTACATATTTGAAGTGTTCTAAAATGTATTTATATACAATCTATATCTTTCTTTGAATGGTGACAAGGTTGTACAGAAACTTGAGACTCATTCACACTTTTAAGCATTGCCATAGTAAGTTAAGAAAACAGTAATATGCGGGGCAAATTACATTCTTTGATAAATTCTCCTGGTTTAAAACAAATGTATAAATAAAATCAGAAAGGATCTATTTTCTCCTTCTACTTGAAATCTATGTTATTTCTCTATACTTCAGACATCTCAGAGTGGATATCTTAGCAAGTATTGGTATCTTTACTCTAACAATATAACAATGTCCAGCCCAACTACTTTATATGAAAGCTAGAAATCCATAGAGGCTATTCTTCCAGAAAGGATTTAAGTGTGCTAACTGCTACATCATCAAAGTACAGTGGCTATAGGTGATGTCCCTCTTTTTCATGAATATAAGTTGCTGAAAAATGGATATGGTCAGAATCTACAACCCATCGAGGACTTAAGCCAGAGACTCTGAATCATTCAGTCTATATACAGTTTTAGCCATGTATGAATGACAATGCAAGGAGGCCTAGATGTGAGAACTTCCATCTGATACTAATATACACTTAGGATATTCCAAAATTTTAATCTAAGCATTCCAAATCCTTCCTTATGTAACTGCTAAATGAGAAAAGACAGAAATAAACAGATAAACAGTTCACTCGGATTAACAGTTTCACTAGAAATTATTTCCAATCTCAGAAGACCTCCAATGCAACAAGCCAATCTAAGCCTACTTCTTTCTCACACATCTGATATTTAACCTTTGGCTTTCTTCTAGTCTCCAATCACATCCCCGTTTTGATTCTCAAGTTCTTACTGGCCTCCCCCTCATCTCTCATCCCTAACTCCTTACAGTAGAATAAGTACACTGAGTCCCATAAGACATTCACAAGTTTTCCATTAAAAATAATATCTTATAAAATTTGGCTTTAGTAAAAGTAAATGCTTACTGGAAATTGCTGGTTTTGAACTCGATATCTCTCCAACAAAGATGGGCTCATCATCATCATTATCCTCAACTTCTTTTACTTTCTTCTGCCATGGTTCCAGTTCTTCTTCTTCACATTCTATAAAGAGGTCTGCTATTTTTAAATTATCTAATTTTCAAAAGGAGAGAAGTAACCTTATTTTTAAAAAGAAAAATAAAAACATTTTGCAGGGTGAGTACCAGGGATTGAACTAGCGGGCACTAGACCACTGAGCCATATCCCAACACTATTTTATATTTTATTTAGAGACAGGGTCTCACTGAGTTGCTTAACACCTCGATTTTGCTGAGATTGGCTTTAAACTTGTGATCCTCCTGTCTCAGCCTCCCAAGCTGCTGAGATTGCTGGGATTACAGGCTTGCACCACCATGCCTGGCAGTAAAAACATTTTTGTAATACCTGATATTGAAGATCTACTTTAACAATTCTAATAGCAATTTCTGAATTGATATTCATAGTCAGTACCCTGTAATAACAGTAAGAAATTCAGATCTCTCTAGGATAAATACTAGTACAATTAAGATAGATTAAAAGGTAGATAGAAAGACAGAAAATGAAAGATATTAGTTATTTACCATAGATAGAAAACTTAGAGATAATAAAATCCAAAGTGAGCTTCAGTAGTACATCTAATAATCTAATCATTATCTTTCTAAAGAGATATTAACCACGGGTAGACTAAGACTAAGAAATAACAGGTAGGAAACAAACTAGAATTACTACCAAATTAAGAAACATTAGGCACAAAGCAAAGCAGAGATAGGTGCTAAATTAAAATACAGGAAATGAGGGAGGCTTATACCAGCCAGGTTATATTACATTTTCTCACCTGAAGAAACCGATCAAACCAATACATACAGTAAATACTACTTCTCAGAAATTATGACCAAGTATACTGAGCTCCTAAGAAGCACTTAGATATAGGTGGAACACCAATAGCACCAGGATTTTAGGAAAACCTCCTATCCAAAAAAGAAATAAAAATTTCCAGGGTTCTGGCAATATCTTTAATACATCATTTTTAAAAGATAATTTTTTTATTATACTAAAATAATATCATTTCTACTTTTATCTCAAAATTCAAGCAATATTCTACCATAAAACTGAAAGATACCAACTGAAATTATGCTCTGAAGACGGCATACAAAGCAAATATTTCAACAAATTAGATGCCATTCTTTTATAAATATATAGAAAAGTATGTCACAAACCATTCCCTGGTCTAATATTTAAATGTTTAGTAATCTACCTATCAAAGGCCTTCCTATCTTTTCAAATGTCATCGACATCACAAACTGACCCCTTTCTTTTATAATTGTACTATTTTACTAGTTATATAAGAGTTCTTTAAGTTTTTCAACTCAGATCATTAAAAATACTAAAATCTATATCACTTCTGCACAGAGTATCTTACCTTTATAGTCTATATCATTCCAGTCTACAACATAAAAAGGACATGGACTTGAAATCAAATTAAATGTTTCAAATTTTCACTGCCTTGTAATTGTGTGACTGAAGAAATTACTTGAAGCTATTTATGATATCTACCTAAGTTTTATATACATTCAAGAAAATGGAAAACACCATGTAAAACATCCATTTTCAACTAGAAACTCAACCAATTAATTGCCTGTTTGCACTAATACTTGGTTCAATTATAACTTCCTCAATAAACCATTATATTTTTATTTTCCTTTGAATTTTGAACTACATTGACAGTCAATATCATTCAATTCAAATGTTAAAACACATGATCTCAAACTACTCTCTTTCTTCATGTCTTAATTTTACATAGCCACAGTCAAATTTAATTCACTGAGAATACATTTCCCCCAGAACATTAGATAATCAACATACCCACAGCATGAGATAACGTATAGATAAGGTGAAGTAAGAGAGTACCTAATTTTGAAAAATTAGGAAAGATCCACTGTGAACTGATAATAAAAGTACTATTTATTTCCACCTGATATATGTAATGGGTTAAATTGTGTTTTCTCAAAAGCCATATGCTAAATTCCTAACACTCACTACCTCAGACTTTGGCTATATTTATAGATAGACCTTTAGAAAAAATTATGTTAAAATAAGGTCACTAGGGGCTGGGTGATAGCTCAGTGGTAGAGCACATGCCTTGCATGCATGAGGCACTAGGTTTGAGCCTGAGCACCACATATAAATAAGTAAATAAATAAATAAATAATATTTTTTAAAAAGGTCATGTGGGTGGCAATAAAATCCATATAACTGGTGTCTTTTAACATAAGTGAAAATTGGGATGCAGGCATATGCACACAGAGAGGACCATGTGAAAACCTAATGAGAACATGGCTATCTACAAGCCCAAGAGAGAAGCCTGGCCCTCCCCTTGTGGCCCTCTGAAGAAACCAACCCTACCATCAAATTAATCTTGGCTTTTTAGCCTCAAAAATTATGAGAAAACAAACTTCCATCCTATAAACCACCTAGTCTGTGGTACTTTGTTGTGGCAGCCCTAGAGAACTGATAAGAGTATGCAAAGATCTTCCTTGTTCTTTCTCACAGGACTCTGCCATTGTTAAAATATCCAAAATACACTGCAGAGAGAAACGTTAAGGTCACATAGCACTTTTTTAATGTTTTCTAGAAATATTTTTTGTCTATGCATAGAAGAAACACATGAATATACTAAATTGATATTTATCTCTGTTAACAAAAAGAATAAAGTTCACTTCTACTTTACTTTTTTATATGAACATTTGCTACTCCAACAATTTTAACTTTTTAAGAAAAAGTCCTCCACCTTCTCTTGAAGCAGTTAAAACAAAAGCCATACACACTGTCATCTGTTGTGGCCACAACAATTACCTTTTGGTTGAAAAGGGTTTTCGCCCATCAAGTTGCAGAGCTAATTTTCTGTAAATTGTCACCTAAGTACTGATACATGAGATCAGTCAATTTTATGAATCACTTTAAGGAAGACTAAATATTAAAACATGGGACTTGGGATTAAGAAATTATTGGGGAGAATTTTGATCTTAAAACTCACCATGTGACTCCAAACAAGGCAGCAAGTTATATCTGTTTTCCCTTCTGTAAAATAAAGATATATGATCATTAGGGTGGGGTAATTAAACTACAATAAACTCTTTTTTCCTATAAAAAGCTCAATTTTTAAGTTGGATATGTTTGATATATACATAACTCATATAACTGATTCATCCCTAAATAAACACAATTAAATAAATAAAGTGGTGGTTGAAGTAAGCACTTAATAATTGAATAAATACAACGAATTACTAAATAAAAACAATTTTTAAACAATATTCTTTCATAAAAACTAGTAATCAATCACCTCATGATGAATTGTTTTAGTAAATCTTACTTTTCAAATGCCAGTTGGAATTCATCTTTATTACCTACTTTTCACGTTTCAGAAATGTAATAATTTCTGTAAGAAAACAAAAGTTAAAATAAATTCTAGTTTATTATTCTATTTTTTTAGCAACTGAAAAGGAACAAAAACTTGGTTGGATACATTTCATCATAGACTGATACATTCAAAATATAACTACTGAGATCCACCCAAACTGGCCTCTGCTGCACAGGGCCCAGGCACGCAGGGCCCAGGCGCACAGCCCTTTCCCAGCGGGGCAGACACTCGCCATAGCCTAGCCTCTGGTGCAGGACCACCCCGTCTGACCAGTCGACTACTGAGGAGCCCAGATCCAGCCCAGACTGCCACTCCAGCACACTGGGTTCATGCTCTGAGTAGGTCAGGTTCATCTCTCCCCCAGCGGGGCAGACACCTCCAGAGCATAGTCTTTGGCGCAAGACCACCTCTTCCTACCAGCAGACTACCACAGGAGGTCAAGCCCAGTGGCCCAGATTCACCCACACCAGCTTCTGCAGGGCCCAGATCCAGAATTCAGTAGCATCCATTGAGGGTCTGAAAGCCCACCATCAAGGTGAGGTACAGACAGTCTGCACAGGTACCACCAGAATATAGGGAAGAAACTGTAATGTCTCAGATCCACACTGCAAGAAAGGAAGACACATAGACAACATGAAAAAACAAGAGAGGAAAGGGCCCCAAACAAGACAGGACACTATAATAACAGAACGTATGAACAGCGAAGTTGATGAAATGTCAGAGAAGGAGTTCAGAAGGTTCATAATAAAAATGATTTGTGAATTAAAGAATGACCTAAATGAGCAAATACAAGCACAAATTGATCACTCCAACAAAGAAATAGGAGAGCAAATACAGGTAGCAAAAGATTACTTCAAAATAGAGACTCTGAAAAAAAAAAACAACAGTCAGAAATCCTTCAAATGAAGGATAGCTTAAATCAAATAAAAAACTCAATAGAAAGCATAACCAACAGACTAGATCACTTGGAAGAAAGAATGTCAGATAATGAAGACAAAGTATACAATCTGGAAAATAAAGTTGACCACACAGTGAAGAAAGTTAGAAACCATGAACAGAACATCCAAGAATTATGGGACAGCATCAAAAGAACAAATCTAAGAGTTATTGAGATAGAGAAAGGCACAGAGTTTCAAGCCAAAGGAATGCACAATCTCTTGAATGAGATAATATCAGCAAATTTCCCAAGCATGAAGAACAAATTGAAAAACCAAATACAAGAGGCTTACAGGACACCAAATGTACAAAATTACAACAGATGTACACCAAGGCACATAATAATGAAAATGCCTAACATACAAAAAGAATAAGGATAGAGTCTTAAAAGCCACAAGAGAGAGGAATCAGATCACATATAGGGAGAGACCAATTCGTTATCTCAGCAGATTTTTCAACCTAGACCTTCCAAGCCAGGAAATCGTGGAACAAGAAATACCAAGCTCTGAAAGAAAATGGATGCCAACCAAGAATCTTATATCAGCAAAACTAAGCTTTAGATTTAATGATGAAATAAAAACCTTCCATGATAAAAAAAAGTTAAAAGAATTTACAACTAGAAAGCCTACACTACAGAGCATCTTCAGCAAAATAGTCAAAGAAGGGGAAATGAAAAATAATGATGAAAATCAGCAGAGGGAGGGATTACACTAAAGGAAAATCTCATCAAAGAGAAACCAAGTCATGTTAAATATCATAAATAAACAAAAATGGCTGGGAATACAAATCATGTCTCAATAATAATGTTAATGGCCTAAACTCACCAATCAAAAGAAATAGACTAGCAGATTGGACCAAAAAAAAAAAAAAAAAGACCCAACAATATGCTGCCTCCAAGAGACTCATAGAAAAAGACATTCACAGACTGAGGTTATGGGTTGGGAAAAAGCATACCACTCACATGGACTGCAGAAGCAAGCAGGGGTTTCTATCGTCATTTCAAATAAAGTAGACTTCAAACTAAAGTCAATCAAAAAGGATAAAGAAGGACACTACATTCTGCTCAAGGGAACCATACACCAACAAGACTTAACAATTATAAATATATATGCCCCGAACAATGGAGCGGCTATGTTCATCAAACAAACTTTTCTCAAGTTCAAGAGTCAAATAGACCACAACACAATAATTTTGGGTGACCTTAACACACCTCTTTAATCACTATATAGATCTTCCAAACAAAAGCCGAACAAAGAAACTATAGAACTCAATAATATAATCAAAAACTTAGACTTAACTGAGTTAAGAATATTCCAACCTTCAATGAGAGAATATACTTCCTTCTCAGCAGCACATGGATTCTTCTCTAAAATAGATCATATACTATGCCACAAAGCAACTCTTATCAAATATAAAAAAGTAGAGATACTACCCTGCATTCTATCATATCATAATGGAATAAAATTAGAAATCAATGATAAAATAAGAAATAAAATACACTCTAACACCTGGAGACTAAATAATATGCTACTGAATGATCAATGGGTTACAGAAGACATCAAGGAGGAGATTTAAAAGTTTTTAGAGGTACCCAGATAGAATATATCAAAATTTCTGGGACACTATGAAAGCAGTTCTAAGAGGAAAGTTCACTGCATGGAGTTCATTCCTTAAAAGAAGAAAAAGTCAACAAATAAATTACTTACCACTACATGTCAAAACCCTAGAAAAAGAACAAAAAATCAACACCAAAAGCAGCAGACAACAGGAAATAATTAGAATCAGAGCTGAAATCAATGAAATTGAAACAAAAGAAACAATTGAAAAAACTGACAGAACAAAAAGTTTGTTCTTTGAAAAAATAAATAAAACTGACAGACACTTAGCCATGCTAATAAAGAGAAGGAGAGAGAAAACTCAAATCACTAACATACATGATGAAAAAGGAAATATCACAATAGACACTACGAAAATACAGAAGATAATTAGAAATTATTTTGAAAACGTATACTCCAATAAAATAGAAAATATCGAAGGCATCGACAAATTTCTAGAGTCATATAATTTGCCCAAATTTAAGTAGGATGATATACACAATTTAAACAGATCAATTTCAAGTGACGAAATAGCAGACACCATCAAAAGTCTACCAACCGAGAAAAGCCCAGGACTGGATGGATTCACAGCCGAGTTCTACAAGACCTTTAAAGAAGAACTAATACCAATAGTCTCCAATTTATTTCAGGAAATAGAAATTGCTGATGATATGATTCTATACCTGGAACACTCTAACTAGTTTTCTAGTTTTCCACCAGAAAACTCCTAGAACTAGTAAATGAATTCAGCAAAATAGCAAGGTATAAAATCAACACCCATAAATCAAAGGCATTTCTGTATATCAGTGAGAAATCCTCAGAAAGGGAAATGAGGACAACTACCCCCTTCTCGATAGCCTCAAAACTAAATAAATAAATACATAAATAAAATACTTGGGAATCAACTTAATGAAAATGATGAAAGAACTATATAATGAAAATTACAGAACTCTAAAGAAAGAAATCAAAGAAGATCTTAGAAGATGGAAAGATCTACCTTGCTCTTGGATAGGCAGAATTAATATTATCAAAATGACCATACTTCCAAAAGCACTAAACAGATTTAATGCAATTCTGATCAAAATCCCAATGGCATTCCTCATAGAAATAGAAAAAGCAATCATGAAATTCATCTGGAAAAATAAGAGACCCAGAATAGCTAAAGCAATCCTTAGCAGGAAGAGAGAAGCAGGTGGCATCACTGTACCAGACCTTAAACTATACTACAGAGTAATAGTAACAAAAACAGCATAGTATTGGCAACAAAACAGACTGGTATTCCAATGGTACAGAATAGAAGACACAAAGACTAACCTCCAAAACTACAATTACCTTTTTTAGACAAAGGTGCCAAGAACATCATTGGAGAAAAGATAGTCTTTTCAACAAATGGTGCTGGGAAAACTGGAAATCCAAATGCAACAAAATGAAATTAAACCCCTATCTCTCACCATGCACAAAACTCAACTCAAAATGGATCAAGGATTTAGGAATACAACCAGAGACCCTATATCTAACAGAAGAAAAAGTAGACTCTAATCTTCATCATGTGGGATTAGGCCTCAACTTCCTTAATAAGACTCCTATGACATAAGAATTAAAATCAAGAATCAATAAATGGGATGGAATCAAACTAAAAAGTTTCTTCTCAGCAAAAGAAACAATCTGTGAGGTTTATGGAGAGCCTACATCTTAGAAGCAAATATTTAACCTTTACACATAAGATAGAGCACTAATCTCTATTATATAAAGAACTCAAAAAACTAAACACCAAAAATACAAATAAACCAATCAATAAATGGGCCAGGGTCCTGAAGGGACACTTCTCAGAAGATGATGTACGATCAATCAACAAATACATGAAAAAATGTTCATCATCACTAGCAATTAGAGAAATGCAAATCAAAACCACTCTAAGATTTCATCTCACTCCAGTCAGAATGGCACTTATTATGCATAAAAACAACAATAAGTGTTGGCGAGGATACAGGGGGGAAAGGTACACTCATACATTTCTGGTGGGACTGCAAATTGGTGCAGCCAATATGGAAAGCAGTATGGAGATTTCTTGGAAAATTGGGAATGGAACCACCATTTGACCCAGCAATCCCTCTCCTTGGTCTATATCCAAACAATTTAAAAATAGCATACTACAGGGACACAGCCACATCAATGTTTATTCACAATAGCTGAACTGTGGAACCAACCTAGATGCCCTTCAATAGATGAATGAATTTAAAAAAATGTGGCACATATACACAATGGAATATTACTCACCAATAAAAGAGAACAAAATCATGGCATTTGTAGGTAAAAGCATGAAGTTAGAGAAGACAATGCTAAGTGAAGTTAGCCAATCCCAAAAAGCCAAATGCCTAATGTTTTCTTTGATAAAAGGAGGCTGATTCATAGTGGGATAGGGAGAGGGAGTATGGGAGGAATAGATGAACTCTAGATAGGGCAGAAGGGTTGGAGGGGAAGGGAGGGGGCATGGGGCAATTAACGATGGTTGAATGTGATGAACATTATTATCCAAAGTACAGGTATAAAGGCACGAATTGGTGTGAATTACTATATATACAACCAGAGATATAAAAAATTGTGTTCTATATATGTAATAAGAATTGTAATGCATTCTGCTGTCATATATAAATTAAACACACACACACGCATGCGCGCGCGCGCACACACACACACACACACACTCATGGCCTTCTGTAAACAAGGTGTTATGCTAAATTCTAAAGGGAAACAGATGAATAAGTCTCAGCCACAGTCTTCAGAAATTTATGACTGAATATCTGTCATTCATTGGACTTAAAAAATTCTGTTACAACAAAAAACATTATCATAAAAACCACTATTAAACTGCTTTATTTGAACCAAGAATTTGTTATCTGTCGGGGGCTGGAGATAGAGATCAGTAGCAGTGTTTGCCAAACAAGTACAATGTTCTGGGTTAAATATACTAACACACACAAAAAATAATTTGTTATCTGTATTTTCATGTATACAGAACAACATAAATTTTATAGAAATTCATATCCCCTTACATTCCTATAAATATCCCAGTTGCTGAATACCCGTATTCATCCAGCAGAATGACTCATAACCCAAATCAAACATGATATGACCCTTAACCATACTCTTCCCTCAATCTATTTTCACATAAAAGCAGGTCCTTAGTTGATCTTGCCATACAGGTATGTAGGGAATCCTACAGCTGCTGAGAAGCTCAAAGGTAGATGCAAAAATGAACCCTGGAGCAAATGTAGGCAGCTAGGTAGTACCTGTGAGGTCTAAAGTCATCTTCCAAGGCCAACAACCCAGTCAGGATGAAGGGATGAGGCTGAATCAGCCTCTCTCTTCTCAATGCAGGGAAGATGGACACAATTAGGTCTGTGTGGATTGCTGATCCCGGGCTCCTAGGGTATATAGACCTTTATGTCTTGTGAAAATGTCACAGGAAGGTGGGGCAGCCTCCATCTCATGGGACCCTTGGAAACAACTGTTAGGACAAAGTGGTTGCCAAGGCAGTGACCTCATTCACTTCCCCAAAGGAAGTGACCTCACCTCACTTCCTTGGTGATGGAACTCTCTGAACTTGGGATCCAGGAGGCGAGGCATCCAGAGGCAGTTTCACTCCCAGTGGGCTCACTTGATTGTCTGTACCAAGGCCAGAGTCATTATTTGTTGGTACCTAGTGATGTGTGGATAGCCAAATGCCTTGAATGGTCTCAACAGGGGCCTTTCCTGAGAAAGAAGTGTTGGCTCATTGCTGGCTCCTGACAACTACACAGAGATGGCCAAGGAGACCAGAGCTGAGACAGGACCGGCCACTGCTGAGGAACATATTTTTACCCACCACTCAGAAGACAGAGTAGATAGATGCAGACCAAATAGAGGGGTGGTTTGTGTGTCTCAGTGGGTGTGTGTTTCAATTTGTCGTTTTGTCTCATGTTCTGAGAACATGAAGGAAAAACGTTTTTTTTTTTGTTGTTGTTGTTGTTGGTTTGAAATGGACTGTTTACTAGTGAGCCATTTTATGTCAGTGGATTCCACTGGGTTGTGGTTAAAGAGAGTAAAGAGAAGAATGCAGCCGTGAATGTGTCCTGTCTAGTGGATATCTTTGCAGAACTCCTAATGGCCAATTTATGAATGGACTGCTGCTTGCCTTGCAGATGGGCAACACCTACCAAGATCCTAAGTTCCTGTATTCTTCCTGAATTTTGGCCTCTCTCTGAAGGGGTTCGTGGTTTTGTGTCCAAGATGTGTACCACATTCAAGCTCTGTGACATGGCCATGGACTGAATTGCTGAAGGTCATGACAAGCATCTCAGAAAATCAAAAATTAGCATGACTGGTTGATAGACCCAACCTGATCTTTTATTAAAATTGGGAGCCTTCTTGCCACAAAGCCATGAAAAGATAATTTCGGCTTTACTATAAATTCCTGCAAATTCTGAACCTGCTTGGAATGCCTGCCTGTGCCTTGAACTCACCCATGCCTGGCTCTCTGACCAGATAGCAGCTCTCTCTGAAACTTATTGACACCTCAAATATATTGGCTTTCCCTGGGCAGACAATGACCTTCTCTGAGGCTCTAATGGTCCTCATAAATTCTGATGTTGGGGCCAGCAAAAAATGTAAACTACCATTAGTGTGATGCTTGTCAGAGTTCTGTTATCTGTAACCCCCCTTTGTGTAACTTTCTGGGCTATAATGCTGGGCTTTAGGAAAGGTGGGTTTCTGTCTTGTTCCCGCCATTTTGGGAGGGAGAAGCAGCCCAGCCGGTCGAAATAATAAGCTTGCTTTAATTTGATTTTAATTGGAGTCAGTGGTCTTTTCTTGCGTCCTGGTCTAACACTGGTAAGGATCTCTCTGGAGAATCCCTGCTTGGATTAGATAGTAACCCAAGTTGCATGATTAGGAGCTGTCAGTGCCACAGTGTTCAATTAAAGAAAAGTTTTTCTTCAGGCTTCTTTCTTCCCTATTGTTCTGTTTCCCTGAATGTCAGGGAGGTGTTTGCCTTAGGGCACTCCTCTGGGACTCCTCAAGAAAACAGTTTCAAATGGAAATGAAGAGGCCTAATCTGTGCCTTTGAAGTAAAGTGCTTTGTAAAAGCTGTGTCTGAATCAGACTCTTGGCCCTATGTGAGGCTGTGAATTACATTCTCAGCACCCCAGGAAACTCAAGAAAAATCCCATGTGTCCATCCCAATCTAAAAGGATGAAAAAGAAGTGTACTATTGGATGAAGTCTCTTGCCTTCCTCTGGTCAGGCTTCTGACCACTATGAAGTCAGAACAGGGATCCTCTGGGACAAATGAGTTGTTGCAAGCCCTCCAGTATCTAGCACACAGGTGTTTGGGTTTTTTCATGAGTCCAGTACACATAAAGAAGCTACCCCTGGCAGGCAGGAGGCCTCTATCTTGACAAGCAGAGCAGTATTAACTACAGGCCCATTTTATCTATCCTGTTTCTCAGGATGGGTGTCCAGGCCACCATGACATTTGGCATATGATGGGCATGAGAGCTTTGTTTGCAAACCTTCTAGACTGCTCACCCTATAGAAACCCCCAGCCAGAATGTTATGATGAGTGTCTATGTGGAAGAAGATGAGGGCCATGTGGGAGCGTTTTTGTTAGAATAGTGGTCTTTTGTGTGGTGGTTGGAAAAGATGACTGGGTCCACCTCAGCTTGAACTCTGGTGTGATGCCATTAGAGACTGAGTTCTGGAACTGATCTCAGAGAACTATTGCCATGAATTGTGTTGGGATTTTAGAAGGCCAGGCATTAGAGGAGCCTTTGGAAATGGAGATCTAGGCCGAGGGTGGCTTTCTCCACAGCACTGGGAATCTCAGCCAGGATTTCACATGATTTTGCTGTTAAAGCCTTCTCAGCTATAGTTGAGAGCCCAAACTCACAGGAACTTCATATTTTATACCCCAATGAGCCTGGATTCCTGTGACCATTCGCCACTCCTTGGGAACCTTGCCTGCATGTGAAATCCAGAGCTTTTACTGACAGGAGATTCCTCAATACTTAGTGGCTCCTGAATGAATCAAAACCCACAGTGTCAACTTCTTCATTCTTGAAATATGGCTAGGCCAATACCATGAAGTTTTTGAGAATCCCATGACCAGAAATCCCTGGAGAACCTTTAGATCTTCTGTTGCTCATCATGACTGAACCACGAGTGCCATTTTTGACTGAGTGGAATTCATGACCATGGTGAAGAAAAGAGATGCCAGTGAGTAAGAGCCAGCAGGGAACTGGGCCTGGAGCAATGGAGTGCAGGTGTGTGATCCAACATCTGTGGTGGGCCCCTGTGGTTCTGTCATTGGCTTCCAAATGACATTTGACTGACAAGGTGCATCCAGGAGACCCCAAAATATAAAGGCATGTTGTTGTGGGGAGAGGATTTGGTGCGATGCTCAGAAACAAGTTGGTACGCTCAAGTGGGAAAGATATATGGGGTAGCAGCCCAGTTTGCATTTTTGCCTTCAGACCCTGACTCATCCCACGTGACAGAGCTCCCTCCAGCACTGTGTCCTGGTTGACCTTTTTGTATTTCAAAAACAAACACCAATTTTCCAGGGAAGCTGTAAGAAATGCCATTAAAACTGGGCAGTGAGCCAAAGGCTTCACAATCCACCTAGGGAGACATTCATATCCCAAAGGCCACAGTTACCTGCATAGAGAGGATTCAGCTCTGCTGCCTCCTGTTCCTATTGGGAAATATGAACCCATGTCCTCCTGTTCACATAGACTCAGACCAAGGTTTCATGATCTCACTACAAAGGAAGCTAAAACACAAAGTTATATTTCTAGTGGACGAATGTCAGAGGCAGATAGTCAAGAAGTCATTAGGCCAGCAAAGTTCCATGTTTGTGGAATGTTTACCCTGTCCTCTACTTTTGGGATCTCTTCTGCCACACCCAAGTTTGTGAGCTCGTCAGAATTTCCAATTCCAGATATGTATTCACAGATTTTTTTCCTCTTCTCCTCTCATTGTGTCTTTTTTGGGGTGATAGTAATGTCCAGGCATTGTGGTGGATGACAGTGGAAGATTTTTATGTGCCACGTGTTCTCATATGTATTAGACTCATTTTCCGTTTTGCCATTTGAAATATTGAATCTCTGACACTAACCCATAACCTTCTAGGCTCTGACTACTTATTCTAACATCGATAAAAATAATCCTAAAGGAATAGAAGTAGAGGCATTTGATAGGACGCATGGTGTATACTTGGACTTGCCTTTGCTTCATCAGAGATACATATTATAAAACCTGTGACACATTTTTCTCATTTTACTTCTCCATGAATTTTCAAAATTAACAAATATGTAACTTCCTGACTCCCTGTCTCTGTCGCCTGGATCACAATGTATGTTTTTATATACATATATATAATCCTACTGCCATCACAGGTATATTCTTGAGAGTACTCTCACATTGGTAAATACGAATTTCATGAAGAGATCACTGCCCCCCAATACACTGAGGTAACTGAAATTTCAAGCTGTGGTTAGCTTTATACTTCAACAAGTTTAGACATGAAACAATGTAGAGGAAAATGAATATTTTGGGTATATATGTGAAGGATATATATATCCCCTTATGAATTTTGATTGGCATACATACTATTACATTTTAACGTATTAAATATATATATATATATATATATATATATATATATATATATATATATATAGATAGTATGAATTTGCAAACATGAACTATATGTGTCATATACTTATACTACCTTGATTCTTTTATGTCCATCTGTGTGGATTTATAATCAAATTTTCAGGAGATATTTTTCAGAAATATTCATTTTCTTGACATACATATTCATTTTGGAATGCTCAAAATGAACTTTAGTGAACATTGAGTACTAACCCTAATATTTCTACAGTAAGTGACCCAGGTTAAGATCAATGGAAGTATATTCATATGGGACATGATGTGTATTTTGAATTAAATTTTTATTCAAAATTGTTATATTTCTATTTCTTAAGTATATGTACATCATAGGATGTATCATTTCATCCACAATTCACAAATTGATATGCATATGATTCACTTTCATTCACTCCCTTTATCAGATCCCATGTATTTCTCCATGTTGCTTTTCTTGCTTTTTCATGAGATTTCTTTTATATCACATAACTTTTGAATTCCATCATCATTTTCGAAGCAAAACTCAAACACAGTTGGTTATAATTAGTAACCCTAATATTACCACTACATGTATAACTACTTGGATTGAATGTTTGTATGTGAATACCAGACTTTATGTATTTTTTAAAATATAAATTCAATCCATTATTTAAAATAGTAACCTGTTATATTTTTTATTGACCATATGGTCTATTCATGCATCATCTCTATATACATAAACTCAGGGTACACCTATTTTTATCCCCAAACTCTAAATGATAGGGTTTCAAAACATGCTCCCAGAAATGGTGGAAGAAATACGCATGTCACTTGGTCCATATATTCCTTTATCACATCATGTTCTGGACACAGAATGCAAAACTCACACTTATCTTATTCTTCTCCCAAAGCCTCATTTTAGCGAGAGCATGGATTTCTAAAATCATCTACGTCTGCATTGCCTATTGTTTTCAAATTTCAATCCTATGGTGAGTATACACTTGATTCTTTCAAGGATACTGTGTTCAACTATCCCCCTGTTGAAATTATCCCTGATCTTATCATTCATTTCGTACTTTGCCTGATCTCCTAACATCTTTATTGATATCTATTTCCCCAAGTGTCTTGTTGTGACTGACTCTTCATGTGTGCTGACATTCCGATTTAAACTTCTTCTCTGCATGGTCAGACAGATTTGCAGGGAATTGTTGGGCGGTGTTCTAGGTAGGACTTTTGGGTGCAGGTGGACGTGGGGCAGCTGTTTTCCTGTGGACAGTGGCTGCTTCATCCACAAAAGCAGCCTGTTGTCCCCCACCAGAGCTGTCCAGAGTGATGACCTTTTAATTTTATTATCAGGACCATGAGGCTTCTAGCTGGGATCACACCTCCCTAAGAGGTTGTAAGGAAACTCTGTGAATAGAAATCCACATAGTGGTGGAAAGATCTCAGACCAGCCATCCCTTGGGAGGTGGAAGTTAAAGGTTAGTTTCACTCAGTTGGCAGAAAAGTTTGAGGGAAAAGTTCATTTTCATAACGTTTCTTTTGGCTGGAGATAGGATAAATGTGGCAAAGATGAATGTGCTTTTATACATTGGGCTAATTGGGTTAGATTGATGAACGTGGTTACATATCCAGGGCACAATATGAGCTACTTTTGTTTGTACAGATTCTTTTACTTCCCACTATAATGTCAGAGGGTAGACATCATCACTCCCCAGTCCTTACAGATGGGGAACTGAGATGTGGATAGATTGAGGAGCCGCCCAGATCACCCAGATGGTAAATGGCAGAGCTAAGATTTGAACTGCAGTCTTGTGACACAGTCTCTGGTTGTGGCCAGTATACTGCATTACCTGGACATGCAGGGAGGGTCTAGATAGTATGGCTGGATATGTTCCTGAGCTCTATGGCATTCTGTGAAGCAGTGTACCACTGGGTGTAAGTCATCAATTGCATTTCATCACTTCCAGTAGCCTCCTGGAGGGAAGGGTTCTATTCTGTGTCCTGGCACCCTGCTTGATGCCTGCCATTTAGGATCTGTATCCATTTGCAGATCTCCATGTCATCAACCTGGGTCAGAGTGGAACAGGAAGGCAGAGGGCTTCAAGTGGTCTCCATGACTCTTGTCAGCTCTTATCAGGATGAACAGAGGTAATGTCTTGGATCATTGTTTAGGGTTCACTGAAATCAAAGCTAAAAGATGATTTTAAAAAAGAAAAGCACTCATTTCTGGTGTGTTTGGTTGCTCTCCCTCTTTATCATTAATGTTTTCCTTTTTCTGGAACCATGTACAGGCAGCCAACCTCCCCTGCTCCTCTGTAAAAGTTAAGCCAGCAAGGTGTTTGGTTATCATTGCCAAATAAATTAATTGAGAACTACTATTATCATCTTAAAGCTTAATTCTTTCCCTTTTACTTTCTGGATGCTTATAGGATGTTGATTCCTCTCCAATCTGCTGGGCTTCTGCAGAAGTTCCAGATTTTTCTCCCCACTGTGAGAGTTTTGTGCGCTGAGTGCAAAGCTTCAGTGCACAGCTAAACTAAGCACAGTAACCAAGTGCTTAGTTTAGCTGTGGTTTGTCCACCCAGGGTTCCTGTGTTGGAAGCTTGCTCCTGAGTGTGGTGATATGGGGGATGGTGGAACCTTGAAGAGGTGGAGCTAGTGGTAGGTCACTGAGGACACTGCCCTCAGAAAGGGAGACCTGAAGATGCTGCCCTTAGAAGAGACTCTGGTTAGTTCTTGCATCTTGAGAGTCATTATGAAAGAGTAAGACTTCTCCACAGTCTCTGGCTTCCTAGCTCATCATGTGATCTCTCCTTTTGCTTGTATTCCTGCAACAATGCGATCTTCCATGATGTTATATAGCCAAAGAAGGAACCCTCATCAGAGGCTGAATTAATAAGAACATCTGATTTTGATTTTTTCAGCTTCCCAAACTGTAATATATAAACCTCTTTTCTTTATAAAGTACATAGCCCACAACCTCAAATATATGGGTCACTGGAGGAACCCAGAAACACCATGGAGGAACCCAGCAACACCATCAGGGTAGTGCCCAGGACACATTATCCATCAGATCTCTCATCAGACGAACCAGAGGGAGCACAGGGTTGGACATCTGCACCTCCACCAGCACAGTACTAACACCAGAGATGGGAGTTCAAATCATTCCCACATGAGTAAAAGGACCTCTTCCCCAAGGAACAGTAGGCTTATTATTGGGACACAGTTCTTCTACTACAAAAGGGTAATTGATCCCGATTATGAAGGTGAAATAAAAATTATAGCTAGTTCTCCAAAGGGTATATCAGTAATTTCACCAGGAGACAGAATAGCACAGTTATTAATAATACCCAGCCTTCATGATAAATTTTCCAGTAGTACAATAGAAAGAGGTTCCAGGGGATTAGGCTCCACAGTTGTAGATTGGTCTCTGCTGTCTTTAAATTTAGATTCTCACCCAATGCTAAAACTAAATATTCAAGGATATGAATTTAATGGGCTACTGGTCACATGCAGACCTTAGCATCATATCTCATCAAGAATGGTCAAAACATTGACCATTACAACAAGCCAGTCAAACACTTTGAGACCTAGGAGTGGCAACTAATCCCCATAGAAATGCAATGGTGTTAGATTGGAAGGATCCTGAAGGATGTGAAGGAACTATACAGCCATATTTATTGGATCATCTTCGTATAAATTTATGGGGACGAGATGTCCTAGATCAATTAGGCTTGAAATTAACAAATAATAGCAATCCAAATGCGCCCACTATTAGGGTTAGACAAGATTTTAGGAAAGAAAAAAGATTAGGAGAACAAGAACAAGGTATAGCAGCACCAATTCAAATAGATCAAGGAATAAATAGACATGGATTGGGTTTTCAGAAGGGGTCACTGAGACAATAAAAATTACTTGGAATTCAGAAAGACCAGTATGGGTTTCTCAGTGGCCCCTGAGTAAAGAAAAGATACAAGCAGCCCATGACCTGGTCAAACAACAATTAACAGAGGGACATATACAACCTTCCATATCTCCCTATAATACTCCCATTTTTGTCATTAAAAAGAAATCTGGTAAATGGAGATTATTGCAAGATTTAAGAGCAATTAATAATGAGATGCTTATTATGGGTCCTGCTCAATCAGGGATTCCCCAATAGTCTGCTTTGCCAAAAATCTGCTATGTTTTAGCTATAGATATTAAAGATTGTTTTTTTTTTCAATTCCAATTCATCCTGAGGATAGTCCACGTTTTGCATTTACTATCCCTGCACTAAATCATGAAGTTCCTGATCAGAGATATGAATGGAAAGTACTCCCTCAAGGGATGGCTAACAGCCCAACTATGTGTCAAATTTTTGTTAACAAATCAATTCAGCCACTTAGAAATCAAAATCCTGAACTACAAATATTTCACTATATGGATGATTTATTATTAGCACATAAACTTAAAAACACGTTGCTAGAATATTATGCCACACTTACAAATTTAGTAAAAAATTATAATCTAGAAATAGCAATAGATAAAGTACAATTAAATTTTCCAATTAATTATTTAGGAGTTCTATTATCTTCAACCATGGTGCATTCACCAAAAATTCAAATACAAGTAGATCGACTCAAATCACTGAATGACTTTCAAAAATTATTAGAAGACATAAATTGAATAAGACCTTATCTAGGCATACCAACAGGAGAGTTGGGACCTTTATTTGCTATCCTAAAAGGTCCATCAGATCCAAATTCACCCTGCATGTTAATGCCTGAAGCAAGAAAGGCATTAAAAATCATTGAAACATACATGTAAAATATGCATTTGGATAGAATTGATATAAGTTTGCCTTTATTATTTATTGTAACATCAACAAAAAAAATTCCTACAGAAGTATTTTGGCAAGAAGGTCCATTATTGTGGATACATTTATCTTATTCTCCTAACACTGTTCTTATTAGGTATCCTGAGGCTGTAGGACAATTAATACTCAAAGGAATAAAAAGCAGCAAAGGGAGTGTTTGGAATTTCTCCCAATAAAATTATTACTCCATATACTATGGATCAAATTGTTGAGTTAGCTAATGAGTGAAATACTTGGGCAATAATCATTTGTAAATCTAATATTTAATTTGATAACCACTTACCATCTAATCCTTTATTGTCTTTTTGGTCTTCGCATCCTATAGTTTTTCCAAAAATGACAAGAAAAACACCTATCATGAATGCTACAAATATATTCACTGATGGGTCAAAAAATGGTACAGCAGTAGTAGTTACCCCTGATCAAACTTTTACATTTTCAGTACCCAAACAATCAGTTCAAAAGGTAGAGCTTAATGCAGTATTACAAGATTTTGTGATGTTTAAAGATTCTGTATTTAATTTATTTTCTGATAGTCAGTATATAGTTAATGCTATAGTATCCCTTGAAGATGTTGGTAGGATTTCCTCTTCCTCTACTGTTTTCTCTTTGTTTTTCACTATACAATGTCTAATCTGGGACAGAAAAGATCTATTCTTTATAGGACATATCAGGGCACATACAGGATTGCACATACATAGTCTTTGTTTTCTCCCAAATTTAATTTGCCCAGTTATACCTCAGTGTTGTAGCAGTGCTGTGTACCTGAAATAGTGCTTTGATCTTATCATACCATTGTAGTGATCTGGAAGAGCTTTAAGAGTCCTTTCTCTTTTTGAGTTTGAATCATAGCTTTGATGTGGTCTTTCTTGTTTTATGTTCTTGTTCCTAATGTAAAAGTGTTTAACACTTTTTGGTTGTTTGGGTAGTAGGGGGATGAGGTTTTAACTGGTTATTCTTGAATTCCTTTTACAATAAACCAATTTTATAATCTTTAAATCCATCAACTTTATATATATATAATTTAAGTTAGGGCTTCTTAACTCTACTTATGATTGATGGGACACATTGATTTGGAATTTCAGATCTTCCAAAGCACTATTTGTTGTAATATTATTTTTTAAATATAGTGTCTTTTAAAAATAACATAAGGAAGTGACGGAAGTGACTGTAATACAAATAATGTTGATGTTTTAAGTTCTACTCATTTTAGGTAGATGCATTCTATATAGAACATGGCAGAAAGATGAAAAACAACAGTAATTGTGTATTCAGAATTGATACCAATCAGTGGTGAAACAGTGCAAAATCAGGAGGCAATATTCATTGATTGATTTCATAGCTTTTGTATATCTGAGAAATGAGTGCTCAGATGAATTTTATCTTTTCAAGCATGTTTTTGTAAGAATTGTGGGTGTGCCTATCTTAACATTTATTTTCTGTATTTTAAAATCAAGTATTCTCCATGTTTTAAATGTTTTATATTAGAAACTTCTCTAATGCATACTTGTCATATATATATATATATATATATATATATATATATATATATGTATATATATATCTCCAATGTACCAATATTGTACCTTTTGTTTTTAGATGTTAAGCACATGCTCATGTTAGGTACTTACAAAAATTGTTACATTATGTTTTCTTATGTAATTTTTTTTGGTTTGTTTATGTGATCCCAATATATTCTTTCCTTAAAAAAATCATGCTAAAATAAGTAGAGCACATCTAAATTTACATTTAAATACAAACAGAATTCTAATTTAGTGACCTGAAAAAATATGGACCTGTCCTTAAAATAGCCCCCTTTCCAAAATTAGTTATCTCTCTGCCTAAATTGTGCTTAACAATGTTTTTTAAACTTAAATATTCTGAGTTAATTTGCATAATAGTTTCTTAAGAATTAAAATAACATTTTATTTATTGAGATAAAATTGCTTGAACGACTAGTGTTTTTTTTTTGCCATCCTAGATATGTTACTGTAGTTTAATAAATATTAGCAAAATTGGAGTAGAAGTTAACTTATATATGAGTGTTGTTTTAAGAATGTTGCTTTACATTTCATGCAAAACTATTGATGATTTTGCCATTTTTAAGTAGAAAGCTTAGGACTTTACTACAGCAGTTTAAAGTTACCTCAGTATAAAATACAAATAGCCTTATCTGTTATTTCTTGTTTACTCAGTATGGTATTGCTAAATTCAGTGATGTTTTGAAGTTTAAAAATTATTATTCCTGAATCTATGTAAATGCACCTGAACCAGTATTTAAAATAACCCCCATGGGAACACACTTTAAGAAATACCGTATACCATGGAGTGTGGTGGTGCACCCATGTAATCTCAGCTACTGTGAGCCTGACTCACAGGTCATGTCAAGGTCAAAAGAGTAGAATTTAAATCCTGCTGAAGCAGGGTTTTGAATTTGAGGCCAGCCTCAGCAACTTAATGAGACTTGGTTTTAAAATAAACAGTTAAGAAAGGGTCTACAGGGGTAGCTCAGTGGTGGAACAACCATGGATTCAATCCCCAGTATTGTAAAAAACACAAACACATTCCATAAACATTTGTCCTCATATTTTTCTAAATATGCAACTGTTGTAACCGCAGGGCAGGCATGTTTAGAACAGTATTTTCTGCTAGATGAACAAGGAATTTCTGAGTTGTGAAGCTTCCTAAGCTGCTTGTTTTAAGAATGTAGAGCTCGGGTCCGGGACTGTGGCTCAGTGAGCAGAGCGCTTGCCTAGCATGCATGAGGCACGGAGTTCAATCCACAGCACCATATAATAATACACAAATGAAATAAATGTGTTGTGTCCATCTATAATTAAAAAAAAAGAAAGAATGTAGACCTCTTCATGAGTCTTGCTGGATAGGCCTCCTGCTTTTTGTGCCATGGTTCAGTGGTTCTGAAGCCTATCTGTTCATTAGAATCACAGTGGGACCTTAAAAATAATCTAGGTACATTTCAATAGATCCTGATTTACAGGGTATGGGGTAAGCACTGAGAATTGCTAGTTTTTAAACTGTTACCCAGGTGGTTTTAATGTGCATCCATGGGTAAAAACTATCATCAGCCTTGGAGGAGAATGTTAGCAAACAGACTCAATGTCTTTTGATTTTTAACACTCAGCTCACTTCTCCCCAGACCCCAGCAGCAGACATAGACAAGACGAAGCTTCCAGGCTCTGAGTCCTACACCTTGGCCCAAGGTTATCTCCAAGAGATGGCAGTACAGGGAATTTCATCTAAACTTATTTGTGTTTTCTTTAATAGCAGGTAATTTATTGAGGTACTGAGCTATATACTTGCTGTCAGAATCATGTTTAATTCTCCCAAAAACCCTACAAAGTAGTTAGAATTATAATTTTATAAGGAGAAAACAAAAGGGCAGAATGAACAAAGAAAGAAATATGTCCAAGCTTACACAACTAGTAGATGGTAGAATTTAAACCAAAGCAAGTCTGACTGCAGCATTTACATGATTCACCTTCACACCAAGGGAACCCACTAAGGATATTCTTGATATAAGACAGGGAGCAGAAATGAAGGTTGGACTTTAGGAAGTAGTGGGGTCTGGGGAATGCAGAGACTCTTTGCCACTCAGCTCTGGCCAGTTGTTACCAGGCCTGGACGTGATCCCCAGTATAGATGAGACATCTCATTTTCTAGGAAACAGTATAAAGAGTTTGAAATTTTAAGCATGAATATTTTACAACTTTAAAACAAGTCATTCAACCTTTATTACAGACTACATTCTCTTCATTATTTTTCATTCTTGCTAAAGAAAGCTCTAGCCAAGACAGAGGTGCTGAATGATAGCACAAATTATACATTAAGCTTTGTACTTTCTTGGTGACGGATTGATATTTCCCATAGACAGGGTCTATACTGACCTATACTTTCTCTTTATCTTTCTTTCTCTGAAATTGCTATAGACAAGTGTTCTGGGAAGACAAAGCCGAGCTATGAATACTGAAAATCCATTATGTTCTGAAGGTTATGATGTCAAGGTCAAGGCCCAGTTTCCTTGCCATCTCTATGGTCAGCAAGGATGAGAATACTATAATGTCATAGACAGGTGTTAAGATATAAACCTTTAGCCAGGCTAGTGATGCAGAACTGTAATCCCAGCTACTTGGGTGGCTGAGACAGGAGGATCACAAATTTGAGGTCACCTGGGAAACTTAGTGAGAGACGCTGTCCCAAATAAAATAAGTTTCGGGGTATACTTGGTGGTAGAGCATTTGCCTCACACGTGTGATGTCCTGGATTTTAACTCAAGTACCAAGAATGTTGTAGATATGGAAACAGACACACACACATGCACATTCACACACAAACACACATACACACTCACACACACAAAGCAAACAAAAAAGAAAAAAAAAGATACAACCCTCTAATCAATTTACTGCAGAGCATAGATTTTGCTCTATTTTCTTGTATCATTTTCTAATTTGTGTATATTAATTAGGCATGGCTGAGAAGAATGACTAATGTTTCTCTAGCATGTATTAATTCAGTAAGCATGTAGGCTGAGAAGCATTTTAGAACTTGGAGAAATATAGCATTTGTAATTTCATGGGGCATTGCTTAAAATCTGACTTGATCAGATGTGGACCTTTTCTTTTTTCCCCTGGGTACTGGGAATTGAACCTAGCTAGTGGTACTATATGCAAGGAAAGTGTTCTACCAGTGAACTACATTCCTAGCCATTTTTTTGAGACAGTGTCTCCTGAAGTAGATTTTGAGCCTTTTTATAAAAAGAATTTCAGACTAAAGAGTGTCAAAAGCAAATTTTAAGACATTCATTTCTTTTTCATTATAATACATTAGGTATTTTTAAAAAACAGTCAGTATGTTGCAACAAATACATCATAAGTGGCTATATAACTACAGGATCTGAATGTTGGCACTTTGATGTTGAAGAGGACAAAAGCTTATTTCCATAACCGCTATAGCAATGGTCCAGATTCCTTTAGTTTGGGTTATTCATCTGAACATAATAGTAGCTGTCTTCTTGTTAGCAGAACCAAACTTTATTCTTTCAGGAGATATAGGGGGTCATAACTGGTACCCTACAAAAACAGATGCAATGTAATTAGTTATTCTTAAGGAGGAACTTCAGATAAACACATTTCAATTGAAAATTCTAAGGTCATTAAAAATTGCAGTTTTTAACTTGAAGGAAAATACATATTTGAAGAATATGAATGGCTTATTTCAGAACTTGAGCCATTTGAAAATAGTGTGGATTATGCTTAGAAGAAAATTTCAGAATGTTCTGGATTTTTTTTAGTAATGAAAAAACAATGATTTAAAGTGGTTATGGATTTTTAAGTATTTATAGATTAATGTTATAACTAATAATTCTGTACAAATCTGCATCTTTAAATACAAATATTTTCTCAAATTAAAACCTTGCTTTGGCTGTATTTTCTAATATTCACAACCTGTTTTATTGGATCATCCACCTATGCCAGGATGCCTTTAGAATTTATGACTGAGAAAAAAAATTAAAAAAAAAAAGAATTTATGACTGAGAATCATATATTTAATTTGTAATTAAATGTTTCAATTTGCAGTTTCTTAGAATACTACCTCTTGCAATTATTTTTTTTGACATTTTAGACTGTTACTTTACTTCAGTAGCTGTTTATTGAATATTTTATACAGTGCCAAATCACCATGGGAGCAATTGAATATTAAATGATAAATAAGCATTTTATCTAATATGTTCTATCAGTGAACTAATTAAGAGAAAAATGTCTGGGTTAAGGAATTAGGAGAAATATTCATGGAGAAACTGGTCTTTGACTTAGGGATTCAGGGATGGGTTGAATGGTATATAGACAAGTGGATGCATTTGTTAATCAGTGTTTAACTTGAATAAAATAGATATTTGAAGAATTTGAATGGCTTATTTCATAACTTGAGCCACTTGAAAATATTGTTGGATTATGTTTCAAAGAAAATTTCAGAATATTCTGTAACACTGATGATGACGATTGAAGGCAGAAGTGATTAGAGTGACTGTAGGAAAGTAATTTAAAGATAATATTAAATTAGGTAATAGATAATGTTTGAGAAGGCAAATTAAGTACTGTAGAAATTGTGCATAGCAATTGTATTTATCTTTAAAATGAGTATTAATCAGTAATTGTCAACTGGTTCTGGGTGATTCCATTGATAAAGCATATTTCTAATGGACGTGTTTGCTCTGGTCCAAGATGATAGACAACACTTAACTGCCTCAGAAACATGCCTCTGCAGGTGAAGTGGCGTGATCACCACTATTCCGTTAAAAAAGAAAGCCTGTGTTAGTCCAGGTCATCTTGTTTGCATTTGGCAGACATTGCACCCTGGCGTGGATAGAAAAACAAAAGTTCAGTTGTTGTAATCACCTTAAATTATTACTGGATGTGTTATTTTAAATTTGGGAGGGTAGAGTTATAAGAGGAGGGTAGAGAACAGAGGAGATTCATTGATTGCAGACTTTATATTTCAACTAGTTGGTTTCCGTATATGTAGAATGAAGTATCTTTCTATACTTAAAGAAGATAAGGCTGGTTATGAACTATTGTCACATTAATAGTGCATTAAAAATTGTTGGAAAGATCAATTCAGAAAGAAACCTTAGAGAAAGAAAATATTTGCATATTGTAAATTTAGCGTGCCTGTGTTAAGCATTTGATTTTATTATCTAGTGTTGTGCTAGATTCTGTAGACAAATCAGAGAAATAGATTTAATGTTGGTCTTGAATTTTATCAATAACCTAGCATTCCTGACTACATTTTCAGGGAGACAACTTCACCATAAGGTGGAGGCAGTGAGTAAGCACAGGTAAATGCTATGTTCCAGGCACAGTCAAATTTAGGGGTAATTAAAAAAAAATAAAGAAATAAACTATGAAAATGAAAACAAACAAAAAAAAAGAAAACATAACAACAGAAATAGGAAGTTTCTCTGTAGATTTCCTAGGGGTTAGTTCCCAGAAGACATTTTATACTAACAGTTCTATGAGATTTTAGATAATTCCACATGTGTATAGCTCTACCTAAAACTGAATTTTAAGCATGATGAGGGGAGGGGCTTTATTTCCTTTGTGTGTGTGTGTGTGTGTGTGTGTGTGTGTGTGTGTGTGTGGTGCTCGGGATTGAACCCAGGGCTCTATACATGTGAAGCAAGCACTCTACCAAGTGAGCTATGTCCCCAGCCACTTTGTTTCCTTTTAATTATTTATTTATTTTCTTTTTATTTCTCTTTTTCTTCCTTCTACAGTCTTCTCTTATTTCCCATTTTAAGACTGATTACTTGATGAAGTCTTTATGTCTACTGCTCTCCAAACATAGGGATGCCTAAGAAATGTTTTATGAATAATGAAAGTATACATTTAGAATTATGTAAAGCCAAATTGAATTTACATGGCATTTCATTATTATGTTCTTTATGTTGAATACAATGACTAATATTTTCTTTTTATAAGCCCTTTTATTACTAGTTTTAAGTTTTTATTTTCATTAATATGAATCACAAACAGAATATAAGGCCCTGATTTGAAGATAATTGATGATTGTCCCTTTAACTTATTTTTGTATTCTAAAAAAAGCCACATGCACTTGATTATGTAATACTGCAATTTGAAGATAGTTATCTTTGCACAACAGATCAAATTAGGTTGTTATTTCACTGTGTTTCATTATCCATGCTTAACATATTTAGAGAAAACTTTATTTATGTGGAAAACTTTCAGAGTCAACATGAGTGAAAAACTATTGAGTTGTTTCATTAGATATGTAAATATTTACTTAATCATTAATAACTTAAATATATCTTAGTGGATACAATTTATGATAAAAATTGACATGCTCACTCATGTTTATAGCACATAATAAAACATAATTTACTTATTCATTCGCTATTTGACAGATGTTTATGTTGTTTCCAATTCTTATCTATTATGAATTAAGGCTTCTATGAATGTTCCAACATGAATCTTTGCTTTGATGTATATTTCTAGTTTTCTTAGGTGAATTCCAAAGAGTGAAATGGATGGGTCATACAGTAACTATATATTAAACTTTTTAAGAAGCAGTTTCTTTAAAGAGGTCATGCTTACTATTTTACCTTCTCAGCAACAATGTGTGTGAGTTCTATTTGTTCCATATCCTTGCCAATGCTTGTTATGTCAGTGTTTATAATTTTAGTTCATGGTATTTATTTAGTGGTGTCTTATTCTAATTTTCATTTGCACTTTTGATAACCAATCATCTGAAGCATCCTTTCATATACTAATTTCTATCTTGTTCTTACATTTATAAATTGGGTAGCTTTCTTTTTCTAGTATTGATTTTTAGTATTTTAAATATATTGTACATAAGGAAATGTGTGTGTGTATATGTATGTATATGTGTGTGTGTGTGTGTGTGTGCATGTGTGTGTGCATGCGCATATATATGTATATATGAATGATACTGATGATACTGTAATGCAATCTGTGGCCCAAAGGGTTGTTTTTCATGACAAAAGTTTTCAATTATGATAAAAGCTGTTGCACATGTTTGTCCTAAAAATATTTGCCTATCCCAAGATCACGTTATATTTTTTTTACTTTTTTTTATTCTCTAAATTCTATATTTTCACCTTATTTATTTAGGTCTGTGATAACACTATGATTTTTAGTAAGGAATGAAGCAGGAGTTGAGGAGTATTTTATTTTCCACATATGAATATACACAGCTCTGGCAACGTGTATTAAAGTGACATTTTCAAGCCCAGGAATCATCTAGTTTGCATTTGACAGATATTCTGTTCTATAGATTTATCTATTCTATACGCTTGCTACGTTGTTTTGATTATAGTACCTCTGCAATAATTCTTGAAATAATGTTTTCTAAGTTCCTAATTTTGTAAATATTGTTTTGACCATTCTAGAGCTTCTGTTTTTCCAATAAAATTTGGAAATGCTTGTCATTTAAAAAAATAACCTACAAAAATTTTGATTGAGTTTGTGGTGAATCTATAGGTCAATTTTGGGAAGATTGAGGGCTGGGGTTGTAGCTCAAGGATAGAGTGCTTGCCTAGCATGTGCGAGGCCCTGGGTCCGATCCTCAGCACCACATAAAAAATAAATAAATAAAATAAAGTTATTGTGTGCAACTAAAAAATAAATATTTTAAAAATCTTTGGGGAAAATTGATATCTTACTCTTAAAAATAGGTCTCTTATCTGTGAACATTGGCTGTCTCTCCATTCATTTGTATATTTTCTATGTCTTTTAGCTGTGTTTTATAATTTTCAATGTAGAGATCTTTCACTTCTCTCTTTAGATTATTTGCAATAGCTTGATTTTGCTTTAATTTAAACTATAACATTATTTTTTAAGTTTTTTAAAATTTATTTAGTTGTAGATGAACACACAGTATCTTTATTTATTTTTATGTGATGCTGAGGATTCAACCCAGTGCCTCAGTTATAGGAGGCAAGCACTTTACCACTGAGCTACATCCTCACCCCCTATTTTAAGCTTTTTATTAATGATATTTAAAAGAAGCTGTACCTTATACTCATTTTTCACTACTATCTTTAAATGTTTTGAATGTGGGTCAGGATTTCCTCTTCTGCTGGGCTTGGGCTTTGGTGTGCTATTGAGTGAGGATCAGAAGATCCCTTTGTATTTTTCAGTCCAGCCGCCAGCCTGGGAGAGTTCAGCATGCTCTGCAGTCCTGTTGTCAGTTTATTATGTAGTGTGTTAGTCCCTCAGCTGGCTTCTGCACCTTAGCAGTTCTCTTTATGTCCAAATACTCCTGAGTCTGACATTCTGAGGGCTACTGCATGGTACCTGTGAAGAACTGAAGGATTTCAGAAGGGTTCCTCTCCGCTTATCTGCCCCATCCCCTGCTTTAAGTAGGTGCCTGCCTTGCAGTGGAGAAGGCTCTGTAGGTCTTTCTCAATTTGGCTGCTCTGCCTGCAACACACTTCAGCACTTGGTGAAGGCTTGTGGAACTCAACCTGTGACTAGTACTCCTTGGGATTCCAATTTTAGATGAAGCCTATAAAAGTCCCTTAATCATGTAGCTGATTACCCTGAGCCTGAGCTATAGCAGGTTCTTATTCCTCTTGTTGTGTCACCAGGTATGAGAGCAGCTATAGCTCTATGTGTACTTTGTCAGGGTGCATCACTTTCTAGAATGCATTCAATTCAAGTGTCTTTGCATCATTTAGCTTTCTGAAAAATCTGTGAATGTACTGAAATATGGAAGTGTAATGTAAAGTTTTAAAAAATATTCACTTAAGATGCACAGAGAAGAAACTAATTTTCTTAATACATTTGTCCCTGTCTTGGTAAAAGTATTTGGTGCATTGCTTGTAATATGTGAGCTTATTGGTAATATATTTGTAATATGTGAACTCAAGAAATTTAGATAGCATTCTTAGGTGGATTTTTTTTTGTACTGGGGACTTAAACCTGAATGTTTAGTAGAACTACATCCCAGCACTTCTTATTTTTTATTTTGAAACTGTGTCTCGCTAAGTTGCCTAGGGCCTCACTAAGTTGCTGAGACTGTCTTTGAACTTTCTATCCTCCTTCCTGAGCCTCCTGAATTGCTGGGATTATAGGTGTGCAACACTGTGTCCAGCCTTAGGTGGACTTTCACACCCCATCCAACTCCATTTTCTTTGTTCTTTTTTGTGAGCAGCATTTCCTAAAAATGTGCTGCAAAATGTATGTAGAACTTCCCAAATTTAAGAGATTTGAAAGCATAATGCCAGTTGCATGGTAGAAAACAATTTGTTTAATGCTTGGCTTGTGAAAAGTGGAAGATATTACATAGTTTGATGAGTCAGTAAATCTAGTTACATGACTGTTCAACTTATGAATTTCAAAGAAGTGCTAGTAGGTAGAGTGTGTTGTTTAAGGAACTCACATTTTAACATTGTACAGGGAACAAATAGCTCTCCAGAAGATAGATGATTACTATGATAATTATGATTAATTTTGGGGGTGTTGCCAGGAATTGAACCCAGGTTCACTCAACCACTGAGCCACAGCGTCAGCCCATTTTATGTTGTATTTATTTTTTAAAATTTCTTTATTTATTTTAATTAGGTATATATGACAGCAGAATGCATTTTGATTCATTGTACACAATTTCAGTTACACTTTACATTTCTATGGTTGTACACGATGTAGTGTCACACCTTATGTGCAGTCATACATATACCTAAGATAATGATATCCATCTCTTTCCAATATCTTTCCTGCCACCACACATTCTCGCTCACCTCCCTCCCCTTTGCCCAAAGTTTCTCCATTTTCCCCATACCTCCCCCATCCCCATAATGGATCAGCATCCACGTATCAGAGAGAACATTCGGCCTTTGGTTTTTTGGGATTGGCTTACTTCGCTTAGCATGATATTCTGCAACTTCATCCATTTACCTGCAAATGTTATAATTTTATTCTCTTAATGCTGTGTAATATTCCATTGTGTATATATACCACAGTTTCTTTATCCATTCGACTATCGAAGGGCATATAGGTTGCTTCCACAGTTTAGCTTTTGTGAATTGAGCTGCTATGAACATTGATGTGGCTGCATTACTGTAGTATGCTGATTTTAAGTTTTTTGGGGTATAGACCAAAGAGTGGTTTGTGAATCAACTTAACAGAAGAGGTGAAAGACTTCTACAATTAAAACTACAGAACAATAAGGAAGGAAATTGAAGACCTTAGAAGATGGAAAGATCTCCCATGCTCTTGGATAGGCAACATTAATATTATCAAAATGTCTGTACTACCCAAAGCGCTTTACAGATTCAATGTGATTCCAATTAAAATCCTGAGGTCATTCCTTATAGAAATAGAAAGAGCAATCATGAAATTTATTGGAAAAATAAGAGACCCAGAATAGCTAAAGCAAGGAGAGTGCAGCAGGAGGTATGACAATACCAGACCTTACTCTATACTATAAAGCTTTAGTAACAAAAATGGCATTGTGTATGTTTTATTTTGAAACCCAATTTGCTGAGTTGATTGAACTTGTGATCCTCCTGCCTTAGCCTCCTGAGCTGCTGGGATTACAGGCATATAAAACTATGCTTGGCTAATTATGATTAATTTGTATCATTGACTTCATTGGTCTGTTTCAAAAAAGAGTTTTATATTATTTTTAATTAACTCATACATTGTTTTTAAGACTTTTAAAGACTCTTTCATGGTTTGAGGTTTATCCTACCTATATAGTAAACTCTTTTTATGCTCCTATATTTCTCTGTAAAAATTTCTTAATTCACACAATGGAATACTATTCTGCATTAAAAGAGAATTAAACCATGGCATTTGCAGGTAAATAGATGGATTTGGAGAATGTAATGCTAAGTGAAGTTAGCCAATCCCCCCAAACCAATATGGAATGTTTTCTCTGACATAAGGATGTTGATTCATAATGGGATTGGGGGGGGAGCATGGAAGGATTAGACAAACTTTCGATAGAGTAAATGGGGGGAGGAGGGGAGGAGGTATGGGGGTAGGGAAGACGTGAAATAAGATGGACATTATTACCCTAAGTACATGTATGAAAACATGAATGGTGTGACTTTGTGTACAACCAGAGCTATGAAAATTTGTGCTCTATATGTATAATATGAATCACAATGCATTCTGCTGTTATATATAACAAATTAGAATAAATAATAATAATAAATAAGTAACATGGAGAATCCCCTCCCCCCAGAATTTCTTAATATGGTAATTTCTGATTAAAATTGTGACTTTTTAAGATCTAAATTCCTCAAAAGACATAAGATCATTGAGGTGGGGAGGGGACACCTTTCCTGGTGAAACTAGTGAGTAGTATGTTAACCAGGAAAACTTTAGCCAGCCCCTGGTAATGGCTGGAACTTATTAAGTAGAAGTAGGTGCTCAATGGCATTGTGTTTTTTAAAGTAATCTTCTTAACTTACGTGCTGTAATTAAGATGAGAGAAAAGGATTTCTGGAGAATTTTCTTCTATAAGCAACACTCTGTTTCAGAAACACAAGGTTACTCAAATTCTGTAATTTTTTTTTTAATGAGAAAGTTCAACCAGTCTTGTTAATCTTACAGAAGAAATTTTAAAAATTTCTCTGCTGCCTCAGGCAGGCTTCGAATCCAGGCTGTTTGACTCATTTCCTGGTTATTTCACATTGGAGGAGTTACTTAACCTCTGTGAGACTCAGTTTCTTCATTGCTAAAAAGGAGGTAAAATGACTTCCACCTTCACCGGATTATTGAGGATTAATTGAGATAGTTTGTATAGCTGGTAAAGAAATGAGCACATTGTAATCTTTACTATGACTAATTATGTTAGAGTAAGTTGGAATAGTCAACTTACTATTAATTTTATTTTATTAATTACTTAAATTTTCTGTAGCTGCTTTTCTTGCTTTTTCTATTCATCTAATAAGGCTGGGGCTTGCTTATTTATTTATTTATTTATTTAATTATTTTGGGGGTGCTGGGGATAGATCCCAGCACTGTAAGCACTGTACTACTGAGATAAATCCTCAGTCTAATTTTTACAAAAAAAAATTGATAGATAAAAATCATAAAATTTTTCATATTAATGGGGTATCATCTGATATTCAATATGGGTAGTTATTTCTTGGCCATTCATTTATGTGTTTTCTTTTTTAAAAAAAAAATTATTTTTTTTAGGTGTAGATGGACACAACACAATGCCTTTATTTTAATGTGGTGCTGAGGATGGAACCCAGGTCCCACTCATACTAGGCGAGCGCTGTACCACTGAACCATGATCTCAGCCCCCATTTATGTGTTTTCATTTGCCTGTTTAGCGATTGTGTGTGAATCCACTCTACCCTTCTTTACTGACTGTGTCTCTGTTGAAAATTCAAAATTCTTTGTTTTTGGCCACTAATAAAAGGACCATGTCAACTTATTTGGACTATTCTATTAGTTTAGATTTGCAACTTCATAGTGATGAAACAATTTCTTGATGAAAATAAGTTTTAATATTCTCTTTAATATTAGTAATTTCATAAAAATATACACAATGTTTTTCATTTCTGAATTCATATACCCTCAAGCATGGATTTTTGGTATCAGGAGGTTTCATTTATTTATGTCACTTCGGAATAAGAATTCTAAACCAAGCATGATCACATCTCATTCTCAATTTACATGTAGAAAATAAGAAATGAATTGCTATTTACTATTACTATTAATGCTATTTACTAGTAATATGTTTTGATGACTTCCCTTAATTTGGTATGTAGAACAGAAGGGTATTTTAATGAGATAAGAAACAAAACAAATGAAATAGCTATGCATCTGTTCAGTAGTTGGTGTTTTAAAAAATAATTTTTAGAAATAGAAAAGACATTCCTTGGATAAGTGCTTATTAATTGATATCATTTTTGAGTGGATTGAGTTTTCCCTGCTGATTCAGGTACTGCTTTGGCAAGATTAGATCTGTTGATGTTTTTCCCTCCAACTCTGCCATCCCCTGTCCTTCCCAGTAAATGGCTACAGTTTTCACTAAGTTGCTCAGACCAAAAATTTAGGAGTCAACCTTGCTTTTTCTCTTTCCCTTACAAGTCTACATGAGTCTACCTGCAAATCCTTCCAACAATAACTTCAAAACACATGCAGACCACTTATCATTTAAGCCACACACAGCATCATCTCTACTTGTCTTATTTCAATTGAAACCCAGTTGGTCTCCTCCATGGTCAGTCTCTATTCAGTAGTGGGAATAGTCTTTTGACCAACTCCTCTGCTTACAGTCCTTCAATGGCTTCTCATCACACTGAGAATAAAATGCCAAGTCCTTACCGTGACCCCTTCAGCCCTCTGTCAGTTGTCCTTGTCTAACTGTTAGTTGCTTTTACCAATTCTCTCCTCCTCTCTTGAGTAATGCCTTCCATACTTGGTGTCTGCACATGCCCTTCCTTCCTTCACTTCAGTTGCTGGTACCTTTGTCCACTATTCCTGTAATTCCCTTCAATGTCTCTTCTCAAGTGATAATTCTTTAGAGAAAGTTTCTCCAGCTGTCAGATCCTCATCCTTCCCCATTAACTTGCTTTATTTATTTTTTCCAAATGTTTACCACCACCTAATATTACATCCTCCATTTAGTGATTTATTTTTTTATACCAGTGATTGAACCCAGGGGCGTTTAACACCTGAGTACATCCCCAGCCCCTTTTATTTATTATTTTATGACAGGATCTTGCTGAGTTGCTGAGGACCTTGCTGAGTTTCTGAGGCTGGCTTTGAACTCATGATCCTCCTGCCTCAGCCTCCTGAGCCACTAGGCTTACAAATGTGTACCACTGTGCTCCACAATTTATACATCTTTTGCATGCTCCTTGAGGGCAGGTAACTGGACTTTCCATCATCACTTACCAGTTCCCAGACAGAGCCTGGCATAGAAAGAATGAATACACAATGACTGCCTTAAACAATGAGAGAATTGCTCCTTTTGATCTATGACAAGGGGTAAAATGGTTCAGATACTTCAGGACATATGCATTAGTCCTGATATATCTGTAGACACTCACTTCTAATATATCTGAGGATATATTATTGCATATATATTTTGTAATCAATTTATTCCATAATCCTTTTGATCAGAATATATGATTTTTCAGCGGACATGGAGGGAACAGCTCATGAGCAGTTTTCAGGTCCTGTAAGCTCTTGTGTGAACAGCTTACTCCCATCCAGAGGGTAAGAGGAGCCTCATCTAGCAGGCAAGAATCTGAAATTAGTTTTGCCATCCTGGAACATCAGGTATCCTGGGATGGGAAGAGGTCCCAATTTCACCACTGAGCTGTAGGCCACCAATCTGTCTCCATAGTGTCCATCTGGTCTCTAAAATTAGATTCTACCCTCACCCAATGTTTTATTCTAGCTCTTAAGAGGAGATCAGGGCCTCAAACCTTAGTCAGTCTGCATTGGGAAAAGATAATACTAATAATACTAATAATAATATCCTATTAGCTATTAACCCCTTGTTCACACCCATCTTACCTTCATTCTTCTTCAAGCAAGCATGTAATTCCTGTCAACATCACCCCAGTGACCAGATGCAATCTTCTTCTTTCTCCCTGAATAGAGTACTATTACTATTGCCTGGAGTCTATTTTCAGAGGTGCTTAGGGCCTCCAGTCCACACTCCCAAAGATTGAGTCTTGTTCAGATTAGGCTTCAGTTTACCATATTCTATTACATATTATGTGCATTTACAGGTTTCAGACTCTGAAGATAATTGCCCTAAACCAGTTTAATGATCATACTCAGCCTAGGGACCATTTCATTTGCATCCCCAAATGGCTGCTGCTTGTGAACTTAAAATTTTGCAGGTCCTATTTAGACAAGAAACTATTGCTGCTAGGAGATATTTGCCTTTTTGCAGCAGTTAAGCAAATCTGTTGTATCTTTGTGGCTATGTTCCGACATGAGCTATGTATTTCCCGAATGCATAAGCAATGACCTTCTATAGGTTGTTAGTATAGTTTTTAGAAAGCAAATTATGAATAATAAATTATGAATGTCTTTAAAACAGATAAAACATAATTTACATATTGATGCATGCTCAATACCTGTTCCTCTTAGTTGGAGATTAATGCTATTGATGATGACTTGCTGTGTGGATATTGTACAAAATCATGATTCTCCGTGAAAGTATTACTTCAGAGATTGTGTCATTAATGAAAATAATGGCTAAATTGTGTTGTGTGCATGTATAAATATGGCATAATATATTCCACTATTATGTTTAATTATAATGCACCAATAAATAAATAAAATAAAATATCACTAATCTATGCCAAACTAAGTAGTTAGTTTTATAAGGTGGTAGATGAGATGGTACCCTTGTATATGTTAGTAAATAAATTCTTAAATAAATACTTCATAGGCTCCTAATAAATTTTTTAGTGTTTAAAAAAAAGAAAAAAGAAAAATAATGAAAACAGCATCCATCAAATGTTTTTAATGATAAAAAGAAAATACAAATGAATTAGTAACAGAAAACACTTATATATTGATCATGGATATGCCAGTTACTTTACATGTATTAATTTATTTAATTCATACAGTAAGTTGATAGGGATAGAAGCCATATTAATTTGCAACTGTCTCAGAGGAGTAAAGTTAACTAGTATTTGGCAGAGTTGGAATTGAACCCAGAGAGCTAAAGTGTTTTTTTTTTTTTTGGTACTGGGAATTGAATCCAGGAGCACTTTAATAATGAGCACATCCCCAGCTCTTTTAAAATTTTTTGTTTTGAGAGAGGGTCTTGTTAAGTTGCTTACAATCTCACTAAGTTGCTTAGGCTGGCCTCAAACTTTGGATCCTACTTCCTCAACCTTTCGTGTTGCTGAACTTATAGGCATGCACCACCACACTGGCCAGAGTTTGAGCTTTTAAAAATCAGTTTTATCTTTTGTTCTATTTTAGTCAGATCTACAAATTGGATTGCTTATTTTTCCAACACCTGGCATTCTTTCTCTACTGGTTTGAAATGCTTTCTGTTTCAAATACTGAATCCCTACCACCTGGGATGTTTCCAGAGCATCTTAATGCCTTTGATGTTTTGTATATAAATCATCCCAAAGATAACCATTTCAATTATCATACATTAATTCTTTTTAGGAATAGAGAATGAGTAGAATTAAGAAGGAAGGGAAACAAAAATATAGACTAAGAAACAGGCAGCATATTGAATGAAGAAAATAAATACAATTTTTGATCATGAGAAAAGGTGAGGAAGGGATATATGAAGTTAGAAGGAGCCAGAGGGTATTGACCTGTGTTATAGTTGTGGGTTTTCAGGAAAAGGATAGGCAATTTTAGAAGTCACTTTTAAAGAACCAGTAACGTAGGTACCTAAATTTCTCAGGTATAAAACTTAGAGGCAAAGTGGATAGTAAATTTCAAGAATTAAAAAGGTCCTTTTATTAAGTGGAGCAAACATCAATCATGAAGCCATTTGAAAATCCTCTCTCTGTCCCTCACAGGATTGGGAAATGAGTTGGAGTAGAGGGAGAGAAAAGAGGGCTTCACATTGCCCTACTGATTCATTTCTTTGGGTTGTTTTCCAGCATCAAATACTTTTCCTTCCCCCTCTGCTAACATTTTCTTTTCATGGGAACCAAATTCTTGAAAAAGGACTTGAACAGGAATAGTGCTCTGCACTTTAAATTTAGAAAATGAACCATTTCCTGTGCTAGAGAAAAGTCTGTCTGAGAATATTATCTCTATAGTGTACTTTGTACTTCCTGCTTTGCCTTTTCTTTCATTGTGCTGTGTTATTTATCTGCTATCCATGTAAATTCCTGACCAGCACAATATAAAGTATTATATCAGAGCCACAATAGTCCACTGACATCTCAGTATGAATATTTCTGTAAAAATAAAAATAAGGCTGTGTTGCCAATGTCTTACTAAGGAAAAACAATTCACAAATATGTCCATGTAAGCTTGTGAACTACTTTTAGATATCCATTTTCTTCCATGATGATTACCATCTGACACTGTGCAACACACTTTTATGTGAAATACCACCAGAATAATTATGGGGTACTTGAAATCTCTTTATTTCTTTGTGTGTGTTTTTTTTCTCTTTCTTTTTTAACCTCATTAAAAGTTTATTGTTTTCTTCCAATGTTAAATGCCTTTACAAAAGTAATGATTTGTCAGACATAAAGGAATACATTTTGTTTTAATTTTTGTAAACCAGTCTGAGCAATTGTCACTGTGTCATTGTTCTTTGGATGCTAAATAGAGAAGAACAAAGGCAATTTCCAGACTAGTGGTCATGCATTTTTTCTGAATAGGCCATCTGAGATTGGCCTGTCATATTCCTTCAATCAGCCTATGTGATTCTCATCTAAACTTAGACCTTGTAGCATCTCACTAAAATAAAAGCTGTGCTCTAGCTGTGCTTCATGTATGTTACCCAATTTTTATTAGTACGTTGTACCCTAAGACCTGTCAAGGATTGAGGAGGCAGACTTCAATCTCTGTGAGATCTTTTAGTTTGATCCTGATTTTTCCCCCCTCACTTCCACTCTTGGTGAATTTCCAAATTTATGGAATGTTGAAAAATTAAATGTATGAATAGAAAGATTGATATGTATACACAATTTGGGGGGGGAAAGTTGGAATCCAATACATTGTGAAAGATCCAATATTTTAGACCACACACAGCCTCTGATTTAGAATGGTTTGATTTGGGAGTTTTTGATTTAACAATTGTGTATTCAATAGAAATCATACTTTGAATTTCAAATTTGAATCATTTCCCTGGTAGTGCTGTGCCCTCTGGTCCTCTCACCATGCTGGGCAGTGACCTTGAGCCCAGCTCCCAGGAAGCCAAATGAACCTCTGTGATTGATCATGAGGGACAACAACTCATACTGTACAAAGGACCTTGTTGTAAGCAAGGATGTTCTGTACATTTGGTGAACGAAATAATTTTTGACTTAGGATATTTTCAAATTTACATTGGGTTTGTCAACACGTGACCCCCTCCATAAATTGAGGATATTCTGTAAATTTTGTAAAATTTTCCACCAGAGGTCTGAATTATGTTTGTTTTGATATTAAGGAATTATCCAAAAGTAAGAGTCCCTTAGATTGATTTGGTATTAACAGAGGAGCAGAGAAGAGAAAGCAGTGGATTTCTCTTGTAGGTTTGTTCTTTTCAGTGTTAGGATTAAGAAATATGGCTGTAGATGTAGATAGTGATGGTAGTGGCAGGAGCAGAAATACCAGCTATCACTTTTTTGGGCCCCTGGCTGTGTCTTTGTACTGTGCCAAGTGCCAACTACAAAGACCTCCATGTAATCCTCTCCATCTTTCTGAAGCAGCTATTATTACTAACCTGAAATAGTAGGTGAGGAATCTGAGACTCAGAGCTTTTGGTATTTCATAAATGCTTACCACAGAACAGATTGCCACCCCCAGGAGACATCTGTGTTTATGTATGTGTTGGGTGAATATTTCCAGGTGTGTTGGGGGAGAGGTAGAGTAAATTTTGAAGGGCTTCCAAAGAGTCTTCTTCACTTTTTTCCATTGAATTCTCCCTAGACTTTCATGTATCCATGGCTGTTCTGGAAAGAGACATTAATCACCCCAGACAATATAGGGAACACAGGATCTTCATGAATCAAATGATCCTTCAAATGAATATACTAAGCAGGGGTTATTGCCAACAAGTTGCCTCATTACAAACACAGTTTAAAATAAAGAACAAGAAGTTGTTCCAATCCTTGTGTAAACTAGGCATATGCACACCTGTCAGAGATGACTCTAGGAAATATCATTTCTAAGGGTTAACATCCCACTTAATATTAGATTCCTTGGGAAAGTAAAAGTTAAGTAAAATAGGCCCTGATTTTTGCAGGTTATTTTTGAGTTTTTAATGTCTTCCCTCTCATCATGGGAGTGCTTTTTCACAAACACTTTAAATTTACGTGCCATTTTAAAACTTAGAACTCTGGAATGATCAGTACTAAAAAATTGTAAGAGCAAAGAACCTTAGCAAAGACTCAAGATTGTGATTACAGAAAAATGAGCAAAGCAGGCTTTGCATTAAGAAAAAGTATACAATATTAATGTGTGATTGCATGCCATTTTACATTAAACTTTGATATAGAGTTAATAGGAAATAGTGGTGACTGTGGCAAACTAAAGTGAATATGTTACCCCCTTAGCTCTAGCCTGCTACCATTGAGGCTTATAGATAAGCCCCATCCTGGGTTTCTCTAGGTGTTTGAAAGTTCAGAGACTGTTATTATGACTCTATGTGAATGCTTACCTCCCCTCCAGTTTAAATGGTAGCAGTTAAGTCAATATTTTAATTGCATTGTGCTATGTTTAGAAATACCTCCATTGTTTTTGACCTCTACATTAGAGTTTGTGGTTTTAGGACAATGGAAAGTTAAATGTCCTATTAAAATAATATTTTTGCAGGTTGAGTTGTGAGATGAATTTATAGGAATTGAATTTGCAGAAAACAAAAACAAATTTTAAAAAGTTAAACAAAACCAACAACAATAACAAAAGACACACTTAAGAAAAGTTTGCATTTTTGTAGTATTTTACTATAGGCATCTCAATGTTTCCCAATTTTCACTTTGACTTTTAATAATCTCATGCATAGCTGTAATTGTTTAATGTTTTGGATTTCTCTTTCATCTTTTCCAACTTCACTGTTCATTTTTTCAGTCATCTATTAAATGTCTATAAAATTTTTGTCTTATATAAAATATACCTGTCATGTGGACAAATGGTGAATTTTTTTCTCCTGAAAACTTCTGAAGTTTTGTTACATTTATTTTTTGTCTTATTGAGGTGAAAGAGACTACACTACAAATGTTTTAATTGTCTTTGAATCCTGGCTAAGGGAGTCTTTAAAAAAGAAAGTTTAAAGGATAAGATAAAAATTTATCTTTGCCCAGCTTCTGAGATGAATGAGTTTTAGTTGATCTGAGAAGGAGTAAAACATCTTTTGTGGGAAATTGAGCAGATATTAAAAGTAACAGTGACACAAGTCCCTATAATTGTGAATCATAATGACCATCAGAGTCTTTCACTGGGGGTTTGGCCTGCAGTCTTTTGTGGGCAGTTATTTGAGTAACCCAAGTGTGATCCTTCAATGGCTTGCAGAGAGGTGAATACCTTTGAGGGCTGGTCTTAAGTGCTACTGAATAACTAACAAGTGATTTATTATCCATACATTGTTGCTGTTTTGTATGGATGGAGCCTTGTTATGACAGCTGAAGGACCAGTGAATGACTCTTCCAAAGATGAAAAGATGCTGCCTGTGTTCTGTAGGGATCTGTGGTCTGGTGGGAAGCAGGAGTGCAAACCAATATTATTTTATAACAACTGCTTAGTGTGTCTGAGTGGGAAAGACACTGCTCACCACCCTAGAGTGCACAGGGAAGTCTTGGACAACAAAAAATTACTCAGCTCCAAATGCTAGTGGTGTCAGCATCCAGATATGCTGCCACATGTGGTGGAAAAGGAGATGATGTGCTGTCCTGTTCCAAGTTGCTCATGCGTATTTGGGAAGATGATATACCAGAGAAATTAATTATTTGGATTGCCCAACCTCTAGAACAGTGAGTAACAAATTTCTATTCTTTATAAATTACCCAAGTTAAGCTGTTTTGTCATAGAAGTTTGTTTGGACTAAGAAAGACCTTAGGGGCCTGGGAAAGATGTCTACATTATATTCTTTGCAGGAAGGGATCCTTTGAAGATTTTACGCTGGATAGTCAGGCTGCTTTACATTTTCAAAAATGATCATTGACAATTGCATAGAGAAAAGGTTTAGGGAGATGGGAATAGAGTCTAGAAGTTAATAATAAGAAGTCTAAAACCTATGGTAAAATAATTATAAGACTATTTTGAGTTGGCCATTTTCATGAGTTTGCAATTTTTGTTATTTTCTTGCCAAAAATGAGATGGAAGAATACTGGTATCCTTTTCTTTGGGGGTAATCAGGAAATGGAGAGGGAGCCTAGGGCTTCCCCTCACACTGAGTCTTAGGTATACAGCAGGGGCCAGACTAGGAGAGACCTAGGGAAGGAGAGCAAATGAAGCTGACTTTTGTGAGAAGTGATGCTTGGGACATGGCAAGAGAAAGGTTGAGTTCAATTAAATGGTAGCCTTGAGTGGCGCAGATTTATGGTGATGAATCTTGAGCATTAAATATGGAATTACTATAAGAGTTCTCAAATATTTTGTTTTTCAAGTTATTATAGTGAAGTTATTACACAGTTTTAGCACTTATTTTTGTCTCATATATTTTAGGCAAGTGCTTTACTACTGAGCTGCATCCTGTGCCATTTATTTTTATTTTTTTAGATAGGGTCTCTCTAGCTTGCCCAGGCTAGCCTTGAACTTGCAATCTTCTCTCAGTCTCCTCAGTAGCTTGAATCACAGGCATGTGCCACTGTGCCTGGACTAACCTTCTTACCTACTAATATACCAGATGATTTACTATTTATTATATATCTGGCTTATTCCCCCAGAATAGAAGCAGGGACTTTTGGCTATTTTGTTTATTATTATTTCCCATATGCCTAGACCAGTGCTTCCCCAGGAGTAGTTTGCAGACATTGGGCATTTTGTGAAAACGTTTCAGGAGATACACAAGGTCAAAACCATTTTCAAAGCAATGCTGTGGACTTGTTTTTCTTTTTTTATTATTCTGACATGTGCAGTGATGGTGCAAAGGCAATGGTGCATAAAACACTGATGGTTTAGTGTGAATCAAAACAGTGGCATGAACCTTTACTCAAAGTAGTTACTGTGGACTTTACTGTCACCCACTTGTAAGGGGTAGGGGGAGAGACAGTTTTGCTTAAGAATATTCTTGCTAAAACTGTAAAGATGAGTTTTATTAAAACCTTGGCTGTAGAGCACATCGTTTTTAATATCCTGTGTATCCAGAAGTGCTTCTGTTGCTTGTCCAAGTATGATGATGGTCTCCAGGAAAAGAACTGTGTGTCGGCTTGAGTTACTAGGAACATCAGATTGACTTGAAATCATAATTTGCAGGACAAACTATGGTTACTATTTCAGAGTATTTGGGTATTTGGCAGACATTTCCTCAAAAAAAAAAGTTTTGAAAGAGAGTCTGTCACTTCAAGGAAAACAACTGATACTGTTGATGATAATAGAATTCAAGCTCTTAAGTGAATTTGGGGTTTGGAAAATTTGTGTTCGTCTCTGTGAGCTTGACAGCTTTCTAATACATAATGACTTTTCTGATTAGCTGACTACGGTATTAATAAATGTGATAAATTTCTTTCATTATTTGATGAAGTATGACACTATTTGGAAGATAGCTATAATTCTCAGTGAATCAATGCTGAAAAAAATATTTTAAAAAGCCACACATGGTTGAAGTTATCCCTTCAACATGCAAGATAGACCAATGGATTTTAATGTAACTGTATGAAAAGTTAACAGATATGATTTCCAATTCCATACTACTAGTGACTTTTAAGAAACTGCTATTTACTGAGTTTTGGCATTGCATGGAGCAATAATACCCATAATTGAATAAGTTATAACAAGGAACATACTCTTCCATTTTTGAACTATTTTGTGCAATGGGGTGTATTTTCTTCATATAGTTCTATCAAAAGCACAAATGATAACAAATCAAATCAGAGCATTCATGAGAATTCTGCTAAGCACTGAAGAAATTTTCAAATATTTAAAATAATATACTTTTCATTAAAATTTTAATTATTAACTTCAAAATAAATTAATAAATAAATGAATTAATTAATTAATAATTATTTTAAAAATCCTCACATATAATTTCTGATATATTAAGCAGTCTTCAAGTGGTCAATTCCTGTATATGTTTTATTTCACTGGATTTTTTCCACTGTTGAGCAGTTAACCCCTGCCTTGTTCTCAAAGCTCTCTATTTTCCTGGTTCTTGTGACACCATCTTCTTATTAAGCCTGTTCTTACGTTCTTTGGTTTCATTTCTTCTGCCGTGGCTTCTAAATGTGATTGCCCTAAGATTCTCTCTTGGGGTCCTTTATCTTTTCCATCTATACACTTTCTCCAGTGGACAGGGGTTGGGTGTCTCTTCTTTTTTCTCTTTCCCTGGGTTATATGTTCATGCTAGTGACACTCTTTATCTTCAGTCCTGATCTCCCCCACAGAACTGCTCCGATTGGTACAGCCAACTCCTGGCTTGGGATCTCCGTATTGGTGTCCAGTAGACATCTCACACTCAACATGGCCACAAGGAACTCTGATTCTCTCATCCCAAACCCTTCTCCTGTTTCAGTCTTTACCATTCCAATAAAATGGCAGTACATGATTAAGGCAAATTCAATGGCAAGTTTTTTCATTTATTAAGATTTTATTTTTTTCTCAGGAAAAAAAGTCGATCTTTTAAAGAACTGTGATGTGATGATATTAACTTAAATTCAAAAGATAAAAGGAAAATACAGTTAATTTTTATTTTAAATTTGTTTTCCTACAATGAATGTACTTTTTTATTTCTATGTCAGTGTAGCCCCTTTGAAATTTTCCCTTTCTGCCATTGCATATAATATGTTATCTCTGTCCACACTAAATAGCCATATTTCCTAGATGATAGGGTATTGGTAAGATGATTCTGAATGTAGAATATGTATAGGAAAAATAATGATTAGTGCCTATATGACATTGTGAAATTCATATTGGCATCATGTGTCTAGAATCCAAAATGTAAAATCTGTGGGACTTCTGAGAGTGATCTGTTATGTGTGCCTCTTATGGTTTGTGTAAGAAGTGTCTCCCCACAACTTGTGTGTTGAAGGCTAGGTCCTCAGTGCAGCAGTGTTCAGAGGTGGGATTTTGGGAAATGATTGGATCACGAGGGCTCTGACCTCATCTATGGATTAATTCATTGATAACTGAATGCACTATTGGGAGTTAGTGGAAACTGTAGTGGTTGGGGGAAGTAGTTCACTAGGTTTGTGCCCTTGGGGACTATGTCTTGTCCCTGGTCCCTTCCCCCCCACTCTTTCTTTTCCACCCACTCTCTCTGCTTGCTGGCCATTGTGAGCTGAGCAACTCTCTTCTACCATGCCCTTCCTCCATGATGATCTGCCTCACCTCATGCTCAGAGCAATAAATGGAAAAAAGTTGCAAACCAGGAGCTATAACAAACCTTTACTTCTTTAAGATTTTAATGTCAGGTATTTTGGTCATAGCAATGAAAAACTGGCTAACAGTGCTGGATTGATACAGAATGGGGAAGGACAAAATTGAGGGAGACTATTTAGAATATTATAATGATAAGAAAATTGTATTTGGAGAGTGAAATTTTTGAATGTCATGGCCTTACTATTGAACTAGCAGCAGCGCAGATGTACAAACAAGGAGAAAAGAGATTGCTGTCATCTTCCTCTTCTTTCTTAATGGGTTTCCTCCTCTTTTTGACCTCTTGGTAGCAAATTGGTGACATTTTTAGGGTTATGAAATTTTGATCAGGATAGTTAATTTAACATGTGGTTTTATCAAATACATGATAAAAGGAAAAAAAATCTGTTCTCTGAGTGGGAAAAAGGTGGCTCATGACTGGAATGGTACCTAGGAAGTTGTTGAATCGTGCCACTGTTAGAGGAATGCTGGAGTACTGAGTGTATTGCTGTAACACCTGTGGGTTGAAAAGTCCTTGGAGCGGCACCTGCCAGCCTCACTTACTCCAAATTTCACATCCTATCATATTTCAACCACCTATCTCTGTATTTCTCAAGCCTTCCAAGATGACCATGACCAGTGTGTAGTTCAAGTTGTAATTTTCATGGGGTGGGGTGGAAGGCAATCCTTGGTCAGGGACCCAAAAGCCCCACAAGGTTGAATATGAAGGTGATGGACAAAGATAACCATTACTTGAGTTCAGAGTCAGAATGAAATAAACGGACCTGTTTTTCCCATTAAGAGTCACATATGTGCTCCTCTAAGCCATGTTTTTTTTTCCATCTGGAAGAATAAACATCAGAGATTGTCCATAAAAAGGTGGTCCCTTGACCAATATGCAAGTCACTGAGGAGTCCTGCTCATAGTGCAGATTCCTGAGTTGTAAACTAGTCTGCTGAATCAGGCCTTCCAGGACTAGGGTTAGGAATCTATATTTAGGAGAAACTGTCTAAGTCTTAAATACAATATAGAGTTTGAGAATCACTGGCATTAACAGCTGTTTTCCAATGTTTATTTTCCAATATACTTGTTTCAAAATGAAGATTGTCTAATTCTAATGAAATTGTGGACAAGCGATAATAAATGAATGCAGACAGAAAACAGTGTATAAAATCCTATATATATATATATATATATATATATATATATATATATATATATATATATATATATATTGACTAGATTACTAGTGCTTCCTTGATTGATATGAAGATTAAATGCCCAATTGCCAGAGACTGAAATAACTCTGTGGATACTGGTTGTTAAAGGGTGGTTCTGAAAACATGTATTTATTTTTGTTTTCAGGAAGAAAGACTTAAACATTTTCTAAAAAATGTCAACAGTTTTCATGATTGTGCATTTCCAGTAAAACATCTAAATCTGCCTTCAATGTTGTATAAAATGAAGCCCTTAGGAAAAATAAATGCTTGGTCAGAGATGCTAGCATGTTCCAGGTTTCCTTATATATACAGTTTAACAAAATATTTCATACTGTCCTGGAGGATAAGAAGTTTAAAAAATTGTCAGATAAAGATGTGGTGTACCTTATTAGTTTGTATGTTTCCTTTTAACTTACATTTTGACTCAACTTTGTAGCTTTAAAATTTTTGAGTTCATAATGTGACTGAGTTCTATTTATGAAGAAGGGGTTTATAATTGCAGAGGTGAAGTTTAAATTCTACTTGCATGAGAGGTTACCTGTTGACTGTGTGATCAATGTAAAATGTAAACTAGGCAAATAAACCATCCATGTTATTTTAAGACTAAATAAAAAGATCTAAAGAGAATATCTGGTATAAGCCCTTGGAAAATACTCAAGAAAAGCAAAACTAAAATTAAAAATTAAACGGAATAAAACCAATTAAAATGGTACTCAAGAATAATTTTCCATGGTCATTTATGATAACTTCAGATAATAGTTCAACAATTGTATCACATATTTTCAATAAAAATAAAGGTTACAGCTAATTCTTATTCATTGTATTTAATTTAGCTGATGATAAAGAGTTGGGGCTAATAGTGTTTTTTGCATCTTATTTTTGTTAGGTACTAGGAATTGAGCCTATGGGTACTTTGCCCCTGAGCTTCATCTCCAGCCTTTTAAAATTTTTTTGATTTTGAGATAAGGTCGAGCTAAGTTGCTGAAATGATTTGAACTTGGTATCCTCCTGTGTCAATCTCCCAAGTTGTTGGGATTATAGACTGGGGCAACTACTTTTGATATGTCTTTATAGTTATAGAATCTGAAAGATGAATTGGTAGAATCAGAAATATGGATGGTGTTGATGCTTATGCTAGAATTGAGTTCTTGAGGGCTCATTGGTTTGATTTCTTTTTTAATGTTTTTTTTTCTAACAAAACACATGTTATGCTGAATATTTTGAAAATAAGGTGCACAAAGGCCACCTTCCTACCACATGTAGGTAACTGTTGTTTTCATTTTGGTATATATGCTACCTATTTTTTTCAATATGAATAGACACATTATACATGTATGTAGATATACATATATATTAGGTGTGCTACTTAATACATGGGTTTCACCAGAAAATATTTTAAGAATATCTGTCCTATATACACATTTGCATATGTGTTTACATGTAGTTTTCTTCACATTTCATTTTTTTTAATGGTGCTGGGATTGAATCCAAGGCCTTGTGCATGCAAGGCAAGCACCCTACCAACTGAGCTACATCCTCAGCCCCTTCACATTCCATTTATGGTTGTACTTTTGTCATAACTACAAAAGTATCATTTGTATATACTGTAGTGTATTTAATGATTCCCTTATTGATAGACCTTTCAATAGTTTACAGTATTTCTCCTTTTCTAATCAATGTTCTGACCCCTCATCTCATATTCTGCTTTTGTTTTTTGGTAGTAGGAATTGAACTCAGGGGCACTCAACCACTGAACCACATCTCCAGCCCTATTTTGTATTTTATTTAGACACAGGGTCTCACTAAGTTGCATAGCTCCTTAGCATTGCTGAAGCTGGCTTTGAACTGGTGATCCTCCTGTCTCAGCATCATGAACTAATGGATTGTAGGTGAGCGCCACCATGCCAGGCTCTGAAACCCATTGTCTGAATATTTTTAGGATAAATTTATAGAAGTAGGATTTATAGATTTAAAAAATGCCCTTTTAAATTTTTGAGAAAGGGCTGGGGATGTGCCTCATTAGTAAAGTGCTTGCTCAGCATGCACAAAGCCCTGGGTTCAATGCCTACATCCTAAAAAGAAAGAAAAAGAAAAACAAAACAAAACCCTTTAAGATATATTCAAATTGTCCTTAGAAATATGTAGCAATGATAATTTTGGAACATTATGATCAATTGTTGGCTGTGTTAATCTCTTAAGTCTTTGTAAGTTTTTATTAATCTCCTAAATCTTAGTAAATATAACCTACTAAAGATATGATTCTTGCCTTAGGTTTTTGTTTGTTTGATGAGATAGCCTGAGGTTCTCCTATGCTTTTGTATCACCCTAGTAGTTGATGTCCTGTACAGTCCTGTCCTGTCCTGACTTGCGGGTGGTGGCAAACTTCTTAGACAAGGGAAGGAATGAATTTTTTTTTGGTGGTGGTTCTGGGATTGGACCCAGGGACTCTTGCTTATGCTTTACCACTAAGCAACATTCCCAGGCTCTGGATGATCTTACCTGGTCACTATATAGTTAATAAATGGTGTTTTGAGGGTATAAACCAGATTTGCAAAATGGAATGTCTCCTTTTACTTGTCTTTTAAAACTTTGTTTTTTAAAGTTCAATATCAATCAATCATTATGCTCTATTTAGGTATCAGTCAAAGCTTAATGGCCACTGAGAAGTCTCTATCCCCTCCCTTCCACAATCTGGGGATGGAAGCCAGGCCCTTGAGCATGCTAGTCAAGCTGTCTACCTCTGAGATACATCCTGAGCTTGAGCCTGGATCTTTGAAATACTATTGTGCTCATCTATCAACAACAGGGAAATGAAGAGCTCTGATCTGAACCCAGATATTTAAATTCTGGCTTCCTAAAAGTGTGTTGTATGGGGTGGAAGTGAGGAAAGGAAATTCTTTCATTCCATTTAGGACCTGAAAATAGTTATTAGAAAGGATGTGTGTGTGTGTGTGTGTGTGTGTGTGTGTGTGTGTGTATGTATCTATTTCTGACTCTCTAAGTTCTAAGGGAATCACCTCAGAATTCCTGTCTCTTTTTTTTTATCAGAATTACTATTTTTTTATTAGATTTTGGTCTCTTTGTACTTTGCAATGCTTATACATTTAGGAAACACCTGGCCCTAAATATTTACTTCAGAACTTAGAAAGAATGATGGATAAATTTAATTCATATAGATTTGATCATTTTTGGCTCTGTTTGACATCATAAAAGGAGTTTGATTCTCAGGTAGAGAGCAACACACCAGGATTTGACATATGGTAACAAAACTGTTTTTGGCACCCATCAAAGCTTAGTGGACAGCATTTTACTCAACTATTGGATTTTTGAGCTTTGTTTTTTTTTTGTAAAAAATGAATTGAATCTTGATCAACAGGCAGTCATTTTTATGAACCTTCTGTTCCCTTCATAACATCTTTTCTTGTTTCATGCAGGCATTCTTACATATAATGAGCCAGTGTGCTGCAGCAAAAGTGGACAAGAATGTAACAGAAGAAACTGTGAAGGTGAGGGGGTGCAGAGGGCATGAGTTCCCCATAGATAAGGTGGTCCCTGTGGGATGCTCCATCAGGACCTTCAATGTGACTGTGGTTCTATTCTAAGTTCCTGTGCCAGTCATTTGCATTGGTAATGGTATGAAAAGGTATAATTAGGGTTTGGATAAAGGGAGGTCAAGAATACGGCACATAGGGCATAGAGAATTTTTTTTTCAAATCAAGATCTTAGAGACATTTGCAAAGAGAAAGGAAAAATAATTCTAAGAAATACGACTAAGAACTTCAAGTTCAAGGAGAGGGAGGAAGTCGAGGGAGGTGTCAGATGATTGCTAGATGTTGTTCAAGAAGGCAGGCATGGGCAAATGCGACTTCCTGTCTCTGTGATAGCTAAAGAATTCAAACCTGGATATTTTACTGTGGTTCATCAGAGAAAGTCCATATGATATCTTTAAGTCAGACATAAACATATAAATATTTTCTTTTAAAATGTAGGAAAAGGGTGCTTGGGATGGAGCTCAATGGTAGAGGCCCTGGGTTTCATTCCCAGCAAAACACACACACACACACACACACACACACACAAAAAAAAAAAAAAAAAACACCACACACACACACACACACACACACACACTAATGAAGAAAAAATTGTGAAGAAAAGAAAAAGAATAGCAAATGAAAACTAATTATACTATAATGATTATTTAAATTGTATAAATTTCAGAGAATATTTTAGGTTCTTCTGACGCCATTTTCTCATAATTTAAACATCTTTCTTTTATTTTTTATTTATGCATTACAATTATACACAATGGTGCCATTGTTACATATTTATACATGCACATAAAATTTAATTGGACCCATTAACTCTAGGTTTCATCTATCATATTGAACTATGTTAACTCTGAGTGATTTGGGCTCTATTCTCAATATAAATTATGTCAAGAAAATATATTAATGAGAAGCACAGTTACATTGACTCTTTTCCTTTATGTGGGGAAATGAACAATTTCTGTGCAATTTTATCATTCCATCAAGTGCACTTCCTCACAAGTGCAGGGCAGAGCCAGTACTTAGAATGTCTTATTACTGACTTTATGGGAAAAATTTTCTCAGTGAATATGTATGTCTTTTTAGGAAGAATAAATGCTAGTCTGTGACATTTATTCTATTATTTTTGCAACATCTAGGAAAGGAGTTTTCCAAAAATTTTTACTGACATAGCAGTTAGAGGGAGCTGAAAATTTTGAAGGTCCATGTTTTCCAGATGATATAAAAATATAACTTTACATGAATTTTAATTTAACTAATATGAAACTAGGGATAAAAATAGAAAGGAAATTGGCTGGTCAGGTATCAAACTTCATATTGAATGGGATTTGCTTAGAGTTCTTGGTCTTCAGAATGTTCCTTTCACACTCTTGGCCATGGTTACCATATCACACTCTCTGGTAATTTAAAGAACCTATAAAATCAAATAATGCCTTATAAAACCAGATTCTTGTGTATACATTTAAGTGCCATTGAAAAACCATGTGCCATTTTCTGGGTCTAGAGGCTTTTAGAGAATACCAGAATCAAAATATGTCTTGCAAAAGCTGATTTTTTTCTTCTTCTAGGCATTCAGATGGATATAGTTGAAAGAAGATAAAAGGTTATGAGGCAAATAATGATCTATTGACAGCAAAGTTGCGGATTATTGCTAGGCTTTTATATGTGTGCTTAATTTAAGATGACAGAATTTTTGTGATGCTGTGAGTGAAAATACCAGGCAATCCTGCATCAAATACAGAAAATATTTCCACCATCTACATGTTTGTCACTTTCACATATTTTTAAAAACTTCAAGACAATCTTGGGACCTAATTGGATATACACAGTATTCAATATGAAAGGACAAATGTAGGTGCAGCTATTCATTTTGGATATTTTGGAAGGAAAATATGTGTATCCGTTTGATGGTGGATTTTTCTGGGAGGTGATGTGCTTTGGTTCTAAAGCAGTGAAAACTTTGAGGTACCCTGTCAAGGACCATGTTACTGGCCATATTGATTTTCTGATCATAGTAAAATCTTTTTTTTAAAGAGAGAGTGAGAGAGAGGGAGAGAGAGAGAGAATTTTAATATATTTTTTTAAGTATTTGGTGGACACAACATCTTTGTTGGTATGTGGTGCTGAGGATCGAACCCGGGCTGCACGCATGCCAGGCGAGCGCGCTACCGCTAGAGTCACATCCCCAGCCATAGTAAAATCTTTTTAGTCTCTGGCAGATAATTTGCTGCTGTACTGCTGTTCACTGCAGCTTGAGGAAGGGAGGAATAGTTCAGTTTGAAAGGATTAAGATAAAGGATAAAAATTATAGACTGCCTGTTAAAATACCCTGATAGTGTGTAAGTGTTTTTCAAAAGTAGAGTGAGTCACGTTTTACCAGGAAAGCACAGTCGTGTTTCAGTATGATTAGAAAAAGGTAAAGATTTTTTTCCTTAGTGTCATTCAGCTAGTGTAATGAGCATTATTGATTAAAATGTTAGGATCAATAAAGATTTAAAGTTACAGTAGAGGAGACCTTACAGAGGAGAAAAAGGTTATGGTCTGTTGAGTAGGGAGGCAATTGAAAGCTTTGTAGAAAATTGATTTCTTAAACTTGAACTGTCAGTTACTCTGCTTGGCCTTCATCAGCATGGATTCTTCTGCAGAATTTGCACAGAAAACAATATGCATTCCTATAAGACTCATACACTAAATATTCGTGAACATCGTGTACAACGAAAAGTTCATTATTTAAGGTTTTCCAAAGAATTCTCCATATATATATAATTTATGTTTTATATATATATATATATATATATATATATATATATATATATATATATATTCATATTTTGTCAAATTCTATTATTTAAACAGTAATGTTTTAAATCTCTCTTTTTCTCAACTCATCAGTATCAAAATCTACCAAACGTATTGGACTTTTTGTGCTACAGCCTCATACCCAAGGATCAGGAGTTAGATATTCCTTACACAGAAGCAATTCCACTGTTATTTGTTTGTTGCTTATTACTGTTCTTTATAGAAGAAAATACTGGACTGATCTGGAAAAAAATACATGAGTAGGACATCAAACCATACAGGGGTCAGTGCCAGAGTGGAGAAAAGACTGTAATCAAACTATCAACAAGTCAAGAAAGGAAGTAAAATCCACTAATCCACTAATACAAATTTTAGGGAAAACATCTCAACATAATGAGCATTTGTTTTTGAAAGTGTGTACAAAAATAACCCTAAACAATCCAGAGGCCAGTACCTGAAAATAGTAACAAATAAACATGGGCTTTAATGGGTGCTGTGGAGAAAAGGTGGAAAGGTATAAAAAAAAAAAAGGCTTAAGTGGAAGGAAAATAACAAAGGCTGACAAGTCCCCTCACTTCTGGTTAAAACACATTTCTCAGGGCTATTCTTGCATTATATTTCCATATAACTAATTTAAATTTCTTTTAAAATTTTTACAAATAATGTATTAGATTGGGTCCAAAAAATAATTTTTTAAAATCAAACTTGAACTTAGTGAAACAGTGAATTTCACTGCTTATTTTTCTAAGATATTTGTGCATGCATTTAAATTCAATAACTATCAATATGTAGAAATGAATGATAAACATTACAAATTCATTTCTTCTAAGTTTCATAAAATATCAATAAAAATAATAGTTAATTATAAAAGTTATTTAAATGCCTTTGGAGGAGCTCTTTTGCAACCAACTCATTATAGGTTTGTTTCAATTTTGAATTCTTAGCTTTGACTCTATAACCTGTTTTCAGGTATTCTGGATAGAGAAATCAGTAGTTCATGGTCTAGCCCTTTGATTCTGGAGAGAGAAATCAGTGGTTCATTGTCTAGCCCTTTGATTTTGGTGGATTTCCGATCTTGTAATCAATAGTTCACACTGTCTGGAAGAGTGTTTTAGAAACCAGTGTGTTCTCACTTCCTCTTTCCTCGGCACACCGGTGCACCCTGAGAGTAACACTGGAGCAAGCCATCATTCTAGCCAGGAGCCATGGGCTGCCACCTCGATACATTATGCAGGCTACAGATGTGATGCAGAAGCAGGTGAGTCTAATGCTTGTTTAGGGGAATTTTAGAACTCCCTGTGTTTGAAGGTTCCTTTGTTCATTCATCAGGTCAGGTGTCTGACTGGTGCCTTGATGTTTAGGGCACTTTTCCAGACACATGACTTGGTAAGGTAAGTCATGGGTGAGAAGCAATCCCGTGGGATGAGAACTTGGTACAGACTCTTAGGTAAGGGTTCTCCAAGAATTTTGGGCAAAAGGAGGTCTATGCAATAATCTCAAGGAGAAAAGGGAATCGGCTATGAAAATAGACAGGAATGGACTAGGGGCTTGTGTAAGGGACAAGATAAAGGACATTTGGAATTTTCTGGAAGTTGTAGGTGATTTAGTAAATCTTGAAGAATGGATTGAGAGAGGGACAGGCAAGAAAAAAGATGGAAAAAATTTAGCAATATGTTTACTTATTACATACTTCTGGTGATCTCTCAGACTTCCATGCTATGCTAAGAAGTATATGTTTTATTTCAAGGATAAAGTGCTGACTTCGAATTTTGCTTTAGAGAATGAATAAACAGCCTTTGGGCTGTGTTTAGGTCACTGGAATACTCATAGTTGAGAATGTACTCTCTGAATTAATAGAATTAACTTTGTATGCCATCACCCTGTAGCTTTTTTAAAGAGTAATAGCTTAGTTCTTATCTTAGTTTTTAACATTTAAAATTCTTTAAAAAAATAAAAAATTAACTAATTTCAGTTTTCTAATTAGGAAATGGGCTTAATCTAGAAGAAAAGGCAACCTACAGAATGACAAAAAATCAAAAGATATTAGTTTTTTTTTTCTTTTTTACTTTATTCTATCACGTTTAAGCTACCACAATAGCAAAACTCTTTATTTGCTGCTTTGGTTCAAGTTGTCCAGTGATAGTGAGTGATTAATTTTTAAGGTATGCATTTGCAATTTTGACTGCTTGCATTTACCAAAGATTTAGTGTATAACTCCTAAGGAGACACATATATCCCTATGGGCTTGCTCCCAAGATAACAGTACAGAATGACAACCAAGCCAATGAAAAAAATCAACAAAAGATTACCACTGAGCTGGCACCTGCGCTGTACAGATCAGGTACAGTGAGGGCATATACATGACACTTCTGGGTAAGAACCCAAGAACCAAAGATTGACAACCAAGATCTTAGAAGGTCAAAGGATATACTGAGTAAAGGTTAGATCTAGCAGAAGTATGAAATAAACTCTTGTCCAGCTGCAAAGGACAAACACAGATGCAAATTGCCAGAGGGTTCAGGAAGAATTTTTGGAGAGTAAATATGCAAATTATCTTTTAAAAAGTAAATCAAAATAAACTTAAAATTAGTCACATTAGAATTGTATTTGCATCGTTAATTTTATTGTATTGTGTCTCTCTTAGAGTACCAGGTTCCAGGATTGGGTTCTGGAAAAGGAATACTAGTGGGGAAAATATAGAACTGGAATAAGATGTGCCATATAGTTAATTGTATTGTACCAATACAGTTCCTGGTTTTTATCATTGTACTGTCAACTATTTAGCTAAGGAAAATAGGTGCCTGACTGTAACAGGACTGTGATTTCTGTTCCAAGAAGGTGGTGGGACAGCAGGTATTTATACTTAATTGTTTCCTATTTTCTGCATTTGAAGTTATTAATTATTGAGTCTAAAAATAAAGATATAGATGGGATGTTGAACAGGAAGCTGTTAAACTTATTTGAATGGTTCAGATGTCTTTAGAAATAATTATTAATCATTTTGAACATCATAGCATATTTTCTTTTATTTCCCCCCTTTGCCACTGGGAATTGAACCCAGGGGATCTACAACTGAGGCATACCCCCACTTCTTGTTATTTTTTACTTAGAAACAAGGTCTCCCTAATTTGTTTAAATCTCTGGCAAATTGCTGAGTCTGACTTGAACTTGGTATCCTCCCGGCTCAGCCTCCTGAATCACTGGGAATACGTGTGTATACCACCAGGTGCAGCCTTACAAAACCTTCATGCCATATTTTGATTCTTAAAAGCATTAATTTCAAAGATGTTCAGGTGCTGATTTCTCTTAGTCCTTAGCCAGTCTCTCTTGATGTTAAATATATTGTAGGAATAAGTATTATACATTCACATATTAATGATATTTAAATAAATAGTAATCCAGTATAGAGCTAAAAGTGATTTTCCTGACTTCAGAGAGCAAGAGTTCAGAACACAGCAAAAGAATTTGGAAGTGAGAGACTGGACCCCTCGATCAGCTCCAAGAAAAGTAAATCCCTGCCTTCTCTTTCCAGAGGGTTCACCAGCTTTTGTTCTGCATGACTAATATACCTACTTTAGAATATGCCCACTATCATTCTTATAGTATTCCTGGGAATTGACCTCATAAACACCCAGTCACTAAATGTGATTAGGGATAAATGATCATAATTAAATGGATACCCTCCTATTTTGCACATTCCATTATGAGTTTTAAAAAATCCACATGGATACAACTAACAATTTTAATCCAGCTGGGCCAATAACCAAGATGCCATTTTCATTTATTCTTCTATTATCATTCATATTCTTTCCTCTTTTGGTATTGTCTTTCCTATCTGTGTCTATATAGAAGACTCCTACTTAACAAACAAAATCTACTTTAGTTATCATCTCCTTCTAGTAGTCTTGTTTGTATTCCTTTTCTCTGGTTGTCCTAGGTATCTTGTATATTGCTGTATGATAGCCCTTATGTTATTATATTATGCTGTGGTATTTTGTTAACATGTTTCTGTGCCCAACCTGAGTAAGAGTTTTCAGGAGTCAGTATGGATTTTAAATTTTATTCCTTTGCTCACCACAGAAATGCAATATCTAAACTGATTTCAAGAACACTTGAATGAGTAAGCATATTAACAGGGCTATTGTCTGAGATGCTAAATATTCACAGTTCATACAGCATCATAAGAAAGGACACCAGTCTACTTTTAAGACAAATGAACATAGTTAGCATCCACAGAAAAAATGTTTTCCTCTCAGTTTCCCTGGTGATTAGGGTAGGCAGTCATCTATCTTGGAGTGGGACAAAGCTAACTAATTTCTTCTACATTCAATTGGTTTTATACATTTGCCTTTGGACAGGAAGTAGTCTCCTGCAAACACTGTCATAGATAAGACACTTTTTTTGTTGTTTTTATTTGCAGCACCATTACCAGAGCAAGAATGAAGATTGGAGCATTTGTGAAGTTATATTTCATTCTGAAAAACTACATGGGAAGTGAAATTTCTTTGAAAAGAAAAAAACATATCCCCCACCCGGAAATGGATGGAGCACTCATTTTATAGTTGAATTTCTTTCTTAGTGCTAACTCCTAACTCTGTTTAATCCTTGTCTTGTTATCATTAGCTTCCACATTTGATTAGATTAGAATCTACCGGTTTTTATTGCTGAAGAATCATTTCTCATAAGCATTGTCTCCTCAATGCCTTGAGCAGACATGGTATATTATATAACAGACCCACTGAAGTGTTAAAATCTCAATAAAAAAATGACAAGATAATGGCTCACAGGATGTTTTTAGGTAGATCTTATTAGAACTAATAAACAGTGGGTTTGGGATAAGACTTTAGCATCCTGATCAATAAGCCAATATGCAAGCTGAACACAAGAAAAGCAATGGATGAACTCACTTTCTTCTTTATTGGTTTATGTAATACTTGAAATGAAGCACAATAAAATTAGCTTCCTATAAAGTTAAAATAATAACCCTGAGAGAGAGAGATTAAGAGTAATTTAAAAAATGGATTTTATTTACTCTTTTATTCATTCTACAAGCATCTATTTAGGACCCAAGAAATGAAGCCCACTCTGTTATGCCTCATGATAATGTAAAATTGAAATAGAAGTAGCTCTGGCCCTCAAGGAGCTTTTAGTTAAGTAGGCTTAGTGAGTAAAACATCATTTTAAACAAAGGTGGAATGTGAGAAGCTGTCCTTGGAGGGTGCAAAGAGAATTCTGAGCACAGAGGGCTGGGATTCCTCCTCAGCTGGAACAGCACCCCATCCTCAAAGGCAGTGAGTTGAAAGACACATTTGCCTCTCAAGCTCAGACCAACCAAAGGCAAAGCTAGGGTAGTGTTTCTGGAAGGTACCTTCACAAAAGTCTAGTGTACTCTCTCTGCCTGAGATGGTCTTTGGTTCAAATCCCCCACCCATCTACATCATAGTACACTACATGTGATAATAACTGTGACACAAACCAAGCATAAATTATCGTGAGAACATGGAAGAATCCTGCCCAGCCAAAGGAGGGAGAAGGAAGGTCACAGAATGCTCCTGGTCTAGACATGGGGGCCCAGAGAAAACATCACATTCTGCAAACCATACTTTAGTCTGTGTGACTGACAGTTGAAAGTGATTTAAGAATAATGTAAAGCAAAGCTGGAGATGCAGGCAGGGGCCAGACCAGAAAGAGACATACCAGAAATACTGAAGAGTTTTCATCTTAACTTGAAGACAATAGGGCAGCATCAACAATCTTCCTACTTGGAAGAAGATCTGACTTTTAGAATTCGTCTCAGGTGATATTAGAAGGGTCTATTTCTAAGACTGAAGATAGAACTTTGAAAGGGACTATTGAGAACCCTGATGGAAGGGTGGATTAGAACAATGCTTAGAAGGCAGACTTACTAGTCTTTGGACACAAATTGAATGAAGATAAATAGGGGAATGGAGTATTCCAGAGTGACTATAAAATCTTTGACTTGGGTAATAAAGGGTTGGCGGTTATTGCCCCTGAGATAGTGGATCACAGGGACTTCCATGTGGTTTTATTAGTGGGCAGTTCAACACATTGGTCCAAAGCCAAGGAGAGGCAAATAGGTGGAGCTGTGGTTCTATGAGTCATCAATATTTAGAAAGTCAGTGAGGATATAGAAGTGAATTTTATTGCCATGGTGAGTGGATAACAGATGAGAGAAGATCCAGAACCCACCAGAGAAATGCCAATAGTGAAGAGAAAGCAAAGGAACAGGAGTGACAGTCAAAGGAGAGCAATTGGAAACGTGGAAGTAAAATAGGAGCTGGTAGTTCTGAAATTCAAAAACGGAGGAAGTGGCTGTGTCACACCATAGAAAGAGTGAATGTAATAATTTTGGGAATCAGAATGCTAGAGAGGAGTGTTAGGGTTTAATAGTGCTGAGGTAGGTTGGTTCTGAGTAGTGACAATGGAAAGTCTACTCCTGGGAGCAGGTTTCCTGGACATCTTGGCTTCATCACATTTTGCATACTCCCCCTCTAGGAATCATTGTCTGAAACGTGTCAGAAACTACTTTTTGGTTTTAGGATATCAAGGTGGATGAGAAGCTTTCCATGTGCTCCAGGCGCTTGCAGTCCAATAGAATGGAAAATAAAAATAGATTTGGGTGATCAATGAATGTGTTTTGATTGAATGGCGCTGAAGTAAGGGTTGAGGGCAGACTTCCTCTCTTTGGTTCCCTCATTTGCGAAGCAATTGTCAAATTTTCATCAACAACCAAATATGACACTCCAGATGTCATATCACTAGTTGTGGCATATTGGCCTTGATTTCTGTTACAGAAAATCTGGAAGTATTTTGCTGTAAAGACTTTATTTGTGTAATGGGAAGACCACATCATACTATAGTGGTTAAAAATGAAGAAAAGAAGAAAAGTGATTTTGAGGAATCCCAGATTCTGCTATATGATCTTAGTGAAGTCTTTGTTTTTTGAGATTCTATTTTCCAATCTGTAGGATAAAGACAATTGTCTTGAGATAGAGTACCATTGGTACAAGAACCTCAGAAGAGGCATTTACTTTGTCGTCTCTATTAATACATGTTACATTTTTTTCCCATATTGAAAGATAAAGAGTGTGGGCTGGGGTTGTGGCTCAGCAGTAGAGCACTCACCTAGCACATGAGAGGCTCTGTGTTCTATTCTCAGCATCACATATAAATAAATAAATAAGATAAAGGTATTATGTCCAACTACAACTACAACTAAAAAATAAATATTAAAAAAAGAAAGATGAAAAGCCTGATCTATAGAATAAAGTTTGAAAATTTTTCTCTCTGCTAATTTAAATTTGGACTGAATCACCAGCTCCAAAAATGGCTCCCTGAGCCCAAACAGGAATAGAAGAAAATGGAGCCAGGAACAGACCTCACTCCTGCAGGGCACTGGTAGGCATGAGTGTAATGAACTAAAGGAAGAGCCCCAGATGTTGGGCAAAAAAAGGCCTCCCGGTGCCCAACAATTTAGCTGCCAAAATACAAATGCCTCAGAGCACAGTTGGAGTCAAACTCTTTACCTATTACATTTTACTTCCAAGCTTCATCTGCCTGCTCTGAATTCCCAGAGCTCTACAATTTCCATTACAAATGTGTCTGAACTCAAATAACTGTGAGTTTCTTCCAAGAAGCCTCAGAAGCTGAATCTGTCCAGCTCCACAGAACCCAGAGCTATTATTTCATTAGGTGATCACAGAGAGTAGTCTTTTCTCCAATTTGCAAGGCAGACATTTCAGACTCATCTACCCAGTGGCATTAGTTACATTCCGTGAAAACATGCAGAGCAAGGTAATGGATGTGGTGGCACAGTGCAGATCTCATGGGGCAGGACATCCACCACCCATCCTCCTCTTTCTTTTCTACCTGAGAAAGGCCACTGTGCTTTCTTACTCCTTATGAAGCACTTTCAGGGAAATAAGAGGACAGAAATTAAGGAGGAAAAAAAACTTCTGATCATCCAATTTTTTCAAACCTGAGAAAGCAATTTGAAGTAACACCCAATCTTTCAGCTGCAAAAAAAAAAAAAAAAAAACATTTCAAGTACACCAGCTCAATTTAATGCATTCTCTTCTCTAGTAAAGATGAAATAAGCTTTTATAATGTGACATGTCCTTAGTTCAGTATTCATCTCTTCAATGTAGATAACATATGGAACATAAACCACCTTCCACACTTGAAGTACATTCAAAGATAATACATTCTGCGTTTCCTAAGAAAATTCATGTTTTTAACCAAATTTTCAACTCTAAATTAAAGCTTTCTCATTCTTCCCCATTGATTTAGAATTAGCATGAAATTAAATGTCAAAGGAGAGGGAAATTATAATTTACTAAATAGGTTAACAATTCATTTAAGCTGTGTTCAACGTAATGTGTAAATGGGAGTGAATCACTTCAGCTAGCCCTGAGTTTGGACTGCTTTTGAAAAAGGGAAATGTTGGGGCTCAGAGTGTATTCAAAAGTAGAGTGTGTGCTTAGCATGCATGCAATCCTGGGTCCAATCCTTAGCACCAGAAATAAATAAACAGATGAAGGGGTAGTGTCAGATTCTGCATTTAAAAAAGTCATTAGCTTAAGCTCTGCAGTGGCACCAGTGTGGCACCTTGGTCACTATTAGGGGTAACAGGTGTAGTCCAATATCCAACAACTCTAGTTCAGCCTCTCTTCTTTCAGGATACACTGAAAGTTATGCACATGGCCTTGAGGTCAATAGAGTTAGGGTTATCTGGCAGCTATCATGTTCACTTTTACTTTGGTTCTGGAATTAGGATTCAACTATTAAAAAGAAGGTGGAGACTGGAACTTGTGTAACCTTAGAAAATTCCTTAGAATTTTTTGTTAGTGCTCAAACAAGTAGACCTGGGCTGCAAAGGGGAGCATCTCCAGGCATCTCCACAATTAATGTTGATTCTTTGACCCACTTTAGAATCCACTGACCAGGTAAGCGATGGACGGCAGAACCAGGTGCCCAGTTCTTAGGAAACCCCAGCTAGTGTGCCTTTGAGATTCAAGCCTCAGGAATCTGCCATATCAGGCTATTCACATCCACACTACAGGCATAGTCCAAAATGCAGTTAACTTCAAAACTGGTCAAAAAACCACCAGAACCCTGTGAGATAAGAGCTGACTTCCTGTAAATAAGATATTCATAATGATAGAGGTGATGGCAATTATAATAATATTACCTCCTGGAACTCAGAGCATAGATTTTTTACTACCAGCAAGCTAAGCAGGCTTGGATTGGCAGCACTGGAGCAGAGCAGCAGGTTTTTAAAAATGCAATGTTGCATAATCAGTAGCCATTGAGAGATGCAAAGAAACCTGGTTTTCTAAATCACAGAACCAAAATTTTAGAGTTTGCTTATTCATATGCTATGTTTAGTGAAGTAAACAATGCGTCCTTGACTCGCAGAATGAAAAATAATTACTTTCAATGTATTTGTTATACCAATAAAATTATATCAGGTAAGGTACAAAAATTGGGCAGCTGTCAAACTTACCTGTGCCTCTTCTAGGCTGTATAAGCTGAGTGAGCCCCCTCCCTTGGCTAGAGAAGAATGAAGAGAATCCCAAGGAACCAAGCAGGTAGAAGCTTCTGAACACTGGCCTTAACCAATACATGCTGGTTCAGCATTCTCCACTGAAAATAAAAGAACTGCATTTTTTTCTTTCCTCTATATGTTTTCCCATGGTGTTTTATAACTAATGCTCAGTTTATACTTGGATATTTATGCTGGAAATGGGTACGAATTCATTCAGACTTCAGCCTCACAAAGTGATCTCCGAAGATTGATATATGTCTTCATTTTTGGACAAAAATTAATCTCCAGAATTTATAGAAAAAAAATGTCCAAGATAAAAATATTAACTATTGGTCTCCTCTTGGATTCATTCATTTGATTGTATCTGTTTTCAGTTTCCCCAAATGGACACATGTAATAATGGATAGTTTTGCTTGAAGAAGTCTGTCACTGAAAAACACATGGTCACACTTGGCACATCCTCATTTGAAAGTTAAGAATGGTATAGACTGAGAGGCATAGGTTTTTCCATCCCCCATTCATGTCAGAGGAGGGTATATGTGTGGAATGTGGAAACACATGCTTCTCTGTTTGTCTTAAGGGCTGCTCAGTAGAGGAGAAGAGAGTTTTCAGGCCTCCAGCAAGACTTTTCTTCCATTACTTCCAAGTGTACTTTATGCTCATGAATAAGTCCAGTGAGCTGGTGCTGTCCTTGGTCTCTGCTGTGGGCCTGGCTTCCCAAGGATACCTGTCTTACATGCTGTAGCATCAGTGGCCCTGGGTAGGGCATTGTGTGGGGATCAGGAAGGTGCGGGGAAGGGGAATGGGTCAAGAAGAAAAAAATAAACCTATGCAAAAACTCACATGTCTACCTTAGAAAGAAACCTAAAACTCAATTTTTTGAAGCCTTTCCACAAGATGTCAGACTCAAAAGAATTCACCATCAGGAGTGCTTTTTTCATCCAAGTATTGTACAAGATGTGAAAAAATAAAGCTTTACTTGTTATACTTTAAAAGGACCACTGGAAACCTTGATTGTGGACACAAAGTATATTCCATGTTCATCCTAAAGTATGTGTAATTTTTGTCATTTCTGCATTGATATAATAGTGTGGTTTTATCATTGTGAATAATTAACATTTTATTTTAAATTCATAATTCTCAAAATAATGGAAAGATTCTTCTTGTGTTTATAATAATTAGAGCCACACTTTGCTTCACAACAGGAGGAAGCTCTGAGAAAAGTGTCACTAGGCAATTTCATCATCATGCAGATATCATGTGCTTACACAAGCTGAGATGGCTATGACATCATTAGATAGTGTAATTTCTGGGACCCCTGTCATATATACTGTCCTTCATTAACCAGAATGTCATTATGCAGCACATGACTGCATGTGGATCTAGACTAAATATGTGAAATAACTATGACTTAGGCAAATCATTATTAAATTTTAATTTGCAAAATCTAATAATGGCTTTCATATTATCATTAAAAATCTTCATCACTAGCAGTTGTGTTTTGAATAACAAAAAGAATGTGTTCTATATTATGTCTGTAAACTTACTGGTCAAGCTAATAGTTGTAATTTGGCATGGAAGCACTTGAGACTCTTCTGTTGAGCCCATAGGTACAGCGATAAACAAGGGAACCAAGATCAGAGAAAAAGTTGGACATTTTGAGTTTAATTAAGATAATGACCTTCACATAAGTCTCTATGTTAAATAACTCTTGACTCTCAGAGGTCTCACATTCTTGACATTTTCAGCAAGTGATCCTGAAGGCTCATCTACTTAGTGATTTTTTTCCTATTCTAAAAATTCAATAACTTTCAACACAGGGCTAATGAGTGAACACAACTGGATAATTAGCTGGTACTTAATCATGTTGTCAATATTGTCTTCTAATCACCATCCTGGCAGTGATCCTCATCAGAGGCCTGTCACCTAAACATTTTACTTTGCCACATCTCCTGGGCCCCACTATCTGCTCTTTAGTTATTTACAAATTAACATATTTTAAAGGGTCTAATCTCTATAATAGAATATGCTCAATAATATTTCAGGGTTAAATGTAAGTGTACAGTCTATCAGTGTATATGCCACTTACTAAATTCATGAAAGCCTGAATGGTTTACATTAACATGAGTCACTGTTTTTTTTTACTGTAATAATATCTGTAACTAATATTTACTAAATGATCACTGTGTGCTAAGTGGCACCTCTGATTGCTTTTCCCACATTTTATTACTAATTCACAAAATCCTCATTACATTGATATTAGTTAGTATTCTTTTTATCATTCCCATTTGAGGAACTGAGGCAAAGAATGTTCCAGTGACTTGTACAAGTTTGTATGACTCGCAAGTGATAGAAGCAAAATTCGAACCCAGGAAATCCTTTTTCTGAATATGTTATGCTGCTTTTCCATGTTGATATAACAACTATTGTAATATTACCAATTACTTGTTAGTAAAATTGGAGTTATATGGCATGCGTTGCCATGAAAATATACATATTGAGCTGAAAAAAATAGTGAATGGGGGCTGGGGTTGTGGCTCAGTGGCAAAGCACTTGCCTCACATGTATAGATCACTGGGTTCGATCCTCAGCACCACATTAAAAAAATAAATAAAAAATAAAGATATGTGTCCATCTGTAATTTAAAAAAGTGAATGGAACTATGTGAAATGCCTTTAACACATGAAAATCACAGGATTTCCTGGACATTTTACCATTTGGATACACATTTTGAGGAAACCCAGGGCTGTTGCAAACTGAACAAAATATTTTATATCATTGCCTTATAATCTAAGATGGCAGTTTTAGATATATATTGTATGTCTGGAATGTAATGATATAAAATTTGACTGTTAATTCCAAAACAGTGGCAATAGTAGAAAAACAAAACAAAAAATCATCTAATGGATCAATTTTTTTCAATACCATAATATAAATATGTCTCCTTAAGATACTGGACATTTAAGTTCTTTGAATTTTAGAACCATCTTCCTCTGTAACCATGGTTCCTTCAAGTATTGCTAAAACCTGCTAACTGTTCATCCAAACTCGGGATTTGGACATCTGCCTCTTCCTACCTAAAAGGGAAGGAGGGTCATGCTTTGAAATTTGGGATCTCTGCATAGGACCTGACTTAAAAATAATCAATTAGTGGGGCTTTGGTTGTGGCTTAGTGATAGAGCACTTGCCTGGCACATGTGAGACACTGGGTTTGATCCTCAGCACTATTTAAAAATAAATAAATAAAATAAAAGTATTGTGTCCATCTCCAACTAAAAAGTATTTTTAAAATAATGATTAGTAATTCAAAATCAATGCATCATAAATATTCTATCATAACTGATACATGTTTTTTAATATTATAAAATTTAGTGTGCTGTTAAAGAGTATGAGGAGTTTGAAAACATCTATTTCCATTAAAATTTAAAGATGGGGAAGAATTTCTGTACTAGTTTTACATTTGTTAGCTATGTGATGTTGAATTTAGTTTGTAAGCTTTATTTTAAAAACCAGTATCCCAACCTGAAGTCCCACACTCTCTTCTGTCCCTTCAAGTACATTTTTCCAGTGGTTTAGAGTCCTGTGCATTTTGGCTACTCTTCTTACAGCAACAATATTCAATTTAAAATGAGGTCAACTTCTTAGGATACTAAAAAAACATATGACATTGATTACAACTATTCATTTAAATTTTGTGATCATTAAACGAAAAAGGAAATGAAGTTGATCTTAATGATAACTGTACTAGCCAAGAAAATGAACAGGCAAGAAAATTGTAAGGGACAAACTGATTTAAGGAAAGCAAACCCTTTTCAAGTCCTCTGGCAGCACATTTTATAGGCAAGATTAGTATGTATTGATTTGGAAGTATTAGGTTGAGAATAATTGCTCCATGAATTTAAAAACTAAGAATATATTTTTACCCAAAATACTGAATATTCTTTCACTAGATGAAGTAGATCTTTTTCTGTATAACATGGTATAATGCTGATTATTGGGCATATTTTTATTCACTTATGTTTTTATAAACTCATAATAAGAAAATGTAAAATCAATAGTCATCCTTCAGGTTGCTTGTACTTTATATTTTACTTTAAATGTCATTTTCCTTTACAAGTACTATTGAAACTAGAGTGGACTGAGTTGCTCCTGAATTTTTGGAAACTATATTTAATATTTAAGGACTAATTTTATGTGTAACATCTTACTAAATTATAGTTTGACAACTCATATTAATAGTGACTTAATATATATATAAAACTTTATATATATAAGATATATATAGCATATATATATATATATATATATATATATATATATATATATATATATATATACATTTACCTGTTTGTTGAATGGGTTGTCAGTTGTCTTCTTTAACTATTAGGGGAAAAGATTTTGAAACACTTTAGGATGATCTGAATTTCAATTATGAAAAAATATTTTGTATTCTCTCAAGTGTTTGCAGTTTTAGTGATAATTCTCAGCAAAGCTTTAACTTTCAGAACAGGTTGGAAAAAATATAAGAGGGGTTGTGCCAAAAATAGCCCCAGGTGATTCCCTTTACAAATACTGGCCGCCACTATCTTCCTTGGTGCTACAATTCCATAATAGTCATTATGGCTAATCTTTGGTTTCAGAAGAATTTGGCTACTTCAACAATTTTCCATTAAAAGCAATGCCAACATTAATATTGGCAAACATCTATGAGCAAGCATGGAAGACTGTTACATGGCCTGTGTATCTTTTAGCCTTTGTTCCATAGACACAAGGCCTACTTCACTCAGGATAGTTTGCGTCTCTCTCTGAAAAGAAATTTCTGAAGTCTACTAGGTGTACAAAATGAGATATATCTGTGTGTATGTCTATATATATTGTATGCATTTACTACTTTTGTTTTTATGATAACTCATTATAGAAGTCACTGAGATTCTTATGTCTTGTTTTACATTAAGATGTGAAAAATGAAATTGTTCAGTGTATGTAATGTAGACATCAGAGCTGTCCAAAGTAGTAAGTGTACTTGGTTGAACATCTTTCAATCACTGATGCTGGTTTGGTATATGTTAGTCTGCTTTTTGTAACCATTATAAAATGCCTAAAATAATAAGCTTATAAAGAAAAAAGCTTTATTTCAGCTTACAGTTTGAGAGGTTCTAAATGATCACTTGGCCTCATGGTATTGGACCTGCAGCAAAGCAACACATCCTGGCAGGAGTACATGGCAGAGCACATCCACACAACTTGTGATCAGGAAGCAAGGAAAGAAAAGGGACCAGGGTCCTGCAGTCCCTTTCAAGGGTACACCCCCCAATGACATAACTTTTTCTCATAAGCCCCACTTGCATGGTTCCACCAGTAGTGCCCTCTACTACTTGGATCTTTGAGGGAAATTCAGAATACAAACCATACTACTCACAATTCAGTTTGAAATTATTTGATCTGGCTTTGCCATCAAGAAGTAGCTGATAAAAAAGAAAATTGTTAAGTTTTAAAATTACAGTTCTACTAGAAACAGGAAGGTTTTGAAAGTTAATTTTAGGTGCAAATATCAGAGTAAATGTCATGTAGATATTCAACAAATGCTTTCAAGATTTTGTGTTGTACATGGTGCAGCTGGTGGGTGAAGTGTTTGTGTTGGTTTTTGGTTCAGAAATCTTCAGTGTGTCTGTGTTTATTTATCACTTGTATGTTTTAAAATGACAATATTTGTAACAAACCTATTCTAATATCATGTGCATATAAATATTGTATGTAGTCAAGAATACTAAGTTGGTGAAATACTCTTGAAAAGACTTTCAAATTTGAATATCTAATGCTTCAAGCACATTTATTAGAGTTTCAGATGAATATATATTTTTGTAACTGCCAAGTAAATGAGTAGAATGTAGCTTTCTGATTAAAAAATATTTTTATAAGTACTCATTTACACAGTATTCATTATTTTAAATAGCAAAATATCAAATTGGTTCTATAAATAGTAATTGTTTTAAGTATATCTATATTTAACATCATATAACATCCCAAATTTAATGATATATTTCATCTGAATGTGTGATTAGCCCTTTTTCTTGTAAAATATCTATGTAATATAGTTCTGATCACTTCATATTTTGTGTATGATTAAAATTATCAGAGTGCATTATGTATTTTATGTCATTTATTTGTGTGTGCATTAAATATTGAAATAGTAACATTGTATCATAAATATCTACAATAAAGGGAATTGTAGTGTAAGCAGTTCAGCTTATTTTCATTTACATGTAATTAATTCCTCTTACATTCTTCCCTCACTAAAAGACCAACTATGAAACAGATTTTTTTTCACCCTTCAAGACTTCACAAACTTGACTGGCTCTGTGGGGTGTGCCTGGAATCCCAGGGACTTGGGAGGCTGAGGCAGGAAAATCACAAGTTCTAAACCAGCTTCAGCAACTTAGCAAGGACCTATGCAATTAGTAAGACACTATCTCGAAAATAAAAAGGGCTGGGGATGTGGCTCAGTGGTTAAGCACCTCTGGGTTCAATCCCTGATATTAAAAATATCATAAGCTCAGTAGAATAAAGTTGATATGTGTACATGAAGCAAATGTATAAACATGAGCTGGAGAGATAGGAACTACTAGGAAGGAACCAGAATAAGAAGCTTGATAATGAGACATGGCATAGGAAACTTCATGGGAGATAAGACCTATGCTGTTCTCTGAATTAACTAGCTGAGCTTTCAAGGTGTCTCCAGTTCTTAAATTATGTATGAGCCATTTTCCTGGTTGCTGAGGGTGTTACAAATACACATAATTCCCTAAACATAAGGTTAAAGAAATAGGTATATTTAAGGTGATTCATGGAGTGCACAGATCAAAATGTTAACTACCAATGGAAAGCAATGAGAAGCACAGGCAATAGAAATTGAATTTAGATTCAATTAAACTTGAACTTCTGGAACATCTACAGATTACTTAGCAGCTACTGAGCTAAGCTGAAGAATTTGTAACTAGAAACACATATATGGCCATTGTTGTAATGGAGTTTACAGGCTAAAGGAGGAAACATTGATATTAATATAAAAATGATGGGAGAAGGCTAGGTTAGCAAGGGCAGTGGCTTTCAGGACAAATAAAATTAAGCAGCAGGATAAGGGAAACTTTTTAACCTTGTTAGCTAGAACTGAACGACTCAAAGACAGAAATGCACTGGTATTTTTGGTAGGGTGGTGAACAGATTCGTCTGGACAGAGGATAAAAATGTGCCAATGTGATTAGAAAAAGATAGATGGAAAATAAGATGGGGTTTGGCTGCTGTGCATCTCTGAAGGCTGGGCTAAGAGGTCTGGACATGGAGAGTATAAGAAAATTGAGATAAATAGCTGATGGCAGTGATAAGGAATTAAAAATTCCAAGTGGGAAGCTTGAAGAGTCTGTAGTTGTTGAAGGTGTGGGCTAGCTTTCGAAATGTCAAAAACAATATTAATGGAAGAAGCAAAAAATCAATAACTGGATTTTACTATTTGCAGATTGCTAGTAGGCTCTGAGATGGCAAATTTAATACTGCTATAAGAGTGAGAAAATAGTATCAGCAAGTGTAGCCTGTTTGTTTTAAAATAGCCTTCCGGCCCCTTGTGTTACAGAGATGTTCCTGGAACATACAGGCACCCAGGCACACACCATAAAAGATTTGTGTGAGTGTGTGTGTGGGTAAAATTAGGTTTTAGAAACACAAAGTTAAGCAAGTTTATTACAGGACTCCCCAACCTCCTAATGTCATAATAACAAACGTGATTTTGGAGGAGAGACGTGGTATGCAGTATTCTTTGATCTCATGAGAAAATGGGATGTGTTTTGTGGAAGACTTGTTAATATTTCCCTGAAATTCAAGTATTCATCAAAGGACAATATGGGGAAACTATTCTGGGAAATAACATGAAAGGAAAAAAAATAGTTAACACACTAATGGGGATGGCAGTGTGTTTACCTGATGGGGTGTCACTGAGGCTTGAAGGAAGAGATGACAAGTATTTACATAAGTGAAAAGTCACAGCAAGTTAGGGTTAAAAGCATTATTCTCTCACCCTGAACCTATGTTCAGGACACCATGGCCAGGAAGAGCTTATTCCACGGGAATTCAAAGGTATCCTCTCCCTTCCCATGCCTAGTCATGTGATGCGATATCTGGTTGGAGGACACTTTGATATGTTAAAATTTGTCTCCAGTTTGCTCTGATTTCTGGACTAAATTTAGAATGCTTGATAGCTATGGCCTAGGTATCAAAAGTTAGATGACTTAAAGACTAATTTTTTCTTCACAAGAAGTATTAAAAATACATAGACTGTATGGGGTTCTCCAGCTTGACCTTGGTTGACCACTTGAAGATTATCTAAATGTAGTAATATAAATTCTGATTGATTTCTCAAAGCCAGGTCATACTGTGACAGTATAAACCCCTAGATTTAGAAAGATATTTGTCTCACCTATGCCACCTCCAAGATTTCTTTTAATCTGAAATTTTCCAGATAACTAAATGTGGACCCTCTTCCTTGTGAATCCATGGGAGCAAGTTTTAGTACCAGACTGCCTGGAAATTCAGCAAGTCCTAGATGTCTTAGACTCTCGGCCCTTGACTCACTATGTTGCTCTCATTTAGCAGAAGCCTGTGAACTCCTTGCCAGAAAAGTGATAAAATATATTATTCCAGAGCTGTGTACTCAGAGGGAAAGGGAGTAATTACCCCATGACATAATAGAGTGTTCTGTTGAGGGCACTTTACTTCAGAGGGATGAAGACAAGTGAGAACATAAATAATGGTCAAAGAATGACTAAGGACATGTGGGGATTGATTACCAGGAAATATTAGGTCTACTAAGAACTGCTGCTGTTCTGACTGCCCACATGTTGCCTCACTGTTAAAAATGTTTACCGGAGGTTAGACATTAGGACGTTACCTAACTTTAGCAAGGAGGGAGCTAGAAACTGGAAGCTGGAAATACTGAATGATGAATAGACTGGAAGGTGCTGAGAGGCTTCTACACACAATTTTGAAAACCTTATTTGAGATGTATAAGTCATTAAACAGATGCTTTGCTAGGAGAAACTTCTTTTCTTCATTCTCTTCTTGAGATTCTCAACATAAAATTATCTATCTTAAAATCCAGAGTTCCACAGCCTTTAGTGTATTCACAATGTCACCTTTATCTACTTACAAATAGTTCTCATCACCCTGAAATGGGGAATTCTAAAATTAAAGCTTATATTATATTGAGACAATTGAAGATTCACATTTTTTTACTAATGTGGAGAAGCAGTTCAATGAAGGATGGATAGCCTTTTCAACAAATGGGGCTGGGATGGTTAGATGTTTGTAGGCCTGAAAATGATCCTCCAACTAAATGTTACACACTACACACACAAAAAAAAATAACTCGAAATGCATGGTGGACTTAGATTTAAAATATAAAATTACAAAATGTTGAAGGAAAAAATAGAGAAGAAATTATTAAATATCTAGAGCTAGACAGATTTTTTGAGCCTTGACATAAAGAAAATCATGATCCATAAAAGGGAAAGTTGATAAATTGAACCTTATCAAAATTTTAAACATTTTCTATTTTAAAGCCTATCTGAAAACAATGAAAAGTGAGTTGCAGACTGGGAGAGAAGTGGAAAACCATCACATAAATCACTAGTTTCTGAAGAAAAGAATTCTGAAAAAAAGTTGCAAAAGATTTCATGCTGTATCATTCATTCATACAAAAATTTTCAACCAGCAAAATGATAGAAATAGACAACAGATTCGTGTGTAGACAGGAGGGAAGATGGTGTGATTAGGAAAGAGCAACAGGAATTGTTTTTACTTGACAGTATTCATGTCAATATTCTGGTTTGAAAGTACTACAATTTTCCAAATTGTAAAACTTTGGGGGAAATTAAGTAAACAATACATATGATCTTTACTTAGTCTTAAGAGCAAAATACCTGAAAATTAAATTACATTTGTCAAAGTTAATAAACAGTATGATTGCTTTCTTGTCCTGTCTGCCTTCTAGCATTGGTCATTCAGAAAGTCAGTTGCACAAATTGAGCATTTCCTATATGAAAGACTTGGTATTAGTGTTTGGTACCCTGTCAAGGTCCTGAGGAATTTGTATTTCAGAAGTAGCAGCAAGTTTGTTGCCTGATTAAAAATCCCACTTCAGGACTTAATAGCTCCATGATCATAAGCAAGTATTTCCTTTAGCCTCAGATTCCTCAAATGGTAAATTTATAATAATAATGCCATTTGCTCCATATGGCTATAAGATTAACTAAATAAGATCAACTAAATAAGATCTATAGATCAGAATTTAGCATTGAGCCTGACAGTTAGAAGCACCATTAATGGGAATTAAATGAAAGAGTATTAACTATTATGGGATTGATCTAAGTCAGTGATAGAAGGAAAGATCTAATCTCCAGAGACATTTCCTTAAGACAGATGGCTTCTTTGAGGAATTGAGAAATAGAATTTGAGGAGTTGTCTGCAGTTTGAAAGCATGGTTTCCCATGTGAAGGAGTTGTAGTGTATCTTGTAGGCAGGGATGAATCTTTGAATATTTTCAAGCAGGGGAGCCAATTAACTGATCAGAAGAGTTACTGTTGTGATTCATATAGTGTTTCTCAGGCCAAGCCCATCAGAACTTCTTGAGGAATTGTACTTTGGGGTATCATTCTTAGTAAGCTTTCCAGGTTTTGGGGATTTTATTTTTTGATTAGGGATTAAACCCATGGCGCTAAACTACTGAGCCATTTCTCACATCACTTTTTTGTTTTGAGACAGGGTCTGGCTAAGTTGTTTAGGGCCTGATAAAACTAGCTTTGAACTTGTGATCCTCCTGCCTTGACCTTCTGAGCAGCTGGCATTATAGTTGTGCTACATTGCACTGGGCCCAAGTGGTTCTTTTTTGTACATTTGTATTTGTAAATTGTTAATCTAAAAGTGGTAGAATTCTTTTTTGTTGTTTGGTACTTGGAATTGAACCTAGGGCTGCTTTACCACTGAGCTACCCCTCCACTGCAGAACCCCCACCCTTTTTGAGGAAGGGTCTCATTAAATTGCAGAGGGCCTTGCTAAATTGCTGAGATTAGCCTCAAACTTGTGGTCTTTCTGCTTCAGCCTCTCAAATCCATGGGATTATAGGTGTGCACCACTGCACTTGGCTAACAGTAGTGGAACTCCTTATTGTTGTTGTACACATAAATTTATTAGAAGGTCTAGAAGTTCCTGTTGGGTCGGGTAATGACACCAAATGGGCCTATCCTAGATAAAGTTGCTAGATAATCTCTTGACTGTGGAGAACAGCCTGATACACGGGTGAGCATGTTTCCAAATGTTGAGGCTGTTTAGGTTTTCAGAATCCCAGATCAATGGCAGTTACTGATCCCTGGAACTGACCATCCTCTGGGAGATACAGCCTCCCCTGCGCTGAGGTACTGCCACCAGGTCTATAGCCTGTATTTCAGCACTCCATTCTCAAAACCTCATGAAAACCCAATGTTCCAGGCTTTAGTACTCAGCTGCTGGTGATCCTTTTGCTAATATGCAACCTTATTATAGGCCACTCCCTTCAATAATCTATATTAAGTCTGCCATTCAGTTTTCTCATATTTGTGCACTTCTCATGGTGGGCCAGAGTTCTGGGTCCATAATTTGCAGACCCCAGGCACCTGCCACAGTGATCCTCCATAAAGTCTATAGTGAAAAGCTGGAATTCTTAATGAAAGAGCATCTGAGAAATAAAGATGAGGAGATGTTTTGAGAAAGATTTAGAGGGTAAATTAACAAGAGTTGCCAATCCATAGGGTGCAGAACAGTGATTTGTAGAAACGAGATGGGATGTTGACAAAGTGTTTAGTTTGGAAGTTGGTCCCCATAGTGAGAGAAGGCAGGATGAGTAGCAGACTAGGAAGTAATGAAAACACATGCCCTTTGGCACAAGTTGAATTTGAGGACTTCCAGATGGAGGTAGCAAATAGACTTGTGGAAAAACTCATCAGGATTTCAAATGAAAGATGAGAACTGAAAAACCATCAAGTGTATGTGAATAATTAAGGCATCAACAGAAGAACGTGGGGTGAGTAGATTGGAGATCTGAGGGTACCATCCTGAGGCACTAAAATTTAAGCAAAAAAAAATATTCTGTGAATGAAATCCAAAACACATATTTGAAGTGGTTGGGAGGAGAAGATCCAGTTAATTGGGTGGCCATAGAAGTCAGAAAATGGAGTTCAAAAAGGGAATCATCAAATGATTTACTGGGTCCTATGACTGAGAAGTAGAAAGGACCTTTAGTCCTTGAACTATTTTTATTTTTATATGTGTGTGCTTTCTTAAATTTTAGTTGCAAAATTTTAATGGGCTTTTCTAAAGATCAGGAACATTTTATTTTTCAAAAAATTTTACAGCAATAAACAGTCCTACGAGAATTCCTATTGCCCAGCACCTTTATCAACACGGAATGATATTTATATTAGTCTAATGCTTTTAGTGTTAAGTACCAGAACCAAAGTATGAGTGGCTTTGACAGCTAAAACCAACACTGAGAGACTGTAACAAAACTCTAAAATGCTGCAGATGACTCTTCTGGGCAAGACCACACTTCATGGTTAAAATGGTGATATCAGGAACTTCTCTTTACCTCCTTTTGCCCTCTTATACTGGCTGGCTCCTAAGAACAACCAGTTGACAATAAAGAAATAAAATGGAGAAAAATCTAAAAAAATTCAAATTATCACTATTTGCAGATGATATGGTCCTATACCTAGAAAATGCAAAAAGCTGTACCAAAAGACTGCTAGAGCTAATATACAAATATGGCAAAGTAGCAGTTTAGAAAACAACATACAAATATTAATAGTTTTCCTATATGCTAACAATGAATGTGCTGAGAAAGAAATCAGGAAAACAATCCCATTAACAATAGCCTCAAATAAAATAAAATACCCAGGATTAAATCTAACCAGGGAGGTAAAAGACCTCTACAATGAAAACTAGAAGAAATTGAAGAAGACCTCAGAAGACAGAAGACCTCTCACGTTCATGAATAGGCAGAATTAATATTGTTAGAATGAACATACTACCAAAAGCAATACACAGATTCAATGCAATCCCCATCAAAATACCAATGACATTCTTCACAGAATTAGAAAAAAAAAAAAAAAAAACCACAGTCCTAAAGTTCATTCGGAAGAATAAAGAACTCAGAATAGCCAAAGCAATACTAAGTCAAAAAGGCAATGCTAGAGGTGTCATAATACCTGACTTCATATTATACTACAGAATTAGAGTAACAAAAACTGCATGGTACTGGCTTAAAAACAGACACATAGACCAATGGTACAGAATAGAAGTCATGGAGACAAACCTACATATCTACAGTCATCTGATTCTTGACAAAGATCCCAAAAATATACATTGGAGAAAAGACAGCCTTTTAACAAATGTTGGTGGGAAAAACCAGTTAACTATTTGAAGAAAAATAAAACTAGACCCTTCCCTCTCACCGTGCACAAAAATAAATTCAAAATAGATTGAAGGCCTAGGAATTCCACAAGAAACTATGCAACTACTAGAAGAAAACGTGGGGTCAACACTCCAGCATAGAGGCACAGGCAATGATTTTCTCAATAGGACACCTTCGGCTCCTCAAATAATGTGAAAATTTAATAAATGAGACGGCATCAAGTTAAAAAGCTTATGTACAGCAAGGAAACCATTAAGAATGTGAATAGAGAATCTACAGAGTAGGAGAAAATCATTGCTAGCTACACTTCTGACATATAAAGAACTCAATAAACTTTGTAAACCCTCCTCAACCCCCCAATAAACCAATTAATAAAAGGGCAAATGAAACAGCATTTATCAAAAGAAGAAATACAAATGTGCAACTAATATATTTTTTAAAATGTTCAACATCATTAGAAATTAGAGAAATGCAAAGCAAAACTACATTGAAATTTTATCTCATACTAGTCATAATGGCAGTCATCAAGAATACAAACAATATTAAATGCTAGAGAGGATGTGCAGAAAAATACTTTTACACTGTTGGTGAGATTATACATTAGTAGAACCACTGGGTATATCAGTATGGAGGTTCCTCAAAAGACTAGGTATGTAACCACCATATGATTCGCTATTTATCCTAAAGAATTAAAGTCATTTTACTGTAGTGATACATGCATAACTATGTTTATAACCAAATTATGGAACCAGCCTAGATGTCCATCAGTGGATGAATGGATAAAGAAAATATACACATACACAATGGAGTTTCACTCAGCCATTAAGAAAAATGAAATTATGTCATTTGCATAAAACAGGTAGTACTTGAGACTATTATGTTAAGAAAATAATCCAAATGCAGAACATCAAGGGTTGTATATTTTCTTTCATTCACAGGAAGAACAATCACAGAAAGAACAGCAACTGTGATAATAAGTACAGTCAACATGTAACGGCATTTACAAGCCAGGGCATGTAAAGGCATTTCACATGGATGATTTTGTTCATTCTTTCATCAAATGCATGAGATATCTGCAATTATCTTCATTTTACAAATGAAGACACTAAGACAAAGTTTTAATAACTTTTTTAAACTTGGTTTTTAATTGCAGTAAATACATGTAAAATTTACCATCTTAAACATTTTTAAGTGTATAGGTCAATGATATTAAGAACATTCACATTGTTGTACAACCAATCTTTAGAACTTTTCGTCTTGCAAAGTTAATTCTTTTTTTTTTTTAAAGAGAGAGTTGGGGGTGGGGAGAGAGAGAGAGAGAGAGAGAGAGAGAGAGAGAGAGAGAGAGAGAGAATTATTTTTTTTAATATTTATTTTTTAGTTCTCGGTGGACACAACATCTTTGTTTATATGTGGTGTTGAGGATCCAACCCTGGCCGCACGCATGCCAGGCAAGCACGCTACCGCTTGAGCCACATCCCCAGCTCTTGCAAAGCTAATTCTATACCCAATAAACAACTACCCACTCCTTCCTCCTCCTAGCCTCTGCCTCTATGAATCTGACCAGTCTTAAGTATTTCATATTAATGGAATCATACAGTCCTTGTCTTTTGTAACAGGCTTATTTTACTTAGATCAATGTAATTGAGTCCTTCCATGTTTTACTATGTGTCATAACTTCCTTCCTTTTTAAAGTCAAATAATATTCCATTACATATATATATATATATATATATATATATATATATATATATATATATATATATACCATATTTTGTGTATTAATTCTCTACTGATGGACACTTGGGTTGCTGGTAGCTTTAGGCTATTGTGAACAATATTCTGTTGTGAACATGAGTGTAATAGTGTAATAGCTGATCTTCTTGCCTATTGTTAAACACACTGACCTCATTAAAGTTCTTCTTACCCTACGGCTTTTTTGCTATCCTTCTTCTAGGAAAGCACTTCCCAAATTCTCCTGGATCAGTCTTATACTTAGCTCAACTCTTTGCTGAAATATTAGCTGCTAGAAGAAGAGGCTGTTTCTGTCAAACTCATCTAAAAGTGCATCTGTCTGTGTTGCATTCCTGTAATCCTAGCAGCTCAGGAGGCTGAGGCAGGAGGATCACAAGTTCAAGGTCAGTTCTCAGCCACATAGTAAGATCCTAAGCAACTGAGCAAGTCACTGTCTCAAAATAAATGATAGGAAGATGTGGCTTAGTAGTTAAGCACCCATGGGTTCAATCCCCAGTACCAAAATAAATAAATAAAAATAAAGGTGCACCTCCACAGGCATGTGGCTCTATTGCACTTACTTTGCTATATTATTCTTTAGAGCACTTGTTGACATTAGGATCATGTTATATATTGTATTATTTGGTTATTTTTTGTCTCCTCCTACCCTCAAAGTTATCTTCAAGAATGCAGACTTGGCCTATTTGTGTAATGCTCTATTTTAAATGCCTAGAACAGTATCTGGCAATGAGTAGGTGTAAGTATTTATTAATGAATGGGTGAATGAACAAATGAATGGAGTGGTGGAATCTGTATTCAAACCCAGGCCCTCTGCTTCCAAAGCCTCCACAGGGAAGCCCCCGTGTCTTATAAGATGGATGGAACATGAGAATGGAGTTTCTAGGTGGAAGAAAACTTGTGGTTGGGATGAAGCTCTTAAAGTATCAACCAGGTGCTGAAGGTTGAAGAAACCAGATCCAGGCATAAGAATGATAACCAAAATAATATCTTAATAATGGGTGGAATGGTAGCTCCTAAAATCTATGTCATCTATTAATCCCTGAAAATCTATAACTTTGGAAAAAGGATCTTTGAAAGTGTAAATAAGGTAAAGATTATGAGATGAGATCATCATGGATTATCTGGGTGGACACTAAACCCAATGAGAGATAACATTAGAAGAAAAAGGCACAGGGAAATTTGAGACAGAAGAAAATCCATGTGAAGACAGACAACACGGATGAACCTGGAGGTCATTGTGCTAAGTGAAAGAAATCAGACATACACAAATACTGCATGATCTCATTTCAATACAGATTCATAGAAACGGAGTAGAAAAGTGGTTGCCTAGAGCTGAGGGGAGGGGACTAGGGAAATGGAATCTGGGTGCAAGGGTTTAAATTTTCAGTTATAAGATAAGCTCTGGAGACCTAATGTACAACATGAGAACTATATTAAGAATAATGTATTGAATATGTGGCATTGGCTACATGAGTAGATCTTAGTGTTTTCACCATAAAAATAACTTTTTGAGGTAAAGAATATGAAATTGATTGTGCTAATGACTTCACAACTTACATCAAAACATCTTGCTGTGCACCATGAAGTATATAAGCCTTGTCAATTCAACCTATCTAAGATGGGAAAGGAAAGTCAATGAAACAGAGATTGAAGCGATACAGCCACTAAAAGGGATCCCCTGAGGCCACCAGAAGGTGGAATAGGCAAGGAAGGATTCTTCTCTAGATCCTTTGGGGGAGCACATTCAGGCAGACACTTTAATCCTCTAAAACTTTAAGAGAGTAGATTTCTGTTGTTTTAAGCCAACACCAAGTTTGCAGTAGTTTGTTAAAGCCACCTGAGAAAACCAATATTTAGTGAAGCAAATTTAGTGAAGCAGAATTGATTAGGAGAAAAGGCTGGAGTTTAATGTTCCTGTTAGAGCCAAGACCCAAATTAGCAACAGCAAAGTCACATCTTGATGCGATATGTGTTATTGCATGTAATATTCCCTATTCCTCATCTGCAACCTGCTGGGCTGTGGCAATGGAAAAGGTTTCATAGGGCAACATCTCCACATTGTGGAGCTGGCTGGGAAGGTGGGATGGAATCAGCAGGTCCAGACAGGTGAGTACAGTAGGCTTAACAAGCTCCCTGTGCTGCTGGCTCCACAATCTTTATGATTTTGCATTATTCACTCTCCAAATGCAGAGGGTTATAAAGATGTACAGCAAGCAATAAAATACTGCAGGAATTGAAAAAAATCCCTACAAAGTGAATTATTTCCCAAATAATAAAAGAATTCCTATCTTTTTTACTAATATGAGAAAAACATTGAGGGAGGGGGCAAGAGGGAGAATGGATATAAACAAAGTGTGATTATGCATGTGTGAAGATGTCACACAGAACCAACACTCCCCAAAGGCCAACTGAGATCTTAAAATCAGAACTGTATGCTTCAAAAAAAACTTTTTTATCCATATATGGATTACAATTTTTAAATAATTAAAAAGAAAACTTTTTTAACTTAAAAAATTTATTGTAAATCAACAATTTTAATTGTGTATGTTTATGATGTACAAAGTAATGTTATGATTTATTATAAAATGTGCAATAATTAAATCAAGCTAATTGCTATTCATCATCTCAAATATTTTTTTTGTGGTAGCAACATGATGTTTACTCTCAATAGCTTTGAACTATACTGTGTGATAGATCTCATGGAGAAAACATAAACTCCTGAGACTTTGTACCCTTTGACCATCATTTCCCCACCTTCTCCACTCACAGCCTCTATAGCCCAAATTCTACTCTCTTCTTCAATTAGTTTGTTTAGTTTAGATTTCACAGTAAAAAAGCTTGTATGACAACAATTCTTCTTGGTCAGGAAAAACCATATAGCAACTGAAAATGTGTGGTATTTATCTATCCCAGACTTATTTCACTTAGTGTAATGTCCTCCAATTCTATCCATGTTGTTTCAAATAACAGAATTCCCTTCTTTTCTAAGCATAAGTGGTATTCTTATTGTACGTATATACCACATTTTCATTATCCATTCATCACTTAGTGGACACTTAGGTTGTCTATTACTTGACTTTGTAAAAAATTCTTTGGTGAACATGGGATAGCAGATATCTCTTTGACAAACTAATTTCAGATCTTTTGGGTAAAAACTCAGAAGTGAGACTGCTGCATCCATTTTTATTTCTTAATGAAGAATACTAACATTCTTCTAAGAAAAGGCATGATCCTTTTTTCCTCTTCTTTTTTTTAAGAGAAAAGTTTTATTAAGATACATTTAGATAAAGTCCTTTCCCAAGACAGAGAAAGATGAATTAAATGATATGTTCATGCCTATTATAGGCTTACACTTCTAAAATTTGTTCAGTGACTATTTATCCTAAAACACTATTTCATATAAAAATTTTTAGAACTTTAGAATTATAATTACATCACATAAAATTATATATCTGGTGCATAGTCTAACTGGATATTTTGTATAATAACTTTTAATTCCAGAACTTCATGTTTACTGTTATAATTGATTACAATTTTCTTGTGCTGACATTAGCTTAATAATAATATTGTAATTGTATCAAACACAGACTACTATTACTACCATACTAAGCTATAGTTTTTGAAATTCCTCCAACTTTATTTTCAATCTATGTGACAAGCTTGTATGGTGACAGTTCTTTTTGGTCAGAAAAAAACACATAGCAAAATCCCTGCTCATCTCTGCCATAATTCCCACATGGACTATTTTTTTGGTTATCAATCTATTTTGCATCTTCATGCAGGTGGTATGGAATAGTGGCAAGAGTAAATATATATACATTCTGTCATAAACTTGGCTAGGCTTTGAAAGATATGAATGGTTCTGCTAGATGGAGTTAACAAGGAAGAGCATACAGGATTTATAATAAGATGTTCAGAAAATAAAAAGGTCTTGCTAATTGACTATTATTATGTTATCTTTTGCAAGGGACTCTGAACCAATCTTTGCTAATAATGGGCACATTGACAATAAAACATGTTAACAGGTTAAACCAAAAGAAAAGCAGGCAGAAAGATCATAATGGAAATTAACAAAGCACTGTGGGGGTCATGGAGAGAATATAGTGCCTCTTCAGCACATCTTCAACCTTTGCTAACCGCTTCATCATAAAAGCTGAAAGCTGTAGTTTAGTTCAGAAAATAATTTCTGATTGTAGTAGAAGAGTTCATAAAAGCTTCTCTTTGGAAATTAATATCATCATGATGTATTTGGCTTTAAAGTGCTTTATTAAAATAAAAGTCTAGAACCTAGGCAAATATATTCAGTTCATATTTATGAAACAGAGAAATGCTTAAGAATTAGACTCATGGATAGAAATGTATCTCACTGTGAACATTTCTGATATATGAATATCCTGATTAAAAAGAAAAACTCATATTGAGTGAGGATAAGTATTTTCAGAAAGTAGGGCAGCACTTTCAAATTGTAAGCATCTCTGCTGTGGTTACTTAAGTTGAAGAGAATACCCACATGTCTATCAGATGTGTCAGCAATGATGAGGTTGGGAAGGTGGCACTGTGCAGTGGAGAGAACACAGGAGACATGATCTGTAAACCCAGGCCCTCCAGTCTATCAAGTGGCTTATGGAAAACTCGGGATGTTTGAAGTTTTGCTTTCACATATGCTGAATTAGAAAGTTGGGCCAAACCAAATTTAAGGCCCCTTCCAGTTCTAAAAATATGGAAAAGGGAGCAAGGAAATGTTCAAGAGTTCCAAATGGAAAAGGAAGATCATGAATTACTTCTCAGAGAAGATAGAATTGGAAATAGACTTGAGAGGACACAGTAATTACCTAGTCTCCAAGTCCAAGCCCAATTTTTCTTAAAGACAAGAAGTGCTCAGATGGCTGAGGAAAGGTAGAACCCATTTAGTTCATCTTTAAACAAACCCCTTAAATTGTGCTGAATATGGAAAAATCCCCCCCCCTTTTTGCTTTTTCTTCCTGAGGATCCTCTTTTCCAGCATGTTTCCAAAAAGCACAAGTCACAATGTCTGAAGCAAATGTTTTTCAACAGACATGAACCTGCTTAATTTTCCTGACAATGTGTGCAGTTATGTTAAAAACTTGCATACTCTTGGGAAAAGATAGAAAGATACTGGCAAGCCAAAACGCCCAGAGGGGCAGATATATATATATATATATATATATATATATATATATATATATATATATATATATATATATTACAGTGCTAATCTCTTCTTTTTTTCAAAAAGTTTTTTTGTGTGTGTGTGTGTAAACCTTATTTCCATGCACTGTTATTACACATGGCTACTACTCTTATCTGTAAGAGCCAAAGTTAGAATTTTTGTTACTGTTATTTCTCCATGTATTTTGGAGTATGTGACACATGCCTTCTTGAAAATTGTCTTTTAAAACATCTGATTTAAAAAACAAAACAAAACAAAATAAACTCAGCAACAACAACCAGACAGCAACCCCTTTATCGAAGTCTGCAGGATTTCCACAAGTATTCTTCAACTAACTAGGGGCGAGGCAGTGGGTATACCTCTGAGATTTGGTTTCTGCAGTGCACATTCATTTTGGTAAATAAGGACATATGGAGGGATTTAAGATGTCAAGAACAAGGCAGGTGCAGAAACCAGCTCCAGATTGTGCTAGGAGGAAGGAGCCATCCCTAAGGAAATAACTAAGAAGGAAATATGTCTTAAATCTGTCTTTTCTGCTGGAAAATGGGTATGAGTTTGATTTAAATCCATAGCCCTGTTTACAAGCTGGAGAGCTCCAAAGTGCCAGCCATACATTCCTAACTGAACTTCCCTTGTCCCCCAAGGCCTGGAGCGCCTATCTTTATGACTTCTCTCTGCATCCTGAGACCTCATTCTATATCAATACCCTGTAGGTTTCCTTTAAGATGCAGGAAAGGTGCTAGGCGTGCAAGCCTGGTAGTTCAGCTTCTCTGGAGGCCGAGGCAGGAGGGTCACTGGAGCCCAGGAATGTGCAGCCAGTCAGGGCAACCCCGTCGCCTCTTTAAAAAAAAACAGGGGGGGATGGGCAGCAGAGGCGAGGGACATTCCTCCCTTTCTCCTCCCACTGTCCCGACTTCACACCTAGGGTGGGAAAAGAGGGTGGGGGCGGGACGCCCAGGCAGGCCGCAGGGCGGGATCACTGCAAGCGCTCCAATAGCCCTCCAGGCTGGCCGCTGTGGACACCGCAGCCAATGAGCAGAGGAGGGAGCGTGGAGCAGCACTGTTGCAAAACATCCAACCTGGGCCGCCACGGGCGCCAGGGCAAGTGGGTGTGTGCAGCCGGGAGTTCGGGGGCGGGGTCTAGGGGACCAGCCCGGGCTGGACAGCCTGGACGCTTGCAGAGAGCGGCTGATTGTTCCTCCGGGAAGGCAGCTGGGCTTTCGCAGTGTGAGTTCCACCCTGCCGGCGCGCGCCCTGCTCGTGGCGCTGCCGCAGCAAGGTGCACGGGGCCCTGCGAGCCCCAAGAAGCCGTCCAGCCCCAGGTCTACAACTTTTGCGTCCCATCCCAGAGGAAGATGCCCGCCGGCGCCTGCGGCCAGCAGCCTGGAGTTCTAGGCACGCTCCAGACAAGATGGCGCGGCTGGTCCGGGGAGTGCTCGGGGCCCCACGATGCTCCCCTTGCCTGCTCCTCCTGTGGCTGCTGCTCCTGCTTCAGCTGAAGCCGGCGTCGGCTGAAGCCGGTCGCCCTGCGCGACCGCCCTGCGCGACCACCTGCACTTGCTTTGGGGACTCGCTGGACTGCAGCGGGGGCGGACTGGAGACGCCATCCGGGGACCTACCCGCCTGGACACAGAGCCTGTGAGTGCCGCCCTTTCCGCTCTCCCTGCATCCTGTGGCTCTGTCACTAGGGCACGACACGGGGCCCCCGGGTTTCTTACCCGGGAAGGGGTGCAGATTGGTTGTGTTTGGAGTTGTGTAGGCTGCAGGAATTTGCTTGGGGTGGCAGAGACGAGGTCGTGCATGGGGGGCAGAGAGAGAGAGCGTGTGTCAGGGTCTGGAGGTGAGTGGGCCTGCCATGGGGTTAAGAGGAGGATGATCATAGGTCTTGAAGTTCTGAAGGGGAGTGTGTGTATCTTTTGAGAGTCTGGAAGTGAGTGACTCACTTTGGGGTTTGCGGGGGGCGGGGGAAGATGGGGTCGTGAAGGTTTGAAGGTCAGCATGTACCTCTTGTGGGTTTGGAGTCCAGCCATCATGGGTTGTGGCGGTTTGGAGGTTAACGAGTTGGACTGGTGGGGTTTGTTGGAAAGCAGTCGTGGACAGTGAAGGTTTGGAGGTGAGTGAGAAAGCATGGGTCTTGGAGGTCTGAAAGTGAGCAATAGGTGGTGTAAGTCTCTTAGGGTTGTGAAGGTGAGCAAGTGCGCCTCATGGGCCCATGGACATGAGCAGATTGTGGATCCTGAGAGTGAGCATTTGTGCCTCATGGGGGTCTGCAGGCCCGTGAGTGTGGGTCCTCTGGGTGTGGAGGTGAGAAGTTGTAGGGTCAGTGAGTGAGTGAAAAGTGGAGATGAGCATATTTGTGTTATGGCTGAGGATGGAGGGTGGGAGAAGTCTAAAGCAGAGTGCAGAATTCTGTGGATATGATTTTTTTCCTCTCCCACCTCTTTCGTGTTGGTACTCCTTAGTATTGTAGTGGGGATGAATGAAGGGGACTCCAGTGTTCCACGTGCATTATTTATTAATGAGTGTATGTGTGTAGCAGCCTCCAGGTCTGAAGGACCATAGTGACTTGAGATGGTTGTGGTGGTGGTGGGGTGTCAAGGGATCCCTTCCAGAAGGTACTCAGGGGAAAGGGAGCTTTTTAAGAGTTCTTAGAGATCTGGGAGTACCCAGAATTTGTCCTTTTCTGCTTGATTGGCATGTTAGGGAACTGTGTTCCAGATCCTTCCTGCGTGCTCCCTGGGGCCCCACTTGTGCTTCATGATCCAGTGGGGTCAGGCCCACCCTCCAGTTTCTCCTCCATAAATGGTGCAAATTAGTTTTGGAGTCATGCTGCATCAGGAGAATGTGCCAGGGTCTTGACTGATTTTAGCAGTTTGTTTCTCCCAAAAGAGCACATTTCTGTGCTGTCAGGATTTTAACTTGTCTGGAGTTGGTGGGACACTTCTTAGAGGAGATTTGGCAGGGGGGGAAAAAAGACTTTCAATTTCTGTAAATAGGGTGGAATAGAATAACCTTTTTTTTATTTTTTTTACTTATAAAAAATTCGGTCCACGAGTCAAGTCCTGTCCATTTATCAGGAGCAGCATCTCTGTAGACCTCTGAGTACCTTCCAGAAAAGGCCTTGCTCGAATAGTCCACTTCTCAGTTGAATAGATGTCATCTTTCCCAGAACATAAGGGAGGCACAGCTGTAACCTCAGGCATGACATTCACTGTTTAAAAAGGAGAAAACTGGTGATACAAGTTTTAACCAACACACCTGTGGTTCCATCACAGAACGCACAGACTGAGCCTGGCTACTGTGAGGGAAAGAAGAGAAGTTTTTTTTTTTTTTTTAAGGTGAAGATCTTGTGTCTGTCACAATGGGGCACATCTTTAGCTTGGCCTACAGGACACACTGCTCCACAAGCAAGTGCCATACAATGCAGAAGCTGGTGAGGACCCCTTAGTTGTGGTTAGGTGCTATCTTTCCCAGAGGAGTTCACTGACCCAGGGAAAAATCAGTGGTCCTAGGGTACTGGGAGGCAGAACCCAGTACTGCCCTGAAGTAGTATTTTATTCAGTTGAGGCAGCCTGGAGAGTTGTGGTTTTTCCTTTAGTGAGTATGTTCACCTGTTGGAAGTGTGACTCCATGCCATGTGTCAGAGGCACTGTGAGGAAGGTTCTTTAGCTCCCAAACAGTAACTTCCGGGAGAGGACAAAGTGTCCTCTTGTTTGCACTTTCCTGTAGTCACAAGATCCACTTTGCCTTGTCCTTTTGGGGAGCAGAAAATAGTTTTTTGTTTGTTTTTTTAAAGGCTGTTCTGTTGCCTAGAGGTGACATTTCACACAGTTTAAATAAATGCCTTGAAAATTGCACTCTTTTATACTCACACGTTTGATGATCAATAAATACCAAACTGGGTATTTAAAGCTTCAGGAGACTTGATTACATTCATTATGGTGTTAACTGATTAGATCTCAAGATTTGAGCAGCGTGTGATTTTTGGTTAACATGGGGTGACACGGCATACAGTATCCTTTGAAAAATATCTGTGCAGTTTTTTTTTTAAGAAAGAGTGAAATAGAGAGGGAGAGAGAGAGAGAGAATTTTTTTAATATTTATTTTTTAGTACTTGGCGAACACAGCATCTTTGTTTGTACGTGGTGCTAGGATCAAACCCAGGCCACAAGCATGCCAGGTGTGCACGCTACCACTTGAGCCACATCGCCAGCCCTGTGCAGTTTTATTTCTGATTAAAAAGGAGTCACGTAGATGTGTTTTCCCTCTAATTTTTAGATGTGTCAAAACATTAGTCTTACTCTGAAGTTTCTGTGAGAATATTTATACAGTTTGTATTCCTGGCAGTGATTCTGCAAGGCAGGAGTGGAGAAAGTTTCTGTATCTGATACAATAATGTTTCCTGTATTTTCATGGCGTTTACACCCTCTAAGTCCATCATGTCTCGAAAATGCTTTGAGCTAGTTTATAAGCACATGAACCAGATTTTACTTCAGCCAGTTCAAACAATTTCAGGCTGTGGGTTTGAGATAGCAGGAGACCTGGGGCTTTATGGGACCTCCCTGCCCCCCAAGCAGTGCATCTAATTTGGGAGTTGCTTCTAAGCCTATCATAAAGGAAGTCAAACTTTTTAATAGTGAATGTGAATGTATTATGAATAGAAAGAATAGAGCTGGTTGAGGGGAACATAGTTTCCTTCATAGGGCCTGAAGAAAATTTATTCAGTGCAGTCACTTATAGTAGCGGAGCCATAACTGAGTCTCCCAATCCCATTACGTAGGTGAGATTGGCATTGTTCAACCAGCACATTCATAAATAGCAGCAGACACTGCCAAGCCTTATTCCAGCTTCCAAGAACCTTAGTAGAAGCTGAACTTCTTAGAACTCAGATGTTTGATTTCTTTGAAATTATTTTGGGGAGCATGGCTTCAGGAGATCTTTAAATACACTCTACCTTAGACTCTTACCTGTGGTGTAAATATAAGCACCATATTTAGTCACAGAATGATGGTGGCTTAAACGTTCTGAAAACTGAATTATGGCCTATTGGAATTGTGAGTGGGGAGGCAGGGAGGTCCTGGAGGCAGAACAAACCTTCATTCTTGTTCTTTATTGAGGGACGAGGACCTGAATTCAGAAGCAAGAGCATCACTCTAGTATGCTGATTTCAATTCTTTTGGAGAAGCTAAAGAGAAAAAAAGGATTTTTTTTTCCACTTCCCATCCTGTTTATGCAAATTAGATGACTAAATCCTTTCAGAACTTAAACTGAGATTTATTTTCTTCCTTCCTTCCTTCCTTCCTTCCTTCCTTCCTTCCTTCCTTTCTTTCTTTCTTTCCTTCCTTTCTTCCTTCCTTCCTTTCTTCCTCTCCATCACCTCTGTCTTTCTCTAAGTACACAGCTTGTCTAGATGGTCCTTTGGTATTCACTTCTGTCTTTTTATCTCCTTGCCTTCATATCACATAATCAAGCTCAACAGACCTTGAACATCTGATTTTGAGTTTTTTTTTTTTTTTTTGAATAGGGAGTGATTTATGTGTTTGTTTTGTGGGGCTGGGGCTGGAACCCACAGCCTCTCACATGCGAATATGCACAGGCTCATCCCCGGAGCTGCACCCCCAGCTCTCAGGACTATTTTAAGGCCCAGACATGGCAGAGAAAATCCTGGAAAGTGCAAAAGCCCTCAAAGTTTAGGACAACTTGAGTTCAGAGTCTATTTTTTTCTTTTCTCCAGCAAGTGTAGAAGGTGGGCCTTCCTCTCCTCTCAGGAGTGGTGATCTGTGGCTAGTTCCCTTAGCACTTTTTTTTTTTTTTGAGTCAGCAGAGGTCTCTGGTAAATAACACCTGGACTGGTGTGAGTGTCTGTCACACCAGCTCCCAGTGCTTGGAAAACCGTATACACAGCCAGAAGAGCATGCTGCTTCCAGGAAGTGAATTGTTGATGGAACTGAGTGATGGATGCAGAGGCTTGCTGCCCCATGGGGTGGGTGCTCCTCCTTGTTTGGAGGAGAGGAGGCGCAGAGAGCTAACCGAAATAAGTGTTCTGTAGCCATCAAGGACTTCCTCATGCAAAATGCCTCTGACTGGCTTCTCAGATTGAGTGCCTGTGTATAGGACATGAGTAGTTTGGCTCCATTGAAGGGCTATGCTTTGCCTAGGAGAAAAATTAGGCACTCCGATGTGGAGACGTTTGGATTTCTTCACATCTCCATTGGAAACAGCACTTAGAAATGACTAAGTCATACTCTATTCTGCACTGTCCTAAAGACTAGCCAACTTGAAATCTTATTGAGTCGTGGGTCTCCAGTAGTACTTGGTTGAATATGAAATCTTTTTTTATTGTTTTTGTTGTGTTTTTGATACTAAGGATTAAACTCAAGGGCACATAACCACTTAGCCCCATCCCCAGCTCTTTTTTATATTTTATTTAGAGACAGGGTCTCACTGAGTTTCTTAGGGCCTCACTCAGTTGCTGAGGCTGGCTTTGAACTCTTGATTCTCTTGCCTCAGCCTCCTGAGCTACTAGGATTATAGGTGTGTGTCACTGCACCTAGTGAGCATGAAATCTTGTAAGTTTCTTAACTGGGGGGAGGGCTGAAAGATGTTGACCTAAAAGGAAAAAACATGGTAAAATGGAAGCAGGAACGTGGTAAAATGGAAAAATAGCATGTGGTTGAGTTTCAGAAGACCTTGGGGTTTCTCTGCTGCTGATTGCCAATGGGATCTTGGGCTGCTCCCTTAATTTCCTATCTGTTGAGGGCTGTTTGACTTTCATCTCTACTTGAAGTGCCTGGAAACTTGGGTTGTGTGATGGCAGTATTTGCAGTGCTGCTGAGCTCTGTGTTTACTGCAGGGGACTTGAGTGTAAGGGAAGGACACCCATGGTTGCTGTGCTTTGTGTGGAAAAGCACACAAAAGCATGTTCAGGTTTATGATTCTGTTCTGATTGAAACAAAGAAGGAATAACATTACAGGATGGTCGGTGTTTAGTATACTTAATTAAAAAGTACTCTTTTGGGGGCAATAATGGAGATAAATACTAAGGTTACTTTACCACTGAGCTACATCTTCAATCTTTTATTCTTCTTTTTTAAATTTTAAGACAGGCTTTCACTAAATTGCCCAAACTGGCCTTGTATTTGTGAACCTCCTCAGGCTCTCAAGTTGCTGGGATTACAGGCCACTGCACTCACCTTTAAAAATGTTCTGCATCCCAGTGGCTTGGAGGCTGAGACAGGAGGGCTGTGTGTTCAAAGCCAGCCTCAGCATCTTATCAAAGCCCTAAGCAACTCAGTGAAACCCTGTCTCTAAATAAAATATAAAAAGGACTGAGGATATGGCTCAGTAGTTAAGCACCCCTGTGTTCAATCTCTAGCACAAAATAAAATAAAATAGAATGATGTTCGCATGTTTGATGCCACTGAGTGGAATCTTTAGATTGAAACCTCAGGCAGCAAGGAGCAAGAGGGTGTGTGGTAGGAGCCTCAGTGAGGGACCCTTGCATAGACCTTTAGGTGTTGTTGAGGAAAAGCAAATATCCCACAAAGAAAGCACAGGTTGAACATTCTTAATCTGAAATCCAAAATAGTCCAGAATCTGAAATTTTTGAGTCCTGGCATGACACCATGTGTGGAAAATTCCATACTGTGAAACTTTGTTTTCCTTCACACAGACGTATTTTAAAATGGTATATAAAATTACCTCCAGGTCATATGAATCATAGGTGGATTCATGTATAAACTTTGGTCTCATTGCCATGCATACATTCTAAAATCAAAAAAATCTGTTATCTGAAACACTTTTGGCCCGAAGCATTTGGATAAAGGGTGCTCAACCTTGCTTCCTTTTCCCTTTAGGCTCAAAGAAAATGTTGACTAATTCCAAGCAGGGGACATGGCAGGTTTCAGAGGAGACCTTTCAAGTGTACCTTTCAGGGTGGAAACTCAGCAGCCTAGTATGTAGAGCCCAGTGGTTTCCTTCTGCAATTTTGAATCTCATTCTCCTCCTTTTATTGATCCAGTTCAGACAGAATTTTCCAGTCTCCCTAGATGTGCCTGGGTTGCTTCTTCGTCCAGTGCCAATTTTGAAAAATTTGTTTCCTGTAGAAATTAGACTCCTACAAGATTTACTTACCATGCAGAATCTAGAAGCTTTTATTTTCTATGCCTTAAATATCTAAATTTCTTCCACATGAAATTTGTTACTGTGTTCAGTGGAAATTCTTGAGCTTTTCTCTTTTTTTCTTTTTTTTTTTTTTTGGATACTGGGGATTGAACCCAGCATTGCTCTTCCACCAGCCACATCCCCAACCCCTTTTTATTTGGAGACAGGTTCTCCCTAAGGGCCTTGCTAAATTGCTGAGGCTAGCTCTGAAATTCTGATCCTCCTACCTCAGCCTCGGGAGTGTTCACTCATTTGTTATCATGTAAATTTTCCTAATTTGAAACTCACTTTTGATTTTTTCTTTTTTCCCCCCCTTTAGAACACGTCCTTATATTTTGGAGCTTTGTTTAGGAGTACAGCTAAAAAGAAGTGAAATTGGAGCCACAGTTAGTGGTTTGGAACTTCTTGACAAAAAGTTGAACAGGACTTAGACTACTTATGGACCAAAGGAAACAGTCCAAAAAAATTATGTTTTCAAAAAAGCTTTTTCCCTGTAAGCCCCTAAGATGAGCTTTTTTTCCAGTGTGTTTTTTGAGGATCAAAATAGGCCAAGTGATCTTCCTACCCTTCCAGGAGCCTAGTATGTCACTGTCAATCATTCTGTTTCTCCTGGGACTTCCTTCTGGTGCATCTATTATTTATCTCTCTCCTCTCCCAGAGGATCCTCTAAGTCTCTCTGATTAGAGAACTCTTCACGCTTCCCTTTTTTATTCTCCATTATGCTTGGAAATTTGGGGTGTTCAGTTTCATGTCTGTAGGAATCCTTAAAAAATATTTTGCTTATTTCCCCAGGGCTTTCTGTCTTGGGGATGGGCCTGTTCTTTCAGGGCAGAAAGGGTTGCAGGATTTTCTTGTTTATCTTGGGGGGGGGGGGTTCTAACAAGCCTTGACCCTCAAGTGTGAGTATTCCTAATTGGCAAGTGGGGAGCCCTTGACAGAAGTGACTTGGGAACACAGATGTGCAGGAAGGACCATCTTCTCTGCGCTGATGGCCTGTGTTTCTCTCAGGAGCCAGCAGAAGGTACAGAGACAGATCCAAATCTGCTCCACTGCTGGTGCGCCTTGCAATGTAGACCCTCCGCGAGAAGCCATGGCTTGTGGTTTGTTTGATTCTGTACATCAGAGAGACTATTTGACCTAAAACAAAAATTATGGATGATTCTCCCCTCCTTTCTCCTAATTTTTTTCCTGAGAACCACTTCAAAGTATCAGATGTGTTGGTGCCAGACGCTAGGCAGTTATTGTTAAAAGAATTTGGAAATATAATTGAAAGCAAACTTTGGTGGAGCAAAAAAGCAGATGGAGGTGAGCTCTTACTTTGAGGGAGAGAAGGGAATTCCAAATTTTTCCTCTATTTGGAGCTGATGTCTCAGAACACTTGTTCTGTGAGAAGAATCATCTGTGAATTCTACATCTGGGAGTTATATATTGTGAAATGGCATTCCTTTTAAATGTAGAAGAATCACAAAAGTTTAAAGTTACACTGTAGTTGGAAAATTCTAGTCAGAGTTTTTTTAAAAAAAAAATTAGCATGGAAATTGGCAGAGTGATTGGATATGAGAGTATGATGCCTAAACTAGACATGTCTATATATGGAAAGCAATATGATTACTACACTTATTTCTTGATATTCCTCCCTTTTGAGACAGATGACATCTTTTTAAAAAAGTCACCAGCATCGGCTAATCAGAATCAATACTTAAAACAAATGTGACTTGAGAGTCTGAATTGAAACATTTGTTTTGAGCTTTTCAAATAAGTTCAGGCCCTGCTCACCTGTGATTAGCCCAGAGCAATGATTCAGGGTTTTCAGGGGGATAACACTGTGTGTTCTTCCTGTTTGAACTCCTGCATCCTAGGTTTCTGGGTGTGAGAGGTGTGGGGGAAGGGATGGAGCAGCCATGTTGTTATGGGGCTCAATAATAAGAGTGGTGGCCTCTGGGCAAAGTTGGTCAATGTATTTAGTTTCCCTCTGTAAGATGAGGATAATTAGTGGGTGCCTACCTCATTACACTTGTTATGAAGACAGAAGTGAAGTAATGTAGGATTTTTAGGACAAGGCAGAAACTTGAGGAAATGTTAGAATTAAAATGACAGCAGTAATAGCAATTTACATTCTTTTGGCAGCAGGATCCATTGTCATTAACTAATTGAATCATCATCTTAAGCCTATGAGACATTACTTCCATCATTTTTTAAAAAAATATTTTTAGTTGTAGAGGGACATGCTACCTTTATTTTATTTATTTATTTTTATATGATGCTGAGGATCGACCCCAGGGCCTCACATGTGCTAGGCAAGTGCTGTACCACTGTACCACAGCCCCAGCCCTTTTTAAAATATTTTAATTAGAGAAAGGGTCTCACTGAGTTGCTTAGGGGCCTCACTAAGTTGCTGAGGCTGGCTTTGAAATCATGGTTCCCCTGCCTCAGCTTCCCAAGCTGTTGGGATTACAGGAGTGCACCCACCTCACCTGGCTCACCTCTGACTTATACATATGAGGTCCAGGTGGTTGAATGACTTGTTGGGATTCAAACCTGTATCTACACGATGGTATCTAGAAAGAATACTGCTCTTCTTGCACTTACTCCATTTCAAGTTTTTAAATCCCTTAAGGCCAGTCATGGGTCCTATAACTCTTGGGTGACTTAAAGCACCTAGCACAGTTCTGGCCATACAGCTGGTGCTCTATAAATGGTGTCTCGAATGTGATTATGAAGAGCACGCTTCTTCTCTAGGCGTGTGTGTTGCCATTCATTTTTGGTTTTCCTCTTTGGTGAAGGGGGTTGGTGGCATGTACATATGTCTTGCCATCTGTTGTTTATTGTTTCTTTTAATTGTGGTTTGTGTCCCTGCTCCATGTTTCTTTGGTTTCTGGAGCAACTGCGAATATTATATGCTGGGGGATCAAAAAAAAAGTAAACTATTTATAAACAGTAAAGAATCCTTGGGTTTGGAAAGAGTTTTTCTCAAATGCATGTATATTTGGTGACTTTACTGTAATCTCACTGAGGCATCATCGTTAGACAGTTTGCAATCCGAGGCATATCTCAAAGACAGGTGAGTCCTTGCCCAGCTTTGTGTGACCAGCTCACAAAGAGCCTTGGTGATAAGGCCCTGGTGTTAACGCTGACCCAGGTGGTGTATTTTTAAATCAAGTACATATAAACAGTTTAGCCTGCCAATGGAGTTTATACTCTGCCTGAAATCCTTGGCATGCTCTGGGCTGGGTGGCGCTGATAGGTACATATGGTCTTGGGAGAATGCTGTGGCCACCCTCTGCGTCCCACCATTCATTTAAAACAGGGGAGGGGGGTGTGCAGCAGAGAGAGGGAAGGAAGGGGAGATTGTCAATGATTTTGTTGATCAGTTTTATGTTAAACTTTCATTTTATATGCTTTTTATGGGTCAGGATATGCAGACTTTAGTGGGGAGTAGAGGACCTCTTGACTCACTTCATTTCTGTCCACAGGGGGCCTTTGCAGATTTACAGAATGGAACCTGCAAATCCAGCTGTTGGCTGTCCACTGGCCTCTCCAGGTTTTGTAGCTCCTTTCTATCGGATTCCACCTGCCTCTGTAACCTTGTGAATCTTGTCCTAAGCTCCCTTACACCTGGGAGTGGTGGCGCACGCCTGTAATCCCAGCAGCTTGGGAGGCTGAGGCTGGAGGATCGTGGGTTCAAAGCTAGCCTCAGCAACTCAGCGAGACCCTGTCTGTAAATAAAATATAAAAAAGGGCTGGGGATGAGACTTAGTGACTGAGTGTTCCTGGGTGTAATTCCGGGTGCCAAAAAAAAAAAAAAAACCACACACACACACACACACACACTTCTTAACACTCTGAGAGTCCCATGAAACTTATATGCAGTTCCTTCTGTCTGGAGAAAGTTGCTCCACATTTGCCTTACATCTTCCCCCAGAAACCATGGCTGACATCCCATTTGACTTGACTGTCCACCTGGGGGATTCTGCATTCCTTAATATAGACATTTTAAGGGATTAGACTGTAAGCCCCCTGAAGGCAGAGACTGGCTTTGTTTCTGATTCACTGTTATTTTCCCAGAATCTGAAGCCTGGGGCACATAAAATGTTCAACACAGGGCTGGTGATGTAGCTCCATGGTGGAGAGCTTGCCTAGCACATGTGAGGCTCTAGGTTTGAGCCTCAGCACCACATAAAAATAAATAAATAAAGGTCTGGTATCCCATCATCAACTCACAAAATGTTTTACAATGCTAGCACAGGTCTGGGGTTGTGGCTCAGCGGTAGAGCGCTTGCCTCGCATGTGAAAGACCCTGGGTTCGATTCTCAGCACCACATATAGATAAATAACTGAAATAAAGGTATTGTGTCCAACTGCAACTAAAAAATAAATATTTTTTAAAAATGCTTAGCACAGATGCTAATATAGATAAGAACATGGGTATTCATTTTATATAGTCCTCAAAGTCCTATGGATATGCCTTTCCCAGACAAGTAGAATCATTTAGACCTCCCAGGGCTCATCAGTCAGTATGTTTTCTAGTTTCCTCCGCCCCTCATCCAAGATACAGGTGTGGAGGAATTTAGAAGGATGGAAAGAATAACAGATAGCTAGAACTTACAGAAGATGGACAGGCCAGCTGATTACCTGCCATGTTGATTGGCAGTCTTTGTAGCACTTCTGAATTTTGCTGAGATGACTTTGAAATCCCATGTCCAGGTATTGTCACTGTAATCCCTTTCTCATGGACGAGGTGCCTGTGACCTCTCTCTCACAGGGGATCCCTAGTGGCTGGCCTTGGGAGGTTGGCGGGCCTCCACAGGTCTCCCCACGGTGGTGGTTTGGCCAGGGTGCCCACTGAATATTTCCCCACTGTTGACATGGTCTGTCCTCTGCCCCTTTGCTGGAGCTGGGTTGCAGAGCTGGCTGTGGGGAGGGTTGCTTCTCACATAGACCAAGGCTGTCTAGACACCCTTCCCCTTGTGGTCATTTTGCTCAGTTTATGCTGAGCCCTCACCAGGCAGCTAGTTTTTGTTGCTGGGGCTCTTAGTGCCTTTGCTAAGACCTCTGCTTTGACAAGTATGATGACCAGGCCAAAGTAGTTTTTTCTCATTCTTTTCTGCTGGCAGAGGGAATGACTGCTCTCCTTGACCAGAGGTAGTTGTTCAGCGCTCAGGGTGGGTGACCGTGCCCTCAGTCGACAGAGCCAAAGTACTGATTTATGGAAACCTCTGCAGCAGGAGGGTTCAGGGCAGATCAGCGTGTAAATCAGGCCCCTCTTCTGTGGATCTCAGAGGTGAGGCACACGGCCTTTTCCTCCACAGCAGCAGGATCATTGCTGACCTGGCTCAGTGTGGGTCCTCCCTGGGTCGTCGCCCAGAGAAGCTAAGGAAGAGCAGTTGGAGAGCTGGGCTCTGCCCCTTCTAAGATGTTGCTTTTAATGATCGCTGAGGGCTTGGGCTGTGGTTCTTCAGGGAGGCCTTTGTACCTGAGGAGCTGAACTAGTTTGCAGGGTTGGGGTGGAAGGAATCTTTGTGCTATGTACCCATTACTCTAGTTCGGAGGTTTAGTTACTTTTATCTGAGATAAATGTTAGGTATTTATTGAATAAGGAGAAGACTACAGTAGGAAAAAGACTCATTGATCTCATTAACTAGTGATAATTATTTTCACTTTATTGTATAAATCTCTAGTAGTGGCTCTGGTTGAATACTTGTTCAAAGCTATAAGCAAACAAACAATTAGTTTTGCAGTATTGGGTATTGAACCCAGGAGTACTCTACCACTGAACTACATCCCCAACCCTTTTTATTTTTTATTTTTTTAGTTGTTGATAGAACTTTATTTATTTATATGTGGTGCTGAGACTTGAAACCAGTGCCCCACACATGCTAGGTAAGTGCGCTATCCCAGCCCCTTATTTATTTTTTTTTTATTTTGAGACAATGTCTTGCTAAGTAGCTAAGGCTGCCCTTAAATTTGTTATCCTGCAGCCTCAGCCTCCAAGTCACTGAGATGACAGGTGTGTGCCACCATGATGGGCTTGAAGTTCTATATTTTAAAGACTAAGTATCAGGAATATTTTCTCCAGGCTTAAATGTTTATAAAGGGATGGTTTAAGTCTTTAAGTCTCTCCCTCCCTCCCTCCCTCCCTCCCTCCCTCTCTCTCTCTCTCTCTCTCTCTCTCTCTCTCTCTCTCTTTGATACCAGAAATTGAGCCAAGAGGCACTTAACCACTGAGCCACATCCTTAGCCCTTTTTATTTTTTTATTTTGAGACAGGGTCTCACTAAATTGCTGAGGCTGGGTTTGAACTTGTGATCTTCCTTCTTTAGCCTCTGAACCACTTGGATTATAGGCATGTGCTGCTGCTCCCTGGCTGATTTAAGTTTTAATTAAAACGTCTCTTATATTGAGCATTATAAGTTAGTTTTTCCCTAAAACTTTGTCAGATATCCTTATATGCATAATGTTTATGCATTTCTTTTCTTAGGTTAAGTTACCAAGTCCAGAGTGCTCTGGATATGCAAATTCTTCAGACTTCTGGTGTCACTTTGCTCCCCGCCAAAAGGCAGTCAATTCACATGTGAACCTGTGCTTGCCTTTCTCACACCCTCACCAACATGAGATGCTGCTTTCTATTCATGTAACCATGTACCTGTGTGGTGTATAAGGATTGCTTTGGGTTCATCTGCATTTCCTTGGCTGAAAACTTTTCACAGGTTACCCACATGCATTCGTTTTGAGTTTCCTTCCTTTTTTGATGCTCCATTTGATAAATGACCTTGGTGTGGACTTTGAGCATGAGTAGGAGTCTGTACCTCTAGGACTAGGGCTGAGGTGTTCCTGGGCAAGTGCAGGTGTGATTCTGTGGAAAACTGCTTCCAGTGGGCATGGTCTATGTTTTTGATTCTTTATCCCATCCTGATTATGAGTTCTGGAGGAGAACATTGCAGTGGCTCTCAGGCTCTGGGGCTCTCCCAGGCTGCCTGAGCCCTTGCACAGCCGGCTTGGCTCCCGTGCCCTGCCTGCCCTGTCTGTGGCTCAGTGTGCTGGGTACCTACAGCTGGTAGGAATCAGAGCAGTTTAGTGTGGCTGAGAACCCTTCAGGAACAGCTTCCAGCAAATGGAAATTATTTTAAAACAAATTGATGTGGTTTTTCTGTCAAACCTACTTGGAGCATAAACAATGTTGGCCTGTAAGCTGCTCCCCTCCGACAGACAGGCCCGTGTTCAGAGTGTGGCTTTCAGCAGAGTAAACATGGGTCTCAAAAGTGAGTTGTCACTGTGTGTGTCTGACTTGAAAAGTAAAAGTAGTGCATGCATGGAAAGGGAGTCTCACAGACAGTTCTGACATCGGAAGGTGGCATTTCTCAGTCATTTATCTTCCTACCACTGAAATTACCACTTCCTGTCCAGGTTTTATTTATTTATTTATTTACTTATTGATTGATTGATGATTGATTGATACTGTGGATTGAACCCAGTGACACTTAACCACTGAGCCCCATCCCCAGCCTTTTTTGTATTTTATTTAGAGACAGGGTTTCCCTGAGTTGCTTAGGGCCTTGCCAAGTCCTGAGGCTGGATTTGAATTTGTGACCCTCCTGCCTCAGCCTCCCAAGCTGCTGGGATGACAGGTGTGCACCATAGCATCTGGCACCTCTAAAGGTTTTAAAAGTGAGAAGTCCTTTGGTGTTGAAAGGATTAAAGGGAAAGAAATACCCAGTCAATGTCTATGGTGAGATAACTGATTTCATTTTGCTCCTTTGCCATCTGGGAAAATCAAAAACATCTTGCAAAATATTTCACTATGTGTGTGTGTGTGTGTGTGTGTACATACACTGACACCCTCTAGACTGTGCATCTCTTGAGTTCTCTGCCGGCTTCAAGGTGGTTCTTCCACCCCCAGGGACAATATCAGCTGCATTAAATTGGCCACAGCCTCCCTAGAAGGCAAAACAATGTTTTTAAGGTCCTGATTATGTATTAATGAACAACCATGCCAAGGGGCACTTGCCAAAAAAGCTACAAAGGGAGAAAGCCACCTGTATCAGAGTGAACTTTGCTCTTAGAGTGTGGACGATGTTGGGTGGAAGGGGTTTATTGCACAAGAGGAGCAACTGGACTCGTTGATGTGGGTTAGCATCCTGGCCCCATTAGGTTTGGGGACTTCCCAGTGAACTGCATCTTTGCTAGCCTGGCAGTGCTATGTGGTAGTGCCTGGGTGTTGAGAGAACTGTTCATGGCCCAGAGTACCTGTCTACCTGTGCATGCAAAGGTCTGCCCATTCATACCCATTTCAAGTCACCTTAAATTTGAATGTGACATTAGCCGGGCATGGTGGTGCCTGCCTGTCATCCCAGCAGCTTGGGAGGCTGTGGCAGGAGGATCATAAGTTCAAGGCCAGCCTCACCAACTTAGTGAGGCCCTCAGCAACTCAGAGAGACCCTATCTGTAAATAAAATACAAAAAGTGCTGGGGATGGGGCTCAGTGGTTCAATCCCTGGTATTAAATTAAAAAAAAATAGAGTGACATTGAAACCCCCAGTCTCCACTCTTTTCCTCTGCAAGGACTTTTCCAGAAATAGCTTGCTCTTATTGTCAACTGTGCCTGCCCAACCACAGGAAGGGGTTAGATCCTAATCTTAATCTAACTAATTTATTTCCCCTATTGTGGTGATATTTACTCCTGCCTTCTGGCTTTTTCCTAATTTCTGAATGACAGGCCACTGGGAGCCCTGCTTTCCACAGCCTTATTAAATAATTACTTAAAAGAAGAAAAAAGGATGCTCTTATGAAATCCTGAGAAATTGTTTTCTGGTGAGGAATAAACTCCAGCTGAGGGCTCTTGGCTCCTTCTGGGAAGCTGAGAGAAGAGAACTTGGTGGGAGGGTGTTTGGGTGGTAGTATCATGATTTCACCATCTAAAATTTGGATATTTTGTCGGGTCGCGACTTCATTTGGTACTTAGAGGAAAAGGTTATTTCTGCATTTTTGTGGTACAGAAGAAACTGGGCAACTTTTTCTCGTCTGGGCTTTTGAAAGCCTGCTAAGACAACAGGACTATTTCCCCAGGCCTTTTTGTATTTTAATTAGAGACAGGGTCTCCCTGAGTTGCTAAGGGCCTCATTAAGTTGCTGAGGCTGGCCTTGAACTAGTGACCCTCCTGCCTCAGCCTCCTGAACCCCTGACTTCCTAAGTCACTGAGGCTGATGTCAAACCTGAAATCCTGTGTCAGTGTCCCAAGTCACAGTTATTATACACAGGTGAGACCCTGAGTTTTTAGGATATTCAGAATCATTTAGTCATCACCACTCATTCTGGAACATTTTTATCACCCACACCAAATTCTGTACCTGCTGACAGTCCCTCCCTGTTCCTCCTTCCTCCCATTCTCTGGCATGACCTAATTCCTGTGTCTGTGGATTCACCTATTCTGGGCATTTCATATAAGTGGAATCCTATAGTGTGTGGCATCTTTCATACTTAACTATAGTGTTTCCAAGATTTTTCCATGTGTAGTGTGTATCAGTCCTCATTCTGTTTAAAAACAATTTTTTGGGGGTACTAGGGATTGAACTCAGGGGTGCCGAGCCACTGAGCCTCATCTTCAACCCCGCTTTTGTTTTTAATTAGTTGTAGATAAAGCCAAAGTATCTTTATTTATTTTTAATATTGTGCTGAGGATGGAACTCAATAATGCCTCACACGAGGCAGGTGCTTTACCATTGAGCTACAGCCCCAGCCCCCCTCAGCCCTTTTTTAATATTTATTTTAGACAGGGTCTTGCTGAGTTTTCAGGGCCCTCTCTAAGTTGCTGAGGCTGTCCTCAAACTTGAAATCCTATTGCCTCATCCTCCTGAGCCACTGGGATTGCAGGTATGCACCACCATGCCTGGCTCTTCATTTCTTTTTATGTTTGAATAATATGCAGTTGTTGAGCTATACCACATTTCATGTATCCACTTACCAGTTGGTGGACATTTAGGTTGTTTTGTCTTCCTGGATGTTAAGAACAATGCTATTGTGAACATGTGTCTACAAGTTCTGCATGGGTGTATGTTTTCCTTTGTCTTGGGTACTTAGTGAAGAATGGGGTTGGTGGGGCAGATGGCAACTCTTAAACTTTGAGGAACTGCTAGGCTGTTCCTAACGAGGCTGTGTGCACCTTTTCTCACTGTCACCTGCATTGTATGAAGTGACCCATTTCTCCACGACCTGGCCAGTACTCAGTATTACCTTTTTTATTTCAGCCATCCTAGAGGATGTGAGGTAGTTTTGATTTGCATTTCCCTGTTGACTGATGAGGTTGAGCCTCTTTTCCTGTGTTTATTCTCTAGTTGCATGTCTTTATAGGAGAACTGTCTACTCAAATCTTTGCCATGTGTTAATTGGGTCAGCTGTCTTCCTCTTGTTCGGTGTGGGCAGAGCTCATCATAAAAAGACCCAGATATTCCAGTTTCAAGTCTCACACCCCAGATAGTTCTGCTTCTCCTCTCCAGCTTACCTTCCTCAGGTGAGAAGAGATTTCTTTTTAAGGTTTTTCAGATTTCTGAGATCTTCCAGTGGAACTGTAAAGGGGTACTACCTTTGCTTCTCAATTTATGAAGAGGTCATAGCTCAGTAACCCTTCAGAAGTTAAAAATGTTGTAAGTCTGAGATGCATCGAAAAGGCCCAACCTCCTGAGCATCACGGGGGCAAGGGGGGGGTCAGCAGAGTGGGTTGTTTCCCCCCTGTAGTCACAAGGCTCCCCCTGGGAGCCGCAGATACACTACCACTGCCCACAAACCACCCAGAGGGGATTCTACCTCTGTTCCAGATCAAGTATGATTTCTCCTGAACGTATCTGGCTGTTGAACCACTGTAAAGTCAAGAAATAGTTAAGTGGCCAGGGTGCTGTGGTGCACACCTGTAATCCCAGCACCTCCAGAGGCTGAGGCAGGAGGATTGTGAGTTCAAAGCCAGCCTCAGCAACAATAGGACCCTAAGCAACTCAGGGAGACTCTGTCTCTAAATAAATTACAAAATAAGTTTGGGGACGTGGCTCAGTGCTTATGTGCCCCTGGGTTCAATCTCCAGTATCTAAGTTAAAAAAAAAAAAAGTAAAAAAAAATGTTGTAACTATCCTTGTCTATTAACTGGCCCCATCTGGTTGAAAAGAGCAGTCATTATTCCCTCTCTCTTTTTTTTTCTTTGGCAGTACTAGGGATTGGGCCCAGGTCTTCACATGGGCTAAGCTAAGCAAGTGCTGTCCCACTGAGCCCCAGTCCCAGCCCAAGCAGTGGTGATTCTTGGAGTGAATTCGCAATTACAGGTTATTCAGGGGAGCTTATCACAGTGTTTGCTAGTAGGAGAATGGGAGAATCTGCTCTGCTCTAACTTGAGGAGATTTGCTGTGTGTGTGTGTGCATTTATTGATCTCCCCGTCTGACTGGTTTCTCCACTCCAGGGCGGTCCTGCCTGTGCTGCCGCCTGAGCTTTGCAGCTATAAATTAGAAATGCACCACCAAGGCTGTCTGAAGGTGGTCAGGGTAATTACTCTGGACAGGTTTACAATAGGGAGGTGTGAAATGCTTGGTGCAGAATGGAAGCTGAGGGAGGGATGACATCTCGAACTCGGTGGCTGCAGGGTGGTGGGCTGACACAGCTAATTGAAAACTATGGCCCTGGTGACTTTTAATGGGAAAGCAAGAAACCAGAGGGAAAGTACCTCATGGAGTCCCTCAAGGAGGTCAGCACTGAATTTGTGCAAAACATTTGGAACCTCTGACCTCAGTGTGCATGATAAGACCTTCTGGTTTTGGTTTTGATTTTCTATTCTGTAGTCCCATTTTAGAACTGAGTGGAGGGCAGGGTGGGAGGGCTGGGGAGTGGTAAACTGGCAAGAAGACCTTTTAGGTGCACTTTGAAAGGATCCTGACAGCCTCACCTGAGGGGACTGCTGAGTGAGCTGGCTGGTCATTGGGCTGACCTCTCTAGGCTGACCTCTGCAGGCAAGTGAGTTAGCCCTTGGTTGGCCCTCCAGGAGGCATTTCAATTTTTTTTTACTTTATTGTTCCTTTTTCTTTCTTTTTTAAAAGATATACATGACCATTGGGTATATTTTGACATATTCTACATACATGGAATATAACTTATTAGGATCCCATTCTTGTGGTTGGACATGATGTGGAGTTTCCCTGGCTGTGTGTTCATATATGACCATGGGAAAGTTCTGTCCCATTCATTCCACTGTCTTTCCCATTCCCACCCCCTCCCTCCCCTTCATTCCCCTTTGTCTGATCCAGTGAACTTCTTCCCTCCCGCACTCCTTTATTATGAGTTAACGTCCACACATCAGAGAGAATATTCAACCTTTGGTTTTGGGGGACTGACTTATTTCACTTAGCCTGATAATATTCAGATCTATCCATTTACCAGCAAATGCCATAATTTCTTTATGGCTGAGTAATATTCCATGGTGTATAGAGACCACCTATTCTTTATCCATTCACCTGTTGAAGGGCACCCAAGTTGGCTCCATAGCTCAGCTATAGTGAATTGAGCTGTTGTAAACATTGATGTGGCTGCACCACTGTAGTGTGCTGATATTGTGTCCTTTGGGTATATGCTGAAGAGTGAGATAACTGAGTCAAATTGTAGTTTCATTCCAAGTTTAATGAGGACTCTCCGTACTGCTTTCCAGAATGTAATAGTAGGCATTTTAAAACTCCTGAATAGACCTTGGAGTTTCATTTATGATGTTTAGAAACTGGGAATCTGCATTTTAAAAAATATTTTAGTTGTAATTGGACACAATACCTTTATTTTATTTTATTTTATTTTTTTAAAGAATTTTAATATTTATTTTTTAGTTATTGGCGAACACAACATCTTTGTTTGTATGTGGTGCTGAGGATCGAACCCGGGCCGCACGCATGCCAGGCGAGCGCGCTACCGCTTGAGCCACATCCCCAGCCCCCTTTATTTTATTTTTATGTGGTGCTGAGGATTGAACCCAGGGCTTCACACATGCTAGACGAGCGCTCTACCGCTGAACCACAACTCCAGCCCTGGGAATCTGCATTTTAAAACCTACTAGGAACATTGCTTTGGAGTCTTGTGTGCAAGAGCCCCCACCCTAGATTTCCTGGGCTTAGCTACAGGTCCTTGTATCCCCTAAGCCCTGCCTTCTCCTGTGGTTTCTTGATACTAGCAACTTTCTGAGCTCTGGTCCAAGTAGGACTGGGTAGATTCCCCTAAAGAGCTTTTTCTTGTGTGCCTTGTATTCCCCTTCAGGTCGCAGATTAATCTACTTTCACCACAGAGGGCCATTCCAGAACACCTAGGTGTGAGATTGGCTAATGTCTTCATCAATAAGGCCTCTGGAACGTGTCTCTGCTTCCTGGCTTGGCCTGGTTTTCTTCTGATTGCAAATTCCTTGAGGGCTGATCCTATATTGTTGACCCAAGTGACTCTGGAGTCCAGCACCACTCCTGGCACATATCAGGTGCTTTAGACACAGTCTTTTGTTCAATGACCTTTAAATCAATTGTGTACAGCCCTTGGCTTTTCTGATGGACACTTTTCTCCTGTGTCCTCTGCACACCTGTCAAGGTGACCCGCTGTTGGCTGCCCTATACATCTGACCTTCTGTTTTTTTTTTTTTTTGGGGGGGGGCGCGGGTACCAGGGATTGAACTCAGTGGCGCTCGACCACTGAGCCACATCCCTAGCCCTATTTTGTATTTTATTTAGAGACAGGGTCTCACTGAGTTACTTAGGGCCTTGCTAACTTGCTGAGGCTGGCTTTGAATTTACAATCCTCCTGCCTCAGCCTCCTGAACCATTGGGATTATAGGCATGGGTCACTGTACTCCGCTGGCTGTTACATTTTTGCCCTTGGGGTTAACTGTTTGCCTTTTCAGGACCACTTGTACACACTGAGATTTGTAGTTGGTTAAAACCATAAAACCAAAACCAAAACCTGCACTCATTTCCATTCATTTCAAACTCCATGGTCACAACTTGCAGAAAAGTCCTTTCAGAGGCATGATGGAAAAGGTGTGGAGATGGTGCAAGTGATAGAATTTCCCTTCACATGTGTGGTGGTTAATATGTGACTTCTTATTGAGGCTTACACGGACCTATGTGACCTTGTTGCTATTGAGGATTCCTAAACCTGGGCTGTGCTGTGGCTTACAGTAAGTCCCTAGCTTTGGAGATAAGTCAGGCTCTGAGCTTTAATTCCCTTTGGTTAAAACAACAACCAGCCATTGTTGGGTAATCCTCCTACAAGCAGCAGATTGGAGGCACTCAATTAGTGGCTGGAGAAGACTGCATTGGGTCCCCCTTTCCCCTTACCTTGTCCCCAGTACACCTAGACAGGATTTTATGGTTCTGTCTCTGGCTCAAGGAAGAGAGGTGGCACATGGATGGTTCGTGGGGAGAGGGAATGCAGGGGTGTGTCTGGGGTGCCAAGGTGTGTCTTCATGGAATGAGACAGGCTGCCTTGAGCCTTGGCATCTTTGGAGATCGTCTATTTGGAGGGGCCAAATGAGAAATGGGAAAAGCATGATCACTATAATGTCTTATCAGCAAAGCAGGGTCCCTTGGTGCTGCATCTCTGCATTGCCAAAGCTGCCTACCTGGACTGTGTAACCCAGAGGCCAAGAGACTGGGCTTGTGTGCCTGGCTTTATATGCTTGCAGTGCTGCCTAATGGCCACAGAAGCCATCGGTTAAATGAAACAGTTGTTCAGTGAGAGCAAGGAAAGGAGTGTTTGCACAAACCACCTTTAAAATTTCTGATCCTTGATGAAAGTCAGTGGGTTTGTGAATTATTAACAGGAGTGTACATGAGGAAATACTGGCCATTTAAATGTTATATATAGTTTTTATATAAGGAAAGAATAAAAGCCGACTATACCCTCTGCTGCTACCTTTTCCGGCTGTGGGCCTGCTCTCAGCAGAGGCAGGAGGCTGGCCACTGGCAGACCACACAGGCACATGGGCACATGGGCATCATGTCAGCTCATCACTCGCAGTCACATTTTGCTTAGAAGGCAGTGGAAGTGTTTTGCAGCCTGTTGGGAGGTATAAAGGTGAAGGTATAAGTCCCTTACCAGTGCCCAGAGTCCTGGACAGGGACATGGGAGGGCTGCCCATCTGCTGGGGAAGGTTGTGTCATCAGAAGAGTAGTGTAGCAAGTTGGTGAGAGCTAGCCTGAGAAATCTGTCCTGTCACTTGTCCTGGTCTTGCAGATCCTTCTTTAATTTGTCACTACACAGAGAGCCATCCACTAGGGCTTTGATTTACACAGAAGAGTGTCCCCTTGCTGGAAGCCAGCAAAGCTCATTGAGAGAGCTCCAGCTTAGCACCCTGTTGAAGACTTTGAGTCCTGGGGAGAGACTTGGAGAAAAATCCATCTGTGAACCTGGTTTCACTATGCACAGATATTTCCAGAGTCCCCAGAGCCTCGTACAGTTGATATATATTTAATTTGTGCTTATTAGTTATACATGACAGTAGAGTGCATTTTGGCATCATACATACATGGAGTCTAACTTCCCATTCTTGTGGTTGGACATGATGTGGAGTTTCCCTGGTCCTGTGTTCACATAGGAACACAGGGAAGTTCTGTCCCATTCATTCCACTGTCTTTCCTGTTCCCATCCCTCTCCCTTCCCTTCATTCCCCTTTGTCTCACCCAAAGTACTTCTATTCTTCTTTACCTGCCCCCCTTATTGTGGGTCAGCATCCACCAATCAGAGAGGACATCCGGCCTTTGGTTTTTGGAGGATTGGCTTATTTCACTTAGCATCATAGTCTCCAGTTCCATCCATTTACTGGCAGATTCCCTAATTTTGTTTTTCTTTATGGCTGAGTAATATTCCAATGTGTATATGTACCACATTTTCTTTATCAGTTTATCTGTTGAAGGGCACCTAGGTTGGTTCTATAGTTTAGCTATTGTGAATTGAGTTAACAGTTGAGATTAATGGGCTAATTATTTCATCTGATGTTTACCTGGAAAGATGAATTGCGACTCACCTTTACTGTGAGTGGTACTAGTTGTGGTGCATGTGGCGGGGGGCAGAAAATTGGAGGCTAAAGGGGAAGGGGGGAGGGAGGAAGATGTTGAGGAAGGTTGGAGCTGAGCATAAAGAAGGTTTCTTTATAGCTTCTTTCATGCTGGCTGGAGTTGCCTGCTGGGTGAGGAAGTGACACTCAGAAATGCCTGGGTTCAGTTACTTTCCTGCGGGGTCTAAGCCTTGCTCATTCCCAGCATAGGATCCATGCCTGACCTGGGAAGGGAGAGAGCAGGTGCCTCGTCTCCTTTCCCAGCCTCTTGATTGTCCTCAGGTGCAGTGCCATTTAATATTGGATGTTCTGCAATACTTGGAGAGCATTATTCTCAAACTGCCAGGATTACAGCTGACATAGATCGCGGGCCCTGCAGCCAACCAGCAAGCCTCTACGTCAGTGGCAGAGAGGAAACTCAAGCTATAAATGAAAGTTTTGGGGCTTTGTAGTTGCAAATGATGTGAATGAGTGGATTGAAAAGGGTGCCTGGTTTTATATGGCCGTGAATACCCAGGCCGTAGATAAATATTGACACCAATGGTGGGACAGGCCTACCATTTGTCTCCTGCCCCTAGGAAGAAAAGCTCTTTTATCAGGTGCTTGTGACCTTATAAACCACGCTGACAAGTCGGTGCAGGTGCGCTCTGTGCTGCCACTCGGGGTTTGAGAGTGGGTGGTTTTCATTTTGGGCTTGTGCAAGCTTTAGCCTAATCAGAGTTAAACTTGCTTTGGCTTATTGATTCCAGTTGTGTTTGTTGCAAGCAAATGTTGCCAGCACAGTTTTGCCGAGTCATGCTTGTGTGACTACACAGACCGATCTGGGGTGGGAGCTCTGAGTGTGTGCGGGGGGACTTCAGAGTGGGAGGCCAGTCCTGGAGACTTGGTGAAATAAGGGTTGAATCTGATATCTGGATGCCCTTCTGAGCCAACTGGGCCTGCATCCTGAACCATGCTTTCATCTCCTATATTTTTGGGGCATGGAACAGAACCAGCCTACAATGGAAGAGGGTGCTGGATTTGCTCCTGTGAAATATGCAGCAACATACTCACCCCAAGGCTGTTGTTCTTGTGGGAGCAAAGTTGTGTAAGAGTTCCTTGATACAGGACAAGATGAGCAGGGGCTTTGACAAACTTGGACTTAATGTTGTCTTTTTGCAAAGGTGATGGCTAGAACTGGAGACTGTGTTCATTAAATAGAAAGCTGTGAGCAGAGACTTCCCAATGTTCCCAGGGCAGCTGCCTCAATGAATGTCTGGGCTTGGTGTGAACCATGGGGTTTGATTTCCTGCTCAGATGTGAAGAAGCCCTGTGAACTGAGTCAGCACAGTGTGGATAGAGTATCTACAGATCCACAGGGTAAGGGTGTGTTTTTACATTTCTGTAAGTGGGACTGTCTTTTGGTAAGGTGGTTTGTTAAAAAAAATAGGAGTCACATTCTGTACATACAGTATTAATTATTGGCTAAGGTACAGTTTAGGAAGTAGAATTTACAGCTGAGATCCACTTTTTTTGGTACCAGGATTGAACTCACGGGCACTTGACAACTGACCCCCATCCCCAACCCCATTTTATATTTTATTTAGAGACAGGGTCTCACTGAGTTGCTTAGCATCTCACAGTTGCTGAGGCTGGCTTTGAACTTGTGATCCTCCTGCCTCAGCCTCCAGAGTGGCTGGCATGACAGGTGTGCGCCACCATGCCCACCTGACAGGATCCACTCTTAAGACAGATGCCTTGGGAGTAAATGACGACCTGGAACTGCACACAAATGTTGTTGAGTGTAGATACAGGACATATGGAAGAGGTGAGGCATCTTTTTAGAGGCCTTGATGAATGAATGAGTCAAAACAAACAGAACCCCAAAGAAAACCACAGGCAGGTTTCCAATTGACATAAAACTTGACTGTATTTAAGGATGGAGGTCACACAGATTATCTGATGCTTTATCCCTGTCATTTCATGGCATGTGAAGTTTCTTTTGGGGGGCAGTTATTGAACCCAGGGCACTCAACCACTGAGCCCCATCCCCAGCCCTTTTTTGTATTTTATTTAGAGACAGGGTCTCACTGAGTTGCTTACAGCCTCACTAAGTTCCTGAGGCTGGCTTTGAACTCATGATTCTCCTGCCCCAGCCTCCTGAGCTGCTGGGATGACAGGTGTGCTGAAGTTCATATTTTAATAAGAAACCAGTCTGTAAAATAGTGCCTGCTGAAATGCTGTGTTGTCAAACCCGATTTCATATCTTCTCAGCATTTCAACACCCAGCAGTTGAGGTCTTGCCACTGCCCCACTATGGTGGGGAAAATCGTCTTTAAAGTTGAGAGTGTTTGGTTATCTCATAGTGTTATAGAAAGAAATACTTTTGCCTTTTGGCTACAGCTGAGCATTTCATAGCACACATAAACCTTAAAAAGTCCCATGGAAAAATGGGCAGCATGAGATCCCACTTTGATAACCTAGCCACTAAAGTCTGCAATTCACTGGGAGCTGACCTTGCAGAGCTCTGCATCTTTTTTTTTTTTTTTTTTTTTTTTTTGGTGCTGGGGATTGAATCCAGGGCTTTCTGCATGTGAGACAAGCACTTTACCAACTGAGCCATATTTCCAGCCCTACATATTCTTTAAAATACTTAGCCAGAGATACTCGTGCAGCTCTTGAAAATTTGTGGGTAGATTCTGTTTTCTCATTTGGTTGGTTGAGAGCTTTCAGTATTAATTATTGGTACAGGATTAATTATTGTAGGTACAGTATTAATTATTGGCTGAGATACAGTTTAAGAAGTAAAATTTACTGCTAAGATCCACTTTTTTTGGGGGGGGGCGTACCAGGGATTGAACCCAGGGACACTCAACCCCTGAGCCATATCCCCAGCCATATTTTATGTTTTATTTAGAGAGAAGGTCTCACTGAGTTGCTGAAGGTCACTCAAATCTCCGGATTCAAGTGGCCTTCATTTTTTTGGTTGTTGGAGAATCCAGAAAAGGGAGACAGGTTAAGCTAGAAAATGTTTGAAGGAACCTCGCGCTTCATCCAGGGCAAAGCAGCATGAGTTTTATATTTGCTTTATAGATTCTAGATGCTCAGGCTTCACACAGGCATGAAGAGAGGTCATGGAGATGTTTTGGGGGTGATTTCCATTTAAAGATAAAGGAACTGGGCAAGTAATGGAAGTGATGGGGCCACCTGTGGGCCTGTGGGCTTCCTTGTCCAGGGGATTCCTTATGAATGGCTTCACTCTTTTGTCCTTTAATTTTTTTTTTTTTTTTTGTAATTTGGTATGGAGTTGGGGGAGGAAGGAGAGTCCAGTAACATTAAGGTAAGCTGTTGTTTGTACAAATGTATTTGCTTATGACAATTCACTTTCATTTTCTTCTTTGTCTCCTTGAGGGAGGGAGACAGGCCACTTATGATACGTTGGTCCCTTTGTAATTCAGAAGTAGATCTGGCTAGAATCCCCACCTAACTACTTACTTTACTAACAAGAATAAAAGCTTCTGATCACTGGTGTGTCCAGAAATGAGTTACCACCAAGTTTTATTTTTTAAAATCTTTTGGCACACATTTCTGAAATAGGAGGGTTTTGCACTGATATTTCCTCTGATTGGATTATGTTGGTGAATTTGTCAGAATCGAGGTTAATTGAAAAAGGCACAAAATGCCTTGACTGTTTCCTGATTCCTGGAAACTCCTGGGTGACAGTGACTTAAGGATTCAGAGGGAGAGAGTGTTTTTTTTTTTTTAAATTTGTTTGGACCTTTTAATCTTTGTCTTTGGCACTGGAGGAGGAGTAATGCATGGTTGGGGGTTTAATTCCTGAAGAGTCCAGTTAGTGGCATCGGATTTTCTTATCCTTTTATCCCAAGGAAATCCTGGGGTATACCTTCTGCCAGAAAGACAGGCTTGGCATTTGCCACCTTGTTCCTGTGGCCAGGAGTACTTTTATGAGGCTATGTTAAAATAGTTATTTTCCTCCCTGTGCCTCAGGTGTGGGCCCACAGTGTGGGAAATCCTGAGTGTTACATACAGACTTGTGCTAGTGTTGGAGAAGGAACTCAATCACAGGATCTCCTAGGGGGTGATTGTGTCAGAATGTATGCAGTTCTGATGCATGGTACCAGGAAGTCTTCCCAAAGGCTACTGGTTTGCATTTTTTTTGCCCTAATTTGCTATACATGACAGTAGAATGCATTTTGACACATCCTACATAAATGGAGTAAAACTTCTCATTCTTCTGGTTGTACATGATGTAGAATCACACTGATTGTTAATCATATATGCACATAGGGTAATAATGTCTGATTCATTCCTCTGCCCTTCTCACCTCCTTATCCCCTCCCTTCTCTTTACTCCCCTCTGCCTAATCCAGAGTACCTCTGTTCTTCCCTAGCCCTCATCCCCTTGTTGTGAATTAGCATCCATATACCAGAGAAAACATTTGACCTTTATTTTTTTGGGGCGGGGATTGGATTATTTCACTTACCATGAGAGTCTCCAGTTCCATCCATTTACCTGCAAATGCCATAATCTCATTTTTCTTTAAGGCTGAGTAATATTCCGTTGTGTATATGTACCACATTTTCTTTATCCATTCATCTTTTGAAGCACACTTAGGTTGATTCCATAGCTCAGCTGTTGTGAATTGAGGTGCTATAAACATTGATGAGGCCATGTTGCTGAAGTATGCTGATTTAAAGTCCTTTGGGTATAAACAAAGGAGTGGGATAACTGGGTCAAAAGGTGGTTTTATTCCAAGTTTTCTGAGGAATCTCCATACTGATTTCCGTAATGCTTGCACCAGTTTGCAGTCTCACCAGCAATGTACCTTTTCTCCCACATCCTTGCCAACATTTATTGTTGCTTGTATTCTGGATAGTTGGTCTGCATCCTTTCTGGATGCACCCTAAATGAATGAATTTTAAAGCTGCAACATGTCTTTAACAGATAGACCAAATCTTACTCTGGTGTTTGTGAAGGTAGGTGGACTCCTGAAAGTTCACATTTATAGGGGCAGAGGGTACAGGTGGAGGTTTTAAGAAAGGAGAACCATAATCTGTAAGCAGAAGCACTTGGAGAACCTCAGATTCCAAATTTATCTACTTGAGTGACGCATCTTTTATCTCAGTCTTATCCATCTCTCGCTTCCTGTCCACTTTGACTTGTTTTCACTACTTCAGAGGCAAAACTCTCCACTGCCTGCCTCCTGAGCATGGTTTTCATTTAGGAGACTCCTCCATCCCTCAACTGGGAGGACCTCCAGCCTCTGAGCCAGAGCTGAGCACCTTGTGCTCCTGGGATCAGGATGGCTCCCCTCTGGTGCCGTGGGTGCAGCCTCCTTGGGCCTGCATGGCCACCTTAGGGGCAGGGAGGCATGGCCATACTCAGTTCTGCAGGATTTGCAAAGCCATGTAGAGCTTAAAGACTCTGAAATGGTAGCTTTGGGATTCCTTTATAGAGCCTGTAGAACAGGGAGACAGTCCTGAGCAACAGGACTCACTTCTGGCCCTCTGCGCCCCTTTGCTGCCTCTACCAAACCTCCCTGTAATGCCTGATATCTTTTTTGGTTCTGAGGAATCATTGGCTTCTTGCAACCATAATTTCCTAGTAAATAATCAGAGGGAAATTGGGTCAATACCTTGATTTTTACACCAAAATAAATTCTAGATTGATTGAAGATTCAAGCATAATGTTGAAAACATAAAAGCATTAATGAAAACTTTGATTTTTTTTTTTATACTTTTGATGTGGGGAAAATCTTTCCAAGTCATACAAAATCCAGAGTCCATAATACAAAATTTACAACATAAAGATAAAACATTCTGTAAAACAAAAAATACAACAAATAATCATAAAATATTATTCTTTTAGCTACCCAACTGACAAGGTTTAGAATTTTGATAATAGTGTTAAGGATGTAAAAAACAGAGCTGGGATGTGGCTCAGTGGTTAAGTGGGTACCAAAGTGGCCCCCGGGTACCAAAAAATCCCTGGTACCAGGAAAAAGAAAAAAAGATGTAAAAGTTAGATGCAATCATTTGGCATATAAAGTGGTGCAAATTTTTGAAAGGCAATTTGGCAGTACTTGTTAAAATTTAGTGTATTCAGCAATTTTATTTCTAGGAAATTTTCCTACCTGTACAAGAATGTTTGTGGTCATTGTGATTGTAAAAAAAATGAGAAAAAAATCAAATGCCCATTCTCAGGGGAATAGTTTAATAAATTTGGGTGTATTCTAACATACTGCTGTTCCAAGTGAATATTTGAGATTTTTATGTGCTTACAGGAAGGTTATAAAAACTATACAAAATTAAAAGCAAATTTAAGAATAGCAGACACAGTGTGATCTCATTTGTATTTTAAAAACAATGTACATATTCACTCATTTTAGAGGCATACGTGTATATCCATTGAAAATTTTTAGATGGCATACAAGAAACTGCTTACAACACAGGGAATAGAACTAGGGATCAAGAGAGAATAGAATTTACTTTTCACTACTTTTATTAAAAAACAATAAAGCAAAGAACCTTATTCTCCAAATTACATTCCTACAGGAAAACAAAAACAATGTTTAAATTTTAAAAGGCATGGAATAATTTAAAAATCAGGCAAGAAGTGTGAGCCATTTTTCTTGGTGATTCCTGAAATATCACAAATGACCCAATTTGACCCAATTGCAGAGCTTGGGTTTAAAATGTGTTCCAGTATTCGTATGGGATGGAATTCAGATGTGTCTGGAAAATTTCAGAGACTTTTGAAGGCTATTTATTATGTCTAGAAATCAGGCAAGTGGATGTTTATCCCCCAAAGACATACACTCTTTTGTTTTCTAATTAAGCCGCTCACAAGGTTAGTCAGTTGTTTTACTAATTATTTGAATGTTACATTTACTGTTATTTCTGGGATTTTTTTTTCTGTGCTAATTTCACTGATCCCATCATGAAGGAGGTAAAAAAAATGAAGGAGGTAGACATGAAATTTAATTATGTAAAGATATTCCAGGGCACTTAGGACACTTACATCTGTGGTGAACAGTCCAATCCAGTGGGCGTGTCCTAGCCGGTTGAGGACAACAGTGAGGAAGGACTGGTGATACTGGTCTGTAATGCTAACCAGCTCTGCTCCATGCATCAGGCAGGCTTTTATTGCTGCATACCAAGTCATATTTGTCTTAATTATTTTGTATGTTCTGTTTCCATATTCCAAGGTATTGGGGATTGGGTACATATCAGATGTATTCACGTGGTGTCCGGAAGTAACTACAAAAAGAAGAACAACACAATCATTTGTAGCATCTGGATGGGAAAGGAGGAGGAAAAATCTAGCATGGATCCCTGTCATGATGATCCAGGTTGACCAGAGAGTTTTTCTTCCGGAATTGACTATGTATTAAATGAGGGTACTACCTGAAAGTATATGGGATGCTAAAAATCAGAATCTTAAGGGAATTTAATAAATGAGTTTCTTCAAAATTATAAATATAGATTGCATTAATTTTGAAAGATTTCCCATTTTTGACCCTCTTTTGTCAAATAGACCACTTTTAGTAGAGCTGCCGGTTATCTCCTTGGGCAGGTTTCAGTAGCTACCAACACTAGCTTAACCCATTGTTATGGAAGAAATTCACACTTCATGAAAGAGTATTAATATATATTGTGTTGTCATCAATTGCATTGCAAAACTAGTTTTACAAGTATATATTCTCAAATAAAACACTTATTACACTTTAAGACTATATTCATTATCATATTTAGTATATAATTTCTAAAAAGAAATTTAAAAACTCAAGTTAACAAATGCTAGAAACATATACTTCCTATAAAAAGTTACTATTAATATGTCACCTGTGAGAGTCAAGATTTATAATTTAAAGGGGAAGTTTTTCCAGCCTGTAATTATCAGTACTTCCCTGTTTAGGAGTGGCTATGATCATGGGGAAAGAGAGTCTTGTTTGACTTAGAGATATTTTCTTTTTAATATGTGTGTTTACCTTTTTGTTTTGTATTACATTGTGTACTAGGATAGGCTGAGTTCAGAGCAACTAAAACATGAAAACAAAATAAAAGTTTCTGCACTATCCAAAGTGCCTTGAGTTTCTCTCTGTGGTTTTCAACACTTAGGGTTAGAAAGGAACATGGCCAGGTGTGGATAGGTCAGAAGGTCTGGGGCTAATCCCATTCCTCCTTCTAACTCATTAAGAGACATTGAGCAAATTGAACTCAAATTTCTGGTCAATGAGACATTGATATGATCTCCCTTATAGGAGTGTGAGTAGGATTCCTTGAGATATCCACACGGGATACATACTGTTATTCCTAGGAAACAGCAGGCACTCAATAAATGTTGCTTCTTGCTTCCCTTTCCTTACTTCTGGACATAACTCCTACCCTCTACTTACTGCACAACCGGTCAAAGTGGCAAAGTGGGAAATTGACTTTTACCTGAAACTCTTATCTTAATATAGCAACATATTGCAAAATCAAAGTGAAACTAATATATTTACCAACTTGTGAAGATTTGAATTTTATTATCAGTTTATTTATTGCTAGAAGTCTGTTTTACAGTCTATATGCACAGTCTATGGTTATTTTTATAAAATCAATATAATAATGAAGTAGTTATTTATAAATGATTAGTGAAATTTAAGACACAAATTCTTACATAGGTGCCCCAAATACCAATTTGACTGCCCCCCAACTGAGTTATATATCTATATTTTTACACATACGAATTTCTTCCTATGTAATCTAGTCTATCAAATTTCAAAATAAGTGAATTTGAGCAACATGATCTTTCCATTCTTTCCCCTGAAAAAGAAAGATCTCTTGGAAGCCAAGTTCCAAATTGGGGGCTCTTAGATGTTTTTGTGGGATTTGTTTGTTTGTTTTGCAGTACCAGGGATGAACCCAGGGTGGTGTCCATGCTAGGCAAGTGCTCTATCACTGTGATACATCCCGAACCCCAAACTAAGGCCTAGTGGAAAGGGAGGGGTTCTTGCCTTTGCCTTTCTCTTTTTATTCAGATTTCTTTGTTCTTTCAGGCAGACAAGTGATTTAGTTTCAAGCCCAAAGTGAGTACATATTTATAAGATAGAAGAGCAGAACTTGTGTATTCATTGTAATTTGCAAGCATTTGTTAAGTCAAATAGTCATAATTGAAAATATTCTATCATTCCTTAAACATGTGCTGGGCACAGTACTAAGCATTATATATGCACAGAGCATAAATGCTGAAATCAAAGTTTGCAGAAGATAAATAACTTGACAGAAGCTTGTTTACAGAGGTGGGGTAAGAAACCCTGAGTGGGGCACTCCAGGGTCTCAGTTCTCACCCACCACTGCTCTAAACTGTCTCGGAAAGAACATCCCAAAATATCAGAGAGAGCAAGTGATCTGAGGTTAAATTTCAAGAAAAAAATCAGTGTTACAGTAGTAGAATAGAATCATTGTGTTTAACTGAGAGAAATCGATCACCCTCAAGGTTGAGTGCTACTTATTTTTTTTAAGCCTCAAGTTCTTTGTAAAATGGGGAGACTTTGACCTCTTTCATAGAATTCTTTATGGTTTTATGGCATAATGCTCATATACCCAAGGCACAGTGCCAGATCCATGTTAAATGTGAATGTACATGCTATTCTGATATCATTTCTTCCCTTACAAGGTGCTTTCCATATTATTCTTGCCATTACTGATGCAGTATCTTCTTATAAATCCTGGGCATTGTGCCTCAGTGATAACTGAGTACCAGAAATGGAGCTTCTTTGGAATTGCTGAGGATGGGTTGATACTTAGCATCCTCAGAGAGCTCACAGGTGTGCAGAACTAAGAAGTGTGATTCATATTCCTGGTAAGCATCATAGGCTAGGCTTCCCAGATTTCCACATAGCCTGATGCAAACTGTGACCATCTAGAGTGCTCTCGTACAGGGATAAATAGTGCTCAATGAAAGGAAGCTGCTGTTTCTATATTTATTACTTGAGATCACTCAAATGCATTCGTGTTGCTTGCTGAACCCGCTGGCTATGTGTAACAGTGTGGTGATAAGATTTGGATGATAAATATCCCCTAAAAGTCCAAGTGTTAAAGGCTTGGACCCCAGGGTGTCACTATTGAGAGGTGGTGGAACCACTAAGAGGTAAGGCCTAGTGAAAAGTCTTTAGGTCATTGGAAGCATACCCTAAGAGGGGATTGTGGAACCCCAGTCTCTTCTTTTTCCTTTCTTTTTGCTTCTTGGCTATGAGGTAAGTGGCTTTGCTCTGGTGCATGCTTTAGCCATGATGTGCTGCTTTGAAATAGGCCCCAAGCAACAGGGCCAATCAATCATGGACTAGAACCACCAAACCTATGTGCCAAGATAAACCTTATCTCTTTATAAGTTGATGATCTCAGGTATTTTGTTACACTGATGGAAAGATGATGAGCAAACACACATGGCTTTGGTAATTTGTACCAGAAGTCATTGGGGGTTCTGCCTATTAGATCTAGAAACATACTATATGTCATATTTAGCCACAGAGACCATTTTTAGGGTTCCAAGAAGGTGTATGAGTTGGTTTATTTCTCTGATTCTTTTCCAATGTTTTCTTGGTGACTTTTACAAAATTGCTTGAATAGATGCTGCTATGGTTTATATGTAGTTTGAATATGTTCCTTAAGAGCCACATGTTGAAGTTTCATTCTCATTAATGAGGTATGAAGCTGGTACAGAATTTATCTGACTATGAGTTTTACAAATGGGACTTTTAGGAGATGATTAAGATTAGATGAGGTCATCAGGGTGAGCTCTCATGATTTGAATGCTGGTGGCTTTATAAGGAGAGACAGACCAGAGGGTACACTTACTATCTCTGTCTCTTGCCATGTGATGCCCTGTGCCACCTTAAGTCTGCCATCAAGAAGACCATTACCAGATAGGGGCCCTTTACTTGAGATCAGAACCATGGGCCAAGATAGCACTCTTTTCTTTATAAGTTAGCTTGCTAACTTTGTTACAGTACTTCATTATAGTGTCAGAAAATGACCTAACACATACATGTAACCCAGAACAAAGCAGGAAAATTCTTTAAGAGGCCAAAGTAAATGCATAAAATTAGTCACCAGTCAAGTGGTCTCTGCAGTCCTTAGAACACAACTATAGTATGGCATAGTATAGCATAGTCCCAGGGTGCTGGGGATTACATGACCATAGGTAAAGAGAAAGAATAAGTGCCTCCCACTGTTAGCTGTGGAACTGCTAAGCAGTTGTGGAAAACAAATATGGAAGATAAGGGGGCTGAGACTAAGGAAATGAAAGGAATAAAAAAAACATATTTTTATATATGGAATAAAAAGGAATAAGAAAAACATGTTTCTTACCTTGCATTTTTTCACAAACAAACCCATATCCTTCTTTTCCACAATCTTCAAAATACCATTTGCCAGTTAAATGAAAATTAGGATTACTTGACAGCAAGGCACAGAAAGGAATGTCTTTTTGAACTTCTGTAGTGTTATGACTTGGAATCTTTAAAAGAATATAAATGCTATAAAAATATGAAAATATAAAACATTGAAATTTGTACTTAGGAAATCAAGAGCATTACTCTCTTATTAACATTTCTTTCTTTCTTTCTTTTTTTTTTTTGCAGTACTGAGGATTGAACCCAAGGCCTTGCACATGGTAGACAAGGGCTGTACCATTGAGCGACATTCCCAGCCCCTCTTTCTTTGCATTTAATAAGTCAGTTCACAAATCACTTCATAACCTCCAAAATAAACAATAATTGTAATGAGTAAAATAATTACATTTATGAAACACATGAAAATTAGGTGAAATTACATTATTAAAAATTAATATGTTAATAATATACTAATATAAATTTAGACCTAAAAATATAGGAAGAAAAACGCTTTAGTAAGCAAGTCTTGAATGAGAGTTCTGGCTAAAATGATTTCCACAAAATAATTTTTTTTTAAAGAGAGAATGAGGAGAGAGAGAGAGAGAGAGAGAGAGAGAGAGAGAGAGAGAGAGAGAGAATTTTAATATTTTATTTCTTAGTTTTCTGCAGACACAACATCTTTGCTTGTATGTGGTGCTGAGGATCGAACCCGGGCCGCGCGCATGCCAGACGGGCGCGCTACCGCTTGAGCCACATCCCCAGCCCCAAAATAAATCTTAAAACTTACATTTATTACATCAAATGGAGACCAGTTAGAATATGTCACAGGCTTTCCATTTAGCCATTTTTCATAATCGTTATTTTGTAACCCTATCCACACATTAGTGTTATGGCCAAAAAGATTCATAGTGATGACAGCTGAAAGATAGGAATACATTATCTAATTTAACACCATATAAACCATTAGGGTAATCATCGAATTCTGTTTATAACTGTAATTATATTTAAATGACAGTGAAACTTAATTATGAATCAATTGTAGGAATGTGTTACTTTGTCCTTGTTAAGGTAATGGAGTTTTTTTCTGCACTTTTGTTTGAGTTTAAATTGACAGAAATTAGCTGGATAACAAGAAATTTTATCATATCATTAACAAAACAATTTCCAGTGCTCATTCAATGCCTTTTTAAACAAAAGAGGATTTATCTATTGTAGTTAAGCTACAGTATATAATTACCTAAATATCAAATAAAAGTGTGTAGTTAAATCTAAAGGGATCTAAAAGTCATACTGTGCAATTATAGTAGACTATACTTGAGATAATTTTAGCCATTTTGAAATGCAGATCTTATTCTTTCTATTACCTTCAAAACTCAGCAGCTTATGATTAATGCAGTATGCAGACATGTATAGATGTCATGACATAAAGCTTACTGGGTAAACTGAAAATTTGTGTATCATGAGTACGATGTTTTAAATGTTGATTTGGAAATGTTTTGGAACATTTAAATTAATACCTGAATAAAAATGATTATTTTGGCCTGGCTGCACCCTGAATACTCTACCTTGTTCCACCTCACTTTCAATGGCAACCAGTGTCTCCCCCGTTTCAATGCAGAAATCTTGAGCACCCATCCAGTTCTTCAGATCACTTCGGTCTTTGGGGATCCTCACCAAAAGGCACTATCAAAAAACACCAAAACAAAGTGCTCATTTCTGTAGTTTTATAAGTGAATTAAAAATTTCCCATAGATCAACCTTGAAAATTACTTAGGCAGAAAGAACTCATTCTTCTTTCAGCTGCTCCAAAGACATTAAAGTTACCATCATATACACCTTAAAAGTAAAGAATAAGTCTTGTTCCTCTTGTGGCCAATGCCTGTGTTGACATCAGACAGATAAGAAACAAGGATGTGTTTTGTCATGTGGGATGTCAGAGCAGTGGCCATGGATCCTCAAGAGGAGCCAGTTTGCTCACAAAGTTTGCAGTGGCAGATTTAATCTAATAAAAGAAGTCTGTGAGTGGAAAAGAACAGCTTAGCTTGAATTGATTTCCAAGCATCCTTCCTCACTTTGAGTGAGAAAGGAATATGGGGAGATGGAGCCACATCAGGTGTTTCAATTTACCACATATTTAGAGTCAGCCATTAGGTCAGTAAGTCCATCAGAAAAGCCAGAAAAGGAAAAAAAAATAAAATGAGCCAGTGGGAGGACAAGCTAGGGTGGAACTAAGGTCACCCAGGAAAAGGAGAAACAAAGGAAGGCCTGCCATCAGTGTTAAATGGAACACAGAAAGGCTATGGGATTTGGCACTGAGAGTTCATGTCTCTATCATGGTGGAGGCTTCTTATTATGGGATGGGAAAGAAATGGAGGACTGGCCTGACTGAAGATAAGCTTTTCTTCCCCACCGCCACCCCTAAAGCTCAATGAAATTTAAAATGTTGGTAGGACTAACTGGGCTTAGGTGAGAGGTAGACACAGAAGAGAAAGGTTATAACGGAAAAGGCAAAGTTCCAGAGAAGTCAGGAGAGACTTTATGCAAAGCACAGTCCATCTAGAATTTCCTGAGAATTCCTCTCTCATGCTCAATTTGCTTATAAATGAACATAGCAACCCTAGTCTTTAGATAGGTCAGATTCCAAGATCTTGTTACAGAGACATTTCCAGTTACAGGATGATGTCACATTATGTAGAAATCCGACTTGAGGGAGCAATCTTCCTATCTTGCCTTAGAACGACGTCCATCCTTTCCCATCATTCTTCTAAATTCATCATTTCCCACTGCTTCCCCACCATCATATACACCTTAAAAGTGAAGAGTAAGTCTTGTTCTTTTTGTCACATCAGGGGAATGTGACTAATAAATATTTATTGAAAAAAAATTAGACAACAGATCCTAAAATGGTTGTCAAATGACATCCTCAGGCATTCTAGATTGAGCCCAGTGGTTCTCAAACAGTTTAGCCCCTCAGGGATCATGTGACAATGTCTGAGGGTTGCCATTGACGTTGGCAGTGGAGACCAGGACAGAAGCTCCACCCTGCAAGGTTCAGAACAAGTCACTAGTCTGCAGCCAAGAACTGCCCAGCTCAAAGTGTCAATCATAGGAGATCATCCTTTCAAAACTCAGTTCTGACATATCATTATTTTTTTTGTTGCTGTTCTTTTAGTTATACATGACAGCAGAGTGTGTTTTGACACATTGTACATACATGGAGTATAGCTTGTTCTCCTGGTTATACATGATGTGGAGTTACACTGTGTATTCATGCATGAACATAGGAAAGTAACTGGACATGTCCTCCTCCTCCTCCTTCTCCTCCTCCTCCTCCACCTCCTCCTCCTCCTCTTCCTCCTCTTTAATATTTTTTATTTTTGATGGACACAATGCTTTATTTTATTAATTTATTTTTATGTGATGCTGAGGATAGAGCCCAGTGCCTCACATGTGCGAGGCAAGCGCTGTACCGCTGAGCCACTAACCCAGCCTGGACATGTCATTCCTGAGTTTACGCTCCTCAAAGGGTTTTCATTGCTTTTAGGATAAAAACCAGAACCCCTGATCTGGCCTGAAGTTGACTTAACAACCAAAGGAGGAAGTGTATTTTCAATTCTTCTGCTTCTCTTTCCCTTGTTTGCTTCACAAAGAAACTGAATTGGCTATAAGGAGTTTAATTTTATAGCAACTATCCTTTTATCTATTTCTTTTCATTCTGCCTCTTTCTTCTAATTACAAATTCCGAAGAGTGGCACACACTAATTATTGGGAAGTCTTATCACTTAATGTGAATTCACCTTGTGTTCAGATAGTCACACTAATGAACCATTCACAAATACCAAGGAACTTCATTGGTTCTGTTAGCACATTAAATCTCTCCAGAAAAACACTCCGTCCTCTCTCCCCACATGCTGGCCTCAGCCAGGATTAACTAGCTCGGCAGTGTGGAGTGTGGTCTCCCCTTTCCCACAACTTCATTGTTTCTGAAAATATAACATATTTACTAACACTCTCTGAAATGGTGTTGTTAATAATTAAAGCACAGCAGTAAGAGGCAGTACAACATCCTTAACATTGTTTACTGACTCATTTGCAAAATATGATCATCTCGTATAATGCATCGCTTGTATATTGCTGTGAATTAAGGAGGTGCTATTGTATTCCCTACAAGTTTCACATATAAGATTATTTTATTCATTTATTTTTGGTCTCAAAATTGTTTCTAACTCAACATTTGGAAATGGAATTCTTTGACCCTGGGTGGTTCCCCAGTGTTCCTGCTGAGAACTGAATGGCACAGTCAGCACACAGTAAGCCTGGGCCCTCATAGGCATTTCACCAGCCCTCCTGCACTACCATTTGGAATTTCTGTTTTACAAAGCACTCCCCCTTCTTTTACCCCTACTACCCCATGATCTTGGCTACCACCCTCTTAGCACAAGTTACTAATTTTGCCTGTACTATTGCAATGGCTATCTAACTGTTCTCACCCTGCCTGCCTCTAATCTATCCTTGGCTTAAAAGTATCACTGTAGCTAGAGTGATACTTGTAAGAATTTGGTCCTGGTTATGACCCTCTTTAGTTAAAAACCTTTCAGGATTTTCTCATTCCTTTTAGGATAAAACCAGAAACTCTACTACAATGATATCACTTGCCTACTTCTTTTGTCTCATCTTCTATTAGCCTAGTTCTTTAGTTTCTTAACTGTTACATTTCTCCTCACCATAGGACCTTTAACACATGCTACTTTTAATGATCTTTATCTTATGACCACCTTGGTCAGGGCCTCCTATGACATACTTTTAAAGAACTGCATGACTTTATCACATACATCATGGTTTTAAATTATATAGTAATTTTCCTGGCTGCTTATTAAAGTTTATTCGCCCTCTTGTCTGTAAACTCCAAAAGAGAAAACATTGTGTCCTGTTTTTGAATTCTCACTATGCAACATAGTTAAGTGAAGGAATGGATAAAGTGGAAAGTGGGGACATGGAAAATGTTAACCCCCAAGACAATGTGCCCCAGGAGGAGGGAGGGAAGAAGGAGGTATAACATTGATCCTTCCTCAGTAAATCCTTTCCCAGTGACAAGACAATCCCCGGGAAGGAGACATACATCAATCCTAAAAGGGCAGTACCTAGAAAGAGGATAAATGTTGATCCTTTCCCAGTAAATTTTTTTTCAATGACAGCAAAGTTACACATTAATTTTGTCCCAGTCACAATACAATGATCCCCAGAGGACAAGATAAGCATTGGGCACTAAGCTCTAAACCTTCCATCCTTGCTCAGTAAAACAAGTCTCAAGGGCTGGGGTTGTGGCTCGGAGGTGGAATGCTCAACTAGCATGTGTGGGGCACTGGGTTTAGATCCTCAACACCACATAAAAATAAAGATGTGTGTCCACCTATAACTAAAAAATAAATATTAAAAAAGTCTCAAATTTTTACAATCTCTTTCCTGAATGCCCCAACTGACAAGTCACCTCTCAGTGTAACCTGTAAAACCCCAAACCCCTTCTATAACTGGTGACCATTTTCTACCCAGAAAGTGAATATCTCTAGGATATACTTATACAGTCATTATCACCCAGTTGTGAAAAACTAATAATCACGTACACGAATGAACCAGAAATGGATGAACAATCCAAATATAAGAGCTAAACCCATAAAGCACTTAGAAGAAAACAGAGGTAAATCTTCATGCATTGGATTTGGCAGTGGATTCTTAGGTATGATACCAAAACACAAACAATGAAAGAAAAAATAGATAATTGAGTTTCATTAAAATTACAAACTTTTGTGCATCAAAGGAAATTGTACAGTTAAAAGACAATCTAATGAATAAGGGAAATATTTCATAGGAATTTAGTATATTGAATATATTCAGAATTCTTATAACTCAACAATAAAAAGACAAGTAAACCAATTAAAAAATGGACAAAGAACTTGAATAGACATTTTTTCCAAATGAAGATAAACAAATGGCCAATAAGTACTTGAAAAGACCTAAACATCATTAGCCAATAGGGAAATGCAAAGCAGAACCACAATGAGATAACACCTCAGGTGGACTAGAATGCCTACACTCAAAAATGATAATAACAAGTGTTGACAAGAATGGGGAAAAAGAATGGGGAAAAATATAAACCCTCATACCCTGTTAGCAGAATTGTAAAATGGCTTAGTTGTTGTGGCAAACCATTTGTTCCTTAAAAAGCTAAACAAAGGATTACCATATGAACCAGCAATTCTACTCCTAGGTATATCTCCACAAGAATTGAAAATAGGAACTTAGAAATGTACATATCAATGTTCATTGCAGCATTAGCTACAGTAGTTAAAAGGTGGAAATAATCAAAGTGCCCATCCACAAATGAATGGATATACAAAAATATGGTAATTCATAGAATATGCAATGGAGTATTATTCAAAAAGAGGCAGTTTTGATATATGCTAAAACATAGATGAAGCTTGAGAACACCATGCTACATGAAATAAGCCAGACAACACTGGGTGAGTTCACTTAAATGAAATATCTAGAAGAAGCAAATTCACAGAGATAGAAAATAGATTAGAGAGAATGGGTATGGTGGCACACACAATGAAAATACTTTAAAAACCAATTGCCAAACATTTTAGTAAAAGACTTAGTAACACTCAGTGTCTTATTGAATATAAGTGATACAATTTTCATAATGGAATGTAAAATTTACGACTGGTAGAAAGAGTCTATAGCTTGAGAAAATGGGAAATAACAGAAAATACTAGCTACTAAAAATAGTATACCTCAATGCTACAGTAATGTATACTCTAGAAAATATTGCATATTGCCACCAGGCCAACTTTATCATGGGGCTAAGCTGATGTGGCAATTATTTTTATTATTTATATTATTATAATTGAAGGCTTTATTTTTAAAAAACAGTTTTAGTTTTGGAGCAAAATTAATAGGAAAGGCAGAGATTTCCCCATAATTTCCTCAGTTCTGCACATGCAGAGCCTCCCCCATGATCATGGTCCCCCACTAGCGAGGCACATTTGTTACAATTGATGAACCTACACTGACCTGTAATTATCACCCAAAGTCCATAGTTTTCATTAGGGGGTTATTCCTGGTGTTGTACATTGAATAAGTTTGGACCAATGTATAACAAGGTGTATTCCCCTATGGAATGTCATATAGAGTGTTCCAGAGCCTAAAACATCCTCTGTGCTAAGCCTGTTCATATTTTCCTCTCCCCTCAACCCTTAATTTTTTTTTGTGGTGCTGGGGATTAGAACCTGGGATCTTGTACATGCAAGGCAACACTCTACCAACTGAGCTATTTCCCTAGCCCTCAACCCTTGATTTTTAAGTTGTCTTTATATAGTTTACCTTTTCTAGAATGTCATGTAGTGGGAATAATATAGCATTGGAGTACTTTCAGATTGGCTTCTTTTACTTAGTAATATGCATTTAAGGTTTTTTTTTCATGTTTTTTCATAGCTCCATAGCTTGTTTCTTTTTTTCTTTTTTTTTATTAGTTGTTCAAGACAATACAATGATCTTGACACTTCAGCACTGAATGATACTGCATTGTCTGGATATATCAGAGTTCTTATTTGTCCTTTCAGTTACTGCAGGACATTTTGGTTGCTAAATTTTAGTAATTATGAATAAAACTGCTTTATCCACAAGCAAGACTTCACACAGATGTTGTTTTCAACTTCCTTAGATAATTGTCCAGGAGTGTGATTGTGGAATGAATGGTAAGAGTATAATTAGTTTTGTAAGAACATTCCTACTATTTTCCACCAGGGCTGTACCCTTTTGCATTTCCAACAGGAATGAATGAGAATTGTGGTTGCTTCATCTCCTCATCAGCATCTGGTGGTGTCAGTGTACTAGGTTTTGGCCATTCTAACAGAAAGGCAGTGTGTTCCATCATCATTTGCAATGCAGTCCTTAAATTCTAATATGAAGTAGATCGTGTAGGAAAGAGTAGGACTGCCAGATTCAGGACAGAAAATGTGAGGTTGATTTTCAGTCTAATGCCTGTTTACTGTGAATGTTTAGAAAGGTAACACAATTATTCAATATGCAAATTTTTAATAGTAATTCTGTATCTTTTAAAAGTTCAATAGGAAGGAGAAATGCATATGAAATCATTCAACAAAGTCAGTTGGAAGGAACCTAAATGTCTACCAATGGATGATGAATGGATAAACAAAATGTGGTATTTACATACAATGGAATATTATCCAGACTTAAAAAGTAAGGAAATTGTGTCACATGTTACAGCATGAACAAAACTTGAAGACATTATGCTAAGTGAAATATGCAAGTTACGAAACAAATATTGTATGCTTCCACTTATGTGAGGTATCTAAAATGGTCAAATCTATAGATTATAGAGCAGAATGGTGGTTGTCTGGGGCCAGGGTGGTGTGGGGAAAAAGAATAGGAAGTTA